>NC_090933.1:1178682067-1179969984 GCF_040938575.1 Ambystoma mexicanum
TTTGTGAAGAGGGGGCCAAATTAGGCAGGGGTCTCAAAATATTATAAATGCTTATAAATGTTGTATATTTGACAAATCTGCACAAAATTCTGCAACATGATTTCAGATCTAGGTATACATGATTTTGCAAACTTTGGTTGAGTTTTGTCAAGAGGGGGCTAATTTAGAGGCAGCGTCTCAACATTTTAAAATGCCTTATAACTATGTTGCCGTTTAACGAATTTGCAGAAAGGTTTCTAAACAGAATATAGACCCAACCTTGAATGTTTGTGCAAAGTCTGAATGGTTTTTCTCTGGTGGGGGCTAAGTTATATGACTATTTTAAGTACGTACATGTTTACACTTTTCAAATAATAAACATGAGTGGATTTACAGCAAAATCATGCAAGAAGTATTGGCAAGGACCTGAAAGCATGGTTTTGCAAATGTGAACATGATTTATTTTTTGAAAAGTCTCCTATTGTAGGTACAAAACCTTTGGTGACTGAGGTATAGTGTCTGGCCACGGGCCGTGCCTAGATTGTCTGGGTCATCTCCATGACCCGGACAATCTGGATACTGCCCATGACCATGAGGGATTAGTAATGGGGTTATAGTGGGCATGGCCACCAGGGACCGGCAATGTGGTAAACTTTTTCGCAATTTGGGATAGATTTGAATGATGAAAAAATCTGCTTGTGTGTACAGGTTGAAATGCTGGATGGGATTGCAGCAAATATGCACGAGGAGGGTCAGCCAGAACTTCAAAGCATGGTTTTGCACATATGTCCCGTATTTCCTTTTTTGGAAAGTGTGAAAATGTAAGCATACAAAACAGTGATGTATATTGGTGTCTGGGCAATGGGCCTCGCTGTCAGCAAGGAGAAATGTGTACTGTAATGTGCTGATTAGAGAATGCAGGATGGACAAAGTGGTAGGTTTGAATGGGAAAAAATGGGAAAAAATATTCTGCTTGCGTTCATAGTGTGACGTGGTGGACTAGATTACAACAAACTTGCACAACAAGCATTTGCAAGGAACTAAAAGCATGTTTTTTCGGAAATATGTATTGTGTTTCATTTTATAATGCAACAAGAATACCACAAAAACAGCTACCCGCCTACACACGTGCCAGGTGTGTCTAGTTGCACAACGTGCTACCTTTCATGTCGATCAATTATTTGTGACAGAAAACATAGAGAAATACATATTTTAATTCATGGATACAAAACACTTAGAAAAATTAAAAACAGGAGAGACAAAAATGCACATAACATTCCATAAGAGAACCTATACTGAAAAACAATTGTCTTGACCAGTTGGTTTTAACTGAACACATTCGTCAGATACTGGTGATGTAGTGAGGTTAGTAAACAAATAAGGTGACATCCTATTATTAAATGAAACCTTGATGCAATTCACTATCCTTGACTTTGTTAATTTTTCTGTTCTTGACTTTGTCGACACCAAAGAGTGTGTTTCTGGCTCCTGGCAAAAGATGGTTAAACAGGCTCAGTAGCTAGTTATTGATGCTATCAGGCATGCGTCGGACCCGTCTTCAGGACTTGATTTATATAGATCTCCCAAATTGGGATTTCAGAAATAGTTCATTGGTAAATTTCCTAAAAACCAAACGAAAAAAACGTGTTGGTAACAAGATAAAAACAAAGTGTAGTGTCTCTATGTGTGTGCACATGCAACTAATTCAACTAACCTTTTCGTGGTTTATTTGGCGTGTGTGGCCTTGATTTTAGAACAAATGCGGACAGGATTCACTGGTCCCAACGGTGATTTCTTTTCAAAGATTTTGAAACTGCAACAAAGGAAAATGATTTTTATGAAAAGTTTGTTTTTTCTTTTGCGCTACATTCATTAGAAGGTAAAAGTTCAAAAATGACTGACAACAGAGCCACCTAAATGAGCCAAATCGAGTTCATATTTAAAGCGGTACAGACTGCCTTTGAGTGTTTTTCTCTATGTTTTCTGTCGCAAATAATTGATCGACATGAAAGGTAGCACGTTGTGCAACTAGACACACCTGGCACGTGTGTAGGCGGGTAGCTGTTTTTGTGGTATTCTTGTTGCATTATAGATTCATATTAGTCCTTTGCCACACAGCCACACAGCCCCCTAAAAAAGAGGACTCCGCAGCTCTAACTGCTTTATTTCATTGTGTTTCATTTTTCCAAAGTGTAAGAATGTAAACAGACAACCTAGTGATATACATTTGGTGTCTGGGTAGTGGTCCTTGCCCTCGGTAAATGCAAATGTGTACTCTGATTAGTTTTTGGCAAATGCAGCATGGCCGAAGCGCATGCCCCATGGATTTGGAGACTGGCCATGGCTGCAATCCATGAGCACTGGCCATTGGTTACATTATTAGGGTATAGAGGACAGTGAGGTAGGATGCAGGGTAGGTGCAGTGACTAATAGGGGTGGTTTGGTTTGGCAGGGGTCATAGTGGAGCGTTATGCCGTACCCAATTGAACGATAAATTACATGCCCAGCATGCACTGCTGATAACGACAGACATAATATGTGTTGCAAAAAATATATTTTTTAAAGGACGTTTATAGTTCTTTCATATAAATGAAAATACACATTATAACTTATATACAGTGATGTAACACCATGAAACATTTTCACTTATTAAATTGACAGAAAAAAAAAACCTTTGTTAAAGGAATGTTACGGTTAAGATGCATCCCACCTTTGGGACTCCTCTCCTCCAGTAGTTAGCCAGTGGTGTCCCACCTTGGCATCAGAAATGGAGATGCAAAAGATTTGTACACGTTTGTTAAGTGGCAGTCTGTGTGTGGAAGCTTAATATGGTCATAGGGTTATATATTCACTTTTTGGAAGTGATTGGTGAATCGATCTGACTGTTTGAAATCAGGCATTGAGGGAGTGTTACAAATATAAAATTAAAAAGGGTAGAAGGGCTATCCTCTGCGATGGTGTGCTCGTGCCATCCAGGTCTTTTAATGATGCATGGCTTGGAAAGGGTACTGTGGAGACCATCGATAGTTATGAAGATCCATAGATTATATACCTCATTGTATGCTAGGGAAAAGTATTTGGGAAAGAAAATGTTTCTGACCTTTTAGATTTTTCTCTAGCATACAATGGTCCATTAGCACCCTGGCAGGGGAGCCAGCCATTCAGGTGTCTAGGAATGTGGCCTTGAACCGCCACTACAAGCCCCCGTTCCAAGCTGCATGATGGCCAGCTCTTCCCACCGCCATATCCCCCCCACCCTCTGTTCCATTTCTTTTTTTTAATCCCTGACCTCCCTACTTACTTTATTTTGGCAGCGGTAGGAGCTACTGCTGCTTTTGCTCCTTCTCTTCGCCTCCCACACACCGTTGTGGAAAGGGAAGATGTGCTCCATATAGAGCCCCACCTTCAATTTCCATGGTGGCCAATTTAGGAAAGGATTGCACTTCCTACAGTTGATTGCCATGCACGTCCTGCTGTAGGAAGGAAACCATTTTTATTTTAGCACCCCGGTTTACCACTTTGGCAACACATAGTTCTAATGTCCCTCATCCCACGTTGCAAGAGCTGGAATGGGAGATAAGGGCCCACAGCCTTCGCTATCCGCCCTCGCTTCACTTGGGCCAATAACTTGCACTGCCGGGCCATTATCCCCCATTCCAGACAGGGCAGGTGGACAGGGGAAGATATTGCGTGTGTTACATCCAGGTAAGGAGGAAGTGTTTCTCATGCTCCTTGATTACAGCTACAAAAGGACTTCAAAAGTGCTCCCCCCTGCAGAGTGGTGTGTTTCAGTAAATACAGAGGACTGCTTTCATCAAAATATATGGATCCACAGCCTCTTTTATTGCTTGCACGGTAGCTGGTGGGGTTTTGTGTCCCACAGAAGTAGGCTGTCTGGTTACAGTATTGGTTGAAGAAGATACGGTGGAGGAAGAAAGCCTACTACTTGCTAATTTAGCATCAACCTTCCTGAGAGCATTACAGTGGATGGTATGGGTGTGGCGGCACATGGTGGTTGTCGGTTGTCACATAGTAGTACTGTCCAAGTAATCTGAGACTGCGTACAACGCTGCACTCAGTGCCTTTCACTTTGGCAGCTTTAGCCTTCGGTACATTTCCAACAGGGTAAAGGTTGAAGTGCTGTACAAGGAGGGTCAGCAAGATCTTCAAAGCATGGTTTTGCAAATAAGTCATGTGCTGAATTTTTTTCAAATGTGTAAAATGTATGTAAACAACACAGTGATATAACATTGGTGTCTGGACAATGGGCCTGGTTGTCAGCAAGGAGAAATGTGTACTGTTATTTGCTTATTAGGGCTTGTGGCATGGGCGAAGCAGTAAGTTTGACTAGGAAAACATTTTCTGCTTGTGGTTACAGCATGAGGTGGTGGACAAGATTACAACAAAGAAGCATGTTTTTCGAAATATGTCTTTTGTTTTTTTTCCCCTAAAAGTGTAAGAATGTAAGTAATTAAGTAGAAAAACGAGTGATATCCATTTGATGTCTGGGTCGTGGCTCTGGCCCTCAGCAAATGCAAATGTGTACTGTGATTTGCTTATCAGGGAATGTGTCATGGGAATGCGTCATGGCCGTAGCCTATGCCTTATGGATGTGGAGACTGGCCATGGCTGCAAGCCATGAGCACTGGCCATTGGTTACATTATTTGTGTATAGTGGACACTGAGCTAGGATGGAGGGTAGGGGCAGTGAACACCAGGGATGGTTTGGTTTGGCTGGGGTCATGGTGGAGCCTTATGCCGTAGGCAATTGAACAATGATTTCCATCCCCAGCATGCACTGGTGATAACAACAGAAATAAGAATTTGTTGCAAAAAATATGTTTCTTTAAGGAGGTTTATTAAAAATTAATATACAGTGATGTAACACCATGAAACATTTTCACTTATAAAAAACTATTGAATTGAAAGAAAAAACATTATTAAAGGGATGTTACGGTTAAGATGTATCCCACCCTTGGGACTCTTCTCCTCCAGTAGTTAGCCAGAGGCGTCCCACCTTGGCATCCGAAATGCAGATGCAAAAGATTTGTATAAGATTGTTAAGTGTCAGTTGGTGTGTGGAAACATAATATGGTCATAGGGTTATATGTACAGTTTTTGGAAGTGATTGGTGGATGCATGTGCGACTGAAAGCAGGCATTGAGGGAGTGTTATAAATATAACATTAAAAAGGGTAGAAGGGATGCCCTGTGCGATGGTGTGCTCTTGTCATTCGAGTTTTAATGATCCATGGCCTGTAAAGGGGACTGTGGAGAATGTGGATAGTTATACAGGTTCATTGATTATGATCCTCATTGTATGCTGCAGAAAAGTATTTGGGACAGAAAATTACCTTATAACTTATACAGTGTGAGTGTTGTCAGGATTAATTGTGCCATTTCTATGTAGGACGAGCATTTGCAAACACAACTGGTCTGAGCTGATTCATTTTGTGCACAATTGGTGGAAATTGGAAGACAAGATAGATTGTTGCATTTGCATAGCAATTTACTCCAGTTGTGTTGTGTTGCTGAATTTAAATGAACAAGAGAGTTTTGCCTCTGTATCCTTTGATGGGCCTGCAATTGTTATTTGAGAAGAGACATGTGTCTCTTTGTCTTTGCAGTTGGTTTTGAACTAGAGAATTTTGTGGTTGTATTATTTGATGGAGCAGAGGCTGTTCTTTGTTTTGTTAGTGGTATTGCTTAGAGATCTGCTATAGTTTCTGTTTGTATTGGTTTTCTTTTTAAAACTTTTTTTTTTGCGGTACAGGGTACTTATGTAGATGGGGGTGTACAGTGCACATAGCCTGTTGTATTCTGTTGTATTCTAGGACTTTGTTTGCATCAAAGCTAACTAGGAATAGACCATTGATTTTATGCATACGTGAAATCATTCAATCAATCCGTGATCTAGGGCTAGACCTTGCGATTTGTGAATAGTGACAGCATATGAAAAAGATCGAGAGAATTGTTCTTTGCATACATACATGTCTTTGAAAAAAAGGAAATGTGCTATCGTTGGCCTATTTTTTAACTTCTGAAAGTTTGTCAAAGTGTATGTTGACAAACTGAATGTTGTTGTCATGTGGATATATTTGGAAGCCAACAACTGTACCAATTGCTCAATTGACTACGTCAACGTTACGTTTAAGAATGACTCTGCAGTCTAGACACATTGTTAATACTTTTTCTAATCCAGCGGTGTTGGAGATACATTTGTCTAGCTATTTAGTTGTGTTGGTGCTTGTTGACACATGGGCAATGTTATGCTGTCCACTTCTTGTTTGTCTGTGGAGCTGGTATTCAGTATGGTGTTCATTTCTTTTTTCAACATTGTATTGTTGAATTGACTACAGCTTGCAAGGTTTGGCATCAAGGACATACATTTTATATTTATTGATTTAATTGTTCCATGAAATCCTGGGAAGATGTGTTTTGCCCATATAGATCATGGATTAGTCTAGTATTTAAGATGCATTTTTCATCTATAGTAAACAGACCAGGTCGAATGCTTTTTAAAATTTAAGCATAGGTGAGATCTGCAGATTGACCCATGTTTCACTTTTTCAATGCTGCCGAGTGTGTTACATCATTGTTTGTGTCCTTGTGTTTTGAGAATAGGTTGACCTTTTACTGGTGTTATCTGAAAACAATAATCTGTTGTCCTCCAAACAGTTCTTTGCAGGGTTATATGTCATTCCATCACCCATTTATTTTTATTGCTGAGTTTTTTTGCCCCAGATATTTTGACACAAAAACAATTCAATGTTTTGAGGTGGATTCCCCCAAGCCCCTCCTTCCCAGCTATTTACAACCTATTTGCCACAGCCCCCCACCCCTTATATCCCTTTACCCACCACCATATATTTCAATGGGTTTTTGCCTAATAAAATGGGCGATGAATGAACATTGTATCTTTCATAGTCAGTTTGTAGGACTTCTTGCATTCAGAGATGAATTAAAGTCCACATGAGGTTTGAAACCATGCTTACTTCATCAACCAGGAGGACTTTCATTTGTTTTAAAATTCTGCGTACTTCAGTATCAGCTTCTGCTGATCATTTGTAGTATTCTAATTTCTTTTGGTGTTCTACTGGAAGGAGCAGTAATCTGTGTAAATGTACACCTCCTATGTTGTAGGCAGCTAAACCTGTGGGGAGTGTTACAACAGCTAAAAGGTTGTAGTTTGTTAAGTTTTGTAGAAATGTGCTGATTATTTTAATAAAGACTGTTTTGCCAGATCCATCTCCCCCACTTACATAGCGGAGCAGAGGTTTATAATTTGTTTAAGCTAGTTTTAGTTTCATGTTTCATGTTTAAAACAATGTTCAACTTCCTCAGTGCCTTCTAGAATGGTGAGTTGATCATCATTTTGCAGTGATTTGAGCATTGACAGGTCTTCTTCATATTATTTAGATTGATATATGGTATTTTCTACCTCAGCCATGGCTATTTCTGCTTCATTTAGAATGAGTGGTTCTCTGGGTGGTTTTTGGCTTTCTGTAAGAGAAGGTTGCTGCACTGAGGAGTGCCTTTATCTGGTTTAACTTCTATTTCTTCCTCCTGTTGGTGTTCATTGTCCAACATTTGTTTATATTGTTTGAAATTGACATTTATTATACTGCTTTCATTTGCAATTAATGCAGCTTCACATGAGTCATGGTCACCTAATAATTCTTCTTCTTTTCTCCAAGGTTTAGAAAGTGGTAGAAGGGCCATGTAATAAAGTTATCTACAATTATAATTGGTTATTTATAACATACCTAATACCAAAGAGGTTGCTAAGTGCAAACCCAGGATTCAGACCTGTGTTGATCCACGTCATCTTGCTTCGAAGAGGAGCGCATTGCCACTGAGCTATACAATACAGGCTTGTGTTTCAGAGATTTCAATTATAACTTTATATGATTAAATAGGCTGTGTTTGGTAGGTTTTGCTAGGCTTCTTTCACAAGTAAGACTGAATATTTACCAGTTGTCTCATCTAGAGTGACATTGTTTTTGTAGGAGTAGTTTTGGACTTTGTCATGCAAGCACATGTTTTCCAAAGAAGTACTTCTGTTTGGTGAGTATGTTTCAGTTAAATTTTTTAAAAAATGTCCTGGCTGCTGAGATCATTTGTGGCTATTGTTTCTATTGCTTAGTAGGATTTTAGTACTCTTTTTGGGATGAAGCTGGACCAAGGTTTAGCCAGATAATATTTTGCAGTTTTCCCATATAAGACTGTACTTGTTAATCAGTCTGCAGCTTTGTAGCACCCGCATTCTCTATGGGAGAGCATTTTCATACCGAAACTGTAAAATCTTTGTGACAGTGTTTTGTCAGATGATATGTCAGACCAGAGGTCTTTTAGCTCTATTTTCTCAGCTTTGGTGAGTTAGGCTGTGACAAATCTTGCAACTGCAGTGGAATTGCCTACAGTGTATTGTATGTCTATATTTGCATTCCACAAGAGGGCAATGATTGCATTGTAATCGTAATCATTGATGTACTTGGATGCATCGTCCCTTTCACTGTTGTATATGTTTTTAGGGGATTTTCCTTTTTGCACTGTCGCTAACAGAAGACGTCAAACTCTTTACTTTTCCTTTTGTGCAAACGGGTCTAGAGAAGCAAAAGTAACATATTTTCTTTTTTTAATATCCAAGTCGTCAGTTTTTTCCATACTTATTATTTTGGAAGCGTAAGATTTGTGTACGTATATCACCATGTGTTGGTTTTTTAAGGGATGTCACAGCTAATGTATTTTTCAATAAATTGTAAAACAGTGGCATCACTGTCATGGGAAAAGTTGGGAGCATTCTTTTCTCCAAAATAAGTGTTCCAGTGTTCTATGAGTGGAGGGGGACTTTTATTGCTGATGAAGTGCAGCATGGCAATGAAGCAATGGTGAAAGTACTTTGATACATTGACAAGGTCAAGAGAACATAGTTCTCCTAGTGTTTTCATTTTTATTATTATTATTATTATTATTATTATTATTATTTTTATTATTATTATTAGAATATTATTATTCCCTCTTTATTTTGATTTGTACTGCATAAGAAGTCATTCAAGTCATCCCATGGGTATTCTACACAACTTAAAGTAACAAACCACGTGGGTGTGCCTAGGTTCCTTAGCATACAACGTACACCAGGGTGACGTCGGAACCAGTATTCATTTGCACTATGCATTTTTGCCAAAAGATGTTGATACATGACTGCAAAACTTCATCTTTGTCTTTTATCTTTTGAAACAGTTCGGTAGCAGACATGTTTAAAAAATGAGAGCCTGTTTTTAATGTGTGTGCAACTCCATAACAGAGAGTTGCTAGTTCACTTTCAGACAAGAGGTGGAACATGTATTCTACAATTTGTCTGAATCTGGGGTCTTCAGAATACATATGTAAAGAGCAATATTCTGATGCAGTGTTTTGTGTGGGTCTTTCATCATATCTTCGTCCTTTTAATGTAGGAAAGAGTAGAGGAAAAGAACGTGTTTCTACACTTTTTTCCAATATGCTCGCTGGGGATCCTTTGGATGGAACATTTCTTATGAATCTTCTATGGTGTCTTTGGAATGTAGTGGGTGAATAGTATACTGGTCTAAAATGTTGGCTGCAGTAACAGCATCTACATGTTCAAATTGGCCAGATGCAGTGAATCTTTAATTATTTGACAGGTTTCTCTTAAGTTTTCCTATACATTTATATCTTTGTAGTACTCATAGTTTTCTTTGAGAGATTGAAGGGCTTATATAACTTTGTTGGAGTCAAATAGTTGTTGCCACATTGCATTATTTTTTGTTGGTACACCATTAACTTGTACAATCAAAGATTGATCTACTGGCCTTTGCACTCCTAGAGTTTGTATATTTTCAATATTTTCTAATGGCAATATATTACTTTGCCACAAATGCCTTTTAGTAAATCAGATGGAGGCAATTTGGCTCATTTCCATTGAAATTGGTGCTGTTTGGATTATAATGCTCTAATACAAGTTAAGTTGTTGGAGAGCTTTTGCAAGTGCCACTATATCTAAGTTTGTATTGAGTGCACATGATGGCATCTGGTTATTGTCAAGCTTTGTATTGCAGTACATGCAAAATATAGAGGGTTCAGTTATTCTTTATTTATTTTCTGTTGTTAGATATAAAACTAATTGGGACCATTGGGATTCCTCATTGTCCTTTATTTTTGAGGCAGTATCCACTATTTTCGTGTTCTGCACAGCGCACTCGCACAGACCACATTACATCACTGAGAAGAGCATCCACATTTGCCGAGAGTTAAACAACAAGCACAATGCATTTCGAAAACACAATTATTATCGCTCCACCTCCTTTTCGGTCTTGCTCAAACTTGCTTTTTTGAAATAAATTATGGTTGTTTTCAGTTTCTCAGTGAGTCAAAAACACGCTCAAAACTCTATAAATGGCATCAATGTATGATTGGTGCCAGGAATAGACTGTGAACCAATGGAAGCACAGGAAATAATTTTCAAAGCAACCCCAAATTACACAGTTTGAGCTACTGCAACCCATTTCCTAGGACAAAATGTGAAAAAAGAAATACAAAATAGAGCCAGACTGCAAACGTACACCAAGAAAATCTGCATAGTACCCTGTAGACCAGTCCAGCCCTGATTGCTACCCTTTTTGCTCACCTCATCCACATCCATCGCCCCTCCAGTATCAAAAGCAGCTCACAGCTATGCTGTGCGCTTCTAAGGGGGCTGGATGGATGGGAACACTCTAGTTACCAAACACAATGTGCACCTCAAAATGATCTTCCACACAAACACCATTGTTCACATGACCTCCCCAAACCCTGTGTCTCCACCCTTTCCTCTTCAAAACCCAGGCAGACTACATTTCATTTGTAGCTCAGCCGTTTCTAAATTCCAGCATGGATAACCTGGACTCATATATCCATATAGCAAACATTAAGTCTCTCACTCTCACAAATTGCATTGTGAAATGTTCAATAATATGCTATTCGACTATTACATCACGACAGAATCCACCAGCAATGTTCGTGAGATACTGCAATGGTTGAACAGTGCAATAAAAGTAGTCACAATAACCAACCCCCTTTGCGCTTTGTGCATTAAACAGTGCTAGACCAGAGTAAGCTGGGCTTTCTATGCAATTTTCTTGCAGGGATGATAAATCCACAACCGTTCCAGCAACACAAACCAATCTGGAATATTGACAAGTTAACGGTGCATAACCTATTTCAAAATTCTATTTAAGACTTGTATTGTAGTCTGTTTTTTTTTTGTAGAGGCATGTTTTCACAGAATCAAAACCTACTGTCTCTACCTTGCATCAATGAGAATACATTCCCTTTGTTATTTGGCCTTCAGTGCAAGTAAGCAACAGTTTGAAGGACAGAACTTGTCAAATACCCACTCAAAATGTTAACTTTTACTATACTGTGAGTGGACATTTCCAAAGTTAATTTACACTTCAGATATCCGTTATAGAGAACGCTTCGTCATTCACAAAATGGCACAATGGAATTTCCCAAAATCATGTAAGTTGACATTTACATAATAATATTATTAGAATTTAAAATGACCACAATGCTGCATGCTTAACAACTAATCAAACAACATGCAAACTGACCTTGTTGTCGGTTGTTAGCTATAGCATACTGTAACTATTAGTCATCTACATGCCGCAAACACCACCAGTACAAAAAGTAGTAATATGTGAACCGTTTTGTCCCATGCAACATACTGTTGCATCCTACAAACTCATAAAGTCCAAGTTCGGGGCACTGGGCAGTAGGTAAACATTGTCCATGGACACTGTCTTCGCTTTTCCATCACTAATGTTCTCAATTACGTAATACTAACATCTGTCTGCACTACAACCTCAAAGATTCATATCTGTCTCCTTCTTTTCTGCATAGACTTCTCGATCCCATTGCAAGCTACAACCAATGCTGCTGAATGCACCACCCTTCGCTGCATCCTGCTCACATATGCAGCCGGATCTCGCAATCCGACCAGCATTAGCACCAAATAGCACTGAAATAAAAAAAAAACATTCAAAAGGTTAACACAGAAACAAAGAAAGCACATTCACGCTACAATAAGGCTCTGCCCCCTACCTATCTCACAGGTAATAGGAGTCGAGACAGACCCTTAGCGAGCCTGGGGTTCCCCTCTCTAATGAAATGTGCTCTGTGCAGTCTTCACAGCTTGACAATGTTTTCGCTACATTTACCAAAGATTCATGTTTCCCACTGAGTTTGTGCTAAAAATGCAGCTACCAAGAGATCTAGCTATTTTTTTTCTAATGGTGTGGAGAGTAATACTTGTTCCATTGCTTAAGAGAATCACGTAATTTGCACAACTTTCCAAGCCAATAGAAAGAAGTGTAATTCTCAAAAACAATACAAGTACTGAAAAGTAGAACCGCAGTGCTGTGCGCCTCTCTTGCTGATTATGAAAGGATCCCTCAAAAGTTATTAATACTGTGTAGAGTAACTATACAGTATGCAAAATGTAAATCCGCAAATTAAGTGGCAAGAATGCAAACAGTAGCGGACTAAAAAGGCAGGGAAAGCACTGTCTATGAGTATACATGTCGGCACATTGACTTTAGCCGTTCGTTCCTTCCATCAATGTTAGCATGTTGCATGCCTGCCAAGACTCGCTCTTGCAGCTTGGTAGACGTTACCACATTAAGTACATTTTACCACAGTTGGTCTACATTGGTAATTCTACTTCCATTTGTTCGTCAGCCCATACCTGCATATTGCACTTTGTACATGGTCATGCAGACAATGCGATTGGTAAACTCTAGTAATGTATCATATTTCTTTAATGCTACACTGATATTATACCTTGCCCTTTGGCAATCACCCATCATACACATGGGCAATTATGCAAATTAGGCAATGACGTAATGTAAATACTTCTAGAACAGCTAATAGGTACTTTCCTTACTAACCAGTTCGCTACTCTGCCTTGCTGCGACCGCAGAGTGCACAGCGTACTCACACAGACCACATTACATCACTAAAATGAGCATGCACATTCACTGAAACTTGCTTTTCTAAAATAAATGATTGTATTTGTGTGTTCACATATGTAAGTACATTTTCACATGGATGCTGCTTGCTTGAACAGTACAGAAACCATAGCAGCAAAACCTTACTAGAATTTGTGTATTTTTGCACCAATTAAACAAAGTTGCTATTTTCAAACTATTATTTTTAACATTTCCTTTCATCGAAGTTCAACTGGCACCTCCACTCCTTCTGAACTCCTGCCTCGTCTGACCTGGGGCCCCCTCCTGCAAACCCCACCCCCTCACTTCTCCTTGTGGAATCGCATTCCACATTTCTTCCATTTCACCACTTCCTCTACTTACTTCACAGCGCACACCTTTTACGCAACGCGTGCTCTGAAATACTCCCCATGTTATCATGCGTGTGTTCAATATCTGTGGTTTGTGTTTATAATTACATTTCATCCAATTATCAGTTATACAATAACTTACTGGCTGCACTACCACTTTTATGCTTTTATTATTTGCTTTATGTATTTGTTATTGATTTATTTGTATTGTTTTGCTTAGTACTCTCCACTGCTCCCTACCCACCATGCACTTTTACCCTTTACCGCTCCCATGCACTTCCACATTCTTAATGGCACTGGGCCTAGTAAGGTCATTGTTTAGTTCTCCCCTAATCCTCTCCCTTCCCTCGTCGCACTCTAAAACACTTCTGTACGAGGGCAATACAAACACAATATCAATATCAATTGTTATATTCCGGTACAAAACAGTGACTAAAATGTAATTTTATTTTCTTATCTCGACAGATATCTTCTACAGTACTGCATGTGCCAGAGTCTCCAGCTACCATCCGAGGTCTATTTAACCAACTTTGGAAACTCACTATCCACAGAATTTTCCCAATCACTGTGATGTGGGACAAACAACATGAGCCTTCCAGATGTAGCAACATACAGAAAGAAAAACACTGTGCATCAAATTAGCAAAAAATAACTTTTTCTCCCACAAAACCCACCATGTATGTCACTCCAATCATTGATACTGCTGCACTATGAAAACAAAGAAGAAATGTTGTTCTTCGTAATCAGCATATCATGCAGACATTGCAAACCACAATGGAATCATGCAATGTTCCTTAGCTGTATTTTCCACCATGGGAAAAATAAATATTGTTAATTCTGTGGACTTAATAATGTCTTGCAAATGTTCTTCGTTTAATACTTGTGACATTGAACACTCTTAATGTTTCCATAAAAAATAGTATATGTCAATACCATTTTAACAAGAAAGAAAACGTACCCTGTGTATAACGATATCTGTGTTTGTATTCCTGGTTCTGCGTTAAGTAAAGTTTTGGCATACATGCTAACAAGGCATGTTTGGGTAAGATGCCCACAAACGTAATAAAAACAGGTTGAGCAGTTCAGTGAGGCTAAATATGTCACCTTTGGGCCATGCACCCAAGGGTCTAGGTACTGGCCACAACCACCACAGCATAATATGGCCAAGACTCTAACCATGTCTGCCGACGTCATCCATTGCGTAAACAGACAGCGAACAGTGGTCTGCAGACTATTAATTGGGTTTTTTAAAAAAAGAATACGTTTCATCAAACCGTCTTTAATTTATACATTGTGAATTTGACATTTCTAATAACATGATTTTTAACATAATTTAGAAGTTCCTTAAAGTCATTGCTAAGTTCATCACATTTTGAAGACATTATCATGATTTAATTGTGTACAGTTGGGGATTGGGATTGTATTTCTGGTTGTTGGGGTTTTCCATAGTAGTTTCTTCATGTAAACTATGTACTGTAAGAAATGTGGAAATTATTATTTCAATGAGCTCTGTTTAAATTACATTATTTGTTTCTATTGAAATATGAATTGTTTACCATTAGAGTTGACATCATCACTTATTTCTTCTTTAGGACCGTTTTCTTCTAGCCACACACGTGTGTTTGTCATTTCTGTTAACAAAAAACGTGGTGATATTTGCTTATGAGAAATGTTTATATAATGAATGTTAATAACGTAGAAATAAATACAGTGAACTTACTATTTGGGAAGAGGTTGTTTTGGAATGAGCTCCTGGTGTATCTTAGTCTGTATGAAGAGATGTACTGTACTGATTATATGAGGAGTCCAGTTATGGTTATGATTGGTGCATTCCATTATATTTTGTGCGTAATTAAAAAAAAGTTTTTACATTTTGAAATTATGAATTGTACAAAATTGAATATGTGGGTGTAGTAAATATAAGTAATGTTGATTTATGTATATGTTTTTGTTGGTTGAAGGGTACAACATTTTCTGTTGACCCAAGTGCTTCTGGGTTTTGTCGATGCTACTGTAAAGGGGGAACCTCTGCACTTGATCATCTTTTGGCATCTTTGGGCTCTGGCACTGGGACAGGTACAGGTCCACAGTCATCTTTAATACATGTATAAAAAGGCATACTGGAAGGCACACAGAGCTGCTGCAATCAGCTTGCTTTTATAGACCTTTTTCAATGATGCAATACTTTCATGCAAATTCAGAATACATTTCTGATTTGTCCCTTCAGTCAGAGGAAAGCCCTCCCTATCCTTGATTGGGTGGCTTGTCTGTCACTCACAAAGCCCACGCTAGCTCATTTTGGCAAGCAGCGGCTGACTGACACATAGACTGATAAGCGTATTTTAGACTCAGCTAAACATAATTACATATCTTTCAACTCCTTCCAAGAAACAATCCTTATCTGCTTCTTGTGGTACTGCCAAATGTAATTGGCAGCTCATACTGTGAAAAACTTCATGAGCTCATTTTAATTGATGCCAAGTAAGCAGCTGTTCTCTATAATTGGTAGCTTTCCAATGCCTTTATCTGAATTACTATCAATCGTGTTTGCTTTCCTTGACAAATTGTCTAAATATATCATCTGAGATGTGCTTATCTACAGTGGACTGCTGCCATAGAACATATGCTATCTGCATGAGTGAGGGCTTTTCACACCTGGTTTCACAATGCCATTTTGTATTTGGCATCCATTTTACAATCTATGTTAGCCTGTTCAGCCTCGCTACCAAATGGTAAGTCAATTTACTTCTAAGCATAACTTATTTTCTATCCAGTTTCCAGAATATATTTTTACATATTCATGATTTGTGTGTAATACCCGAGGCAACCTTCACTTCCTTCCTAGGTCAATCTGACCCCCAAAAATATATGTTGCCCCACATGCACCCTTTTATCTTAAAAAAACACTATAATTCTGATTTTTGCAATACTGGAATTGTTGATCAACCTATCATGTTATCTATGCTCAGTTTCAGGGGGTGAGGGGTTATAGTACCCGCATACCCTACTTGATGTCCACAGACAGACTTTCGTACTGTCTGCAAACTCTAGAGCAGATACCTTGCAGGTGAGTGTGATTTTGAGGTGTAATGATTAAAGTAACTTGTAGCAAATACAGGGGAGGGCCTGGTAAAAACCTATGAAATTCAGTGAAATAACTTTGTTAGGGGGTTGTTAATGTTAATTTGCACTAATAAAAACCTATGAAATTTAGTCAAATAAATGCTGTTAAAGGGACATTATGGTTAAGAGTAAAATCGAACAACCCCAGATATTCGCCAGTTATGGTAAGCTAAGCAACTAGAATTTGGGCCATCACTGTGCACTGCTACGACTAACACCCAGGACATCAAAGATGACATCACAAGGTTTTTATTAGTGCAACTTAACCATAACGTCCACCTATCAATGTTTTTCCCTGAATTTCCTAGGTTTTTAATGCTGCAACTTAACCATAATGTTCCTTTAAGTTTTTCACTGAATATATGTGCACACATACATCTCATTGTAAGAGAATGGAGTTTGCAAGCCGACAAGCCCCAGTGCCTAGGGTCAAAGGCAGGAAAGATAAAATCATAAGAAAGGAAGGACATTCAAGTAATATTTCCAACGACGAGTTGCAAAGTGGACTTACAATGAGCAGTTCACAATGGTGAGAACTGTAGGCTGGTGCCGATCACTTAGGTCAGTGGGGAAGGATGTAAAAGTGTCATATCATTGCCTCACTGTCACATTTCACATGGGGAATGGTCGAAAATCATGTCATCATTGACTCCACAATTACTCCGCCTAGAAAAACAAATTGCAAAACAAACCTGATTGAAACTAATTTAGGAGAGTGCCAGCCAATCAGTAAACATGTGAAAGTAGATGACTTCAATGCAACTTAATGAACAGTATAATACTTAATTTGATCACGAAGATAGAATAAGCCAATAAAGTTAGAAAATATATAGAAGCACCTATAGAGCAAATAATGATGACCAATCAAATGTGTGGAAAACGTAATCAAACTGTAACATTTGTCGTCTTATCTTTTCTGTAATTTGCTATATAACCAGCCATCTTACAATGTAGTTGAATGTCTTTTTAAATGATTCCCTGCCTTGGCTGTTATAACACATTTTTGTTTTTCTCATATCTCATGCATTTTTATGTGTCGACTCTTTTGGATTGATTGTGTTTCGTGGAACATGCCTTGCCTTACATAATGGTGGCCCACATATGGGGATTCAGGTTTTTCTGGAAAGTTATGAGCTCTTCTGCAGCACTTTGGGGACAAGAGAGGTCCCCCGTGAGGGAATGGAAGACTGTGTAAAACCAGGATGAGGTAGCAGGCACCAGGGTTACCCAGAAGATGGCCCCTGACCACTCCAGGCCTTACCCTGCCCCCTGCATTGCAGGCCATTATGGGGTGAGGCAGCCCTGGAAGGCTTTGGATGACCACATAGAGCCAATCCACCTGATACAAGAACTACAATGGGGAAGTGATAAATGCAGAAGTAGAGTAAATGACAGTGTGAGGAACTTGATTTGTTGTGCCATGTTTTCTTCTTTCCTTTTAGTAGAGAGGAGCAGTGACATCAGGTGATACAAAAACCTTGGTAATTGAGGTGTACACATCTCTCATTAAATGAAGGAGGAGCAGTGCTTTTTTAGAAATAATAGTGGGAGGTCCTGCACTAGCGAGCACCGTACCCTTCGTCCGCGGTAAGGGGTGAGAGGCAGAGAATCATAAAACTTAGTAAAAACATGATTTCCTTTTGCATTGTACAATATTTTTACATAGCGATGAATGGTCAGAGGCAAGTGTTATAAGACTTTGAGTGTGGAAAAGATTTGGGTGGATATTGCATCTGGGTGTGGTTTTGGAACATTTTTGTTATAATCAGGAGCGCATGGTGAATTTGTATTCGGTGTAGGGTTTTGTATTGAATTTTACATTTAGTGGTTTTCGAAATAGGTTAGGGGGATGACCCTTTGAGGTATAGTTTTGATTTTGTGTTTTGTGCAACAAGTTATAATGATAAGTTGTGTTGTATTTTGTCGTATAGAAGAGAAATTAGGTTGTTTGTTTGTTGTTTGTTTGTTTGTTTTATTTATTTCTATAGCGCACCTTAACCCGTAGGCATCTGGACACATTGGCAAAGGTTGCAAAGGTTACAGGTTACAGCAGTTGCAGAAATACTCATGTTACGGGTTACAGAGGTAACAGTAGTGCAATTGTCAAAAGAATATGCAAATTTCAATAGGTACAGGGTACACGGTAATACAGGCAACAAGTAAAAAAGAGAAATGCAACAGTGTAAGCCAACCAGAATTCACCTATAGGATGTGTAGGACATTGGGAGAACTGCAGTTGTTTTTTGCAATCAGACCTTCTCGATTAGCCATTTGATGGCGTTACTTCTGAAGTTGGGGATTGATTTGGTCATTTTCAGAGAGGGAGGGAGCGTGTCACATAGCTTTGTAGCCAAGTCTGGGAAGCGTGTCCCTCCAGACTTTTGGAGTATGTAACTAGGGATTATTAAGCCATTGGAATTGGACAACCTTGTGACTCTAGTAGAGTGACTGTGGTTGAACTTTTCTGTTAAGTACAGCAGGGAAGCCTGGTTCAGGGATTTATGCGTAAGGGACATAGTTTTGAGTTGGATCTTATACTAAATTGAGAACCGTTTATATTGTCTTCTAGTTTCAGATATATGCTCTCTCCTCGAAATATTCAATGCAGACCTTGGATGTTATTTTGTAAGATTTGTAACTTGTTGAGCACATATTTGCTTGCACTCAAGTACTGTCCCTTACAGTAATCCAACGTGGATAAAATTAGGGCTCTAGCAAGCGTGATGCAACTCTCCGTAGAGAGAAGAGGTGTGCATGCCCTAATCAGTTTACCCATGTAGGCAATAGCCGACGCTGAAGCGTTTACTTGTTTGTGTAGATTCATAGAGGCGTCGAAATAAAAACGTAATGTTTAAGTTCTTTGGCCACAGGGATCTTTTTCCCATTCATGTTTAAGGCGGTATAGTCTTTGTTCTGTTTGTTTAGGTTCGCTGTAGAGCCCACCCTCAGTAGCTCAGTTTTATCATCATTCATGAGTGGCCATCCATGCTTCAATAATTAGATACATTTTGTTCACTAGTAGTACATCACTAGCATAGAAACCGTTAGTGGAAGGAGGATCTGGGTGTCATCTGCATAGTTAGTGTAGGTGACACCCAGACCGTCCAATTTGTCAAAAAGAGGCTTTGTGAAAATGTTGTACATACTGGGTGATACACAGGAGCCTTAGGGGACTCCACAGGTAATAGGAATAGGTTATTCTGCTTCTGAGGGTGAGATGACTCTCATAGTCCTATTATTGAGAAATGATTGTATACTGGAGATGGCATTTTGTGAGAAATGAGCTGCTGATTTGAGGTGGTTACATAAGATTTCATGGTCCACTAGGTCAAACGCTGCTGATAGATAGTAATAAGGCAATTTTACGATTGTAAAATAACGCCGGACACAGGGGTCCACCTGTGAGACCCAGGGAGATGGAGGCAACAACCCCATCCAATCCTTACCATCCCCCACCGCCCGTACAGCTACAACTAGGTACCACGGGGTTATGGAACGGATGAGATACCACCAATCACCACACAATCTGAAGTATGGACACTAGCAGGTGCGCTGGTCATGTGGATGGGGTGAGGAGCATGCAAAGTTATTGAGGGAGCGGACGGAGGGGACAGCTAAATGCTCAGGGGGCCTTGAATGCAAAACGGGCACCTTCTGAGGCACAGGGTGCGCAAGCACCCCGTCGTGTATGATTACACGAGCCCAACTGGCCAATCCAGGGTAGAGATACCAACTAACCAATACCACTAACAATTTCCTTCTCTACATACCCCTCTCAAACTCCAAACCAAACACAACCACAAACCTCCAGCACAACAAACCGCACAAACTTCACTACACTGCAACAACAAAACAAAAACACACATAGACTCGCACATCAGCACACAACGACTACCGGCCCCATACAACCCAGGCCCAGCCGATGGAACCACTGGGCTGAGACTGCCAACAGCACATCACTGCAATCTTGCACTTTTCCAGCCTTCACCCACTAACCCACCTCTCCCTCCGTCTTTCAGAGCCGCCAGAGTGCCAGCGGACCACTCCGGTGGTGATAGTGCGCGGCACAAATGTCCTTGAACATTAACATTAACATTAACATTAACATAACATTGTTCTTAATTTCATCTATTTGTACTTTTAGATCGATCAGCACCATTTTGGTCCAGTATTGAGGTTGAAATCCAGATTGGCGAGTCCCTAGGAGGCGGTAAGTCTCCATGTATTGCTGGATCTGTAGGTACGCTACCCTATCCAGTATCTTCAGTAGAAATGGGACTGTGGTGAATGGCCTATAGTTTGTGGGGATGGTGGGATCCAGTGATTGTTTTTTGAGGAGCGGTAGCACCCATGATTCCTTTAAATTGTTAGGTACAATACCTGAGGTGAATGACGCATTGATAAGTTTAGATATGAATGGTGCAAGGTCTCTCGGAGCGTCTTTGATTATTTGCGCTGGGCACATATCACCTTGGCATTTATATGGTTTCAGGGACGCAATCATTTTTTGTACCTCCAGGGCTGAGACTTTAGTGAATTGAAAGCCCAGGGGAGGTTTAGCCGTAGTCTTAGTGTTGTAGAAGTTGTCATCAAGATTTTGGGGGTTATCAGGATTTTGGAGCTTTAAACACTTTTCAGCAATTTTTGTTTGCAGGGTGGCTATTTTGTTGGTGAGAGCATTTTGAATGTTTGTACACCAACGTTTATCCTTAATGATGGGTCTAATGGGGTGATAGGCGTCTCTATTTCTTTGAGGATAACCAATAACTCCTTTCTGCAGGAACTGGCTTGGTTTATCCTATATATGAGTCGCGTTTTGTTCAAAGTATTTCCTACTTGTATTTTTACGATAGATTCATTAAATTTGTTTTGTTCTTGTTAGAGGGGAGAAGTTTCCATGTGGATTCCAATTACATGATACAAGATGTAAAAGTAAAAACAGAAGAGCCAGAGTCAGTTTTGTACAGATTGTACTATGATGGGCAATGACCTTATTTCACCTCCCCCTACCTCATGACCAAGGTAGACCACTTTTCTCTGGCCAATTTGTCATTTGCTTGCCTTTATGGTCAGATGGGCCTGCTCAAGAGTCTGCAAAACATATCCTAAGTGATCAACATGTTCTTTCCAAGTAGGTCTGAACACTGCAATGTCATCCAAGTATGCCATGCAGAACGCCTCCATCCAATTCAGAACTTGACTGACCATCCTTTGGAATGTAGCAGGTGCATTCTTTAATCCAAAAGGCATAACCTTAAACTGGTAGAGGCCTGCGGGGGTTAAGAATGCAGTTTTCTCCTTGGCATGTTCTGTCAGGGCTATTTGCCAATAGCCTGACATCAGATCAAATGTACTGAGGTGCTTGGCTGAACCAAGTCTATCAACCAGTTCATCTGTCCTTGGCAATGGATGGGCCTCAGTCTTAGTGACTGCATCTAGAGATCTGTAGTCCACGGATCCTGCCTTTGGTTATACAACAACTGGACTAGACCATGGAGTTGTAGAGGGTTCTATAACCCTGAGATTAAGCATCTTGTATTTGTATTTGTATTTATTGATTTATAAAGCACTTTACACCAAAGCGCTGTACAAGTGAACAACTTGATACATAAAACATAAACATAAACAATATAACAATATAACAGTAGAAGCGAAGTTACAATATGAATCAGTCAATAAAACAGCAAGAAGAGCAATTAACTGAAGGGAGATAGGGAGAATAGTGGAGTAGGACTAGGTGGGGTGGGGACAGGTGAGGGGTAGGAGGAGGGAAGGGGAAGGGAGAGGGTGGGGAGGTGGGGGAGGGGAGGGAAATGGTAAAGGGGAAAGAGAGGGAGGGAGGGGAGGCAGGAAGGGGAAGGAGTTTCAAGGAGGGGAGTGGAGAAGGAGAGATTTAAGGGAGGTGTGGAATGAGGAGAAGGTGGGGAAAGAGCGGATTGCAAGAGGTAGGGAGTTCCAGTGCAGGGGGGCAAGGAGTTGGAAGGAGCGGAAACGGGAGGGGGCACAAGGGGACGGAGGTACAGTGAGAAGGAAATGGTCAGCAGACCGAAGGGAACGGGAGGGGGAGTAGAGAGAGATGAGGGAGTAGAGGTAAGGGGGAGCAAGACCATGGAGTGATTTGAAGACAAGGCAAAGGAAGTGAAATTTGAGTTGAGAGTGAAATGGAAGCCAGCCAAGAAAGAAGAGGGAAGTAGTGATGGAGTCTCGGGTGGTAAGGAGACAGAGAGTAGGATCAGCAGAGTGGTAGATGGATTTGAGGGGGGCGAGATGAGAAGTAGGTAGTCCGAAAGAATAAGGAAGAGCAGTAGGAGAGGCGGGAGAAGATAAGGGAGGAGATTAAAAGTTTGGTAGCATGGAAGGTGAGAGAGGGACGGACTTTGCGAATGTTGAATAGGTGGTAGCGACAGGTGCGAGAAGTGAGCAAGATATGGTGGGAGAAAGAGAGAGAGGAGTCAAAGTGAATGCCTAAGTTACGAGCATGGAGAGAGATAGGGAGATTGGAGGGAGGAAAGTGAATGAAAGGCGGAGGAGAGGGAGAGGGTAGAGAGTTTGAGGGAAAGAATAAAACTTCAGTCTTATCAGTGTTATGGGAGAGAAAGCGGGAATACATCCAGTTCTTTATGGCAGTAAGGCAGGAAGAAAGTTTTAGGTGTAGGTCAGTTGAGAAAGAGGAGAAAGAGAGGAAAAGTTGAGTGTCGTCAGCATAGAAGTGGTGGGAAATGCCAAATGAGGAGATAACAGGGGCTAGGAGGGAGGTGTAAAGGGAAAAGTGGAAAGGTCCAAGCACCGAACCTTGAGGTACGCCGTATTCAAGAGGTTGGGATGGGGAGGATCGGCCACCCCAAGAAACAGTAAAAGAGCGGGAAGAGAGGTAAGAAGATAGCCAGTTGAGAACAGATCCTTTGAACCCAAAGGAGGAAAGAGTGTGGAGAAGAAGGGGATGATCGACCGTGTCAAAGGCAGCGGAGAGGTCGAGGAGAATAAGAATAGAGGATTGCTTATAGTGCCTAGCAGAGAGGAGGGAGTTAAGGATATAGGTGAGAGCAGTTTCAGGAGAGTGTTTAGGGCGGAATCCAGATTGGGATGGGGGTAGGAGAGAGAGATTGGTGACAAACGATAAGAGCAGGGAGTAGGTGAGGCGCTCGA
The DNA here is from genome assembly GCF_040938575.1 of Ambystoma mexicanum. NCBI lineage: Eukaryota > Metazoa > Chordata > Amphibia > Caudata > Ambystomatidae > Ambystoma > Ambystoma mexicanum. Next base: position 1,178,705,672 of record NC_090933.1, read on the forward strand.
GAAGCTTGGAGAGGAATGGGAGAAGAGAGATAGGTTGGTAGTTAGAGGTGAGGAGGGGATCGGCAGATGGTTTTTTCAGAATAGGGATGATCGTGGCATGTTTGAAAGCAGAGGGAAAGGTAGCTGAGGAAAGACAGATGTTGAAGAAGGAAGTAAGGTAGGGGATAAGAAGAGGGTAGATCTTAGGGATGAGAAGGGATGGGAGAGGGTCAGATGGGGCGGACGTGGGGTGGGCTTTGGAGAGGAGGGTGGAGACTTCAGAAGGGGAGATAGGTGAGAAGCAGGACATGCAGGATGAGGGGGGCTCAAAGGGAGGAGAAGAGGGGAAGTCCGAGGAGCAGTTGATTTTTTGCCGAAGGGTGAGAATCTTGGAGGAAAAGAAGTTAGCAAAGTCAGAGGGAGAAAGTGTGGAAGAGGAGGAGGGATCAGGAGCGGGAGGGGAGAGGAGTCGAGAGAGAGTTTGGAAGATACGGCGAGGGTGGGAGGCTTGGGAGTGGAGAAGGTTAGAGTAGTAGGAGCATTTAGCCGAGGCAAGACAAGTGTCGAAGAGAGCGTGGTAAGAGAAATAGGAGGTTTGGTTGGAAAGCGAGGGGGTTTTGAGCCAGAGTCTCTCTAGACGTCGGTGAAGGCGCCACATTGAGAGGAGTTGAGGAGTGAGCCAAGGTTGAGATGGTTTCGGGTTGGGTGGAAGAGAGAAAGGGGGTAAAGTTGATCAAGGGAAGTGGAGATGGAAGAGGAAAGAGAGGATAGAGCATCATTCGCTGACAATAAAGAGAAGTCATGGAGAGAGGGGCGAGAATAAGAGCAAGTGTCAATAAAGAGGGTAAGATCAAAGTTGCGAAGGTCACGCCGTGAGAAGATGGGAGGAGAAGGCCTAGTAGAGGAGTGTGGGGTGGGAGAAAGAGAGAAGGAGAGTAAGGCATGGTCGGAGAGATAGATAGGAAGAGTAGAGACTGGGGAAGAGGGGTAGGAAGAATTGAAGATGAGGTCAAGAGTGGAACCAGAGGAATGAGTGGGGGAAGAAGGAAGGGGGGAAAGGAGGTAGGAGTCGAGGATGGAGAAGAAGGGAGAGGTATGAGGGGGAGAGGGGAGGTGAAAATTAAAGTCACCAAGTACAGTTAGAGGAGAGGGGGAGGGAGAGATAAGTGAGAGGAGGTGATCAAGATCTTCATAGAAGGAAGAAAGAGGACCAGGGGGACGATAGATGATTAGAAAGGAAATGGGGTGAGGAGAAGAGAAGGATTTGTAGAGAAATTCAAAGGAAGGGAACAAAGGAAGAGATGGTGAGGAGGAGGAGGAAAGGTATTTGGGGTGGAAGAGGAGGCCAATTCCTCCACCACGGCCAGAAGCACGAGAGATATGAGAGAAGGAGGACAAGGAGGTAGTTAGAGAAGCAGGGATAGAAGTATTATGGGGGGGATCCAAGTTTCAGTCAGACATAGGAAGTGGAGGTTGAGGCGAAAGAATATGTCGCGAACTGCTGCAGTCTTGTTACAGATGGATCTGGCGTTCCATAGCGCCACGTTCATGAGGTTTGGATGATGAGCTGTGGGGGGGTAAAGAAGATTAGGACGATGAGAGTGGGTGGGTGTGTGAGAGGAGGAGAGTGGGCGGGGATAGAAGAGAGGACTGGGCATGAGGAGGGAAAAGGAGAATAGGAGGGAGAGAAGAAGGTGGGGAGAGTAAGAGATGGGAGGGGAAGGGAAGAGAGGGCGGTGAAAAGGTGAATTAGCGGATCGCATAACCGAGAAATTAGAGATGCGTGGAGCTATGATGGTCCGTTGTTGTTGAGAGATAGCGAGAGCAGGGACCAGTGTGGTAACTTCTAGAAGAGTCAGCACTTTACGGACACGCTTGGGTGGGGAAGGGGACGAGGATTAGCAGCAGGGGTTGGGCAGTGGGAGGTAGGTAAGTGCAGAACTTGCTGGGTCTGGGATGAGGGACTTGGGAGAGGAAGGGGAAGTTGATTGGTAGCCAAAAGAGGGCAAGACAGGGGGTGGAGAGGGTAGACGGGCGTCCCAAGTAGTTATGAGATTATGAAGAGGGTGGAAGGCAGCTGGACAGGAGGAGGCTGGATGGTGTGTGGAAGGTGAGAGCTAGTAAGGAGGAGGGCAGGGGGTATCACGTTCCAGGACTGGACAGTGGGGCGGGCCGCAGGTGAAAGCAACTGAGGCGGGGGGGCTGTGGAACCAGGTGGGCACCGATGGAAGAGTTGAGGTGGTTGAGGTGGAGGCAACAGAAGGCACCAGATCTTGGATAGGGGCACCTGTGGATAGGCCCAGGCAGCTGAGGCAAGCAGGCTAAGGTTCCAGTTGGGTACCAGTGGAAGGACCCAGGCAGCTGAGGCGGTCGGGCTGGGCACCAGTTCTTGGAGGCACTAGAGGCACCAGTATAGGAGCACCGGTGGAAGAGCCCAGGTAGTTGAGGCGGGTGGCCCTGTGAAGACACGCCTGGTCTTGAGAACTCGAGGGCCAATTTAGGGGCACCGGCGGAGGATGCCTGGCGCCAATGTAGAAGGGCTAAATTTGTGATCCTGGGCAGTTGTGTTTGCGCTTGAACGGGGAGGGCCGCAGGTACCAGGATTCAGGTAGAAGGCGCTTGCAGAGAAGTCTTTGGCAGCCGCGGTGGGTAGGCAGAAGTCGCAGTCCAGGGCAGCCGCACCCGCTCTCAGGCCCACAGGCCGCCGAGAGGACCACAGGCAGCCGAGGTGGGCGGGCCCGTCCAGAGTGGGCAGAAGGTTTCCGTTCACAGGCGAGGAGGGCCGCAGGAAGAGGCACCAGGCCGAAGGCGCCAGGTTGTAGGCACCCGCAGGACAAACTCCGGCAGCTGAGGCGGGCGGGTCGGAGCAGTAGATCTGGGCAGCTGCGCCCGTTCCCCACCAGAGAGGGCTGTAGGCAGAGGCTCCAGAACTAGAGTGAAGCCACCGGTGGAGACCTACAGGCACTCAAGGCGGGTGGGCTGGAGCCGCTGTCCTGAACAGCCGAGCCCGCGGTGGAGGATCAAGGAGCCCAGTGGAATGGGTAGCCAAAGTGGGCGGGCTGAATCCGCGGACCAGGGCAGTCGAGCCGATGCAGAAGGCTAGGAGGCGCTAGGTAAGAAAGGCCTCGCTGACGAGGATCATGTGAAGAAATGCAGGCGGCCGAGTGGAGGACCAAGGAGCAAGCCAACAGGCAGCCGAAGCGGGCGAGCTGGAGCCGCAGCCCAGGGCACCCGAGCCCCCAGGATGTAAAGGCGGGGAGGCACTGGATCCAAGGAGTGGAGGACCAAGGAGCAAGCCAACAGGCAGCCAAAGCGGGCGGGCTGGAGCCGCAGCCCAGGGCAGCCGAGCCCTGGGCTGCGGCTCCACATCAAAGGAGAGTTCTTGTTGAACTCTCCTTTGATGTGGGATCTCACATGTTCTGACATTCTGTAACCTCTGCTTTTCACAGATAAACAGTCACCAGTGATAATATCATGCTGGCCCCAAGTGGTCAAGCCTAGTGAAAGTGAAAACAGGGAGGCAAACTGATTTAACAGAACTTTGCACTCCTCCTGTTGTTCAGATGTCAGTTGAGAAGAGAGATTGACTCCTTCTATGTTCTCATATAAAGGTTGGCCTCTGAGGAGGTAAGGTAGAGGTTCACTCTCCTCCTGTTCTTGAGCTGAAGCTAGAAGCCAAGCTCGACTTTTGGTCTCGAGACATATGCTTTCAAACGGTTGGTGTGAAAGACTCTAGGAACCTCCTAAGTCCACCAAATAGTTCACCTCTCCAAGTTTGCCCACAACCTTGAAGGGTCCTATCCATTTGTCCTGCAAGGCCCTCTGCCTTGTTTGCACAATAACTAATACAAGCTGGTCTTGAGTAAACTTAAACATGCTGGTCTTCTGTTCATGCCAATGTTTGACCAGAGCCTGACCTGCTTTTAAGTTAACACTAGCTTCTGCCATCATGTGTGACATTCTGTTCCAGAGACCTATCATGTAGTCAGTCACTCTGACTAGCTTGGGGGAAGGAGCACTCTCCAACCCCTCCTTAATCAGGGCCCAGGGGTCACTGTCTGGATGGCCATAGAGAAGTTCAAATGGACTGTAACCAACTCCCTCCTGAGGGACTTCTCTATAAGTAAAGTGAATTCATGGCAGAAGAAGGTCAAACTTTATTTTAAGTGGTTCTTCTAAAGCACCTATCATGCTCTTTATAGTATGATTAAACCTCTCTACCAGTCCATTTGTCTATGGAAGGTAGGCTGTAGAGAACTTGTAAGTGACGCCACCGTTTTTCCACATGGCTTGCATGTAGTTGGACATACAATTGAATCCCCTTTAGGATATCACTTCCTTAGGAAAGCCTACTCTGGTAAAAATACCAAGTAGAGCCTCAGCCACAGCCTGAACCATAATAGTCCTCATAGGTATTGCTAGGGTATCTTGTAGCATGGTCTACTACAACCAGGATAAACCTGTTCCCTGAAAATGTGGCAGGATCAATGGGACCAACAATGCCGATGCCCACCCTCCCAAAAGGAACTCCCACCACTGGGAGAGGCACCAAGAGTTCCACATTTTTGGCTCCACTCTTGCCAGAGGTTTGGCAAGTGTGACAGCTCCTACAGAATTTGTCAACTTCTGAACCCATCTTAGGCCAGTAGAAGTATAGGGAGCGCCTTCCATTGGTCTTTTTGAAACTCAAATGACTAGCCAAAGCTATCTCATAGGCCAAATGCAGGAACTAGAGACTGTTGTCAAGGCGCACCACAATACTTTTGCAGTCCCCAGGTATAGACTCAGCCGGTTCAATGTAGAAGAGGCCATCTTCGCAGCTCAACCTATGCTTTCCATCTTCTTGGCCATTAAGTTGAGAAGCAGCCTATTGTCAAAGACCTTCGAGAGTAGGACACTCTCTTTGTCATTGGCTGAAGACTGCCCTGTTGGTTCCACCTTCTGCCAGTAAAGACTGCAGCTCAGGATGGTCAACGGGGTGAAGATCTGCAACCAAAACAGTGTCTTCCTCCAGATCTTACTCCTCAGAAACTGGATCGACCACACATTGTGGTACCTCACACTCTGCCTCAGCAGGTGGAGGAGTCACAGGTGTGACCTTGGACAATCTTGGCGATGTCCTTTTTGGTAGCACGTGGGTGCCATCTGTCTTCTTCTTGGAGCTCTTGGGTTTCCCCTTTGCCTCTTTTTTCCAGAAATAGCAGTGAGCAACTCCTTTGGAGTGGGAGTGATAGTTTCCTCTATCAACTCCTCTGGAGAGCCTCTCAAGGTCCTCTCCCTTGCAGGCCTAGTGAGCTGCTGTCTCCTTTTACTGGGAGGCATGGGGGTAGTGCACACAACTCCAAGAGTTTTTAAGTCATTACTGAAGTGGGAAAATGGGACACCTCCTTCCCCCCATTGAAACACTTGTGTATAGGCGCGTTACAAATACCATATCATATCATATCATATCATTCTCATCCAGACCCTCGTCTAGAGGATCGTGACCCAAGCACCCCCCAAGAGAGGAGTTTGACCCGCTCACCTCCTTACCAGATGACAAGGTACCATGTGTTTGCGGCCCACATGCACAAGGATCCTGCCCATTACCATGCCCTGGTCAAGCCGACGCCTGCGATATGGACCAGATCGACTAAAACAACAGACACAAGCCATCGACATCGTTAGAGATGCCATGACGACATAGCCAACTGACAGGAACACACGTCCCACCATGCACACTGGTCACTCACACACCAACCCACACGAAGAACATACCCAGTGCTATGACATAGTGGACTGACTCACTCACAGATGTGCATCGTTGTTATTTTTCACATCGACCCAAGAGCACCGCTGAAACGCAAGATGCCTGAAGAGCCTGCCGAAAGCTTTATGCTACCTGACCTCTATAGAGATGCCGTCATATGTAAATACAATACTACTACTCATGATACTCTGTTGCCCCGTGGCACCCATATTGTGGATCATACATTGCTTCCCAGGAACTAGGCCCGAGTAGGCCTCAAGCAAGAGTCATCAGGCCGGAGAAAACCCTTTCGAGACGAAACGCACTGCGCTGACCAGGCAGAGCGAGCTTCAGCGAGAGCCCATCTCCAAGGCCGAAATGTTGCAACCAACATACCGAGCTCCCAGCGCCAATGTTACACCTGCCGCCGCCAAGCACCCTCCGGGCCAGCAAGCCAATTTAAATGCTCATAATTATGCTCCAACTACGGTCTCTCCACACGTGACCAAGCCAATCTGACAAGGTGCCAGGCTCACAAGACAGAAATTCGCCGGGGTCCCACGTCTGGGACACAGGTTGCAACAATGATACGCCAAGTTGGACATTTATACCAATGGGAAAGGCGTGATCATCCGCCACTAGCAAAGACCTGTCCATTGTCCCCCACTAACACATAGTTACACAATGTTGTACCTCGTGGGCTGGGAACAGCGATGGCCCCAGGCTTGGGGGCTCATGAGGGAGCCAATCAGGGGACACGGGGCTCTTTACTGACGCCATTTTGGTTAGCCAATCATTGAGGGTCCCCATGTAACAAGTTCAGTGTAGCAAGTGTTAGAGACAACCCAAAGTGTGCCACCTGACCCATCCTTACCCAATAACCTTCCTTCATATAAGCTTCTATACTAGCCCTACCACTCGGGGAGCCAACCCGAAGTGGCGATAGGTTTTGTAATGATTTTCTCAGGTGACGTGAGTAGCGCGTCATGTTACGGTAAAAGGGCCTGCGAGCCCTCCTAAGAGCGAGAAGGTCTCCCCGGATGCATACAGGCGAAGATCTATCCCTGCCGTTGTTATAATAAACAGCAGTAATTATTTTCTCTTGCGTGTGCCTCATACTACTTTTTGGGACACGGGAGGAGTTGGGGCCTCCCCAGCCCCGGAGGTCCACGGACGGCCCTGCCAGCCCCCGGGAGATCACAGCGACAAGTTGGAGGCACTGCTGAGATCTGGTTGAGATCTGCCTAAATTGCTCTAAGAGCATGACTACCAGGCCTCCTGCAGCGAGGCCCCCTCTGCCGTTGCCCCCTTTCGATGACTACAGGACCATCGCGGAACTGCGAGAAGACCGGACGGTGCAATCCGGACATTGGCCCTCGGGAGCTGACTTGGAAAGTATCCCGCCCGCGGTTGTCGAGTGTCCGGACGTGGTCCAGACAAGGGGCGGTGGCGAGCCGCTTTCTGGAGGGTTGCCCACAGTCAAGCGGCCCCGGCTCCTGAGGACCTGGTGAGTATGGCACACCCAACCAGCCATGTAATGTTGTGTGGAAGGGGGGAGGAGCTGTAAAGAGGGAAGAGGGCAGTTGACACAGTGTGTGGAAATTGATTTTGGCTGTTCTGCGGCAACAAAGGTGTGAAGCGTAAGGGGACAGACATGAGGGTCATCCCTTATAGAGTTACGGAGTGGATAAGGTGGGGCTTTGAGCACCCACGAGTGGTTGTTAAAGGACGCGGATTAGTTGGAGATCGCGACACCTGTGTTAGAGGGGGTGTGGCTTTCCTATGAGTTATGGATCAATGAGTAGATGCGGTTCCCTACTAAGTGAGTGTTGAAGCTTGTTAAGTAGATGATGTTTTCCCGCAGGAGGTAGCTAGATTGTTCCCGAGTGCGGAAGATAATTGGCTGGTTAAGCTCCTCTGCAGAGGGGGCGTATCACACGCGAGGCGACGCAGCATGCATAAACCGATTATTTTGATTGTGGATTTCCTTGCTCCAGTAGAGGCGAGAAGACAGCTGTGGGGTTGAAAGGGGATGAGAGGGTCACGAACAAGGCGCATTTATAAGGATTTGACATTGTGTAGGTACTTACAGTGCATTGTAGAGATTGTTGATGTCACCCACATGGTTTTGAATAGGACACCGCGATACACTTCACGTCTCGTCTTGCATCCATCCAAAGACGGTTAGGGACAGAGGGTGCGGAAGAAAAGGATAGGGGGAAGAGGCGGCCGCTCACGGAGATCGCCGGCCGCGTCCAGGCGGGGGAGGGCCATGGGGGAAGAGGCGGCTGTGCACAGAGAACGTTGGTCGCGTCCAGACGGGGGAGGGCCACGGGGGAAGCGGCGGCCGTGCACAGAGAATGCCGGCAGCGCTCAACGAGGGGTTGTGAAAATAGAGGGTGTGGTTTGAAATGAAGGAGAGAGGAAGAAGGGAGGAGGAGGAGTTGCAGGGTAAGGAAGGAAGAGGAAGGTGGGGCCGCCCAGAGGCATGCCACACCAGACACATCACCGCAGGGAGCTTTGTTTACCACAGTCGAAGGGGGCCGTAGTTATAAGGGATAAATTGTTATATAACAGTTGCTTCCTTTTCAGTGGACAATCAAAGCCCCCAGTTTAAGGGACCAGGTAAAAGGTTGACATTTGGAAAAGTAAACTTGTAACATGGCGTTGTACTATGGATCGGGGGCAGGAGTGGGGTGGAGAAATATGAGAAGCAGATTAACAACTCCACTTCAACACATTTGCACGACACTGAAACCACACAGAGAGAAAATAATAAAGTACAGTATAGAATAGACACAAGGGACGGACAATAAAATAAGGGTACCATGGCCACCCAATGGCAGCTTCGATGCATACACGCAGCATCATTTGTTAACATACATTCACATCTATAAAGGGAAGAAATTAGCAAGCCATTTAGACGTTTTTGACCTCTGGAAGATGTTCCAGGGAACTAGTCAGGAGATACAGGTATGTATACAGTACAAGGGGTAAAAGAGGAGAAGGGAACAGAGGAAGGACTGCAAGTAAACGAAGGGAAAAAGAAAGGAGGAAGCGGAGATAAGAAAAATAAAAACGCGCCCAGCGCTGAGGAAAGTGAAGCGTTCAAGGAACTGAAACATGCCATATCCTCCGCACCAGTATTAGCCACACGAGGGCAAATGAAAGGAATGACAGTAGGGAAAGTTTAGACAAACTGTACATTACACGCACAAATTGCAACTCACCATGGGCATGCGAAAGAAGGGGAAGACCAGGCCCGAGGGAACAGAAGGATAAGGACACGAAGGGGAAAAAGCCTTGACCACTAACACCCACCCCCACATCTGCACAAACATCACGTCCACTGAAACAAACACCCATACACACTCCATATATTGACAGGCTTAGGGATCTCAGTGGATGTAGGCATGAAGAGAAAGAAAGTACACATGTAATAGGACCGCAGGGACACCAAAAGGGGAGGAAGGATACAGAGGAAGGAAGGGGACACACCTGCAAGTTTGGCCATGCCGAAGAACTACTAGACATAGAGGAAAAGGATGAATATAATGCCATAATTACATATGGGAAGACGAAGGTAGAGGAAAGAGGATATAATTTAATGCCACTACTGGAGAGGGGGGGAGCGAGGCCACAATACATCCCCTGGAAGCATGCAGACAAGGAAAATATAAAATGCAGACTCCAATCACTATGTTCGGGAGTGGGGAAATGGATATATGAGATGGAAAAACATACTGCAGGACAGACGCTAGCGGTGAGAGACGTGAAGGGCTTCCTAGTTTCCATATTGGGGGATGCTGCTGATGACATATGGAAGAGGGCGGGATTTCCTGGGGTGACAATACATGACACAGCACATGATGGAGCACCATTTGCCAATTGCAGGCATGAGCTCTGGCAAGCATTACGAACACAGTTTCCAGACACCTCGGACATAGGGGCAATTACATCACAAAAGATGCATGAGAATGAAGATCCGGTTGAGTATATCCAGGAAATTAAGGAGAAGTGGCACTTGGAAACACGGGAGCAGTGGGACAAAACACCAGTAATATTTTACCATATACTAATACAAGGGCTCCCAGAACAAATACAGAGACAATTAAAGAAGTTAGTGGGGATGGAAGCTAAAGGATGGCCAGAAATTCAACTGACCATAGTACATTATGGCAGGATGTGGCAGGAGAAGATGAAACAGAAGGAGGAGGATAGGAAAGCAGAGGAAGCTAAATTGGTTCAGAAAAAGTTATCCAAATACGCCATGGAGGGAGCGCTGATAACAGCTCCCGCACAACCACAGGCAACAGTGACACAAGACACAACACAACTACAAGTAGCACCGTCAGAGCAGGCACAGGCAGTGACACAGCAAATGCTTCCTCGGATACTGGAGAAGCTATAGAGGGAGGGGCGGGCAAATGAGAGGGAGAGAGTATGGCCCACCCATTCACCAGCTGGGCGGAGGGTTCAGAGGGTATAACCAACAGGGGCAGCAGGGGTATCAGGACTACCCGGGATGACTTCAATGGCAAGCAAGGGAACCACCAACATGCTGGATATGTGGGATGATAGGACACATGTCTCGCACATGTAGAATGAGAGCAGCGCAGGCAGCTTGGGGGGAGCAGGAACAGCAGGGAACAACACATTTTACCAACAGCAGGGAGTGCAACAACTACCGTCACAACAAACACAAACGCCACAACAACAGACACTGCAACCACAGCTGCAACAACAACCACAGGTGCAACCGCACGTGCAAACACCACAACAGCCAATCGAACAACAACAACCACAAGCTCCAACTGGCCAACAACTGACACAAATACAAGACAACGCAATAACGTCTACTAACACACCTATAGCACAGACACAGCTTGGGAAGGTGACAATATTGGGTCACAACCCGTACACAGGAAACGGACAGTCACTATACCCACAATAGGACAGCCCACAGACACCCTTGATGTGTCCCATCCGATCAGTAACACCTAACCCTGCGGAGGAACCACGCATACAGGTGAGGATAGGTGACAAAACATTTTCCTTCTTGGTTGACACAAGGGCCACTAGATCATGCATAAGAGAGGGGAAGTTTGAACTATCAGGCGATGCTATGAACACACAAGGGTTCTCTGGGGCTCGAAGGTTGGGTTCCCTTTATGAACAACATCTCTTTGTCCGTAGGAGTTCATGATATGTCATTACCACTACTATACTTGAAAACATCACCAGTGAACATACTAGGAAAAGACATATTGATCCGATTGAACATGACCATTTCCTTTACTGATAAGGGAATAATTTGTTCAACACCAGGCATAAGCATGCTCACAGCACGCCAAATATTACAGGCCTATTACGGCAAAACAGTAGCAAGGGCTGAGCCAATAGACGGAGAACTATTTCAATATGGAACAGACATGGCAATAGCATGGTTGCCAGGGATCGAAGGGAAGGTTGGGAGGAGGCCAGCAGCTTACCTTTTCAGACCTCAAACACCAACAGGTGAGAAGGAAGGGGCAAGGATACCATTGAGCATTGAAAGCATTGTGGCAACACAGGACTACATCGCAGTCCATGCCCAAGACGAGGGAGGAAGGGCATGGAGAGCAGTAATAGCCCTCGCAGAGGGATGCTGACTGACACAAGTATCGGATGAGGAGCTCTTCTCAGACAATAATGAAGAAGGGGAGTTGGTGTTTCACATGAGCGTCCACATCTGGGCGACTGTCACCTACAGAGACGTAGCGCAGAGGATGGCATTGGCGCTAGAAGCACCAGCAGTCACAGTTGCTCCATTTTATGAGGAAGATATGGCGAAAGTACCTGCGTCTCTACGGACCACCAGTCCGTATGATGTGGGCTGCATCAAGAGCATTGGAGGAGTGAAAATAAAGCTGAAAAAAGGGGCCATACTGCCGAGAGTAAAGCAATACCCACTATTGAAAGAGGCAGATGAAGGAATATACGAAACGATAACAGCACTAATTGAGAGAGGTATATTAGTACCATCAGAATCCCCATGTTACACGGCTGTGTATCCTGTGCGCAAGGCTAAAGCAGGGTCCTGGTGTTTCATCCCAGACCTAAGACCCCTCAACCATATTGTAGAGGCAGAATATCCTATAGCGGCTAACCCAGCCACTATACTATGCGGGATACCAGCAGAGGCATCACGGTTCACTGTGATTGACCTCAAGAATGCTTTCTTCTCAATACCACTCCACCCTGACACACAAGATTTTACAAGCTTCACATACCGCAACAATAAGTGGAAACACACAAGGTTGCCCCAAGGGTACTGTGAGTCCCTGTCCATATTTAACAGAGTAATACAAATGGACCTGGGAAACATTGAACTGGAAAGCACGGTATTACAGTATGTTGATGACATAATGATATGCAGTACAACGGAGGAGAAGTGTAGGAGAGACTCACAGTGTTAGCAGGGTACAAGGTAGACAAGGAAAAGCTACAGTACTGCTGAGAAGTGCTCTACATAGGACAGCTCATTTCACACAATGGAAGGCACATCGCACCACAACGAGAACAAGCCATAACAAACACATCACAGCCACAGGCAGTGAGAGAATTGCAGCAGTTCTTGGGCTTATGCAATTATTGCAGAACATGGGTTTTTGATTATAGCTCATACACAGGGCCATTACTTGAGGCATTAAAAGAAGCACAGAGAGGAGATAAAAAGTTGACATGGACCACAGAAATGACAGAAGCGTTCAAGGAACTGAAACATGCCATATCCTCTACACCAGTATTAGCCACACCAAATTACGAAGCACAATTTTTCATATTTTCACATTGCAGCTCGACAGTAATGAGAGCAGTGCTGACACAAAAAAACAAGAATGGGACACAAACCAGTAGCATTTTACAGTGGGCACTTGGATCCGGTAATGTTAGGCCACTTCCCGTGTGAGCAGAGCTTGGCTGCCGCATCCTTTGCGGTGGAAAAAGCAACACAATAACAATGGGGTGTCCGACAACATTATATGTAGAGTATGCCCTTTTTGCCATCTTGAACAAACCCAAAACAACACTGACAACCCAAAAGGGCATCAGGGTATGAGGTTATATTATCAAAGCCTGAGCTAACAATTGTGAGGTGTAACACTGTCAACCCAGCCAGATTTATAGCAGAAGTAGCAGAAGATGACAACTATGCACATGACTGCACACAGGCTATCAACACATATTGCGGCACAAGAAAAGTTGAGGAAATTGCCCTAGAGGGGGGAGAAATAATGTACATTGATGGGTCCTCAACAATTGACCAGGGCGATGGGGTACGCATAACTGGTGCAACAGTGGTAAAATTGACAGAGGACTGGACATATGTTCCAGTAAAATGTGTACAGCTACCACAACACTACTCTGCCCAATCAGCGGAGTTAGTGGCATTCATTTTAGCACTCAGAGAAAGCAATGATAAAAGACACTCTGGGTTACTTAAATGGCAGTTCAGATGTTTCAGGAGGGCTGACAGCACTCCAGTACAACATGCCCTACTACTTGCAGAATTAATTGATGTAATTGAAGAGCCCAAAGAAGTGGCCCTGGTGAAGTGTCAGGCCCATGCAAACAGGGATGATCACAAGGTAATGAAACAGCAGACGTACATGCCAAATATGCTGCGTACTATGGAGAGATATGGATCCCCCCAGGAAAAGAAAAAGATAAGGGAAGAATGGGGGCAAGCCAGATGCTGATGAGGGATGGGTACACTCATATCCCTGAGAATGAAATAATGGGGCTACAGGCAGCAGCACCCATGGCAGAAAAGGAGCTTTGGGTCAAAAGGGGATGTACAATGTCCCCTACAGATGCGTTATGTTGACAAAACAACACAGACAAAGTAGTTATGCCACTAGCCTTATTGAAAATAGCCCTGGCACAACTCCATCATCCTGCGCATACAGGGAAAGAGGTGATTGCAGCACGAATTGAGGAAGGTTGGTTCTGTCCTGAGTTAAATTCACATGTTGCAAATTTCATTAGCAATTGCCTTACTTGCCAACAGTTTACGGCTGGTCACAGGCTACAAGTGATAAAAGGTGTTATACCCCGGCCGGAAGGACCATTCCTGCACCTCCACATAGACTATGTTGACATGATGAACGTATGTCAAGGGTACAGATACATGATTGTAGTTGTATGCCCATGTTCAAGGTGGATTGAAGCTGGGCCATGTTCCCATGCAGATGCTTTTAGAGCAGCCAAGTACCTAGTGAGGGAAGTTTTCCCGCAGTGGGGGGTGTGCGAGGTATTGCGGTCAGATAACGGCCCACACTTCGCAAACAAACTGTTCCAAAACATAACTTCCCTTCTTAGCATCAAACATAAGTTTGCATGTGCATATCATCCGTAGGCGAATGGCATGTGTGAACACCTCAAAGGCCTCCTGAAAGAAGAAATAGCAAAGATACAGCAGTCAACAAAAAAGAGCTGGCCCTATTGTTTGCCCTTAGCACTATTTGAATTAAGAAACAGGCCAGGGTCGGATCACCACCTCACACCCCATGAGGTGGGGACCAGGTGACAAATGCACCTTCCGCTGATCCCACCGTCAAGGGCCATAACTGACTGTCACTCTGTACAAAATGTTTTTGGTGATGAAATGATAGAATATATAAATTCCTTGATCACTAGTGTCACCTTTATCTCTCAACAGCTCGAGAAGACGCGGGGAAGGTCGAAGACCACCCAGCAAGAGGACAAAGAAACAGAAGGACTGGAACAACCTTCACAGTGGACAATTAAGGAGGGGGACCACGTCCTCTTCCGTAACTTTAACCGCTGGTGGAACAGCCCTATGTTTACAGGGCCCCACCTGGTGGAAGCAGTAGCTCCTAGAGCAATTAAATTGAAAAATAAGAGCGCCTTGAACCACCTGCCTGACGTCAAGCCCTACAAAGATAAGACCCGCCCTTGCGTCGATGACAGGGCCAAAGCAGCAGCAACGACAATGGAAGAAAAAACACAGTATCAGCGTTAACAAAAGATACCAGCGACACAGACTCTGTCCCCTCCCAAACCCCAGAAGCCCATAAGGACTCAAACGGACAATCGCCCATAGCCCACCCCATGGTCACAAGGTCCCAGAGCAAACAAAGACTGTCCCGGCCAGTACCGCCCCTGTCACTACCCCAGTGAAGGACATTGTCTAACAAACTGTAATATTGCACCACACTTGTAGACACGTGTATGTTCTCTGTCTTTTTTTTGTCTCGCACATGCAGGTACCGTGTTCTACTGTCTAAATTTAAAGAAAAATAACTAACATTACATTTTGCCCAAGAGTAAATGCTGCCCACAGACAACGACACACCTGAAGAACTGTCCCACCAATTTGTATATGTTATAAAAAGACCAAAGTATTTACAGAAGAGGAAAATACGTGTGTATTACAACACATTTCTTTTGGCCATAGAACAATCATTCCCGCATCTTCACGAGCACTTACCAGCCCTAAGAGATAGATCACTAAGGTACGCGTGGGAACAGCTTTTCACTTGGGCATTAAACAACTACCTAAAAGGGAGGGCTTAAAATAAACAAAACTAACAAATTAATGCTTGTTTTTAGACATTTTCAGGCAGGCCTCTTTATCGCCAGACATAGCAAGCTGCAGGACCGCAGCAAAGGTAAGAGGAAAATGCCAGTGATATTAGCTATTGTATTAAAGATTATAGGAGTGTTGTTCATCACTGGTCTACTTACTGCCACTGTCTGGAAGGCACACTATGCTTCCTTTGTTATGGCTACACCCTCTACTAATGAACACCCCACCACGGCTGCAACAGGTACGGTTCCAGGTGGCACGAGCAAGGAAGGAATAAGAAGGGGGAGGGTTAAACGCAGCATGTCCATTGATAATAATGGGGTCGACACATATCGCACAGACTCTGCTCGCGTCTCAAACAACATGTGGTATCAGCACATGTCTAAAATTGGTAAGGGGACAACTAAGGACAACTGCTACCTGTGCTCACTGATCCCATATGCCATGAGTGCCTCGAGAACTTTTGTGGCTACTGAAATACCCGCAACATCAGTAGAATGCCTGATATATTTGGCCATGTTCCAGACAAAAAGAAGATCTCAAGGGAGAATGGCAATAATGAAATGGAAGACGAGGGATACATACCTGTATGAAAATAACTTCATATAGACACTACACATGTACAATCACTAATGGTAACTAGCAGAAGGGCTCCAATATGTGACGGATGAGCCAGACAAAGGAGATACGAAGGAAGTAACGCTGAACTATCTACCATGTGAATGGCATGCAAGCGAAGTTGCAGGAGTAATGGGGTGCTGGGAAAGACCCCTATTGCTGATATATGGGAAGGTATACACGAAGGAAGGATGGACAGATGGAATTGTGGGGAGCGAAATGATAACACTAATGAAGCCAAATATAGCAAAAATGGATGAAGAGAACGTTATGTTATGTTATTAGCATTTGTAAAGCGCGCGTTCGCCCAATGGCATCATGGCGCTGGAAGGGAAGCTACCCAGTCGGAAACAACAAGTGTTTCAATGGATGGATAAAGACAGCTGGACTAGTGACTTGGTTGGAGAAGAACGAAGACCCGGTGTCCAAACTTCATCTAACTGCACCGACACTATGTTACCAACACAATGGAGACGTCCACATCGGAAGAAACAACAACTGCAAGAGAATAGTCACAATAACGAAGAAGGGTGCCGGTACAGCAGTTTTAATGGATCAGTATTGGGCCTGTGGAGATAAAGCTTACCACAGCTTGCCACCATCCTGGAATGGAATGTGCACAATGGTACACATAAATGTACCATCCTTAGTGGTACCACAGAAAGATGTGAACTTAGAAAACCTCCCTAAAATGGATGAAGGGAATAAAAGGAGGAAAAGATCTGCAACTATTTCAGAAGAGAAAAGGAATAATAGAACAAACATGTTGTCAAGAGCAAAAAGACAGGGAGAGCCAATGACGGGGAATACGTTTTGGGGAAGATCAGAAACCGCTCTTAGTGATATCCCACCAGGACACAGACTGTTTAGCAGAGCGGCGATGTTCTTCTCCTCTATAATACATCCAGGACTGCAGGCATACTCAAATGCCAAATGGCTGCAAATTACCAGGTGGGAGCTAATGATGATGATAAATTCAACAGTAAACGGATTACGCAATAAGAGAAGAATTGAGAGCAGTGCGAATGGTAGCCCTACAGAATAGATATGTACTGGATCTTCTCATCGCAATGGAAGGAGGAGTTTGCGCAACAATTGGAAAATCATGCTGTACATTTCTCCCTGCCAACGACGCAGACAACGGTACACTTACTGAAGCAGTGTCCCAACTAGCCAGAATGCACGCCAAAATGGAAGAAGAAGCTAAGGGAGTGAAGAAAGACGGCAGCTGGTTTTCTTATTTATGGTCCTGGATGCCATTGGGATTGTCAGACGGCCTTAAAATAATAGATGGGTGCATAATATTGGGAAGGGCAGCCATTTTAGGATTAAGGTTGTGCAGAGCTCGGACAGCCTGGACAACTGACGAGATGATGGAAATGATTGGAATGCACGCCCTGATACCAGCTGAAGATGATAAAAATGCAGATATAATAAAAGAAAAAGAAAGATTGCGCAAGCAGATACTAGAATCAGACTCTCACACCCGCCGTCTGTGAAGGTAGAGAACCCAAGGTGCCCGAAGAGCTATGTTGGAAAGTGGGTTTATTGCAAACCCGGTGGTGGATGTGTGTACATGTACTGGTCATTTGAAGATCATGTGAACCAGTATGGACATTTAGGAGGGATAACAAAAGTATGGAGGCCACGCGAGGGGGGACTGAAGTGAGAAAATGGGACACCTCCTTCCCCCCATTCTCATCCAGGCCCTGGCCTAGAGGATTGTGACCCAAGCACCCCCCAAGAGAGGAGTATGACCCGCTCACCTCCTTACCTGATGACAAGGTACCATGTGTTCGTGGCCCACATGCATGAGGAGCCTGCACATTACCATGCCCCAGTCAAGCCGACGCCTGCGATATGGACCAGATCGACTAAAACAACAGACACAAGCCATCAACATCATTAGAGATGCCATGACGACATAGCCAACTGACAGGAACACACGTGCCACCATGCACACTGGTCACTCACACACCAACCCACAAGAAGAACATACCCAGTGCTATGACATAGCGGACTGACTCACTCAAGGACGTGCATCATTGTTATTTTTCACATAGGCCCAAGAGCACTGCAGAAACGCCAGATGCAAGAAGAGCTTGTGTATCCGCTTGCCAACCTTTACCTGAACCTTATAGAGATGCCGTCATATGTACATACAATACTACTACTCATGATACTCTGTTGCCCCGTGGCACCCATATTGTGGATCATACATTGCTTCCCAGGAACTAGGCCCAAGTAGGCCTCAAGCAAGAGTCATCAGGCCGGAGAAAACCCTTTCGAGATGAAACGCACTGCACTGACTGGGCAGAGCGAGCTTCAGCGAGAGCCCTTCACCAAGGCCGAAATGTTGCAACCCACATACTGAGCTCCCAGAGCCAAGGTTACACCTGCCGCCGCCAAGCACCCTCCGGGCCAACAAGCCAATTTAAATGCTCATAATTATGCTCCAGCTACGGTCTCTCCACACGTGACCAAGCCAATCTGACAAGGTGCTAGGCTCACGAGACAGAAAGTCGCCGGGGTCCCACTATCGGGACACAGGTTGCAACAACGATACACCAAGTTGGACATTTATACCGATGGGAAAGGCGTGATCATCTGCCACTAGCAAAGACCTGTCCATTGTCCCCCACTAACATATAGTTACACAATTTTGCAAACGCCAGGTACCTCCAGGCTGGGACCTCTTCTGTTAGCTTCTCTTCGGTTCTCTCGATCCAGTGGCGACTCTGCCTTTCCAGACCCAGAGACCTGCTTATTATGCAGTTTTACCCCATTCACACCGCCTGGTTGTCAATCACACAGCAGTGTGGCTGTCCTGCCGGGACAGTTACCACAGCCAATCAGATCAGAATGCGACATGGATCTCCAAGGAGACCATGTGCAGGGAGTCCTAAACCCATTGTGTCCCCCTCAGACATTCAGATGCCTAAGGAGGGCTTCTGTGCAGAAGCCCGCCAAAGGAAGGCGAGCAAAAGAACCAAACCTGGTTTGGTGCGCAGAGTAAAACACAAGAAAGACTTTTACAAGAAGAAATGGTGAATAAACCCAGCCGGAATCGTATGAAAACGTATATGGCCAAGCAGGTTTAAGTTTGGGGCTACCAAGATAGCCTTATACAATACCAGGGCTATTTAAGATAACCGCGGTTGGAAAAATAGGGTAGTTACCACTGCCACCAGCCAAATCTTAATGAAAAGGGAATGAAACAATGGTCCAAGAGTAACAGACAAAAAGGGGTAAGTATTAACCCTTTCCAATACTCTATATAAGATAGTTTGTACTGGGTATGTGGGTTTTAAAAAGACTAATAAAGTTAATGGCAACTTTACCTACTGAGGGAGACAGTAGTCAGTCCTAGAAAATGGAGTCTTTGTTGGGAAATCTAAAAAGACAACCCTGTGTCACTGCACTGAAGGTGCTGTGTAACACACAGTAAAAAGATGATGCATATGGACCAAAGAGCACACTGACAACACAAAGAGCATTAGGGTACGAGGTGCTACTATCAAACCCATCCATAAAGGTAGTGAGATGTAGACTTGTCAATCCGGTGACATTTCTCAATGACTGACCTGACAACATACAGGAATTCAGTGACATTCGCAAGGTACAGAAGGACACACTTGAGGGGGAGACGTGCTTTAAATTGATGGTTCATCGCCAATTGACTGGACAGAAGGGATCAGACATACAGGAACAGCCGTGGTGAGGATTGGAGAGGATGGGACCAGTGAGGTAGTGGTCAGTGTGTGATTGCCTTCACATTATTCAGCACAGGCAGTCAAACTAGTGGCCTTAATATTGGCATTGAAGCCCAGCAGAAAAAAGGAGGTGAGAATTTACTCAGATTCAGCCTTTGTGACCTTCACAGTACACTCAGGACTGACACAATGGATGAGGAGGGGCTTCAGGAGGGCGGATGGGTCACTAGTACAGCATGCACTCCTATTGGGCAGATTTGTGAATGTCATACATTATCCTGAGCAACTAGCAATAGTTAAGTGCCAAGCACACACACGAGGGGAAAACCCTGTCTCCAGGGGAAATAATAATACAGACGTGGAATCAAAGTGTGCCACTTATTTTGGAGAACTCCTGGAAATGGAGACCTTGTCACATGCCCGTGACTATTCAAGTAAAATGATACTCAAGGAGCGGTACAATGTATTGCAATCAACACAAATAATGGAGATTCAGGGAGATGCACCAAGGGAGGAGAAGGATCTGTAGACTAGGAGGGGATGTACAGTTTCTCCAACAGATGGCCTATGGTGGCTGAATAACAGAGGGAAACTGGTTATGCCACTCACATTGTTGCACACAGCAGTGACACAGTTACATTATCCAACACATACAGGGAAGGAGGTGCTTGCTGCCCATATTGGAGAAATATGGTTGTGTCCTATTTGGCGGAACAAGTGGCTGAATTTAAGATTACCTGATTGGCACACATGCAGTTTACTGCAGGACATATATTGAGAGTTGTAAAAGGAGTCATACCTCGCCCAGTTGTTCCATATCAACACCTCCACGTCGGCTATGTCGAAATGATCCAAGTCTGTCAAGGATATCACTACATGAAAGTGGTTATATGCCCATGCTCTCGGTGGATTCAGGCATGCCCCTGTTCTCAATCCTGACACTCTTAGAGAAGTGAAGTTTCTGGTCCGGGAAGTGTTCCCATGATGGGGCGTGTATGAGGTCCTGTGGTCTAGACAATGGCCCTCACTTCGCCAACGAAATGCTCAAGCACATCACAAAGCTTCTGGGGATCCAACACAAATTCTCCTGTGCTTATCACCCACAAGAAACCAGGGTGTGTGGATGCCTAAATGGCCTTCTGAAGGAGTGTATCGCAAAACAAAAAAAGAGTACAAACAAAAACTGGCTCCACTGCTTACCCTTATCATTATTTGCATTGCGCAACAAGCCAGGGTCTGACCATCATTTAACCCCACATGAAGTGGTGATAGAACGGTGCATGCAACTTCCTCTGACTCCTCCAACTTGTGCATTTAAAGATGCAGAAACTAGTGTGACTGTTTTAGGTCAAGACATGTATGATTATGTTACTTCCTTGATTGCCAGTGTCTCTTATCTCTCATCAGATACAAAGAAACCAGGGAGGCCCTGAAGCCAATGGAGAAAGCGACAGTGCCCACGCCACAGAGGACTTATTAAAGAAACCATATGTTTTTCCTGGGGACCAAGTCCTCCTCTGCAATTTTGTTCGCCACTTGGATGCACCCAGGTTCACAGACTCCTTTACCGTTGAAGCCGTGATGGAGAGAGCAGTGAGACTGGCCATGAGATCGACATGGGCAATGATCAACAGCAACAAGCGCAACAAGATAACTCGGAATCAGCACTGCTGAATGGATGATACCCAATGGTGACTCACTTACGGGCAGCAGAGTTAGGGCTTCCTACGCATCCGGAGTGAGGATACACTGTCAGTTTGTTATTTTATTCTCTACATACATTCTTCAATAAAGCATGATTGTTTTGTTTTACGACTGTTCATGTTGCCCAATGATCTACAACCAGATACTTTCTTGGGTAAATTTGTCCACTGTATTATAAGGTCCAACAAAGTATATATTACCACATTTTCATAGCATGTTTGGCCCAAGCTTTCCCACAACTTGAACGAGGAAACACATCTGTTCTCTCGATACTCCGTGAGCCAAGAATTAGAAATGTGTATGAGCAATTATTTGTGTTTGTCATGAGCAACTATATGATTTGCTGGGGTTAAGACTAATCTAACACTAACAATGTAATGCACAGACTTTGCACATATTAGGCAGGCTAATGATATCTTCAAGATGCATGAGGATAAATCAGCACAGGTAATGGTTGAAATAATAAAAGAAATATGCTTATTTTGTGGTGTCTCTTATTCCCAAGTGGGATCTTTGCATTTATATGTTGTCAAATATCACTTGTGTCTAGTGAAACTCCAGTATCCTCTACTAACATTACCATGACCCCAGCAGGTTGAACGACCATGCCAGGTGGACAGGGGAGCCCTGAAAGCACGGTAAGGTGAGGTAAGTGCAGTGCTGACACAGACATGAGGGGGGTGCACCTGTATCTCACTGACACTGCTCGAGTGTCTAATAACATGTGGTAAAAGTACATGACCAAAGTAGGTACGAAACACCTGGGGAGAGCTGTTATGTCTAATCCCCTATGCTATGACTGCCTCCAGAATGTTCATAGCAACTGAAATACCAGCAGCAAGAGCGCAATGCCTCATGTACCTATACACTCGAGGAAGATTCCAAGGGAAAACAGCAACATTGAGATGGATGTCCCAAGCGACATTCCCACATGAAGACAGTTATATAAAGACAATTATTGGCAGTTAGGTCAAGCTATACAATATATAACTGAGGGACAGCAGAAATGCGACACAAAAACGATAAGACTGAAAGAGATGCCCTTCCCGGAGAGGGAGGTGAAAGAAATGGGAGGAGAGTCAGGATGTTGGGAAAGACCACATATAATTCTGTATGGGCAAGTATACATAGAAGAAGGATGGAAATATGGAGTAGTAGGAAGCAAATCACACACCCTAGTACAATCACCAGTGAATACAGTACAATGAGAAAATTACAAATTCATCAGAGAATGGGATGCAAGTGACAAGTTGCTCACCAGGGTAGACAGTGAAGATGGACTGATGCCTAAAATACCTCTGAAGAAACCAGCATTGTGCTACAAGAATGAAGGAACAGTGAGAGTTGGAGATAACACAGAATGTCAGTGTACAGAAAAGCATCCAGCAATGAAGATCAGCACTACAGTACTGATGGACCATTACTGGGCGTGTGGGTCCAAGGCATACGAGAAGCTGCCACCCAACTGGGGAGGAGTTTGCTCGCTGGTATACATAAATATGCCATCACTGGGTATCTGGACTTTGCATCTAATACCATTACATTGAATGCATTTCTATCAAGTGATTTGCATCAATAAAATATGCATCAAATGCATGTTTTTGGGAGTACAGGGTTAATTTTTATTATGGCGGGGTTTAAAGGGCTAAAAACAGGGGCATAGGGTGGACCCCCAAAAAAGAAAAAATGCATTTGATGCATATTTTTTCAATGTAAAAAATTAGATGGCATGTCATTAGATGAAAACATTTGATGCAAAGTCCATAAACCCCACCACTGGTAGTGCCCCAGAAGGATATAAAGCTTGATGACTTCCTGAATATGGAGTAGGAGAAAAGGAAAGAAAAAAACGGGCCGTGGAAGTGAACAGAGTAAAAAGAGACAACAATTTCCCATCAGAGTCCGAAACATCCATAGATGATGTACCACCGGCACATAGGTTATTCAGCAGGACATTAATGGTTTTCACGTCAGTGGTTCCAGCAGTTGAGACAAATGCAAACACAAAATGGTTACAAATAACCAATTGGGAGTTGATGCTGATAATAAACTCTACAGGGAATGGCTTCAACACAATAAAATAAGAGCTCCGACCAGTAAGGTTTATGGAGCTCCAGAAAAGATATGTTCTAGACCTTCTCACAGGAATGGGAGGAGGAGTTTGCACACAAATTGGGAGTTCTTATTGCACATTCATACCTGCTAATGACAGAGAGATGGCACACTGACAGGATCAGTGACACAATTGTCCAAGTTGCATGCCAAAATGGAGGAAGAAGCAAAAGGGTCCGGAAAAGAGCAAAGCTGGATAGCGTGCGTCTTGGCATGGATACCTTCATGGCTAGCAGATGGACTGAAAGTATTGCTAGGGGGACGAATATTGGTACTAGTGGAACTGTGTGTGATAAAGATCTGAAGTACTCAATGTAGCAAAACAACTGAGAAATCGATACGGATGAAGGTGATGATGGATGTGAATATAGGAAATGAAACAGATAATATAGTGGAAGAAAAAGACAAGCTTAGAGCAAGAATAAGGGAATGTCCACTATTCCCACATGAGACAATAAAGTTAGATAATCCATACAACAACAAGAATTATGGAGGAAGGTGGGTATGGTGCAACCCAGAAGAAGAATGCAAGTACATGACCTGGAATTCAGACGATCACGCAAACTACTATGGACACCTCGGAGGACTGACTAAAATATAGCTACCAAGGATAAAGGTAGTAAGATACAGTGGAGTGGTTGACAGGTTGACCAGATGGGGGACTGAAGAAAGGGTCCCAGGGATGCCCCTCCTCACCCCCATAAACATGACAGGCCGAAGATGCAGAAACGTTCAAAGTCACCTATCCTATTTCGGACAAACTCCAAGTGCACCACTGACTGACAGGTACACAGAAAGGCATCCCCTCAGTCAGCCATTCAGACATGATCGAGTGCTTATGCTTTCAGAAACAGAGAACTCAACAGAGATTTTGGATCAAAATACCTTAATGGACAGCCTTTATTAAGCACCAAGAATCCACTATGCTGACGTCATTAGTGACACCACGACACAGCAGTGTTAGTCATGAATAATACTCACATCCCTGCACCGCATTACACACACACACATTCACATATACGAAGAACATGCTTGCACAGTTCTAAAGCTAGAGGACGGACACATTTACATACTGTCAAAGCTTTATTATTTTTCTTATTAGCCAAATGCAGTAACACAGAAACTCAAGGCACAAGAGAACCTGAGCAAGCTTGAAGATGCTTAAGGTGGATAACAATATGGGACTGTAGGACTATATATGGAGCCTGGTAGGACCACATATGACTAACTTATAGGTTACACAGCACAGTAAAACAATGTAGAAATCATATTATAAATCTAAGAAAATCATAGAAGGCCTCAGGACACAGAACACGAGGCAAGAGTAGCTGGCAAAGGCTGCACGAAGCGCAGATCGATCCCACAGCCAAGGTCAACGATAAACAGTTACATTCCAAACTCCAGATGACAAGGCAACCAGCTGCAGGAAAATTGAATGAATCTTCATAAATGCAGACCCAAGAGCTCGGATTTGTGGTCCACAAGCACGTGATGCAGCCAAACCTTGAGAATGATCATTGACACGTGGTGGGACGGTGAACCGATACCAGCAACCCAGACGAAGAGTGAAACAAGTGGTGCAACGTGGAGAGACACTATCATAGGCAAAGGTGGTACACTACCAATTACAATTCAGACACAAAGTGGTTTCACATCACCTTGAAGAGGTGCACAGAGGGCTGAGAACCAAACTGGGTCCCAGGCCTGGGGAGAACAGCTCCAGCAAATCACAAGACAGAAATCCAGGGTTGGATGGCACGGGGCAAGAGCCAATGGTAAGCCCACAACTCTGCAAGAATTTAATAGGTAATTTCTTGGGGACGGGGCAGGTCCACCACCTGACATGCGAGGCCCAGTAGAATAACTTCTGTAGGGTATGTCTATATGGGTTACCACTCTCAGCACCCAATCGGTACCAGGGATAGGTTTTTTGGGAAGGGCCGAGGTGATGATGCCAAACACCATCAAAACTCAGCAGCACGCATTGTAAAGTTCAGATGTATTGGAGAATCCTGATTGTTTTGTAGGATCCCTGTTGGTTTTTGTAATAAACCACGATACTAACTTGCCATTGGCTGAGTACACTGTTTATTCTGGAGATGGGTGTTAGGCCCTTGGCAGTCGGACGGTCCCCCAGATGACCTCTGGCATACCGGCGAACCATCCAAACACTGACATCTCCATGACATTGCTAAAGCAAAACATGGGAGGACTTGACAGGTGGCAGTTGGGGGCGGGATGGTGAAGGCGCACTGTTGAGAAGTGTTAAGTATGTATTTTTTTAGGTGGATTTTTTTAGGTAAGTTATCAATTTTGTCAAGCACAGGATTTTGTATATTACCTCACCATGCCTCAGGTTTTGTAATAGTGGGTGGGGGGAGGCAGCAAGGGATTATAATTCCCTGAGGAAGGCAAACATCTCTTGGGTATTAGACTTGGCATTGGCAATTCTTGCATTATAGATGGGAGATTTAGCAAGAAGGATGGCTCACAGAATACCAGGAAACTCTGTAACTCCTTGAGGGTATGAGGTCTAGACCAGGTGAAGAGGGCATCCATCTTTGCCCCATCCACGGCGATGCCATCCGCAGAGATAATTTTTTCGACGTACTTGATATTTGTCTGGCAAAACTGGCATTTGTCCACACTGACTTTGCTCCTACAGCCGACTCAACACCGTCATGAGCCTCCTGTTATGTTCTGCTAGGGTACTCCCAAACAAAATGAAGACATTAAGGTACACCAGTACCTCCAGGAGGTTCATGTCGCTGATAGTCTTTTCCATGAGGTGCTGGCAAGTCGCTGGCGCAACAGAGATTCCATGAGGAATCCTGGCAAAATCTGAGCGGACAGATGAAGGCCGTCGTCTCATGATCTGACACATGCATAGGAATCTGGTAGTAGCCACTCTGTAAGTTCAGGGCTGAAAACCACTTACTCTCGGTCATTCAGTCCAATGCCTTGTCCATCCAGGGTGTGGTGTACTGGTCGGGAATAGTGCGGGTGTTAATTTGAGGGTAGTCGATGCAAATCCAGATTTCCCAGTTTTTCTTGCCGGTGATGATGATGGGAGAAGCATAGGGGCTCCTGGATAATTCCTGCCTGCAGAAGATTATCCAGATGATGGCATACATCCTCCAAGTCTCCTGTGGTCAGGTGTTGCAACTGCTCCCTGAAGGTAGTGTTATCAGACACACTTGGATGCGGTGTTCCACTCTGTGGACGTTGCCAATATCCCAGGGGATTGTTGAGAATGCCTCGGCACGCATGGATAGCTACTTCCTCAAGTGGTCTTTGTTCCTTTCTGAGATCAAGTAATCTGAAAAATCCAAGGTCTTTTGATCCAACACTGTCTCAGATGAACTGGTGGCAATACTTGCTGGGGCTACAGATGCGGTCAGGTGGAACTGTGAGATGATGGTGCATCCTATTATGCTGATGGTCCTATTTGTCACATTAATGGCCAATACCTTGATGGTCTTCAGGTCCGTTCCATCCAATGGCACCAGGATGCACTGTACCAGGAAACTCCCGGGGATCTCCACACTTTCTGGTGCTTCCATCATCAGACATCTTGGTCGTTGCTCCCCGCTCAGTCACACTCTGCCAGGAACCATCACAGTTGCGTGTGCCTGGATTGTGATCTGCCTGAATCAGGTGGTGCATACATCTCCAATGGGTCCTTCGTGTGGAGTTTCGGACCAGATCTCTCTCTCTCTCTGAGTATGCCTGTTGGAACATGGGGTGCTTGGACAATGTGCTGGTATATTGTAGTCCAGCCATCTCCCAATAAAATACCACCAATGCATCAAACAGTGAGGAATTAGTTCCTATCTCAACCAGTTTTGTGATATCTTCCCTCTGACTGCTACAGACCAGAGCCAGGTTCTCAAAAGAAATGCAGACTGCAGTCTGACATGGATGTAACCCAGATATTTGCAAGGGTGATCTCCAATGCCAAGAAGGTTCAGTCCAGCCAAGGGCTCCAATGGGATATGTGCCTGGTGTTTCTGTAGAACGAATCAAACAATGTTCACCTGTGAGCCACTAACCAGAAGTGCTTGTGCCTGTCGTCCAGCAATGTCAATTGTCATGGTGGCTCGTGGTTTTATGAGCCCATCAGGTATTGCCCATGCTGTTCAGGTGCTGCGCTTACTGGTAGTTTGACTACAGGCAATCTTCCGCTCGGGGGACAAACCAGGCTGGATGGATGCGGGTTCCCAGATGATTTGCTCACTGATAGTGTCACTGTAGCCTTGGACTCGTCTGGTGGTGCAGACTTAATATGTATCTCTACTCGGTCGGAGCATAGTAGCATTGAGGATTCTGGTGCTCCACTTCATGATTTCCATTGGCATTTGCCACCATCTTGTGTGATGGAGTGTTCAAGGCCTGGAACTTTGCAGCGACTTGGATATAATCTGGTAGGTCCATGCATATATGGAAAGGTGTGGCCCAACTGACCACACCTGTGACAAACTGCCAATACAAGAGCAGTGGGGTGTAGAGCCTATTTCGCGCTCTGTTGGCCTGGATGTCATTACAAGCAGTGATTTGGCTGGCATCCTCCGCATTTGCATTGCCTGAATGGTTTTGGCACAACTCCTCCACTTGATGTCTCAAGTCGTACTCCAGGGCAGTGTTTAGAGATACCAATTGGTTTGGTAAACTGTACAAATCATCCTCCATCTCGAATTTCAGAGTATGCACCTCTCAGACCAGTTCATCAAAGGGTGGTAGTTTCTGGGTCCATTCTCGGAGTCGTGGCTGCAGAAGCAACAACGGCAGCAATTTGCTGGTTCATGATGTTCGGCTCATGTTTTCCGTTGTAAGGCCAACTGAAGAATTTTGTTGGTCCTAGCCATATATTCTGAGATGCTTACCCTTTTGGATGTAGGTGGCGTAGTACTTCACCATTAGCTCTGCACTGGATACGGTGGCTCCAAACACTCCATCCACTGTGTACATGATGTCCTTTGTTGTGAGGTGGCACAGAGCACCTGGGTAACTCTAATAGCAGGACCGAGCAGACATTCAATGATGCAACGCCTCTTCCCACGGTCTGTAGCTCCCCAGACATGAACAATCTGATTGTTCTGTCTTGTCCAAAGTTGGTTTTCTTCCTTAGCCCTCTGGGTTCGGTTTCTCCCCAGAAAAGGGTCTTAGGGAGACATAGCGGCCATGCTCAAATAGTGTTGCAACGGCCTCTATAACACGTCCTTGAAGCCATCCTCCATGGAGGAAGCAATCCGTTTGGTGCCTCTATCCTCTGGTGTATGACTGGTGCATGCTCTAGACCCTGGTTAAATAGGGTTGCTTACGAGCACATCCATAATGGCACCCACGATGGGCACTGTACTATGACTGGGGACATTGCTGTGCAAGGCAGGATTTGGGCTAAGTGTAGGTGGTGTGACTGGTGCACTTGCCTGCAACCCTCTCCAGTGGGTCAATGCCCAGAGAGGATATGACCCATGGATGTTAAAGTACAATGTCTTTGGGTAGACTAACTTAGGCCTATTGCAAACCAGGATATTGGTTACTGCTAGGCCAGGGGCTTTACCCAGGCATGTGACCTGGCCGATGAGGGACTCGGTCAATCTGAGCACCTGGTGTAGAGGTGTGCCCCAAGGGATGTCACCTATGATAAAGCAATTCTCATGCTTAATCCCCTCAGCCTCAGCCAAGCTGGCTACCTGATTCTTATCCATGAGGATGTTACCTGTCTATCAGATGGGTGCCACACTGTTCACTACCGCAGTAAGGACAACGGGTTGGTATGAGGTAAGTTTGTAGAATATGAGGGTATAGGCACACCAAAGGTGATCTCATAGGTGCCTCAAAAAAATTGAATGTGGTGATGAATTAAGCACATTATTGGGAAACAGGTGTAGGTGGGCACTCAAAATATATCTTATGCCTTACTTATAACTTGACCCACTTCTTATCTGTCTCCAAACCCAAACTCTCTTGGGTTAAAGATCACCCAGTTGAGGCTCGCTGGACGGTGGTGATGGTAGGGTAATCAGGTTAGGACAGGATCCCAAAACACCCCTAAGGGAAAAACACAAGATTATAGTAGCCGGCGTACAAACGGAAAGGCAGACCAGGAATGCTGTTGTACGGTTCTTTTTAGTTCACTCTTCCTCTTCTGGTACACCAGCAGGTTTGTAACAGTTTTTCTACAAAAGGGGACAACACAAGACAAGTCAAACTAATCCTAACAGCTACGTATCTAAAAATGTAAACACAACAATATAAAAACAGTCCGTTCCAATATTAAAAATATAAAAGTCTTTAAAAAATATATACAAAGTCAATACAGTGCACTGTATTAAAAGATAAACAACCTTAATAACGAGGCAACCTGGCCAGTACTGTCTCAAGGTCTTTCCTGCTGCGTCTTTGTGATGTTCTCTGATCTTGGCATGCTCTCTCGATAGTCCTGGTAGACAGACAGCAGTAGGGAGTAGCAATAATTGTGTATGAATGCCCCAAGGTATTTTCTTGAGCTGGACTGCATATGCAAGATGTAACCGAGCAATTAGATGCTGAGTCTGGGGGGGGGGGCACAACACTAATCCACCAGGACCACGTCTGCCAGGGATTTTTGATGGGCCACCTGTCAGAGGTGGCCCCTGAATTCATGTACAGTCCCAAGAGGCCTAACAATGGTGGGCACACCCCTGCTATGGGGAGCACCAGTAATTAGATGTGCCTGGGTCAACCAGAGACAAAATGCCACCCTGGGGTGGCTGTGATCATAGGCTCTCCTCTGCATGCCAAGGAAGTGCTTATAGACCTGGGTAGTGGCGGTGTACGAGTACTGAGCAGAGCGCCTACCAATCCGTTTTCCCAAAAGCACTCCACCACGCTCCAGCTTTTTTTCATGTTCCTAAAGTAAAGGGACCTTGTGTGGGTGCGCACGGTGGTCCCTTACATTAACCCTTTTTTTGGGGTCCCTGGTGCGGCTCTCGCGCCGGGGTTCTGATTCCTTTTTTCTCTTGTTTATCCCCTCATGGGGGTTACATATTTTATTTTATTTATTTTTGCACACAACACCCAAAGGCATCAAGGCACCGCCAAACGCATTTTGTTGTGGCTTTTACTATCAGCATTGTTAGGTTTCTCAAAGCTGGAGGTGAACCTGGACAGAGCACTTGAAAGCCTTTTCCAACCCAAAGAATGATAAATGTGGCTGTGAGTAAACAGGCGATGACTGTCCCTGAATCATCCCAAAGATGTTCTTCAGCTCGCTTGTGTCTGTAATGCTATGTACCAGTGATACTGGTAAGATGGCATGAGCTATGCAGCTGAACGTTCGCTTATCCAGCTACTAAGGCTATTTCTGTGCTAATGTTTTTCATATAGACTCTAGGGGCCTCATTCCGACCCTGGCAGTAAGGGGTTAACGGCGCTGGTAAGGATGCAGGTGCCGTTAACCCCTTACCGGCCTATTACGAGGTCCCTTAGCGGGAGCCGCTAATGGACCAGGGAGCTAATAACGGGCTCGTTATTAACAGGCCCGTTATTAGCTCCCTCCCCATTCCCATTGAGCCCTATGGGGTCTCAAATGGGAATGGGGATGGGTTTTTTGAATGAGGAATTACTGGGTCCTCCAACGTTGGAATGACCCGGTAATTCCTCATTCAAGGAACCCAGACCTGGACCGATTTTGGAGGCAGCCATGGCGATAATAACACCATGGCTTCCTCCAAACTCGGAATGAGGCCCTAGATCTGCTGGTTTGTACTAATGCTCACGGCTGGAACTTAATGAGCTCTTTTTCCAAGCTTGGTACAACCTGTCTTGCATATTCTGAGTTGATCGCCTTTCTCCAGATAGTAGGAATTGTGTGTTCAATATGTATGAATGGGCATGAGACAGTTGTACCTGAAACACATTATTGAATGTATTGTATTGTGTCTAACAAAAAAAACACCACTCATCAATAGCCTCTTCCTAAAGCGCTTGTTGGTTTCCCTATTTCTCCCTAACCCATCCACAACTCCTCTCTAATCTCCACAGCCCCCCACCCCCGCACCCCCAGCCATTTGCTCTGCCACCTTGTGTCCTTCGTTTATTACAAATCTGGCATTCATGCCAACCAAGGTAGGAGGGTTGTGTTATATGGCTTCTGTGGTTAGATCGATGGATTTGGTCACCACACTTATTCTCTCATGTACCCTGGCAGTCCGATACTTTTACAGCAGGTAACACTGATTGTGTCAGCAGAATGATGCAATGGTATTGTGGTATATTCATGCAAGGTCGCGCACATTCAAGACTATTTCCCCAATGGATTCTACTGGCAACTCTACATAGGAGTAGATTTTTCTGTGTCATGAGCTATTTCCAGTGAAATGAAAGGCAACAATAAGCAGGTACTTATATTATATCCATGACAATTCCTACAGCAATCTCACATTTCAGGTAAGGTAGTCCAATGTTATTAGAACAGCTGCAAACAAGGCAATAGTGAAGATATTCAATGTTGATCCTGGGATTAAGAAACTTCATTGTGGCCGAGTAGATAGCCCTAAACAAGGCGTTAATGTTGATCCTCTTGTTGCTTGGGATATTCATGAGTTTGCAATACAAACACAACATGGTTTAACATCCTGTGAAAGAGCACAAGGACTTTTAATCAACAATTAGACTAAAACATCATCAAAGCACCCAGGACCAGCCTGCGCTTAACTATTTTATGTTCCTAAACCAACATAGATGTCTATTAGCCTGGGTGTCATGTGAAGAGGGCTTTACTGGATCGGCCTGCCCAAATAATGACTCCGAAAGCAAGAACCCGGTTGGAGTTGGCGGGCATAGAATAATCCCACATCGTAGGACAATTGAAGGCGAGCGGGTTCAAAATGTGCAATGTGTAATGTACATCTATTTAACCAATCCCATACAATGCCTTACAAATAGACAGCAAACACCTTCACGTGAACACTAATGCTCACTGGAAGCTAGTGCTAACTGTTAGAATATTCGCACCAGGGATAGTAACGCCATGTTCACCTTATTTTGGACCGGCTGCACGCGGGATAGCAGATTTATGAGGAGGCTAACAAGAAAATAATTGAAGAAACCCAAACATATAATGGTCCTTTGTACTACAGAGAACATTGTGCATGGAACATGAAACATACCCTCAAAACATATCAACACATTAAAAAAACATTTTAAATGGCACTGTTAAAGCTCTCAGTTAAGGAAATAATATATGTTTTTGGTTGGTTGTTCAGTGTGGCATGAATGCAGTTTTCTCCTGAGTTAAACGTTGATGCAATATTCTGTCTCCATTTATGGCCATCGTGCATGAGAGTTGATTCAGAAAAATAAAACATTGCTGGAGCCGGCCATTGCTCCATCAATAAATATGAAATGGTGTCAGGCATTATATTACCGCCACAAAAAATAGCTTTAATATTTGTCATATGTATAACGTTCTTACAATGATTTCTATACACATAAATGGCTCAAACATTAAACATAATTTATGCTTTTGCAGATTTAATTGGAAATAAAAAAAATATATACTGACGCTACATTAATTACGTTGTACCATTTAATTTCCAGAATTACATTCTTCGCCATTGATTCGGTACTGAATCCTTCTTTTTTGCAAAACTGCAAAATGCACTTTATTTGGCATAAAGATTGGGCTATGTACACCAGAGTTTTTTTTTTTTTTAAACTTGCTGCCCAGGTGGCTTAGAGCGAGATGCAGAAGATTATTTGAAGTAACTAAGTCCTGCAACCAGGAAAAACTTCTCCAGAAAGAGTTCAGAATCCAGCACAGCGATGTGCGCAGCCCGTCCAATGAGTGTGTTGGCGGTGTTTGGCAGTGCATGGAACACGTTGTGTCGGATTAATGTACAGTCTCTTGCCTCCACAACAGGCTGCAGTAGGTTGTTTACCATCTCTGTGTATACAGGGCCTGCAACAAGAGGAAACAGTTGTTAAATGACGTGTGTGGTTGGCAAAGATTAAACCGAGTCATGTGTCATGGTATTGAAATTCTTCACTACTTTAATTATGCTATTGCTTACACATATGACTCGTGTGTATTGCTGTCAAAAGTACAAAATACATGGCTATCTATGAAATGCTGGCATGTGATGGCTACATTTAGTACACACTAATACAGAAATGCACAACCTTAGTACAGCCTAGTAAATACTAATACAGAGATCTACAAGATTTGGTTCTCCAAGGACACCATTACAGACTCTTTCACTGGTGCAAATGAAATTACCACTAGAGCCACAAATTGTCCAAGTCCAAAAAACACAATCTTTCTACATAATGCCCTAGCCAAGGTTCTTTGCAATGGTGCAAAAATGCATTTAAAGAATACGTTTTTGTGACTGGGAAAACCTTTGCGCTAGTCCGTATTGCATATTTCCTGATATAGTTTCTGTTCTATGAACCCAGATGTTATGGGCTACAGCACCCATCAGCCCCAACCAGCATTATCAATGATGAGGGTTGATGACCATTCCGAGTTTCAGCCTCTCTATTCCTCATTCAAACCAAACATTTACCTTTGTGATATTTGTGTAAATGCACTGTGTTAGTGCTTTCATGTAGCTGAGGGAAGAATGATCATCAGTAGAGTTCATACTCTTAGTGGGTAGTGGGGGAGACTGATGATGAAGTGGTGTAAAGAGTTCACATATCTCTTACAGGCAGTAGCATTTTACAAGGAGGGGGCAGTTCTTAGGGATAGTAATGTTAGATCACGTTGTATGCCACTCAGAAAGACACTCAAATAACACTCTAATCGGGATCCAAAGAGTTTTGGGGGACTTCCCCACTCTATTTTGCTATGGTTTCTAAATTCCATAGTAGCAACTCAAGGCCAACCACTTTTTTAAACACTCTGGGACTGAATTACAAAGTGTTTTTGAACCAGAGTGTCCCATTGAAAAAACGTTTTTATAAATCAGGCCCTCTGTTTTAACAAAATCATAAGGTTTTAGTCTGCTCTGAAGCTTGCCCATGGTTAGGTTTCAGCAGCAGTGACAAAGGTACACCTATGAGGTATAACTAATTGAATGCACCTAAAAGAATATTGCACACAAATAATAGCAATATGATTGATGTTATATAATGTTTTTTTTATTGTACATATGTTGGAAAGCAGTGGTTCTTTGTATTTGGGTAAAATCCATTGGTTTTCAAATCACCCTGCTATTGTACTGACTTCAAATTGATCCAGGTTTCACCTTAAACTGGTCCCAACTCTGTAAACGTCTTGGAAGGGACAATGTTGGAAAAACAATTCTAAAATATGAATAACATAGAATGTGATGTCATGTGATATAGTAACATCGGTAGTGACCAAATGAACAGATTTGCAACCCAGCCTCAATGGCAAATTCCTCAGTTAACAGTGACAATTTTGAAATCTCTCTAACAATACAACTGGCATCTATAAGCCAATGCAAGAAGAATAAAGAGAGCTGTCATAAATGCCCCAATCAATCATTGATTAATGGCTTCACAAAGAGGCTTCTGAAGAGCTGTCACATGAGTCACTACGCTGAGTACAACATCTTGTTTACAGTTTATATACATCCATTAGTTGCAATTACATGTTACACATAGAATTGAATGTGCCTCATATGTTTCCAACCATATGATTTAGAGGGAAACTTAAGAGTATGTACCAAAGGTAAATGTATTCTTTTGAGGTGACATCAAATCCACACTCTCTAACACTTTTAATAATTGGTAAAATGATTAACATTCATAGAATAATGAATATGTAATGTATACACCATGAACTAGGGAAGGAACAAAACAGAGTCCAGTAGCTTAGAAGTGAAAATATCCTCTTTTGCTCATGCCAAACTGATATAATTATGATATAAAATGGGACAATTCACACTTGAAGAAAAGTCACAAACAAATATTGTGGTGGTTCTGACTCTGGACAAAGCTGCAGTGAAGAGAAAGACATGCCACCATTAGATGAGTGCTACATCTGGATAACATTTGATAAATGGTGCCTTGTTCCTGAGGGATTGGAACCATCTTAAGCAGTGGTTCTTCTAACTAAACGGAAGCAGATGGCAATGGCTCTTTTGACTGGGAAATGTTCACTCCGAGAGGTTTATTTTCGCAAAAAAAAATCTTTCAACTGTGATTATGACCACTTTTCAAATATAATGAGTTAAGTGTCCTGGAAATATTGCCCATATTAGTACCTCAGGTGCTAAGGAATGTGTATGGTGGTTGCCACTAGATGTGTTGTTTACAAATAGAATAGATTAATATAACAGTGGTGACCTGCACTATGCTTTCACTATATGGATGCCCAGTGAGGCTTGACTGTATATAGCAAGCAATGGTGGACATATATTATTCATAGAAATACAATAGGATATTGGCTAGTTTGAGTTACATCCTGATTCCATTGTATTTAAGGCTGAGTAAGATCACATTTAGATAACCAAAATCATCCTCTCTATGTGGTCTGTGCTATGTGAAACAGGGAACACATCCCAGCGCTGACAGCGTAGCATTTAGTAAGTGAAAGTTAAAAAGTACTGTAAGTGCTATCACAGATCGTAATTAGACCATGGATTGAGGTCTTCATACCGTGGTCCACTGAAGATCAGTTTTTTAATATGCGTTGCAGTCATAGCTACCCAAACTAAATTTGAAAAATTAGAGCAAGCTTGAATGTGTAATTTCTATTTGTCTAGAAAATTATGTGAATGTGAATTTCAGGCAACCCCTCACTCTTGAATACATTGTACAGAAAAGGAATCTTGCGCCATTGGTACTTAAGATGCAAAGTGAAATGGAAGTGGAACTTATATTTGATTAATCAATTCCTAAAAGCATTCTCCCTGTTTGCATGGGTGAACTGAAATGTTTTGTGTTCTGAATCAATAACACAGCTTCCATAACCAAAAGCCTGCACACATCTAATACAAGTTATTGTAAGCATATTGGTAGCTGTACACACATGTTATCAATTCTAAGCACCATAGTAAAATCGTAAAATAGGGCCATGCAACAGCTCCCAGATAAAATCACTTGGTGGGAATATTGTGAATGTAAAGGTCCTGTATATTATATACAAGTGTAACAATATGCACAGTATAAAGATGCTAGCATATTTGAGAAAGTAAAATGTTATGAAGAATCATGTCATTGTTTCGACCCATCTTCTGTCTTGACTGCTAGCTGGCGCATGTAAACCAAATGGCTGGTAAAAGGCAGAGTCACACTTGGAATGTTTTAGTTAATCAGATCACTGTGTATGCAGAAATGATTATGGAAATTAATGATTGTGAGGACAAGTGAGGTAAATGTATACAGGTCAATTTCGTTTTATTATTATGCTGTCTCTGATTTTATAACCTTGTGGGGACTTCCCTGAATAAAACTGTGGATCACCTTTGCCTTGATTTCACCTTTAATTCATTTACACAACTAAATGTGAGTTTTTTGCAAACCGCCTGTTTCACAGAATTGTTGGCTGTGCCTGTATAATTAGGAGGCATTAGATACAAATGGCCGCTCAATGTAGTATCCATATATTAATCAAAATATATCTCATAGCAGTACAGATGTCATCAGTGATGTAATCAATGATATTTGTGATATCATCTTTGATGTCCTGGGTGTTAGTCTTAGCAGTGCATGGTGGTGGTGCGAGTTATGGTTGCTTAGCTTACCATAACTGGCAAATTTCAGAGGTTTTTCGATTTTACTTGTAACCATAACATCCTTTTAACAACGTTTTTTAACTGAATTTCATAGGTTTTTATTAGTGCAACTTAACCATAACGTCCATTTAACAAAGTTTTTTCAGTGAATTTCATAGTTTTTTATTAGTGCTACTTAACCATAATGTCCCTTTAACAAAGATTTTTCATTGAGTTTCATAGGTTTTTATTAGTCCAAATTAACCATAACAATGTTTTTTCAGCAAATTTCATGGGTTTTTACCAGTGTATGCTATTTTCCTACAAATTACTAATATCATACTTACAAAATATAACAATATTTGTGTCCAATTTCCCAACTTCTAGAATCATTTTTAACACTTCTATACACTTTTTACAACTATTTCAACTAGTTTTGCATCCGTTGATGACTACGAACATCTGACTTCATTGCAGACCTTCTGGACAGTGCCATATGACCATACGCTGGCGCGCAGAATGATGACGTGTCCGAGAACCCGTCCGCACTTCACAATAAGATCTGTCCTTCGCGCACAGTTCGGAACTGCATTTTCTACTGATCTAGGAACTTTTAACTTCAAAATTTCCCTTGTACACCTCCTACACCTTTTCGTACTCATTATCCATTACCAATCTAGTACACAGTACATACTTGGAAGAAAGAATTTGATCTAAACTGCTATTTATCTTAAAAATTGCATCAGTTTTTGCCATCCCTCCTCCCCAAGAGCCACCACCACCACCAGCTGGAGGACCTTCACAACAAAAAAAGTGCAGTACAGTCAAAGACAATGAAGAGGACCAAGAAGATGAGGTAGAGGAAGTGCCTACTTCTAGCACCAAGATCGAATCATGGGTGTGCCAGTTCTTTGCTACTGTTGGGAGTGTACCAAAGGCTAAAGCTACCAAAGTCAAATGCACTGAGTGCAATTTTATACTCAGTCACAGACTACGTGGACAGTGCTCCTACATACGGGACCACCTCCATGCCACACCAAATCCAATCACCGCAATTCTCTCAGATACGTTGTTCCTTTCTCAGCAAGTAGTAAGCTGTCTTCCTCCACCACATCTTCTTTAAAAAATACTGTAACCACCCAGCCTGATGTCTGCGGGCATTGGTGCGTTATAAATAAATAAATTAGGAGGGCTACGGACCATTATCGTCCATTGCAGCCCCTGAAATGGGGGATAAAGGCCATTAGCACCCCTGGTTCCCCAAGCTAAAACAGATTTTTCTTCCTACTGCGGGACGGAAAATCCTTTTCCAAACCAGCCAACATGGAAAGAGAAGACGGGGCTCCGTACACAATCCCTCTTCCCTTGTCATGGCAGCCTGCAAAACCCTATGAACATATTACCATAAGCACTTTTTTCCCTTTCAAACCTATCCTACCTTCAAATAACTTTACCACATAGCCAGTCCCAGGTAGACATAGCCACTTTAACACCATTTTACGTCCCTAGCAGTCATGGGCAGTAGCCAGATTGTCCGTGTCATGACCTTATGCCATGACCCAGACAATCTGGCTACTGCCCACGGCCACAGGCTATACCTCAGTCACCAAAGGTATATAACTATTTTTTGTACCTACATTATTACACATGTCAAAAAATAAAACATGGGCACATTTGCAAAACCCTGCCAATGCTCCTCACGAGTTTGCACAAAATCTGCCCATGTTTTATTTTTTTTAAAGTGGCAAAATGTATGTACATACGATAGTCTTATACCTTAGCCCCACTTGACAAAATACATCCAGTCTTTACACACACATTGAAGGTTGGGTCTATAATCTTTCTCAAAACTTTTGTCCACATTACTCAAATAGCAACAAAGTTATAAACCATCTAAAAATGTTGAGACCCCCCTCTAATTTCATCCCCTCTTGAGAAAATCCCATCCAACTTTAGAAAACCATTTATATCTAGATCCAAAATCGTTCTGCGAAATGTTGTGCAGATTCGTCAAATGACACCACATTTACAATATTTTTGGACCCCCCTCTAATTTTGCCCCCTCTTGTCCCACAAAACTTTGCAAAACCATTCAGGATTAGTCCTAGAAGGTAAATTGCAAAATTACATGCAGTTTCAGTAAGTGGCGCAAAAGTTATAAGCCATACAAAAACTGCTTTTCCCAAACCCTGTAATGCAGAAATAGGTACAGATGTCCCAAGACATCTGAAGTGTCTGTGAACACCACAGGAGTGCCCCAGGACATCTGGAGTGTTCGCAGGGGGTGAAACAATCCATGTATTGGCTTCTTATGGCCATATCCAATCCAATCCTCACCCCCCCAAACCCCCAGATATTGTTTGTTGAGTTTGACAAGTGAAATGCTGCTTTTTTTCCTATTTTTTCACTGCGCTATCCGCGAACCCCAAAAAAGTCTGCAAATCCAAGATGGCAGGCGTTTCAGGAAAACCCGACGCATTTCACGTTTTCCCACCAGCCAATCAACGAGCGCGTCCCGATGTCCGCTGACCACGCAAAAGTCTGCAAATGTTTCTGGCCAATCGGAGCCCAATCCGCGGACATTACAGCCAATCAGAGGCCAGTCCACGGACCGAACAGGGAAGTGAGTCCACGGACCGGACAAAGATATCACAATTTTTTTTGCCTTACGCTTTGGTCGTTTAAAAAAAAGAACTACTGGACGGATTTACACCAAATGAACAAAAGCACACTTTCGGGACCAAGCCGCCGCTCCTGCCACAAATTTGGTGAAAATCTGTCCAGCGGTTAGGGCTGTAGGCGTGAGCATGTTTTTTCCCATTATGTCTATGGGAAAAAAAGACATTTTGCCCCTCCCCTATAACTTTGCCCCCCCTTTGAACAAACCTCACTAAACTTTGCAAAAAAATTCAGAGTTGCCCATATACTTCTTTTGCAAAGTTTGGTGAGGATTCGTCCAGGGGGAGCAAAGTCAGCCACCCAAAAATTGCTCTTCCTATGGGTTTAGCAACTTAACCATAACTACATGGCTGCTACTGCAGGCCATGTAATATTTTTCTTTTCCTTTTGTTCTGGTTACTCACTTTAAGGGTCTTGTTGGAATTCCTGCACAATTACACCAATCATGTTGTCTTTATTTGCAGTCTTGAAAAACTAGGTAAAGGCTTTTCAATTAAAACAACATTGCAACATGCAGAGCTTACGGGGCATATGAAGATTTTAGGCCTGCTAATGGACAGCTTTCACTTGCATCTTGTGTTATATATCCTCTGATAAAACACCAACTTTTTAAAATTAGCAGTGGCATGTTCTGTATAGGCAATTAGTACCCAGAGAGGGCGCAATCAGAATGAAATAGCCTTAATGATTGGCCCTCGCCGAGTCATTACCAGGCCGGGAATCCATCTGTCGGCCATCCCCACTCCGAGCCTAACCACGGCTGAGAGGCTACCTTCGCCCCCCGCCGGGGACAGAGGTAAGGCTGTTTTTTTTCCTCCCTCCTCCCACCTCCCTGCCCTCCCCGCCCCATTTACTTCTATGCCTTGGTCCCCGGCGGGGGATGATGGCAGCCTCCTGCCATGTAGAGACTCAGAGCGGGGCCCTCCCCCTCCCAACCTCACTTACCTTCTTTTTTTTTCGGGAGCGGACGCGCTGGCAACGCTTCTGTTTCAAGCGTGTCCGCTCCCGATGGCAGCCATGTAAAGGGAAAACGGACTCTGTTTTCCCTTTCCCGCCGGCCATTTTCTTTGTCTTCTTTTTTTTAAAACGCTGCAGCGTTTCGGGGCAAAAGAAAAGCTTTTAGTGCCCCGGTCACGTAGTTTTTGTGGGCCGGGGTACTAATAGCTATATGCCCCTCGCGGCAGGGGCATTACCGACTCTGGTAATGCCATGAGGCCTTTGTTAACTATGGGCCCCTGGCATTACCTGAGTCGGTAATGCCCCCGCCGCTCGGGGCATATTGCTTTAATAATATATATTTTTGGTACAAATATATGGATTTAAATGTGTGCATGATACATTTTTGTGATGTATTTAAATAAGGATCTAAAACGATATTATGTTTAGATGATCTCTCTTTCTCTCTTGCACTCTCTTGTTCTTTTACACACACTCTCTAACTTTCTCGCTCTCTATTATGCCCTCTCTCTTGCACCCACTATTTTTCTCTCTCTTTTTCTTTCTTGCTCTATGTTATTTATGTCTGTTATTTGTATTTACAGTCTGTTCGCTCGCATAGAGCTGCTGCCACTATATTGTTATTTTGTCTTCTGATGGCAAAAACCATTCTTCTGAAACATACATTTAATTACTGAGGACTGTAGGCCTTGAGTGCTGTGTTGAATGGATCTGGTGGTGCTGTGACTTTGGTGTTTGTGCAAGGTACATGATTTCATGTTCTAAGGTGGGTACTGTCACTTGAAAGTTCTTCAATCTTGCTGCACTTCTAATTCAGAGTGGGTTCAGCAGGGTCTTGACCTCTCACAATATCTGGAGCAATGAGTGTTTGCATCTCATCCACACTCCCTCCTTTGGCCTGCTCAGGTGGTGCCTCTTTTACATAATCAAATGACTTGCATGGGGTGCTGAGAACACATGCAGTACAGTGAAGAAAACATAGTGGTGTAGACAAAAACCCA
Organism: Ambystoma mexicanum; assembly: GCF_040938575.1. NCBI lineage: Eukaryota > Metazoa > Chordata > Amphibia > Caudata > Ambystomatidae > Ambystoma > Ambystoma mexicanum. Next base: position 1,178,747,428 of record NC_090933.1, read on the forward strand.
CTTGGGAGGAAGCATGACAATAAATGAATACATAAGAAAGTGCACTTGGAAATACAGTACACTGCAAGCGGGCAACAACATGGGCTCCAAATCGCAAATCTGCACCTGAAAACAGTGCAAAAATGAACGCGTTGTTGTAATAGCATTTGAGCTGCGCCATAAACTCACTACCCCTACAAAAACCTGACCAAGTTTAGAAATGTAGCATTAGTAAGGAAATCATGCTTGCAACAGTAAAGACAGACACAAGTGATCACAGCTGAAGGGTGTTTATTAAACTGCAAAGGTAGGTTGGAAAAACACATAATCTAAACATAAATCTAAGATGGGAGCAAGCTTTGACCATCAAATAATAATAAGGCAGTCCTAGTGGCATCTTGTCAAATAAAAGGGGCCTATACTAAGAAAAGCCTACTGTCAATACTTAGGCTAAATTCAAAAAAGAAGTGTGGAATAATGTTCATACAATGGGAACATTTCCCCTTATGTATGCGATTGCATGCTGAACCGGTATAAGAGGTCCCGCCTGAGTTTGATGCAAATCTTAATATATTCCTGAATGTAGGATTAAATAGGATAAAGTAGAATGCCCAAACCTTAGAAAAAACGAACGAGGTAGTACCAAAATGAGTCCCTGAATTCAGTAAGCAACACGTCAAGCCTTCTGCAATTAGTGTGAATAAAATAGCTGATGCCTAGGATGAAATGATGAAGCAAATCTCTGATACATACATGAATAAGAGGCAACACAAATCTATACATGAACGTTCAAATAAGGTATTCAAAACACGACAGAATTACGATCAAAGAGTGGTTGATGCAAAAAAAAGGAATGCAAACTAACATCACAGCTGTGATTCACCCCTTGCTAGGTCAAATATCGATTGAAGTCTCCGGCTCAAACAATACAAAAGCAATTGTATTGTGCAAGGGAGATTTGGTTAGAAATTGCCAACCTAGCCATAGTGAATAATAATACTGAGATCTGGAATGTAATACTGGGGAATAAGAAACGTGACCACCATTAACTGTGTGCCTGAACCGGTGTGGTTAGACTACATAGCCAAAACATTAGGTGCCTTAGACAGCAACCATGATATCGTTGGGCTACCAGCCAATAATTGGGAATGTTAAGCAAAGCCTTTGGACATTATAGTAATCATTGAGAAATTAAATCACTCCAGTGATGCCCGCCCTGTGTAATAGTTTGCTTAAAATGTCCCCCCCTGGTTGGGCCCATGTCCTGTACCTACTATTTTATGAAATAGGTAGAAAAGGCAACGTTCCATAAACCTGGAAAAAAAGTAACAACATACCAGTATATAAAAAAGGGGCTTGAAACCAACCTTCTAATTATCGACTTCTAGCAATGCTCGACATCCCTGCAACATTTTTTGCAAGAGTACTGCTTGAAGAGTTGAATACCTGGATCAGGTTTTTGGACTTTGCATCAAATGTTTTTACATCTAATGACATTTCTATCAAATTTTTTACATCGAAAAAATATGCATCAAATGCATTTCTTTTTCTTTTTCTTTTTTTGCTGGGGGGGGGTTTAACTCCTTAAAACCCACCAAAATTAAAATTAACCCTGTACCCCCAAAAAACATGCATTCGATGCATATTCTTTCGATGCAAATCCCTCACTGGAAATGCATTCAATATAATGGTATTAGATACCCCTGGAACAGCGAGAATAACATCCTACCGCTTAACCAAACAGGTTTCAGAACCAAAGCCAATACCGCCCACAAGATATTAATTTTAACACCTGCAATCGAATATTCATTGAAGCAGTGGCATACTAAAGTGTGTTCTGCTTTTATCAATGTTAGCGCCGCATTTGACTCAGTTAATCGTAATAAACTGTGGTGCAAATGTTTATCTTGGAGCATCCCCTTAGAGTTATTTAAAATGTTCATGCTTTTATACAGTGGGACTTCCATTCCATCCGCCTAGAAACCTGTGGTAAATTATCAAAATCCATACAAACATATTGTGGTGTCAAACAGGGTGTATTGTGGCTGCCACCCTTTTTAATTTGTACTTATTGGATCTACATAAACATTTAGCGAAGCTTAATATCTGTCCAGTTAAGGTTTGCTCTATCACTATTAACTGGCTAGCATATGCAGATGATCTGTTGTTACTTGACCACACTCCTAGTTGTCTTCAATCCTAACTTAAAGCACTTAGCGATGATGCTACAGAAAATGTTCTGATAGTTAATATCGAAAAAAAGTAAAATAATGGTGTTCTTGGACCAGTGACTCACTCCTAAATCCTTAAGATGGATTTATGCTAGTCCTGAGTTGCAACAAGTACAAATTATAAATACCTAGGAGTGTATATTGATGAGCGATTGAATTGGTCATACCATTGGAATGAGACAAAAAATAAGTGCATGAACTCTGTTTCGGTAATAAGTATATTAATTGGTAAAAATATTGGATACTCAGCGCACACAGTTCTGCTGCTTTATACAAGCACAATATCCCCTATATTATAATATGGATTCAGAATTTGTGCACACAGATTTCCGTCTGAATTGAGAAAGTTTGAAGCTAAGATACTCCGAAAACTATTTATACTCCCTAGTAACATATCAGTAGAATATCTGTTACTAGAATACACTGTTAAAAGGATTGAAGCAGAATTAATTTATTAAACTGTGATGTTCTATGAGAAATTGAGTAGATTGGACAATGCAACTATAGCAGTGACTTACTTTCATGCATTTATGAAAATTGATCAAAGTCATACAATGTGCACCTTAGGTATGATTCAATCCATTCATAATAGATGGCCACAGAACTATGGAGGTAACCAAAACGTACACTCTATTATTCATTTTAAACATCGGTTGCGTCTTTTGATTAATTAGTACAGTAAAGAAAAACACATAATCCTGCTACCTTCCCTAAGCAATAGTGGCGCCTTCATGTGTTATATAACAAAAAGACTATCACTCCCCTTGTATATAAAAGCCTAAACCTCACCGAAAAAATGTCAGCAATATATCTTGTTAAATTTTAACTCAGGTAATGTGCTGGAAATCAATGGTGCGAAGATGGATATTTTAGGTACAAATGGACATGCTGAGTAAGCAGTGAAAAAGAATTGGAATCGCTCAGACATTTGATGGTTGACTGAAAAAGCTTAATAATGCTTCACTCACGATTTTTAAAGTCTTATAATAACTTTTTTGATTGTATTGACACATTTACAATTTGAAAACATTTATGCAGGGTGATCACGGTAATTTTATATGTTTTATGGTCATCCTAATGCTTCCGAAGGAGTGCACCATTGAGTAAAATTAATTTGATTGTTTTTTTAACTGTTCTTAAGTGTGATTTTTGATTTGATATATAGGTTTAGCCTAAGTGTACTCTGTATTGGATCTAGTGTTTTTATTGTTACATTTATATGTATGTTATTGTGTTGTTATGTATACATAAAGCCATAAGGCTAAGCATGTATTAAACCAAATAAATAAATAAATGCCCATAAGAAAGAAGGAAGTGTTCACAAATAATAAGTCAGGATGCGGTAACTGGGGTCTCCCTTTTCCCGGTTTTCATCATGGACTAGGTAAGATTTTGGAGCACAGCACAAATTCAAGCTTTTCCAAAAAGACTCTTGACGTCATAGTGATGTATTTAAAATTAATTAAACAGGCAAAGAGTTAATTTTCACATGTACTTTGGGTGATGCCTTTTCCACCCCCGGGGTACCCCTCTTCCGGGTTTGGACCCTTCTCAATGTTAGCTTCCCTCACCGGGGTTCACTACGGCTTCTCCAAAACAATCTCTTAAGTGATATTCACGAACCTTAATGTCTTTTTGTACAGCTCACTGTGGACATACCTTGGCCGGGTACATTCTTGTCAATACACTGTATTTCGGGACTTTAGACTTCATCCCCTCTTCATCGGCATACCTCTTTCCGGTTCACTCTTGCCAATCATGACGTTCTCATTCAACTCTTACGATGCAGGATTAATTCCCCGTAGCTTCACAATCATCTGTCAGTCAAGGATTTCCTACTGTACAGAGGATTTTAAAAGACTCCTGTATAACCACTTTGACTCCCTTCTTGCATTTAACAAAGCTTTCTGGTAATGGTAGTTTCAAGAATCAGGAATCGCCCAGAGTTTCTTGTGTGATAACCCACGTGGTGCAGGACACCTCCATTGCTGGTTTCCCACTTTTAGTATCGATACCCCTTCATGCTTACACAGTTCAATTAGCCGGTTGCTTCTTTTCGTTCATCACAGTTTGGTTTCATATCGACTCTCCCCTCGACTCTTTGGCTGTGATGAACCGCTTGCCTTTCTTTCTCTATGGTGTCATTGTTGGTACCACACAGGCAATCGTCTCTCCCCAGCCTTGATATCCGCGGAGGAGGGTCTCAGCTACAGTGGGCATCTGCTGCAAAACATGCTGGCTATTGTTTGCAGTCTTACGTTTCCCTCTGCTGAGGTTTCACAGGTCTTGGACACAAACAGCAAGGTTGCTTCTCTCCGTGTAACCCTCTCGGTTTGCTCCGTCTTTCTTCTCCTCTTGAACTGCTGTGCTGAGTTAGCTCTCACATTGTGCGGTCTGCCTTGCTCGTATTGTGCTCCTGTGCTCCTCCTTTCATCCTTATGGGGAAGGCAAAGGGCCATCAGGGTTGTGCAGTTCTTGGCAATTACCTGACTTTGCCTGACACTGCTGTTGGGACATGTCAGCAAAATGGCTCAAGTGTTAGTCTATCGTCCTTTTGATATGGGAAAATGTTCACGTCGGAAAAGGGGGGGTACAGTGTTTGAGCATCCTATGCGGTAGGTTGGGGAAAAGGTGTTGTAAGAAGTGGGATACCGCATGTCACCCATAAGTGTCCCACTTCCACTCCCCGAGGAACCTCCTTCCAGGTGATCCTCCCTCACTGGTGCACCCCCAGGAACAGGATCCAATAGCGATGGTGTGTACTGGCCACCTGGATGACAGACGCCCGGTGAATAGTCAGGGAGACACCTTCAGGTTTCTCACAGACCGACAGATGGTGGATTTTGAGGTTTTGAAAGTGACAATGGGCAGCGAAGATAAGAATACGGGGAAAGCACTGTTGAGGATTGTTGGGGTTCTGATATGCACAGCTTCAATCTACTTGACACAGATCCTGACTCAGTGGACAATGTCATGACTTCTTAGCAGTTAGGTCTGACCCTCAATAAGTGTAAAACTAAGACCCTAGTGTTTATACCAAGGAGATCCAAGCCAGTGGTATTTCGATTGGAGGTTGATGGTACTGTTTGGAGCAAGTACCCACTACGACTACCTGGGAGTGAGATTTACTGATGCAGGCTAATGGACAGCCCATTCCAGTAGGTCACAGACCATCCTGGAAATAAATTGCGGGGGCTTTAAGAATTGTTTTGCCTCCAATGGAGAACAAGCTTTGTCTCCTGCTACTAATATCTACTCCATCCAGACAACATCTGCTGTACTTTACAGGGCTGGGATATGGGGTCATGCTATTTGCCATAATCTGGGAGTGACAGAGAATACAAATCTAGAAAAGCTACTAAGACTACCATGCAGCTTTCCAAGTGCTTCATTACTAATGGAATGTGGGCTGGATCTCATTACCCACGAGCTGGCTTGGAAACCTGTCTTTTACTCGAATAGGCTTTGGGGGTCCTCTGAGCTCGTAAAGTACCAAGAAGCATACACAGATTTGTTGAACCACCCTGGTGGACATTCTCTACAATGGTCAGTCCATGTTAGACAACAGCTCAAACTGGCAGGTTTGGAGGAAATATGGTGGAATTCGCTCAACCAGCCTGGTAGCTTGAAAAGAGACATCAAGCTGATTGTCAAACTTGACACCCAAGAAAGCCTCATAATTTCATGCTTAAACCTGAAAATTGGGCTGGCTTTTTTATCCTCGAAATCAGTATTGGGCTGGGAGAGAAATATTTGGATTTAATATCTCCAGGCCGTGCGTGTACCCTATTTCTGGAGTTCAGGATTGGCAAACTGAAGGCCGTAACATTTACATGTGGATGGAGGAGTGGCAATTCTGAAAATGCCCGATGTTTGGCCTGGATCCTGATTCAGTCACCCATGTTCAGCTTTTTTGTTTGTGCTATAGCGACCTGAGAAAAATATACTTGATGCCACTGTTTAGAAAAGCATGTGTCAAGACTACCAGAGAAGCTACACACTTAAGTACATCTACTGTTGTAGTGAATGATGTATACTTTGTCACTGAATTAATTTACTGTGCTTGACTTCATAGGATCCCACCCCCGGTTACTTGATTATCTGTTTCTGGTATTCACTTTTCTCCCAATTGGTTTTTATTTGTGCAATTGTATGAATTGTAAATCTTAATTTTACTATGAATTGCTTCGTATGTAACAGTTGTATTTTATAATAATGTATTTGTATGTGTGTGCTAAAGGTATATTTATTTTATTTATTTAGTTATATATAGAGTGCTCCTAACCCAAGGGTATTTGGGCGCATTCTCCATATTAGCAGTTACAGTATAATGTGAGTTTGCAATACATTATAAGTACATCATTCCAATACAAGGGTGCAAAGAGTTACAGACGTTACAATGCAGGTTCCAAAAATTGCATAGAGTGATATGTAATACATAGCAGATGTTTATGTGGGCGAAGACAGGAGAGGCTTACACTCTTGCAAGAAGAGCTAGGTATTTAGTTCCTTCATAAAAGTCCAGTAGGATGGTTCTGGTCTTAAAGACAAGGGCATGGCATTCCAGAGTATCGCAGCTTGGACTGCGAAGCTGTTACCTCTTGATTTTTTATTTTTTTATATGGGTATGTTTATGAGGTGAGCATGGGTAGGTCTAAGGCTGGTATACTTAGTTAATGTGTTGGTTAGATATTTTGGTGCTACATTGGATAGGCACTTGTGGGTCAGTGATAATGTTTTGAACTCAATCCTGTCCTGCCAGTGGGAGTTACGTCTCACAGCTGAGATATGGTTAGTCTTAGGGATGTCGAGAGCTACTCTTAGCGCATTATTCTGTCGAACTTGGAGTTATTTTTAGGTTACAGTTGTTAGTCCCAACGTGCAGTGTGTAAAAATAGTCAAGTCTGGACACTATGAGGGCCCTGGCCAAAGTAATGCAGCTGTCAGATGAGAGGAAAGGTCTACATGCATTTATGCGTTTTGAGGTGTAAGCGGCCACTGAGGCAATTGCATTTACTTGTCTGGTTACAGTGAGGGCTGAGTCCAAGTATATGCCTAGTGTTTAACTTCTTTCGAAAACGTGATGGTTATGTTGTCAATGTTAAAAGAATTGAAATGGTCATCTAGCTTATTTAGTTGATTCTGTGAGCCAATAAGGAGTAGCTCAGTTTTGTCATTGTTAAGACAGAGGCCATGGATAGCCATCCATGTCTGAATAATTTGGTATGTCTCATTAAGTCTCTTGGAATCATCGTCGTAGGAGCCTTAGTCGTCTGCTTAATAAGTGTAGGTGACACCCAAATTGTCCAAGTGGTCAAACACTGGCTTCCTAAAGATGTTATACAAGGTTGGGGAGACAGAGGAACCTTGTGGAACACTGCATTTAACTGGGGCAGGCTCTGCTGACGGTGCAAAGACTCTCATAGTCCTGTTTGATGGGAAGGATTGAATCCATTTGGAGGCTTTGCTGGAGAAATGGACAGCCAAGGTCAGATGATTACACAAAACTTTATGGTCGACCAGGTTAAAGGCCGCTGATAAGTCTAGCAGGAGTAGAAGTGCTAAGTTACCTTTATCTTTTATTTCATCCATTTGTACTTTAAAGTCAATCACAACTGGTTTAGTCCTGTGACCCAGTCTGAAGCCTGATTGGTGAAGACCTAGTAGATTGTTTGATTTTGAATAATTTTGTATTTGCAGGTAGGCTGCCCTATCCAGTATCTTAAGTAAGAATGGCACAGTCATGATGGGTCGGTAGGTTATGGGGATGTTAGCGTCCAGTGTAGGTTTTTTTTAGCAGGGGGAGGACCCAGGCATCTTTAAGGTTAGTCAGGACGGTACTGGTTTTAAAAGAGGTGTTTATTAGTGACATGATGAAAGGTGCACGTTCTTCCACTGCATCTTCGATAATTGTAGCTGCACATCTGGATGGGCTGAGGCCAAAGATGATATTGTTACTTCTGTTACAGAGACTGGGGTGAATTCAAATGGGGTGAACTGTTTTGGTGGGACTCCATGCCCGGTTGCCCCTGGGCCTGGTGCACTATACAAATAAATAAAATACAAATACAAATCCAGTTAGTTTGGTGAGTTGTGTGTTAGGTGGTAGGCTCTGTTTTTTAGATTCAATTTTGTTTGAAGAAGTTTGAATTTGCCCAGCAAGGCATTTTGAATGTTCGGGCACCAAGTTGTATCTTTGGTGCAGGATTCTTGTGGTGGCACGGGTGATTTGCATTTACGGAGGATGGCAAACAGTTCCTTAATGCCAGAGTTGCATTCAAAATTCTTTCATTATAAGTGGAACCTTTGGGCTGTAGGATGACTGTTTTGTAACTATTGGAGGCAGTATGGAATTTCTCTTTGTTTAGGGCTGTTGGGTTTCTTGTCCAATGCATTTCTGCTGCTCTTTTTTCACTACGCAATGTCTTGAGACTGGTAGTGTGCCACATATTTAAATGTACAAGTGGTTTGGCTTTGCGCCCTTTGAGTGGGGCTACTTCGTCTACAGCATGTAAAAGGGTGCAATTGTAGAGCTCAACCATGGGGGATTCGATCTGGCCTGTTAAAGTTAGTGGGAGCAAAAGAGATAGTAGCCTCTTGGCTGTAATGTTGCATTTACTCCCTCTGGCTACTATTTTCGGTGCTTGACTAAGGCCGGAGTCTAGGAGGGGTTTATCCTGGATGGTGAAGCAGATGACATGATGGTCCGACCACGCACAGGTCGTGTTGGACCAAATCATTGTATCACAATTAAGATCAGCTAGCCAATCTAGAGTTCTGCCTTTACTATGAATAGGGTTAGTAATCCTATGTGAGAAGCCAAGTGTTGGCTAAAGCTGAGGCATCGTCATCATTGGTGTCGTTGAAGCCTAGGTTTAGGTCGCCCAACATCATGATTTGGGAGCCTAGTTTAGTATTCTGAGTGAGGAGGTGTGTGATATAATCCTCAAAGGATGTTGTGGGACCAGGAGGTCTATCAATGAGGTGGACCGTTATGGTACTGGAGGCGGTGAGGCGAAGTTTGAAAGATAGAAATTCTCCTAATGGGAACAGTTGGTTGGGTAGTTCTCTCAGTTGAAGTTGGATTTTTGCAATGATGGCTACTCCTCCATCCCTTGCAATTTCTCCATCAGTTCTGAGGATGGTGTAGTTGTCGAGAATGGCTAGTGAAAGGGCAGGACTTGCCGCTGCATGAAGATATGTCTCAGTGATCGCCAGGAAATCCAGATTGTTAGTGAGTATAAGGTCTGCAATATCTAAGGCATGAGCTGCAAGTGATCTGGCGTTGATAAGGGTACCCTTGATAGAGGGCACATTGGAGTGAATTTTAGATGTGGTTATAGGTGACTCCGTGGCCAAGGGTGAGTGTGTGGGTAGTCTGTCCCCAATGGCTGAAGGGAGTACCAGGCTCTGTTAAATGAGGTGGTATATCCCTATACCTATCCGTGTAATTCAGTACAGTGTTACTACTTGATGTCATGTGGTTGTGGAAGTCTGAATTGGTTGAGTTAGGCAGGGTTTTTTTTTTAAAAAATGTATTGGTTTATTCAAACATTTAAAAAGAAGAAACAATGAATACAGTTAACAGAATCACACAAATACAAGCGTAAGCAACATCATGAATAGCTAAAAAATATTAAAAAATAATAAAAGGTAAAAATAAAAGTAAATATAAAAAGCCAAAAGAACACTAATTTAGGCAAATAGAACACAGAACAGAGAGCAAGACTTAAGTCCAAACTAAGGAATAGATTTAGTTAGTTCTTCAATGTTTTTAAGGAGAAATGTCAGAGCATATGTACATTTTTTGTTTGCTTCCCTGAAACATTCATCCCACAATTTTTCCATTGTGTGGTGAGCTCTATTTGCAACAATTGTTTCAAACAGTGTCTTTCTTATCGATAAAAAGGCTTTGCAAGTGAGAATTAAATGATTGATGTTTTCTTGATGATGATTACATTTTGGATTCAGCTTCTCATATTTGGGCCATCGCATGATCAATTCTTTGGTCTTAAATCGATTCAACCTGAATTTCATAAGCAGCGTTATTTTTTGCTTGTCTTGACACTTTTCAAGATATTTGTAAATGTAATTATAGGCTTTTCCTTCCAAGGGAACGTTTTTCATGAGCGAGTATTTTGCTCTATTTATGCCAGTACTTATCCAGTCGTGTTCCCACCATTTTTTTTTATGGCATCTGGATTTTCTGCCAGTGTGTCCATATCACTGTTTATGTCTGTTAAAATTTGATGGAATTGATTTATACAAGCTGAAAAAAACTGGGTCTGATTGTTTATTTACCTGATCGTGGAGAATTTACACCTGTAGTGCACCGTTAGGCAGGATTATTTTACGGAAGATTGACAAAGTGTTCCAGATGACCTTTGCATTAATGGAGATTAGCCCCAATTCGTATTGCACCAGTGCAGCCGGTATGCCTTGGCCACTTTCAAAATTCTGGACCAGAAAATATTTTCAAGGTTATCCCACAAGGTAGATGGACATCCAAATGCAGTTTCTGCGTCAAAGGTTAAAGATGGCACAGCCTTTTGATTGTAAAAATTTATTGTGGGAACCAGAGAAAACTTGCCATATTTTTTATCAAGAACTGTGGCTTGGGCGCTAAGTTGACGACATTTAGCTTCAGTTTTTTCCACCCAAATTTGATTGTTTATATTTGAGTTCAATTACATAACTAAATATTTTAGCTGTTTTACATGCTGCACTGGTTCACCGTCAAGATGCCATTTAAACTTCTTCACATTGGATGCACTTTTGGTAAGGTCTTGTAAAGTTAGAACAACTGATTTGCTTGGGTTTATATACAAACCATTGTCCCCAAAATATTGCTCCAAAGCGTGAAGTTTCCATTGCAATCCAATTGGTGTAAGATCCATCAACAATAGATCATCTGCATGAAGAATCCAGTTCAGGGCAGAGTCGTCTATTTTGGGAGCAAAACCTTGTATTTTTTCAAAAATTTCACCAATGGCAGAGATGAATGCATTGACTGCCAACGGGTACCCTTGTTTAACCCCGCAAAAGGTACGAATAGGTTTTGACAGAGTACCATTTGAGTCCAAACGGATGCTAATCTCAGTATTCGTGTGTAAATCTTTGATAGCAGAGAAAATGCTATCAGGACAATTCCAAGATTTTAATTTTGTCCAGAGCATTTCCCTGTCTATGCTATCAAAAGCATGAGACAGGTCAACTAATGCAAGATACACTTTTGAATCTTTCCTAATAGCATCCATTTTCAATAAATTGATGAGTATAAGATTTAAACAGCATCCCACACTTGTCACAAACCCACTTTGTCTAACATCTAGATGTTTGGTTAGAACAAACTATTTCATCAGTTTGTGCTGGAGTTGTGTTGCGTATATTTTGCCTATAAAATCCAGTAAGGCAATTGGACGATAGTCCATTGGATTTGATCTGTTGCCTTTCTTAAAAATAGGCACGACAATTGCCTTCTTCCAGGAGTCGGGTGTGGCACATTCTGCTGCAATTCTGTCAAATAAAGCTTTACAAAAGTCTGCCCAGACTTTGAGATTAGATTTAAGAATAGCATTTGTTATGCCATCCGGGCCTGGTGCCCGAGAGTTCGAAAGTTTTTTGATGTTTGCCAGAATGTCATCTTGGTCAAAAATGAATGTCCCAGGGCCGAAGGGATGGCATTGGAGGATCGGGGGTGTTGCCCTTTTTTGAGAACAACATGGCGAGGTGCTCAATCCATTTTTTTCAGTAACCATATTTTTTTGCGGGGCTTGCTGTACACCGCATTCATTATTGATTACGGTCCAGAAATCTGAAGAGTTCTTCTCTTTCAAGCATTTCATTATTTTTTCAGCGTCATGTTGTTCAATCAAGGAGCGATGTGCTATTGTCCAGTTCTTATACTTTTGTCTGATCTTTTTCTTTATCTCGAGCTGTTCCAATTTGGTGCAGTGTTTGAGTTGTCGTAGAGCCTTATGCATTTCCATCTGTCTCATGGCAATTTCAGAGTTATAAGTGTGTATATTCTTATAAATATGGGTACCATTAGGATTTTTCAAGTCTCATATTGTTCAAACAAAGGAGTGTAGGCTGCACCTAAGGAATCAATATGCTTCTCATATTCGTTTTTCATTATGTTCACCTGCTGTGAATTAAGTTTAAGTCTGTTTCCACTGCAGTTTGGCATTGTATTATGATTCCATATCAGAGAAGTAGTTTGCCAGGGCATCTTAAAGCGTGCTAGGACCATATTATGGTCACTAACTTACATATTGTGCACTTTGAGATTTATGGTATGTAGAGATAGGTTTTCTGAAACGAAAATGTAATCCGATATGGATTTTTGATTGTTTCTTTGCCAGGTGGTTTGGCTGGTATGTCTCCATCGACATTGCCATTTAACCTTGAAAAGCTCTGTAAGGTTAGCTCTTCACACCATTTTTGCACCAAATTGTGTTTCATTGGTGTATCATTCTTACTGATCTCTATGCAGTTTAAGTTGAAATCTATGCATATGATAATGCGAGCAGAATTGTCAGCAATCATTAATTCATCAATAAAATCGATAACTTGTTCCACAAAGGTTAGTGTTCCTGCTTTGCAATGATGCCAATATATATTTAAGATGAAGAATGTCAAGGATTTGTTTTCAATAGCACTGTTCCTTGTGATAGTTACTACTTGGATATACGGAGATACATTCTTATACTCATGCAATCTACAGCCAGATGTTTTTTTTTACAAATAATTATTATTTCAAAGTTCTCCGCAATGAAACATACGTCCAACCAAGTTTCCTGCAAACATAGCAGGTCCACTGCACTTGCGCTCTTTCCTTTAGAGTTGAACAAGTGAGAAAATCCTCTTGTATTCCAAGAGCCTGAAGTGGGAGAATGGAAGACCAGGCTCCCGTCCTTCACCTCTCGCGCTTGGCCTAGAGGGTCACGGCCCAGACACCCACCGCGAGAAGAGTTTGTCCATTTACCAGACGACCAGGTACCCTGGTACAGGAACATACGGATGTGTCCATCTGCCTGCCCAGCAGCCCGCACTGGCCATGCCGACACCTGCGGCTCGGATCAGCTAGACTAAAATCCACACGTCGTTAGAGATGCCATGACGACCTAGACAACGGGAAGCACATCTGTACAAATATACACACTGAACATTTCCACACCAATCTACACGAAGAACATACTCAGTGCTCTGACGTAGGCGACAGGCATATTCACGGACGTGCATCTTTATTATTTTTACATAGGCTTTCAGAATGCAGAAACGCAAGACGCATCATGAACTCATCTATAACGCTTGCTCACGCTTCTCTTGAAACCCGTTACCACCATGAGAGGTATAATGGAAACACGATACTGGTCATGGAAATATATGCTATTATAACCTAAAAGCACCTATGCACCAAACGGACTACTTATGCACCAGGCCCGAGTAGGCCTCAACCAAGAGCTCCCGTGGACATTAACAAAGCAAGAGTCAGGTTGCTGATCCTGCAGAAAGAACCCGGTGGAGCAACCAGCCAAGGTCGCAAGGTTGCAAACCCACATTCCAAGAACAAATCATCAAAGGCACGATGTTGCAACCTCGCACTCCGCGCCCCAACGATAAAGTCACGCCGGCAAATTAAACCAGACGCGCAGTAGAAAAAACAATATTAATTGTGCAGAATTCTGCCTCTTTCACGGTCCCTCCACACGTGACCAAGCCGAACCTGACGAGATGCCAAAACCCAGGAGAGAAAAGGCGTCTGGGTCCCTCGCTACGAGACACAGGCCGATACACTTGAAAGGCTCAATGGACATCTGCTACAGTGGGAGCGGTCAGCCTTCCACCTATGAATAAATCCTCACATTGTCTGCACGTACCCATATTGAAACATTGTTGCAATCACAGGTACACCGAGAGCTGGGAACAACGGTGGTCCCAGGCTGGGAAGCTCACGGGTGCACCAATCAGAACATGGGGCTCTTATCTCAGACGTCAGTAATATTAGCCAATCCTCAGGAGTCTTCATGTAACAATTCTTATGTATCTAATTGTAGGGACAACCCAGATATACCACCTGACTACACCTTGTCCACTAATATCATTCTCTATATGTGTACTATACTAACCCTACCACTCGAGCAACCAATTAAGAGTGGCGATAGGTTTTTTGTTAACTTTCTGAAGTGACGCAAGTAGCGCGTCATAATGCAGTAAAAAGGGCCTGCGAGCCCCACGATTGTGTGTGTGTCAGGACGAACGCGTACGCTCCTTGACCCATCCCTGCCGTTTTGTCTAAATAAACAGCAGAGTCACCTTGCTCCTTGTGTGTGTCTCATACTCTATCTCATCTGGGATATACGGGAGGAGTTGGGGCCTCCCTGCCCGGAGGTCTGCGGACGGCCCGGCCGACCCCGGCAGAATTTCCCCCCGACAAGCCGATAACTCTGTGTGTTATTTGCCAAAGTGGCTACTAGGAAGGGTTTTGGTGTTGAGCCTGTTTGCATAAGTAGGTTTATAGTTAGTTAAATCTTTGGATTTAAGTCTTTTTAAGTGTGTTGGCTTAGGTTTTGGCAGTCAGTATCTCAGTCTTGTGTTTCTGATGTTCACAGGCCATGGTTGGTTAGGGGTAGGCCGGCTGGCATATAGCATAATCTATTGAGTAGCGGTAAGTGGCCAGTCGATGTTGTGGAGTATAGTGCCCTTTCCCAATTTAGGTATGGGATTAGAAGGTTTTAGTGTAGGTAGAACGCTTGTAGCTGGTATGTTGAGTTGTTGCGTTAGTAGGAGGGGACATTGTTAGCATTCATCTATGCATGTTGGGCATTAAATCACGTGGTATTTCATAGAGTCATAGAGAGTCATGTTAGCCTAATCCCCCCATGTAACAAGATCGCTATCACGCAAAGTATCAAATGCAACTCCTGCTATCAAATACAGTTCATACTAGCAGAATTCCTCATAAAGCACCATCACTATAGCATATATTATCAAATACAGCACATACTAGCATAATTCCTCATAAAGCACCATCACTATAGCATATATTATCAAATACAGCACATACTAGCATAATTCCTCATAAAGCACCATCACTATAGCATATGCTAGTGTGAGCAGTATATGATATTTCATATAATGCACACACTAGCATAATTCCTCTAAAAGCACCATCACTATAGCATATTGTATCAAATAGAGCACATACTAGCATCATTCTTCATAAAGCACCATCACTATAGCAAATAGTATCAAAATCAGCTCATGGTACTATAATTACTTATGTTGCACAATGACTGTAGTACATGTTTAAATGTTTTCTTCTGCAAGTCACTGTAGTATAATTACAAGTAATGCGAGAGTCCCTGTGCCAGGTGATCTCGCATAAGGTGTTTCATGTTACTGAGTGGAACAGGATGTTTAAACACTTTGCGAGTTAGTGTTTAGGCTGAGGGATGCCTGTGTATAGTTAGCGGGCAAATGGGAGAGTTCAGGTAGAGGGAATCTCTGCTCCGTTGCAATGCCCGTGCAGCGACTGAATTCTCCGGACGGTGAGAGTCAGTGACCCATCCTGGTGATGGTAGCGCGTAGTGCAGGGGCCGGTTGTTAACAAGAAGTGAGTGCGTGGTGGAAGGGGAGCAGGCTGTTGCTCTTGCAAGGGTAAGGCAATGATGGCAAACATAAAGAAGACAAAAATCACGTAATCACACATTTACCGAGTAAAGCTTTACTCACTGACTACTTCATATCCAGGGAGATTTTAGAGTACGAGAGATATTATGCAGCAAGAATGTGAGACTCTAGACAACTAAAATATTACAAGTGTGGCTTCCATGTAATAACCTGAGCGTGCATTGTGCAAAGACTTCACAATAGATGTCCACTCAGTGGGAGGGGCTGCAAACCTAGCCTAGAAGCATTTATGAGAGACTATAAAAATATGTTTATGCAAGAAGAAGTTTCTTTGACACAGAAAACCTGGGACTGAATTCACAATGTTGATCAAGCGCTTCTCACTGTATACAACAACCCTATTGATAAACTGTCCCAACCAATGGAATGGGTTAAGGCATGGGTACAAACAGAACTCTCATTTATTTTGAATGAGGGCAAACATCTTTGTTTTGTTATGTTCTTTTTAGTTATAGAGCACAACATAAGCTTTCGGAGGGAGAATTATGGCACTGACCATGTATTAGATATGTTCAATTACGAATCATCAGGAATTGAAGGTAATCTGTGGGTTGGAAGATGCCCTGTAGAGGATTCAAAAACCTTGAGAACGGTCGGAATTACATGCATCGCCATTAGGAGATTGTTCGAGCATGTAGCGGCTGATGCTGTGAAGGCTTTCCCTCTACACATTACACAACAGTCTGGATTATTGAGAGAGAATAATATTTTTGTAAAGAAAGCTAGGTCATTGTGTGTTGATAGCCTTTTGCACAATGTGCAATGCCTTAAATGGAAGGCATCTGGGGCCAGTGTAATATTCTTAAGGCCACTATAGTATTTGCTAGCCGAGGGAGTCTAAGCAAGAGGAGGCGACAGCATTGTACAATGTTTATCAACAGTGTTTTGCATAGAGAAGCAATCACAAATAGATTGTATGTCTGCCATCTGGACACATGACTATCAAGCTTTTAATTGGCCTGATGCAATGAATCTGATGTAAAATCTATTAATAATTTCTTGAATGTTTGGATCTGCGTGAAACATAATTGAATGAATGTGGCTTGGGTTGCTCATGATAGGTTGGGTGACGAAATGGATGCCCGAGTTGTGGGGCTGGTATACAGTTGCTGGACAAAAACAGAGTTTCTAGGGAGCTATCTTGTCCCCACGGTTTAAAAGCTTGATTTTAGTGGCCTTCATTATAAGCTAATTAGCTTGCATTCCAGAATTAACCAAAGAAAGGGTTTTCATTTCAAAGCAATGTGGTTTACCGAACAATTTTACTACATTTTGGAAATCTGTGACCAACAGAGTAAAGGAAGACCCACAAGTAATTGCAAATCTGATTCATAGGGGGAAAGGGATTGGTCATTATTTGGGCCTTTTATTTGATGTTGATTATACTTAATGTTAATGGTCCGATGATTTTAGCGAAGTAGTTCACCCGACATGTCCAGAAATGTTGCAACACATGAAATAAGTTTAAAAGAAAAGGAAAAGCTACAGGGACAGAGCATATTAAAGCAGCAAGGTTGGCACCCTGCCTTGGAATGGTGGGCAGGCAATATAACTCAGGTGATAACTGCAATCAAGCAGGTGCATTCAAAGCCAGCATCAGTGGCTCACTGTACTATTGTGCAGATTGCAAAAAGGAAATCTGTATGACCCATGCTGTTACATGCCATTTTCCCTTCTCAACATTGTAGGTACAGTTTTCATGAGCTGGCTAGCTTCAAGACTATGTCGTGAAGTGAGAAGTACATAATGTCATTCATTAGGTATTTTTGTTCATTTTTGTTCAAATTACTACAACTGCACTGCATGAGGTGGTAGCGTGGGGCTAGTTGGGAGAAGGGTATTTGTAAACTATTCAAAATCGTTTGTTAATATTGGTGTTTAGTGTGCCTAAGTGCCCTATTATAGGAGGGATTAGGTTAGAAGTAGAGATACCGCTGTGGACGTTTTGGCTCACAAGGCAAAAGTGAATGACATTTTTTAAATGACTGCTTACGGGAGAGCAGAATCTTCATTTGAAAAATGTGCCTGTAAAGGTAATGAATACCAATTATGCAGCTAAATCCAGGTGGTGACAGAATTAACACTCTTTGGCAGCAGGTTGGGAATTATTTCAGCCGTGCTCTCAGGCCAACCAAGAACATACTTGGGAGGATAGCAAATAATAAAGAAAATATCATCTGGAGGGTAAATTATTGAATTGCTGCAAATACAGTAAGATTCTTTAGACTAAGGAATATGATCATAAAGTCGTTTTCATGTATTATTAAATGCATAGGTTTGTGGAGGCAGATTACTGATATGAGACTATACATTCTAAGAATGTGAAATGAGACTGAATGCTGGAATTTCGGTGAATGAACTAGAGATTGTGTTTGAACATTAACCAGGGGATGCATGCATGTGAATGTGTGGGGGGAGATGTTGCAAGCTCCAGTGGTATGACCGGTTTCGTCAGTTTGAACGATAACTGAGGTGTTATAATACATTAGCTAAATATCGTATAATAGGATGGGGTCAGTACCCCATTGTTCCAATTTGATCCATAAATTAGGCCGAGAAACATGGTCAAATGTCCTGGAGTGATCTGTATAACAGAGATATAGCTTTATATTAGGGTGGCACAGTACATATGCCACCAAGTAATGTAGTGACCAAATGTTGTGAATAGTACTGTGCCCACTCCTAAATCCTGTGTGGAATGTTTTTAGTAAGCCACAAGCAACTACCCAATTATTGAGTTTACCACGTAATAAGGCCGATCAAACTTTGCAGCTGGAATCTAGCATAGCTAGAGACCTGTAATTCGACAGTGCATGCGTGCATCCCTTTTTAAAAACAGGTACCAAAATGGACTTTCTCCTACTAGAGGGTATATTGTCAGAATGTAAAACGTAAGCAAAGAACCTAGAAGGCACGTGAGCCCAGAACTCAGGATTTCCTTTGATGACAGCGATCGCTAACCCCTTCGGGCCCAGGAGCCCGTTCAACCTTTATTTTTTTGTATGGCTAGCATCACATCTGCCAACTCAAAGTCATCAAAGCTACTAAAAGTATGGAACAGGGAGTAAATAGATCAGGTTCAAACTTTAGGAACATCCTCAGCAAAACATACCCTGCTGTCATTTGTTTTGAGCAAAGTAAATAGGAACCTGCAATTGGAATTCTGAAGACAAAACTTGTAGCCTCAAAGCTAATTCGTATTTCTTGAACGTAATGATGTAATGTGGTCATGTTTAATTTCATTATACATATCATTGGATCTCTGAATTCAACGGATCTCTTTTCTCAGAGAATTCTTTTTTTACAGATGTTGTCAAAAAGTCCCAGATGTACCCGTTCAGAGTTCCTGCCAGTGGTTACAGGTAGTCTAGGGCCATCCACTAAAGCCCAAATACCCCAACCAAAGGGGAGCCATAAGTGAATCTACAGAGAGCACACCCTGATTAAGTAATTGGTTACATTTTATGACATTATGATCAATCTATGTCAACCTATTGCCCTGGGAATGACTGAGAGGCTGTGCAGGATTGTTTGGATGTGAACCACAACAACTAATTGAATGGACCAGGAACGACTTGTATGATTCCTTAGATCAGTGGATTTCACCTGAATAGGACTACACAGCTTCTGAAAAATGTCACCCACAAAAACGTAGTTCAACCAAGAAGTAAATCTTCCATCGCTAGCATCTTTACCATTACAATCCATCAAATCAAGGTGTTTTAAATCATGTTCATTCAAAAATTCCACCTATCCACAACCAGCAGTCGAAAGCTTCACCTGGTAAGAATTCCCCCGATGATAGATACAGTTGTCAAGTCCTCATTATCAGCAAGTGAGGAATTAAGGTAAGAGGACATCAGTCAATGAACATTAAAATGTTCAACCACAATTACACCATAGCATGGAACATTAACTGGCCATTGTGACAGCACCCCCTCTCTATGATTTTGTATTGAAACAGACACTATATCACTGGGTGGGATTTATACATTCAAAATTAAAAAATAAATGGTCCAGTAGGGACGGTAAGCCCTCAATCTCTAGACCAATTACATATGGAGCGGGCCTGCCATGCACAAACTCTCTCATAAACAAATGTGATTTTACTCCAACACAGAAAACAGCCTTCAGACGTCCCCTTGCGGAAGGAATAGCAGTGCAACAAATGATATTATAGCCGTCGATCGAAAAAGTCCATGCAAAGTCAAGTCTCCTGGAGCAAAACATTGTCCCTTCCCAATAGATTCAAAAGACTATCAGGGTTAAAGAAAATGAACAAAAGCCTTTAGTGATACAAGTTTGAAAGTCGAGAGAGCAATAGGGTGTCATCCTCTGAGTGTACCCACAATTTCCGAAACTCAACAATCCACTTTGTCCAGTAAATATTTCTTCACAGGGGTTTTGGCCAAGCGTGTAACAGGCCAGATATCTTCAAGACATTACCCCTCACTAAGACTAGTTCAACAGGGGACGATCTAGGTGGTATGATCTCATTGGGAGGCTTGATTGTTATAATATGAAGACATACGGTGTGATTAAAGCCCACAGCTCCAAATGATAAGGTATTGGCACAAAGGAGCTCCTCAATAATAAAAGAAACACACTTTTCTTCATTGACAATAATGCTGGGATTTGGTGAATATGGCTATGATTCAAGAATGGACTTGCAGTCGTGGAAGTCAGCCAGCCAGCCAGCTCCTCCATTGTTTCCCATGTGCCCAGTGAAAGGGTGGATATGATGGTGGTCAGCAGGCTTAAGTAGACTGGTCTAAGACAAATTGTTCTGTTGAAAGTAGGAAAGATCACTTTTCATGTCCTTCGAAAAATTGGCACCTATGTTAAGTCCAGTTCAAGAGGAGCAGAAGATGCCAAAGTGGACGTAGCTAGAATAGGGATTGGCTTTGAAGATATGTTAGCAGGAAGTTTTTGGAGTCGAAAAGTTGACAGCTGAAGATTGGCAATGCCCAGAGCGATCAACCCACAATTGAAGCATGTTGTCCATTGGCCCACAAGGCAATAGAATAGGGTCGGGAGGTTCCACCAGCTTATAACCATGAGGAGCAATATTCCGTGCAGAATTACAATTACTTGTGCATACACATTTCTTCAATTAACGTGTGGGTTGGTGCTCGATAATGGGCTCAACGTCCCTTGTAGACAGATCAGTGTTTTGTTTTCTATTTTGGCACCAGATCTCTTTGCACATTGGAAGCCAATTATTAATGATCATATGAGTAGACAATGCCTCTAAGCTACAATTGATGTACCAGGCATAATTACGTTTTCAACAGGAGGCCGCCCCTATGGCACTGATGTCATTTGTATTGCTATCAGTTAGAAGTTCCACAGACTCATGTGTTATCGATTTTACAAATGAAGAGCAACAGGTTGTTGAGAAGGCAGTCATAACTAGAAACACTGATATTACGTTCACCCGCAACCCCACTATTATGAAAAATGATGTCCATCACTAAAGCCAAAATCTTTTTGAATTCCAATCGCTCTTTGGCCAAGTTTGAACACATGCCAAACATTGCATCTACCACGACTGCAATAGCGTTAATGCTGGGCATGGGGTCTTCTTTTGGAGCAGAAGAAATCCTAGTCTTTGCAAGTAAGGAGATGCTTACAGCCTGATGCCAATTATATGATCATACTCAATAACAGGAGAATGAATAGCAGGCTGGTTGAAGGTGCCCAAAGATTCCCTTTGCAGATTGAGGCATTGATTCAAAAACAAATTGGTATAGTCTATTTTGGACAAAGCAGAGCACACTTCCAGTTGTGGGCAAGCTGTACATGGTGACTCCACAGGTGGAGCTCCAACATTAGAGAATGATGTCAAAGCCAGTGGGAAAACAACTGTAATCTTGGCCTGCTCCGAAGCTAAAGCTAGTGGTTCGAGTTTGTCCTTTTTAGGACATGGAGGGGGGCGCTGGCTGGTCTGTCGTGCATGTTAGGGCTCTTAATTATTTTCCCAGCAAGCTTAATTTTACTCCGTAGAGCGTAGGTGCGAGATTTTGGAGATTTCATGGTAGGCTATTATATCAACCATTAAAGTGTTTAAAAACTCATCAAACAAGTCTTCCAATGTGCCAAAGCTGCAAGCAGCAAGTTTGCAAGTCTGCCCACACTTGCCACACTTTCTGCACATGTGCGCACTACTCGCTGCACATTTTAGTTTTATTTTTTAAATCCTTTCCAGCCATTACCTAGCATGCTGAAAGCCAGATCAGGCAGACACAATACAGTGCAATGTCCCCAGCCAAATGTTGAACGCTGTGTCTGCAAGTCTGCCCATGCTTGCCACACTAAATGCACACTTGCGCGCTACGTGTTGTGCAGGGGTTTTTGAATGCTTTCCAGCCAGTAAGTACAATGCCAATAGCTAGATCAGGCACACACAATCAGCCAAAGGCACCTGACTACATAGCATATATATCAGCACTTTAAAGCACTTTTAGTTGAGATGCACTCTGGCTAGTTGAAGTGTAGCATGATCTATGGCCTGCTGTTCATACCTTTCTATTAAACAGCTGAGCCTAGGGTGGGGAGCTCTGTTTCTATTTGCTTAATAATCTTTATAGGATTATTATGTATCTCATCAGAAATAGAGCCATATG
Source organism: Ambystoma mexicanum (assembly GCF_040938575.1). Taxonomy (NCBI): domain Eukaryota; kingdom Metazoa; phylum Chordata; class Amphibia; order Caudata; family Ambystomatidae; genus Ambystoma; species Ambystoma mexicanum. The sequence continues at coordinate 1,178,769,959 of NC_090933.1, forward strand.
TATAGGCATCCAGTAAAAATATTGGCAACAGAAATGTAATCAGTGAAAACATGGTGGTTAAAATACCTTTGCAGTAAAACATTTGACAAAAATGCAGCTAAACATTAGCCAGCAATGAAATGTTGCCAGGATAATTGTTAGGATTAAGGATGGTTTAATGGTGACGATAGGGGTTAGGGGAAGGATGAGGCTAAGGGTAAGAGTAAAGAAGTGCTACAGGGCTGGTGATGTTGGGGTTAGTGTAGATTAAGTGTCAGGGTTAATGTTAGGCTAAAGGTTATGGTGAGGCTGATGCTAATAGATTAATTGTTTGGGTACATTTTAGGGAAAGGGAGGTTGGGGGTGGGCTGGTGATGTTAAGGAAAACTTTTTAGTTGCAGGGATGTTAATGTGAGCAATACATTGTAACAGAACCTTTGAAATTCAAGGAAAAAAAAACTTTAGTTGCAGGGGCATTAAGGTGAGAACATAAGGCAACAAATCCCAAGAAATGTAACTAAAACCACCTTAACTTCACACTGGCCCTCATAAGGACCCTGGCGGAAAGGGGTTTACGCCGGCGTAAAGCATGGCGTACCTTTCCGCCAGACTACGAGTTCCCGTAGCGCCATGGTGATTTTCACGCCTGCTTTTTGCAGGCGGAAAAATCCATGGCACTACGGGACTTGTTGTTAATTACGCCACCGTAATTTACGGTGGCGTAATTAACGCCTTCCCCACTCCCATTATACCCTATGGGGCAAAAATGGGAATGGGGAAGGGTAAATGGGGATTGGGGACTTACTGCCCCGCCAAGGTCAGAATGGGGCGGTAAGTCCGCCAACCCCCATGGCGGAGTTGGCAGCTTTGCGCCATGGACCATGGTGCAAATTGCACCATGGTCCTCCGCCAGGGTCGTAATGAGGGCCACTGCCTGTTGTGCAGATTATGACCACAATGATGACATCACTAATTACATGTTGTATGGGAACACTGATGACATTACAAATCACATCACTGATGCTATCACTGGTGACAACACCATTTGCATTGTATATAACTGATTACATCAATAATGTAATTAGACATAACATCATTAAGTTAGCTCATGAAAACTTTGATTATCTTAATAACAAATGAGGCCATGGACTTGTCGGGTGGGCAAGGTTGGGTTGTGGATTTTAATATATATTCTTTGAGCTAGCTTGGAGCTTTCCCACAGAGGCATTTATTGTTAATTGATTAAATTGGATGTGCGCTTCTACTGAGAGCCAATGAAGGTCCCTCCTGTGAGAGGAAATGGGTTCATGTCTGGGTATGCACTTGGCAATACGTAAGTCGTCTAAGGCTATTTTTGCTTGCCCCAAACATGAGGGCATTGCTGTAATCTAGCGGAGGCATCACGAGTGCGCTTACCAACGTGGCACAGTTAGCCTCTGACACATATAGTTTAACTAGCCTTAGGAGTCATAAAATGTACTCTGCCTTATTTGCTATGCTTTCTGTATTTGCATCCATATTTAGTGATGACTCAAAAATCACTTCAAAGGCCTAACTTTGTCCACCATTTTGATGACGTGACCATCAACACAAAAAGCAGCATAGGACAGTTCCAGCTTGGATCTTGCCTGTGATGACCCAAAGAGCATTATCTCTGTTTTATTTGCATTAAACACATACCATTATTTGCCATTTAATGTAGAATTGCAGCATACACTTTATTAATTTGATTTGAATCATCGATGTACTGACCCCTTAGTTCAAGGACGAGTTGAGTGTCATCAGCGCAATTAGTGAAATTAACACTCAGCTCATCCAAGAGATCACAGAACGAGTGGCAGTATATGCTAAAAAGAGAGGGCAAAATACAGGCACCTTGAGGAACGCCCCATTTGAGACATTCCTCTAGTGAACGTGCATCAACCCATGCGATTTTGGACATGCAGTCTGACGAAGACCTGCCTGGTACCCTAGACATTATCTGATATCCTCAACATCTCTATTAAGTTGTTGTGATCGACAAGGTCAACGGCTGCTGATAAGTCCGACTACATCAGCAGCCCACCTTGCCCCGATCCATAATCTGGAGTATCTCTGACTTCATGTTTAATAGGGTGCTCTCAGTGCCTAATTTGTCCCGAAAGCACGATTTCCCACAACAAAGTGCTCCAGAAGTTTACAAAAAATCTTGGAGTTGTAATATAGCCACTTCATCCAAGATCTTCAGAAAGAAGGGGGCATTTGTAATAGGTCTGAAATTGGAATAATCCTATTGGTCGAGACCCAGTTTTAATAATGGGGCCACAGATTCCTTTTTAACAGCTCCCGGTAGACAACCATTCCTAAAGCTGGCATCCATAAGACGGATGATGAAAGGGAGGAATAAACTTACATTTTCCTAAATAACTTTAGCTGGGAGGATTTCTCCTGCGCAAGTAATGGGCTTCATAGTAGACATAATGTTAATTAATGCTTCCTCCGTTATACTCAAAGCCGAGGGGATTTAATCAGTTCATATTTTCAGCAGGTATGTTACAGTTAGTATTAACAATCCCACCCACACTGGTCTTAATTTTAGTTTGTGCTGCTAATACCTTGTTCGCAAAGGCTGCTTGAATGTTTGCCACTAGTGTGAGTAATCTGTTGTAACATAGATACTGGTTTTTCAAGGTCTCTAAAGATCTGGAAAAGTTTCACCGCATTTTTATCCGCTTGAACAATCTGATTATCCAGGAAGGTTTTGTTGGCAAGAAAAATGTCTGCCCGGTACACTCTCTCGTGGTCAGTTAGTGTACATAAATACCAATGTGCATGGTTAAAAGCCATGCCTAGTAGTCTGTCACTGTTTTAAAACATACAGTGGGCAACGTTGAAAGCTGTAGTCAGTGGCCATGGCTAAATGCCATAGCTAGTGCCCATTAACATGTCAGAATATACAGTCGGCACAACCAAAGGCCATGGGCACTGGCTAGTATTGTGTTGAAAACCATGGCTAGTGGCTGGTAAGGGCATATAATATACAGTGGACATGGTTTATGTTTATGTTTGTTTATGTTTATTCATTTATATTGCGCGCCAGACCCGAAGGTATGAGGGCGCAGGAGCAGCAAGGTATTCTCAGCTTAGTTACAGTGCTGTACATTCATTTACAATGTGCGCATAGGTTAACACAGTTGCGATGGAAGCAGTGAAATACAGTTTACAATTTACACATATTTACAACATTTGCAAAGGGGATGTCAGTTATTGGACCTTGTTCTTTAACCACTGGATGTAATTGCGTCCAAAGTGAGGGTAGGTTTGCGGTGTCCTTAAGGAGGGTGGTAAGGAGTTCCAATGTTGGGCTGCTTTCACCTGGAAGCTATTGCCGCCCATTTTGGTTTGTTTGAACCTGGGAACAGAGAGCAGGTTGGCATTGCTAGTCCTAGTGGGTCTATTGGCAGTGTATCTTGTTATTCTGTTGGCTAGGTAGCGGGGCTGCATTATTGAGGCATTTGTGTGTTAAGGAGGCTACTTTGAGTAGGATTTTATCGGTGGTGGTGAGCCAGTTATGGGTTCTCCTGATGTTAGAGATGTGTTCTCTCTTAGGGAAGCTAAGCGCTGCTCTGAGAGCATTATTTTGTAGTGTCTGGATTTTATTGATAACCTGTTTGTTGGCTCCTACATAAAGGGCATTGCAATAATCCAATTTGGATAGTACAAGGGCCCTGACTAGAGTAATGCAGTTTGGGTAGATCGGAAGGGTTTGGCTGCTCTTATAAGCTTACATGTGTAGGCTGTGGTGGAGGCCATGGAGCTGACCTGTTTATGGAAGGAGAGGGCGGAGTCTAGGTAAATACTAAGGGTTTTCCCTTCCTTGGCTACCCTGATGGGAATACCCTCTATAGTGAAGCTGATGTAGTTGTGGTCCAGTTTGTTTAGGTTTGGGGTGGATCCAAGGATGATGAGTTCGGTCTTGTCATCATTCAGGCATAGACTGTGGGAGGCAATTCATGCCTGGATGATGAGGTACACCTTGTTCACTAAGGCCCAATCCGTGTTGTAATCTCCTGTCAACGGGATGAGGATCTGGTTATCATCGGCATAATTGGTGTAGGTGATTCCCAGACCATCGAGATCGTCAAACAGGGGCTTCATGAACACGTTGTACAATGTGGGGGAGACGCATGACCCCTGAGGGACCCCACACGTGATGGGATGGGGTCAGCAGAAGCCGAAGTGGAGAAGACATGCATAGATCTGTTGCTCAGGAACAACTCAATCCAACCAATGGCTTCTTGGGAGAAGTGGGCAGCCGAGTCTAGGTGGTTGCATAGAATTTTATGATCAAAAAGATCAAATGATGCCGAGAGGTCTCGGAGAAGCAGTAAAGCAGTTTTCCCATTATCTCTCAGAGTGTCGATTTGGGCCTTGAGATCAATGAGAGCAGTTTCTGTCCCGTGATGGGGTCTGAAGCCTGATTGCCGGATTCCTAGGAGATGGTTTTGTTCTAGGTATTTTTGGATTTGTTGATAGGCTGTCTTATCTAGGATTTTGAGCAGGAAGGGGAAGGTGGTGATAGGTCTGTAGTTCCTGAGTATAGAAGGGTCTAGGGAGGTTTTTTTTAGAAGGGGAAGGACCCAGGATTCTTTGAGGTTGTTGGGGATGGTACCTGATGAGAAGGACGCGTTAATAAGTTTGGTAATGAAAGGTGAGAGGTCTCTTGCCGCATCTTTGATGATTTGTGAGGGACAAAGGGCGCCCTGGCAGTTTAACGGTTTAAGGCTGAGTATGATCTTTTCCACTTCTAGCGTAGAGACTTTGGAGAAGCTGAAACGGGTGAGTGGGTTGGGTATGGGGTTCTGATGAATGCGGCGTAGGGGGGTGTTGGTGGAGTTAGTGGAGTTGGTTAGTGAATCTTTCTTGTTGTTAATTTTGATTTGAAGGCTTGCGACTTTATTGGAGAGGGCATTTTGGACACTGGTGCACCATTATTTATCTTTCACACAAGTGTCTGGGACTAAGATAGGTGTTTCCTGCTCTTTTATAATAGTAAACCGTTCTTTAGTGCTGGATTTGGCTTGTAATATTCTCTGGTTATAAGATTCTTGTTTAGCAATAATGATTTCTTTTTTATATGTAGAAACTATTTTGTTGAGGATCAGCCTGTTGATGTCTGTAGGGGATTGTCTCCAGGCTTGTTCCTTTTTGCGTTTCTCCAGTCTGAGAGCTTTTAGGTGAGCAGAGAACCAGGTGTTTAGGTGTTTTATCGGTTTACATTTTCTAAGTTTTAGCGGTGCAATGGCGTCTAAGGCTGATCGCATACTATTGTTGTAACTTTCAACGAGATAGTGGGGGTTGGAATTCGCTGAGAGTTGGTTCAAGGTTGGGAGAATGAGGGGGATGAGTTTTTCCACTGTGATGTTTTTCTTGCTTCTCGTGGTGATAGCGGTGGCTACTGAGTTATTGATGATGGGGCTTGAAGCTTCAAGTGTGAAGGTGAGGAGGTGGTGGTCAGACCATGGTTGCGGGGTGATATTGGTAATGGAGGCCACACAGTTGTGGTCTGCTATCCAGTCAAGGGTTCTCCCTTTGTTGTGGGTGGGGGTGGACACTCTTTGGGTGAATCCTAATTCTAACAGGATATTGTTGATGATGGTCACCTGGGGGTCTTTGGGGTCTTTGAGGCCAAGGTTAAAATCTCCTAGGAGTAGGCTCTGGGAGGTATTTTTTAAGTTGTTAGAAATGATGGAAGTGAGGTCTTCCTCGAAGGAACCTAAGGGTCCAGGAGGTCTGTAGAGTAGGTGGATGGTAATGGCTTGGGAGTTGGTGGTGGGGAGCTTAGCTGTGAGTGATTCACAAGATGAGTTGTGGTTAGTGGTGTCAAGTCTGAAGTTGAGGTGTGTTTTGGCAATTATGGCGAGTCCTCCGCCTCTAGATTCTATTCTGTCCGCTCGGAGGATGGTGAAGTCATCAGGGATGGCTAGTGAGAGAGCCGGGCCAGCGGCTGCATGGAGCCAGGACTCATGATGACTAGGAAGTCTAATTCTTCTGACAGAATGAGGTCTGCTATATCTGTGGCATGTGCTACTATGGATCGTGCATTAATTAGCGCACCTCTTATGGGCGAGGTGATGGTCTTGGTACCAGTAGGTTTGGTGGTTAATTTGTGAATCTTATGCTTAGTTGTAGTATTAGTTAAGCTATGCTTGGGAGTGTCTGTAGGGCTGTTGGTAGGGGTAACCACGTGCGAAGTCAGGGACCGGTTGGTCAGTTTAGTCTGGATGGTGTTCCTGGCTCGAGGCTCATATAGTCTGGGTAGTCTGGCACGTACTTTGGTGTTTCTGGTATAGAGGTTTCATGGCATGGAGAGGTGCATGATGAGTGGGGAAATGGTGCCTTTGAGGGCAAGGCTGGAGGTAGGGCTAATATAGCTAGATGTGTGGATGAGGTGGAGAATGACTCTCAGCAGTGCTGAGTAGATGCCTGTTAGGTACATTCCGTTGGGTGTAGGTGAAGTTGCAGCAGTCAGATGGCAGGTGGCTACTAGTTACTAGCTGCTAGATGCATCTTAGATGATCTGAGTGGAGTTTAGAAGCAGGGCAGCTTGGTGCACAATACAGTAATCAAATACAGCAGTTAGATATATTTTTTGGCGGCAATTATGGCATCAAGGTCTGACTAGAATCGAAATTCCCAGAATCAGCATAAATCACAGTAGATTGCACAACACTTTGTTACCCATGGAGAGCAAGTTTGAGTGGGGGGGCTCGGTGTTTATACGTGGCTATACATGTTCCAAGTGGTATACCTGATTTGAAAGTTTATTGAGGTTAGAGAGGTGGAAAGTTATGGCTATAGCATATAGCAAAAGTTACCTCTTTTAGAATGCCCAACAGGCATCACTTTCCCAAGGCGCACGGGTAGGGGGTCTGGCCCTGGGCTCTGGTCAGCTCAGGACAGTCTCAGGACAGTTGCTGGCCTTACCCTCAGGGCCTTTCCAGGAAGGGCCGGTTTACGTCTGCCGGCTTCGGATAGGTTCGGGAAGGTAGTGCACAGGCCAATCAGCAGCAGGCATCTCCCTGGTGGGGAGGCTGAGCATGGTGAACAAGGTAAGAAACAAGGGCGGCCATCTTGGAAATATAAACACCTTGTGTGTTACAATGGCGATGAGGTACTGTTGGCATTAGATGAAGGCAGCACAACTCCTGTGCAACACAAATGCCTTAATAATAAAAGCGCACGTTATTGGCGGAAATCTCGTCGGCTACCGCGCCAAAATCGCTAAGAATAGACAAAAATATTTTACTGCATTTAAATGAAACCAGTCTTCAGCATACCTTCACATGGATTTCTCTGCATCAGGAAGGTGCTATGACCGACTGCTCCTGCAGTGGTTCGGAGCTCCTGCTCCTGCCCTGGATGGATTGCCAGAGCAGGAAATCAAAGGCCATAGCTAGTGGCTGGTTAGTGTTGTGGGCACGGCCGAAAGGCCATCGCTGATTGCATTTTATTATTTTAAAATGTACAGTGGACATGGCGAAAAGATGTACAAACTGAGCAAGGTCAAAGGCCATGGCTCGTGGCCCATTTATATGTTACAATATAAAGTGGGCACAGTCAAAGATTGTGGCCACTAGCCAGTATTGAGCTAAAGTCCATGGCTAGTGCCTCTTCAGTACATATAATATACAGTGGACACTGTTGAAAGCTGTATCCAGAGGTAAAGGCCAACATCTATGGTTGGTGGCCTGTTAGTGTTTTAAAACATTCAGTGCACATGGGTAAACGTTGTGACAACTGTCCATAATTGAAGGGCATGGCTAGTACCCATTCATGTGTTAAAATATATTTGGTCATGCACACTGACATTGGCTGAAGGCCACACTTTATGCTAGTTACTGTTGTAATGTAATTAGTGATGTCATCATTGTGGCCATGTTCTGCACAACAGGGGTTGCGAAGTTAAGGTGGCTTTAGATGAATTTCCAGTGTTTTGTTGTATTAAGTTCTCACCTTAACATTGCAGCAACTAAAGTCTTTTCCTTGAATTTCAAAGATGATATTACAATGCTTTTCTCACCTTAATTTCCCTGCAACTAATGATTTTTCTTTACATTTCAAAGGTGTTGTTACAAAGTATTGCTCACCTTAACGTCCCAGCAACTAAAGTTTTTCCTTGCATTTCAAAGGTTTTGTTATTCCATAGAATTACAGGATGCTTCCAGACCTCTAGCATGGTCTTCGGCAATTGTCAGTGGGCATGACCTTTGGCTGTGCCCACTATCCATTTTAAAATGCTACCAGTAGTGCTTAGCTTCAAAGTGAGGAAAGGGTCAGCCCCCTCATGCCATGTTGTTCTAAGTGGTCAGGTAACTTTGCATCATTCATTAGGTACCATGGCCTGTGGAATCTGGCCTTTTTTTCCTCAGTTTGAAGATAAGCAGTGTCAGTACTGGTTACTGCATGGATGGGAGACATGTTATCCTCAATGTCACTGTAGCTGTAAAAATATGTATTATTTTATTATGCTTAAAACATTGCAAGCTTTGAGAACTCCCAACGTGTTTAGTTAATGTCCTATGTGATTACATTATTTGCATAGGATCGCACACTTTGTTAAGCAGTAGGCTACACTGCCCCTTGTTTCATGGCCGGTCCGTTGGTGACTGTTGTGATACATTGCCCGACCCTAACTACCCACATTGAAGCAGCACAGAAAAGGGTAAAAAATGATTGGCTGCAAGAATCCTTATGCCCAGGTACTTTTGCCCCATAGCAAAAAATCAAAAGCTGGTACCCATGATTATACGCACAGTAAGTGGTCACATATTTTAAAGTGAAATATACAAATGGAGTAAAATGTACCTTCTCCTTAGAACAAAGTGCGCAAGGCAAAATAGCTTTGAACGTTAAAAAAAGTAATTAACACCAGAAAAATAAGCTCAGCGAGGAAATATTTCAATAAATATGCTGGCATAGTATAAAAGGTGCTCACTTTTTAAACCCAGCAATCGTCAGTGAGATATTCCATGGAAAACTAAATACCAATATGAAACAAGTGCTTGTTATCTTGTGGATAGGTGTCTGCACTGGGAACATGACAACCTGAGTAACATCCTGGTATCCTAATACTTTACGCTAGCTTACCAACCTCAAAACAACACAAAAAACCCCAAGGGGTTGCATAGACCCTCTGAAAAAAAATAACTCTGTTCACCCACATGTGTTCTTTAATGGTGCCCTGAAAAGCATCGACAATGGAAAATTACTGCACCAGTGTCCAGGATTGCAAACTCTCTTGCCACATCGTGGGCAAATACTCATGACTTACTTGCTCCCTCATCATTTCTCCTTTTCACACCCATATCTGTTTATGAACAATAATCTGCTTTATAGAGCTAACTTCAAAAGTACACATACCATAGTGTCACTCAAATATATACATCCTTATAGAACTATATTAGGCATGTGTGTACAATTGTGGCATTATTCACCCCATCTTGATTGTGAGACTAGTAATACCAAAATGCAATTTAGCAAAAGGCAGAAAAATTGTCTCTGAGTGCAAGACTCTCAAAGTCTGACAGTAGCACAGTTTAAAGAAACATTATGTGGATGCTGTGTGTTAAGAGATATCTAAAACTTTGCGAACTCATAATGTTTTTAGGCAATGCACAGTGAGATTACATGATTTGCCATGGAGTACCATGGTTAAGTAGTGTTCTCCAAGTGGTACACCCCTTTTCGGGGCTATCATCTTTCTGCAGCCGATTTGGCACGGGCATTCTGCTGCAGCACCCATTTCGGCTAACCCTTTCTGGCGCGAAAGCCATTCTGGTGCCATTAATTTGGCACACAGGATCTTTCGACGTGCCTGATGTTGCTGTAACGCTCACCTGATTCCCATGGAGGTGCTGGTCTTGGCAGGAAGGTGTCTGTGACTCGAAAAGTGATGTGCAGGACTCGATTGGCTTCTGGGGTCGAACCTCTTCGCACTGTGTGTCGAACTCGTAGGGTGAGGTTTCTGCAGGTGAAAGAATATGGGGGTTAATGGTCTGGGTTGTTGAATGTCCCTCTCTCTCTCTCTCTCTCTCCGTAGAGCCCCCAGGTCAACGTGCTCACCTTAGATAGGTAAATGCTGGACTCTCCATCTGCGTCTGGTGCAGGGTGCCGTTGCCAGTTCCTTCACTGGTGAAACATACGCCTCTTGAACTCAGAGGATCGTTACCGTCGTTAACTGCACGAGCGGTGAGTTTCCAGACACCTTTTTAGTCTTTATAGTCTTTAGGTGCGTGGCATGTTAATATTGAACAGGACTCTGTATAATGCTTTTCCCTTTTGTCTTGCAGGATCCTTGAGATGGAAGATGGAGTGAGCACCTGGAAATGCGTAAGTAAATGCAAGCGCTCTAACTGTCTTTTTCCCTTGCAGCTTAATTCGTGCTGAAGAGACGCCGGAGTATTTGCAGGCGTTCTATTGCGACGAGCGCGATGGGCGTAAGTAAATACCTGTCTAATGTCTCTTCTTTTGTCTTTCAGAAGTTGGGTTGCAGCGCCGGAGTTTGCAGCGCCGGAGTCCGCGGAATGCCCGTAAGTAATAACAATGCTTTTGTCTTCACAGGCGGTGATGCAGCGTGAAGAAATCCGGAATTCGCGGAGTGCCGGTAAGTAATAACAATGCTTTTGTCTTCACAGGCGGAGGTGCAGCGTGAAGAAAAGGCCGCAGCCGATGGATCAGGTGAGTAAGCACTGCGAGTAAAGGTTGCCTTGCTAACCTGTTGTTTCTTGTCTTTGCAGGTGCTGCTGTTGACTAGATACAGGAATGATAAGTATAATTCTTGCAGGTTCAGGATCGAAAGAAGAAAGGCTGGAACAGACTCGGTGAGCGTTCTGCTGCAGATGCAGAATAACGCGAAGCACGTTTCATCTATCGGGTGTGGTTTAAATAGCCTTGGAGAGATGAGGCGTCTTCCTCCACGGCCCCGCCTAGGTAAGAAAAGAGTTCCTGTTCACAGAGGACTTCTAAGTGGCTGGTAAGTAAGCAGCATGGTCTGCTGCAGGTAAGTCCACCCGAGCATCTTCACACATATTATGAGCCCGGCGCTTCCAGTGCCGGGACCGATGGTTTTGATGAGCCTGGTGCCACCGGCGCCAGGACAAGGTCCAAAAGGTCCCAGTGGGGACCGGCTGGTGCCTAGGATTAGGGTTAGGGGCCTGCTTCCAAGGACGTTGGGCTGGTCCTGGCTCCTTGGAAGCAGTGATCATGACAGTTGCAGCCACGTCTAAATGTCTTTATGCTAAATAAGATCACAGAATTGCACTGCATTGCTTTTCATTTAATTATATTAAGCTGGTTAAATTAAAAACAAAAACATACAGCCTTGTACCTGGTCTGCCAGAGTTTGAGGGCCAGCATGTAACCACTATGCCACCATTGCTTGGTGCTTCATGGGGCATACATTTCATCTGTAGCATAACGGTTAAGTGCTGCATCTCGAACCTCTTAAGACCAGTGTTCTCTGATTTCAGAGTTCAGCTACCATTATATTTTTTAAATTTATTGTTTTCTGTTTTATAAAAATGGGAATGCTGTGTGTTATGAGATATTTCAAACTAAGAAAACACATGGCATTTCTGTATGTAATCCATGCAGTATCCGGGACTGACACTGCTGTTTCAAAGCAAGGAAGGATCCAGCCCCTTTAATGCTTCTCTAAGTGTTCTTCAATGTGGGGGGGCATATATTAGGCAACATTGCCTTAGTGGGCTTACCCCTTCCTCACTTTGAAGGTAAGCAGGGTTTGTTTTAGTTACTGCAGGGATGGGAAACCCACTGTTGCTGTAAAAATTCAGATACCCATTCGGTCGCCCATCCATGCAGAAACCGGGACTGACCCTGTTTAGTTTCAAAGCATCAAAAGGGCCAGCCCATTCCTCTAAGTCGTCTTGTAAGATTGGCTCCTTTATCAAGCAACCTGGTCTGAGGAGGCTGGCCCCTTCCTTACTTCGAGGCTAAATAAAGTCTGTCCCCATTACTGTCCCCATTACTGCATGAATGGGAGACCTGGGTGGAAATTGAGTAAATGGGTATGGGCAGAGATTTTTCACCCCCAACGTCACTATAGTTAAATATAGTAAAAAAGAAAAAAAAAAAAAATATATATATATATATATATATATATATATATATATATATATATATATATATGTAAACACGGGTAAAGAACTCCACATACCAGTGGTTATCTTTAGTCCTTTGTAATCTCGGATATAGCCGCGAATAACGGCAAAATAGCAGGAAAACAATGCTTCCCTGCCACCCCAGGTAATCACCAAGTGCCTCCCATCTGTGCCAGCTCCCCCCACTCCCTAGACAGCCTCCTCACCTTCCCTGCCCTGTCCCTTTCACTCCAGAGCACACACTGCTTCTGTGACGCAGTTTGCTTTCAGATGTTGGCTATTTGTGGCTATAGCCGAGGCTACTGAATGCTTTGTGTTGCAAACTCAGTCCCAGGGCACCATCCAACTTCCAAATTTCACTCAGTGTTTTCTAGCCATACCCAACCTCTACACTGATCACATTTGTATGTTTTTTGACCTGCAAATAGCTGTTTGCTGTGATTCATTTTACCATAACCTCGGCCACAAATATCTCTCGGATCGAGAGAAAAGCAAGATGTCTGTCATTTAATTTCCTAAAACCATGATCCTGCAATGCACCATGGAAGATATAATTATTATATTTTGGGGAAGGGGGCTCCCCCTCCTCTATCAAATTTTTAAATAACTACGGCACGGAATAACTCCAAACCATGCATGGAGCGTGAGTCAACGCTTCGTCCCCACGTTGGTTCAGACCTTGTCCAAATCCGTCCATTACTTTAGGCTATACGCATTGGCAAAAATTGACCTTTTTTGTCTATGGGTAAATGAAAGGCAAGTAGGCTGCACTTTTGGTTAAAACATTTTTTTGCTGCTTAATATCTTTTTTATTGTTTAACTAATCTTTATTTAAAGACTTGTGGGCCCTGCAAACTTTTAATCACTTTCGAAATCCCATCCAAAACCGGTATTTACTCAAATTAAAAGTTATCAACAATAGAATTTTGAGGTGTTCCTATGTCTCTCCAACTTACCTTACCTATAGGGCGTCTACCCTACAGAGCCTGCAGGAGCGACCCTGCAGTTTTGGTTAAGTTGCTCAACCCATAGGAAGAGCACATTTGGGTGGCTTAATCTTTTGCCCCCCCCCTGGACGAATCCTCAGCAAACTTTGTAAAAAAATGTATATGGCCCTCTTGGATTGATGTTGCAAATTTTGGTGAGGTTTCGTTCAGGGGGCAAAGTTATAGGGGGTGTCCCAAAATGTGTGATTTATCTCATAGATGCAATGGAAAAAAAATAATCACGCCTACAGCCCAAACCGCTGGACGAATTTTCACCTAGATTTGTGGCAGGAGGCTTGGTCCCAAAAACATGCTTTTAGTAAATTTGGTGTAAATCCATCCCTTAAATTGTTGAAAAAGGCCAACAAGTCAGTAAAAAAAGAAATTGTGATATCTGGGTTCGGTCCACGGACACCCTCCTGGGCCAATAAGAGAGCAGCGTGATGTCCTTGGAGAGCATACGCGCCCGCTGATTGGTCAATTAAAAACACGAGGTGCGTCACATTTTTAGATTCTCAAACAGCCCCTATAGTTTGCAGACATCGCAGTAAAAACATATTGAAAACACAACATTGCACTTGTCCAACTAATGAAACAATCTCTGGAGAGGTGAGGGGTGATGAGGATGGGATGGGATACGGCCATAAAAAGGCAAAAAACTGGATGGTTTTTTCCATCTCCAAACTCCCCAAACTGATGTTCAGGGACAGCCCTGTGATGTTCGTGAACATCTCAGATGTTCGGGGACACTGATACATATTTCTGCATTACAGAGCTGGTGAATAGTAGTTTATGGATGGCTTATAACTTTGGCGCCACTCGATGAAACTGCATGACATTTTGCAATATCATTTTGGACCTGACCCTGAATGGTTCTGAAAAGTGTAGTGGTGTTAGAGCGGGAGTCCCAAAATACTTGAAAGGCTTATATATTTGGTGCCATTTGACGAGTCTACACAACGGTTTGCAACGAGATTTTCGACCCAGATGTGAATGTTTCTGCAAAGTCTGGTTAGATGTCAAGAAGGGACAACATTAGAGAGGGGGTCTCAACCTTTTTAGATGGCTTATAACTTTGTTGCCGTTTGGTGAATGTGCACAAAAGATTTCAGATAGACTATAGCCTCAACCTTGAATGTTTGAGCAAAGTCTGAATTGATGTTGTCAAGTGGGGTCCAGTTATATGACAAGGACAATTTTTTTGTACGTACATTTTGAAACTTTTAAAAAAAATTAAACATTAACAGATTGACAGAAAACTCATAGAAGAAGCATTGGTAAGAACCGGAAAGCATGGTTTTGCAAATGTGTTCATGTTTTCTTTTTGGAAAAGTGTCATATTTCAGGTAGAAAACATAGTTACATACCTTTGGTGAGTGAGGTATAACCTGTGCCCATGAGCAGTGGCCAGACTGTGCGAGACAATCTGGCTACTGGTCATGACCATGAGGGAACGGCAATGAGGTTAAAGTAGGCATGGTCAAATGTTTGGGATAACTTTACATGGGATAAAATAATTCTGCCTGTGGCTACAGTGCGAAGTGCTGGTCAGGATTGTATCAACAGATTGCTGTGACTAGCGCTGCATACACTGAAAGCCCCAATGAGGTCAGGGACAATGATAATTAGCAGATAATTACCAAGAACTCCGAACCAGGCACCCACGTGGTCACCAGGCCACCCCTCCAAATCATCAACCACCCATATTTGCGACCAGACCGGGACAAGATATTGGGATTGCATCCCAGACTCATTTCCACAACCTTGCAACAATGACTGGACCACACTCACCATACCCTGAGAAAGACAATAGAGGGCCGAAACACATATGGACTGACTTCTAACAATAAATATAGCACCAACAATGGTTTTCAAGACTTCTTTATTACAACAACAGTTACTTATTGAACAACCCAGCGCTCATCTGAACATGGCTCACTCAAGAAGAAAGAGCACCTTCTCAAAAGATCCCCATCACCAGCAACAGGGTAATCTGATTTAAGTACTAGATCAAGCACAGTGATCTACCCATTCTATCACACTGCAATTACTTCATTATCGTGTACTCTGATTTACTTATTGGGGCATGCAGCATGGTTGAAGCCCTAGGTTTGAACGGGAAGCAATATTCTGTTTGCAGCTACAGCCTGAGGTGCTGGACTGGATTACAACAAATCTGCTCGAGGAGCGTAAGCAAGGACCTGAAAGCATGCTTTTTCAAATCTGTCGTGTGATCTATTTTTTAGAAGTATGCGAATGTAAGTACACAAAAAAGTGATATCTCTTTGGTGCATGGACAGTGGGCCTTGCCCTCGGCAAGAACAAATGCCTACTACGATTTACTTAGTGGGGCATGCAGCATGGCCAAAGCTCTAGGTCAAAATGGGGGGGGGGATATGCTTGCAGCTGCAACCCGAAGTGCTGGACGGATTTGCAGCAAACTCATGCAAGGAGCATTGGCAAGGACCTGAAAGCATGGTTTTGCAAATGTGTTTGTGTTTTACTTTTTGAAAAGTGTCATAATGTAGGTACAAAAAATAGTACTATACCTTTGCTGACTGAGATATAGCCTGTGGCCATGGGCAGTGGGCAGATTGTAAGATGCATGGCCCAAGGCAATGAACCGGACAATCTGGCTACTGGCCATAACCACGAGGGACTGGCAATGGGGTTAGAGTGGGTATGGCCACCAGCGACCGGCTATGTGGTAAGGTTTTTCGAAATTTTGATAGGATTTCATGGATAACAAGTCTGCTCGTGGCTACACCCCAAAGTGCTGGACAGGATTGCAGCAAACATTCACGAGGAGCATCAGCAAGGACCTCAAAGCATGGTTTTGCAAATCTGACCTGTTTTTTTTTTCTCTAAATTTTCAAAATGTAAGTACACAAAATGGTGATATTACTTTGGTGCCTGGCAATGGGCCCGGCGCTGAGAAAGGACAAATGTGTACTCTGATTTGCTTATTTGGGCATGCAGCATGGCTGAAGACCTAGGTTTGAATGGGAACAAATATTCTGCTTGTGGCTACAGCCTGAAGTTATGTACTGGATAACAACAAACCTGCGCCAGGAGTATTAGCAAGGACCTGAAAGCATGCTTTTGCAAATCTATCTTGTGTTTTATTTTTCCAAAGTGTCCAAATGTAAGTACAAAAAGAGTGATATAACTTTGGTTCATGGACAATGGGCCTGGCCCTCGGCAAGGAAAGATGCCTACTCTGATTTACTTATTGGGGCATGCGGCATGGCAGAAGCTCTAGGTTTAAATGGGAAAAGAAATTCTGATTGCCGCTGCAGCCCGGAGTGCTGGACGGGATTGTAGAAAATCTGTGCGAGGAGCATCAGCATGGAACTGAAAGAATGCTTTTGCAGATCTGTCTTGTGTTTTATTTTTTTGAAAGTGTCCAAAAGTAAGTATCAAAAATAGTGATATAACTTTACTGCTTGGGCAGTGGGCCTGGCCCTCGGCAAGTACAAATGTCTACTCTGATTTGCCTATTGGAGAATGTGGCATGGCTGAAGCCCATGCCCCCTGGATTGGGGAGACTGACCATGCAAGCCAAGAGCACTGGCAATTGGTCACATTATGAGGGTTTAGTGGACGCTGAACTAGGATGCAGGGGAGGTGCAATGGATAACGGGGGTGGCTTGGTGGGGCGTCGTTTATGGTTGAGCCTCATGCCCTAGGCAATTCATCCATGACTTGCATCCCCAGCATGTGCTGCTGATAACGACACGCATCAGTATGCATTGCAAAAAATAGGTTTACAGTTCTTTCATATATGTAAAAAGGGGAATTATTAATAACTTATATACAGTGATGTAACATCATGAAAAATGTTCACTCATAAAAATCTTTGAAATACACAGAAAAAACGTTGTTAAAGGGACGTTATGGTTACAAGTAAAACCAAAAACTCCCAGAAATATGCCAGTTATGTTTAGCTAAGAAACCATAATTCACGCCAACACCGTGCACTGTTAAGACTAACACCCAGGACATCGAAGATGCCATCAATCCCATGTAATATACAAACATATTTTCAAAAAATCATAGGCTAATCTCATGCTCTTTCAAGCAAATGGAATGTGTCCTGCAGATAAACCACCTGAAGGGTCTCAATATGCAACATACCTGTATGCTTGTCCTTGAGAGCGGTTTTACACATTTCTATTCTTGCAGAATGAAAGGGTACATATCGATCCTGTGGGGAAGCCACGAGCACAACATTCTTAAAATATTGAAGACCTATAAGAAATCAGCAGGGGAAAAAGCATTAATATGAACACAAATTCTGAACACTCCAGACTGTTCAAGCATCACATAAATCAAGTGAAACACATACATCATAGGAACACTCATTTTACAGTTTTAGCATTGGTTGGAATTCCAAATTGCAAATGATACTTTTTTTGTCAATGGAAAGTCAGTAGGTCCGTGGATTGGTAACACATGCTACATTCCAAAAATTACAATTGTACAAGAGAAAGACACTTTTTTCCAAGCTTTCTGATCATTTAATGCAAGGTTCCCTTTTAAATGCAATTATTTAACATATGTGGCCCTTATGTACAATGTTGTTCTAATCAAAATTTAAATATGGAAGTGCTGCAAATGTGTTGGTTAATATTTGGAAAGATAATGTATATTACAGAAGGCCATTAGAACAGGAACATTGGTACACCAAGGGATGGCCTCAGTCGAGAAAAATGTTACTAAAACAGCATTCAAAACAACAATGCAATGCAAAATCATGTGGATGATTGCTTTGGTTTTCATCCACGATGACCACTCATAAATGTGTGGCAGAAAGATCCTCAAAATAATGTTTAAAAGAGCATAAACTATTTTCTGTACAACTCATACCAAATATACTTTGGCCTTAACTGTGTGATTAGCAGAAAACCTCTGGGGATGTTTGAAGTGGTTCCAGATTTTGGAAGAGCAGAAGAGTGGGTAAGGATTAGTGGCCTAGACAGCTTTTGGTGTTGGGGGCTGAGGTGTGGCTATCCCGTGAATGGGCACTATACTTGAAATGATTCATGGGTGAGCCCTCACAGGTGGTGCATGTTTTCATGGAGTTCTAGATATTTGCACAAACTAGCACTAGTGAGTGAGCGTAGCCAGGGAGCCCAACATAATGAAGAGGAGTTTACAGGTGTTGGGGAGGAGGGCGGTGTCCGCGCGAGAACATTTGTGTTGCAATGATGCTTTCTTCAGCACAATGTTTAAGAGAAATGGGGTAGCAAGCCATGTAATTTACACATGAAATAATCCGGTAAATTTCTCCCGAATTACAGCCATTCATAACATGAATATTTATAAATATTCAGTGACGAGGCCTAAATAGTTCCTCAAATTAGTCAGAGTGACATAGTGTAGAGAAGGAGCCTTAAATACTTAAGATTGGTTCAGGGGTTGGGGGTATTGACCCCCCTCTACCACCCTAGAGTAATTTTTTTTAAATAATCTGCAGGCATTATACATTTTGTAGCACAATATTTGAGAAAAACGGGGGAAAAAGCTATATATTTAGAATTAGTTCTCTAGGGAACCACATGAAACAAGTCCAGTATATGTCATAATTCATGGCCAGTCATATCAGGTGACTATATTCAGTAGAGGGGCCTACATATTTACAAAACGTAGTCCAAGCCATTGACTGAATGGTGGGGCCCAATATAATTAAGGAGGGCTCAGAGTGGAGGGGGTACAACACCCCCCCTAAGAAAATGTTTAAAATAATGCGTTGAATGTACATCTTATTGCACAGTCTTCAGTAGAAAGATCTACATTTTACAGTCAGTTCTCTAGGGTGACACGTGATGCAATCCAGTAAATACCAAATCACAAAGAGCACACTCCACAGCAGCAATTTACCATTTTGGTGAGTCGGCGCCCGCAACATACCTATGTCATTAATTGGCTTTGTAAACCACAGGCATGAAGCTGCCTCCACAACCTATTTGTATTTGTTTATTATTTATATCTCACACCAAACCCTAGGGTAACTGGGGGCTTGAGAAACTTAGAGGTTACATACATGTTGAAGCAATCTACAATGAGGGAAGATATAGAGACAGAGATTTGGACCCTGGTTACAGGGGGGCAGACAGCAGGAGACATTATACAATAGCATAAATAAGCAGTAGTCAGTTAAACATAATGGTGACATCTTAATGTAGTGGCTTGTTGCTCAGCCAGTTTTTTTTATTTTTTTTATTCTAGCTTTGAAGGTGAGTAAGGAGGGTTCTTGTCTGAGAGGGGTGGTAATAGAATGCCATCGTGTGGCAGCTTGGACTGGGAAGCTGGCTCCTCCAGCTGTTTTTAGGTTGAACCTCAGTTCCACATTGTTGTGAAAATGAGACGATCTGGTGGTGCGTGAGGGTTGGTGCTTGCAAATTTTATCAGATTGATATTTAGGGGCTGTGTTTCTGAGGCATTAGTGTGTGATGGCCAGGGTGTGTAGTGTAATTCTGTCACAGATAGGCAGCCAGTTGGCATTGTATCTGTGAGTGGGGATGCGGCAGGATCCCGGGTAGACTGAGTGCTGCTCTCAGTGAGTTGTTCTGGAGTACCTGGGGTCTATTTAAGTTGTGTTCAGAAGAGCCTACGAATAATGTGTTGCAGTAGTCTAGTATGGACAATGCAAGTGCTCTGGCATACCTTAGGCAGCTACTTGTAGATAAATACTATTTACAGCTGTAAATCAATGTATTAGTGTAGGCTGTGGAGGACGACACACTGCTGACTTGTTTTTTAAGAGATAATGTTGAGTCAAGGTAGACCACCAGAGTTTTTATCTTTTTGGAAACATTGTTTAAGTGTCCGTCAATGCTGAAGGATGAGCACCTGGTGTCAAGTTTATTCAAACGTGCCTGGGTGCCCACAATCATTAAGTCTTATTGTTGTTAAGACATATACTGTTGGTGGCCATCCAGGCTTGGATTTCAAGATATATATCATTCAGTAGTTTAGCAACTTCATGCAACTTCATGCATTAATTTACGTTGACCATTACTGGCATAGATGGGTTGGGAAGCAGCTTTGCTTCTTATACACCACTTGCTTTAGCTTGAGTGAGGCCACAACCTGTCAGGCTAGCAATAGTCACTGTAGACTTACTCTTGCCCCCAACATGGGTGGGGGACAGAGTAATGTTACAGTGCCACACCATCACTGTAGTCACTGTAATGCTACAGTGAGCCACATCCAAGGCTCGACCATACAAGGACATGTACCATGCACACACACTTGTGCCGAGACACACACGTACGCACACACACACACATACATGCTATCATTCACATGCATAGACACATATAGCCAAACACAAAATCAAAAAAACACACACTCATAGATGTATGTACAAGCATGCAAGCATGCAAGCATGCATGCAGTCATCGGTGATTAATTCACTAGATGAAACACTCAGACTTTACAGCAACATTTTGCTACACTTTCATATCCTTCACTTTCAGATATGACGTGCCTTCCAACTTTGTTCCTAACCCTCTTTATCAGTGTAACATCATATTTCAGCTTGTGACATTCTTTTTAATTTCTTTCTCTTTTCTTTTTCTTTTAAAAATAAAAATATGAAATTAGCCATGCATTCAAGTGCTGCCTAGGTTTTGTGGCCACACAAACAGGAATGCATGTCTTGGCATCCACGTTTTACTGTTGTAAGGACATGGTGGAATCTCTTTTTTTTCTAAAGTTTGCATTGAAAGCTACAGTGAAAACACTGATGGTGTTTGCTCATCCAACAATTGTGACTCACCCAAGATGGCTACCTGAGAAATGCTCTGTAAGATTTATTGTAATAATTATTTAAAACAAAAAAAAACACAATCCATTGTTCTAATAACTGGAAACCTGCCAAATATGGAAGGCCAACTTTAGCTTTGATTCTGAAGAGTGGATTAAAAGATTTACATGAGCCACTGAGCTCCGGGGTGATTAATGCTCTAGAACAGGCTTGTCCAACCTTTGTTAATGTGGGGCCGAAGCATTAACTTTTTGTCACCCAGTGGGCCAGCGTGCCAAATTCAACAACCTCACCAAAAGCAATATCACATTAGAAAGCAATATTGTGTAGCTTTTGACACATTAGCACTCAGGCAGCGATGTGCCATCCAGTCCCAAAGATAGCTATTGGTGTCAGGGGCAGTGAGTATTTAAGGGGGTCCTCCATCATAAATGATAACAGTTAAGTGGCTTGTGATTTTGTTGACTGTAAGTGTTATTAGTCTCCTGAAATAGTGGGAGTGAACGAGCATAGCCAGGGAGCTATAAGGATCTAGGGAAGGTTTGCGGGGTAACCCCCATGAAAAATTGTTCAAATATGGGGTTGAAATGGTTTCTAGATCGAGTCTAATAGAGTCTAGATTAGCGGTTAAGACATGACCACTCCCATATGTCAGCCTTTCATGTCCTCAACTTTCAATTTAGGCATGGGATTTGTCTTTGTAGTAAACCTTCTTCATCAGTGCAGTAGCATATATTTTCTTTCTGTTAAATAATTCGTATTTTTGACATTTTTAAGTATAGTGAATTGCTAATTACAATTAGTTAATAAAATAAAAAGTAGCAGCTATTATGTAATGCAACAAGTCAGTGAAAACAAGAAGTATACACTTTAACCATGAATCAATAGATATGTAGTGACATATTGCCAGCTTTGTTATTTTGGTCACTGTCAGAGAGTAGTAAAACTGCATTAGGACTTTTTTTGGCCCTCCTGAGTTCCCTGCTCTTCTCCGTTCTGAGGCTGCACTAGGCATGTTAGGTCAATATGTTCCACCGAGGACTGGAGTGTAATACCGATCCTTATTCTTCACTTCCTTATATAGGCGGCAATGTTTTGGTCTTGCTAAGTGCCCGCCTGAACTAACTACATTGTGTCATTTAAGAGGCTATTGAACACATCATAACAAAGTGTGATGAATCCGCCTGCTGTACTCTAGCTGTTCCTCATGTCACATACACCTTTCTCCTCTCACATCTGATGTGAGCATTCCTCACACTGAAAAACCCTCCAAAATGGTGACTAAATCAGACAACATCAGCAATCTGAATGCTTCATGAGACTTTCCAACACAATTGCTCTGCTGAGTGCACTTGATTCTGATTTCCTTTTAAATCTTAAAACGAAAAATTAAGGCATTTATAATATTTGACAAACCATTTTCTAAAATGTTTTAAATGTTTGTCGAAATGTTCTTTATAGACATTGGAACATGTCAACAAATAAAGAAACCCAACTATTATATGTATTATAATGTAAACACACATGTGTATGTATCTTCTTACAACATGAACAATAGTAGTTGTGGGGGCTAATTTGGAAACAGAAGTCCCGCTTGTCCCATTGTGCGACCATTTGTTCAGATTCTTCTTTTTCAGTCAGAAGAGTGGAACGTTGCCCACCCATATTTATAAAATATATTATAACTGTCTAAACTAAAAAACACTGAAAGGAATATACCATAAAGTTACAAATATGACTTGTGTAAAAAGAAATCAAACAAAATATGTGTTATATTTTGTAACTAAACTAGTTCCCCATTTAGTGCAAAAACCCATCCTCATTGGTCATATTCTGGTTTGATCTATTCCATCCAGTATGTTGTTGCTCTTCACCCATTGTGTAGTGGCACTGATGGCACCCTAGCAGCCCCAGGCTCTCTTACTCTCTCCAGCAAAGGCCTGCCTCCTCATTGCCTTCCATTGCTGGCTCTATGGAAGATGAGTTGATGCACTGTTCATCCTTGCCTCACACCACTAGTTTCTCGCCCACCACCTCCAGAACAACTTGCCTCATGAATATCACAGATAATCACAATGGACAACTTGGTGGGGGTATGTCCTACTTGACAAAGGAAGCAGGAACTTCATTATTGACCTTGTTGTGAGCTGTTACCAATGGTAAAGCCCCTTCCTCTCCTTTCAGGTGTATCGCTTCAGTGTATTGAATTTGTAATGTGCAGCAATACCATCTGCTATTGTGGAGGAAAATCAAAAAATACATACGTTAATGACAAATGAATAAAGATAAAATGGTTCTTTTTCAGGTGGACATTGAGCATTAACTGAATAAAGTTGGTCCATCGCTTAAAATAATCACCTCTCAATTTCCTGAAGGCTTTTTTCTCCTTTTAGCTGACATGAAGTTTTCCCTATCCCAAATTGTCTTTGTCAG
This sequence comes from Ambystoma mexicanum, assembly GCF_040938575.1. NCBI lineage: Eukaryota > Metazoa > Chordata > Amphibia > Caudata > Ambystomatidae > Ambystoma > Ambystoma mexicanum. Next base: position 1,178,793,292 of record NC_090933.1, read on the forward strand.
TACTTGTATAACAGAGTAATTCATTGAGCATGTGCTCTATGATTAGAGTGGAAAGAGCTGCCCATATAAGGTTACTGGGCCACTGATGAAGGCCTCGCTAGAGCGGCATCAACCAGCCTGGACAGGAATACACAAAAAGGCTGCTGATAAGCAGCTGGAAGTTATCATGGGGATAGAGATTCAATGACAATCGCTAGGAGTTGGTAGACCGGAAGTTGTCATATTACATCACTAACAGAAATGAGCACCAAAGCTATTAATTAATGAGTTCATAGTTTTAAAGAGAGGTGTGGTAAGTTTACCATAAGACCTAGTAGTAGTTTCTTAAATATTCTCAGGTCAGGTGACTATTACTCTATTAATGTAGGGGTCTGGAGGGAGGGTCAAATCAATCTGTTCAGGTCCTGTGAGGTGCATGTTGCTGTTTCCATGGCTTTCCTGGTCACTCTGGGTGACTCTTGTGATATGGTTGACTCCGAGCCACTGACATTTAGTGATGCTCAAACAGCTAAACTCTTTAGTGGTCAATCATTTTTTGAGAATTTGGAAGCAGCAGGAATTGACAACAGTACTCCAAGTGAAGCTATATTAAGATTAAAGAAAAAACAACTCCACACAGAATTACACAGACATGTCCTGAAGGAATGTTTAAAATCTTAAATCATTTCCCATGGGTTACATCTTAAAATAATCCTGTGTCTATTCTGGGATGACATTGAATATAAAACCACATTCTGTCAGGTGCCTCCTAAATTTATTCGGAACCTATTGATTCTCACCATTACGACAGCTCAATATGTGAGTAATAAAATCCTTGAAGATTTTCCAAAACAGGAACAGTTATTCCTTAATAACAGTGGCAGAGGACTTTATTTATCAGTCGAACCGGAAATACTCTTCAGGGTGAGAAACTTTGTTACAAAAGAAAGCATGTGTGATCTTTTCAGATACGTCCTCCAGCAATTTAGATGTGGAAGTCGATTTCCAATCCGAAAAAATAATTTTTCACTTAGTCAATCTCACTTTTTAGAAAGAGGCGGCTCTCGAAGGGCGCAAGGTTTTTCAACAAGGTTATATACACCAGGAACCTCAGATCAAAGATCTGACTTTTCAGACTCAAGGATGGGACACATTAGGGGTAATTCATAGAATTTAGCGCACGAGTGGCGCACGTGGCTGGCGCACAGTGTGCACGTGCGAATCCCTGCGCCAGCCGCGTGCGCCAAAACCCATTTCCGCACACAGCGTAATTCATGGATTCCATCTACCAAAACCAGCCGTGGCGCACAGTGGCGCAGCAACCCTGCAGCAGCGCCAGTTACGACCCCAGGAACGCCACTCGCGTAGGGAAAAGCCATCAAAATCCCCAATCCAGCGCAAAGGGCTGCGCTAACCCTGTACCAGCACGGCAAGCAGGCTACGTGTATCTCTGGGGTGCGCGGGAAGTACCTCATGTCATTTCAGCTGGGTACATGTATTTCAGGGGTGCGCTTGAAGTTCCACCCTCGATTCCATCAGGGTACGTGTACATCAGGGGTGCGCAGGAATTTCCACACGTGAATTCAGCAGGGTACGTGTATATCAGGGGTGCGCGGGAAGTTCCACACGCGAATGTCCTGGCTATGTGTATTTTGGGGTGCGCGGGAAGTTCCACACGCGATATCAGCAGGGTACGTGTATTCCAGGGGTGCGCTGGAAGTTCCACACGCGAATGTCCTGGCTACGTGTATCTTGGGGTGCGCGGGAAGTTTCACACGCGATATCAACAGGGTACATGTATATCAGGGATCCGCAGGAAGTTCCACACGCGAATGTCCTGGCTACGTGTATTTCGGGGTGCGCGGGAAGTTACACACGCAAAGTTCCTGGCTACGTGTATCTTGGGGTGCGCGGGAAGTTTCACATGCAAAATCAGCAGCATACATGTATATCAGGGGTGCGCGGGAAGTTCCACACGCAAATGTCCTGGCTATGTGTATTTCGGGCTGCGCGGGAAGTTTCACATGCAATATCAGCAGGGTACGTGTTTTCCAGGGGTGCGCGGGAAGTTCCACACGAGAATGTCCTGGCTACGTGTATCTTGGGGTGCGAGGGAAGTTTCACACGCAATATCAGCAGGGTACGTGTATTTCAGGGGTGCGCGGAAAGTATCACACCGATTCCATCAGGGTACGTGTATTACAGGGGTGCGTGGGGAGCACCACACGTGAATTGCACGTGTGGGTCCTCCCAGGTGTTCCCTCTACACCCTCCATGGACCCTGCAGGTGGCCCGCACCGCAGGGGCCTACCCAGCACATGTCCTGCAGGCACCCGGTCCACCATTGCCATGCCCCCCAGCCAACCCACATGTCAACTTGCACTACTGCCCACCAACGCATGTCCCCCTGCACCCCCAGCCACCAGGGGCAGCCTCCACCAGGCCCCCACCCATGTCCAACTCATGTTCCCCTGCACCCCCACCCCCAGCACTGTGGGGCACCTGCCAGCAGGCCCCCACTCCTGTCCCCTTTCACCCCCACCCCCCAGCCACCAGGGGCAGCCTCCACCAGGCCCCCACTCATGTCCCCTATCACCCCCACCCCCCAGCCACCAGGGGCAGCCTCCACCAGCCCCCCACCCATGTCCAACTCATGTTCCCCTGCACCCCCACCCCCCAGCACTGTGGGGCACCTGCCAGCAGGCCCCCACTCATGCCCAACTCATGTTCCCCTGCACCCCCACCCCCCAGCACTGTGGGGCACCTGCCAGCAGGCCCCCACTCATGTCCAACTCATGTTCCCCTGCACCCCAACCCCCCAGCACTGTGGGGCACCTGCCAGCAGGCCCCCACTCCTGTCCCCTATCACCCCCGACCGCCAGCCACCAGGGGCAGCCTCCACCAGGCCCCCACTCATGTCCCCTATCACCCCCACCCCCCAGCCACCAGGGGCAGCCTCCACCAGGCCCCCACCTATGTCCAACACATGTTCCCCTGCACCCCCACCCCTCAGCACTGTGGGGCACGTGCCAGCAGGCCCCCACCCATGTCCAACTCATGTTCCCCTGCACCCCCACCCCCCAGCACTGTGGGGCTCCTGCCAGCAGGCCCCCACTCCTGTCCCCTATCACCCCCACACCCCCAGCCACCAGGGGCAGCCTCCACCAGGCCCCCACTCATGTCCCCTACCACCCCCACCCCCCAGCCACCAGGGGCAGCCTCCACCAGGCCCCCACCCATGTCTCCCACCACCCCCACCCCCCAGCCACCAGGGGCAGCCTCCACCAGGCCCCCACTCATGTCCAACTCATGTTCCCCTGCACCCCCACCCCCCAGCACTGTGGGGCACCTACCAGCAGGCCCCAACTCATGTTCCCCAGCCAACATGTCATCACAATCTAGATCCCTGGTCCCTATGGTCAGCCTCCAAATGCAAAACACCCACCCAAGTATTGCATCCACCCACTCAGAAATGGCAATAACATGACAGAACACCAAGGAAACAAACACATGTCCCTCACATACACCCAATGGGTGTCAGTGAATCTCAAAACCCATATCATCATATGCATTAAACCAATGAGATGATACTACACATTGAAGTTCGATCAAAAAATATGTATTAAAGGAAACATAAATTGAATCAAAAATAAAGAAACAGAAATGGGAATGTACAAAAATGAAAAGAAGCATGTCCGTGAAAAAAAGCAAAACCAAAAATCATAATCCAAAGGAATGGTGTCCAAAGTCAAAGTCCACAAAAGAAAATCCAATGGAAAATTATAATTGAAAGCCATTGCTCCATGGGTAAATTGTGAAAGAAAAAGAAAATCGAACAACACTAACTAATAAAAAAAACTATATACAAAAATGTGGCCCATTGTCCAAAAGGTCCAAGATAAATTCAAAAACAAAACAAACCTAATACTAACTACATAACTATGTACAAGGGCAGCGGGCTAGTCTGACAGGTCACTTTTGGATGTCCCGGGCCAGGGCATCATCAAACTCCTGCTCAATGTCCCGGAAGCGGTCCTCCTCCATGGCCCCGAGGGTCCGCAGGGCCGTCGACGTTTCCACCTCCAACCCCCTGCGGATTGCCTCGAGGCACTTGGCCCGCCTCAGGGCCCTCCACATGGAGTTCTCCGCCCTGACCATTGTGAGCCATGCCTGTTCCGCCCACTGCCGCTCCGCATCTATGGCGTGGCCCAACCGCTGCCACACGGAAGACACTCTCTGTCCTGGGTCCTCCTGCCTTCCAGCCGATGCCTGCCCCTCCGATGTTGAAGGCCCCGAGCCTTCATGGCTCCCACCACGTTGCTGCTGCTGCTGTGCCTCTGCCCGTGCACTGCCTCCTGCTGCCTGCACATCCTCTGCCGTTGATGTGGCCACCCCTGCTGGACGTCCGACTCCCAACTGTGGCAGGGATGCCTCCTCCACCAGCCTGGCCGCACCGTCAGAGGCAGCTCCACAGGGCACCCAGGTGACTGATGGGTGGGAAGATGGCACGGAGGACGACTGGCGCATAGGGGATTCAGTTGAGGAGGGGGTCGTAGCAAGCCCCATCAAACGGAGGAATCCGGCCTGGAAGAGCTGTCCCAGTAGGCCGACGCGGTCAACGAGCCATTCGAGATGACGTGCAGTCTCCTCATGAAAAGACTGCAGGTCACCTCGCATGGCCCGTTGACGCAACGCCACACCAGTCAGGACAGGCTCAACCCGGACCCGGATAGCCACGTCCGCAGGCAGAGGAAGGCCAGTTGTCGTTAGCTCATCCCCTGCCTGAAAACGGGATGTAGGGATGTAGGCATCCCTGCTGGTGCAAGATGATGCAGGGACAGGATCAGGGACAGGATTGCACACAGGCACCTCCGCGGCAGCCTGTGCTGCCTCCTGTCCCTGGTCCTGCACTGCACCACTAGCACCAGAGGGATCCCCACCTCCAGACCCCGTCTCTGTTGCTTGCACGGCCTCCTCCTCCACCAAACCCCCCACCACCCTGGATGACTCCGTGCCATCTTCCCCCATTGGGCCCTGTGGGGTCCCAGCTGCCCCTTCTGCCGAGTCCAACTCCAACCTCCGCCTCTTGGCCTCTTGGACCTCTTGGCCTCTTGGACCTCCCCCTGGCAGCTGCGGCCTGGGACGCGGCACCGGACTCCTCACTCCCCGACGAGATCACAACATGGGAGGGGAGCCGGGCCTTGCGTCTCCGGCTGGCGGTGGGATCCCCGCCACTGTGCTCCACAGCACCTTCTCCGCCCTCTTCATCAGTTGACGCTGCAGACAGGGAGAAACAAAACACAGGCATCATGGCACTGTACAATGGACACATATACACACGACAGTTGTACATGAGTGGCATTGGCAAACCTCAGACATGCCATCAAAATCCCCAACACACATGTCATTTCAACTCGCACACATGAGCCATACCACAGCCATATCGCAACTGCCAGCACCATCCATACACATACAACAGCATGAGCAGGCAAAGCTGAGCCAGACATCACATGCAACACAGGAAGTGCACTACACATGTACACACACCACCACACTTGCATGCATGTGTACACCTCTGCCAAGTGTCGGAGTGTTCAGATGGGCATCCATGTCACATCTGCCAATCAGGCTTCCACATCCCGCTGTCACATGCACCCATGTTGCATCACTGTTGCACCCTTGTCAAATACACACAAATGCACATGTACACAGTGCTGATACATGCAGCTGAAAACAACATACATGCGTGACATCACGAACATGTCTACTTACATACACATTCATCCAAACATGTGTGCCCACAAAACTGCATTTGGCATGCAAGCCTACACACACAAGCACCATCCATGTCTCACACATTACAGCCCTCGCATGTGTTAGCCTCACGGCCCTGTACACCCCCACCCATACTCGACCCCATACAAACAGATGTGCAACCTGCACACTACTGAAACATCACCACACGCACAGCTCACAATCATGATGCATGTACACTTACCGATCGACTCCAGACGGGTCTGCCTCTCAAGGACCTGGACGTGGAGCGCTGGGGATATGCGTTCCAGGACCCTCATCTGATCTTCCGACAAGTGGCCCCGGCGCCCCTTAGCATCCGCTGCCTTCAAGAGGCGCCGGGCCTTGTTCAGGGTCCTGGACCCAAAGTCCTCCCAGCGCTTCTTGACATTTTGTAAGTCGCGGACTGCCACCCCCTCTGCATTGATGGCAGTCATGATGTCAGTCCAGATCCGAGTCCGTCCTTCCTTGTCGTCGCGGTAACTTCAGAAGAGGGCATCATACTGCCCCAGGACTTGCTCCACCAGGACACCAACTTCCCTGGCACTGAAGCTGGTGCCCCTCCGCCTCTCTGGCCGGGGGTTGTCAGTGGTGCCAGATGTTGCAGTGCCCGCCATGACAACCCCAGAGGCAGGAGTGGGTGGGCAACTGGGTCCTGGGGCTGGGATGTGGAGCGATGGAATCCCAGTCGGGAGTCTTCGGTTCCAGCAGGGGTGGTCACAGCAACAGCACCCCTGGCTGATATGCAGGCAGCAAATGGCAGGGCACGTGGGCAGCAGGCAGTCAGGCACCAGCAGATGGCAGGTGGGAGCGTGCTCGGGGCTCTGGGGGGCAGTAATTTGGCGTTTTGGGCAAGAGCGTGGTCTTCCGTGTGCTTACGCGTGGCCAGCTTGATACGGAGTGATTTGGCACGTGAAAATTCTGCACGTCAGCGTGTAATTCGAGGAAAGGCCCTTAGTGCGTAAGCGCATCTGCACGCATACGCAATTTCATTGGACAGAAGGCCCCTCAAGCGCAAGCGCCCCTGTGACATGATGCGCACAGGCATGCATGGGCATTTCAGCGCGCGTGAAAAACTGCAAGTCCGCGTGTGATACGAGGAAAGGACCCATGCGCGTAAGTGACGTGACTCGCGCATGCGTTTCCCTCAGCACGGGTTAAAGGTAAGCGGGTCCAGCAGTTCGCTGTACGTGCCTTTCGGGGAGACTGACGTGTGTTTCTGCTTCCTGTAGTTTTGCGCGCCATCACACCTTCACAGCTATCAAGGACGTATCTCTTCTTTTGGCAGGGTATTGGCTACGTATGTTTTTCTGCATCGCGCTAGTCAGACGGTGAGTCGTACATGCTCTTTTTCCCACTGCGGGTGCCCCTGTGTATCGCACCCATTTTCGATGTCATAGTAGCCTGCGTGTCCCACGCGTACGCGTTATTCGTGTTACTGGGTGCCACCGCGTACTGTGGGAGGTTGAATCCACGCACGTAGGCTGCAGGGTTGCGTGCACGGTTTTACTGCAGTTTTGGGGTGCCTGAGCGTTGCGTGACCCGTCACTACATCACCGGGGTCACAAACAGCCTTGCAGGTGCAGGGGGGCTGTTAACATCTTGCTTCCCACCCCCTTGACCCCATTTGCCCAGGTCAATTGTGGTGTACACCTCCCATTGGCACCACTCCATCTGTGCCGGCACTACTACATATGTGCCATGGTTGGGAGGCCACCAAAGGTGAGGGGCGCCTCAGCTGGGCGTCCTCCTCGTGGTGGGCGTGGTCTGGGACGTGGCCGTGGTGACCAGGAGTAGGGGGACTCCAGGGTGTCCAGGGCAGCCACAGAGGGGGAAGAGGCAGGGGTGTGCCACTTGAGCACAATGTTGTGCCATGTGTCGGTGCAGTCATGTCACAACCCCCTGTGGTTCCGGGGGATGCAGCTTCTGCTTCTGGCACTGGCGACCGTGTGACCTGGCAGTCCGTTCCATCGACTGCCACGGGCCCAAGGGTAGTGGTAGCTGCAGGTGCAGCTGTGGACACCGCCACCCAGGCTCAAAGTCTGCCAGCGCAGGCTGCGTTGGCACTTGAGGAGCCCTTGGTAGATCTCCAACAGGCCAGGAGGGAAACCATAGGGGCAGGCCGGGCTGCTCAGACCAAGACACGTGTCCCTGGGGCAGTCATGTCATCTGCTGCCCCGAACAGCCGGGTGTTGGCAAGTGCAGGGGCAGATGCACCCAACAGCACCCCGGTTGTGAGTCTGCCAACCAGGACCGTTGCGGTCAATGACCCTGCCACAGCTGATGTTGCTGCGCAGGGTCCATTAGTGGGCACCCAGCTGCCACTGACACAAGTCAGGCCTTTGGTCATCCCTCCACCTGCCACTCCCTTGGCTCGGTCCACCGAACCCACTGGCCATACTGGTCAGGGTGGCATTAGCCAGCCAGGGTCTGCGCCACAGTCGAAGAGGAGGAAGGTTGCACCTGCAGCACAGGCTGGGACCCCGCACACAGCCACAACCTCCTGCATGTCGAGGAAGAAGCCTTTCTGTAAGCAGGAACTGGACTTCCTCGTGGACTACGTGCGGGGCCACAGCCGTGACATGCTAGTGGGTGCAAATAGTCAGACTACGGCTGCCCAACGTGACACCCACAGGAAGCATGTTGCGGAACATGTCAGTTCATTCGGCCATGAGGTGCGCACGGCACAAGAGTGCAAAAAGCTTGGAATGACATCAAACGCAGCACTAAGGCTAAGCGTGCCTCTAATTACAACTTGACTCTGGTGACTGGCGGTGGGCCTGCACCAGAGGAGGAAGAGCTCACTCCGCATGAGGCACTCGTTGCGGAGTTCATACCACCTGAATTGGTCGAAGGAGTGGGAGAGATGCTGGACTTTGATGCCCAGTCCAGTGAGTGTTGATGCGTGTTTGTTGAGGACGTGTGTGTTTCACGTGTGTGATGTGTTGTGCATGATTGCCGCTACATGTGACGTGTACATGGTTCTGATGTGTAAGTAATGCAATGCTTCCGTCATGCATGTCTCCTCTGCCTAAATGCGGGGACTCCATGTAGGCATGCTCCCTTGCCCCTCCTCCGCCACTCTGCACCCCAGTTCCACCTTTGCACTGGTGTTCTTCAATCTTGCCAATGTGTACTTTCTTGTTCATGCGTCCTGTGTAGATGCTAACTTCCAGCGTAGAATCTGCCAAACATATGCCGTGTGGTACAGCCTTAGTACTTGATGCAGGGTATCTCACTTGTACTGTGCATAGGTCAGATTTCCCACAGGGACATGAGTGCCCATTCATGCTCCATGTGCATTGCACGCATGCCCCTATGTGTCCTTGACTGGATGATCACTGTAATACAAGTCCTTGGTTACATACATTGCCTGTCATCTCATCAGCCTTCAACTGTCAACTGTGGCTCAGTCCTGCGTTGCACACATGTTTAGGGTCTGACAATCTGTGTGGCTCACAGGCCTCAGCCTGTTCAATGGCCAAAGACTCTGTCCAACTGTTGTTGTGTCTTCTTCACACATGGGCGGAATCCAGAGTTTTCATCATGTGTCCTGCTTACTGTCCCAGCATCATTTGCAGTGTTGTCACTTGAATCACATTAAGCTGTTGATGCCAGTCAACACTGCCTGTCAATACACAGGTGTATGGTCAGCCTTTTGATACCATGCTAGGCATCCCTGCTTTGGTACTGGGGTGGAGGGGTGCTTGGCTTCTAAATATGGTACACATTGAATGCACAATGCACGTGATGTCTGAATTTGACATTGCACTGCCTTCACATTTCCTGGCACACACCATGGAGTCCTTGTACATGTAGGTAGTGAGTGGCGTACACATTTTCTGCACTGCATAGACCCACTTCCATGGAAACTGCCACCTTTCAACAGGTCTGATCACAGAAGCAATTCAAAGTTGACCCATCATGCATGCCAGGTTATATGTTGTGTGTCACATGTCTGCCTGATGCGTTTGCTGTCGGTGTGTGTGTGTCTTGTGTGCTTCTGACATGTGTAGTGACCTTTTTTCTCTCTATTTTTCAGGTGATGACGCAATGGAGGCGGAGGATGGTGTTGTCATGCCAGACACAGGGTTGTTACCACTACATCAACCCGGCACTAGTGGGGGTCGTGGGGTGGTAGGCCACGAAAACCCCCAAGTGCTACAGTCCATCTTGTCTCTGGCTGCCTATGAGTCCAGCCTTGATGACGACTCTGACGTCCATGTTGAGTTGGATGAGCATCAAGTCCATGTGTCAGGGGTGAGTGATTCTGATGTGGACACTCCTCTGTCTGCGACACCTGCACTGAGGGATCAGACAGTCTTGGTTCCTCCGCCCGTGGTGGATCGGGACGCAGGGTCACCCTCCATACCAGTCACTGATGTGCCTAGGACATCACGTCGACGGGGGCATGTAGTCGTGCGAGGACCCCCGGTCCTTGGGTTCCGCAGGGGTCAAGCCCGGCAACGCGGTCGCCGCGCGCAACCGCAGTATACTGAGTGGGAGCAAGACATGACTGCCAATTCAGAACGGCAGGGGGCAGCAATGGAGAACATCGCTGAGAGCATGGAGCGTGTGGCCCGATCTGTGCTCCCCCCTGCTAGGCAGGTGCTTCTCCAGGAGCAGGCGGCACGGTCCATGGCCCGCTCGCTCAGGCTGGGCATGGCGGCCTCAGACAGGGAACGCCAGGCTGAAATGTCGTCTCTGCGTCAAGCAATTGCTGCTCACGCAGAGGCACAAATGATGCCCTGAGGGAGGAGTATGCTTCCCTCAGATCCACACTGGGTGTCCTTATGATGTCCCAGAGGCAGCAGGCAGAGGAGAGGTTTGCACAGCTTGAGCGTACCATCTCGGCTGAGCTACAGGCTTGCCGGGAGGTGCAGCGGTTGTCCAGCCAGGCCTTGCAGGAGGAACTCCGTGTTACACATGCTACCTTGCAAGAGGAAGCACGTGTATCACGTGAGGTTCTGCATGCAGACCTATGTCACATCGCCACACAGAACCAGGCTCACCCGCCCAGCAGACCTGCTGCCGACGAGGGGCAAGCTGCGGCTAGGCGTGGCCAGGCTACTGTGCCACGTCCTCCTTTCCAGGATGAGCCAGACTCGGACAACCATCTATCTCCCACATAGGTCGTGCTGTGCAGGCGTTGAGCCCATGGAGGATTTTTTTTGGCTCAGCATCATCGCATGTGGATGTTGAGCAGCACCCTGTACGTCCCCCCTCCTGGGTGCCTCCCCTCCGCCCCGGGTCGTATGTGGCCATTTTTGATTTTTCTTTTAGTTTAGTTAGTTAAGTTTCTGTTTGATAGTTAGTTTAATTAGGTAATGTAGGTTTTCCATAGTTAGTGTAATTAGTTAATATAGTTTAAAATTGCTTGTCTATTGTGCTTTCATGTGACGGTGCGGTGCTTTGTGGCTTTTGAAGGCATCCACTGTCTGTTCCAGCTGGGCCCTTCAGGCTGGTCTTGTGTATGTGTTTGCTGCTTGGGGTCCTTGACTCACATATGCCACTCCTGCCTCCCTTATCCATGGGCTCGCAAGGATGGTTCGGTGTCACAAACGTTTACACAAGGGCTTTGGACTGTCAAATCTGGGGCATGTCTGGTGCTGTGTGACTTGTGTTTACACCCCTAGTTGGGATGATTTTGGTGTTATTGTCCACTGTCCAGCTTTTGCTAGATGGGGTGTTTCATGATTAATGTATACATGAATTGCTATGCATTGTGTAGTATGTTTCTTATCTTTACTGTACACGTGCTTGTTGCAATTCATGCTGTAGATAGTGTTCCACACTTTGGATGTGAAAGACGGACTGATGGTGTGATTTATGATGTGACTCTCTGACATGGTCAAGTAATGAGATGCCTGAAGAGACACACACAGATGACTTTGAAGCATTAATCATGTGTTTCATGCCCTTTCTGCAGGGGGATGAGCCTCCAGAGCACCTTTCCCAGCAGACATGGCCCATTGGATGATGGAATTCTGGAGACGTTTGTTGGTGCCCACATGCACATGTGTGCACAAGCAGAGGCACAGGGATTGCAGACCTACATCCTATAACTGCTGACATGTTCCAAGGAACTCCAGGCAAGGTGAGCAGCACAGGGGGGCCAAAACACAGCAAAGCTTGCACCAGGCGAGTTGCACATGCAGGCTTAGTCACAGCACTGAGGGTGAGCTTGGACGAATATTGGTGTTGAAGCACACAATGCAGCTCAGATGTGTTGGTGGACTGATGGCTGTTGATTGTAAGGTTGTCTGGGACACCTGCAGGGGCAGTGGCACATACCTTCCGGTACACCAAGGTCCATCGAGGCACTTTTATCAACCATGTAGCCTTCCGAGACATGGAAAGGGGCAGCTCACAGGGACATTCAGCAAGGGACATACTCGGGTGCAGTGCATTTCATTTCCATGTACTTTATGATGAATGCACTGCCAACTTTGTTTCGGTCATGGTGGTACGCAACTTGCTCTGAAGTCATGGCTTGCTATATGGGTCTGTCTGCTTACCCAGGGAACATTGCATGTTGTGTGAATTGTGACACATTGGTGTTCCATTTGCCACGCACCCACCGGCGGCTGACTTACTGCATTGACTGTGTATGACCCGTCACAGGGGTAATGTTATATATGGGTACGAAGCATCTACACCAGATTGTCTGTTTGTTGCTCTGGGGCATGTTTGGTGGTGTGTTTTTGTGTAATTGGCACGTACAGGTTGTTGACTGTGGCTCTCTTCGCAGCATTGCAGTGCTCCTGTAACCGGACCTGAGAGTGCACAGGCAGGAGGCCAGCACTCAAAACCAGAGCTAAGTGTCTTGTTGTTTTTCTTTCAAACTTCTATGCATAGGCTTGCTGGGGGGTGCACTAATGCATGGATGTATGTGTGATTCAATTTGGTATGTTTTTTTCCCCCTAATTACCCGGAATCCTATGCAATTTTGAACCCTGTACCCTCTACCCAGTATTCCTGCTTCCCATACCTATCCAAGCAACGTTCCCTAACCCTCTTTCCCCGCTGGGGTTGCGGATGCCTGTGTAAGCCCTGAACTTGCAGGCGCCAAAACCCTAGAGTTGGTTCGTACCACTCCTAAGCCTGGACTGCAGAAGGCCATGACAATGATGTCCAAGTTTGTTTGGATTGTGTATGTGTTCATGCAGGTAGTACATTTTCGTGCATTCCCTACTTTCCCTACTTTCATGTGTCATTCCTCCTCCCCTCTCCTGCCACTCGTTCCAGTTATCCAGTGTGCCAACACCTGTCCCGACTGCATATCCCTGAACCTCCTTCCCCACCAGGGTCTCAGGGGCCTGTGTGAGTTTGACCTTGCAGGCACCCGGGACACAGTGGGGGTGGTTGTTTCGTGACACTCCCGCGCCTGTACACGGGACCTGTGACAGTACACATCCGTTCATGGTGCATCATCCTATGTTATGTACCACACATGGTTCACATCCTGTTGTGACATTGTTTTACTGTGCTACCTTGGTTGTTGCATCATTGTGGTAGTACTTGGCCTTTGTGAGGTACTGCTAGGTCAAGTCATCTACTGGAGGGTGTTCTGGTTCGTTTTTATGCCTTGGATTTTGTGATTTTGGAAATGAGTGTGGATTCTGAGGGTGCAGGCACCTTTTTACACACAAGGTGGGAGATGGTGATGAAGGGTAAAGGGGATCCTGTGGCCAGGTGGAATTGAGGGTTGAAGGCTCCATGACCCAGTTGCAGTTGTTCAGTGGGTTATGATCATTTGTGAGGGAGGGGCGGGGTTGTTGTTGATAGTTGCCTTGCCCTGCAGTGTGATGGGAACCCTGACATTGTAATGGTGGTATCCTATGTACATGTTGTGTTCTGATGATCAATGCCTGTTCATGTGTTGTGTTTACCTTTCAGGTGCGAGGGGATAGTTATGGTTAGACATGCTGGGGTGTACACATGGTGAATGTTCACATGTGATGTGTAGAGAACACTGATGGTCACTTGATTGCACATGCATATGTTGAGTGCATGTCCTTGCTGACCCACACACTTGCACTCTGATGCACTACATGTACTCCCACCCTTGCATATCCACGTGTACACTGTTTGCCTTCTGGTGCCCACTGTGTCCCTGCAGCACATGTTCTGTGACCAATTATGGATCGTGTACATGCCTAATTTGCTTTTTGATGTGGTCTGTCGCTTAGATGTGATGCTCAGGGTGTGCATCACACACAATGACTGTTCACTGAGCTGTGCGCTGAGCAGTGTGTTGCAGGGGTAGGACACAGCACACAGAAGCTGCAGTGTTGATTTTGCAATGCACAATGTGCATGTAGACAGGCATTCATTGTTATGTTATGTCTACAACTCTTGTAATGCATTTGGAAATTACTTATTTTGGGTGGGAGGTTGTTGATCTGTCATTTCATCTGATTCCAGGTCAGGCATCATTGTCTGATGCCATTGTACATTTTGGACATGGCAATGTGTACCTTATTGTTACTATGTTGGTGTATGGGTATTGCTTGCCATGTCATGTTGTGGTTTGGGAGGGTTTGAGTGACATAACAGTGATGGCCATGGCCTGTTTTGCAGGTGTGTGTGATGCACACCTTGCATGTCAGGGTAATCCGCTTCTCAGAGCAACTAGCTGGGGATAGATCTCTCTCCGCGGCAGGGCCCTCCCTCTGGAACAGCCTTCCTGCCTCACTGGAACTTGAGGGGAACCATCTCCGGTTCGGGAAGCACCTCAAGACCTTCCTCTTTGCTTCTGCTTTCTCTCTGCCTCTCCCTTGCAAAATTCTTCACTGGAACTGCACTGGATCTGCAACTGGGCCACTCTCACCGACCTCGGTCCCTGGCCCAGCCACTCTCCACTTGCACTGCCTCCCTGGCAACCCCTGCACTGCGGTACTGTCTCTCTATCCCTACAGCCCCCCCTTCCCAGCACTTGTCTGCACTTACCGTTGCAGTTGCCACCAGCTGGCCTATGTATTTGTTGTTTGGTCTACTTCCCCTGTACTGCATTCCCACCCTCCCCTTCCCCTTGCACTTTTCCCTTCCCCCTACCCCTGCACTTGCACAATCTAAATGACACCTGGCCTAGCAGTACCCTTGTCTGTCTTCCCTTGTTCTCCCCTCCCTGCCTCATCGCACCTTGAAATACCTGTGTATAGGCCATATCATGTCATGTCATATGTGTGCCTTTTGGTCACACAGGAGAGCTTGTGTTTAAGTAGCTAGGGATGCAGACAATGTAGCACTTCCATGGCAACTATCTCAGGGTGGTAGGGTTGTGACAGTTGACTGTCTCTTTGTCATCATCGATTGTCACCTGGTATGTGCCAGGCCTGTGTGCACTCCGCAGGGGTGAGAGTTTAGGTGAAAAATGTGGCCACAAGCTGGGTCCGGGCTTCCTCGCCACGTGCCCTGTCCCCTCCCATGGGCAGCGGCTGTGCCTGTGGTTGGGGATGTGCAGGACACATGCTGCCACAATGATCCTGCACACTACTGGTGGTGCATAGAGTAGCTGCCCGCCAGAGCGGTCAAGGGAGCGGAAACGTGACTTGAGCACTCCAAATGTGCGCTCCACTATTGCCCTGGTTGCAATATGGGCGGCGTTGTATCTTACCTGGGGTGGTGTGGTGGGGTTCCGGATTGGCGTCATCATGTGGTTGCTCAGAGGGTAGGCACTGTCCCCTGGGGAGGTGTAAATGGTTGTGATTATTGTGGTTTGTTTATTTGTGTGTGTGTGTGTGTGTGTGTGACATGCATGCATGTTTAAGGGCATTTGTACTCACCTAGGAGCCATGTGTCGCCATGATGCCCAGCTTCCAGGGCCCGGCTCAGGGCTGACATTCTGTATATGAAACTGTCATGGGTGGAGCCAGGGTAGTTTGCATAGACAGAGGTGATGATTTCCTTTGCATCGCATACCACCTGTACATTGATGGAATGCCAGTGCTTGCGGTTTCGGTAGATGTGCTCAGTGGCCCTAGGTGGACGTACGGCCACATGGGTGCAATCTATGGCACCGAGCAATTTGGGGAAGTGTGCCACCCTGAAAAAATCCAGGACAACGGCCTGCATTTCTGCGGGTGTTCTGGGCATGTATATGTGCCTGCGGACTGAGGGGCGCGCTGTCATGATTGCCAGTACCTGGTGAAGGCAGCGTGACTGCGTGGCCTGTGAGACCCCCCCCACTATGGCAGTAGTCCGCTGAAATGACCCAGTGGCCAAAAAATGCAGGACATTGAGCAGCTTCTCCAAGGGGCTCAATGCTTGGGAGCAAAGGGTGGGGGATGCAAGGTCATCTTCCCACTCCCTGACCAGGTCTAGGATGATGTGGGGTGGAAACCTATACCTGCCATAGACCTGGTCGTCAGGCATCCCAAAAAGGCTTGTCCGTGGTGCGAAGATGCGTGCCCTGGCTATTCTCCTCCTCCTGCGGTGTCCCACGATCAGTGCTGCGACAAATGGGGCATTCATCGTAGCTTTATATACGTGTTTGTTGTTTGTGCGCACTTCTATACTGTGCGCGGGACGCTTCCGCCTGCCTTCGTTTGGCGGACGCGTTGACGCCTGTGTGCGTCTTTTTCCGTGCGCGGGTTTCCCGTATTCGGATCGATGAATACGGGTTGTTCGCGTGCATGTGGGCGTTCCGTGTAGTTCCCTGCAGTACTTCCCCAGTTACGCCTTCTTTTTCACGCGTTATTCCCTGTTGCGCGTGTTACGCCCACTGTTCCGCCCACTTTGGTTGTGTGCGCCGCACTATGTGCGCTTTTGCTGTGCGCGTAGCGCACGCCGTGTATGCCTGCGTGCGCCATGGCTGGATTGGGCGCACGGACAGCGGGAAACACACGCAGCGTCTTCCTTGCATCGCACACGTGCGCGTGCGCTGCGCTTCTCGCACTTGCGCTACCTTGCGCCTGCTTGCGCATGGATTTTCGGCGCACGTTTGTTCCATGAAACGGCCCCATTATCTATTCTAGGCCATTATGAAAAGCTCAATATGTGATTAAGTGTAAAAATGTTGTAAAGTTCTTATTGAACTAGACAAATAAATAAATAATAATAACACTTTCACTTTACTACTCTTGGGAACAGTAGTTCGCCCAAGAGAAGGTATTTAAAACTTATGAGAAATCCAAAGGACTTCTCTGTGACACTTAAATGAGGTTGCTGTGTGTCACCATACAAAAAGTAGATAGAGTTAGTCAGACACCAAAAACAAAGGAAATACAGAATCCAAATCAGGTCAAAATACATGATGGAGTAAGAAAAAGGTCTCACTCATTTCAGGATAGAAATTAAAAAGTCTTAAAGTCCAGCAAAAGAGCCGGGGGTCTCTAAGGGTGAGGGGAATTAGCACTGAAATGAGAATTCTCTCTAACACATGGCATGCACATTTTAAAAACATTTAACCTGTTTCACCCATGAAGGAAGGACATGGCAACTTCAAACATTCACTACATGACAGAAATTATTTTTATTTATGCTATCATATGCCCATGCCAGAAGACAAAACTATTTGTGCAGTAATCTTAGAATTAACGAACATTGCTCTAAATTTCTCACACACACTGTCAATGCTCCCTAGTTATCACATTAAATTGACTATGAACATAGTGTGGAGGATTTATTCTGGTTTGTACTTGAAAAAGTATGGCCTTCTCCCAACTATGAATAGGCTAAAAAACTGGCCTAGAAACATCACGTGTGGAATTTTCATCTGCATTCCATTGAATGTGGCTTGAATTCTTTGGAAGAATGAGATTCATTCTCGGCTGGTTGAATTGCATTAGTTCAGTCCCTCCATCTGTTAATAGGCGTGTTTAACATTCTAATATGTCTGACATCAATTCTTTTCATGAAGTCTTTCCACTGTCTCCACTAACTATGGCAGTGGGCACAACCTCCTCACGCATGGTACGCATTCAAATAGCTAAGGGGACGTCCCTGCTGAATACAGGGATGTTCAAGCCCGTGTTTACTAGTCATTTGAGGCCTGAGTTTTAAAATCATAATTCGTTCATAGATTTGTTGATAGATACATTTATGCGAGCTCTGTAGTGGTTAATGTTAATACGATGCTTTAATCCAGAATGCAAGTATTGAACAGCGTGCTGTGCACTCCAGACCATTTATGTAGGGTATACGTTATGGATCGATCCTTTCAGTTATGCAGTATCTAGGTAAAGCATGGTCTGTTCTCAACTACCTATATGATCCTTCCAGTTATTTTATCATGCAATTTGGCTTTTAGGTTTCAAATACCCGGCTTAAATGACAGATTTCATTTATTTCAGATCCTTTTATCAACTTTGTTTGTTTCACTGTTATAATCCCCATTTTGGCTTGCACACGGGTTTGAAGGGTTGCACTTTTTAATGATTTGTAGTTGACATTGGTCATTAATTACAGTGTCCACACTGTTCTGCTATAGAGGACAAATTAATCATTGCCCTGTAAAAATTGACAAAAACATTTGTATTTAAATTGAATGTCTCTTCAAATAATGTTTGGAGGCAACACGATTCTATTTAAATAAGTATTTATGTAACTCAATTCACAATATGATTTTGTTTTTAGTAATTCTCACCCTGAGGAACACATGCTTATTCAGCATATACACCAAAAGTGTTTGGTGTTGGAGTCACAAATATTGATGATGGCATAACAAACAAGATGAATGTGTTCACAATTGTATGGCTTGTTACTGTATATATTATTGTTGGGCTGGTTGATGGTCTTTGCAACTTTTGTCCAGTACTTTTTGCACATTTAGTCAGGTTTGAATGTATGTGAACGTATGTGTATGGTTGATTTGATGAGTATTGGATGAATTCTTCTGTATTTTTGGATGCATTTATTTGAGATGATATGACACTTTGTATTTTAATTGAGTATCCTCTAGTTTCTGATGAATTGAGTCATGTTATTTGCATTATAATCTTTTTGTATTATAAAAACATTTTCTGTGCTACACCTTGTGTATGGGAATATCATTGTGGTGTTTTGTTGTCTTATGAATTTTGAGAATATTTATTATTTCAATAATCAAACAATGATTCATGAATTTTCAGTCAATTTATTCTACAGATGTGATTATTCTGTATATAATCGCCGGTTTTCAAGACAATAAACAAAAGATGCCTCTGTTTGTCATCACCCAACATGGATGTGAGCCTGGTTTCTCCAATGCTATGGTTATGGCTCCAGCATTGTGATAAGTACCTAGACAATTGCAACTGATTACCACATCTCGATTCCTTGAAAGTGAAATAACTCTTTTCCTTGTTTTCTTCTTCCTTTTTTGTTTTACAGGTTTAAATGCTTTGTGTATTTCAATTGTTTGCCTCACTTTTCTATGAACCACGAAGAAGCAGGCATGAATTGAAACCAACATATTTATAACAAATCGTTTTTCATTGATTCATAAACCGTTGGATTTGCAGCCAATGTTGTTATCTCATTATGTTGGACAGACTAAATACAATAATCTTTCACAAGACATATGTGTAATTTATTTGCAATTTTTCACCAAATGCATCATAGATGTGCTTTCTACAGCATTATACAGCTATATATTAAAATGTGCACATGTTTGCAATGTGTACAAAACACAGTTTTTTCTCTAACTTTCAAACACAGTTTACAAGATACATCACACATCACTCACCTGGCTTCTGGCTGAGCTGGTACAGGAAAGATTTTCTAGGGTCTGCATTGTCCCGGAAAGTCAATTGGAGAAGAGAGCCTGACTTTTTGAATTTCTGCATTAGCCACAAACCTGCATTAAAAGATTTTCATTTGTATACTGAACTTGGCCATGTTGCACAAATATCATAAAGATGTTATTCAAATATTGGAATGTAATCCAATCAGTGTAGGAATATTGGGAATGCTAAGAAATAGAAGGCAAATTCAAGGAAAATGACCTTACAATTGGAATATTTGCTTTTCATAAGTGGCGGGCAGCTTTCTCCTAAGAAATTATTGATTTATTATTGAGTCGTATACATATTGTCTTCTTATGGAACTGATGTTCCTGATATTATTAAGACATGTAATGACCCTGTCTGCATATGAGCATTACTGCTGCAACCGGAAATTGAATATCTCTTTTAAGTACAATACATATTAACCTGCTTCAACCTGTGAAATTATTGATCATGGAAATTTCCCAAAATTCCCAATTCCCATGATGGACTTTATAAAAGACTCTTTTGATACATAGTCAAATAGAGAAGAACAGATGATGGACATTTCAACCCACCACTTGCCATTCAATGTAGTAACTTGGAACGAGGGTGAACAATGTTGAAGTTTCATGTCCACCAAACGTTTGTACAAGAAGACGTCTGAAAATCTGACAGTTGTTGACTGTGAACATAACTTATTCTTTGGACTAATAGCTGCTTTGCAATTACACTTACCAGTACTCACAAGGGTGCTGTTGTTATACAGTGTTCCCAGGTGTGGTCCAGAGAGTGAAAGGAAGGTGTGCAGTTTGTTCAGATAGTATCGAAACCGTGGTCGAGTCAGCACTGATCTAATGATGATGGTACCGAGAGAATGGCCAATAAAGCTGTGTAAAAACAGTTACAATTACTACATGCATAAGTGCAGCATGTTAATTTCCATTTAGTTGATTTGCCACTTCCATGTGTTTTTACTTACTGCACAATTCAACAAAGGTATACCACATATCTGTGCACTGAGTTCATGGACAGTTCTGTTTTTGGACTAGCCAAGTAAAAGCCCAACTATCTTGGTGGTACTGCAAGAAATATTGGTGAGTGATACATATTTCAACTGATCACCTCCTAATGTTCCTCCCCATTACAAGAACAACTATTTCTACACATTGGTGCCGTTATTATTATTATTATTATTATTATTATTATTATTATTATTATTATTATTATTATTATTATTATTACTATTGTTATTTAAAAATGTATAAAGCACAAACAAAGGCCCAGGGGCATCTAGACGCTAAAGTCGGCAGCTAGGTAACAGATGCTTCATAATCATAACCTGCAGAGAACTGAATCAAAACAAGTGGGTTTTCAATGCTCTCCAGAAAGGGAGATACTCATCAATGGCTCCAGTTATGCATCAGATGTAGTATACCCACAGTTGTATGATAGCCTATAGGTAAAACACACAGCACAGCATTTAAGATATAACATAGCGATGCTGCTCAACTGGTAGCGATAACACAGCAATTTTAGACTGAAAAGGAATATTCTGTCCAAATGTTAATTTCACTCTGAATTAGTGAAAATCCTCAACTGCAAATTCTAAAAAAAAGAAATTATTTATTTATACATTCCAGATTTAACCTGGTAGTCATATTAGAGAACATATCCAGCTAAAATTAATTTTGCAGTA
This sequence comes from Ambystoma mexicanum, assembly GCF_040938575.1. Taxonomy (NCBI): domain Eukaryota; kingdom Metazoa; phylum Chordata; class Amphibia; order Caudata; family Ambystomatidae; genus Ambystoma; species Ambystoma mexicanum. Next base: position 1,178,814,451 of record NC_090933.1, read on the forward strand.
GAAGAACTCAGCTAGCAGAGGTCTACATGTTGCATTCATCAAAACTTTTGGGCTGGCATGCATTTGGGTTGTGGGGGGCGGTGGTATGGCAATTTTTCAGATCAACTGTGGATCCAGTGATAGTTACACATGGGCATCCTTGCCAGAAAAACACACCCATTGCTGTTCCTGACATCCTAATGGGCAGGGCTGCGTTATACAATACTCCCAATTTTCCAAAAGTGAGTGTATCATAGAGTACTAACAGGCGTAAAGCTCAACAGCACCGTGAACACCATGTGCTGCTGTTAGAATATTACAGTATCTCAGTCAGTCATTCAGAAAACTTTATATTTAGGGCCTGAAAACCCATACAGGTACAAGAGAAACAATAATCATAAAATCAAGTAGAAATTCAAGTCTCAATATCAACAGAGGCAATTCATACCAAGAAATATGCAGGTACTTGTGGTATCTTGTGTGCCTGGGCTATTCGGTCTTGGATGAATGAGTTGGTATGTTGTAGCATCCTTTGGTGTGTAACATTCTCTTGGAACATGGAGTCCCAAACCCTGGGTGTTCCAAGTAATTAAGGATGAAGAAGGAGGATCATTACAGGGGGAAGCTGAATGGTACACCAGTGGGTTTAAGGAAGAAGTTCTAATAAAGGAACCTTCAATTCTACTGATGAGAGTAATGTTATTTCACCGGTGATGAGCCGAGGAGGTAACCGTGCTGGCAGCCCCACCTAGTAGCTGGCAATGAGAAGGGAGCGTGCAAGATGGGATTTGAGCCACTCAGTTGAGGAATGCGCAGATCTCGAAAACCAATGCTTTAGAAATGAATTGCCTGGAGTTCAAGGTAAGATTCACCTGAAGACTGTTTATTCATGATTATTTTCTGTGCGCCCCATCGAAAGATCAGTACATAATGTAGTACATATTAAATGATGTGTCATAGCAAGTATTAATGGAAAGAACCGCAGAACATTCTCCATGCGCCTGTGCAACATGTATTAATACATTGTTATTTGTCAATACCTAAATGGAGTGGGCGCTTCAGACATCAGAGTTCCCAAATATTCGTAGTGGCCCTCTCAGCCACAGTATATAGGGAAATGTAGGAAGAAAGGAGGCTCTGAATTTTACTAAAAACTGAAAAATGATCCCATTTGCCAAAAAGAGAGTGGGACTCGGTTGTGAGACTCTGGACTGAATCTGGTGTGTGTGCATTGAAACGTACAAGGTAAAAGGGGGTTTTGAATTCACCATTACATAAAAGCTGATATTTTCAGTCAGCACACCATGGGAATATGGACTGTGTTGCAATGACGCATAAGACTAATAGTTTACTTACAATACCAATAGCCCTAAACTACTAACCTATGCCCTGACTAATGTTCAAGGCAGTTCAGTCCATAGTCCTGTGGTGCAAAATATTGGTGTAGGATAATGGTATAATCCGGCTCATTTTAAAAGAGAATAAAAATGCAGAATGAAAGCTGCTTTCTTGCAAGGAAAAGCTGAGGAATGTGTAATATATTTTGCTCAAAACAAGCTTATTGTTTAAAAGACTTTCAGAGCAAGAACCAGCGTAGAAATGTTTCCATTTGCATCTGTTGGCTTCTGCCTAAATCACAGCCAATGCTGCAGGCAGAACACGTGCTCTCTGGAACCTTCTAGTAGGTTGTTTTGTTTGACAAAGGGAGGTGGTTTTGCTTGGCACATGACATCACGGTGAAAGGCAGGCATTTTCTTACACTTTATGCAGGCCAACTTACATTTGTGGGCAGATCACAGAGAGAGGATTTAAAAAAGGCTGTCTGACAGAGAAGTTTGGCAGAGCAAGAAAAGAAGGAATATTTCAAAATACTTCATGTTTGACCACATAAGGACCATAACTGATGCTCAACCAGGGCCCATTCTGTCTCATGGTTCATCGCTCAGTGACATGATGTACTTCCCTGTCCAAAATTAATCCCTTATCCCAGCCGTATTCCTTTTCCCAAAGCACACGCTTGCTGTAGAGAGCATATCTATCCTCCCTGATGTACCTCCTAATTCCATGGCTTGAGACCCACCCACATTATAGAATCGATCAACTGCCTGTAGGCTGATTCCTGTCCATTGCCCCATTCCCATTTTGAGGCCCATCCCACCTGACTTAGAACCCCAACACTTAAAATTAAGCCATCTCTGAAGCCCATCACAAAACCTTACACGTATTAGATTTAGGGGCGTTTGTATAATGCTGGTTAATATAACACTTTCCAATACACTCGGCCTCATTACAACCCTGGAGGTAGCTGTGTCTGAAAAACAGGCAAGGCTGCCTCCGGAGTTGCATTTTTTCCAGCGCCCAGAAATGGGCAATTACTGGGTCATTACGGCCTTCTTTTTGGCCATTACTGGGCACCAGAAAAAATGTGTCCCCATTCCCAATGAGCCCAAAAAGCCAAGATCAGGTGTTCGGAGAAATCTTATTGGCTGCAGCACACTATAAGGGTGCCAATTTAAAACAATTAAGTAGAAAAGTATTGGTACATCCCGATCTGCTAAGCCATGCAATTTCTGTAAAGGACCTGAACTATTCCTGAGAAATGTAGTAATCTGTTTCAGCCTCATCATTGAGGAGTATCTTAGGTGCATGGGAGCGGTGATGGCCATGCCTCTGAAATCCTCCGCCCCTTACAGTGATGTTGAAACATCCCAGGAATTCATCTGTACATCTTTACATTACACTGTTTTTTGGTTCCTTCTGTTTTCTGACCCACATCCTTGCTTGAACATTCTCTCTCTCTCTCTCTCTTGCCCTGACCCTCTCCATCCTTCGCTGACCTGCCTTCTCTCGGCCTCTCTCTTTCCTCTCTCTTTCTCTCTGTCACTCTCTCTCTCTCCATTTCTCTATTGCACCCACACACACACATCCTTTCTCTTGCAACTTGGTGCTATCCTATGCAGCTCTCATTCTGTTCTGAAGGCTGAAGGGTTGGGAAGACCCACGGGAAAGATAATCTAGACCAGAGAGCTAAGACCCTGTTACCCCGTTGCCTTATGTAGATATATTGTACCACAAGGCCATCTTGCTTGTTCTGACACTGCCACCCCTATGTCCCAGCTGATACCAGAATGGAGCCACAGCCGATCAAGTGACTCAAATATCTTCTACAAGTCTCATGTGGTGCCTAAAAGATGTTCCCTGCCACATTTAAGTATAACAAATAAATAAAAAATAAAAAAACAGGAGTTGCAGAGTTTCTAAGTCTAGTGAGAGAGTTAAAGTCAATCATAGCTCAACTTGGACAGGGCACCATGATGGGCCAGTATGGAACCATAACAACCAATTCCACCTCATCCTTCCTGACATTTATCGGAGACCTAAATATCAGGGGAATGGTCAGAAAAAGGCCAGACCTTTGCCCTTCAGTCTGATGTCTTACTGTATAAACGCAATATCCGCACATTGTCCAGGCTAGCAAACATGTCCATCTAAGCAATACAAACCTACCTGCATTGAAGCAAAAAAGAATTTCACTCACAGCTGCTGGTCCTGGAAAAGGAACAACCACATCTGTCTGCTATCAAATTAAATGTTCCTTGGAGATTAATTACAGTGATAGATAGCATATTTTCTTTCACCAACTAAAGACTCGTTCTTCCAAAGCTTCAAGGTATCTCCACTTTTCCTTTACTGCTAATTTGTGAATGCATGTGTATACATTGTGTTGGTATGAATCACTACTGACTTTCCTTTTACCTGAGACGAAAACACCAGGAGTACCATAAGCACCACAGCCAACTCCCTCCAGTTGGAAGAAACCCCGCTCTCCAGTTCTAATCATTGTCACTGAGTTCACACACACTCCAAATTAGCACCCATTCCCGCCTGACTTACATCCATAATCAGGATCGCTGAGCTTTCTGGGGTCTTGCACAGTCATATTTCCAATCCTTGCAAGCAACCCACCATTAAAGATTCTACTGGACTTTCATGGCCTCATTACAAGGTTGCCGGTGCGGAAACAACTGTGCCAGTAAGCTTGCCGGTATCGTTGTTTCCGGATCGGCAAAGTATGAGTTCTGCGAGCAGGAACCTTTCAGCCCCCCTGCTCTGAACAGGCGGGTGGAAAAGCACCCACTTGCAGACCTTGACGGATGCACCGGCACCAGTCATGAATGGATTCCGGTGCACCTAACCTCCCCATTGAATCCAATGGCACTCGAAAGGGAATGGGGAGTAATATTTTCTGGTGCCTGGCAATTACCAGGACCGCTGGGCCATAATGCCACAGTAAGTCCCCAATTGCCAGGCGCCAGAAAAAAATGACTCCGTTTTTACTGGCACGGCTACCGCTGGACTCATAATAAGGCCCCAAATGTGTTGTAGTCAATGTTATTTGGCTTCCAGTGCAATGGTGTGGTACAAGCCCCAGTCCACCAAGAACACTATTTCTTCCATGTTCCTATGCACTCTGAGATGTGGTATGGACAGAAGGTGAAGTAACTTGTCTCTCAGCTTTATCACAACATTTGAGGGTGGGGGGATTAGGCCAGACCCACACATGCTGTTATTGTCATCAAATGGGCACATTTGGGATTTCTTTGTGTTGATCATGAAGATCCCGTTGTTGACTTGGGCACAAACTCTGTTGGTATTTATCTGAAACATTTTGACAATTGGAGCCTACATCTGACACTGACATCTGACATTCATCAAGCAGTGTTTAATGTGTGCACACCCACTAGAAGAAGCAAACCAGTGCAGATGCTAACATCTTTATACGTTTCCTCTTTTGGATAGAACAGTGTGGGTGACATGCTGGAACTTCTGCCCTAGAATGGCTAATCTGCTCTATATGTGCTGGCAAAAAGGATGAAATTATCATTATTATTATTTGACTTGCACAGCGCACCACAGCCCCAGACCCGGAGACTTAAGGGCGCTAGCTAAACAAAACAGAGAACACAACAACAAGGAAACTATGAACATATCAAGACAAAACAGAAGGCCGAGGAATCCGAGGTCACATCAGTGGCATTTAGTAAGAAAGAAGTTATATTATTATTATTATTATTTGACTAAATATATTGCTATGGATCCTGTAGGTCCAGCATCTGATTACATCTCCAGTATGTAGTAGAGGCAGAACCCTCAGAACTGTTTTCATTGTTGTGCAAACTAATGATAGCCAATACATGATCTCCTCAAGGTTTTGATTCTTAAGGTTGAGACACAAGTGGAAACCCCTGGTGCCGGCATCACCATAACGACTCAGGATGAGAAACCTTCAGTTACTTCCAGATGGGAATTGGCGCCGGCTCCTTCGGCATTATGTGCAATTGTTGACAACACTCCTGATCCAGCTGAGACTGCATTTTTAACACTCCCAAAACAGGAGACTCATCGAGAATTCTAAGACATATGCACCTCTTACAATATACAAAGCCTATGGTTTTCTTCAACTTCTAAACAAATGCATGAAGATTGTCAGATACGACCAATTATGTAAATTGGCACGAATCAATGCAATGATCTAATCGACTCAGTCATTGATATATTTTAATTTCCATATGCACATTTGTACACATCCCTTACACATTTATTGTGCATTTAAGCTAGGCAGCTATTTCTAGCTGAAAACATTTGAACTTGTATCATAGAGTCCAGCTGATAAGTTTTTTTTTAAATATAGGATTGTTCAAAGTTTAGCTTAACAGAGCAGTGCACTTTTAACTTCATTTGTCATCAGCATGGCGTACACTGGAGACGAGGGACGGGGACAGACATATGTATTTAGAGCCTACCATTTCGGTACTGGACTACCTGGGACAAAGACTGATATGTGTTTGGAAATGTCGCCTCTGGGGAAATCATAGTGAGCTCATGGTTGAGCCCCTCCAAGGGACCATCCACCTAAGGACGGGTCAATGGGCCATGTTCGGCTCATTGACCTGGGTATCCCAGACCTCTTTATGCATGTAGAGCAATGCAATCTATGCATTAGTGCAAACTCGAAAACACTACAATAAATAACACATGAAAGGTGGATGCTATCTGACCTCTTCATTCTAGATGTAAGCACTTTTGTTATAGCTACAATAACTTCTTCTTTCCAAACTCCATCATCATGCATTGCACACATCCCATAATATGACTAGAGTGTTCTGATTTTTCCAAATGTGAGCATTTTAAGTTTAATTAAAACGTATCAAATATACCAAAATGTGCCTTTTTACCACCTTACCTTATTTTGGCTATTGAGAGGTTGTACAGCTGAATGTGTTGTATTATTTCATCAATGAGCCGGTCAGTCATTGCATCGAAATCTGCAAACGTGTCATTCTGTGAAGAGAATCAGCGACAGAGACACACTGTGAAATCGCCATCCGACATTCCTTCACTCTGTAAACAGTCATATGTTAGTGATCAGACCTGTACTGTTACTGAGTACCTAAATGTATTTCTTATCCAGCGCAATTCTTTTGATAGCTGGCGGTATGGAACGTTTACACATGTATGGTTGTATGTAAAACAGTGCTGGTATGTTCTTAAATAAGGAATGAAAATGCAAAAGACGTGCATCTAGACAATGCAAGAAGAGTGTCCACTTCAAGAGCATAGCTAGCTGTGGACTCGAGGCCAGGTAACACAACCCAGCACAATCACCCACAATACCAACACTCCACTTAGAAATACAACATGGTATCATTCATTAGAAACAAGAAAGCAAAGCAAAACACACGCTTGCACTGCCTGACAATTGAGCATGCATGGCCATGGTACACGATATAGAAATTGGCAAAGACAATACTTGTCTTTTTGCAGTTTTTATTACATTTGTAGGCAGTTGTTAAGGAGAACAGGCAACCTTGATGTGGCTAGGTATGCAGCCCGGTGGGGGGCCGTTGGCATGGTGTATGGTATGTCATGTTATGTTATGTTAACAGTTTTCATACCGAAGTACAGCACAATGAACACCAAAAGAGGCACCGTGGCGCTATGATTGAAACAAAGATAGCACTATGTGAGAGACTAGAAGAATATCATTTTCAGAGCTTTCCTAAAGTGTGTATGAATCGGACAGGCAATTGGGAGAGCATTCCACAACATGGCAGCTCTGACCGAAAAAGAGCGGCCTCCCATTCTTGCACGATAAACTCTTGGATCAGCCAATAGAAATTGGTCCGCAGAGCGCAGTTCACGGGTAGGGACACAAGGGCGGAATTTCAGCTGCAAATATTCCGGGCCCGGAGCATAGAAGGCCCTATGCACTAAATAAAGTGATCTGAAGGACACACCTGCTAATAACCAGGGCAGAGACTATTGGTGCACAGAAATGAGGGGGAATATAGGGCAAAACTTTCCTGAGTATTTTCAATTGCAAAAGGGCAGCCTGGCAAACCGACCCAATCTGAGAGGCCATAGCGAGGGAGGCTGACAGGTTACCAACCACATTTTTGACAGTCGGAACCTCCACAGGAAAAGTACCCAACGCAGATGGCCAGAAAGACGAGTCCAAAGAGAAGGCACAGTGTCAGTACCTGCAACCATAACCTTGGTCTTATCTCCGTTAAGTTTTAATGAGTTCTCGCTCATCCAGCATCCCACGGCAGAGAGGCATTCTTGCAGCTGAGTGGCATTGGCAGGATGAAGTAAATCACGCCGAACCAAGATCTGAGTATGGTCAGCGTACGAGTAGCATCTAAAGCCGTGGGAGCGGCTCAGAGCGATAAGAGGTTGTATATAGATATTGAACAGTGTGGGGGACAGTGCAGAGGGGCAGATAGGTAGGCAGGGTAGGTATGCAGACATACAGTAGCATAGGGAGGTGTAGGGTGGAAGATAGTCAGGCATCATGAAGATTGCTTAGAAAGTAATGTGACATAGTGGGTTCATTTCTAGGCAGAGGGTAGTGTGGGTAGAACACCATGTGTGGGGCACTTTGGGTAAGCAGGCATTCATGAGTAGGCTGGGAATATGGATAGGCAGGTGCAGGGTATTAGTCAGGCAGACATGGTGTATTATGTGTAAGCAGGCATGGACAAAACAATGGTGGACAAGTAATGATGCATGGCGTATAATCCATTGGGGCAGAAATGGGTTACGGGTGGTGGGGGTGGATAGGCAGAATTCATAATGCATGTTCATATTTTCATGGTTTCATTTGTGGTGTCTTTAGACAGTCAAGTTGGTCCACAGTTTTGGTTTTATGAGGATATTTATATTCATCATCTCTACCTGGGAGGAGAGAACACTGCATGTTTTCAGTTAGTTGCCTCATAAATCACTTATTGGCAAAAACATTCTCTTTCGAGTGGAAATATTGCAAGGGTGCAGACTGGCCCCTTCAGGGGGCCTGAGGGTCTCCGAGACAACAGTACAACTGTGTCCACTTGCTAGAAACCTCAGTCTGCTGAAGTATCTACTGGCAAGTCCAGCCTGGCATTTGCAGAAGGACATGTTTCACAATACATTATATATTAGCAGTATTTATTAGCAGTTTTCACAGTCAACGTCGGATGGGGCTAGTCAGACTGGCTTACGTGATTGTAGATAGTAATGTCAAGGGATGATGCCACCTTTGCAGTGTCCGAAGTAAACACAGACCCCACTCTGGGGGAAGGTCAGAGGGGGTCTGGCAGCAGCATATAAGCTCAATTGTGCTCCCCCAGTGGAGGCATCCCTGTGCCTTCCCAGCTTCATGATCTGTAGGCAGGCTTAGAGGGTGACTGAGCAAGTGTGGCGTGTTGTTGACTCAAGGGTTAAGATGCATGCTGCTTGTAGAGATGCAATGCATGGAGAAGAAAGCAGGTCATATCACTTCACAGAAGCACATGGAAGCCTAGGGTTCACATTTACAAAACTCCCAATTGTTAAAAGCATTTTGCAAATGCTCATATCGGACCACCAAAGAGAATCCGTTATTTGGTTGTTGCATGCCACAGGCCTTGCCAGTTGCCATGCCGATGGAATATTCCCTTTCCCAGCATAACTTTTTTGTTCTCTCTCTCTTGTCTGTAGCATTTGTTTTGGATAATTGGGTTGCTTTTTGCAAACATATGCATTAACGTGACAGAAGACGGTGTGTCATCATAATAGTCTTTAATTCAGTCATTACATCACAGCAGCCCCAGCCTCTGGTCCCTCTTCCTCAATTCACCCCTCCCCCCCTGTGTTCCTCTATTCATACCTACACATTCCACTCCAGCATTCCACATTCTCAGAAGAGCATGTTACACCATCAATGCATGGAATCATTATTTAGCTGCTTATCTCACAATAACTATATAGATATATGTGTGTGTTCTGCTTGTCAAACCTGAACGTTACAAACGCCACAATAATTGTTTATATGTTACTCACTCATCCAACATACATGTTAAAACTGATATTTAACACATCTCCTTTCCTTTGACACCTCAACTCTTAACGTACGTCCTTACCACTGTAAACCCCCTTCCTTTGTTCATGGGTACCACTGCCACCCTTTCTTTGTTCCAGACTCCGACCTTCCCTAACCTCATTAAATTACCCAAGTCATCCTTGACAACATATACTCTGGAAAATTTGAACAAGCCCTTTCGCACAAGCCTACCCGCTCTCACTGTTACCACTGACCCTCATGTCATCAACCACTCTTGTACACAATCCAACGTATCATAACACTTCCTAGCCTCTCTCTCACCTCACAATCCTCCTCCTCACTTCATCCTCGCCTACTTCCACTACACCTGCTCTGTTCAGCCACCCGGGACACAAACTCATGTTAAGCTTGCATCTCCTCAAACTCTCCAATGGAGATAGTTTGGATGTGTTATGTGGTGCCACCTTGTATTGGAACCCTCTCCAACACTGCATGCACCCAATCACCTCCCATATAAATTGCAATTACTATGACATCCATTAACGTTCTATTGAATCAGTCAACTATTGCATTTCCCTGGGGGATATTACAATGCTGTTGTAACTGCTATAATCCATTACACTCTAAAGACTCTTCCAGTTATTTTGCTACAAAGTGCAGACCATTGTCTGAGAAAACATAAATCTATTCCAGCAATTGTATCACTTTCTGTTCACTAATGTACTTCACTGCAAACACCTCATGCTACTTTGTTAAAACATCTACCAACACCACCACATAACCTCGTTGTGTTCCTCTCAAATTCACAATTCCTTATATATCAACCACCACAACATCCCAGACATTATCTGCAACTGAAACCACCTTCATGACTTAACACCTTATCACTATTTTGGCATCCATCACATACCTTAATCACATGTCCTCAATGTCCTTGTCCTTCCCTGGCCACAAATAATCTCACCTTATTAAACATTTGGTTTTATATACACCCAGATACCCCTCATTTGCAAACTCCATCACATGGACCCTCATGCCTGCTGGCACTACCACACAGTGTCCCCTGACCAGCAAGTATCCCTCAATACCAAAATCATTTTCTATTCTACTGAATACCTTACCACTCCCAATGACCCCCTCATGAGGCTGAACCCCACACATAAACTCCATCACCTTATTGTAGGGCTCATCCCTCTCACAGTTTGGAATTTCACTCCATCTCGTTTATTGCTTTGGCATTTGGATAAACCTCACCTCCTCTGGTAGATGCCTCAATCACGTGCTCTCCCTCACATTGTTTCCTATTTTCCAAAGCATTCCTGAATAAAGTGTCAGCTGCTCCATTCCTTTCCTCTTAGACATATACCATTTCAAAATCTAAACCCTGCATTCCGAGATCCATCAAACAATTCTGCTCGATATTCAATCCAAACCTCTTTTGTTGAAAATGGATGCCAAATGCATATGCTCAGTTACTATTGGAAATGACCTACCCCACAGATAACATTTCATTTGAACTTGTCCACTCCCCATATACTTGCCAATGCTTAACTATCAACCACTGAGTACCTTTCCTTCACCTCCCTCAAAGAGCGAGACACAAATGCAACCACATGCATTTCTATTCCATCTGTTTGCATGAAAACACCCAAAGCCATATTCACTAGTGTCCCTGTAAACATACACCTTACAATCTTCTATGTATCCTTGTAGAACAGGAGAATTCAGCACATTCTGCTTTCCTGAATTCCTCATCACACTCTTCATCCTAAGTAAACCTTGCATTCTTTCTTGTGGAACCCCTCAATCTCTTAGTCTTGTCTGCCTCATTCCTTCCAAACATCCGGCAATCAGACACACAAATGAGGCAAACTCACTTATATTCTTGGGAAGCTTCATGTTAGCTATCACTTCAAGGGCATCCAACTTTGGCATGATGCCTTGCTCTGACAGTTCATGTCCTAAATATTCAACTATGCTCTTCCTAAATTCACATTTCTCTATTGAAATTGTTAAAAAAGCTTCACACAAGTTTTTCAACCTGCTCTTCAATCTCATGTCATGCTTCACTTCATCCTTCCCCTACACCAAAATGTCATCCTGTTAAGATCTCACACCCTCCATATAAATGATTTACTTATTATTTAACCTATGGAATACACATGAAGCAGATATGAGTCAGAAAGGCATCCACTGTCACCTATATAAACCAAAAGGAGTTATAAAGTATTCAGATCCTCGAAGAGGACAACTTTGCCCCGAACACTCCAGCAATCAAATAATTAATCTTTGCTAGCTGAAATCTAGTCAGTGCCCTCAAGTCAATAAACAGTCTAATTGCTCCATTACTCTTCCATATTGCCACAACTGGGCTTATCCACTCAGCTGCTTCCCCCACTTCAATAATTCCTTCTTTCGATAGTGTTTGGAGTGAGGGGTCGTTTGGGCCCCCCTCGCACATTCTGCACATTATGGACCACTTGCTTGTGCAATAGTGGGGACGCCCCATTGCCCTTATGCTAACATTAGCATAACTGGGACTATTGCGGGATACACTTGGCTTCCATTTTGTGTGCCCTCAACTCCATCTTTGGACTAGACCTCACTTTTATAGTACAAAAAGGCTTGTCTCCCCTTTGCAGCACCGTGCACAGCGTGCTCACAGCCCCCACCTTTTCTCCACTGTCTGAGAGCTTCACAAATCCCTTGCTAACGGATGCCCCGGGGAAAATTGAAACAAATAACAGAATGTACCATATCACCCTTCTTCTGTGATCACCGTCCTGTGTTTGAACTGGCTCGAACCATGCCTTGTAGCTCATTATCTCCACAAACCTGCCCCTGCTCCCTTCCCCTCGCTGTTGTAAATTACTGCTAATGTAACCCTGTCCCCTCTTAAGGTATTCTCTTGATGTATCAGAAGTGTGACCCTGCTTTGCAGCCGACCCCACAGTGCCCCCAATAAACCCAGACCTCTGTCATAGTATTTTGTGCCCTAAAACTGACATATGTCATTACACTCCCAGCTTGCCTTGATGTACTAAGAACCACCCAGTCGCTCAGGTTATCACAGAGGACAAGCCCTCTGCACCTTGTACCCCATAAAAGTCCCAATGAAAGATGGTGTAATCGCATGCATGAAATGTATAGGTTTTCAAGATTTATTCAAAGGTATACTAATGATTGTTATTTATTATATATCAATTGGTAGTTTCTCATGCCAGCTTAGTTAGTGCCAACTCTATCTCATTGTGACCTAACCCTCACCCTCCTGGACACATGCAGCTGGACCTCATGACGCTCACCCTCCCACCAACTGGGCAGACTATCCGGGAGAAGCAGTGCCTACAACGATATATGTGCCTCCATCCTCCAGCCAATCCTGCACTGTTGTAGTACCCTATGTTAGTTGCGTCACTTATGACCCTGTTTTCCTTTATAATTCTTTGTAATTGCAATGTTTGCCAGAGCGCTCGCGAGGCAGCAGAGTTCTCTGGATGCCAACTTTATATAAACTTACAAAATCTTGCAACCTGTTCTCTTAGTCTAATTCCCCACTGGGGTGTGTTGCATGTTATTATTCTGCATCAGTATGATGGGGAGTGAGCCTTTACAATAGTCCCTTGAATTCACTTTTGATCATGCAAACTTTAGCCTTCACTGGCATCGTCCCAGCCTTCCTCTTTATCTGGTGCACAAGTCCGTTTTCCTATGGTGGTAGCCATCTTGTTTAATTATTAATGAGAGTTTGGGCTCACGCAAATTGAGTGCAGCCCATCTTCTGTCAAAAAACTAAAATTACATCATTCGCACCCTGGATGAACACCAGGCTGTGAATGGCTATCACCCACTTGTCGCAGGAGAACATGGCCAAGCACTGACAGGCCATTACTGCCCACCCACGTCTCCCCACCCTCTTATACAAGGGTGATTTCCATAATGACAAGTTACACAGCACAGCATAAAAGGAAAGGGAATAACAATACATTAACTGGGGCATTCTTTTATTTGGTATGTACCATTACATTGCTATTCAGAGGTTTGACTGCATCTTGTAAGAGTGTTACCTACCCTCTTCCGCATTACCCAAATAGAGTCAAAGGAGATTAGACATCTACCCTACCTTCTGGTACACATCTTGCTAAGTACAAAAACTTCATAGACTCCTTCAAAAATGTAACCTGTCATCTTGGTGCTTTTTTCTTGCAGCATGTGTTGAGGATTCATTCCAGACATCTTGACATGGTGAGTGGATTGAAAAGACATATTGTACAGGGACTATTTTGACGGAGGACAGCTTGGCTGGCTCTCTGGGCACAGACGGCCATCAGGTGTGGGAAGAGTTGGTAGCTCGGTTGTGGGTCCCATGCAGCTAATATCCAATTACCTCAAGATGTAGAGTATTAGAATAATGAGTGACAGACAACATTGGGGGTAATTCCTTTGGACATATAAACAGCTTGACGTGAATAATTGGGGTGTTTTTCTCTTTAGAAGGTGCTTAAGGTTGACAAATTAAATTCTGATTTTGTACAAGAACATTCAAAGTGGGTGTCCTTGCACACCAGTTTCTTTTGTTGCAGTCAAAAATGTTTTTTGCTTGCAGTCGATCTCTGTATCCCCAAGATGTAGTTTGATGAAAGAGTCTTTGGGTTTGTAAAAAGCCCCAACTAGGACTCATTCCTTATAATGTGAGAACCTACCAAGAGATTGGTGCACTATTAAGCTCTTCTGATAGAAGCCAACCATAGTCACTTTTAAGTATAAATTAACATGCACTTCAGATGTGAAACCTCTTTCGTCAAATACTGATACACATCAATTTGAAATCTAAGCATTTCATTTGGAAGCTGACACCAAGACGAACAATTGGGTAGTTGGGAAGTTTGCAAATAATACTCCAAGATGGAGGATTCTTCTCTTGTGTGCTACTGTCTTCCATAAGCCTGCACATCCTGTCACTACCTAACGTCCTTTGAAGTATGGATGGTTTAGCCCTGCTCTGGAAATCACCACTCGCCATGAGGTTGGATTGTCAGATACTCACTGGGAAAGGGCGGAATTGGGAAACACTAATACAAGATTGTTGATAACTTCAATTACATTCATGTAATTATTTCCATATCTTGCAGGGTATTGGTATATATGCCTAATAATTCACTTCCAATTAATACAAGGCTGTGTTTCTTCCATATGGTGTCGCGATGCATAGACAAGTCCCCGGCCCCCAAAATTATTGAGGTTGAGGAAAATATAGTAGGGGTATAAAGTAACATAGAAGTGGGATGTAGGGAAGAGGGGAGTGCCATATAGGGGTGAGAGAATAATAGCTCATAGTAATGGAGGATGGGAGAGCCAGCTTAGCCATGTGACACGAAGCACTGAACTAAAAACATTTTAATATTGAGACCTAAAAAGGCCAAGCCCCAGTACCAGTAATAGCATATCCTGGCTTTTCAGCACCAATACACATTCCCGTCCTCGTTCCCAGCTCAGGTGGTAGACGAAAGGCCTTATCACTGAATAGATACAACTATCCCATTGTCTCACGCTGCAGGCCTATGCAACTAGAAACAAATGTGAAAAGCCAAATGCCGGAGGGCTGCGCCTGTCTCTGAAGGAAGATCTCCTGGGATTCATAGCAGAGGTCCCCAGCTGCCAAAACAGCTCAGTTTAAATTTAGGGCCCTAGTGCCCTCATAATACTGGTCACTCAATTTGAACTAGCAGATGCTCACCATTAGAACTCTTAAATCCCTCATAGGGTAACTGATTAGTCTGGTCATGGTAGAGCCCAGATGAAGCTCCAGGAAGGGGGCGGCTGCCAAGGGGGTGGGGGGAAACAGAGCTGGATGTCTTGTGATTTGTACTGGCCGGTGAACAAGGTGAGGATAGCACATCTAGGTCAGTGCCGCTGAGGTGTGTTGGGGGTGCCTGCATGTTTAGGATCCAAACAAGCGCCTTTCCATTTCAGAGGGCCAATTTGACTTCAAGAGTATCCACTTAGCTCTTGTCCAAATACCAGGTGCACATCACTTGAATTGTCCGTGGGGAGAGAGGTTTTTTCAATTAAGGATACAATCATATCACTGGTACCTAGAGTGACATGGCCAAAGAACATGTGAGAGGGGATTGGCACAGAGAAATGGTAACCGATTGCTCAATATCCAATATGGAGCGGGTGATCTGTACATAGAGGACAACCAATGAGCTGGGAGAATAATACGATATACTGCTGGCATCATTTAAAATATACTTCCCTGCTTTGAACTAACCAGTGCGCTCCATGGCAGTCTGAATTGAATGCCTCTACTGAATTGTTAGGTTTCTATGAGAAACAAAACCTTGTTATCCTTGCAAGAGGTACACCGAGCAGTTTTCCTTAGAGGATTGTCTTTTACTTAACTGGTTGCTGTTGGTCTGCCCTACAATGGCACACACGTCCATTGAGAAAGGCTGTAAAGCAAAATGAGCACCTGATTTTAATTTTCATTGACACAACACTAAAAAGGTATGACATTATATGATATGATATGTCATTTATAACGTGCATATTCACAAGTATTTCAAGGTGCAACAAGACAAAGGGGGGAGACAGATGGAGGACAAGACAAACAATCTTACTTGGCCTTGTGTCATTCAGATCATGCAAGTGCGACTGCACAAAACTGCCAGGGAGAGGGAAGACTGAGTACAGCCAGGCAGAGCGGCTCTGGGTAAGTGCAAGGAGGCAGGGGGCTGTAGAGGTTACAGTTACAGCCACTAAGTGTGCAGTAGGCCCCACGGAAGTGCACAGGAGACTGATCATGGAGGAGCATGGTACCCAATGAGACTCTGGGGGTAGCCAAGCAACCAGTCAGCTCAACAGGAAGGTAGGTCAGCAGGGGAAAGAGAGAGAGAGAAAGGGAAGGTCTTGAGCAGATTCCAGAACGTCAGGTCATCCAGCTCAAGTTTTAGAGGGGCAGGGAGGCCAACCCAGAAGGAGGCACCTGCAGAAGAGAGAGATCTAACCTCCACTCTCTGCCTGTAGAAGCGTCTGACCCTCAGAGATTTTGAGGTTGCTGAGTGAACGGCTCAAGAAGGAAGGTATTTTTGCAGAGAGAATTGGATGCAGTGCAGGCCCCAGAAAGCCTTGTGGGTGATGAAGAGGTTCTTGAACTTGATCCTTGCAGCCATCGGGAGCAAGTGGAGAGATTTCAGGGCTGGAGAGATACAGTCCCTGGGCTTGAGGCCAAGGATACGTCTTGCAGTCCTGTTCTGATTGGTTGCAGAGGGCAGAGAGTAGAGGAAGTCAGATTGAGAAATAGGCTGTTGCAGTAGTCCAGCCTGAAGAGAAACAGGGCTCTGGAGACAGTGAGCTTCTGCAGGAAAGAAAGAAAAGGAAGAATACCTCTGATAAGGTTCAGCTGTTAGTGGGCCTTCTTGGCAAGTTCCGTGATGTGAAGAGAGAAGGGGAAAGTGGAATCGAAGATGACACCAAGGTTTTTTGCCTCACCGGATGGCAAAAGGACGGGATCCAAGAACGGCAGCCAGAATGAGAGAACGAAAGTGGGAGCAGGGGTCCCAATGAGAAGGATCTCCCCCTTACTGGCATTATGGCAGAGATTGTTGGATGTGCACCAATCCTGAATAGCTGATAGGCAGTCAGTAATGAGCGAAAAAGGAGGCTGAGGGGAGCCTTAAAGTGAAATGAGTGTTATCCACATAACACTGGAAGTTAGAGGAGAAGGTAGAGATCAGGTGGGCCAAAGTGGCCAATTAGACATTGAAGAGCCAAGATGAGAAGAAAGAGCCATGGGGAACACCACATGTGGAGAGAGAGGTAGTGGAGAGAAATGACCCAAGTTGGACCTGGGAGGGTCAGTCCAGGAGAAAGGAGGTCAATCACTCCGGGGTCCGATCCGTGATACCGAGGTTCTCGAAGAGTCGATTGATCAGGCTGATCTGAATGACCATGTCAAAAGGACAAGGAGGATAAGGACAGAAGGACAGCGGGAATGAAATATAGAGAGATGATCTTCACGGGTGTCCAGGAGAGCAGTTTCCATGCATCTGGCTGCTCTGAAGCCAGACCGATAGTCATGGAGACAACCATCAGATTCAGTGTGGAAAGTAAGCTGAGAGGTGGGTAGCTTTTCCAGGAGTTTGTCCAGGAAAGTAGTGATCAAGATTGGGTGATAGTTTGCCGGATAGGTAAGGTCCTGAGAATGCTTTTTTAAGGAGGTTATGCACAGGGGAATGCTTGAGGAGAGAGAGGGATGATCCAGTGGCAAAACAGTGATTGCAGAAATTGTTAAGGCTGGAGTGAGTGTATCAATGTGGTCCTTGATGGTTTTGGAGGCGCAGGAGAGTACCTGTTTGGATGACACTTTCAAAGATTGTTCTCATCTAGAAACATCATTGGGTGTTGTCAGAGAGAAAGAGGAGAAAGGATGAGGAGAGGGGGAAGCAGCCAGAGGAGGCTGAGAGAGGTAGATGGAGAGGACGAGGAGAGCGAGGGCAGAATGTCCTGTGTTTTATAGAGGAAGTGAGAAGCCAGAGCCATACAAAGGGCCTGGGAGGGAACATGACAGGTAGAGACTGCGGAAGGATTGGCCAACTCCTTGCAGATTTTAAAGAGTTTGGCCATGTTGTTAGAGGCCTCAGAGACACAGGCTTGCATGTGGAAAATTATCATTACTTTGTTTTTGTGCATACTACAGATACATATTTTGTTTGTAGGCACAATTTATAGGTTTCCAGTTATCTGCCCTCCAACTATGAGATTTCTAAGATACCCTGTAAATTGACATAAAAAAGGAAGACCTGCACCTTTCAAAAGTGGTTCAGTTGTTGCTAAAATTAAATGTGTTTGAACCCCATTGCATAATTCTTACTTTCTGTATATAATTAAATACATATAGCAAACCAGAGCTTTGTCAAGAGGAAACAGGTAAGGAGCCTGGGACAAAAGGTGTGGGCAGGAAAGGAATATTGGAGACTTTCAGATCTTTATGAATTACACCACCATTATTAATTCACTTTTCTAATTTGTCTAAGTTGATTTACATTTTAGAAATCTTTCAGGTTAGCTCCTTATACATTTTAGTATAGTGTCAGCATAAAACTTAAATGCTTAATTTCCAGGTGGATTTTTATCAGTATTTGACAAAAGAGGGTTGACTTCTGAAGCACATGCTACATTGTCTGACAAGTGTTTGAGCTACCACACATTGAAATTCATGATATCATTACAGGCTAATTATTTAATACATTTTGATTCAAGAAAGAATTCTCTACAGAGAAATTGTTTCACTAACATATAGAGATGAATTATAATGCAAGAATGTTCCACGCTTCAAAGAGAATGTTCATTGAATATTTACACTTGTTTCTACATTCACAATGTTGCCTATGGAAACTATTAAGAGACACTCATTGTGTGGCTGCTGGGAATATATCAGCAGCCCTTTTGATGGGTGCTATACTTGCCTTAGCAGAAAATGATAATTGCCGGAATGACTTTGACTCTATTATAAAATGATAAGATGTGGTAACCACTCTTTCCCCTATCAGTGTGTCTTCGGTTTTTGCTATATACCCATGGGGGTTGTAAGGGTGTGTCCTTGATTATTATTGGTCCAATAGGATTTGTCTCACTTAGCCACCCACCAAATCCTAATCATGATACATCCAAAACAAAACCAATTCAGCTATAATAAGAAGAGGCACAGCAAGACGGGTTTTGGCCCAGACACTCATGGGCTATTTTACACCTACCTAACAACACCCCAAGGACTACCTTTGCAATGTAAATTTACCAAAACACTGTGGGATGTTTTTACCCATGCATCCAAGCCCTACCATAAAACTGTGCAGTACTGCCATGGAAAACATCATGATGGCCAGAACTCTCCAGAGAGTGCACAGGGAAAACATGAAGAATAGGCTGCCACCCATTTTGCCACACAGTAGCCTGAAACCATTGGGAATGGCAATGCTGATTGCCAAAAAGCAACTCAGAACTGTGGGGAATTCATTTTCTTAATCCCAAAAATGGTTGCATTACCAGTACTCACCACTATCAGAAAGCTGGCGTTTTAAAACCACCAGACTTTTGTGTAAAACTGAACAAATGAAACAAAACCAGACCAAGGAAAGACTTGCTAAGAGGTGGATACAATGTAAAACTATATTCTGAAATGACTTGAAGGAAGTAATTATTTAATGTATAGGTAAAAATTGTCAGTTTGATTTGAATGTAGAAAACTGGGAACAAAAAGTGACATTTAGCTGAAACCTGGCTTAATGAAACTGAATTCTGCCTGACAACTACCCCCGACAGGAGTTGAAACTGGATCAACAGCCACTCTTCCCAGGCTTAGCTGCATCCTGCTGCCCCTTGCCAAAAGGAGTTGACACCTCTCTGATTAGATTACGGGTGGAGCACCTGGGAACTGGAAGGGACTGAACAATGCAACTTCCTTGACTCAGGCAAATGTTATATTGGGGCGTCGTAAAATAGCTTCCTCTTGGGAGAAACTGGGGGGCAGCTGTGCCTCTGTGAACAAGCTGGCTTGGGGGAAGTGGATAAACCAGTTATTCCACCATGTGATGTGGGAAGCTACAACCCTTTTTGACCAGGGCATAATTTAAAAAAAGATGGATAATTCATAGTACGGACTTGTCAGAATTATATAAGTAATACCATTATTCTTGTGATTTTTCGGTGCACATTTTAAGAGGCGTTAGGACCCTGTGGTGTATTCTGGGGGGGGTTGCTAGCAGATAATAGGGTCTTACTCCAAATATCTGCATGTTAAAAATCTGACACTTCATCAATTAATGTCCATACTCCTTGCGCACATGTGTGTAATTTTCGGTAAATGTCTGATATTGCAAAACCAGTTAAAAAGCGCAAAATGTTGTCATTTTTGAATGCAAGCACCCAGGAAGATCAGAGGCGGACAAGCATAGACCATAAGGAATATATAATGTGTACATGTAATGTCAACCACTTGTGTATCTGGGAATATGTATTTGAATCAAATATAGATTTGTGGGCAAATTGACCAGGGGAGGATCCTATGACCCATAAACAGACCTCATCATGATGACAATCCATTTCCTTCCCCCAATCATGGGAGAGGGGAGAATTGGGGGAAGGACAAGTAGAGAAGGGCAGGCTTAGCTAGGCCCAGGCACACACCCATTTTCAAAACACATAAAAAGAGACTGTTGGGACAGGTAGAGACATTCAATTCCATTTGCTGCGGAGCATGCTGACCAACGACTTCACATCCAGAGATCCAGACTTCTAATCCATCAATCTCCAGAACCTGTAGCAGAAATTAACTCCAGAATTTGTAGCAGAGAGGCCTGAATCCACCAGTTGAATCCTCTTCAGCAGGCCTCAAAACTAACCAAACTATTCAACAGCCGGGCGAGCTGTTTGAATATTTGCCGAGAATTTTTGCAAGAACCTGTAGCAGTACCCAGAAAGCAGTGTTACATCCAGAATCCAGAGAGGCTAGACCAGCAGAGCAGAGCTGACCCAGATCGCTGTGAGCAGAACCGGTGCCTGATTGACCCGCCGAGCAGACAGAACCGCAGCCAGACGTGTTGACCAGATCCGTGACGAGGCCTAGTTCAAATTTATATTGTGAGTACCTAGCAGAACTGTGCAGAACCAATCTCTTAGTTAAAATAATCTAATCCAAACTATTTTAACCTAAGTAGAACTGCCTCCTAGAAATCGTGTCATCCGTCATTTTTAAAGCTGCACAACTGTCACCTGTCAATTCTGCAGCTGCAAGCTGTCACCTGTCATTTTGAGTTTACTTTAAATCCGAAAAACTATCTTTATTTAATCGTCTGTATCTCTTGAACCGTTTGTGCTTCCAACAAACCTAGAACCAACTTCCTACTCCCTATACTTTTCCCGTAATCACGAGACACGCACTCGAGAAATTTACCGCGGTTTGGCCCGATTTCTTCATCTGTAGAAATCAGCAGCTTTTTGCTTCTCTTTGCTAAAATTCGTTTGCAATCTGCTAATCATTCATAGAGTATTGTTAAAGTGAGCCTGAACTAATATAAAGTAGCCATCACCTACCCTGAACCTCTAGAGGGAATTAAAAGCAATGTTAGCGCCTTTCCACTTCCTTGCAAACCACATTAAAGTAATTTGCCTGTGTTTAAAACTCATCCCTGTTTTCCCTAAGCTTGCTGGGAGAACTGGAAGTGTGTATTGCATTATAAAGTGTGATTTGTTGGGATTCTTGAAGACTGTGTTCTCTCCTTCCATTTCTGGTATTGCATAGAGGGGGAGTGAATTGTCAAAAGAAAAAGTAATCATATTACCTTTTGCTAAAATCATAACAAGTTATTTCTGTACTGCATTTTATTCCACCTTGCGTTTCCTTGATCCATATAAAGCATTCTTTCCCACCTTGTTCTTCTGTTCCTATTCATAGTTACCTCTTGCTGATTACTGCTAATATTCACAAGTGTAATATCCATTATCAATTTATTTATAGAAGTGTGATATATATATTGTTTACATTTTCAAATAAACCTTTTAATTTGCAAAACAAACCTACTTCTTGGCTCAGTGGGGTCAGGGGGATTCTAAGAGGGGGGTGTTATAGAAGGGTTGTCATCCAGAGTACTGAACTGGATATAAATATAGATCAATAAGGGTTTTCCTCAGCATGCCAGACTAGGCATTGACTTAGCTGTAGTGTTGATTGAATATCGCTTACAAGACTAACCCAACTGTTTCAAGGAATTAAAACACATACATTAAATTGAAATAGATTCCAACAACAATAATCCCAGAGGCAATCCTTACATTATAAATAAAATAAAACAACCTAATCACATATTCCTTGAACAAAATAACTACCAATAACAGTGAACTTTATCAATCTTGGCTATCTCCTTCTCCTCCTCTCCTTGACACACTCACTTCTATCTTGCAATAGCGGCCTCTCTCATCTCTCACCATGATATTCAAGTCCCAATAACATAACAAAGCACATCAGCCATACTCACTTCAATCCATGGATTATCGTATCATCCCATATTGTACAAACTGTTAGGTTTGCACTACATTAGAGGCCCATAAGCACACAATGCAGACATCATAGAATGCAGACATTCATTGTAATATTGCATAGACATTCCATTACAACACAATAGAAACACCCAAACCACAGAGTGCATATGCCGCACTGCGCAATGCACACACCCAATTCCATCTGCATATGCACCTACTGCACTCACGGATGAATGGCTGGGGTGGGTGAAACACTAGTACAAGATGCAAGTTGGTTAAGGTGATATTCAATGACTTCAACACCAATTAAATTGCTCAAAGGGAAATCAGATTCAAAGTAAATCTAACACTGCAGGCAACATAAACATGCACACATGTTCAACATGGAGGACAGGGATATATTTGACCCAAAGGATTTGTAAGGGGAAGATGTTATGCTTGTCAAAAAATAACAGCTCCTAAGGAACCAAACGATGCACAGCCCTAGCTTGTGGTTCATATAAACAACCCTCCACAAAAAAAACACCACTTTGCATCCAATGTATACCCATACCAGCTCGCATATCTGCCACACCCTGTAACACAGAACCCAGCACACCATCTTCTACCAACGTGTATCATTAAGGCACACTTAACAAATCCTGCATCTGCACACACATTTGCTTGTCCCATAATGGATGAGCTCTCCAATATTGGAAGTAAGCACTATTCTTGAAATATAGTCATATGATTAAGCAGTCTCGGGATCAAGAGCTCTTGTTTTGGTGGTAATGTGCATATGCAGTCTAGGCAACAGGCCTGGGAACAAATGATTACAAGGTGATGTTAGAGCAAATGGAACAAGATGGATTCACTTCCATGAGGCTCTCTTTCCTTAATGGCAACATTACAATGTTTATGCCATAATTAACACTGTTAAACCATTCTATTTGCAAGGAATTATGGTTTCCTAGTTTACCCACAATGATTTCTGGGCATCTCAGACTCTGATTGTGATGTGTTTCTGAATGGCAATCTAGTGCACAGGTATCTTAATATCTTAATCACCAGGCAGCTATGATAGTTTGGCACCATTTGCTGGGAATATTGGGAATAGCATTGCACATGAAAGCACACATGTGTCATGAGAGCAGAAAAGAATATCAAAAATAAAATAAAGTTATGGTGCTTGCTTGTAGAGGCATGTTCACACCTTGATTAACCTGGTGCTCCCATATTGATTACCCGTTTCAGTCGCTTTCAGCAATGCATAGCAACAGTATGTGCAAAAAATGACCAGTGATCTCTATTCAATCACCTGTTACCTGTATGCATAGATGTCTTATGCAGGCCTGTGAAGTGCAAACTGTCATTTGTTTTGTAGACAGGCATGCAATAATTTTGGTCATCTTAGAACTCCAAGTGGCTATATAAACTCTGCAGTTTCTCCCACACTTGTAGTGTTCCCAGCAAGACTGTTATTTTTAATATCATTTCAAACTAACCAGCAATACATCTCCAAAACTTGTCGCATATTGCATAAATGTTATGGTATGATTGCTCAACGGGTTAAACTCTTGCTACTGTGATCTGTGTTTGATCTGCAGGTCGCAGGTTCAAATTTTAGCACTGCCAACACAGTTGTTCATCCTTCCTAGGTTGATACATGAGTACAAATTTTGATTGGGTAATACTAGTAATGCAGGTAAATATGTGCTATGCAAAGCACTTTAGTTTAAAGCGCTATATGAAAAACACATTATTATTATAATTATTATTAATTGAACAACTTAATATCCAAGGCAATCTATATATGCCTGGAACCCATGTGCAATCAAATTCCTATTGAATGTGGCACATTTTGACAAACACAGGTACATATTCACACGTGTGCATGCATACATATTGGTTATGGCATGGATTAATTACACACACATACCATGCAGATAACCAGTATTAAAACCTTTTCAATTGCAGTTGATGTTGTTGAAGTAGACCACTTGCCCATTGAAAATGACACTGGAAGTGCTGACTTAAAGCCAGCAAAACTTGCTTAGGTTGAAAGTACACTTCATCTATGTAAAATGCACAAAGCATGAATAACTGTTAAATGATTGCTTACACACAATTCCATGAAAACAACTCTAAGTGATCAATGTTGCGACTGGTGTGCAGTACAGATGCTACCATATACCTTTGTTTTAATACGAAACAGAGAACACAAAGTTTCAGAAAGCACAGCTATTTGTTTAATGAGATGGGACTCATGTTGGAGTTGCTTATAATTTAGTGTCTAGTACCTATTGCATTTTCTTCATATGCACAGCTTAGTTTAAAAGGGGAAAGTCAAAAGGCAGCATACATGCCTGTATACTACCCTTTTGCACTCCACTGTGCAAATTAAGTAAATGCAGCCTGATATGTATGCATGGCAAGCAGAGTTTACAATGGATTCCTTTAGAGTCTGCCTGCTTTTTCCTGGTGTAAAAATCAGACGCAGTTAAGAGAAATCCACAGCATTTGCATCGTAATGCATGCTGGCACAAATGCCGGATGATTTGTATGGCAGAGATAAAGGGGGCAGCAGAATCATAACGCTTTTCATTTAAGTTATCCCCCAGAGCTAAAATGATGTCCACTTTATATAAATCATGTAATTGTGGGTCTGAAGATTCAGACATCATGATAGGCAACATTCTTAGCCATGCAATGCCATTAATATGAAGCCGATTCTAATTGGCTGTGACTATTAAAAGGGTGTGTATATGTACTAATCTGAATGTTCTTGGAGAATTAATAAGATACTGCGGTGGGATGCCAATGTTCTCAGGAGGCATTTCCAAGATAGAAGACAATTTCATGTAAAACAAGATACTTGGCAAAACAAATAGTATTTCAATGGGCGCTGTACCTCACCTTCAGGTACAGTTTTTTTTAAACCACAGATAAAATGAATGACTCCCACTTGCAAGGATTGGTTAGCAAAGAAACAACAAATATTCAGATGAGCCTAAATGGGAGGGTGTATTCCTTTATAACCAGCTGCACGAGGGAACACAAACTCCAGTAGCTGCCAGATGTTCGGTTGATGAATAAGCTAGGTGGGGGCAGAGTTTGGAAAGCACAGCTGATTCCACAATATCTGACTGATTCCACAATATCTGACTGCTTGGGTAAGACAAAATAGGCAGATACTTTAAAGCATGGGCCATGACTGGTGTTCTGTCTATGGGTCTAACATTGGGACTTCATAATCTTTCCAAATATTTATTTGTAATGCTAGCCTTAATAATGTGGAGGCAAGACAAAATTTCAGAGGTGAACAGCTTTAGTAAGAAAAACCAAACAGCTTTCATATGTATAACCCTGAGACAGTAAACTGTTCCTGGGCCTAAAACATGTAATTTTGTCAATTTGTACAAATTACAGCTTGTTGACTGTTTCAATATTACAAGGAGAAAGGGACACCATTGTTACCAACTTCTATCTCTGTGCTGAGTAAATACTGAGTTTATCATGACACTGATTTTCAGCCTCCTTTGACCAGATTTTGTGGATCCATTACAGCACAGAGCATGGAATAGAGGTAAGCTTTTTCAAGAGGAATTTAAAATGGCTTGCTTGTAAATCTTATCCATACTTTAGATTGCATCTAGGTTGTTCTTAGTTAACCGCCCTTTGAAACAATGAATGTTTGACAGAGTGTTTAACCGTTTCCATTAAATTGGTTTTTCAGTAGTTCGGAATGTTTAACTTCACCTGTGCCCTGGTTCGGCCAACCCTATCCAAACCTGAGAGCCAGAGAAACCTGTGACATGTATCCTTGTGAAAATCAGGAAAACCTACCATGTTCAAAAGGCCTTTTCTCCCATGAAAATCTGAAAAAATAAATATCCAGGGAACAATAACCCCTTGATGAAAAAGTCTATAAAATTGTACTATATAGCAAATATAGCAAATCTGTTTTGATCTTGTTCATAAATAATGCACGTGGCCTAGGAATTCCTATTGTTGTGCATTGCACTGTTTTGACCACTTTCTAATTATCTCACTCTGTTTATAGCATTCTTTTTATCTTGTTCACTTTGTGATGTGTGTGCTGGTTGTCTCTCTCTCCCTTTGTCTCTCTCTCTCTCTCTCTCTCTTTCGCTTTCTCGCTCTCCTCTCTCTATCGTTGTGTTCCTTTGCATGTGTGGTCCTCTTAATTTGATAGTTGTCTCAATTTCGGCTTGTTTTCTTCACTTTCTGTGTTTCACTCTTTGTGTCCCTTTTGCTCAATTTGCCTGGTAACCTTTGTCTCACTCTGTAAGAATCAGACTCATTATTTGTGTCACTCAGTCAGATTGTGCCATGATCACTGTTTGTGTGCCTCCAATGTGTTGCCTATGTGAAAGAACTAATCATGAACAGTACGTAGTTTACATACGGGTTCTTTATTATGGGCCTGCAGGGCCACCGTCAGCCTCTCACCCGCCATCAACCGTCTCCTCAGATCTCCCAGTCTTCCAAGTTTCATGCAGAGGAGGCTCGGGAGATGGAATGCAACACAATGCAATTGTTTTTGCTCTATTTCTGTATTGCCTAACCTTTATGTTTCTATCTAGGTCCCTCTAGTTACATTCAGCACACCCTATGTGTCTCCATCATTCTCTACGAGTATCACTCTTTATCTATGTTTGTCACTTAATATGTGGCCAGTTCTCTCTGTGCCTGACCTGATTCATCAACATCTCTATTTCTACGACTTTGTAGGTGGCCTGCTATGCTTGGCTCTCACTCTTTTTGTATCCTGACGTATGTAAAAAGTCCATCTCTCACTCTTTGTGTGATCCACCCATTTTTTCTCTGGCTCTATTTGTCACACTCTCAGTTGCAGGTTCTTTCACTAGTTGTGCCTCTCTCTATTTCAAACACCCACAATATCCTATCTATGTTTCCAACCACTATCTTCTGTTTCTGAAGTTACACATTTAGTGTTGTGCTCTCTTGCTCTCTTAAGCATTGTGGATTTTTGTTCACAGAAAATAAATGTATGGAGATAAGTATTTTACACATTATCCAGTCCCACCCAAACAAATGAATGCTGGACTGCTCATCTGACTCTAGAGAAGAAAACCAATGGGGTGCTCTCCTGGGTGCTTGTTCTAGTACGCATGGACTTCCTTAGATTTTATATTCTGAGTAACTCTTGCTCAGCAGAGTCGGAGATGGATGGGGAAGCCATGCAGTGGGGCTGTAGTGATGGGAGTGGTTCTCTGGATAGGGGCGGAATGGGCAGATTGGCATTAACAGAGCGCGCTATTCTGCTTCAACAAAGCTTTCAGGACTGATTCATAATGCAACGATGCCCTGTTGCAAGGCAGCATTGCCAATTACCTTGTGACAGAATCATTTGATCAATTGGTGCTGAAGCGTTCTCTTACTGGAGGAGGAGACGCATTGGCACTGGTGTTTGTGGCAGGGTC
Organism: Ambystoma mexicanum; assembly: GCF_040938575.1. NCBI lineage: Eukaryota > Metazoa > Chordata > Amphibia > Caudata > Ambystomatidae > Ambystoma > Ambystoma mexicanum. Next base: position 1,178,842,276 of record NC_090933.1, read on the forward strand.
ATTGTTTATGTATTGATACACATACTGATGCTAATGAAGCTAGAATACTCTTTTTTTCACAAATTGTGTATTGTAAGAGGATTCAATTCAACACTACAGCTAAGGCAATGCCTAGTCTGGGATACTGAATGGAAACCCTTATTGATATATCTTTGTGTCCAGTTCATGAGTTCTGGATGACTACCCCTATATAACACCACTCTCTTGGAATCCCCCTGACCCCACTGAGCCAAGTAGTAGTTCTGTTTTGCAAGTTTAAAAGGTTTATTTGAGAATTTAAACAATATATATATATATATATATATGTATATATCACACTTTATAATAAATTAATAATTGAATATCACACTTAATCTGAGCAGTAATCAATAATGGATAGTCTGGCACTAGCACACTTCTTTATAATCAATGATGAGTGGGTACAGGATGGATAAGACAGCAACAATACTTTTATGGTTTCAAATAGATGCAATGTGGAATGAAAATGCAGTACAGAAAAAAACTTGATAGGATTTCACCAAAAGACAATGTAATCACTTTCTTGGACAATTCACCCCCCCTTTATGCAATGTAAGGAGATGAAGATGAGAGCACACAGTTCTTAGGAATGCAATTAAATAGAATTCAGTTCAATTCCCCCCCCAGCAGCTTATACAACAGATAGGAGTTTTGAAACACAGGCAAATGCTTTGAATATGGTGACAATGCAGTGAGAAATATGCTGAAAATGCTTTTAATTCCCTTTAGGAGGTTCAGGGTGAGTGATAGCTACTTTATATGAATTCAGGATCACTTTAACAATGCTCTAGGAGTAACTAGCAGGTTAAACGAGTTTTTGGCAAAGTAAAGCAAGGAAGCTGCTGTTTTCACACGTGGCTGGATTTTTAACCAAATCGCGAATCGCAGCAAAATTCGCGAATGCGTGAATCACGAGTACGGCAAAAGTATAAGTCCATATAAGTATAAGTTATAGGTTCATTCAAAAGCTAAGATTCTAAGCTTTCAGAGGAAAGTTAAGTTTCTAGCACAAACGGTTATGGAGTTATGAACGATTTTGTGAAGGTTGTTTTTCGGATTTGAAATTTTAAAGTTCAAAGCGACAGGTTACAGCTTTGCAGCTGCAGAATTGACAAATGAGAGTGGTGCAGCTTTACAAATGACAGGTGACAGATAGGAGGCAGTTCTGGTTAGATTAAAATAGTTTGGATTACATTATTTTAACTAAGAGATTGGTTCTGCACAGTTCTGCTAGGTACTCACAATATATTTTGAAATAGGCCTCGCCACGGATCTGGTCAGGTTTTGGACTGGACTCCGGTTCTGGTCTCGGCACTTCACAGTGATCTGGGTCAGCTCTCTGGTTCTGCTAACAGCGGTCTGGGTCACTCTGGATCTCTGGCCTCTGGTTCTGGATACTGCTCTGCTTTCTCTGGGTACAGCACTGCTTCTGGATCTTTCTGGCTCTGGGTTTCAGGCCAGAATCAACAGCTGGGCCCGGCTGTGAATAGTCTGCAAATGATTTTTGGGCCTGCTGACAAATACTTTTGCTTGCAATGGGCCTTCTTGGTTCAAGGTTCTGTAGTCTCTGTTTAGCTTGGAAGTCTAAGTGTAGGATCTCTGGATGTGAAGTCGTCGGTCAGCATGCTCCGCAGCAAATGGAATTGAATGTCTCTACCTGTCCCAGCAGTCTCTTTTTATGTGTTTTGAAAATGGGTGTGTGCCTGGGCCTAGCTAAGCCTGCCCCTCTCTACTTGTCATTGGCCCAATTCTCCCCTCTCCCATGATTGGGGGAAGGAAATGTGAGTCAGAGTGATGCTGTAGGTTTTATGGGTCAGAGGATCCTCCCCTGGTCAGTTTACCCACAAATCTATATTTGATTCAAATACATATTGCACAGATACACAGTTGTTTAAAATTACATGCACCCATCATATATCACATGAGGTATACTCTGTTCAAACTCTGCTCTTCCTGGGGGCTTGCATTCAAAAGTGGCAACTTATTTTCGATTTTAGTGGGTTATGCAACCTTGGTTCTTCATTAAAAGTTATACACATATACACAAGCTGTCCATACCTACTCCAGTAAATTCCCATATCTCTAGCTTAAACACAGAGTATGTGGTGTCAATAAATAACGGGGTTTTGCCCCAGAACATCACACAAATTGGAGTTTGGGCTTGAATCAAAGGTATATTTTTTAAATTAAGCCTCTCAAAGTTATACATTCCTGTCATTTGATTACAAAGAGTTATCAGTATTTCTGTAAAATATGTATTTTGCTTTCAATTCAGTTCTCAGAGTGTTGGAGTCCGCCTCCAAGACTTGGGTGGCTCAGTGATCACATGTGTCTTCTGCTGGGAGCTCTTTGTGTACAGTCAACAGTCAACATCAGCATATTCTATTCAAGTGCACGAGCCTATTGTGTGGTCTCCAGGAGGCTGAGGTCAGCAGACCAGGGGGTCACTTTGCATTTGGTTATTATGACCATGTGATATCCTGGGCTGTGGTGTGAATCTCTTGAGGTGAGAGGGTTTCCCAGGCTTCTGGCCTCTGGGAACAGCAGGTGGCTAATTTTTGATTAAAATGCAGCCTTTGAAGTCAGCTGAGTCAAATTCCTTTGTCAGCAACTGCACTCAGTTCTCCTGTCAGAGTTTAGACCGCTAGCGCCGCCTTGGGGATTTTGTTGGTACTGCATCCATTTTTGGGATCTTTCTTGGATGAATGCATTCTTACATGGTAGTAAATAATCCTTGCTTAATATTGTTTTGATGGGGCTCCTTACAGTAAAATAGTTATGTGGAACCCCACAAAAGGGTTGAATCTTTAAAGTGGTCCGATGAGCTACGATTTCAGCAACTTTTTGACATCAGTAACAGTGGATTTTGTTAACAAAGATCTTTCTTTACACTGGTGGGTGGCAAGTTAGGTAATCATTTTGGTGTGCGCACAAACTGCGTGGTTCTCCTGGATTCTGGCGCACATGTGGGCTTTCTGGCCATCTTGGATTTTCTAAGCCCACAGCACCAAATGTTGCAGCATGATAGCTCAAACGTGGGTCAGGACACCCAACAAAGCCCCCCCACCCGACGGCACAAAATGTCGGGCGCGACGCGGCCTGAAAGCGAGGCTGAGCGTCCCACGTTGCTGAGCAACCCTGCGTAGGCTGCTCTTAAGCCTAAACATCCGCCGGCAGGCGGAAGCCGGCGGCCACCTCAAGGCCACCATAAGGCTGCTTGCCCTGTTTGCCCCCACAGACCCCCTTCGCCGTGGAGTGGGCAGGAGCCCTCCACCACCGTCCTGGACATCGATACAGACGACTCGACTGGGCCGAAAGCATCGGATCACACGGCAGCGGTGATCCATTCATAGGATCCAAAGCAGATCCCTGTTGCCCCTGCATCTAGCCAATCTTCCCCCCCAGGGCACCCAACCTCATCAAAGGAGCCCCCGCAGCATCTACATCCCCCAGGTCCGCTCGCGCCGACTTTTTGAAAACAAAATGTCGGGCGCGACGCGGCCTGAAAGCGAGGCTGAGCGTCCCACGTTGCTGAGCAACCCTGCGTAGGCTGCTCTTAAGCCTAAACATCCGCCGGCAGGCGGAAGCCGGCGGCCACCTCAAGGCCACCATAAGGCTGCTTGCCCTGTTTGCCCCTGTTCGCCACGGAAGCATACTGTTGGACCCCGATTACCATCATAAAGGTCGCGCTGTACAATTGCCTCATATGGGGAACTCTTCTTCTTTTTCAATTGCATGCTCTGTACGTGGATGATCAACAGTATACTGGACCGCAAACCACGTGAGTACAATCACTGGCTGCTCATTTGCTATGCTATGCTAGTTGCAGTAGTGCCTTTCCTGCTACCCTGACAGATCTCGAATCTAGCTGACACCATATCTGACACATGTGTTCACTCAGCTTCTTTGTAAGATCCATGGTGTCCTTGCATGAGCTGCCTACTTGCCCAAGCGCCCTCGTTTGAAACTGACTTCACAATCTCGCTAGCACGCCACCACTCGTGGGCATGCGAACTGCATTTCTGTTATCGTGATACTTCCTGTGTTGTGCCTTATGGTCGCCAATAGACCACATTTAACCTATGCTGAACCCTGTGTTGTGCCCTATGGTCGCCAATAGACCACATTTAACCTATGCTGAACCCTGTGTTGTGCCCTATGGTCGCCAATAGACCACATTTAACCTATATTGTGCCCTATGGTCGCCATTAGACCACATTTAACCTATATTGTGCCCTATGGTCGCCATTAGACCACATTTAACCTATGCTGAACCCTGTGTTGGGCCTATGGTCGCCATTAGACCACATTTAACCTATGCTGAACCCTGTGCTGTGCCTTATGGTCGCCAATAGACCACATTTAACCTATATTGTGCCCTGTGTTGTGCCCTATGGTCGCCATTAGACCACATTTAACCTATGCTGAACCCTGTGTTGTGCCTATGGTCGCCATTAGACCACATTTAACCTATGCTGAACCATGTGTTGTGCCTTATGGTCGCCAATAGACCACATTTAACCTATATTGTGCCCTGTGTTGTGCCTTATGGTCGCCAATAGACCACATTTAACCTATATTGTGCCCTGTGTTGTGCCCTATGGTCGCCATTAGACAGCTCTCTCCTAGAACTGGAAGGATGCCACACCTAGCACTAGCCCTCTGCATCATGGCTACATTCACACAATCGGTCCTCAGCAGTCACATCCACATTACTCAGTCACCAATACCTACTTCAAACTTAAGCCAACTCACTACTAACGATATGCAACTTAAGCCCCCCACATTCTGCAAGGCCCAAGAAACAATACTATATGCCTCCCTTCCTTGTACCACTCCTAATAGAAACAACAGACTCCGCGCAAGACTAACCAAATTACATGAACCATTGAGAAGAACCCTTCCAGCCTCCAACCTCAAAACCAATTACAAACCTAGCTCACGAATGCCTAGCCATCCCAAACGGCCTACTCAAACATTTACCTCGAATGAGAACACCCTCCAGCTTAATAACCTCCATCCCAAAGCTTGCACTACCACTGACAAACCCATCCGAGTCAACAAAACTCCCGAGGACCCCCCTCTCAAGGGAGCGCTCCTTAATGCTAGATTACTAGTCGCTCACGCTACGGATTTTGTCGACTTAATCACAGAAGGGAACCTGGATTTTCTCGCAATCACGGAAACGTGGCTCCATACTGCAGCAGGACCTACCCTCATGTTAGCTGTCCCAGACGACTACACCATTCTCAGACAAGACCGTGATAATACACGAGGAGGCGGCATCGCTATCATCTCTAAAACGGCTCTTGGTCTCAGACTAGCCCCCACCCAATCTCTACAATCATGCGAATCCCTCACCGCCAAAATGCAGATTAATGAGTCACAATCCATTAACATACACCTCATATACAGACCACCTGGCCCTCTTGGTACCTTCGAGGAAGACTTGCATAATATAATCATGAACAACCTGAAACCCTCCACCCAACTACTTATATTAGGCGATTTCAACTTAGGATTCAACGACCAAACAGACAAAAATGCCACAGAAATAGCCAATACGATCAAAGCACTAGGACTTTATCAAAAAGTCTCTACACCCACCCACATAAAAGGGAGAATACTGGACTGGGTAGCCGACCTCAACTGCTCTGCCACTATCACATCCATCCTGCCTTTAGCATGGACAGATCATTCTTTGATCTCCTTTCTCTTATCCACTGTCAGACCCACTCCACTGGTCCGACCACGAGCGCCACCATGCCTAACCAGAAGTAATAAAAGTATTACGGTAGAAAAAATCATCCCCGCCATACTGCCTACTCTCAATACACTGTCTGATAATCTCGACCGCAGCGGCCTAGTTCAGGAATTCAACAATATTATGCTTACCACTCTGGATAAAATTGCTCCTATCAAACTCAGACCGAGCAAACCCATAGCCCACCTAAACAAATGGTTCACCCCACAACTCAAAGACCTTCGCACCCTAAAGAACAAAAGTGAAACAAACTGGAGACGATGCCCATCTAGCGAGAATAAAGCCAAATTAACTGTACTCTCCTCACTCTACAAAAAGGAAATCTGCCAAGCAAAACGTAACTCATATGACCAACGCATTGCTAGCTCAAACTCAAGCATGAAGGAACTCTTCTGCATACTCAAAGAACTAGAGTCCCCTATTGCTACCCCGGACGTCTGCACCAAGGACAAATCCTGGTGTACTGACATACAACAAGCCTTAGAGCATAAAATCGATACACTTCAGAACAAATCCAATTAAAAAAGAAGGCTCTAAACTTACAGCACCTGCCTAACATTCTCCAGCCCAATGAGCCACCACCGGCACACAATGCCACATTCCACTTCTCAAAAATGTCCATCCTAGAGGTAGAAAAAATCATCCTATCTTTAAAACCCTCAAACTGTAAAGGGGACATCTGCCCTGCACAGCTAATAAAAGACGCTGCTAGAGAACTCTCCCCATTTATAACCAAACTGATAAATGCCTCTTTTGCTACAGGTACTATACCTGCCAACCTCAAGCAATCCTGGGTGCTACCACTCCTCAAGAAACAGACACTTGATCCCCTCATTCCCACTAACTATCGACCTATTACCACGGTCCCATTTTTACTAAAAATACTGGATAAAGCCGCCTACACTCAAATACAGAAGCATTTAGAACTGCACAAACTCCTGGGCAACAGACAATCCGGCTTCCGTCCAATGCACGGAACTGAGACTGCCTTAATCGACCTTAAGTCCCAGATAGACGAACTGAGAGACAAAGGAAGGACGGTACTCCTGCTCCTACTCGACCTTTCCGCTGCTTTCGACCTGGTCAACCAGAAGGTCTTATGTCGGCACCTTGACTCTGCAGCTCACTTCTCCACGGACGCTATCAAGTGGATCGAGTCCTTCCTGAGTGAGAGGACCATGAGAGTCTTCTCCTCCTCAGCATCTGCCGAGCCTACACCCATCCTATGCGGCGTTCCGCAAGGATCCTGCGTCTCGCCCACCCTATATAACATCTTCACTAAGCCATTGTTCGACGATCTGGACCAGCTGGGTGTCACCTACACTAACTATGCAGATGATACTCAGATTCTCCTACCACTTTCTGGGGATTACAGTGCGGACACGGGCCTAGTGAACAAAATTTACCTTATCATCCAAGCATGGATGGCCACACACGGCCTATGCTTGAACGATGATAAGACTGAACTAATAATATTGGGTTCGCAGGCCAATATTAAAAAACTAGGTCAAGATTACTCTTCCTTCAATATTGACGGCAACACCATTAAAGTCTCCAAGGAAGTAAAAACCCTGGGATTCTACTTGGACTCCACACTATCCTTTGACAAACAGGTCAAATCCCTTACCTCGTCTACGGCTTACACATGCAAACTTCTTAGAGCTGGTAAACCATTCCTCTCTGACTATAGCTGTCTGATCCTGGCTAGAGCTCTTATACTCTCTAGAATCGACTATTGCAATGCCCTTTACATTGGGGCTAACAAATCCACCACTAATAAACTCCAAACGCTACAGAATAATGCCTTAAGAGCAGCCCTTGGCATAAATAAGAAAACCCACATCTCTGCCTTGAGACATCAACACAAATGGCTCTCCACATCCAATAAAATACTTCTAAAAACACTCTCTCTGACACACAAAGCTTTGAACAACGCGGCCCCCAGTTACCTCATAGACAAACTTCAGAGAAGAACTTCTCTCAGACCCACTAGAATGGGGAACACTAACTGCCTAAATATCCCCAAATACAAACTGACTACCATCGGGGGCAACAGCTTCACTGTTAAGGCAGCCAGAAGCTGGAACTCACTGCCCCAGGAGTTAAGAGCTGACCAACCATATCCACTCTTCAGGAAAAACTTAATAAAGCATATCACTGCCACCAATCCTTAGTTACCCTTCACCCTTCCCTGAGGACACTATCCTGCAATCAAGAAACAGTATACCTTGCTATACTCTCTCTTTATGTAAATACTGCTGCCCATGCATGTGTACTCATATAAGTTTTATATCCTAGTGCACGCACCTTTGATCCAGCCCTATTGGTCATATTGTATATATCCTGTAATCATACTGTACTGCCACAGCCCTATTGTTCATATTGTATATTTCCCGCATTCATGCAAACTAGCCACAGTCCTATTGTTCATATTGTATATATCCTGTCTGTAACCTGTGTAATCATGTAAGCCTTGCATTTCCTTGTCATTGCGCCCTTTTACTTACGAGTCTGGTGCGCTTAACAAATGAATAAACAAACAAACAAACAAACAAACTTTAAATCTGAGTCGATGGGGAATCAGGTGCAAAGACTGTTTTGACCCACGTACTGGTATGTCCGCATAATCTTCTCCCAATTCTGCAAATTGCACAGTTCAGCATCTTTTCCTCCATCCGGTACTGATCGATCGGTTCTCCTCGCCGGTCCTGATGGGAATATTGGGCGGTACCCTAGGCCCCTTGGGTCTCTGCTCCCGGTCTCCAGATCGGCCTCCTTGGCCAGTCTCCAGGTTTTCTTTCTCCTAGGACGACAAAGGAAAAGCGGCAATACCTATTCATGGACATTTCTCCCCCACCATTGATATAGTGGGGTGGCATATATATTTTAAAACTCAACAGATATGAACATGCACATTTTTTTAAATTAATAGACAGGAACACATAAATTTGAGAACACAGAATTTGATAGGCTATATGTAGGATCTTTTAGGGTTGGAATTGATTTACTCTGGAGCGGTATCCTCTGGGATTGCAGAGGACTCCTCCAGTTGCTGCAAAGTGTGCCTGGGATGGCAACACTTCAACTGGTTTATGTGGACCCACTTGTCTTCCCCCTCTGCCAAACCGCCTTTGGGGATGCGGATCTTGTAGGCCACAGGGGAGATCTTGTCTATAATCTCAAAGGGTCCCTTCCATGTAGGCAAAAATTTGCGCTGTCTTGCCTGGTTTCTTTGGAGGTTGTATAAATAGACCCGGTCCCCCACCTGATATTCCTTCCGGGAAGTTTTTAGGTCATAGTGGGTCTTCATGCTATCAGCTGATCTTTCTAGATTCCGCTGAGCATAAGCAAAACCATGGTGGAGGTGTTTCCTTAAATTCTCCACATACTCATGAGTTGTGGAGGCATTTATCAGTGTCTGCTCTTGGGTCCTGTAGAGCAAATGCTGAGGAAGCACCATCTTGCGCCCAGTCATCAACTCAAATGGTGACATTTTGGTTGCAGATGAAGGGGTAGAGCTGATGGCCATTAGGACCAGAGGTAATCGGATATCCCAACTTGGCCCAGAATCTGCCACAAACTCCTTTAATATGCTCACAATGGTTCGGTTGTATCTCTCCACTGCTCCAGAAGAAGCTGGCCTGTAAGCAATATGTATCTTCCTTTTAACCCCTAGTATCTCCCACATCTTTGTCATTACTTCACTGGTGAAGTGGCTACCTCTGTCTGACTCAATCCTTTGAGGTAGACCAAAACGGGAAAAGATGTGGTTAATCATCAGGGCAGCTGCTGTTTCTGCCTTGCAGTTTGGGGCTGGGAGACATTCCACCCACTTGGTAAACAAGCATGTAACGGTCAACATGTACTTGTTTCCTCTGGACGAGCGGATTACAGGGCCTACAAAGTCGATTTGCAAATCTGACCATGGCAGTGTCATCCCCCTCTTTTGGAGAGGTGCCCGGTGTGTGAGGGATGTTGGCTGAAATTGTGCACACACAAGACAACCCTTCAAATATTGGTTGAGGTCCTGGCCCATGTGTGGCCAGTAGGCAACCTCTCTTAAGATCTCAAGTGTTGTATGAAACCCCCTATGACCGGCGGTAGCCGCATCATGGGCGTGACTTAACATCAGGCTTCGGAAGGAGGTAGGAACCACCCACTGATCATGGCCAGCTTGGGATTTCCTTATCAACAAACCGTCTTGGATCCAGAACATTTTTGGACATTTCATCAACACTCTTAGGTCATCTTTCCCAATGTAATCGGTATCCGTCAGGGGAAAGTTCTCAGGGTCCTCAAGGTGTTGGTAAAACTTACCAATAATTGGATCCCCCTTCTGAGCTGTAATCAAATCAGCATCAGGGGTCTCCTTGCTCCATTGGGCAGTTGAAAGATCATTGTGAGCATTTGTCTGGGACCTAGTGATAGCAGTGACCTGGATTTCCCCCAACAGGGACTCTATTTCGATTAGATCCCCTTGGATGGCCCCGGTTTTGGCCAGCTGATCAGCTAAGTCATTTCCAGTTTTGTCTGGTCCCTCTACTTTGGAATGACCCTTGATCTTTTTCCAGTAGATGGTCATCTCATTCGATGTGACCAGATCATCAATGTTTTGGATTAACTTCCCATGTTTCAAGGTTTGTTATTAGCACATAACATGCCTCTGGTTTTCCAATTAACCAGGTGCTCCACGAACCCGTTCCGTACATAATCCGAATCTGTGATTATGACCAGTTCGTGGAGTTGATGCTGGACAGCAGTGAGGATGGCCTGATGCACAGCCATCAATTCTGCCACCTGACTACTTCGGGGACCAATTTTGTATCCAGCGGAGGGTTCTGGGAACTCCTTCACCCATGCATTCCCTACGCCAGCCACCAGTTCTTTCTCCCCGTCGTTGTCAACATGGTAAGAGCATCCATCCACATAGACAGTGGGCATTCCCTCACACTTGTCTTCTTCAAAGACTTTGTGTGGGGAATTAAGGTATGCCTCCATGTTGTCCTTGATTTTTAGACTTTCGTCCTCGAGACAGTTTTCTCTGGCACAATCATGCAAGTCAGCCAGACCTTGCGCGAGGGGACTCTTCTTGTTTTGGCCATATCTGACCTCCACAGGAAAGCCTTGCATTGACAGAATCCAGGAAGTAATTCAGGAATTACTCACATTTCCGGCCCGGATTCTGTCACTTTGGAGATATTGCAGAGGCTGGTGTGGAGTCTCCACTATGATGTGTTCCCCATGGATGAACGGGCGGTAATTCTTCAATGCCCACACCGTTGCCAGGAGTGCCTTCTCACAATCGTTGAATTTTTCCTCCATAGAGGATAATGTTTTGCTCGCATAGGAGATTACTTTATTGACCTTGTCATGCTTTTGGTATAATACTGCCATCAAGCACGTATTAGAGAACCCCGTCTCCAGGAAGAACTCCTTGTTTCTGACAGGGTAAGCTAGGCAAGGCGCTTGTGAGAGGCTTCTTTTGAGTTGTCTTCCCGCCTCGGCTTGTTCTGGACCCCATTCCCACTTGACCCCCCCCTTCAGGAGATGAATCAGGGGTCTGGTGATCTCTGCGTAGCCCTCAATGAACTTTCTGCTGTAATTAGTCAGTCCAAGGAGGCTCCTTAGTTCCTGTAGAGTTGTGGGGTCTTTCAGTTTCTGAAGTGCTTCCACTTTCTTTTCCTGGGGACAGAGACCCTGAGGAGTAATCTCATGCCCCAAGAAATTAACACGGGTTCTATACCACTGTGCTTTCTGAAAGGAAAGTTTTGCTCCGGCGGCCCTCAACTGGGTCAGAACATAACGGATCTCCGCTATGTGTTCCTCCACAGATGAACTTTTGATGAGGACATCATCTACATAAGCCAGGTTACCCCTTGCACCCAGGTCGGGCATGGCCTTGTGTAGGAAAATGTTGAATTCATTGCCGGAATTGAGGTATCCGAAGGGAGTCCGGGTCCATGTGTACTGCTGGCCCCCAAAGGTAAAAGCGAGCTTGTATTGGTCCTCCCTACTGACAGGCACAGTCCAGTATCCATTGGTCAGGTCTATTGCAGTGAATACCTGTGACCCCTGGATCTGGGCTAGCCCTTGGTCAATGTAGGGCAGAGGCCATCGGGAAGTATGGACCCGTTTGTTGAGCTCCCTGAGGTCGGCACAGAGTGTCCACTGGCCGTTTGGCTTCAATATTCCCAGCACCGGGTTATTGAAGGTGCTGTGAACTGGACGAATTATTCCCCGGGACTCAAGGTTCTTAATTATTTCAGTAAGGGACTCCATGGATGCAAGAGGCAAGCGATATTGCTTCACAAACACTGAAGTCATTCCAGGGTCCGTGGGGATTGTTGTTGTGTGGATGTCGGTGCGGCCACAGTCATATGAGTCTACTGCAAAGAGATCTTGGAAATCCAAGAAAACTTGTTTCAACTTTTGCTTCTGTTCCAGAGTCACACAGGCATCAGCTAGGTTGACTCTCTCTTCCACCATCTGCCTGAAACCTGGAAAGACTTCTGGTTTGGCTATCTCAGCGGCCTCCTCCAGCTGGGTGGAGAAGTCCCTGGTCAGAGTGCTGATTTGGACTGGAGGCTTCAGGTGGGAAAGGCAGCCCTCATGGACCTGGAAAATCACCTCATCCCTCCTGAAGTCACATCTTCCTTACCATAAGGGCAGGAAGTGTACACCAGGAAGTTCCCCCCATGCCGGGTAAAAATCCTGTCTGGTGTTGTATTGTCATCACTGTCACTGTCAAAACAGTCCTTGGGGATTGGTCCTAACAGTTCATTTCCTAAATCAATGGAAAAATGTCGGTCATCAACCGCCATTCCAATAATGGTGCTTGCGGCAAGAGTAATACTCTTTAAGTCGCTGTTATCCACCTGTATTGGAATGGTGTCATGTTCTATGTTGACTAATGGTGTTGGGTTTACCCCCAACCCTTGCTGTTGGAGAGAAGCATTTAGATGTATATAAGCATCAGGGTTTTGCAATTTTTGTCCTCTTTTAACTTTCACTTCCAGGGAGAATTGTCGGGTCCTTTCTGGGATAGTGACTTCCTCTTTAATCTGAATTTCAACTGCATAAGGTAGCAATTGAGCTGACCTAAATGCTTTTTCTGGATCATCAAAGCCCATGGGATTATCCGCTAATCGGGACCAAGCTTTGAAGTTTATTAGGTCCAAACTAATGGCAAAGCGATTGAGAATGTCACTGCCTAAGTAAAAGGCGGCAGTGACGTCTCGCACGACCCAACAATTATGGATTATGCTCTTGTTGCCAATGGAGATTTTGAGCATACACCTGCTTGGCAGGAGCTGTTTGGAATTAGGTGCTTCCAGGTCCATTTCCCATTTGTCTATCAGTTTGAGTGTGGGAATGGCTGGATCTTTTGGGAGTTGGCGGAACATGGCTTCGCTGATGAAGCTCTTACCGTTGTTCACACACACTCGAGCGAGAACAGAGTCCTTCCCATCATTTAACTGGACAGGGATGAACAACTGCTCTCCAATTTGCTGAATATCAGCCAGGCTCTGAGCTGATTTCACATCTTTCTGGACTATAGGAGTGGGAGTTTCTGATTGTGGATTAGTAAAGAATTTCAGGGTGTTTCCTTCCAGTGTGGAATACCACCTTAAACTGGAAGGAAGGTTGATTTTCAGAAATAGAGAGGACCCCCCCATCACCAGTCTGTTGTCCTACTGCTATTACTGTCACTTCTGGAATCTGGTTGTTCTGGAAGTGAAATTCTACTTGGTCAGATTTTTGTTCAACCATGTGGCAGGTGCCGTTTAAACTAACATGGTTGACACTCTGTTTTAATTTTATTGGTCGGCTAGTCTGGGTCCAGAGGACCTTGTTTACACAATCTATTAGGGGTGACAACCTTCTCAGGAGGTCATTCCCTAGTAAACAAGAGGTGCCCTCTGGAGTCAATACTATGACCGGGTGTTTCACCTTGTGTCGCCCAATTTTAATGTCCAAGTCTGCAGTCCCCTCAACGGGAATTTCGTTCCCGTCAAAGTTCTGCAGTTGTCCAGGAAGAGAGGTGAGAGGAATACGGTAATTCTCCCCCCTTCCTGCATTTAGATCCTCAAAGGCCCTTTTGGACAAAAGGGTAGCTTGGGATCCAGTGTCCACCAGTGCCAAAATTGTACCCTGCCCCTGTACTTGTACCGGGGCATAGTATCTTCCCTCCTTCTCCTCAAGGGGGCACAGATAATGCACATTTTTGGACAACTGGTGGGCTAATTTTCTGGTTTTGGACATTGCTAGCGAAGAGATTTGGGCAGAATCCTGTGGAGAGCCTTGGGAATCTGAAAGAAAAAGTTGGCAACTGGAGATCAGAGCCATTGTGGGTTCCCCTGGTTCCGGTTCTGGGCCGCCCCGCCCTTTTTGGAGGCAGTCACCAGGATGAGTTTGAACCAGGGGATTTTGGTATTGTGGGTTCTGGGATGAGATGATGGGCGGCGGTAGCTCAGTCTCCATATCTCCCCAGTCTGGATTGGAATCCCTTGGGACCCATTTTTCTTTGGGAGGAGTTCCCCCATCTCTGAAGGAGAAGATCCTTTTCCCAGGATCTTCTGAGGATCCCTCTCCCTCAAATTGGAAGACCTGAACCTCCTCCACAAAGTGGGTCTGTTTGGGTCCTTTGTTTCTCCTACCTCCTCTCTGCTCCTTGGGTGGCAGACTTTCAGGGGTAGGAGTTTTTATTTCCGGTTCCTGGTTTTCCAGGGGTGGTTTACAAGTTGGGAAGGAAGCTTCCTCCAAGGCTTTACGCCCCCCTTCCCCTTGTGCCTGGGAACCGGTGGTTTATCGGGGTGCTGCCCTCGTCATTGTTCTGGAGCACCAGGTCCCGAGTTTGGGGCATTCTGCGGTGGCATGCTCATCTGAGGGTTCTGTTGAGCCTTCAGTATGTGACCCAGATCTCGTGCCATATTTTGGACCTGGCGCTCAATTTGTGAAACCCGCTCAGGCTGATACGGGCTCTATTTTCTCCCCTGGGCTGATCCCGGGAAGGGTAGCTATCCCTTCTCTGGTAGTACCCCTGGTTGGGAAGATTTTGGTACCCCTCCACCCTTGGCCTCCCCTCTCCCGGATTAGGTTGTCTGGGCTCAGGGAATTGGGGAAAGAAGGATGGATGATTTTGGGGCTGGAAACTGGGTGGATACCTGGGGAAAAAGTTCTGCCCAGGATTTGGAGAATTTCTGCCCTCCTGGGGAAGTTAGGAGGGAAGTTCCCCGGGTCAGGTGCTTGGCTGGATCCCCCCCCTTGGGCTGGAGGAGTCCACACATAACCCAGGATTGGTCGGTTTCCCTTGTAGCGGGGATTTACATAGTCAGGGGAGCGGGGGACCCCATTTGTGGGACTACCTCCTCGACTCCCTGTCTGTGACTGGCCCGAGGGCCTTCTGGGCTGTGAATTATTTTTAGGCCCCCCCATCTCCAAATCTAAAACGGGGGCAACCTTTACCTCTGCCACCTTGGCAGCAGCAGGGGTGCTTTTGGTTTTGGGGTTTATCGGCGCGTTATTTTTATTTTCGATAGGCTTCTGCACCTCATAGATCCGGGTAGCCTGTTCAATGACCCAGTCTAAAGATCTTTTCTCATGAAAATCTCTCACGAGCTGGGTCATTATGTATTTGGGCAAGGCATGGAAAAATGTATTGACAAATTCTCTGCTGTCTGTGCGCACCCTTCTGGTGGTCTGCGCAAAGGCACGTTTCAGTTCTTGCACGAATTCTTGTGGGGGCTGATCCTCCCCACATTGCAAATTGTACGCTGCCTTGCGAGCCTCTTGGGGATTTCTGTGCAAAGAAAAATGTTTCAAGATGGCCGCCCTATAGGTGGACCACCTTGAATGATTTTGGTCCTCCAGCCCCGCAAAGAAACTTGAGTACTCTGGGGAGAATGTCCACTTTACATACTGAATACAGCTTTGGCTGTCCTTCAAATGAAAGGTCTCCATCATTTGCTCATAGAGCTCCAAGTGTTCCCAAACAGAATACTTGGCGTTCTTATGATAAGGCGTGATGACACTCCTGATTGTCTTAATCTGTTTCAATGGGTCCTTAAGCAAGGCCCTTTTTGCCTTATTGGCCTTTTTGGTTCGGGTAACCCTGGTCCATTCATCCTCTGACTCAGAGGCACTGCTCCCAGCGGTGCCTGTCTGATCTCTCAGGTTTTCCCGGATTCTGCGAGTCTGGGGATGGCTGGCAGAATGTGGGGACCTGGTCTCCTGTGTCCTGTACCGCTCAGAGGAGTCTTCAGATCCCTCCTCGCTGCCAGGATTTGATGGGTACCCCCCCCTGACCTAACTGGGCAGAGGTTTTCAGGATGCCCTTAATGGGCCTACTCTCCTGGGGTTCCCCACTAAATTGCACTGTGCTTGGGTGCCCATACCCAGATGCCCGCCCCTCCATACCTGGGTGGTACTGGCCTATGAGCCCCATGCTTTTGGCTGGATGGTAATCTGCCATCCCTCTGGCCCGGTGCTCATGTGCGCCAGGGGACATGGGGGTGGCAGAGTCCAGGGACTGAGAGAGATAAAGGCCTCTGGTACTAGGGCTCCTGAGGTTATACTCAGGAGTTTCCCTTTCCCAGCGAACCTGGTCTCTATCCGCCCCTGCTCCCTGTTGCAATGCAAGAGCCTGCACATTCAGTTCCTCAATTAAGGCCTTACTAGACTCTATCAGTCTCTCCTACATTGCTACCTGTTGTTGGAGCCTATCGTTGTGCTGGCAGAGAGCCTCATTCTTTCTCTGCGTTTCCTGATTGGTCCTGGAGCACTGGGCCAGTCTTTGCTGCAGGAGGGTTACCTCCTGAGCTGTGTCCCTATTGGCCTGCTCCTGTCTTGGCAGAGCCTCCTCCACCCTCCTGGTGTGCTCTAGCAAGTCCTGGTGTTCTTTTTGGAGGATACCCAGTCCTTGGTGGGCCAGGAGATTTTCTTCCATTTTTCTTCTTAAGTGGCAGACTTCCTGGCCTAAGGTGTCCCTTTCCTGACCAAGAGCTTGAATTTGTGACGCCAGGTAGTCCCTTTGCCTTTGGAAGGCACCAGCTTTCTGGCGCTCGTGATCAAACTCTGCCTGGGTATCCAGGACTTTCAGGATCAGTTTATTGCTCTCCTCTTTCTCTCTGTCTAGTTGGATTTGCAGGGTGGCTACCTGCTCTGTGCATGCCCTGTTGAAATTGATCTGTTGCTCCAGCTTTTTCTGGCTCTGCAGTAGGGAGTCCAAACTGTCTTGGCGTTCCTTCTGCAAAGCCAGAATTCTGGTATCCTGGTCTGTCTTTTCCTGTTGCAGTATATCCATGTCCTCTTTTATTTTAATGATATACTGCCTACTATCATTTTCTGACTCCTGGCTCCTCTGCAGCCTCTGCTCAGAAGAGACCAGGTCAGATTGGACCTTCTCTAACGCCATCTGTCGCCTATTTGCCAGATCTTGGCTTTCAGTACATTTATCCTGCATGTCTCCCATATATAGGTACAGGTTTGCCGCTATCCTGGCAATCTTATTGTGTTCATCTTTGGCTTTAGGAGCCATATATAGTTCACTCAGGGCCCTGATCTCTCCATATATCTTTCCCTGTTTCAGTGACCTGTTGCGTGTAGGCCTGCAACCAGACCGTTTTGTCCTGGTGAGTCCACTCACCTCTCACAAATAACTTATGTAAGAAGTGCTCTCTGGCTATTTTCATGTCTACTAAGGTCGTCATTCTAGAGATTGATCTCTGTCCTGACTTACAGAAATTAGTATTTTATTTTTGCAAAACAGACCTTTTCCTTAGAGTGTCCCTTTTGAGGAGTGCTTTACAGTGTAATGCAGCGTGGTGATCCTACTGGATGTATGTATCCCGTCAGTTAGCACACTGTATTAAGCTGCACAAGTGATAGATCTAACCCAGATGTCCGGCTCGAGCCCCCAATTTGTAAGAGGATTCAATTCAACACTACAGCTAAGTCAATGCCTAGTCTGGGATACTGAATGGAAACCCTTATTGATATATCTTTGTGTCCAGTTCATGAGTTCTGGATGACTACCCCTATATAACACCCCTCTCTTGGAATCCCCCTGACCCCACTGAGCCAAGAAGTAGTTCTGTTTTGCAAGTTTAAAAGGTTTATTTGAGAATTTAAATATATATATATATATATATATATATATATATATATATATATATATATATATATATATATATATATATATATATATATATACATATATATATATATATCACACTTCTTTATAATCAATGATGAGTGGGTATAGGATGGATAAGATAGCAACAATACTTTTATGGTTTCAAATAGATGCAATGTGGAATGAAAATGCAGTACAGAAAATAACTTGATAGGATTTCAGCAAAAGACAATGTAATCACTTTCTTGGACAATTCACCCCCCCTTATGCAATGTAAGGAGATGAAGATGAGAGCACACAGTTTTTAGGAATGCAATCAAATAGAATTCAGTTCAATTCCCCCCCAGCAGCTTATACAACAGATAGGAGTTTTGAAACACAGGCAAATGCTTTGAATATGGTGACAATGCAGTGAGAAATATGCTGAAAATGCTTTTAATTCCCTTATGGAGGTTCAGGGTGAGTGATAGCTACTTTATATGAGTTCAGGATCACTTTAACAATGCTCTAGGAGTAACTAGCAGGTTAAACGAGTTTTTGGCAAAGTAAAGCAAGGAAGCTGCTGTTTTCACACGTGGCTGGATTTTTAACCAAATCGCGAATCGCGGCAAAATTCGCGAATGTGTGAATCACGATTACGGCAAAAGTATAAGTCCATATAAGTATAAGTTATAGGTTCATTCAAAAGCTAAGATTCTAAGCTTTCAGAGGAAAGTTAAGTTTCTACCACAAACGGTTATGGAGTTATGAACGATTTTGTGAAGGTTGTTTTTCGGATTTGAAATTTTAAAGTTCAAAGCGACAGGTTACAGCTTTGCAGCTGCAGAATTGACAAATGACAGTGGTGCAGCTTTACAAATGACAGGTGACAGTTAGGAGGCAGTTCTGGTTAGATTAAAATAGTTTGGATTAGATTGTTTTAACTAAGAGATTGATTCTGCACAGTTCTGCTAGGTGCTCACAATATATTTTGAAATAGGCCTCGCCACGGATCTGGTCAGGTTTTGGACTGAACTCCGGTTCTGGTCTCGGCACTTCATAGTGATCTGGGTCAGCTCTCTGGTTCTGCTAACAGCGGTCTGGGTCACTCTGGATCTCTGACCTCTGGTTCTGGATACTGCTCTGCTTTCTCTGGGTACAGCACTGCTTCTGGATCTTTCTGGCACAGGGTTTCAGGCCAGAATCAACAGCTGGGCCCGGCTGTGAATAGTCTGCAAATGATTTTTGGGCCTGCTGACAAATACTTTTGCTTGCAGTAGGCCTTCTTGGTTCAAAGTTCTGTAGTCTCTGTTTAGCTTGGAAGTCTAAGTGTAGGATATCTGGATGTGAAGTTGTCGGTCAGCATGCTCCGCAGCAAATGGAATTGAATGTCTCTACCTGTCCCAGCAGTCTCTTTTTATGTGTTTTGAAAATGGGTGTGTGCCTAGGCCTAGCTAAGCCTGCCCCTCTCTACTTGTCATTGGCCCAATTCTCCCCTCTCCCATGATTGGGGGAAGGAAATGTGAGTCGGAGTGATGCTGTAGGTTTTATGGGTCAGAGGATCCTCCCCTGGTCAGTTTGCCCACAAATCTATATTTGATTCAAATACATATTGCACAGATACACAGTTGTTTAAAATTACATGCACCCATCACATATCACATGAGGTATACTCTGTTCAAACTCTGCTCTTCCTGGGGGCTTGCATTCAAAAATGGCAACTTATTTTCGATTTTAGTGGGTTATGCAACCTTGGTTCTTCATTAAAAGTTATACACATATACACAGGCTGTCCATACCTACTCCAGTAAATTCCCATATCTCTAGCTTAAACACAGAGTATGTGGTGTCAATAAATAGCAGGGTTTTGCCCCAGAACATCACACAAATTGGAGTTTGGGCTTGAATCGAAGGTACATTTTTTAAATTAAGGCTCTCAAAGTTATACATTCCTGTCATTTGATTACAAAGAGTTATCAGTGTTTCTGTAAAATATATATTTTGCTTTCAATTCAGTTCTCAGAGTGTTGGAGTCCGCCTCCAAGACTTGGGTGGGTCAGTGATCACATGTGTCTTCTGCTGGGAGCTCTTTGTGTACAGTCAACAGTCAACATCAGCATATTCTATTCAAGTGCAAGAGCCTATTGTGTGGTCTCCAGGAGGCTGAGGTCAGCAGACCAGGGGGTCACTTTGCATTTGGTTATTATGACCATGTGATATCCTGGGCTGTTGTGTGAATCTCTTGAGGTGAGAGGGTTTCCCAGCCTTCTGGCCTCTAGGAACAGCAGGTGGCTAATTTTTGATTAAAATGCAGCCTTTGAAGTCAGCTGAGTCAAATTCCTTTTTCAGCAACTGCACTCAGTTCTCCTGTCAGAGTTTAGACCGCTAGCACCGCCTTGGGGATTTTGTTGGTACTGCATCCATTTTTGGGATCTTTCTTGGATTAATGCATTCCAAACAGGAATGGTTCTTACATGGTAGTAAACAATCCTTGCTTAACATTGTTTTGATGGGGCTCCTTACAGTAAAATGGTTATGTGGAACCCCACAAAAGGGTTGAATCTTTAAAGTGGTCCGATGAGCCACGATTTCAGCAACTTTTTGACATCAGTAACAGTGGATTTTGTTAACAAAGATCTTTCTTTACACTGGTGGGTGGCAAGTTAGGTAACCATTTTGGTGTGCGCACAAACTGCGTGGTTCTCCTGGATTCTGGTGCACATGTGGGCTTTTTGGCCATCTTGGATTTTCTAAGCCCACAGCACCAAATGTTGCAGCATGATAGCTCAAACGTGGGTCAGGACACCCAAAAGCATTAGGTGTTATATAAACATACAAGTGCTTCTAGGCATAAACTGCTACTTTCAGAGTGTTTTGTGGGTTTGCAGCATTCTCAAAGTGTTGCATGCCAGATTAGCTTTGCAGTACTAGTGCTTGCTTTGCAATAATTCTCTGCATTATTTTACATATCATTTTACCAGGATGGAAGTAGAGAAGAAGGAGTAGATGTGTTACCTGCATTTCCGGTGGGCCACCATGAGGGTTCTGCACATGTCATTACTATGTGATGGTTTTAGGAATATAAAAGATATACTTTTTTTTCTAAAATAAATATGTTGCAGATTCACTGTGGCTACAGAGAAAGAATGTCTTGATGCAGGATTCCTACATCATAAGTAATGTTTACTCGGTTATAGCTTCACTACCTATACAATACAGGGAACAATAGTTTACCTACATTGATGCTGATTGGATGACATGCAATTGGGGCAGATTCTGGCTGCTTTTTGGGTCCACTTAGGCTGTAAATAGGTCTCCACTTCTGGTATCCCTGCATGTAATGATGCTGTTCAGTTATGGAGGCAGTCATGATAGGTTAACCATACTTCATTTGAAAATGGGTGCTATGTTTACACCCCATAATTAGACAGACACAATGGTGTTGCATAGTGTTAGGGAGAATTCTCTGTTTAGGCTGAATTTCCTAACCTAGTGAGTCCCCAAGCAGCTTTGCTCGATTTCTGGAGTTTGTTTTTTCCATCCTGCCAAGAGTGAGACTCTTTTCTCCCACTCTTGGACATGTATGTGTGTGTAATTCCTTTGAAATGTCAATGTGTTCGATGGGCTATGGGGTCTTTTACTCCATAGGGTCTCATATGTTTTTTCTATGTGTGTTGCACCGCACCCTACGTGCCGTAACACTGGGGCGTCCTAGCAGACCCCCACCATAGACTCCATACCCGGGGACTGACTACTGTCTCCCCAGGCATGTAAAGTCACCATTGGCTTTACTAGACCTAAATTTACTAACGGGACTAGTACAAACCATCTTATTGTGGACGTACTAGTACGGGTAATTCGATTACTCCTAGACCTGTTACTCGAGGGGGCACTGTCCCGCCCCCCCTCGACGAGTTTTGGCTGGTGGCAGTGGAAACTACTTGTTATGTTCGACCCCGAGCATAACCCTATGGGATTCGTCCCATTGTTGGAGATTGATACTTTTTCTCGTTAATCTCTAACGTACCACCGATCTACTTATCTTAAACAAGTTTATCGGATGGTATTTTCTGCCAGAACTCGGTTTGTAAAATGGCGTCTGTGTTCGTCTCTGTGACTCCTAAACCAAAGGTTGAGGCCTTTGTTCCGCTTTTGGCGGGCCTCTGTACAGAGACCCTCCAAAGTGGTGCCATTCTGTCTTGGTTACCTCAGGGTTATGGGAGGGGGTTTAGGCACCCTGGACCGAGTTTCCTTGCCAACTCCGGTCGCACTCTGGAGTGATTGGCCCAGGTGGTGAGCCTTCCCGCTCACCACTTAGCATGTGTTGATTGACAGCTAGGCTGAATGAATGGGGGTTTTCTGCATAAAAGCAGGGCTTTTGGGACTGGATCTTCAGAAGTCGCCACAGGACCTAAGAATCCGATGAGGGTAACGCTGAGCCGACCTGCACGACGACACCTCCGGTGGAGCCCTGCGGAACCGACTCACCACTTCCCGACGACAGAGGAGATCTCCCTGCCGGAGAGTCTCTTCCCCTGGCTGGTGGGAACAACCAGTCCCCTTTGCTTTTTATTCACATCAGGACGCAGTGGTCGAATTGCCCGTGCAGAGCACCTCGGCAACCGGATAGCCACTACCCCTGTACCGCGACCAAAAGGTGGTGCCTTGTGACGGAGCACTCCGCGGCTGGTCTCTACCCTGGTGGTGCACCGGACTTCATTTTCTTCGATGACGAGATCATCTCTACTCTTGGCAAAGACCCGACGTGCATCCACCACCAGGAACAACTGCCCCCGCCGGAGCTACCCTCTACAACAAGGTACCGTGTCCGCCTGGCTTCCCTTTCGATCGGTTCGAGTGAGGTGTCTTAATCCTCTCTGTTCCGTTGGGTCGCCTCCAAGCTTTTCTCATCCTTTGTTCTGAACTGGTTCAACCTGCCGATAACAATTTGCTATACAGACTTGGATGCATCTCCACTAGAGACTTTTTGGGACATCGCGCCTTGCCTCTCTCCGAGTGGGCCTGGCCTCTGAACTTTACGATCTATTGTGATTCTTGCCTTCCTGCCTTGAATTTTATCCGCTAGGATTGAACTGTGTTGATTTCATGACCTGCCTATCTTTTTCTCTCCCGTCCTAACTAATATTCGAGTGTCATCTGGGTTGAGGTATACACCTCTGTCTGAAAATAAGTGATACCGGTAGAACCTAGAGTTGTCGAAATATTGCTAGGGGGATTGATCGTTTTCTACTTCGTAGAGTAATTGTGTTTGATTTGTTTGCCGTGATTTGCCTTAGTGTTTTTCATAGATGCTCTGTTATAAATAAATGCCTTAATATCTTTACACTAAGCCTCGTTGCATGTTTGATTGTCTTGCTGTGAAGAATTGCCCTTTTTTTAAACTCCACATACTGCTCAACTTTTCTTGAGAGAAGTCTGACTGCTCAGCCACAGCTACCAAGTGAATCTGTGTGGTACAGACTGCTACCAAGTGGGTTCACCGCCAAACGCCTGTAGTCCTAAATCTTTTGCAGTGGTCCCAGAGGGAACTGCACAGGTTTCCGCCTAACACATAACTCTATCCTTGCCAACATAACAATTTGGGAACATTTGGCCACACCCCATCAGAGTTTCCCTACAAAGCCAGGCTTCGGGGCCTGGTTTCAAAACTATACATATAAATGCACCTTTCCTCAGATGCAATGTGTCCTTCCTTGCTTATTTATTAATCCATTCATTTATACCACATGTATGAAAGCATCCATTCATGCATCCCTATCCCTTGAAACATGTTTTCATTCACCTATCCATCCATCCATCTTCAACATATTTCATTCATCCCGCCCCTTGCACATTCATCTATCCTCAGATTAACTGATTCACACATTCCCACTCCCCTTCATTCATCAATCCTCACATTCATATTCATTCACCCCCTCCTGCTCCTTCTCCCCAATCTCTGGCTGCTTTTGCCTTGACATATGCTTCATCTCATTAAGTATGCCTGTGTGCATGAACATGCATTCTCCATACAACATCCAAATCTATTGGGTTTGCCAAAGGATGTTGCTTTTTCTGGCTCAGGGTATGATGCAGTAGGCATGTATTTTAAACAGTGAACACTAAATGAGGTTTGACTGACTTTTCAGTACAGTTTAATATAAATGTAACATGTTGACCTTCACTTTACATTTGAGCACTGTGATTATGTAGCTTAAAGAACTGTTATGTGTGATGTTTCAACCCACTTGTCCAGGCCCCGCAACATTACTGTGCATTGCTTGCAGCAGAAACATCAGAATGGCCGCCGGAAAGCATGCTGCTCGCTAAAAATCACCAGAAAGTGTGCAGTAAAAATCTGAAAAATAGGCCGCCATCCACTTTTGCCTATGTCAGTGGTAACACAGGAGATACTGCCAAAACCCATCATTTGGCTGCCCACAGAGCAAAATCATTGCAAAAGAAACACAGAGCTGTTTTAAAAATCAGTTTCCCTGGCTGTCAAATTTGCAAAAATCATGGCTCACAAACCACCCAAAAAGATCCAACCTCCTTGTTGGGTGGTGAACATCATTCTACTTCAAGAATCCACATAAATATAATGTCAGCAGGAGTATATGTTATCAGAACAAAGTCCTCTTTTGAAGATGGTTTCTGGAATAAATCTGTCAAAAATGGGTGTAATACCGTTACTCACATCTGTCAGAAGCTGGCGATTTTAAAACCTGTCATGTGTAAAGTTGTTCATTGAACTCAAACTATGCCAAAGAAAGACTTGCTATTAGAAGCCTAAGAGGTGGATACAATGCAAAACTATATTTTAAAAAGGCTTGAAGTAAGAAATTGGTAGTTGTATTTATTAAAAATGTAAGTTATATTTTAGGACAAGGAAAACAGTGAATTTGTTCCACCATTGAATGCGCTGCCAGCTCATAAAAGTTATACATCCAAAATGACAATAATCATCAGAGTCAATTACAGTCCAAATACAAAATCAATTTCTCGTCAAACATGGATGAATTTTTGCGTGATTTAATTATATTTGTTTCCAATAGCAGAGTTGCGTGCCAACACATGTTTCAACCCCACGGGTCTTTCTCAAGGCAGAACTCTGTTTCCCAAAGACAAGATACAATATGTCGATGCAAATAAATGTCATTATAAAGAAGCAGGATCCACCAATACAAAACACACATCAAACATAAAATCAAGGTATCCATTACCCCATCCAAATGTCATGGCGAGTAAGTACACCAACATTCCATAAGCAGCACATGAAGAGAAAATTAATAAATAAAATAAGGTAGAGGAAACCTCTTCTGACTTCAAATTAGCAGAAATTGAAGTCAGAAGAGGTTGATCCTGCTTCTTTATAGTGGCATTTATTTGCAACGACATATTGAATCTTGTTTTTGGGAAACAGAGTTCTGCCTTGAGAAAGACCTGTGGGGTCGAAACTCGTGTTGGCACGCAACTCTGCTATTGGAAACAAATATAATTAAATCGTGCAAAAATTCATGCATGTTTGACCAGAAATTGATTTTGTATTTGGACTGTAATTGACTCTGATGATTATTGTCATTTTGGATGTATAACTTTTATGAGCTGGCAGCACATTCAATAGTGGAACAAATTCACTGTTTTCCTTATTATTTTAGTGGGTTTGAGGTACCCACTGATCCGCCTCGGGTGCTGCAGCCAGCACAAAGTCATTGAGGAAGGTAAATAATCACATAAAATATAATAGCTAAAGCGCTTCAATTTCAAGGCATACCTGAACCATACTGTTTCATATTTTAGGACAAGACAATTTCAGACATTGTGTTTAAAAGTTAAGGTTTCCCACACTGAGCTTCGAAGACATTGCACACCTTCTACCCAACAAAAGAATCCTTCCCCCTGCTCTCTGCTAAGAAACTGGCAGGCTAGTGTGAAAGGAACTGGGTGGGGCACTCTGGCATGTTGCTCTCAGTGGAGACAAGGGAGTCCTTGAGCTGAATGGAAATGCTAATTGGGTGTGACTGACAACAACTGCTCTGGCAGGAAGACAAGCCATGTGACTCTCTGACTCAGCCAAGATCTTGGGGGTGGGCCAGACTGGAAATGTGGATTCAAACTGGAGTAAATATATGTTTAAGGAAAAGACTTATAACAAATTGTACGGAACTGACAAAAATATGCTCACAGTTTAAAACTAATCTGGAATCTGTGCGACATTCAGGGACTGAACCCCGGAAATGTTCACATTCTAGCTCTGGTGCTTATGCTAGGAACATGAAAAATTACAGGAATATGCCCAGAGGGTATAGACAGGTATGGGTAAAAAATTGTACAGATCCGCAAATGTCTAATTGCCCAAAAGCACGAAAAAACGGTCATTTGTGAACCAAAGCTCGTAGGAAGATAAGATTTTGACAGAAACTTAACCTAGTCAATCTATCATGTAAATATGTATTATGAAAAAGTTGTGCATATTGTAAATATGTTTTTTTAATGAAAAATAAGATATACAGTACAAAAGCTGAGGGGAGGTTTTCTCGCTAAGCCATAAACATGATGACACATGATGACACACTGTTCCTTCCTCCAATCAGGAGAGGGGAAATTCTCTGACCTATCAGATCCTTAGAGGGTTGGGCATAGACAATCAGCCTCCCCACCCACTATGGAAAATGGATAAATAGGGACTGTTGAGGACCCACAGGGACACACTTTCACTTATCAACTGATCTACTGGCAAAGCACCCTGCAGGAAGATCCATACTCCAGAACCAGACTCCAGATCCAGACTCTAGAACCAGACTCTAGAACCCTGAAGCAGAGGCCTAATCCAAAAAGCTGAACCCTTTTCAGCAGGCCTTTAAAAATCTTGCAAACCTGATTTAACTCCTAAACTTCCACGGGGCCTAACCTAACTGATCCAACAGCCTGGCTGAGCTGTTTGCTGCTACTGGCCAAGAACCGTGCTAGAACCCAAGATCCAGAGCAGTCCAGCAGAGCTGTAACCCAGAACCCGTCAGACCCAGTCCAGAGACCGTGCAGACCAGAGTGCCTTCCTGAGAGCAGAGTCCAGGTGCCCTGAAGCCTGTCCGGTGGCGAGCGAAGTCCAGTCCAAACCTTTGACCAGATCTTTTACGGACCCATTCCATTCCAAAGCCATAGTTGTAAGTATTTAGTGTAGAATTGATCATAACCAACCTCTTAGTATTAAGTAACCCAATCCAACCATTCTAACCTATCCATAACTGCATTATTGAATCTCTTTTGTCTATCCTAAATTCTTCTCTCCCCCACATAATCCTTGGTAATTGTAGTGATAATCATCTTGGCGCTAATATATAATTTCTGGGGAAAGGCAATCGTCTTGTGCAGACAGAAACCATCCGGATGCGCCTCTGGATAGGTGGCTGGTCTTTCGTGTAGTTTGCGGCTCCATAGACTCCCTAGTGTTAAGAAACCTTTGTTCCAAATCTTCAACAGTGCATCTTTCATTTTGAAATCTTGACTTTTTGGAGAAAAATCTACCTTGACTAAAACCTCTGTAACATTTGAATTGTACGTGCTAGGAACGTGATATGAGTGTCAATTTGAAGCTAACATCCTCAGCTTTCAATCACACTCCTAATCCCCATAGTTTTACCATAATCGCATTTCCCGCACCCGGAAAAGTTGCCACAAATTTGCATTTGGTTCAATTTCACCCCATTTAAAAAAACAGCTATTTCTTGATTTCAACTTCTGTATTTCATTTCCATCTACTAATCACTCTACAATCATTGCTAGTGTTGACCTGAACCAATCCAAAGCAACGCTCACTAGTTCTGAATCCCATATAGCGAATTACATTTTTTTAGCACTTTTCCCATTCAATTCAACCACATTTAAAAGCATTTGACCTGTTTTAAAATCAGCCCTGGTTCTCTCTGCTTGCCGAAGGGGAATCGGGATTGAAACTGCAATTGTTGGTTATTATTCCTAATACCTGTGTGCCCTCATTCCATATCTCCATAGTTCATGTTGGGGGGAGTGAGTAACAACAGGGGGAAAGAGTGATTACATTGTCTTTGGTTAAATTCATATCAAGTTTATTTCTGTGTTGCATTCTTTCATATCACTGCATTTCCTTGAACCGCACAAAGTATTCTCTGCTACATTAATCCTCCTATTCCTACTCCTAATTGATTAAAGAGATTGTTGATATTGTATTATTACCCATTGCTGATCATTGTTCATATTCATAAGTGTGATATTCAGATATTATTCATATTCATAAAAGTATAATCTATATATTGTTCAATTCTTCAAATAAATCTTTTCATTTGGAAAACAAACCTATTCCTTGGTTCAGTGAGACCGGGGGGGAATCAAAGAGTGGGGTGTTATATAAGGGTACATCATCCAGAATTAAAAGAACTTTTGACATAAAAATATATAAATAAGTGTTTCCATTGGGCATCCCATACTAGGCATTGACTTAGTTAGAGTGCTGGATTGAAATCACTTACAGTTAGAACGCCATATTGGTAAAAAAAAATGATATAACTTTTTACTGAGAGTTGCCAGCCTTGTTTCATTTCAAACATAAGGTGGAACACAATGTGCTTACCTTCACACTGGAGTGTGGATTATGAACTGAAGGTGTGTTGATGTGTCAATAATGGCCAGACCAGCTAGTATATGATACTACAATGTAAATGTTTGCATATTATTTTTTGCTACAGTCCTACTCATCACTTGCACAACATATAACACATTGTACAGTACATGGTGTCAGATGTTCGCAACATGTTTACACATCAGACATCATGATCAGCCATTCCCACTTCTGCAGGCCATACGTGCTTGCACACTGACTGCTTCACAAGGGGTTCTGTGATCAGGGGACTGCACCTTCATAAGTGCTGCACATTACAGTCCTTTGCTACCTGTCTTCCCATGATGTCCTCCTACGAGGTGTGACGTGGATATGTATGAGATGCACACGTGGGTGTAAGGCACAGGGCACAGTTTTAGGGAGATACTGGACCAGTACTTCATTCTTGGTGCACAGCAACACCCACCTGGTTTCTTTCAGACATTAGGAAGTCCAGCTTTGCTTCAGGGAGGCCCAATTCAATAAAGGTTTTCACTAACCGCAGATCAGCGCTATTTCCTGGAATAACAAGATGGTGAACATAATATACATTAAAAGGTTTAACAATCTAAGGACCGCTTTAAGAACAAATATTGTTAGCAGAGAAGATAGCAAACCATCATACTGTTCATTCCAAACCAGAAATGTGCAGGCCTTATAATCATACTGACAGTGTAGATGTATGGAGTCTGTGGGAAGCGGGTAGGGGGAGTGTTGGTGTGTGCTGAGTCACAAAGTAGTGAACAGGAGCAATTATAACATGTGCATGGCTTACTCAGAGAAATTGAAATTAAGGAGTAGGGAAAAGTTACTGATGGTCCCTTCTTTCTGAATCAAAATGGCTCCTTTCAGTATAAGCCAATAGTAGGCCATAGTTATTTTTATTGTCCATTTATAACACACTTAATTCCAACAAGTGGTTTCTAAGCACAGGATTGGGATTCAAACCTGTGTTGTGCTGCATTGTCTTGCTTCCAAGACATACGTGTTGCTCCTGAGGTAGCCTATCTCGCCTAGAAACTTAAAGTATTTTCTTGTGAATTTGCGCAAAAATATAATAATTATTAATGTTCCAAATATAAAATGTATATGGTGACTTACCATCCAGCCCATGGACACAGATTACTAGGTGTATTCCATCTTCAAAAAGTGTTTCATCTTCCTCTGGTGGGAAATATGGCATTTCAGAGGCTAATACAGCCAGTCCACTGTATAGACACCCATCAAACTTAAGCTCCTTCAAAAACTTCTCTTTAGCCTGGTGGAAACTAGAGAGAAATAATTACTACCACTCTGTATGTAAGCTTTTCAGCTACAGGTTCATATTCTAATGTGTATTGGTAATTTGCAGCAAACACACATTGAACGTCATAAGCAGAAATAACAAAACACACTAAAGACCAGATATGTGTGTTTTGGGTGGTAAGTGGGTGTGAATTTGAATTCTCTTTATGCTATATTTCTGGGATAAAACAACAACAGCAAAAACGAAATGTTAGCATTGAGCACAATCTGTAGTTGTCCAATCGTGGCACCAAGTAACTATATGCTTTCTGTTACATCTAAACAATCAGAGAAAGGGTATCAGCTGAATTGTAAACAGTCAGTAAAGATTTATTTTTTTTAATGTATTACATGTTCCAGAAAATAGTATCTTGATCAGCATAATACAGTTAACAACAATGGCAGATTTCCCATCTTGATTCCTTCTCCCACCTAATCTCACATCACACATGCCTTGAACATTATTTCATCATTCCGGCCCTGTTGGTGTACAGTTATAATGGAGGCAATAGTTAATTCCCTTGCACCGCACACTGTTCTGTCTTGTTTACCTTTAATGCCCTTGCTCCTATGATTGAGTCCCATTTCACCCAGATCTTTTGGTACCTGGCTATACAGCCCCTATTTATGTACGGTATCTCTTCTAGTGCTTGACAATGTCCCATTCCCTCCTTCCACTTGGCCACCATTGGGAAAATCATTATAGTTTAAAATATATTGCAATAACGTATCCTCTGGATCCAAAATGACAACTCTGATCTCGTAAAACAAACGTAAATCACATTATGGAATTTAGCCAGTCATATGCATTCACGTCAATAATGAACAACACTCTAGTGTTGGTAAAGGAGCCAAATAACTCCTGGGTACAGCCAAGCCTGAGCCAGGTGGCCTGGTTAGGCTCTAGAAGCCGAATGCAAGCCAAATCAATCTGCCTCTCACCCCAAAAACACAAAACAATAGAGATCACCTACAATTCTGGAAACTCCTCAAATCCTGGCTCTTCATCCCATAGCTAAAAAGAAAGCCTATAGGGGCAATACACATCTGAAACAATGTTGAGAGAGGAAACCGATGCCCTATTCCCTAAGCTATTAACGCTCAACAGAAGTAAGGGATATGCCAATCTACAACATATCCACCTACTAATTGAAAGATAGACAACCTAGTATCATACCAAAAGAATGACCACAGATTTATCGGGATGGAAGGGTAAAGATAACCTATCAATATCACCTTGGCCCACAGTGTCATCTCCGGCAGAAATTGACCACCAATAGTAAATAGATAGGAAGGGAGCAGGTGAATGTAATACAGTACCAATATCAGAGTGGGGGATACTGCTCACCCAACTGGGTGTACTAAGCTCAAATAACATTGCTGGGAACCAGCCAAGCCATCGCCCTAGAAACTAGACAGCCAGGAAAGACAAGAGAAGGACTATATCTACCTGCTATGACAACCAGATATATAGAACAAGAATTACAAGGTAAAGAGACATATAACCCACTAACCCAAAGCTCAAATTTCTGAATACTCACACAAAAATCCACACAACCACTTCTCGCACAGCAAACCGTACGCACTTCAACACACCTCAACAACAAACAATCAACACATTAATCTCACCAATAGCACACAAGGACTCGCATCGATCCGATATTCAAAACCAACCTCAGCACATGGTGAAAACCAAACTGAAGATGCAACAGGATGTTAGGCAGAATCCAGTGCAGTTCCCTTAGCGAGCACTACACCAGATTAGGACTACAGGTGGGAGCAATAAATCCCCTTTGGTATCAGTCTGTACCACAAAGATTAAGTTGTTAGCTGTGGCTGAGCAGTCAGACTTATCTCAAGAGGGAGATGAGCGGTATTCAGGGTTTACACATTAGGCACACTAGAGTATGGAACAAGGAAACACTGACCAAAGCTTTGTAGTTAAAAAGTAAATATATATTTATTTTATACACCTCTAATCAAACACATCTATCACAAGTATCAAGCAAGTTAAATTAAGTCAATGAAAAATACACACACTCCCTATATAAATTGCAGACCAAGTGAACTAGAGTGAAAACTGAGCAAAACGGCACAGTGAAAACTACACACAAGGGAGGTTCTGACAATTTCTCACAAGGGAGGGAAAACAAGTTATTCAGACGTAGCTTCTTATACACCCTAGCAATACTTCCCATTAGCTTGTAACCCAGTTAGAGCAAGACAGTGCATCAGTCTAAGCAGTACTTAAATGAAAACTGAGCAAAATGGCATTTCACAAGATTCAACAGTGGGAAGAAAAGAGTAGTTATAAGAAAGGGGTGCACCACACAGTTCGAATGGAGAATCAATCTCGAGAAAGCAGATCTAACAAATTTGATCAGAGTCAATAGGCCTGTGCCAAAGTTAGTGCTACAGGGCAAGGGCCCAGGAGCAAAATGTTCTCGTAGCTGCAGTCAAGTTTTTGGTTAACAATATTTGAAATGGTGGTTGCAAAAGTTGAAAAGACAATGTTAAGAGAGGGGGGCGGCCAACCCAACAGGTAGGTAAAGGATTTAAAACACCTTTAGCACTACTGTGAACAATGCACCTTTAAAGTGAAGAAGTGGCTCTTGCGGTGGCGGTTGTTACTGGTAGTTCCTGCAGTTCGAGGGATCCAGCAGAGGAAGATAGGCTCTCGTCGTGGAGGAAGGTTCGAGGTACTGCACTACCCAGGGATGAAACCATCTGCGGTGCTGTCAAATGAAGTTTAAAAGGTACGCTCTTTTTAATCGCAGTCCGGGTCGATAGCTGCCTGGCTATCCGGTCTCACAGTGCAGTGCACTGACGATTCGACCACAGCAGGTCCGGGAAGGCGATTGGCAAACTGGTTGGCCCCACCAGCTCAAGGGAAGAAGGCTCTTTCAGATGAAGATCTCCTCTCATCGTGCGGAGAAAAGTGGTGAGACGCTGCAGCAGGGCTTCACTGGTGGTTCAGTCATTGCAGATGTCTTTGGCTTCTCTCCTCTTCGGCTTTATAGTTCCAGTGGCAACGTCTTTCTCTTCCAGTCCTCAGGACCCTGCTTTTATGCAAAAAGAGCCTCATTCATACAGCCTAGCTGTCACTCACACAGTGGAGTGGTCATCTTGGCCAGAGACCCTCCAGCCTATCAGGATAGAGTGCGACATGGGTTGCGGAGGCAACCCTGTCCAGGGTTCCTACTCCTCCTCCCACACAATGGACCCACCCCAGACTCAGAGGCGCCGGAAGGAGGGCTTCTGGGCAGAAGCCTGCCAAACGAACAAACAAAGGATCCCTGACCTGGGTTAGGATTGTAGAGAAAGGCACAAGAAAGAAGTTATATTAGAGTTCTGGCAAATAAAACCCACCGGAGCAAAGTTAATATTAAAATGCACCGGCGATATGTTAGAGGCTGTCATAAAAAGTGGTAACCTCGAACAATGTGAAAATCCCATAGAGAAATATTTGCAGTCGAATATTTATGGTAGTAACCACTGCCACCAGCCAGAAACTTTTGAGAGAGTTACTGTACGTTCCCTCTTGAAAATGAACATAGGGGAAAAACTATTAACCCCTTCCAGTACCTCCATAGTAAGATGGGTTGCACTGGTTTAGTTCATAGAAATTGACTAGTAAAGTCAATGGGGACTTTACATCTCCTGGGAGACAGTAGTCAGTCCGAGGGTATGGAGTCTACGTTTGGGGGTTGCTACGACACCCCAGTGTCACTGCACTGAGGGTGCTGTGTAACACAAGTGAGTAAAGATGGTTCCTATGGGGGAGAGAAAATAGCCTAGAACACACATAGCAAAAATGCCTAAGAGTGGGAAAAAGAGTGTCACTCTTAGCAGGTAAAAAGAAACAAACCCTTCAAATCCAGAAAAGCAGCTGGGGGGACTCTATAGGTAAGGGGAATTAGCCATGAAGTGAGAATTCTCTCTTTTACATTAAGCAAAATATTGATTATACCTTTATTTGTCACCATCATGAATGCAAATATAGATGTATGAGAATACAAATCCAGTTTAGACTAAGCAATGCCCTGATTTGTGCACCAATACTTTCTAGATGTAGGAACAACATAATAAAACGCTACTTGAAGTTATTGTTTCACACAGACATGGAGATAGTTTGTGTGCATAGCTTCTAGTAGGCTTAAACCTCAGGGGAGCTATCCTCAATCTTTCTGCAAGTGCAAGTGGGACAATAGGCAGCACTCACATGTCCAGCCTGGTGGGTGATTGAGAGCACAAATTAAAGGGTTGTGTGGCATGTGGCAAGCAATAGGTCTAAGCAAGCATCCCCCTTGTCCAAGACCAGTGTGTTCTTGTTAGGGGAGTTTTCCTAAAGTATTACTTGGAGGTACGAATTTAGTAAGCAACCACAGTGGGTTGTAGCTCCCCAACTATTACTATCAGTCTGTACTACTCAAAGACTGTGGTAGAGTGGGAGAAAGTCAGACGTAGCTTAAGAGGAAGATGTGAGCTTTAGGTATGTACACTGAACCCAGTTAGACAAGCTCGCCAAAGAGAAACTTACACTTAAATATATATTAAAATGTAGATGTATTATATTTACACAAGGGTCACTTTTAAATATTTAGTACGATAAATCAACACACATAGGTATGCTTTTCAATACTTTCAAGGGGTAACTTCTTAGTTGGTAGTTGCTGAATGCATACGATTATTACAGGAGTTTGACAGTACTATCGGTAATACCGCGCACCCGCAAAGTAATATGGTAATTGCATTTAGTCAGCATACACATACAAGATAGTGATTTTTGGGAAGGTTAACAGTTGGTTAGTGTTTTTCCAGGAGAGCATCAGTTTCTAGGAGCAATTTTGCAGCACAGCAAGTCTTTTAAAGTCCAAAACGCATCCCTTGCTAAAAGGCAGTTCGGAGAGGCTTAACGTCATGAAAAGCAGCAGAAGTCAAAAGTCCTGGCAGATACTTTCTAGTCTCTGGGAAAGAAGATACAAGAGGAAAGAAGATACAAGAAGACTTAAATTACTTTGGAGACCTTGAGAAAGGACTTGCTACAGGGACACAAGCAGTGGCTTGAGTCGGAGGTAAGATGGGTTTGCCCTGGACACCTCTGCGTGCACTCCTACGCTCTGAAGCAACTTTCTGGAATAAGATAAGCAATACCTTTTCCCCACAGTCCCTTAGGTTTGAAGAAAACATTTGTGGTGGATTCTCCACAATGTTGCAGCTCTGGACTGGACCTCTGGAATATGTGGCCTGATGATGAAAGGTAGGACAATTGATGGGATCAGTCAGCAGCAGTCTTCAGGGATGACCGCTGGCACGGCTTTCATCAACTTCTTTGGTCAATCTGCACCTTTTCTGCAGCACCAACAATGAACACGATTCATTCGATCACTCTTCTTCGCTTCCTGCAGTCCCGCACTGGTGATGAGGGGGCCTGGGTGAGTTGTGTTGGGTCTCTTGTGTGTCTAGGGTCCGGACAGCACTGGTCACTCGTCAGTGTTGCAAAAGGTCTACAGGCGTCTCTGGTCATCTTTTTTAGTTACTTCAACTTCCAGTGGTCGACTTGCTTTTGACTCCAGGAGTCTCACTTTTTTTACAGTTCCAGCACACACACCTCTGCAATCCCTCTCAGAGTTTTACAGAAAGGGACGTTTGGCTCCACAATCTGTAGAGCCTGTAGGACGAGATACCGGAAATGTGTACGGAAAGATACTGGAGATGTAGGACTACTATATATGAGGGGCAGTAAGTGAGACATGACATTCTCTACAAGCCATACCCCCAGTGGGAGCTGGTTCTATTCAGGCACTCTGGCAGACAAAGGACAGGGGGTGGAAAACTCCTAACCCACTTCCTGCCCGCCCAGACACGCCGCAACAAACAAGGGTTCCTGCCAAAGACAAAACACACACACATGCCTCCTTTTCCCAGGATGGTAGGAAAAGGGCTAACAAAGAACAACCATGCTAGTAATGGCAAAAAAAGAAGGGCAGCCTCAAGTTGGTACTTTGGTGCCCCTAATGTGCTTCACCTAGGCTATGGACATAGCCTGTGGTAGAAAGATCACACAATAGTTGGTAATACACATACACTGTCATAACTAGGAGATTTTCTATTTGACTAAAAAGTCACAGGAGCAGAGACAAGGGGGATACTATGCATCCCTGTTGCACTCCACATAAGGTGGTGTGTGCCAATCTCTTAGACTATGAAGTTTTAGGAGAGGTCTTAAGTATCTCTCCATCCTTAAGAACTCTAGTAACTCTAAGATAAAGAAAATCATCTCAAAGGAGGACCCTAAGCGTCCCCAGCAACACTACCCATAAGGAGCTGTGTGCTGCAAAAGTAAAATGCAGATGTCTTTAAGAGTTACAGAGGGAAAATAGACTCAGTATGACAGGTAGAACACAAAGAATAGAGTTCCAAAAGACAGAGGCTACAAGAATGAATGAGTGGAAACAGGCACCACTCATTCAGGATTAAAGGGAAAGGTCCAGAGGTCCAACAAAAAGTGCTGGAGGTCTCCCTAGGAGAGAAGATTAAGCATACACATTATACATCTCCCTAACAGCTCTTGCTCCCCCACCTCTAGCATCTAGTGTTTCTAGTGTAAATAGCCATCATAAAACTACATCATTATCATACACCCAGGATTAATGAGCAACAAACCAATTGAATTCGAAGATCACATATGAATCATTAATGAACAACAGAGTATTGTGAAACAATAGGGATTTCACACCATCCGGATTCACCAAGGGTCCCACTATCTTCTTCAGGGTCAAGACAAAATCCCAACACAGAGATATCTATCCACATCATTGATCTGGTATACATACAGCCAAATGTAAAGCCCATAGGGACATCAATTAAAGAATCAATCGATTCAGGATTACTTGGAATAGTGTTGCACCCAGCCTATATTCATATGGTGCATGGTTTCCACTGGGTACATAAACTCCTCTCAAGACAGCTAATCCCCAGTGGAATCATGAATTGCACGTGATCTCTAGCCTTCCTGTTAAAGGATGTATGTGGATAACCTTGAGTGTGCTACAACTAACAGACAGAAAGAGAGCATTAGAAATAAAAGAAAGAAACAGAAAGAGAGAGATAGAGAGAGGAAAGAGAGAGAAGAGAGAGAGAGTATGAGAGAAAGAAACCGATTGACAGAGTATGAGAGAAAGAAATAGATAAAACACTGTTGTCTGCATTAGAGTGAGCGCGGGAGAGAGAGAGAGAGAGAGAAAGAGAGAGAGAGAGAAAGAAAGAGAGAGAGAACGAATGCGAGCAAGAAAGAAGGTGCAACAGAGGTTGTGTACCTGCATGCACACTTATTATTCTCTCTTTAAATACCAGGGGCCGTGGGAGGCCTTGCAACCCAGCAACAGCAACATGAGGATACCTTTCCCAATAAGTATTGCCCTATAGTTGAAAGACCATAACGTCGTGCCTGTTAATGTCAGCACCTGTACAGCACACTTGTATTGCATGTGCCCAATATTGCCAGTACTGTAACTAAGAACACACTATATTTTTGGAAAATAATGCCAAGCCACTATAGAAAACTCAGCATTGCCCAATAAGGCCAGTCATGTAAGCGTAAGAACACACCCATGACTGTTTTGAGAAATAATGGCAAGACCAGTGATGCGTCCCTGACAAAACCAGCCACTGTAGAGCCAAGGCATGTAACACCGGCCTGGAAGTAGACGCCACTGTAAGAACAAGCTTGCATTGGCTTTTCCCAATAATGCCAGTACGGTTATCCATATCCAAGACTATTTTTCCCTATAATGTCATGCCGGTACTGCAGAAGATACTTGTTTTAGCTGAGGCTAATAATGTAAGAATTATAACTAAGGACATACCCTTGGTGGCTTTGCCCAATAGCTACAAACAATCATGCTTGGCCTCACAAACAAAGGTTTCAGCCTTTTCACTCGCTTATTTAAAAAAAAAAAAATACAAAGTTCACGATTTCCATAGTGCAAGGAAAGGCCACGTCCCCCAGCAAACACATGCTGGGTATATTTGGCTCACTCTATGGAATCTACACTCTTTATATAAACAAACACACACACAAACACACAGATATGTCTGCTGACTCAGGCAGAATGGCTGCCACTCAAACACCCTGCCCTGTTGCTCACACACCCTGCTCAAATAAGCGCTCTCACGCTCATACACGAACAGAAAAGCATGCATGCATAAATCAAGCTTACACAATTTTACCTTTTTATTTTAAAACTGTACCTGGGCTTCAGCAACATTGTTCTTCTACGTTCAGAACAGACTGCTCATAGGTGCCATAATATAGCCGGAATAGGATCAGTGTAAACACATGACTTGACTGAAGCACAGGGATGAGTAGAGGCTAAACCACCTACACCACCAGCACACTCCCAATCATAAATGTAAAACAGACATAGCCCCATGGCTATACAACCTTCACCTTATATGGTAATGTGACCAGAAGGGAGGCTATATTTTCAGGGGGATTGTGAAGTGATGACAGTAGCAACCCAACAAGCAATAGCATAAGACTATAAATAATGTCCAATTAAAGTCCATCCGCATATACAATTTGAATTAAAACATAACTATCTATAAAACACAGGTCAAAACCAACCCCTGATAGAGGGCACAGAAAATAAGAACTGATACAGTATACCACACTGGGTACTTAACAGGGGTGGTCAGGCTGTAGCTAAGAGCACAATGCAAAGCAGTTTCAGCAATGTCACTGTGCAAAGGATATTTGTTTCAAGTAAATGATTGAACAGGGGGATTATAAGTAAGACCTCTTGACATAACTTGGTTCTTGGCCTTATGCAGTTTGATAGCATTGAACTCGGTTTCTCAGTGTTTTCCTAGTGGTCACACCAGGTTTGAGATTAATTCAGCCCCATTGATCCAGTGGTAAGTCAGCATCAAGATGACTTTGAGCAGTTCAAGCAATCATACACAATGGGCCCCATTCCGAGGTTGGTGGTAGTCATGGTGCTAGTTGCGCCATGACTGCCACCAATAACGGGTCCGGCACCGGTCTAGTTCAATGGGGACTTACCGGTGGAGTCCGACCTTTGCGGGACCGGTAAGTGCCCATTGAAAATGCCATTCCCCATTCCCATTTGAGCCCCCATAGGGCTTGATTGAAAAAAACATGTATATAAGTATGTTTATTGTAATATACTCATTGAGGTTTCTGAATTGAACACTCAATTAT
This sequence comes from Ambystoma mexicanum, assembly GCF_040938575.1. Taxonomy (NCBI): domain Eukaryota; kingdom Metazoa; phylum Chordata; class Amphibia; order Caudata; family Ambystomatidae; genus Ambystoma; species Ambystoma mexicanum. The sequence goes on from NC_090933.1 coordinate 1,178,881,313, forward strand.
AAATATGTCACAAAGAGCAAGACATTGGCCTCATCACGAATGTGGCAGTAAGGCAACAACGGTGCCGGTAGTGCTACCGGCGCTGTTGTTACCATACTGCCACATTACGAGTTCTGTTTGCGGGTGCCGCTCTGCATGCCTGTTCAGACCTTACTGAGGGCACGGCTACTGCCAAACACGTAATGAGGCCCATTCTCTTAATCTTACATCGTTCAGACAATGATTCCTTAGCTACTAAACTTTCTCCATAGCTAAAACTAATGTAACCTTTCGCTCCAGATGTTTTGTACTACACACCCATCAGACCGAGCTAGCATTGTCAATGGTGAGAGATCATGTGAGTTGTTGGCCAAGACATATGGAGACTCAGAGGTTGCAAAACACTTAAAAACAATACAAATCACTAACAACAAGGAATAGAATGATTGTATGAATCTAGATCATTTGTAGTACTGTCCACGACAAACAGGAATTGGACACCTTGCTTACCTTATCATTCTTTCATTGCTCTCCTCATCAAGATGTATCGAACCATGGGAGATGACTCCAAAAGAGCCTAAAGGCTGGTGTGTGATGGGAAAGGAGGTTTGCTTTGAAGAAAATCCCACCATGGCCGGAGTCTCTTTGATTATTGAAGAAAAGGGTAAGCATGTAGCAGTACATGACACAGAGAGGTTCACTGATTCAACAGCTTTTCTGCTTTCAAGGGCTAAGGCATTGATGTTTGGGCTTGGGAGGTTTCCTTCAAGACCCAAAATAAGGAATCTGTTATTACTTTCTGCATGGTTATTGTCATTGGTGCATTCTTCCTTGGACAGGCTTCTGCAGTCAACGTCTGAGTAGGCGCCTATGACAAAATTGTCCTCCAGCTCAATATCTTGTAATATGTTATCTTCCTCCGGAAATAGGCCATCACATCTTGCTCTACCTCTATCATATTCCCTTGTGAGTCTGATGACGTCCAATTGGGAATTGCCTTGTGACGGCAGTGTGTTCGAAAAATTGGGCACTTTGTGATACGATTTTGCACAATGTCCTAGATCCTTTATATTGGTACTGGTCAAGTCTTCTATATGCAAAACAGCTGATAAGCAGGATTCGGTTTCAGATTCACTGTCAGGGGCAAAAAAAGGTGTCTCCAACAAATGTCTGGTATGTTCTTCCAGATCCAAATCTTTGCTCCCATCCAGTTCGGCACAGCCAATGTCAACATTTGGTTGCTGGGAAGCAAAGGGTTCATAGTTAAATTTTAACCTACATTTTCCAACAGTAAAGTTGGCCATATTTCCGAAATCACGGGTTATATCAGTTTGGGGAATTATAGTGTCCAGGGACACACCCTTAGTTATCCCAGCCTTTGTTTTTTCAACTTCAGCTATATCTGGAACACTGGGCCATGCTTCATTTTGTCGATCCTCAAGGTGGTCTTTAACAAATTTCAAGACTTTCCCATCTGATAATTCCAAAAGGACTTTCTCTTGCTTTAAAAAGCTTGCATGTTCCTCAGCCTCTTCTGGGCTATTTATTTGTGGGGCTGATACAGACTTGGTCAGTTTTGCAAGTTGAACTTCTCGCTCATCATCTTCAAATGGCAGAGAACTAATTGATGTTAAGGAGGCCTGGATGCCACTAGGTAAGCTTGTGTTGCTTCCAGTGTGTCCCCCTGAGAAAGAGTTTCTGTGTCTTGTGTGGCTCTTCACTGATTGCTGGAGGAGCTCTCGGTCATTGGGCAAATCCAGTGGCCTGCTCCGCGCATCTGACCAAGCCACCGAACTTGGCTCACTTTCAATGCCAGAATCGGAAATGAGTGAGGATGACCTCTTGATGGCACCAGAAGTCAAATGGCTCTCATCACTTTCACTGGAATGGTGATCTTTCATCCATGACTTTACATCCAACGTGTCTTTCCCTAATTTTGCGGACAAGTCACAGTGGTGTGTTTTTGGCAATGTCCTATTAAGAGGAGAAAAAATTGAATTACGGTCACTTTCATCTTGGTGGATGCAGTTGAAAGCTTCTGCATGACAATTCTCAGCCTCCACTTTATTTTCACTGGTCCCAACCACAGGGACTTCAGTGAATGTGTGCATGGGCAATGCACTCTCCTCTCCAGCCCGTTTAGCTTGGCTGATTACAAACACAGTATCCCCCCGATATGGGTCAGTGGTGGGAGGTTTCACTTCTATAAGTGTCACACCTCCATGATGTGCTCTTTGTGGAGCAGGTTCCGTACATATATTTTGATTTAGTTCATCTGCCTTAATAGTTTCAAGGATATTTGATTCAGTGTCTTCCAAAATGTCCCTTGAACACTGCTTCTTTTCTTGAAAACCTGGAGGGACGAAGGTGTCTATCTGGAAATGTTGCAATATTGCGTTTGGTGGCGCTCCTATCGGGGAGTGATCATGATGACCAGCCCCTTTGTCGACGCAACCGCGCGTTGATGTGTTGCAACTTGATTTTAAAAATCCATTTGCTCTATGACTACTGAGAACTGGGGAATCTCTGCAGATGCCATCTTCATCTGTCACGTCTTCAATCTCACATATGAACTTCTTGGCATCCATTGGCAGGTCCATGTCAACACACTCAAGGACTTGTGATATGCAGCTTGATGAAGTGTCCTCATTGTCATCTAGAGGAAGGTACAGATATCAATGTTGCACAACATTACACAAAGATAAGCAATTTAAAATACCAAGAACATAGTGTAGTATTGTGCTTGGAAGGTGTTACCATTATGTAACACCATAACGAATCAAAGCAATACAAACCTTCTTATCAATATTTATTTATATATGACAAAGTAAACTCTACTGTACATTATAAGGATAACAAAAGTCACTGCAGATTTCTCTGGCCAAAGTCTTTCAATATCCTTACAATGTACATTAGGGGATACTTAATTCCTTCTAATATGTGGTAACATCATCAACCCCTTAAATAAGGATGTTCGTGCTTGCTAATCTGCAAAAGCTCTTCAAGTTGTATACATGTGAAATACATGTAGAAACTCTTTGGTCGGAAAAACAGTAAAGCACACGTATGCACCTCGTGTAATGTGTTGCATGAACATAGCTTAAACACTTCAATACACATGTACTTAATTATTAGCTCTGTGCTTCAGATTTAGTGGTAACATGCAAATAGAGAGAGTCCAAGCAGTATGCTAAACAAACCATACAACTAACAATGGTTCCTTGTATATCAAGTTATTACTTTGAATTCACAAAGAACATTAGTTAGACGAAATGAATCGTCTTAGCCAAACCATGCTTTCATTAAGTGTGTTAGTAGCCGCTGAAATTCTGTGGAGAAAGTTGTGTTTCCCACCGTGTGCTGGCTGTGGCAGCAGGCAGTGTGGCATTGTGAATCAACGCCAATGCAATACGAACAGTGATGTCGTTTTCATATTACACAATACGTAGGGGTTAGAGAGGCACATGGTCTTGGACACACAATCAAAAAGGCACTCTAGGTAATTATTTAGTAGTTAAAATAATCTTGATTAACCAGAGATGTTCTAGTTCAGTCCTGTAATAAGAGGAGTGATGACATTCTCTTCTTATTACAGTCTAATTGTGACATCACCCTTGACCTGTAATAAGAAAATGAGACCACTCTTGTCACTGTCACAATGTATGTTGCTTGAGACTGAACAGACTAGAATCCCCGTTTTCACTATTTAAGCCGTGACAAGTATTTCAAATTCCTTTCTTATAAATATCTTTCTGTGACACTTTACAGCTATTATTCATGAGGCATTTATCATTAAACTGCCACAGTGTAACATGGGTAGCAACATCTCTGTGAATGCTACCATTTATTTTAAACCACAAAGCGGTTTGTAGATATTAAACTACTTACATTATTTCTCTGCAACACATCTGCCTAATATATATATTTTTTATTATATATATATATATATATATATATATATATATATATATATATATATATATATATATATATATATATATATATATATATATAATAAAAAAACCTAATATTAATATTAGCAAGGAAGTGACTTTACTAAAGGAACTTGAGAAACTCCGGAGAAAGGAGATATCGAAGTGGTGGGAGGAGCAGTCCCTCCAGAATTGCTTGGATATTGGCAGAATACCACGAGGTCTACGCCTCATGACTACTCCCTCTTTCGAGGATCAAGACCCGTTGATGCTCCAGGAGTGGGGTGAAGCTAGCAAAGACTGTTCTGCAAAGTGTTAGATAATCTTGGTTAAATATGCCAAAACGGATCGTGAGCTGGCACTCAAGGAATTGGTCACAATGGAGACTGAATTTACTAAAATTCCCAACACAAAGGAAGGTAAACAATTACGCATCAGAATCGATGAAGGCTTAATCTCTTATGAAGATGAGATAGAACAACGTGAGCACAGGAAATTCCTCAGAGATAAAATAGATTACGAGATCGGTTGTGTCTGTACTTTTGTGAAACACTTTGATTCCCTCCCTAAAACCACTGCCATACAGTCTGCATTTGCGAAGTCCAGTGACTTAGGTGCTGCCACATCTGAGTCGGATATTTCTGCATCTGAGACTGATGAGTTTACACCAAGATTTAATTTTTTAGATGAAATACGACTGCTGTGTCAGGATGGGAAAAATCAAAAAAGAGGCAGGGGTCGCGGCAAAACAAGCGGAAGAGGAAAATTACAGAAATCACAGGCAGGAAGATAATCCGCCGAGGCCGACGTGGGAACCGGTCCAAAGGGGCAGCAACAGGGCAGATTAATGCGCTCTGGGGTAAAAAAAAAATCAATAAAAGATACTATGAAATGCTGCCAAATAATTAATCTATTGTCCCATGTCCTTACTAACTCGCAGACCTCGTTCTTAGCTCTGGGCCTTAATTTCTGTCCCACCATGAGTTATGACTACGTACAAGCACGCATCGACTTTGATACATTTTTGCGCAAAATTAAACTTAAGAAGTTCTTTGCTACTAATTCCATCAGTGCCAAGCACTCGATACCACGTACTGGTGGCACTGATCTTCTCATTTCAGATATTCCTTCACTCATGGATCTGGCTTGCCTCGATGACGACAAATTTGATTCTACCAATTTTGACTTGTTTGATTTTGACATCAATCTGAAGTGCGATATACCCACCAAATTGAAGAACAAATCTAGATTTAACCCACAATTCCCTGTGGGGGTTGCATTGAGGCATTTCATGACCTGTGTGTTAGTGATTTCAGAAGACTTTGACAGAAAACCAGCATTACCAAGCAGAACCTCACCCATGCACAATGTTTGGCCATCAGTGAACTCCAACAGTTATTGAATATTGTCATTAAAAACCAGCCAACAAAGGCTCAAACATTGTCATCCAAGACAGAACCAAATACATGACAGAGGCAAATCGGCAATTGCATGACCGTCTGTGCTACATTAAGCTTTCCAAAGATCCTTTTGAATAAATAATAGCAGCATTTACTGCTCTGTGTACCAAGTGGGCGAGTGAAGACTTATTGGAGGATGATATGATAAAATGTCTCATTTCTGCATGCCACACTATACCCACCATTTATTTTCTTCCGAAAACACACAAATCACTTAAACATCCCCCAGGTAGGCCTATTGTTACCTTATGCAGCTCACTAATAGAACATCTGGCTCAATTTATTGATGAAAATCTTTTTCCATTTGTATCAGTGTTGCCATCCTACCTGAGTGATACTAAGGATTTTCTACAACATATCACCAACACACCTTGGGAAGAGGGTCTGATTCTGGCCACACCAGATGTGGTTTCTTTATACACCTCCATCGATCACACTGTGGGTATTAATGCATGCAAATACTATCTGGACACCCGCTGCCTTAATTATTTTGGACACAGCACTATGATCTTGGAGATGCTTTTGTTCTGCTTACAAAACTCTTTGACGGTTCCTTTTTTTGGCAAATTAGGGGGACTGCCATGGGGAGAACTTCTTCACCACTTATGCCAATCTCACGATGGGGTGGTGGGAGGCTACTTTCCTGTCTGACTTACTTTCATCTTGCTTTCCAACACAGATTGTCTCCTGGTGGCGGTACATTGACAATGTTTTTATTATTTGGAAGGGCACAGAAAGTGATTGGCTATCTTTTGTTAAGAGTATTAATACCAACAAGGCCAATCTCAGCTTCACCGAATGTCATAGTCTTCCTGAAATTGTCTACCTGGATGTCATCGTCATGTTGGATAACTTAGGTATTCATACGGCCCTCCACAAGAAATCCACCAATACTGGTCTGCCCCTTCATGCCAACAGCAGTCACCCTCCATCATGCAAAAAATCAATTCCATACAGCAAATTCATCCGGTTTCGTCGTACCTGTACCAACATTGCCTGATTTGATCATCACTGTGCATTGGCAGCCGTCGATTTCTTTAAACAAGGGTACAACAAGAGAACCATTGAAATGGCCTATACCAAGGCACGTGGAATGTCCAGAGACAAGTTGTTGGATGACATTAACCCCAAAACTATCACTAACGATGACCCCAGATTGATTATCTCGTTCGATACTGCCTCCAATAATATCTGGAAAATTGTTGAGAAACATTGGCGTGTCCTTATCTTAGACAATGATTTTAGGCCTGTTTTTTCGAACCGTCCCACTATGACATACAAACATGTGCACTCTCTTAGAGACAAACTTGTGTCCAGCTTTCTATCTCCAGGTGGCAAAAATCTGTCTTCCACGACCTGGCTTCCCGCCTCTCCTGTGCACAGACCACTGTGCCGAAATCAATTGTACATCCTGTCACGAAAATTGATCAGAAGATAAAGTACTCTATCAACTGTGACACCACCTTTGTCGTGTATGTCCTCTCATGCCCGTGTATGAGATGGTACATTGGGAGTACCACATGCAAACTGAAGCTGAGAATTTTGCAACATCTTAGAGCCATTAAGAACTCTGACCCAGCGTACCCCATGGCCAAACATTTCTAACAGGAACATGACAATGATTTGAAACTGTTAACTTTCTTCGCAGTGGCACATGTGCCCGCCCACCCCAGGGGTAGAGACTGTGTATAGAAATTAAGACAACTTGAAACCAGATTCATTTTGGACTTTGATACAAAGCATCAAAAGGGCCACAATGTGGACGAGGAATTATATACATTCTTGGGCACCTAGTTATCCATTGTTTGCATTCTTCGCCACTCCGGTCTTGGTTCATTTCTCTGTCTTATCTCGTTCCTTGACTCTTATGTCCATTTTGGCCCTCTACTGTGTGTTTCCGTATGGTCTTTTCAGTCCTGGGGATGATTATTTTATCTCTCATCCTTTTAATTCATTTTTCTCTTCTGTTTATGATTAGGCTGCTTATTCTGCAATTTGTGGGGAGTGATTTATATTTTTTTACCTACGTTGGGGTTTAATTGTGGTCCTTTTATCTTTGTGGCTTCTGCCTGCTGTCTCTCTTCTTTGCGCTTTTGTGGTTGGTCCTGCTTGCTTTATCATACTAACTGTTTAATTTCATGAAATTCTGGGCTTTTACTGCTACGTGTTTACTTTTATTGCCAAATGTGGCACCTGACAGTCAGGACTGTTCCAGCTGTTTTTGCATTTGCACTTTAGTATAGCTTCGCCACCACGAGGCTTGATAGACACATTGCTGTCTTGCCGCTGTTTATGCACTTTATTTGGGAACATTACCTGTACTTGTACTACGTGTATCATATACCTATGCCCTTATTCGACTATGATAACAGTGACCACCCAATGTATTAGTAGCCTAGGCTGGATTTCACCGTGGAATGAATGGGTGTCAATCATTTTTCTTATACGATGTGGTGTGCCCAAGTTTCACCATTACTATTGCGGATCTCTATTTTTTTATCTTTCTTACAACCTTTTTGCAATTCAATGTGCAGATTTTAGCCTTATTCTACATAGGACATACTCTATTCCGCAATTTGTGGTTACTACTATATTATCCCTCATGGTGATGACTTCATCCTCATTCCTGCACCAGCACTTTAGTCCTGTGTCCTATTTCTAGCTTGTGTGCAACATTACACCTATTTGCTGCATCATCTGGTCCCGGTTGTTAGTATCCGCATTTTTCCTGTGCACACCTCATACGGCTTTTTTATTGCCTCATATAGGCTTTATGCTTTTAATATTGTATTATTGCCCTTATGGGGTACTATTTTATCTTTACTGTGTGCATGCATAACTGAAATTTAGGGATTTTTTAGCCATTCCCTGCTCTATATTTGACTTTACTGAAGACTGTGTATATTTATTTGTACTTTCGGCACTCTGTCATATTTGTTGATTCCAACACTATATGGATTTATTTATTTATTTTCCATGCCATATTGTTACGCAACTGCAGAATCTCATGTGCACTTGCACTTGAGACTTTGCTTTGTTCTCCAGTTTATATTTACTGAAGTGGTGTTCCAGCTCCATTATTCATTCATACACCTGGCCCCTTTCCATCATGGCCGCCCGCTTTTCCATCTCCTGCCATGGCCTACTGAGTTGACTGACAGAGTAATAGGACTACCTCCACTGTATGTATTTCCACCAGCTAACCCTTTCTCCCCCTACATGATCAAACACATTGTTTTGCAGGTCGTGCACCATGGCGTCCTGCCTCTGTTTGTTTGTGTGTTGCTGCTTATTGTACTGACATTTTTTTTGTACAACTTGTTTGAAAACATTAAAAACATCTGTATTTAAAAACACAGTGTTTCTCTGGGTTTGTCCGTGACTTTGGGGTTTGCCAATAGTGCCTGGCCCGCGGGAGTGCGGTTCACCTTCTCCTCCTTTTCCCGGATATATATATATATATATATATATATATATATATATATATATATATATATTATTTATTATATTTATTATTTATTTTTTACATTTGTGAAGCGCCTAAACCCTTGGGCATCAAGGTGCTGAAAAGGACCAGTTACACATAACGTAAATTGTCAATACAGCATGTTTGTCAGGATGGACCCAACGACTCAGGCAAAGAGATTTTGTACCGGGAGATTTCATAGGTGTCAATATTAAGCAAACAGCAAACTTTTTAGGGCTTTTCTAAAGGCCACACATATATTTATTCTACATCAATTATATGGTTCAACAATAGAAAGGTCACTTAAACAACAGTAAACCAGACTACAGCCATTAAAGGAGATAACAGTACAATTATGTACAAGGAGTAAAATACGCAGTGAAGTACGTGAACATGATACTTGCAAGTCACCTCGTAGTTCCGTGACCCTGTAAAGCAACTCTGCCTTTCACCTTGATTTTAGTTTAGAACAAAGTTGTATTGATAAGAACGTACTTGGATGAGTATGTGAAACAATAAAAGGAAATTACAGTTGGATGGTTAAGACCCATTGAATACTTACTTACCTCGATTGTTTGGAAATAACTGTGAAACACAGGTCGGTCCTTCACAAGTTCAACTACCATGGAAGTTAATGAGTACCCTTCATTTAAAGTATTTCTGATACTATATGGTATCAATTTTTTGTAGAAACTACTCTACGTCCCATACCTGATGACGGGCGTAATTGCCCGAAATGCATAGTATACGCATGGAGCTGCACTGTACCATATAGACTCTTGTCAGCGTTCCAAACTCCTTGAAGGAGACCGTTTTCATTCTCTTACCTCTATATATATTGCTGTAAAATTTAAATGTTGAAATTATTGTTTTGATGATATTTGTATTAATTTGTATTAATCACTGTGAATATTTCTATTTCACTTGTGAGTATGCAACATACTTTTTTGCCAACCATTTTTGTTGAATTTCCAAGTGACATCATATGAACTTGCTTTGTTTTACGAAATCCTTTTTGATTTTCTTGTTAAAAAAACTTCAGTAACTTCGTTTAAATGTATCTGACTACGTCAGCGAAAAGTGTACAAAAAAAAGTGGTTGTCCCCAAATTCTGTTCTGCTGGGTGCCAGGATGGGCCTGTCTGACACTAATACACATTTCATTCCACAGCAGAGCTGACTCACCGGAGCTGACACAAGTGCAATATCAGTTGGTTTATGGCCGCCACAAGCAAAAGTAATGCCATGCACTATTCCTAAACTCAGGCATAACATTTTGGTTGAGATTACCCTGCCACGAGCATGGCATACTCATGAATGTCAAGTTTTAGGTACAATGGGGCATTTCTGAAATGTTGCCCCAGTCCTGCAGTGACTTTGCTGTTACCAAGCCAATGGGACGCCATGGAATGGGAATTTACAACTGTTGCTGGCACTCATAATCCAGCAGTAATACCGCCGGAACGAGTGCCGGTAATATAAACACAGTTTGTCATAGCCTGTCGCATATACCAGCGGGAAACCACCAAACTTGTAATGAGGCCCAGTGTCTTGAAATGCGAGGGTTTTGGAGGATGCGTTACTACAGTTACGGCAACCATGTCACATGGCCTCTGCTGTATGAATTCATCCACCAGAACCTGTTTAATGAAAACGGAATCTGCTTTCACAGCGGTCTTGATCTCTGGGGGCAGACGTGAGTGAGGAGAGAGGGTGAGATTTACCTCAGCACATTAAGCTGGTGTCCTTTATGTCGGGGGAGAGGGATACTTAAATGAATCATTGAACAGGGTTTACAGGACAACAGAGGGTTGGGTGGACGGTGGTCGGTTGCCTTGCGCTTTGTCAACATGTGTTTCTTTGATTGGCATTTATGTAAACAGACACAAAATGTTGACAAAAAAAAAAAAAAAAAACAGCTGTCCCTTGAGATAATTAGTGCCTTCATGATACCCCCTTACCCAGGGAGACCAGATATATATATTTTTTTAAACAGCACAAGCCTTGGTTATAGAAGTAGGACTAAAGTAAAACACAAACATGACTCAGATAAAACTGTAGTCCTACTACTATGCCACTGGCCTGTTGCGGGGATTGAGGGGGTGAGGGGTGTTCCAGACACACTCCTCTCATTGGAGGAGAGTGACCAGGGAGGGGAAAGGGATTTCAGGATTTCTGAATCAGATCTCGTCAACAACCGGGACCGCAGCCACCCGCCCAAACAATCCAGCAACAGGGTTCATCAAATTAAAAATCTCCCTGGACGTAGGGCGATATGTCCGGACTGCCTTGGGAAAACTGGGACATCTGGTCTTCCTACCACTTACCTAATGTTGTGTGCAGGCATTTGCGCAATGTATAGAGAATAGTGGAATCACATCAATTTATGGCGCAATGATGCCGGGCTTTAAAACGAAAATAACATTTTAAATGCGCATCTTTCCTGGCACCTTAACCTTTAACTATGCTATGTCCTGTTCACTGACTGCCGAGGTGTGTGTTCGGATTGGGTTTGCGCTGCATTTTCTAGAACTAAATCGCAGGATAAATGCTCGATTGCTATACAAGGCTGCCATCTGGAGACCATATGTTGAAACACAGCTCACATTTCCTTTTCTTGTCAAACCTGATTTGCATCCCCTTTTTTTTCATAGGAAATATCCCAGTGAAAAAAACGCTTTGGAAATCAGGCACTAACTGTGGTGAATGTGTTTGCGACACACATTTGAAAACAACAAAACGAGCGTTGCAAAATCTCACTCAGTTTATACAGTATATATATCGATCTGGTAGCAAGGGATATCAGATGCAAACTTGGTTCAATGTCGGATGTTGTTTCTTAAATCAAGGATAACTTTCCGTTTTCCATTAGAATTCATTAAGAACCCGTCTTGGGACATGCCTTTTCATCTGTGTGCTTAATAGAACGGTTCACTTTGAATTAATGTTTCAACAGTTGCCAAAAGTGTGTGAACCGTTCACACACTTTTGCCAACTGTTGAAACTCGTAGCTCATAAGATAAATGCAGAACTTGGAAGGTAATTCAGGAACACTTTGCTCCAGTGTAAGTGCAATGGCCTTAGCACAAAAAATAGAGACAGTGTCTGTACATTTGATCGGATGAGAATTGCCTGGCATTTTGGTACATGTAGTCCAACTGGGAGGTAAAATTCATCGAATTCGGTTTCACCGATTGTTTTCTAATCGAATTCTGCCTCAAATATACGTGTGATTGTTTTAGGGTAATAACAGATGTGGGAGGGGGTCATACGGGTGTTGCATATATTTGCAGTGAAATCTACCACACACAAAATCAATGGAATCGGATTCGATGGATTATTTTCAATCAGAATACTTATATTCATGCCTGGCTGTCCTTTTTATTGGGACCAGACGTTTATGCAAATGGGTTTGTCTACTGTACTAAAACATTATTGTAGATCGCCCCAGCTTCCTCCAACCCACCTGCCCCCCAAGCAACCTCAGGGAGCAACACCTCCTAGAACAAACTGTTTTGCTGTGCTTGTTCTCGATAGAGGTGCTCTCATACTTCTGACAAACGTATGCAATCTCTACAAAAAAAAGTTACCTCTTTTGATACTTACCAGTAGTAAGGCATTCCACGTATCTGTCTTCAAATATAATGGGCAGTGAGTTCCAATCTCCATCTATATCCAGGCACTCAATGGGCAGTGGAGGCATGCTGGTGAGGTACTCGGAATTTCGAAGTTCAAAAGAAATGTGGTTGTGACACTGGATCCTGTATGATACGTGTGAAGGAGCAGATGGTCTGTCAGTTTCCAGATTTACAGCAAATCCTGACACTCATTATCAAACACAATCCATGCATAACGTGCAAAACACAGTCCCTGCATCCCTTTGAAAAGCCAATGGAACCAATCACTATGGTCCACGATAGGATGAAGGTTGCTAGATTTTCTGTGGCTCACATGTAGACATCAGCTCTGAGGAATTCCAGTGCAAGGCACATCCTCAACAACTCTACAAGGTCCGGCTTCAATGTCATGTGATACAGTCCAATCCTCCATCCTGTAGGCTGAATGAATCTCCTTCCATGTCCTCTCTGCAACACAAGGCCTCAATATGACCCTGAGCCACTACTGTACCTCTGAACCTTGTGGGCCTATTGCTGTTGTTGATGGCTCCTTTTTCTCACATGCTTAGACCGTAAGTGGATGATTCACAAATAGGTTATCAAGGGTTATTTCTGAGTTACTTCTAGAGAGAGAGAGAGAGACTAACCAATTCCCAAAAATGTTTCCAACAGGAACTCTTGCTCATTCCTGACATAGGGCCTCATTAAAAGTTTGGCGGTAGCCTTCCCGGTAATACCGGCAGGCAGCCCGCCAAAGTTCCATAAAATTCCAGCACCCATGAATGGGCAATTACTGGGTCATTAAGGCCCAGTCGGACTCAGTAATTGCCCTTTCGCGGGTCCCGGAATGCATTACTCCCCATTCCCATTTGAGCCCCATGGTGAATGGTGCCGGTGCATCCGACATGTTGTGCTCGCGGGTGCCGCACTGCCGCAGAAAGTACCAGTCCCTTAGTTCCCAGAACAGCAAACTTATAATGAGGCCCATACACTTTTATTTCTAGGAGTAAACCAGGAGTCTTTCGGAGTTTCTATTGGTAAAATCTTTATACATCAAAAAGCCTCTCTGCAGAATTAAGCCAAGAGCAAGTACTAGTAGTAGTAGTAGTTTGTCATTTATAAAGCGCTTTTTACCCATTGGTATGACCTCAATGCCCTTATTGTGGGACCACTCTCGGGGATCAAAGTCCATGGTATGAGAAAATTGCCCGAAGGATTAGAATGTGTGTGTGCATTTGGCTAAATTAGGTAGTTGGTGGGATGGCCAAGACCCTGTAAGCTACCTAGGGTGGTCAGGCATGCAGATGCATGGTGAGAGGTTGTCAGGAGAGTGAGCAAGTGCATGAGGCTCGTAATGTGTCCCGCTAGGCCGAATTATTTGTTGTAGGAACTAGCTACATTCTCAAGGCAGAAATGTTGTGCTTTGTGTTTTAGTCTGGTGTATGGGGGTGAATGTGTGTGGGAGTGCAGCCGTGCCTCCGGCTAAATTTCCATAAGCATGGAGTGCGACGAGTTTAAATATAATGGTTATACTCAACTAATTACTCAGTTCCGCCCATAATCCATCCAAGTGCAATACATTACCTGTCCCTAGCTCTTCAAATATTGTTGAATATTCTATCAATAGGCATTGTGTGCTAGTGATTCCTATATTTTTTTCTGGCAGTAACTACATCAGTGCTGTGTGTTAGCAAGCGGTATGGGCATCATTCCTCCTGTTTCTTTACATTTTGAAGCATTTTGAATGAAATTGTCTATGTAATGGAGGGGGCCGCCCCATCTGCACTTTTGTGCAAAAGGACCAAACCATGTGTTATTCCTCATTTCCAGCATGCATTGGAAAAGTGAGGAGTAGAAATTGCTTTTATTCTTCACTTTTCCCCTACATTCCTGGAAAAGCTTCAATGACTCCAGCATTTCAAAATTCCAGGAGTCATTTACAATGGATTTCTATGGAATTTTCCTGCTTTTACCAGGTGGACATTTCAGTCACTTTCCATTGGAACCCCTCTGTGGCATTACCACCACTGTGAATTCAGGTGGAATAGGAAATGGTGGCAGACATGGAATGCCTGCTCCATTCTCCCAACGTTGCCTGACAAAGGCATCAAAATGCTGCAGATAGGTATAGGTATCAGAAAAAGTGTTTTCCAGAACGTTCACAAAAAACACTTATCTGGAGCATAACCCCATGTTTTTTGTATTCATTGTGATGAAAAACAATAATTTAAGTCTTTGTGAACAACTTTTTGTATTTTTGGAAAAGATCATTTAGATGTGAATTTCAATCTATAAAGGCCGAGAGCTCCAGCAATTATTATTATTTGTTTGTATCCATAAGCACTGATGCCTGGTTCCTTAGCAAAAAGTCAGCATGCATGGTGGAAAAACAAACAAAAGAGAAGGATGCCTGCTGGCAGACAATGCCAACATTTCAACCAATCAACCCTGCAGATCCTTGAAACACAGCAGAGTCGTGTGCTTTCCATGCATGTGGCTTTCGACAACCAATGCATAGGTTGTTCCTTGTGCCATGGATTGCTTTGAAGTTTTATTTTTGCTGGCCTAATTCCAGGGTTGCACTAGCAGGTTTGGGTGATCGGTCAAACGCTTAACATTCCATTGCATTCTATAGCACTAAGTTACTATAACTCGCGCTCGGTTTGTTAGTTTCATCCTGAAACCAGATTCTGTCTTAAGAAACCTAGGGCCTGATTCACAACAGCATTTTGTAATGGTGGAATCCCTTTGGGACATTCTCTCTGAATCAGACCCTAAAGTCTACTGTGAATCTGAAAAAGAGCAGCCTAGTATTTACTTTACGGAGCCAGGATGGGGAGCAAACTTTCATTGATGGAACTAAAGACACATAACGACTCATCACGGCACTACCCGATTCACATATCCCTGCAATAACCAATTTGAGACACCTTTACAAGTATTTGCCTTTAGCAACACAAATTATGACCCTCATAGCCTGTCACTATGTTTACCAGCAATCTAAAAAGGACATTTTATACATGCTTTTTACTCACAGTATAATTTTCGTGTTTTTTTTTGGTTTGGTGGAGCTGGAGCACAAACTGTAATTTTCAGATCTGTCACTGTCAGAAACCAGAAGGTGGCTCACCCACTAGTCCCGGGGGCCATCGCTTTTGGAACAAGCTCCTGGGGGTGGACCAGTGCTGGGAGGATGACCTGGGTGAGGGGTCTTCGTGGAGTGGCAGTGGGACGCCGGATGGTGAGACGAGATATCCCCTTCCCTGTAACACATTTACCCCATCCTATCAGATAGGAGATGTAGGAACTCTGCTCCCCACCCCCTTTTCAAATAGCTCACTCTTGGAGAAAACATACTAAAACCCCAGCAGTATACCTGTTGTGTTCCAATATAATGGTCAGGCCAGGTCAGGGAATTACTGAGGATCACTCACACCTGACTTCCATTAAGCTTCCACACATGGATAAGAGGCAGAGCACACAAGCACACTCTCAGCAAGAAAAGCACTTGAGGAAACAGCAGTTTTCAAGACAACAGCTTAACGAGAGAAGAAAGACGGCAAACCAGGAAGGGATCACAAGGAGGGAACTTCCCTTGACCTTTCCGACAGGAAAACGTTACTTTCAAGAGCCCTTGAGATTAGAGTGTAAGACCAGGAAACCAGGCTGAAGAATCCTGTATTGTGAGTCGTAGATACTCGGCCCTCCTGCATCACTAATCAAGGTGGGGCGAAGCAGCAGCCGCTGTGGTACCATCCTTGGCTCGAGGAACAGAGCAGCGTCAGTGAAATCAACACAGTCGTTGAGTTGGGGAGACCGATACAAGACCGGTCTGTGAAGCCAAGGTTGCAAGCAGCAACATTGTATGTCAAGTGCTGGAACGAACATTGTTAAAACACGTATGATATAAGATGCAAGGAAAGTTGAAGTAAAGTTGAACTGCTGATTAGTGTTTGAACTTTGAAAAGAGTTTGATAAAATACCTTTGACATATTGGTCCAGCACAGTGTGGGTGCTCAATCAAAGGTCTCTGTAAGGTATCCAGCTGAGAAGTACAGAATTTATAATTAAAGGGTTATGTTAGGAAGAGAACAAATAATTGTGAATCAAAGTGGTCCTGCGACGGGTCAAGCCAACATCCTCAACACAGTCAAAAGTCTTCGATTTTGATTTAGTAAAGAAACTTTGGAAAATGAGATCAATGTGGTCCGAGCCCGGAGGAGAGAGACCAATTGAAGGTTTTATTTTGAAGTGGGTCTGAGCCCGGCAGAGGGGAACCGGGGTAAAGATTGAATCACAAGAGAAGTTGTGCAATGAGAAGTAAGAGAAAGTAACTTTGAAAGTTTGTTTGTCTCATCAGACCCTCTGAAATAAGAATCTTTGAAAGGCAAAGGGAGTTTGATACAGAAGGTCATGCTACTGAAATTTTGAACTGCATCCTCGTGCTAGAAAAGCCAGAATATGTGCTAACGTGGGAAGGGAAGCTAACGGCTCAACTATCCTGACATATCATTTCTTGAGCACTTTTCTTTTGCGTAACATGTTTTCCCACACCATTTGCATTTAGAAGTAAGGATTGGCAATGGGTTTATTAGTATAGGCCCTTTTATTTTGACCAGACTCTAATACGACTGCGTTATTATTATTTGAGGTCATAGCTTGCTCCCATCTTTAGATTTAGGATTAGATATAGGCAATTTTTAAACCCAATTGAAGTTCAATAAACATCCTTGAACTGTGATCCCTTGGTCTGTCTTCAATGTTTGATACCATGCCTTCCTTACATGACCCTAATCTGCTACGTTGAACAAATGAAATGATTTTCTGATGCACTTACAATTCTGATGTGGGTGGAGATGCTTTGGATTCCTAAGGATTCCTATGGAATCTGCCGGTTTTTGCAGAAGCAGACTGAATCCATAGGAATCCATATACATACCTTCTTCCATGGATGAACAAGGCAGACAGCAAGTAACCCATGTCTGCCCACATTTCTGTTCATATTTGTGTGTTATATACTTACACTTTGTAACAAAATAAATTCAAAAGAGTAGCTTAAGGGAAGGTAGTTTGTGCTCCTAAACTATCCACTGCATGATTTTAATCGGGTGAGCCATAATGAATGAAAGTTGGCCTACATTACTTTCAGTAGAGTGCCTGACCAGCAAAAGTGGGCATTCTCGTGAGGCCCCTCAGGGGGCATGCATGGTAAAAAGGGCAACCCCCACAAAAATCTGCATTTTGTGTATTCCCTACTGTTCACAGCTGTCGGTGAAGCCAGTCAATTACTCTGAAGTTTTACACATAGACCTTCTATGTCTAAGTGATGAGTGAGTGATGTGGAAGGGAATTCATGTGTAATGTAACGAGTAGAAAGTGTGGCAGAAGCAGGCCAATATTTTGAAGAGAAGAAAACATAAGTTTGTTAAAACATTTAGCAAGTTAATTTGTGCTCCTGCTTCTCTTACTCTGATGTAAAGTTTACTCCATGTCAGAGCACAACTTTTGAGCATATGTGGATTTCTCTTTGTGAATCTGGCGCTAAATGCACATATGCAAATATTTGCTGACAGTAGTAAGTTGCAGGTCAGCCTTTGTAAATACCATTTTGATGTTCACGTGACAGACACGCGCAGGCATGAACTGCATCAAAAGCGAGACCCTGGCCCATCGCAGCTGCAGTCAGTCTTGCTGAACAGTTTTGCATGGCAGGCAACATAAATGTTAAGGCATCCCAAAATTACTTACAGATGTTCTTGAAAGGTCAACATAGCAAGTTTCTGGTGTTCTTTGTAGAAAAAGGCCTCTGAGAATCGTCGAACCTGGTCAGTGAGAGAAGCGGTTAGGTAGCATCAGTTTGAGATCTTAAAAGCCCAGCATACAGCCATTGCAATATATAGCAAAAAGCATTACCCACTTGATGAATGTTCAAGGTCATACACAGGCCACAGGAAATGACGCCTGCAAACATATCATATGCAAATACCGTACATTATAAAAGCACACATGTGTTAAGGACAATGTCCTTGTTTCCATTTACATTAGATTTAGGTAACTGTTGAATCAGAGATATCATTTTTGATGGTGGTGGGTGTTGTAGGCTAAAACAGTTGCAGGGCGATAGTGTCTATTGATGTGTCTATTTATGAGTTATTGGGTAGAGATACATCCACAATAACCACTCGACTGCACATGTAGCTCTACCCGAAAACAAATCAATAGTATGCAAGATAGTACAATTAAATCGGGAGATGAGACAACCATTTGTTTACTCTGAACCAGGAGTTTGTAACCTTTGGTTCTCCACATGTTTTAGACTACATCTCCCATCATCCTTAGCCAACATAGTTGATGGTGAAGGATCAGCAGAGTTGTAGTTCATAATATGCAGAGATACACACAGTGCAGACAATTCTGCATTAACACCTATTCCATTATAATTTCATTGCCCAATTCTAGGCCTCTTGAGCTCAAAGGTGAATGACTCAATCGTTCCTCATGTAACCTACAATAAACCTCCTAAACTGTGTTTATATAGACCTCGCCTACTGTCTTATTTCCTAGCGTAGCAATAATTCAAGCTAAATGGAGCAAATCAATACGAGAAATAGATCACCAAGAGCAGTGCCTCAGCTGTGTTTTTTTAAAGCCACCTGGCTCCCAATAGAGATAGGGAAGGATGTGCACTAGGAAAGCGGCATGTTTAAAGGTGTGAGTTGCAAAAGGTGTTGCCAAAGAGCACAGTTGCAAGGTCAGAGAGTTGTTCTGGATTGCCAAATTGCCCGGTTACATGAGAAAGCAGTATCATGCCCATTTTGTTATCACAGGGTATTGACTTCACTGTTCACATCAGTTCCATGTTGGTCCATTTCAGGGGGCATGCACATCGCAAGTTGGCCGGTAAGATGGGTAAGTGGGTAAAGCGCTTGTTGCTGTGATATGTGTTTGATCTGCAGGTCGCAAGTACAAATCTGGGTTATCTCAAGTTTTTTGGGCCAATAAGAAAAATCATTGTTTCAAAAAATTACCTGAATATAATTGGCCAATTAAAACAAAGTATTTTCTGCTGCCTGCACAATTAGGTCATTCACAGGGGGTTGAATTTATGTCATCACAGAAAGGTCATTGACCAATGGGGTAAAAAAATATAGGTGATGTTTAGATTTCTGTATATGAGCTAGCCAATTCGAAATGTGGATTTTACTTGTATTTTATAAATGTTGTCTATGTATATTTTGTGGTTTTCTGCTATAACTGAAATGAACGTGTTGAGCAAACTTTCAGTTTTCAGGTCTGCTGGCGGACTGATGTGCTCAGCCATATTTGCATGTAATAACACTTGTTTTTCTTGCTAACTGTGCACTTCGTACTGACCCCATGGATTGTTTTTTATCAATTGATTCCTGGGCCTACCTTACTGAGACTTGTGGGATGGTAATTCTAAGATCATGATGGTTAGCATGCTGTTTAGCATGAGAATAGAGTAATGTCGCCTGGAGATGGGGGTGGAGTCAATATTGAAGAATACTAGCATGATGACAGAGTGAGAATGTGAATGGTAATGTGACGCATACATGTGGGAGCAAAGGAGTGTATAAATACACATTGGGGGGGTTAAGGTGCCTCACAGTGAATCATGACTGCTCCAAATATACAGATGATTATGATGATATACCCCTAGTTAAGGAGTATAAAATTGAGGGGGGAGAATGTGTTCATTGACTGTTCCTTAACAATCCTTCAGAGTACTGGATTAAGACACATGGAAAAATCAGCTGTACAAAGTGAAGATGGAGATCTTCAGGTAGTGGCGAGAAAAAGATTATTGCTGCACTACTCTGTCAGAACTAGTGGCACTGATAATATCATTAGAAATGTACATTGAAAGACAGGTGACAATCTACTCTGATTCAGCGTACACAACATGAACAGTACATTCAGGACTGTGTTTCTGGAAACCAAGAGGGTTTCAATGATCAGACGGCATGCCAGTGCAGCATGTCAAATTGTTGTCAAGACTGATTGATGCACTGTCAGTAGGAAAACGAAAGAGGTGGTGGCTGGGAGGTTTGGAATTAATCTTAACACCTGACTTTTCTCTGGGCAACTCTTCAGATCATTCATCACCTACCAAACAGTTACAAAAGGAGAAAGGCCATATGCAAATCAGGCCTGGTCCCATCACAAAAGGAGAAGAACTGCCCAAACTGCTTGGCCACATCCCTTCTGCACAAGACCACAAGCATCCCCAAATATGTTTCGGCCTTGGTGGGCCTCATCAGTGAGGAGGAGCATCTTGAGTCTCCAGGCCCATTAGGCATGTATGGGCATACCCGTCTCACTCGGGGTGACTACAGCAAAACAAAAGCGGTGATGGCTGGAAGGTTTAGAATTAATCTTAACCACTGGCATTGCCTACACCAGTTGTGGCAGTTGTGAAATGTAACGCCCACTCAAATGGCACTGATTTGACAGCACAAGGCAATGCCGCAGAAGACTATGTAGCAAAAGACGCATCATATTTGAGTTGACAGACACACTAGAGTTAGTAGCATAACTGAACCCTATAATGCATTGCCCCTGACACAGATAATACAGTTACAGAGACGTGCACCACAATTTACTGAAGGTTAAACATTGTTATACAGAAGGTTATATATTGAGGATGGTGAAAGCAGCATTAACCCACCATTCTGTGCAATTTCGCATCTTCATATTAATTAAGTTGATATGTTACAACCTTGTATGTGCTATCATTATATGATTGTCATTGTTCTGTCCCTTATCATGGGGGATAGAAGAAGGCCCTTGTGCTAACCCAGATGCAAAATCAGCATCCAAATTCCTAGTACACGAGATACTACTCCAGTGGGGAGTGTGTGAAGTGTTGCGATCGGATAACGGGCAACACTTTGCAAATGATTTGTTCAAAGTGATAACCTCTTAATTGGGTATAAAGCTTACATTATGATGTGTTTATAATCTCAGGCAAACGGTTAGTAGAGCACCTAAACGGCTTGATAAAAGAATTTATTTTTGAATTGGTTTACAAAAAAATAGCTCTATCAGTTGGTTCTTTTTTCCTTATGCAATCAGCCAGGTTCAGATCACCACCTCACCCTGCACAAGTTGGTTACTGGCAGACAAATTTATGTTCCCCTTGTTCCTGCATGTGCCCTGTCTGATGCCCAAAGTTATGCTGCTATATTAGGAGATGAGTTTCATGCATATTTGACTGCCATGATTGATGCCCATACGTTTATTTCTCTCCAGGTAAAGCTCTGACATTGGGTCCGGCTGCAGCCAACAACAGAAGAGAAGAGCTCACAGGCACTGCTGCATTGATATGACCACCCCATCAATTGCACCCAGATGATATCATATGTGCATAAACAAGAATGTGGATATCGTATGTGTGCACAGTTTAGTGCACAAATGGAACATGACCTGTTTTATAGGACCGCCCATTGTGCAGTGGGCCACTGAATCAGCTGTGAAGATACATATCAAAAAGGGATGGCTCCACCTAAGAGAAATCAAGACGAGCAACAGCAGCACCACCCTTTCCAACAATACAAAGCAAGGAGAAGAGGAAGAAGATTCATGTTGAACATTACTTTGAGAAACATTGTACGCCCAGTAACCTACACCGACTCAGTTGCTGTTTTTCCATGATATATACGAGATGTCACATAGCAATGACTAAATTATTATAAATAGTATGGTATGTAGTAATTCTCCTGTTTTCTCTTTCTTTTCTTGGGATTGAATATAGTAGAAATATGATAGAGAAGGAAGTATTAGAAATATATGGAGTAGAAAATAGTAGTAGGAGAAGTATATGAGTAAAAAGAGAAATATTTAACAAGGAATTATCACAAAGAAAGTATGAAAGTTTTTATTAAGAAAGTGATAATATATGGTATGGCCGTATGCAAGAAGTGGGTAGGGAGAGATCAAATCAGAGTTGCTATGTTTTCTCTCCCTCCTGCAAGATTGTAGTGCCGGATGTACCAACACACACATCACAATGCTTAGTTCTTTTACAGAATTAAATGACTATTCCAGGGACATTGGGACTATGCTAAACGGGTAGAAAGAGATGATTCTCCTTTAACAAAAGATTTTTATTAAGCAAAAAAGGATGGCTGACAGATTTGGATCAAAGAATATCACCATATATTATACACTGCAAGGACCACATAGAACATAGAGAACAGTACTACTGTGGTGCTGGACAAGGCCACAGCTACACATAATTGGAAAGTGTTCACAAAAGGAGGGTGGGTAGAAGGGATAATGGGATGCAGTAAATAGGTGATGGTTGAATTGACCAAATAAACAGTTGTATTTCTTAATGATATGTGTCTATCTAACTGCAAGTAATATGCAACGTTCCTCACCTGAGTGGAAGTGAAATCAAAACTCATGCACATACAAAGAGTTGTACGCCCTTTCTTATGTTTCAGATAAAATAGGATACTGCAAATAAGGATTAACACAGGGTATAAACATATCAAGGAATGGCCAGGTATGCGACTAGGCACCCCAGTATTGATGGACCATTATTGGTCATGTGGCACGCAAGCATACATCACCTCCCATCAAATCGGAATGGTATTTGTTCTCTTACCACCCTGCACTCACTGGCACTGTTGGCACCTCAGAGCCATGCTGTGGCAATGGACGAACGTCTGGCAGCAATTGATGTGGCCATTCAAAAAAGAGCTCCAAGAAGTTTGAGGTTAAAAAGGGGCAAAAGGGAGAATTATTTCTCACAGGCATCAGTGGATGGATTAGCAGCAAGTCTGACAAAATACAGGCTGTTCAGCAAAGTAGCTGTATGTTTTTTGTCCCTGCTGGCCCCTTGTGTAAAGGTGGTAGTGAACTGAAAGTGGCTTCAAATTACTAGCTAGGAATTATTGCAGCAAGTAAATCTCACAGAAAAAGGTCTGAATGCCATTAAGGAAGAAATATGGGTGGTCAGACTGACTGCTCTCCAGTTTAGGTATGTGACCTTCTCACCGCTATTGAGGGAGGCCAGTTGCTGTAGGCTAATACCAGTAAATGATGAAGATAACAGCCGCTTCACAGATGCCATATCGGCCATGCACATGTTACATAGTGCAATGGAGAAGGGGAGTAGCAAAGTAGTATAGGAGGACTTGTACAATTGGATGTTCTCATGGCTGCCTACATGGTTGGGGATTATATTTAAAGTAGTAAGGCCTCTCCTTATTGTCTAATTGATAGGCCTCTGTGGTCTTCAGATTGTATTGGGATTTTGTTAAGTATTAGGGAAAAATGAAGTACAAACACACATGATGCTTCTTACACTTGGTGCTATAGGAGGTGCTACTCTCCAGGTACACACTGGTATGCAAAAAGATGCTTCCCTTGGCACAGAGGAAATTAGAATGGTCCTGATAGAAAGACCCAGTACATCCCCTTTTGATCCTGAGAACTGTACTCAACACCGGGTGGACTTTGAAGGGGATGGTGACTCCTGCTTTATGACCTGCAACCCAGAAGACTATGTAAAAAGAGGAGACAGCTTGAGGGGGGTTATGTAGAGCTTGTGTTCCAAAGGAGAGATATGACAGGATGAAAGAAAGAGAGTGTTTGGTGAATAAACTGACCAGAGAGGGGAATTTGATGGTACAGATAATACCAGTGGCCCACAAGGTCACACACCTGGCAGTCCTCAAACGAGAAAGGACATATAAAAAAAGGAAGCTGGAATAGTTTTCTGCAGCCGTCTAGATTGTTCAGCAAACTATAACACAGTTAGGACAGAGTTTGTTTTTGCCACACTGTAGGGCATTAGTGTTACACTATAGGGAAGGTTAAGTTGCTGAATACACAGAGAGGGAATGTAGTAAATGGCAGTAGGTATAGCTCGGTTGGGTACATATGAGAATATTGTACATGATAAGAGGGTCGCCATTTTGAGTGAGCAAAGCCCTGCAGGATTAGTAATAAGAAAATAAACAGCACTGGGGGTTAAATTGCTGAATAGAGATTTTGTTGGTTCAGGAGAGTGTTCGGAAAGCTGACAATGCCAAGGTTTAGAAAGGAATGAGGGTGTAACAGGAAGCTGAAACTGTATAAATTGTTTGTTTCTGTTGATGGCAGAGTACAACATACACGACCTTCAACGCCAGGCACAAACAGTAACATTGCCAAATGTACTATAGCAAGAAGAACACACAGCACCCACCCCCAAATGGTAGAAGAAGTTTAGGACCTAATTCACAGAAGTGTCTTATAATGGCAAAACCTCATTGGAAAATGTACTGTTAATCAGGGCCTTATTGTGCACATAGAGCGCACAGTGGCAAGATGAATAAATGAGAGAAGTAGCCCTTGAAAATTGGCCCGAACCACGAAAAATAAACAATTGCATTTTTGCAATAGTGTTAGAACATTGTGGTACAAGCCAATAAAGAATTGCCCCGGTAACATTTCATTTAGAGGGTAGGACCATGGGCAGATTCAAAGATTAGGGATTGGCCAATGAACAGTTATAATATATAGAATAATAAAGGTAATTGTTTCATAATATCCAATCAGCAGGTTGTAGTATTGTTTTTAAAAAAATATGACAATGGGCCTCATTGGGATGAGGGCTGCCACGGAATGAACGGTGCTGATAAGGGACCGGCACTGTTAATTCCGGGCCGCCCCATTACTAGGTCTGCAGCGGGTCCCGCTCTGGATGCCTGGCCAGACCAGATGTGCAGAGCGGGACCTGCTAGCAGTCCTGGATGCTGACAACGGGCCCGTCATTAACGGGCCTATTGTTAGCATCCTCCCCATTCCCATTGAGCCCTAAAAACGACATGGCTACCTCCAAACTCCTAATGAGGCCCAATATAGTGTGTCTAGTTTGTAACCCCAGATGTAACACAAGTTTTTTAAAACGGCTTGTACTGTTTTACGGCTGAATTACTTTATGAATAAAGTCAGTAAAGCTGATTCTTCTTGCACTTTGTTCCACCCCATTATTTTTGGATATGTGAGTATCGGGGAGCATGAATTCAGTAAATCCTGCATTCTGAGCCTCCTCAGAAGGCAGGAAGGTGCCACCTCAACTGCCACTGGGTTAGCAGGTAAGTTACCACCCGAATGCTGCCTCCCTGTCCCACTTACTGCCACCCATGCCCTACTTACCTGGAGTTTCTTTGTCCCTCGCCAGGGCAGGAAATACAGAGTATTGCAGCACTTCCCTGCAGTAGTAATGGCCACCATGCAAAGGGCAAAGAGACTACAAAGCATCCATCATGTTTTTTTATTTTTTTTATTTTAAGTTGAAAAACAGCAAACATGCCTTTTCTCAACTTACTATTAGCATCCTGGATGCCGATAGAAATAAAGCTGTCTGGGGTGGGGGCATTCACAAGTCTAGTAATGTCTTGGAGCTAATGTTAAGGTCCTTGCTCCACACAGCCCTCAATTTCAGCCCTGGGGCATTGCATGACTTGGTAATGTGCCCTCCTGTCTGGGCTTATTGCTTACATACTAATTTAATAAACAAATGAACACAGTCAGTCAGAAAATCACTTAATCTCCTCCACAGTTTTCACATCCTCTGTAATATATTGGACCATTTTGACCACGGTATGTTAATTTTATACTGAATAGTTCAATTTAATGTGTTATCCTATTCACTATTGAGGCCTGCTTGTGCACCTCTCAAGTTCATCAGACAACCATGCACAAACTTGTTATATTTAGTACCCGGCTTGTTCAGGTCTACATGTTGACATCACAAAATATTTCTGCTCTACACCGAGCTGTACTCTCCTAAATCCTTCACTTATGCTTACCAAAAACTATTCACATTAAAGAAACATGCATTGCTACTTCCATAACCATAATGCATCCCAATTGTTTCCCCCCACAGATTTTGGTCATTCTGTTGTCTAATGTTTATTTCATAACACTGCCTCACCAACTACTATATTCCTTTCCACAGTCTAAGGTCCGTTGACACCCTGACAAAGTCACAGCATGCCACATTTCGGAGAAGGATATATGCTGTAGTGTTGATGGGCACAATTCAAATATTGGATAAGATAACAAAGAAAATCCAAGTTCGGATTATACATAATTCGTTTTTTATTATAAATATGAAGTGAAATACTGCATTTTAGAATGAAGCATTCTGTTGTTTTCTTCTTCTCAAGAATAATAATAGAATGTATGGTGGACTATTTATGGCACCCTACTTTCTTCTGTATGACATTGAAGGCCCATCACACTTTATTTGTATACAATTTGTGAGATAACTACTGAGAAATTAATTCCAAAGCTCCCAAACTCAATGACTCTCCTAAAGAGTGATACCATGCAGTAAATACAACTGTATTTATAATTATGTAAGGGGAGCCCAAAACGACCCTCCACCCAAAATTGACTCGTGTGGTTAGCTGGGGGTAACCTTTTTAGAGTGGCGCTTTACCATGAGTAGCCATTTTAGAATTTCTCTTTTCCAATTTGCCATAACCGTTATAAAGAAACAAGAATAGATTCACAAAGAAACTCCGTGAAATACAAAGGTAGACAATGTACTTGTAAATGTCATTTCTAACTACAGTAGGTTATATCTCTTGTTCTGTCTAGAGGAGTGTGTATCATTTTCATTAAGTCATTTGTAACAGGATCAGCTGTGGATCCTGTACAGCAGTTAAAAGTGTGTTTAGATCTGTTGGTGTCATCAAAGGCCTGCAAAACTGTATGCATTAATGAGCAATATGTTTCTTTGCCTTCCCCTAACAATACCACATCCACTGATGCATCAATCGCTCACACTTATCCATCATGTTACCCTTAAGGTGTGATGCTCCTGTTTAAGGTACGCTGTGAATTTAGGATGAAGGGTTACACTTCCGAGGAAATGGACCCAAAGTGCAGCTAGCTCTGTGCAAAGCCAGGCCAAATCCGTGCTGATCTGCTCTGTTATCGTCTCGGGGTTGTCTTTCGTCTGAAAGAAACAAAAAAAAAGGTGTAACAATTTTAACCAGGGTCTCCAAAGGCAGAATCCAGCCAACCTAATATATATTAATAAAAGTCAAAATGTGTGGGTTTGTGACTTGTCAAAGTGTTGTTCCTTATACAATTCCACACCGTTTTACAAATCTGCACCACATTCTGCATAGTTATCTGTTAGGAGCCTATGGACATTACAGGCGACACGCCATTTGGACAAATCACACCTTTCCCTGGATTTGAGCAAAAGTCAACATTTGTTTGTGGGTCTGTGGCTTGGCAAAGATGTGTTCCTTATACAAGTCCACAAGGTTTCACCAATATGCACTAAAAATGTTGCATAGTTACCATTTAGGACCCTTTTTTGGCAACATGACATTGGGACACCCAGATTTCAGCACCTTCACACATGAGACAGTTGGCTGAAATTGGCAAAACATCAATGTGGTCGTAGAAAGAATAGTCTCAACATGAACAACAATGCTTAAGGTCTCTCTGGCATTACAAACAACTTGTTTCAAGGCCCTAGGATGCACGGTTTCCGAGAAATCTGGACTGCAAGTCACCCCAACAAACTGCATCACGTGGCTGTCAGTGAGGCGTTCCCATGAAGAAAGGTCGCACCATGATATGATATATGATATGATATGATCGTTTATTTATATAGCGCCTACACACAATGTGTTTCAAATGATGAGAGTCATGGCTGCATGGCTGTCAGCGCATCACTCCTGTGACGAGAGAGAGCACTGCGATGAGAACCATGCAGCACTTGCATCACGGCTGTCAGAGCAGTACTACGTTGCATCACCGGTGAGCCATGTGGTGCTGTAATCATGGCTGTCAATGAGGCAATCCTGTAATGAGAGAGAGCACCTTGCTGAGAGCCATGCTACCAGTGCCGCCAGCTCTGGAGAATGGCACGGCTTCTCTCATTGGCCCAATTCCAAGTAGCCTGGAAATGGGCCAATTGGGAAGGCCATGTCACTCACCCAGGACATAATAGTTCTTGTACCTGTGACAAGGAAACAGGATAGTATTCTTTGTTAGAGCCAGGATGCAATGTAATGGATACAATGTCAGGATGCAGGCAATAACAGCACACGTTTTTGGGGCAAATTCCCGAACATCATGTTTCTGTCAAGAAATTATGTTTTGCCCGGCTTCAGAAATGTGTTGTTTTTATATTTTATAGGTAACCAGGGTGCCTGCAGATGAATGAGATTTTCGAATTGTGTACATTTATTTTCTGATAGTCAAGTTACCACATCGGACAGAGGAAATTAATAGATCCATTATTTTAAACACGTTTGTTGTCAGATTGAGTTAAATACTCCGTAACTTTCTATGCATCTTTTAACAAAATGTGGTAACATTTTTTTATACGGGTTAAAATGTTACTACACAGTAAAGCTAATATTATACAAAATGCAAATTGGCCATAGGGGACTGCTTACTTTTGCACTTATGTGCAAACAGGTCCCCTCCGATCAATTTCAAAGTGTAAAGTGATGGCAGAAGCATCTTTACACCTCTCTTTTACACTCTGCAGTGTTCTTCCAGATTTAAGATCACACAAGTTGCAGATTTCTATACTTTAACAGTAGTTTATGTAGTCCCACAGAATGCTTAATCTGATCCTGCAGAGTAAAATGATTTGTATAGGAAAGCCACAATACAGATCATTCTCGAAATGAAAAAAAATAACATTTCATTGGCTGGAGGAACACAATGAATAGAATGAGGGCCTGGAATTGCATTATATAAAAGGCCATAAGCACTCCTGGAAGTAGGCGACACAAGGCGTTGAAAACAGTATGTCCTGAGAGTTGCATTTAACAGAAAAAAGGAGACAAAAACCAATACTTTTCACATGCAACCATGAGGTTAGGTACATCATTCTTAAGGTGTTACCTGCTAGTTTCCTAGAACTATTTTAAAAGGTGTATTGGAGCGAGAGGTTTGAAAACACCTAATTAGGAAATGGGGTCATATTGCGTTTTAATCAGAGTCAAAAAATGTGTTTTGAAACCTAGTATACAAGTAGTGTCTGGGTGTTTTAGTGATTCCAATGTAGCAGCTAAGGCTTCCTGGATGGTGTAGAGTTTGGCACTACAAGAATGTGCTCAACGGTTTAACTGATGTGGTCTCCGATGTTACATCACTATGCCGGAAGGTTCACAATGGTTTCCGTGCTTGCATGCAGTGTGGAAAAAGAAAAAGCAAGTTACCCATTTTTGGCCGTTGCAGTGTCCGCTGTCATCTCAGCTTGTCTCATGCTTGGTAATGGGTGGCAAAGATGTGAAAATCCATTGTGGGTGTCCTGTGCCCCTTAAACATAAGGGTTCCGAACAATACTGTCTGGCGGCTGTTGGTGAGAAATGGTGCTGGAGGGGAGTCTTCCGACTTTGTTGATGTGATTGCACTGCTGGACCATGGGATCAATGTTGGCCATAGCAGATCATAAAATCCAATGTTAATGGTAAAACCGCTGTCTTTCAGGTTACGGATCTTCAGGTACTGGAGCTCCCACATCCTTCTGCTGTGTGTGGTATTTCAGAGGCCACATTTTAAATCCCTTTTAAAACCCTTGTGGGTAGATCTGGCAATGAATGCCCATCTTGTGAGAAGTTTTGGCCCACTGCTGTTTCTGTTTTGTGGTTTAAGATGGTATATCTATGTAGGTTTTTCCTTAGTGTAGCTCTTCGTAGGTCTCACCCATGTAATTCCCATGCATACATTTTTTGCATTGGATGAGGTACATAACATTGGGTGATCTGCAGTTGTATGTCCCTTGCATCTGTAGTGTTTGGTTCTGCGGGGTTGTTATGGCAGATCCGGTGCAGATGTGTTGACATGCTTTGCATTTTCCGATGTTGCAAGGGTACGTTCCAGGTCTTCCTTGTTCTTGATCTAGTAGAAATGTACACCTGATCAAAGACTGTGCTAGGTTTCTTGGTTGCTTGTATGTAATTAGTGGAGCTTATTTGAAGATATCTCTGAGTTCATCATCCCTGTTAAAAATTGGTTGTAGGTTCATGAACAATCCTATTCAGTTGTGTTAGTGCCGGGTGGTAGATGACAACCAAAGGTATTTGTTCTGTCTCCCATGTGTCTCTGTATTGTAACAGGTTGTCTCTGGGTAGTTTCAAAGCATGGTCAAATTCCCTGTCTATTTTTCTGGGCAATTAATTTGACGAGTGTGGCAAGTTGGCTGTTCCTTGTTTTTCCGTCGAAGTATATGTGTTGGTATCTATTGTTCTGGCTGTAGATAATGGACTGTTTCTATTTACACACTTTGCAGTGCAAATAGAGCAATTGTTACCTGCCATGTATGCATGGCGGGAGGGGTTTCCATTTATGTCCTATGGAAGCCGCCCGCTGGTGCAAAACGCTGACGGATTCCATAGGAAACCATTGGTAACAACAAGCAAAATAAATCACATGGTGGTGTAAAAACCAAGTTGTTTTTGAAAGAGTAATGCAAAATGGAGTGGAAAACGTAACTCCAGTTCTGTCCCTTCCCTCTGCCTTCAAATACAATTAAAATAGCCTGCAGCGTGAATGGAGACAGTAAAACAGGCACAACCCTGTTACACGTGTCTTTAACGTGGACTCAAAAATAATCTTCAGTGACTATTGACTCAAGAATGATTTTTGGAATTATATTTATGAAGGTGCAGATTTTATTTTTAACTATTTGTATTAGTTTTACAACATGAACAATCAATATAACACCCTCCATGCCTCCTCCCTCTCCCCCCCCGGGATGTCCACCCTTCTATTTGGCTTCTGTTTGTACAGTCAGTGACTTATCTGAACATATCAAGAATTCTAATTTTATGTGGGCACCACTGTTCCATATAGTCGCTTTGTAGGTACTCCAATGTGTCCGACCAGTCCTCCCTGAATTTCTGATAGTTCCCTTGTAAGTTGTATGTCAAATGTTCCATTGTTATATGGTACCATGCTCTTCGTATCCAGTCTATTGCAACGGGCGGGGACCTTTGCTTCCATTTTTGGGCGATTTCCAACCACACCCCAATTAGAAGACCCATGAAGTTTCTTTTCTGTGTTTTGGAGAGGGTTTTGTCCTTCGGGTTCCAAATCCCACAAAGCCACACCTCCTCCCCCAGAGTCTCAACCCCCTGGAACATTGAGCTCATGTGGTCTTTCACATCTGTCCAGTATTGTTGAAGCTTTGGGCAATCCCACCAAATGTGTCTCCAATTTCCTTCCCCTCCACATGCCCTCCAGCATACATTGGGAGAGTCCCGGAACATTCTGTGGAGCTTTTCTGGTGTGTAGTGCCATTGTAGGAGAATTTTCATCCACATTGCTTTTGAGTGGATGGCTCTTGCTAATTTAGATATCATCCCCCATGTGTATTCCCACTGCCCCCTTGTTATCGTCCTTCTCAGGGTTTTTTCCCACCTCTTAATATATTGCCAAGTGACCTTCTCTCCTGCGGAGTTGATGAAACTCTATGTATTTGATACAAACTTCTTTGATCCGTCGTTTGTCATGATGTATTGCTCAAATGGGGCTAGTTCTCTAGTGGCTGCTTGTTTTATTCTCGGTGTGTCTAGCCAATGGTACAATTGGTTGTATTGATACCTATCCGTCCCCTTCAGGTGCAGTAGGGTTGTGCAATCTTCAAAGGACCTTATTTGTTGTTCCTGATACATATCCCCTACCATATTGCAACCCGCTTCCTCCCACTTTTAGAATGCCTTTTTCTCTAGACCTGGTGGAAATTCTGGGTTTCTGAATAGGGCATGATTGGGACTGGGTCTTTGGTTAGTGTACCTTTCTTAGTTGCTCCGTCCCATATTTCCAATGGTGCCTGCATGATTTCGCTTATGCGTAGATTGGGATGTCTGTGTGTCTTCCCTGCCCATAGCATGTGTCTTGTCAGGGTATTCACCACTGCCCTATCTTGAGCAATCTACAGTTTTTGGGACTCTTCCGGAATCCATTCCTTCAGGACCCATAGTTGGGCTGCCTCATAGTACCTTCTAAAGTGGGGTTGAGCGCAGCCCCCTTCTTTCCGTGAGGCTGTTAGTACCGAGCTTGAAATTCTGTAGGTGCAGATTTTAAAATGTGAATGATGCTTTCTCATGATTGCTACAATGTGCTTTAGTGATGCTCTTAAATGGTGTGCTAAGAAAACAATTTGTATCTTCCCCGGGCACTGAAACTTCCCCAAAAGAAACACTCCTTGCAAGATGCATGATACATGATTCGCATGATGAGTGAGTTATGAAATGGTCCCAGGGTTCAAGGACAGATGAATAGACAGTCAGGGATGGTCTCTAATAGGATGAGCATTTTTCATTGCTAGGCACCAATGTGAGAATTATGAAACACACTATTTTCATTTTGCTGACTGGAGCAAGATATTTGGAATTTAAATGACCCATATAGGGGTTCATGGCAGAATTGTAATGAAGCCCTATGTCACCTGCTGCATCACTTCACAAAGTCATAATTAGTTTGCCATGTCACAATCTGGGGGTAGATCACTGTCTTCAACTTGAGGAGAACCATCTACGGTTCCGGAAGCACCTCAAGACCTTCCTCTTTGCTTCTGCCTTTGCCCCCTCTCACCTGCTGATTGGCTCTCTCTCTGCACAGTGCACCTGGCCACATTCTGTCCTCCGAGCCCAGGTACCTGCTCACCCTGCCACCCTCCCGCACAGCCTGGGGGCCACCCCTTGCACTGGGGTCATTATCTGTACCCATACAGTCCCCCCTTTTTAATCCATGCACTTATCAGACCTACCCTGTCTGCTGCCTTAAACACGGCACTTGCCACTTGCTGGCTAGACTACCACTGTTTGTTGCCTTTATTATGTATTTATTTATTAATATTATTTATTTGTTTCTCCTTTGCTCTGCACTTTGCACTTCTCCCCCTTCCATGCACTTTTCCCCTCTCCCTCTCTCATGCACCTGCACGTTCCCAATGTCACTGTGCCCAGTAAGATCGTTGTTTTGTTCTCCCCTGTTCCCCTCCCTTGCATTGCCGTGCTCTGCAGCACTTGTCTACGAGTGAGATAGAAATAAAATATCAATTGAATTCAATACACCACACCCAGGAAACCCGACTGGCTCATCCCCACTGATGTCCGTGGAAACTACAACTGTCTGTGGCCTCCACAGCCCCCTTTCCATGCCACGAAACCCCAAAAGACCCAGATGTGGCACGTGCTGTCTGTGGACTACCGCAGTGTACACGGGCGGGGGTGTGGAAGGAAATTAAACACAATGGGCCTCATTACATGGTAGGCGGTAAGGGTTTACCGGTACCGGTATTTTACCGGTACCGGTAAACCCTTACCGCCTTACTACGAGGTCCCTTTGCGGGTTGGTACATTAACGTCTGCTTTTAGCAGGCGTTAAAAAACAAACCCGCAAAGGGACCGGGGTGCTAATTACGGTACCGCAATTTGCAGTACAGTAACTAGCGCCTTCCCCATTCCCAGTATGCCCTATGGGGCAAAAATGGGAATGGGGAAGGGCAATGGAGGAAGGAGGAATTACCGCCTTCCCAACCTTGGAATAGGGCGGTAATTCCCCTTTCCTCCAAGGCGGTACCATAAATTACTGGCATGAACCATGGTGCTAATAGCGCCATGGTTTACCGCCTACCGTGTAATGAGGCCCAATGTTCCTTATTTCATCTTTAGTGGTGACTCTGAAGATAAGTATTTTTTTTGGGTTCATTGACAAACACCTTTTTCTTTCCTTTTTTTTGCTTTCATGTTTGTTTCTTCCCTTACAGGAACCTCTTCAATGCATTCAGTGTACAGGACATTGCATTTCCGGCATCTGCGAAGTGAACTCCATCTGGACAAAATAAATTCACACCTTGAGAATTGATATTATCATTCTCAAAAGATGACATTCCTGCAGCATGCGCAACAGTGGACACATCTTTATTGAATATCTGCATTGATTGTTTAATTTGAGGACTGAAAAGGTCTGTTGGACATCTCCATGTGCTTCTCTGACTTATTTCCCAAAAAATAATCTGAGCAGCAGGAAGCAGTTGCATTAGGCTTTAAAGAAAATCATTCAAAGCAAATAGCTCATACACTGGATTCACAAACAGCAAACTGTTCCCTGAGCAATGGACAATCACAATATGTGGACACTTAAAGTGAGCCATATCATCACAGAATGAAAGCAAGCTTGTCCAGTTTGAGCCATGATTATCAGAATATTTCTGAATTGAAGAGTCCCCCATAATCCACACAGTCTGCTTTCAAAAACACATTGCCATAGTCATTATCACTGCTCTCACAACTCTTGTAAAAAAACTCATACTACCCTCTATTCCTGTACACAAATCTGATTGGCTACTCCCCACAGCCCCCTTTCCATGCCAGGCATTCTCAAAAGACCTGGATGTGACACATGCCATCCGCGGACTACAACAGTGTCCGTGGACCCACTTAACGAGGACAGCCCTTCTACCCTTTCCACTTCCATGTACTCAACACTCCCTCATTGGCTGCTTTCAAAGAGTCACTCATGCATCCACTTATCACTTCCTAAACCTCTGCACCTGACCCTCGCATCTCACTTCAACCATTCAGATGTACACTTTAACTCTCAGAGTACATATCACTTGTTAATGAAAGACATCTACATCAAACTTTACTGTGCAACTACCCTAGATTTCCATTTCCAGGTTCAACAATGTCTGCATCTAACAAAACTTATTACAGGTATGCTTATATTTAAAAAAAAAGGTTTTCTTGAAATCTTTCACAAATATATACATAAAAGGGTTCCTGCTACTTACCCTGTAATAAGCTTCTCAATAAGCATATTCTCTTTTTTAACCACTCTAGCAAATGCCATGCAGTGTAGTATTCATCGCCTGCTCATATGAAGCAGCAAGCAATTAGAATGTTCTGCATTTCAAAAAGTTTCTTTTTACACGCATTTTGATGAAAGTAAAAAAATGCATATGTACATATATATCAGCACTGTGTCACATTTCCATAAAATAGTGGAACACCAGATTAAATAAAACTGTAGACCATTTAGAAGTGTCACTTAGCGTTTCACAGTTTAATATTTTGGCAGCAACTACATACATCCCAACATTACCCATTCCAATGTATATGTGCCTCTTAAGTCTTTGTTTTTTCCTTTGCATTCTCTCACTTCCATTTGTCTACACCCATTATAAAACAGAAACTACAAGTCACACAATGCAAAGAAGAAAAACACGACTGAACTTCAAGATTCAAAACTGTAACATGTTTATCAAATAAACATATGAAATGCTTTGCTTTTAAAAATATTGTTTGGAAGCATTTTTAAGAATGCTTAAAAATGCATATATGCTTTTCATGCAGCACTGTGTCACTTTTTCATCAATGAAAGTAAATGCAGAAAAAATAGATGTGTACACCATTTGTAATTGGCACTCATTGTGTGCCAGTTTTATATATTGACAATACATGTATAATTCCTAAGATAACCCATTAAAATCTGCAGCTGCTTATGCAGTCCTACTATTTTCTCCACATTCTGTTACTTGTAATCCAACTTTCACAATGGTAAAAGTGGAACTATAAGTCCCATAATGCAAAGAATAAACTCTAGCACTACATAAACACCTACAAATCAGAATGTGTCATGTTGGCAGGTATGCATATACCCCTAACACATTAAACTTATACACAACAACTGGCATTTAAAAGTGTACTATGATTATTTTCCATGAACATTTCCTCTTGATTACAAAATCTTACAGAGCTTCTGCAAATGCACCTACACACTTCTTAAATGTTATGATAATGTTGCTAAAAGAAACCACATTTACCCGTCCACCTAATTTATTAACTTTCCCTGCTCCTCCTTCCATTGTAAATATAAACCTTGCTTCCTGACAGTACCTCACCGTTGCCACACAGCCCCACTAACGTTTTTTTACAATTACAGGAAGGAACACATCACTCAATCAAGAAATGAAAAAATAAATACCCTTAGCATTTGATAAAGTAAGTATATTAATATACCTGGTGTATATATATGTAATTATAGAAGCAGCGTTCCACTACATATATTTCCCCAACTAGACTTTTGAAACCAACATTTCTTTCACTGTAGCCACCATTTACACTCCTGCTACTCCCATCTACACACCGCCATTGAAACACCCACTCTGTTTTTCAAAACAGCACTTTCACCATAAAGATTCCTTCACACCACCACTGCCTTCCTCACTAATCCAACACCATCACACCTCTGTACACTTGTATTCTCACAATCTTCCCAACCCACCTAATATACCGCCACACAATCAAACAGCATTCTATTAATCTCTACAGTGACACCTGTAAGGATATTTGGCAAGTTACAGCACAAGTAGCATTACAGCACTACAGCACAAGTAGCATTACAGCACTACTGCACAAGTAGCATTACAGCACTACTGCACAAGTAGCATTACAGCACTACTGCACAAGTAGCATTTTTTTTTGCAGCACCACCACAAGGGTGCGGTGCATTGCTATATGGGTTAGCAGATTAACAAGGAAAGACAGACTATTCAGTCAAAAAACGATTTTAACATATAAGATGCAAAGCTATTTTTACAGTTAAAAGCACACGTGTTCATTTAAAAATGCACACTATTTTTCACCTGAAATGCCTATATTGCTAGAGACACATTTGAAAATTAACAGCTAACATATTAACCATTAACCTGACTAATAAAACCTTATTTTAATATAACTCACTAATAAAATGTGTTCTCTACTGCAGAATTAGGCATACTTTGAAAACCAGTTAAATGAGTGTGCAGATTTTTCCTCTCTTCTCTGCCGGATTATCCGTGTTGTTGTGCACAGTAACTGCAGGAGGAAGGAAGTCAGATTTGCAACAATTGCAAATGTATAAGCGAAGCTATTGTTTAAAAGTAGGAGGATGAGAGATGATTGATTTCATTGGAACACGTCATAAAGAGGGCTGAGAGGAAAGTTTTAGTGGGCAGTAGCAGGGAAAAAGACAGGCAGACATCTTTCTGCACTACTGGGGAGAAGACCTGGCTGTGGGGGTGTCCTGCTGCAGTCGAGACTGGGGAAAGCTGAAAGAATTACCTTTCCACTGGCAGAGGCAGTCCTATCTGAAAAAGCTGAGAATTCCAGGCAATGACCCCGGCTTGAGAAGGCAAGCGTTCCTTTTTGTTGGAGTTAAGCCAAGAGAGCCACATTCACAGAGAGAATCCTCTGAACAGATAAGGTAATTACATAACTGGGGGAGCTGTGTGTGTGCACGAAAGTATGCAGTCAGTGTAGAAAAATGAAAGTCTCGTGCGTGTTTTAATCAAGTGCTAATGTTGCAATTTAAGTTCTGTTCTCCGCCACTATAATTGCAGTGTGTCATTGAAAATGCTTTGATTGTTCCCTTTTATTGCTGTGAAGAATGAGATCATGTCTAAATGCAAACTTTATAATACAGAAAATATTTGAAAACAGACGGGTGGTTTATTTTCTATTTACCATTACAATGCCAATGATGTGGGGAGATTTTTAAACAGTGCAATGGTCATTTTAAGACAGATGTGTGTATGTCAGAATCAGTATGAATAATTGTGAGTGACTGTAGTATAACTTGTTGGAGGTACATGAGCCAACGGGAAGAGAGACTCTCTAAACATAGCTCCCTACCGTATATAAGGTAGTGGAAATTACCACAAGACTACCACATATAGCTCTCTGTCGTAAATAAGTCAGTGAGTTTGCCCATGGTGGCGCACCAACACTATCCCTGGAAATTGTGGTTTCCCTAGAATGCAGGTCTGAGGTCTCTCTAGTGATCACACGAAAAATCTAAGCGAAGATAAGGGATTCTGGACATTGGGGCCACAAATAAAACAAGGGAATTATGCTCACCAAAATACCACCAACCACGTATACCAAATATGCAGGTCTGGGTGCTGAAATAATGCATGTCCATTGTATTATTGTTGCACATGGCCAAATCTGAATACAAAGAGTGATTATTGCTAAGTTATTTCTCGGCGGTAATAAAATACCGTCAGGCCCCAAATCTCCACAAAATACCCTACATATTTATGGTGCGTTGGCCGGGAATGCTAAAAGAGACAAAGCAAAAGTTCCGGCATATGAAGTTCCACGTATTTATTATTTTAATTATTTATTTTAACTTGTTATATTACTTATTTGTTTTAGTTAGTTGTTTTATTTCATTGTTTTTAATTGACTTGGAAAATTTAAACTTAAAGTAATGCCACTTCCACTGAGAAGGCAAATGTGGAACATTTTATGAACTGATGGACTCAGATGAAATGTTAATTGCAAATTTTCATTGATGCACATGAATATTCATTTTGTTGGATTGCTATATTGTAAAAAAAAAAAAATAGAACAAGTTGTTTTTAGGAATTGGCTTGGATTATAGCCAAGTTCTAAAAACAAAAGGAGGGTATATGTAAGGATATTTGGCAAGTTACAGCACAAGTAGCATTACAGCACTACAGCACAAGTAGCATTACAGCACTACTGCACAAGTAGCATTACAGCACTACTGCACAAGTAGCATTACAGCACTACTGCACAAGTAGCATTTTTTTTTTCTTTTTTTTTATACTGGTCGCGAAAAGCAACCAAAGCCATTAGTACCCTGGTCTTACGGGCTGGGGTACCTCTTTTTTAGAAGTATTTGCACTTTCTGTCACAATTTCATTTACTGGTACTTTCATTTTTAATCCATTAGACATCTCAGAGTCGTTATGCAAAATTATATCAGAGCAATCTGTCATTTTGGCACTGCAGTTATCATGAGTACTTAGTCACTTTTCGGAAGCCCCCCGGTCATTGCTATGGCCATCAGCCCCCTCTTTGGAAGGTTGTTTTTGCGCTGTATAGAGCTTTCCTATTTGCTCAGCTAACATTTTCACTTGGGCCTCAAGGCATTGGAACCTTTCCACCTCTCTAGGATCCTCTTTCTGTGGCCTAGGTCGATATTGGTTGTTTTCCCCCTGATTGGATCTATTCTGATACCTCTCAGGTGATTGATACCGGTTGGGATGGTTTCTGAACTCTTGATTCATTTGTGGAGGGGAGCGGGTTGCACCCATCCTTTGATTATAGTCCCCTGGTGGGGAATCATTGTACTGGCGTGGACTGTAGTTCACGTTTTGCTTCATGTCCTGTCTCTCAGATTGTGGGTACTGGCCCCTATATTGATTTCCATTATCAGTAAATCGATCCACATATCGGGGCCTATCCTGATTACCATATATCATGGTGCTGGGATCAAATCTGCTCTGATATAATTTTGCATAACGACTCTGAGATGTCTAATGGATTAAAAATGAAAGTACCAGTAAATGAAATTGTGACAGAAAGTGCAAATACTTCTAAAAAAGAGGTACGGTTTAACTTAGAGCTAAATAAAACAGTAAAGATTTGCACAAATGAAAAAGAAACATTAGGAATTCCAAAAGAACAAAGGGACAGATTTAAGAAAAATGACTCATGCATGGGGAATACCAGTGAACAGGGAGTAAGTGGGGATGCCATAGCTCCTTCCCTGGGCAAGCAAAACAATTACCAAACACAGACAGAAAAAGGAAATACTCACAAGGAGGGTACAAGTCAATCACCTGAAAAATTCTTTGAGCCACATATTTTTGAAGAGGCTGAAAGGGCTGGTATTACACTAAATGATCACAAATGCACAGAATTAAAAAATGACAAATTGCTGAATGATGTTGTGACACATGTTCAGTTGGAAGGTTGTAATGTGGTCTCTGATGTTACCCAGATGGATGGGCGAACGGTGGCCACACTCCAAAAAACCTCTGAACATGGAGAAATGAATAAAATATCTCGCACAGAAATGGGTAAAAAGGAGGGAAAAATGTCTTTTCATTTACCAATGTGCTTAGCCAAAAGTGAAAAAGACCTGAGAAAGGTGAGCCCTGAAATCAGTAAGAATTCACATTTCTTATGTGTATTAGAGGAAGTTGAGGACAGATATTATGCACCCATCACTGTAGAAGAAAAATGCCACACCTTTGCTATGATTGACACTGGCGCACAGGCCACAATTATGTCCAAGGAGCTGGTAAAGAGTATCAATGAAGGGAGGCCTCCACAGAGTCAGATCACAGTGAAGGCAAATCAAGGCCCAGTGCATAACTTTAATGGGGAGGAGGTGCCCATCATAGGTGTAACTGAGGTTGACATAAAAATAGGAAAGCACAGAATGAAACAAGAGGTATTGATCACATCTATTTGTGAAATTCCATTTCTGATGGGGACAGATTGCCTGAAAAGATTGTCTCCTCTCATAGATGGGGTGAATGGAGTGCTGTGGTCCTTAACCAAAAAACCATTGAGGCCTAAGAAACTAAAATCACAAAACAGCAATATAAAAGAATGTCACCGTTGCCAAAACAAATGATGCTGTGGAGGTATATCTCCAGAATAGCTGCATACCTAGTGTCACTGTTATATTAAGGTGTCAAGACAAAGATCAGAGCGACAATGAAAAACTACCTGTACAAATATACTTGGACCCAAGGAAAGATTGGCAGACTGCCATAGACGAACACACATTACGTTTCTATTTAAAAGAGAATACATGCAAACAGAATATTGTTCCTAAAACAGATTCAGAAAAACACATTACCACTCTGGCAGAGATACACATGGAAGATGAGCAACCATGGGTTCACGCTGGTATAAATGATTATCTTAAAACAATAAAAGCCACTTTAGCGCTTGAACATGAAAGGAGTTTCATTAATGAGAAATTGTTGCAAAAAATTATGGAGAGGGAAGAAATCCCGAAATTTAGGATTAAAAACCAATATGTTTCTGGGTTGGACAGTCCAGACTTTGAAAACCGAATTACAGGCAGATGCATGCTTAAAATTAGCATTGGGCAGAAAGCAATTTACCATAATGTATGGATAGTGAGTGGAGCACAAAATGAATTTTACATGGGCAATGACATCATGCACAGAATGTGTATGGTGTTAGATTTCCTTAATCAAAAAATATGGTCA
This sequence comes from Ambystoma mexicanum, assembly GCF_040938575.1. Taxonomy (NCBI): domain Eukaryota; kingdom Metazoa; phylum Chordata; class Amphibia; order Caudata; family Ambystomatidae; genus Ambystoma; species Ambystoma mexicanum. The sequence goes on from NC_090933.1 coordinate 1,178,922,822, forward strand.
CGCCTAGGTGGGCCGGCGCCTGAATTTGAAGACAAAAGAAGGGCTTATCATTGTGCACAACTAGTTCCTTATGCAGTCGAATTACAAATGAGGAAAAATACTATTGTTCCTGCATTTACAAAACAGTTTGCAATAACACTGAAATGCAAAAATGGACAGCAGATGAAAGGCTCTGATGCATTTGTATGCCTGAATGAATCCATAAAACAGCAAGGCCTGGATTATGAATACATTCCATTGGTAGACATTGGTGAGGGATCTGTAAAAATCATGGTGAATAATAAAGGTTGTCAGGATATTCATTTAGAGGAAAACTCCCCATTAGGAATGGCCATACAAAAATCACATTATACGGCAGATTTAAATAACATGGTGATTGGGAATATTCCTGAAAAATATGTAGATGCCAAGGGCGAGTTGCCAGAACACCTGGACTCTCAGCCCAAAGGAATATTTAAAATTCATTCTGTGTATCCTTATGATTCAAATGAGACAGTGTGCTGCCATCAAGAGGATTGCATAATATTTAATTTAAATGAAAATGAAACAGGAAATCAGCCCATTGAAGTGGAAGCTGATATGCCAAAATATTTGAAAGTGGCAGCCCTACAAAAAGACACAGCCACACAGTTAGAGGAAAGCGCTGAGATTCCTTTACCAGAAGAGTTTCCAGAATTTTCCAGAATGGTAGAAGAGCAGATCTCCTTAGCGGATGCATGTAACAGCGATGAGGATCGACGCAATCTGAGGGAAATATTTATGGAGTTTAAGGATGTATTTGCAAAAGATGCTTATGATTGTGGTTTAACTGATTTACATGTGGCCACACTACCAGAAGGTTGTAGCAGAAATCCAGTGTTTGTACGCCAGTATAGACTACCGCTGGCATGTTTAGAATCATTGGCAGAGATTATTAAAAATTTGGAATCACGGGGAATAATTAGGCCCATTCATAGCACATCCAATACGCCTATTTTAGGTGTGTTAAAGCCAAATGGTCAATGGCGGCTGTGTGCAGACTTAAGAGAGTTAAATAAAAGAGTACCAGTATCTAGATGGCCACTACCATTCATTGATCAGGGCCTAGCTCAGATACATGGTTCAAATGTATTTACCACGTTAGATCTCACATCTGGATATTGGTGTGTGCCATTGGCAGAGGAGATACAACACCTATTTTCCTTTACATTTGACAGGACTCAATATGCCTGGCTTAGAGCTCCGTTCGGGTACATCAATAGTGGGAGTGAATTTGGCATATTTTTGAGAAAGGCCATGCCGGATGCAGCGGAAAGAGGGACAATAGTTTATGTGGATGATGTCTTGATAAAAAATGAAAACCTTAAAAGCCATTTTGATGAAATAAGACATGTGCTTGGCCAATTGCAGAAAGCAGGCGCCAAAGTATCTTTGCAAAAAGCACAATGGTGCAAGAAAAAAGTGAACTTTCTAGGGCATGAAGTGACTGAACATGGGCTAAATCCACAAAGGAAGAAAATAGAGGCCATACAAAGATTAAAAGATCCTAAAAATGTGAAAGGAGTAAAAAGTTTATTAGGGATGACAGGCTATAACAGAAAGTTCATTGAGAATTATGCAGAAATCACTCAACCATTGACTAAACTGCTTAAACTAAATACTCCCTGGAGATGGGAAAGAGAGCAGTCTGATGCAGTGGCTAGATTGAAGGAATGTCTTGTAAAGGCACCATGTTTAGCATACCCCATAAAGAACAGGGATTTCTTTATAGAAATAGGCTTTTCTGAACATTGTATGTCAGCAGTGTTATCACAAAAACACGATTTGAATCACAAAACCATTGCATATGCAAGTAAGGCATTTTCCCAAGTTGAAATGAAATTTAATGAATGCGAAAAGGCCCTATTAACCACTGTGTGGGCGCTACAACATTTCCGCCCCATTGTTCAGGGAGAAAAGGTGATTATTGAAACAAATCATCAACCTTTGCAATTTTTAGAGAGTAAAAGAATTAGATCAGGCAATCTAGCGCAATCCAGAATCACTTCATGGACGCTGGCATTACAAGGTTTTCCCGTAGAAGTAAGATATGGACAAAATAAAAAGAGCCCAATTGCTCAAGGGTTAGCTGACTTACATGACTGTGCAGCTGAACAAATACCAAATGAAATGGAAGTGGAAGCTAGTTTGCAGGAGTTTGAACAATCACCACACAAAGCTTTTCATGAAAAAACATGCAAGGATTTGCCAACTGTATATGTGGATGGTTGTGCTTTTCACATTGAAAATGACAGTAATAAACAATTAGTGGCAGGAATAGGAAATGTCTGGTTGAAATGTGAAGGCGTTCCTAGTATAGGGATGAGGATTGGAGATAGGAGCAGTCAGGTAGCGGAATTGGCAGCCATCTATAAAGCAATTGCTACTGCAGTTGATAAAAAGTTCAGTGAAATTGTCCTGGTGACTGATTCTGACTATGCACGGAATAGCTTTGTGGAGTATTTGCCTGGTTGGAAAGCAAGAGGCATGATTACATACAACAAAAAGCCACTTAAACATGGAAAAATGATACAAGCCATAGACAAATTGGTGTCAGAAAATAATTTAACAATATACTGGAGAAAAATTCGTGGGCATTTAAAAACACCAGGGGAGGATAAGGAGGGAAATGATAAGGCAGACCATCTGGCTAAGATTGGGGCTGTGATGGGAGAATTGCTACCTATTGATTATTTAATGGGTGAAATACAAATTGATGCAGTCACACGTTCTAAAGCACCAAAGGAGGTAGATCAACCGGTGGTGCAGTGGAGTCATGACACGCCAGACCAAGATTTGATTGAGGCACAAAAGAATGATCAAATTTTGGGAATCTATTATAATCATTTGATAGATCCTGAAAAAAATCCTTTAACAGAAAATGATTGTATGGGAAAAGAAGAGTTGAGGGTGTTATTAAAGAACAAAACACGAATTAGATTACAGGATGGGCTCATGATTAGAGAGTCCATAACAGGGCAAATACAGTGGGTAGTACCCCTTTCATTCAGAGGACTAATGCTACACCATGCACACGATGCCATAACTGCAGGCCATAGAGGTTCACAAAAGACATTAGAAATACTAAAAGATTATGCTTACTGGCCACATATGTCCCAAGATGTGGAATTATATACTAGAGGATGTCTAGTATGCGCCCAATTTAAACCTGCTTCACCAATGCATAGAGCACCATTGATGAAAAGAGGCCTAACTCTCCCATGGTCAGATTTGCAAATAGACTATGTAGGTCCTTTAAAAAGGTCGAGCAGGGGACACCGCTATATTTTGAGTGTGGTATGTTTGATGTCAAAGTGGATTGAGTGCATTCCCGCACCAGATTGTAGTGCGCAAACAGCAGCCACATTGCTGGTGAACCATGTGTTCTCAAGGTTTGGGTTGCCACAAAGAATTGAGTCAGACAGAGGAAGTCATTTCACAAGTACTCTAATGAGTAAGGTATGGCAAATACTAGGTGTGAAAAGGAAACTACATATCGCATATCGGGCGGCGTCTTCAGGTACAGTTGAAAGAAGCAATAGGTCTGTTGTGGATATTTTAAAGAAATTTGTGGCAGAAGCAGGTTCCAGCTGGGATTTGCGTTTACCATTGGTTTTGATGGCAATCAGGTCGACTCCTGCCAAAGCAACAGGTGTTAGCCCCCATGAGGTCTTAACAGGTAGGAAAATGGTGTTACCACAACACCTACTATACAGAACACATGAGCAAACTCTAGTGAGTGCATCCACAGTTCATGAATATATTGATGAACTGAGGAGGCATTTGCAACATGCATTTGCTTTTGTGCAGAGAAATCTGGAAAGAGCTGCTGACAGTGCTAAGTCATTTTATGACAAAAAGACATCAGTAAAGGAATACAATGTAGGGGATCAGGTGTACAAGTTTCATTTTGGAAAAAGTAAACAGAAAAATTCTAAATTTCTGGCAGCCTGGCAGGGGCCATTTCGAATTATAGATAAAGTCTCTCCTGTAGTGTATAAAATTTTGAAAAATGAAGGTGAAACAGCAATAGAGCAGTTTGTCCATGTAAATCAAATCAAACCATGCCATCCCAGACATGAGATCAGGCAGCTTGAGCATGTGGAAACGGATAGAGTCCCTTGAGAAAATAAATGGGTGTGATCAGGAGGCAGTGACAAAGAAGTTAAAAAAAAAAAAAGTTGATTGTTATGATGGCACATAAACACTGTAATATATGTGAAAATATATAATATAAATAAATAAATAAATAAATAAATAAATAAATGCACATATAACGGAAGCTCGTGGTTGGTGTGCAGAGAGAAAGTGTATTAAATATTGAATGCTGTTTTATATGTGTTTGTTTTCTTTTAACTTGTGTTTAATTTCAGAAAAAAGAAAAAAAAAAACGAAGTATTTTTACCAAGCATGTTTTATTTTTGGCAAAAGGATGAAGTTAGTATTGTGCTATGTACTTAATCTGTTTATTTTCTATTTTGATTTAGACGATTAACATTATTTGATCGGAGGTTCCGGGATCAGAGGCCACGGGAGACGATGGAGTCCTGGAGTCCCCTGGATGAAGACCAAAAGATGCCTGCCTCCAGGTGGAGGTGAAGACAAAATAACCGGAATGCCAAAAGAGATGACTACTGTGGATTCAAGATTGCCAAGATGAAAAAGTACTCGAATGAACCGAATAACATCGCTGGCCGGGACATACCAAAAGAGACAAAGCAAAAGTTCCGGCATATGAAGTTCCACGTATTTATTATTTTAATTATTTATTTTAACTTGTTATATTACTTATTTGTTTTAGTTAGTTGTTTTATTTCATTGTTTTTAATTGACTTGGAAAATTTAAACTTAAAGTAATGCCACTTCCACTGAGAAGGCAAATGTGGAACATTTTATGAACTGATGGACTCAGATGAAATGTTAATTGCAAATTTTCATTGATGCACATGAATATTCATTTTGTTGGATTGCTATATTGTAAAAAAAAAAAAATAGAACAAGTTGTTTTTAGGAATTGGCTTGGATTATAGCCAAGTTCTAAAAACAAAAGGAGGGTATATGTAAGGATATTTGGCAAGTTACAGCACAAGTAGCATTACAGCACTACAGCACAAGTAGCATTACAGCACTACTGCACAAGTAGCATTACAGCACTACTGCACAAGTAGCATTACAGCACTACTGCACAAGTAGCATTTTTTTTTGCAGCACCACCACAAGGGTGCGGTGCATTGCTATATGGGTTAGCAGATTAACAAGGAAAGACAGACTATTCAGTCAAAAAACGATTTTAACATATAAGATGCAAAGCTATTTTTACAGTTAAAAGCACACGTGTTCATTTAAAAATGCACACTATTTTTCACCTGAAATGCCTATATTGCTAGAGACACATTTGAAAATTAACAGCTAACATATTAACCATTAACCTGACTAATAAAACCTTATTTTAATATAACTCACTAATAAAATGTGTTCTCTACTGCAGAATTAGGCATACTTTGAAAACCAGTTAAATGAGTGTGCAGATTTTTCCTCTCTTCTCTGCCGGATTATCCGTGTTGTTGTGCACAGTAACTGCAGGAGGAAGGAAGTCAGATTTGCAACAATTGCAAATGTATAAGCGAAGCTATTGTTTAAAAGTAGGAGGATGAGAGATGATTGATTTCATTGGAACACGTCATAAAGAGGGCTGAGAGGAAAGTTTTAGTGGGCAGTAGCAGGGAAAAAGACAGGCAGACATCTTTCTGCACTACTGGGGAGAAGACCTGGCTGTGGGGGTGTCCTGCTGCAGTCGAGACTGGGGAAAGCTGAAAGAATTACCTTTCCACTGGCAGAGGCAGTCCTATCTGAAAAAGCTGAGAATTCCAGGCAATGACCCCGGCTTGAGAAGGCAAGCGTTCCTTTTTGTTGGAGTTAAGCCAAGAGAGCCACATTCACAGAGAGAATCCTCTGAACAGATAAGGTAATTACATAACTGGGGGAGCTGTGTGTGTGCACGAAAGTATGCAGTCAGTGTAGAAAAATGAAAGTCTCGTGCGTGTTTTAATCAAGTGCTAATGTTGCAATTTAAGTTCTGTTCTCCGCCACTATAATTGCAGTGTGTCATTGAAAATGCTTTGATTGTTCCCTTTTATTGCTGTGAAGAATGAGATCATGTCTAAATGCAAACTTTATAATACAGAAAATATTTGAAAACAGACGGGTGGTTTATTTTCTATTTACCATTACAATGCCAATGATGTGGGGAGATTTTTAAACAGTGCAATGGTCATTTTAAGACAGATGTGTGTATGTCAGAATCAGTATGAATAATTGTGAGTGACTGTAGTATAACTTGTTGGAGGTACATGAGCCAACGGGAAGAGAGACTCTCTAAACATAGCTCCCTACCGTATATAAGGTAGTGGAAATTACCACAAGACTACCACATATAGCTCTCTGTCGTAAATAAGTCAGTGAGTTTGCCCATGGTGGCGCACCAACACTATCCCTGGAAATTGTGGTTTCCCTAGAATGCAGGTCTGAGGTCTCTCTAGTGATCACACGAAAAATCTAAGCGAAGATAAGGGATTCTGGACATTGGGGCCACAAATAAAACAAGGGAATTATGCTCACCAAAATACCACCAACCACGTATACCAAATATGCAGGTCTGGGTGCTGAAATAATGCATGTCCATTGTATTATTGTTGCACATGGCCAAATCTGAATACAAAGAGTGATTATTGCTAAGTTATTTCTCGGCGGTAATAAAATACCGTCAGGCCCCAAATCTCCACAAAATACCCTACACACCCACACACCCATGCACCATACATGCATATACATTGCACAACTTCCCAATACGACCTTTCTCTTTTCCCAACAGACACAACAAAATGCCTACTGAACAGCAATCTGTAGACAAGAAAGAAAAAGTAGAGCCGATAAGACTAAAAGTACACCACTTGCTCATCCACCTCTAAAACAATGTATATAAAACATTAAAACAAAAGAGCTGGTAACCTCACTCAAAAAAACTAAACCAACCATGACTAAAAAAGGTAAGGTCCCTCTTGCAAAAACAGAAAGATAACAATTAGGTACAAACAAAAGCAGACCTACTAACAAAACCAATCCTCTATCTACCAGTGCTAATGTAGTCACGGTAAAGTAATCCAAACAAACGATGTTACAGAACATTTTCCACCGTAGAGTCCTTCACAGTCTTATAAAACCAATTTTCCCTTAAAAACTTCCACAGGAGAGTAATCCTGCAAGCTCTAATTGACAGCACTTTTCTACTGAAGAGAATATGGTTTATATTAATTTTAAACAGAATGAAACTGCTTACTAAATGAATCAATACATTACAACAAGTATTTCTAAACATGCACAGTGTCAATATAGATACTTTTTTAAACTTCTCTGATAGAGAATGGATTTACCCAAGAAGCACAGACCCATACTTTCATGAAGAAGCTTATAAACAGGAACAACAAAAAACAATTGCCATAGACAGTAGGGGTCAAGGGTATGAAATGGTGGAGCAATCCATTATGGCGAAAGAAACCAATATGGCAAAGAAACCCTTAAAAAAAAATCCCAACAAACTTAGAACGAAATGCTCCTTTCACCCAAACAAACCGTCCAGGGTATAAATAGACATTTAGCTCAATGTGCAATGTATGCCAACAATCCTTTAATTCTTTACGACAATTCCTCAATCACTATGTAAAACTGAAAGACAAAAGTAAAATGAAAACCCTACATATCATAGACTCCTGTCCAGTGTGCTGCCACACTGGTCTGTGAGGACATTAATTAGCCTGCATTTTAGGAACTGCTTGCAAAAGCACTTTCCACCACATCAAAATGTTAGCGAAACACCACTCTTCTATACGGAACCTTGTGCATCGAACATTACAATGCAAAAAGTCCTGCTCTAGACTGCAAAATTTAAATAACATTCTCCAACATGGAGCAGCAAAAGAACTCCTTTAAGAAACAGAACACATCCAACGCAAATACTTTGGAACTGAAGGTGACTTAGAAAATTCTGTACCTTCAGAAATAATTACTGAAAACCTCATAAACACCAACATCCTAATAAAGACCTACGTTTCAAAACACATCTGCTGAAATAGCAGACCAAATATGTGTCTGTTGCCACAAAACATTTTATAAAAATAGCACAAAAATAGTGGATCTAGATTACTAAATCAAAGACAATGAAGAATTCCAATGGTTCCAATTACCTTTATATCTAACAGGAGAAGGGAAATACAAAATAACTAACCACTAAAGAATGAGCACATACTGCAACACAAAGCTTGACAAGAAACAAATGCCATCACGTGCTATAACTAACAGCTATAATACGTCTTCAACCAAAATCAGCCAAATGACCACCATTTGAGCTACTAAAGGGCATCTGTGACAAAGTAGTATATTTATCATTGGATCTAAACGAGAATGTTCAATCTCTATGACTACACAGCCAATAGATCAATCTTTGATTGCACTAGTGAATGGTGTGCCAACAAAGAAAAAAACATTGGCAACAACTATTCAAATTAAATAAGGTTAGACAAGCCCTACAAAATCTAAAAGAAAACAATTAATACTACAAACATATAAACATAGAGGAAAACGTAAGAGAAACCACCAACATTATTCAAGAGTCACCAGAAACTGGCCAATTTGAATGTCCATATCATGTTACAGCAGCCAACATTTAAGACCAGTAAATGTTTCACCCACTGCACTCCAAAGACAGAATTGAGGATGCATTAGAAACATCAAATGCATCAAGCTAAAGGATCCCCAATGAGCATGTGGGAAACAAGTGTAGAAGTACGTTCTTTTCCTCTTCTCTTTCCTATAGGAAAACGAGAAAGTTGTGATGAAAGGTCTGCACAACCTAGTGCATCAGAATATCACTCTTTACAAATGTATTCTGAAGACCAGAAATTCAGGCAAAATGTTGAATAACTTTTTTCACCTCATCCTCGAAAATGAATTAGCAACTCTGTGTTATGGAGAAACATATCCGCTACCCAACTGCTTCAAAAAATAAAAGACAAAGTTTTGCAGTCAAGTATCACAAATCTCTTGGCAAACATGCATGGTACAAAAGAATACTGGTTCCGACATCACACTGATGTATTTTGCATGCTTAGGAACGAAGCCCAACCAGATCATTTGTTACTTTAAGTTGTGCAGAATATGCATGGAATGCCTTGCACAACTTTGTATGCATTGCAAACCAAAATGAAGATAGAATAGACATAAAAAACACCAGGGACCAGATCACAGAAACTTTGCAGTGGTGCAAATGCAAAGTTTGCACAATATTAGCACTAGGGCAAAGTTTGCCCTATTTTTAAAAACACTGTTACACATTAAAAAAAATGTTGCACCTCGACAAGTGCACTTCGGCACATTAAAAGCACCAGGGCTAAAATGACCATGGTTCTAAAAAGATACATGTTTGATGCATTTGTATCAGAGCAAGGATTGTCCTAATGCTAATACTATTCTGTATTAGCACTAGGGCAGACTTTGACCTTGTGCAAAAATGTAGTGAAAATGCAGCTTCTAAAGATGCAACATCTATCTTAAATAGTAGACTAATCCATGAGCTGGCTGGGTGAAACACATCTGCTCCTGATGTCATGGAACAATTAACTCAACAAAATTGAAAATGGTTTTCCTTAATTCCAACCCATGCAGGCTGTGGTCAATTCAACGAGACTATATTGAAAAACGAAATGCAACTCATACTGCATATCAGCTCCACAAACAACCTAGAAGTGCACAGCATGACACTTCATATGTGTCAAAAAGCAAAAGCATCACTAAATAGCTTAGAAAAATATATCTCCAATACAGCCAGATGGGAGAACATATTGACTTTGTCTCTGAACTGCAGATTAATTCTGAAACATAACCTTGACGTAGAAAAAGGCATAGTCAATGTTGCAATTATTGGCTTTCAAACATATCCACATACGAACAACATTCAGTTTGTCAATATTCACTTTGACAAACTTGCAGAAGTTAAAAATACTGGCTGGCCAATAGGACGTTTCCTTCTTTTCAAAAATATGTACATAAGGAGTGAGCAATTTTCTCTGTATCTTGAATATGCTGTCACTATTCTCAAATCTCAAGGTCTAACCCTATATCAAGCATTGATTGACATTGGCAGCACAGTCTTTAACAAAGGTGTGTGTTATGTAGCACTTCCACATCTCTGTACACTCAATGGTCTTTTCCTAGTTAACTTTGATGCAAACAAAGACAATGCTGACATTCCTTGCATCCTAGAATACAACACTATACACTCTGTCCCTGTACCTCAAAAAAATAAACCTTTTTAAAGACAAATAATAGAAACAGAAGCTATAGCAGATTTTGCAACAATGCCACTAAAAAACAACAACCAACTCCTGCAGCAAACAATACAACCACAAAACTGTCTAGTACAAAATCAACTACATATCCATCACAAAAGAAACGTACACACCTCTCTTCTCCAAAACCATCTGCAGGCCCATCAAACGATCATTTACTTAAATGGCTCAGACCATTTGTGTTTGCAAATGCTTGTCCGTCACAGAAATTCCACAAATAATCTGTCTTCAGTGTAAGGCATGAATTCGACTACTGGGCCGAATGGTAACATTTATATAACCCACATGAAGATCTACACAAATTCCTAATGTACTTACGTCAAGTACTTGAAACCAAAAGCATCCATATAAATGAAATATTCCTGATGTCATACACGTGGGAACATACATGCACTCTCTGCAACCATGTTTCACAAGACCACATCCCTAATGAATGATTTTGATGTGTATCCATACCAAACTGTGAATCCATTTCATATCACCAGCTTCTGCAGAATGCAAATCATGGCATATTATGCCTTTTTTGCAAATCAGACAATCGTTCCACCATACAAATAAACTCACATTGCCAATATGTCATACTACTGCTTCTAAGGTACAATGCAGATGGTACCAGAAATAACTGGCTTCACATACGGCCAAGTATCTCTCGGAAAGAAAAACTTCACAACAGTAGGTATAATATACCATGCTGGTGCCGCAACCACTACACTACATCTGTCAAATAATGAGGTGGTTGGTTTGAATGTAACAATACCTCTGTTACTCCAAAAGATAGGTTATCTGCAAATTTAACATATGCCTACTTAATATTCCTTCAAACCAAATTTAGTCAGTAAACTATAGTACAATTAACAGTTATAACATGCCTGCAGGTATCTAACTACATCCATAATTCTACAATAGTACTTTTGAAAGTCAATCTAGTCAGAATACACCAACAGGTATCTAAGTAAACTACTTCAAAAACACCCTTCATTGCAAAGCATTTCAAATACGCCATCTCAAATCTGATATGACAAAACATCTTCTAACCTGTAATGTAGTTAGAATACGACAACAGGTATCTAACAATTTCAATAATTCCCTTAATTACAGCATACTTCAAACAAACATACTATCACCCTTACAATCCCATAATTGTAATTGTTATTTTTGTTGTATCCACTATGGATTTTGTTCACAATGACCAATGATGATGTAATGTCAAAACAACAGTAGTGTGTCATACACTAATGTTGTACCAAACATAGTACTTAGAATGTACTGTTTATGAAGGTCTAAAAAAGAAAATGTATATTGAAACCTGTATACCACTACAGCTTTTCAAATATCATGCTTAACCTTTTGCACTGTTTTTCCCCACAAACAATAAACCAGAGATTGCAGTTTCATAACACAACAACCACATTAATTATAATCAATTGCATATTCTATAAGCACTGTCCTTGGTTGTACTACAATCATGAGTACCATATAAAGTTCAATTACATCATTTCTTCAGATTACAAGTACTTTGTACTCCCACTGCATTACCTACAATTACTGTACACATATTGCTACTATAGTGATTCTGGCCATACTCCTACTACATTACCTATAATTACTATACACATATTACTAGCATGGTGGTTATGCCCTAATTTACAAAAGCATATGTTAGTCTCTCATATTATTCTTTTGTGAAGGGGAGGTTGATGGCAAGACACTGATTTAGGGATGCTGCTGTAGACAACACTACACCTCATTTATTTTCTGGTGGGATTCATGGCACAATGATGTACTTTCATTGAATGAATAACTGAGGTCCTATCTCCAACTGGTTGTGTTCTTTGCATCATGAACATCTTTAAAGTGTGTGGAAATTCACATCCGACTAGCACATTTGAAATACATTTTTCCATTTGCCAAATATGTCTATTCTGTTGTGACCAGACTGTTTTTCTTGTAAATTCTATGTACTTTCAAGGGCAGGGATCACAAATTACAGCAGAGTCTATGGGCCTCATTACACGGATGGCGGTAATGGTTAACGGTCACCGTTAATGGTAACGGTGACCGTTAACCATTACCGCCTTACTACGAGGTCCCTTAGCGGGTTGGTGCTTTAACGCCTGTTTTTTGCAGGCATTAAAAACCAACCCGCTAAGGGACCTTGGTGCTAATTACGGCACCGCAAAATTGCGGTGCCGTAAGTAGCACCTTCCCCATTCCCATTATGCCCTATGGGGCAAAAATGGGAATGGGGAAGGGCAGTGGTGGAAGGGGGAATTACCGCCCCGCCAACCTTGGAATGGGGCGGTAATTCCCCCTTCCACCAAGGCGGTGCCGGTATTTTACCAGCATGGACCAATGTGCTAATAGCACCTTGGTCCATGTGCTAATACCGCCATTCGTGTAATGAGGCCCTATGTGTGTACATTCCTCCATGTAAAGTGTCATGTAAAGATAACGGTGGTATCATAACAACTATGCTTTAATAAACCATAATTAATAAAAATGCAAATCTGAAGCATGTTAATGGATGAATTTTTGAATTGTAAAATATGTCCCTTTGAGGCTTTCTAGGGTGAGAGTTGGCTCTATTTCAGTGCTTAGGTTGTATATCGTTGTAACAAATTCACTTCTGCTCTGCAGGAGTACAAGGATGAGTAGAGGCAGAAGTGCTCACTCAGCCCTCATACTTTTGCAAAACAAGAGTCAACACAATCATAAAGGTGAAATAGGCACAGTCAAGAGATATACCTCATCTGCTGTTTTTGTTAACGTGGGCCGAGGGAAGGCTATACTCTTACTCTAAAGAGCGGTGTGAATGTGGTTCAGTAGCAACCCAAACAATGAAGTGCAACAGTCTAAAATAAAGGAATGTCCAATCATGGTTCAGTGAAAATATAAATGTTTTATCAAACACACCATGTTTAATAAAACTAATGAGAAAACACTGTAAAAACCACCCCTGTAGAAAGAACACAGCATATGAAAAGATAGAATAGATGCAATGAGAAAGGGGGAGTAAAGGCAATTTAGAACATCAGATTCGAAGGGCATATTCTTGGGGTTGCAAGGTGATTACAGTTATGTATCCAGTTTCTAGGGCCCAAAGCAAAGATGGACTAGTGGGGCAGATACTAGCCAATAATACCTTTTGCTTGGTGCAACAGTGTCAGACCAGGTGTCTCGGCATAGACTGCAGTGATGGCTCAGGTCACAAAGGCAGCAGTCATGGTGGTCCAGCAGCAAGAGCGTGTTTATTCAGGGTTGCACATAATGGAGCTGTGGTCTGGGAGCGTCTACTCGAGCGTTGTGGATCAGGCGGTTCCCATGTTCAGTTCAGCAGTCAAGAATCAATGGTGGTCAAGTTATTACCAAGATGCACAGGCGAGTTGGTTTGATACAAAGGGTCGGATGTCACTATTTGGGGAACAGCTGGGTTGGGTCGATCGACTCACAGAAGCAGTGATGAAGAAGCTTGTGTTTCAGACTGCTGCTCAAGCAAGGAAAGGCAGCAGTACTTTGTAGTTCAAGCCAAGGCAATGACACTTTTCAGCTGTTGCTGTGCAGTGGAAAACAGGATTAAACAATGGACTGTGGTTCAGAGAACAATGGATGCCAAAGGGCAGCCTCACAAGGTCCTGCTAGATTTCTTGGTATTGAGCATGCTGGAATCAGGACTCAGAGCAGGTAGTCGTCGAAAGCAGAGACATAGGCTGGTCTGATTTACTGGTGCTGTGAGTCCCACTTCAGGGTATCAAGGGCCAATTTCTGTCCTCTTCTCAGGCTCCCAAAGATGGGGGAGGCTGGGCACACCTTCAGGGAACTACAACACAGTGAGGTTCTAGAAAACAGGTTGGCTGGCAGAGAAGCAGGTTTATGATCCAGCAGCAGAGTTGGAACACCTGCCTTCACTTCACATATGGAGAATTTTAGAAAGACCCCAATGAAATAGTCTTCTGGATAGAAGTCCCAATAAAGGTTAAGAAAAGTGGTGGGAAAGCTCTTCTTATACACAGCATTCTCCAGGTGATTGGACTAAAGCTATCCCCATTTAAGGGTCCAATCCATGGTCTTGAAATGTGTAAACTTTGCCATTCTGATGTCACACCCAAAGTGATTTGCTCAAGAAGAAGTGGAAGGCACAGGAAAGAGAATGCGTGGCAAAGAGATTCAAGATGGTGGACGTCTCAATTTTTTCGTCAGAGTTCTGCTGACTACTTTAATCTTCACCCCCTTTTCCTATTCTCTAACAACCAATGCCTTTAGTAAAGCAGCACCCCTGTTTCCGGCCTAGCCCTTTGTGAATAGGCGTGCCCCTTGGTTTCTGTCCCGAGTACAGCTTCTTGTGGAGTGGCTGTCCCTGGATAAAGGGAGTTACCTGCCCTTTCAAAGCAGCAAAGAGAAGCAATCGCCCATGGCTACTGTCCTTCCAGTGAATACTGATATTCCTTCCACAGCTGAACTGGGCCCACAAGGCTGACAAATTTGCAATATCAATTTAATGTGTCTGGGATCCTTGACGATGCTGGACACCTTACCCTAATGCAGGTATGGCTTATATTTTACGCTTTACTGTGCCAGACGGACAGAATCTCCAGAGTTATGCATTTTGAGATTTGGAAGTCACTGCAGCTGTCACGAGGGCACCTGTGATCTTTGAGCCTGCTCTATGTGACTGGCAGAGCAGGTGCCGCGAATCAGGACACTGTTTGCAGCAGGCACAGGTACACACCAGATGAACACTATGCTTTTGGCATGAAGTTTATGACAGGTGAATCTGATTAGCAGGCATCACTTTCAGAGTTACCCACATTATTTTATTATTTAATCAAAGTATTTTTAGGAAGATGATCTATTATATAACGGAGATGTGGGAAACATGAATGGATTACCTACACATGGTAAGTAGACAATCATTCTCATATATATCAAGCTGTCATGTGCCCCGCCTTTAAACAAGCTCAAGCCTATTGAAGAAGATGCCCCAGTAAGGAGGTGGCAAGGCATTTTATGTGTTTTATACTTAGGGCCTCATCAGGAGTGGGTTGTATCCCGGTGGTAAATCCACCAGGATACCACCCAGCGCAAATAGCCTTACCACAACTCAGTTCACCACTATTAACGCTGGATCCCGAGTTGTGGTGGGGCAATAAGTCCTCATTTATATTGGGGCATTTTCGCTAGTCGAGCTACAGTAATTGTGCTGAAAATGGGCGGAAAGTCGGACGATTTACCACTAGCGCAGAACATTGTGTGGTTTACAAAAATATGTTATCTCTGTGTGGTGCACAATGTAGAATTGGTGTTATAAATAGAGTACTTAAAACAGGCTGTTATTGGTCCGCTTTTACATTCATACACTCCTTTGCATTTCGTCTGTATTAAGCGATCCGGCCATATCGAAATCTTGAACCGCATTCTGTTCAGAACCTCCTCTTTGAGGGCATCGCTTAGAATACACCTGTTTTTTTAGGGGTTTTCTTGGTGTGCAACACATTTCAGAGAACACTTATTATAGATGAAACGTCCCAATAATGAATGAGATGTGGGGGTTCAGTTGTGACACAATTCCTGATACCATCACAGGATGAGGATATACGATTGTCACAGTACTGGGCATCACACCCCCGTGAAGCGCTCTGCCACCTTCTGCTTTCCAGAGGTTTTAGCCAGCAGGATCCATTATGCCTCACCATCTTCGTCTGTTCCTGATGCATTTCGCCATTCTTTTCTCCACCCACCCCTATTTTTTTTTTCAATGTAACTACCGTCTAGATACCTAAGGGTTTTATGCGCTGCAATAATGCAAAAAATAAATAAATAGGACTGATGGGAGTCGAAGGCAATTATGCAGTGCGATAAAATTATGATCCCAGAATACGATTCTTTGGACACTGAAAGCGCACAAAAGGACCATGGAGAGCAAGGAAGAGAGGTGAGAGGTGGCAAGACAACTGTATAGGGGTTTCTGAAAGTATACCTTGTGTCTATAATTACAGCAAATGCCGTGGTCTGTGACATGTTCATTTTAATACGGCCACAGCCGGATCAACCATTGTTGCTTTTTTTCATGCACTTGTCATTTACCACGGCTTCCACCAGGGGGTGCTAGTTGACTACAATAGCCATGCCGAGGCTCTACTGCTGTGTCTGTCCATTCACATGGAAATCACTCTGAAATTGCTGGCACTGGCACACTGCACGCAACCCTGTTTCCACAAATACATCCTAGAAATGTCAGGTGTGCAGGCAATACATTAAAGATGTTCATTCTGGCATTAATAAAGGGCAAACGAATCGAAAGGCGTGCATTTTGAAGCAGGTTCTGGTTTTGTTATATTTTGAACATTTTTTTTTTCATGCGGTGCTCCTTACAAACAAAAGACAGCACCTGCTGTGGGGGGTATTGAGCCTTTGCTCCCATACTGATTACGCATTTCTGCAAAATATGCGAAAACAGGTTATTCAATAAAATAAAGCCATGTGAACCCCTCATTCTCCCTCCCCAACCCTGTGCCCGATTCATGGAATGTTTTACAAGGTTCAAAGTGACTTTGCACTGCCGACACAAAGCCTGATTCATAGGACTGTGCAAAGTGTATTTTTGCGGTGCAAAGTCCGTGCAAAGTCAGTGCATAGTCATTTTTTCACTTCAAAATGACTTTGAACGGGTTTTCAACTGCACATTAACAATGTTCACAGTTCCATGAATCAGGGTTTGTGTCTGCAGTGCAAAGTCACTGTTCAGCAGTGCAAAGTTACTTTGAACCATGCAATAAATTCCATGAATCGGGCCCAGTGACCAATGCGTGGCCGTGGTGTAACTTCAGACATTCCATGAATTATAAACAAACAATATGTGCTAATGTTAGTGTTTAGAAAACAAAATGTACCTGCAATTCGGAGCACAGGTTGCACAATGCTTCTTCCAGGGTAACTCTGTCTAGAAAACAAAGATGGCAAAACAAGAAATGACATTCCATTAAAAATACGATCATCTTCTAGAAACAGAGCGACAGACACCAGAACAAATTGATAAATAAAAACATACATAGTGATAGTTCACTCAGGACCCGATTCTCATGTAGGTGTTAAGTACCGAAAAGGACTTTAAAAGGCTTAATGACCTTTTCAGTACTTAAGACCTATTCTGAAGGTGGCGCATTCTTCCGAAGTCCGAAGGAATGCGCCACTTTCGGAATACATGTGGCGGTTGCTAGGATGGGTTGGAAACCAACCTAGCAACCACCACATTCGTAAACTGGGTTTTTTGGAAGCCTATTCTTGTGGCACTCCTCTACAGGGACGTCATTTAGGGGCCGCCAGAGGTCGCAACTGCGACCTCTGATGTCTCCCTTACGACCTCTGAGGTCTCCCTTGCGACCTCTGAGGTCTCCCTTGCGACCTCTGTCTTAAAAAAAAAAAAATTATTATTTTTTTTTTTTTTTTTTTGGTAATGCAAGCTTCTGGGCTAAGACCAGCACCATGTGGCTCTTTACTTCTGCAGTGGCTGGCTTTCTTTTTCAGGCCCCTTTAAAAAAAATAAAAAGAAGAAAAATAAGAACAGGAGTGCCACAAGTCTAACACTTTCCGCACTGACCCTAGAAAAGAAAGAATAGGAAACCAAGTGTCTTTCTTGAATTCTATACAATAATTGCTAGACTCATCAAAGGTCGATTTTAGGCACACTTCGGGGGGCGAGTCACTGATTTAGGTCGATAAATGAGTACCAACACAGGTTGGGTGATATTGAGTGTATATTTTTTCTATATAAAGCACTGAAGCGTAAGTGCCATATAATAACACATCATTATCTTTTGGTCATGGACGTCTGCTTGCATTCACAGTAATTTAGTAATATGGGCCTATATACACTGATCTTAACGATGCATATGGCGATCCATTCTTGTATGAAATGTACATCACATTATAGTGATATCGTAACCATATTTTTCATCGTGTACATGCTATGTGATGCCACTTCCTGTTTTGTCAACGGGTGAATGGTCGTGTTCCATCGCTTCCCACAATATCACGTCAGGGTGGGGTCCAATGACATCACTTCTTGCGATGTGATCAGGGGTCAAGGGTCGTGTGATGTCACTTCCGCTACCCATGGTATTTTGGTGAAATGTCGTCCCTGCTCCTCCTGTTTAATATGTGCGCTAAATTAGTGCACATTTACAGTACCCTTTTGGTGCCGTAAAACTGGAGGAGTGCCACCAGTGTAAATGGAAGTGTCCATACACCCGTATTGTATATGGACACTTTCATGTACACCAAAGCAAGCAGCTTCAACGTTGCTGCAACGTACATGAAAGTGTTCATATACAACACACGGGTGTATATGAACACTTTTATATACACCAAAGCGAGCAGCTTCAACGTTGCAGGATGCAACGTTGAAGCTGCTCGCTTTAAATGAAAGCGTTCATATACACCACACGGGTGTATATGAACACTTTCCTACACCAAAGTAAGCAGCTTCAACATCCTGCAATGTTGAAGCTGCTCACATTGGTGTATAGGATCGGCAGCATTTTCGTTAAATAACGATTCCCTCGTTATTTAACGAAAATGCTGCCGAGATTCTGCAATCCGCCTGTTTCCATTAGAAACAGGCGGATTACAGCGAAAGCACTGTCGTGCTTTGCGATGACGCCCAGGCCCACTTCAGAATAGCAGTGGTGACGTTCACTGCGTCATGATGAGAATCAGGCCCTCAGAATTACAAGAGGCCAAGGGACATTCCTGTTTCAAAGTTGCCCCATATTGGATCGAGTAATCGTACCGGTCTGGCCGAATGGCGCTCTGCCGAGCTTAAGCGGGTCGCTTAAGAGGGTTCTCTACCGAAAACTTTGGAAAGTGGGATAATGGGGTCATTTTAAAGTACATGTTTTTTTGTTTGTTTTTGTTTCGTTTATTCAAACCTTAACAATTCATACAAAATGTCATCCTAAATCATCAAAGAATCTAAAATCATTCAACATTAGGAATCACAAAGTGTAAAAGCTAAAATGTGATAACTATTTCTTTAAATGAGTCGCATTAATTACTATTACACAAAATAAATTCCACTCATTTAGGACTTATATCTGTATACCAGGGGGGCCTATCTAAATAGGAAACCTTCAAGATTCCTGCAATCACTAATCCATTCGAAGTATTATGAGCACAGATGCATCTTTGCAACACAAGATCAACATTGGACACATTAATGACACCACAGTGTCCACATATGTACCAACCTTTGTACATTGGATGCAGAACATCCTGTTAGCAGTAACTTCCATCTATACTTCAAAACCAAAGTATGGAAATACTTGTTTGGAAACTGAAGGAAAAATCGTTCCGCCTGTCTTGTGTTCTTTCGAAAGATGTTTCCGGGAGGGATATTCATGGAACCGCTCTATGGTCTCAATCCAATCATTATTATAGAGAGCTTCTTTAACTTTATCAGGAATCACAGGTACAATTTTCCTATCCATTGCGAGATCCCCCAACATCCTGTCACAGTCATTGGCTACATCTCTATTCTTACCCAGGGACATATCCATTATCGTTTGAGCCGCTAAGGCTTCATACAGAGTGTCAGGACTCGGGTTTATCAGGTGGTAATACATACAAAGTTTTTTTTTTTTTTTACAGTAAACACAAGATCTAAGTGAGGACAATCCCAACTCATAGCGGATAACCACCATTGGTAGCGCATCTGGAATTCAGGCACCGTCTCCATATTAGAGCCCCAATGGTATTGAGACCACCAGTAATGGTCTCACTTAAACACTCTGCTCCTTGTACCAGCTTAGGGTTGATCTTGCCCTTGTAAAAATGTATAGCAGGTTTTATTGAAAACCTGCCATACCTGCTATCCAGCCTCGCTAGGTGCATTGACAGGGCTAGAGCTTTCAGTTGTAATCCTTCCCCAATTTGCAACGTGCAGGCTGGGATAAAAAATTACATCCAAACTATACCATACTACTAGAACACCCACGTTTCTTGTCTCCCTACATCTAGTGACCTGCAAGATTATTGCTTTTACTGGGTTGATCACTAGTCCATTCATGGATGCATAAGCCTTGAACCCATTGAGAAGCCTTTGAAGTCCATTCTGAGTGGAATTGAATAGGATGAAGTCATCCAAATATGAAATCCACAAGACTTTAGTATCCCCTACTTGTGGCGCGACCAAGGCACATCTATTTAAATAGTCACTAATATCCGAGACATATAAATTGAAAAGACATGGGGCAAAAATGCACCCCTGTCTCAATCCATCAATTTTCTGTGAAAGGTCACCTTCTCAGTTCATTCTGACCCTAACGGCAGAGATTGTATCCTGACAATTAACATTTTTAGGAGCCCCAAACCAAAAAGGTTTGGTCAATAGCCTATTTTGATCCACACTATAGAATGCATTGGATACGTCTTTGGAGGCCACACATTTTCCCTCCAGTTTTCCCCCAAAGAACAAGTTTTCATACCTTGTCTCCTTCATTGCCACAGCTCACAACATAAAACCATACATGGTGTCCTGCCATCTGATGTCAGACAACACAAAACCCATACCTGGTGCTCTGTACCCCCTTAATCCCATAACAGAAAACTAATTTCTGGCTTGCCAATACTGCCAGCTGCTTTACCAGAAGATACAGCCACTTGCCTAGATTCAGACTCATATGTGGGATTGTATCCCATTCTGCGCTATAGGCACTTTTCCATATATTTCCCCTGACAATTATGTTTTGTATTGTAATCCTATTAGGACAGGTCTTGAAATGTATAACAATCACATGAGAAAGCCACCTGATAAGTAAGTGCATCCTTATGTTACGCAAAAAGAACATGAACATGGCTTTGTTTTCCCCATCAACAATGAAAGATTATAAGTACCAGAATGCAAAGTAGAGTCATCTTAAAAAATTACCTCTGAGTTTGACAATTGTATGTAGTTATTATGCATAATGACAATGTCTAGAATTCCTTTGAAGGCAATAAAGAACTCAGAATGGATTCCAAGTACTGGAGTAGCAGAGATGGGGCTCATGTTGGGATACACTTACAGTGTCCCGGCCAGGCAAAATGGTTCAGACTGAGAAAAACCTATTTGCATGTAGAACAGTGGGAGCAGGTTGGTGTGTTTTGCGTGGCAGAAGGTACACATATCACTTGTAGTTAGTTTTGACACATATTAGATACCCACATATAGCAACACAGAAGGAGCAACACTTGTATTAATGTTGTGGTTGCAGAGTTTATAGATAGGGCAGTGTGGTATAGGCCATGTGTTTAGAAATAGTACACAAAGTTACGTTTTCAGTGAGGTGCAAGGAAAGAGCTGAAGTAGGTGGAAGATGGAGTCAGAAAGGTACTGTGGTAAGAGTGAGGTCAGCATGCTAACATGACAGGACTGCCATCATATTGGATGTCTAGGGCTAGTGCACAATGAACAGAATGGAACATATGCCTTGATGTGGAGTTGTCGCTCTGTTTAGTTCAATTCCAAAACAAATCCCTTTTGCATCCCCCAGGATAGAAGCCAAGTTGAATTTAAAGTCCACACATATCCAAAACCAAATTAATCACTGAATTCAAAATGAAGAGTAGTGCATTGGTCACTGGCAGAGGTGATGGCCATACATTTAGTAGAGGGTCAGGGGTGCTTTACGTGTGAGCCGCGACATCTGGCATAATGAGAAGACCCATTTTCTTATCAAACCAGAGCTAGCCTCGCCAGGTTTATTTTGGCATGGTGTGCCAGTAGTGTGTTTCTGTGTTCCTGGGAGGAGGTGCTGTGTCCTTGGAGCTCTGTGTCTTTTTCAGAGGAAGTTCAAATATCTTTAAACAGAGGTGTCCTGTTTCTATTTCCACGAGTTGACATCCAGTTTACTATAAGCACACAGCACATGCGCGCAGTGCCAGTAGTGTGTTTCTGTGTTTGTGGTTTGCCGAGCAGCGGAGCACCGGAGCGAAGCGTGATCGCTCCACTTATTGCAGTTGCCAAGTGCGCAATGATTCAGAACAGTAAGCCCTACATGCTTGCATGCTTCACTCGAAAGTTACGCTTGTCGTTTGGAGGAGTGTCTGTGAGATCAGACAGACTTTGTGTTTACAATAACTGTGATATACGGGAATTAACCAACTTACAGTCCATTTTGTGACTGCTGGAAACTTATTGAGACTGTGGGAAACTCTTTGTAACAGTAATTCGAGTTAGGTATATTGGGATTACAAAGGAAACCTACGTGGAGGAGTAGCGTAGGAAAACTTTTCATAAATGAGCATTGGAAAAGATTGGGCTTGCATCGACTAGTGTGTAAGCCAGGTGATCACTGGCCGGTATGTCCCCAATCTCCAGTCTTGAGCTGTCTAAAAGATGTGGAATCACACTAGTATTAAAACGGAGGTGTGAACGCTATGAGGGGACTGTGAAGCTACTGAATATAATGCACATGGAATGAAAAGTGTCTTCTGAAACTGTACAGTATTAGAGGTCTGCGAGTGACTGCGTGCCATGTAGCCACAGAGCCTGGAAGCCTCCACGTGACCTTGCATATAGAGCAAACTATGCACGGTGCAAATAGTCACGCTCAGCACCTATAGAGTTATTTGGAGTCTGGGGGTGACTGCGTGCCTTGAGCCTTGGAGCCCCTAAGTGCTTTGGTATATAAAGTGTAGTATGCTTGAAACATTTTTTGTGGAATTGTGCTGACCTAGGAGTGTGAGGGCAATTGTGGGCCCTAGAGCCTTAGAGCCTTCAGGTCAGTCTGTACAGCGAGCTCACTCGGTGAAAGGTGGTTTTTGGCACCTGCTGTGTTGTAGGAGTTTGGGGTGACTGCGGGCCCTAGAGCATTGGAGCCCTTAAGTATCTCAGTATACAGAGTGTTCTGTGTGTAAATTTAGTTTGAAAATTAGTTTGTGGAATTGTGCTGACCTAGTAGCTTGATGGTTACCGTGGCCCTTAGAGCCTTGGAGCCTTCAGGTCAGGCTGTACAGTGAGAGCATTGTGCGTAAGGTGGTCTTGGCAACCGTTGTGTGGTAGGAATTCGGGGTGACTGTGGGCCTCTGAGCCTTTGAGCCACAAGAAGTCCTAATATTCGGAGTCTACCATTCAAATAAAGACGTTGCAAAATGAACTTGTCATTTTAGCTTGGGGTGTCTGCGGGCAATAGAGCCTTTGAGCCTCACGTATAATCAGACTTGCAGTAATACACAAATAAGTTAAACCTTAGTGAGTTTTTGATCCCAAAGCAAAGTTGACATAGACTGTGCTAACAAATAGAACAGTGGAACCTATTGTCATTTCGGTGACTTCGTATTACTTGGGTTAAACTCTATGTTACTGGGAACTAATACAGTGCCTAATATGGGAACAAGTCTCAGAAATGGTAAACACCTGATGGCATTGGTGGTAAAAAAAGAATAATTCTCCTGTGAAAAACATACCCAGACATGAAATAGTATCTGCAGTTAGGACTTCAGATGCTCCTAAAGACCATGTGATAAGAGACTTTTCCTTTACTATACCATCAATAATGCCTAAACTATCAAAATTACCATATAATGCTTCAGCAACACACATTGAAGAACAAAACGCATGGTATATGCCACACCAATCACTACAATCTTCTAAGAACGAAGAAAAGGTTTTATATCTAAGTGAATTGAATGGTACACATGACATCGTAGAAGATGCAATGATTACTGGCAATGATCACCAACACGAGACGTCTTACCCACCTGAAAACATTGGAAATGGTGAGATTGCAGACATCTCGACAGCCCCTGTGATTATGGCTGAATTGGATAGACGCTTCTGTCTATCGTCAGGTCCTTCCACTCCAGTGTCCACACCAAGAAGACAAAGGGACTTTGTACACTTGCATAGTAATAAGGAAGGTGATATATGTTGTAACACAGTGGCTGCTGCCAAGTTCATCATGGGAAAAGCGGTATTGGCAGACGTTGTTGTACACCCACCTCCCTTTTCTGATATTCCCAAAGAATGGCAAAACAATGCATATGAAGAGTTTGATCCATTGTAAGGGATAATAATGGCACTGCAGATAATCCATCTCGAACATCTGCAATGGGGGCTAGCTCTCACAACCTTACTGATGAAACTCTGCTTGACTTAAATGAACAGAATTGTCACACATTTTCTGTACTAACAGGTATCTTGAATCTTCTGGATAAAGGGCACAAATTTACACATCTTGCAATAAGGGAAATGAAAGGATCCGTGGCTGAGAATTGGGGAAGTTAAACAAAGTGGAGGGGTTCATGTTGCCATATGAAGGTATGGCATCTTTCCAAGCCAATCTCAATGCCAACATGGCTACCAACACCTCGACAAATCTTAGTGCTAACACAAATCCTGTTATTATAACACAAGCAACACAGACCATTGCAACAGATATTAAAAGACAGAACCCTTGCAATATGTATGAAATAACAGGCAGAACCTCAGACACATATAAGCCAACAAAGGAGGAGATTGAAAAGATAGACCTGATTAAGCTAGCAAAATTACATCATGAGAGACTTGTGACACTGGAAAATGTAGTGACAAAAGAAATTATGGCAAATAAATTAACCAGTGCAACTCTTAATAGTGAGCCAACTGTGGAGGTTCTGGGTGTCCTAGTTCTTCCTACTCCTGATAGTCCCTCAGTATTTACAATGTTGATGGAACAACAAAAACGGGCAAAGAAGAATGAGGTGATCGTAGACTCCCCAGAAAATCAGTCTGAAAATGATCAGGGATGGAAATTCTTTATGTCCAAAAAAGCAAAATAAACGACATCAAAGAGCAAAAAAAGTGAGGAGAAAATAAGAAAACATATTGATTGCATATCCCCAAAACAAACAGAAACTAAGAAAAAGGCTCTGAATCAAAAAAAAGAAAAGAACAGCAAAGCGATATCGAAAGAGATGTCACAGGAAAATGGTCTAGACTTTAGTCAGCTTTACGCTTAATCTCGCGCCCATCTTGAAGTGGAAACTCAAGAAGATCTCACTCAGATGGATAGTATACAACAACAGTATGGGACCATCCCAGCTAATGAAAAACTGGCCGTGGATGGTAAACAGGTAGAGAAAGGCCTACTATCCCTTAAAGGAGATTCCGACAGCTGCACTCATAATACTAACAAGACCCAAAAATGCTGGATATATGTCTAAAACACAACAAGCCTGAGAATCTAATTACTGAAACATCAGGCAAAATATCTAGGTGTCATATGGACACACCTAGTAGTACGAAAAATGTTGATAAATTTGAGCCTTTTAATGAATTTTGAAGGAGATTGATGCAGGTTGTGCAAAAGAACACTACTCTGATTCCATAGACATAAAGTCATGGGATGACATTGCTAAGGAAATGCAAATGATCATCGGGTGGAGTAGTGACTACAAATGCATGTCAATGACAGAACTAATTGCTCCTACCTCCTGAATATGTTCCAAAAAATACCTGCATTGCGGAATCTGAACACCCACGATATCGAATGAATCAAATTGTCCATTGTTAACAACAACAGAATGTTATGCAAGGTTCAGTCTCTTTTAATCGCAAAAATGTTATGGGAACAAAGTGAGAATTTCCAGATGTTGGGTTATGAACTGTATTCTTTTGAAGACATGAATGAAGCAACAACATTTATAGAATTTCAAATGCACCAGAGGCTAAGTTCCTCAACTGTGGGTGTGAATTTGAGTGCTAATACAGTTATCACCCAAAACTTGCTAACCCAGTTTACCTTCGTAGTCAATGCTATAAAAGGGTTGGCAGGATTGGAAACACCACTGAAAGATGCTGGTTCCATGTAAAGTATGCAGAGTCACACATAACTGCCAACCATTTCTATAATAAGCTGGAATTGTGGATTTAATATTCTGCAGTCATTTTTTAAGAACAATTTGACACCACCCAATGCCAGCGTTATTATGATACAAGAGACCATGTTTAACATTGTAAAAGGTGGGTTCTCTGTCCAGCTCCTCGTGGCAGGGGTGCGTTGATGTGGGAGGCGAGCAGCGACCAAGTTACTTCACTGGTGCAAGCCCCACTGTGGGAATCCAAGCCTGCTGCGACTCTGTAGGTTTGCTGCTTTACAGTCTTAATATGCAGTTCTTATGTTCCTCTTAGTTCGAATAATAATAATGTCTTGCTTCTTTCCTTTTAGGTATGGAAAGGTATTTTGGTGTTGTCATGTAGTTTGAAGATGAGCATGGGCTGGTAGGCGAAAGTGTGGTGTGCGTTATGCTGTCTGGTGAGTAATGCGCGATGCGCAGCACTGTTTTGCCTTTTGTATTGCTAACCTGTGTTTTTTCACTCCTTGCAGGTTGCGATGTTCCTCGCTGAGCGCCGTAATGTTCCAGCAATGATAATGACCAGGAGATGACTACCCAGGTAAGAATTGTGTGGCTTTCTTCATTCGGGAGGAAACGTGAGTAAACACTTACTAATGCTGTCTTTCCTTCTCCTCTTTCCAGGTTATGGTATTCCAGGATGCATGCAGTGCCGGATGATGGAGTTCATACCTTCAGGTGAGTGGAACTGAAGTCGGTGATGGATTGAAGACAGGATACTGTTCCAGGTAAGTTTCGTAGTGTTCTTTCTCTCTCCGCAGGTCCTTGCTTTCAGGTAAGCTGGCATCAAAGAACTGGATACGGTGAGAGTTACGCTGCCCGCAGCAGAATAACGCAAAGCATGTTCTGCTGTTTGGGTGCGGTTTAAATAGCCTCAGGTAAAGTAGTTCAGGTAAAATAGTCCCAGGCCTGCCACACCCAAAGTAGACCAGGTAAAGTAGTCCCAGGCCTGCCAAACCCAAAAGACTAGACCGCATAACTCAGTTCCTTGTAACTGAGCTATGTGTGTGCCTCCATGTTGGCTGAACCCCCCCCCAAGTTAAATAGTCATAGGTAAATAGTTCCATTCTAAGGTTGGTCTTCGTGATGAGCCTGGCGCCAAAGGCACCAGGACTGACTCCAAGAGTGTATTGGATGAGGTTTTAAGGCCTTTGACTTGGCCCTAACTGTAAGGCTGACTTGCTAGTGAGGGCCAGGGGCAAGGGTCATGACAGCGGTGTGAGTTTGGGCGCCCATCAGGTGGTCTATTAACGCTTGTCAATAATAGTGTGAAAATGGCTGCTAACCTGATTTATTCCTCTGATGCTTTACTAGCTATTGAAATAACGCTTATTCACACTAATATAATAATCATCAACTTGTATAGCAATCCGATACATAGTTCACATCACAGCATAATTGAAGTACTGGATGCAATTTTACAGAAGGAATTCTTGAGGAATGTAGTACACAAGGTTATCCTGGGTGGTGACTTCAATTCAATCCTCAAGGACTCCTCTCATTACAAGTTAACACCAGCAAGTCATGTACACACGGCCGGGGCATTTGAAGAAGGGTATTGTTGGTCGAAGTTTCTTCAAAACTGGAACATACATACAATCCCACATGCCAAAGATCAGAGTCAATGCACATGGTTTAGTGGGAAATTAAGCTTGTTGATTGATTATATTGCTGTATCTGGAAACGCCTTGTTCTGGAATAAACAGAAAGTGATGTCAGATGGGCTATTAAAAAGCTATCATACTCAAAGGCCGCAGGGCCCGATGGGATTCCTCCATGCGTTTTAAAAGACGATCTGCACTTGTGGGCTAAATTGATATAGGTTACTTTTGACTCGAGTTTTGAAACCAGATTGATTCCACATTCATGGCTTATAGCAATAATTGTTCCCATCCATAAAAAAGGGCCAAATTGATGACCCAGGAAACGTTCGCCCCATATCTTTGATTGATGTGCTTGCCGAAGTGTTTGCTACTCTTTTCCTAAGGGAATTAGTTTTGTGTAGCAGATAAGCAGTTGCTATCTAAATATCAGGTAGAATTTTGCAAGAGGATGGGTACTACACTCAACGCCACGATCCTTGCTCATTTGTTGGAACCCTCTCTTAATACTTCTTCAGGTGCTATCTATATGGCATCATTGGACCTTTCCGCAGCCTTTGACAGCGTCATAAGGGATAGACTGTGGAAAAAGTGACTTGGATATGCTATTCCAGATCATATTGTGGGAATCATAGCACTACCCCATACCAAAACGTCATATATGGTATGGATCAAACAAGATGGGTCTACCACAGAGGCAATTGACACAGAGGAAGGGGCCAAGATAGGCTGTCAGTTGGCAGCTATATTGTTCAACCTATATATGTGCAAAATTGATAAAATATGGGAACATCTCGTGGTATTTCCAGTGAAGTTGGGAGACACCCAAATTAATTGGTTAGCATTCGCTGACAATATCATTCTGTGTGACCGTACAACTGGTGGGCAGCAGACCAAATTGAATGTGTTCTGTGAATATGCCAAAATCAACAACCTTGCCATTAATGCAAGTAAATCAAACATAATGGTATTTGCAAACAAAAAAAAAGTCTGCAGATTCACATGAAAGATGAATGATGTGGTCATTCAGCGGGTGTTGGCAGCAAGGCATTTGGGCTACAATCTACGCGATTTCAACTCACTAGTAATGAGGAGTAGTACACTGAACAGCAAAGTAACTCCTCTTATTTCGCAAATGAAAATCATTTATCATAAGTTCTTGAAATGTTCTCTCATACCTACGATTGAGTTCTACACACTAATGGTTGAACCCATTATATTGTATGGACTTGACTTATGTATAATGGACATAACAAAGATACTCAATAAGTTGCAAGGTAAAATCTGGAAAGCTGTTTTGGGTTTTCCCAATTCACTCCACCACACTCACTAATCATTCATGAACTTGGGTTGAACTCTTTGGCATCTAAATTTTGGTAGCGAAAGTTGATGACCTATGGGAAAATGGTATATCATCCGCCACACTCGTTATATCAACATTACAACTAATAGCTATGGATCAAAAGGAACTTTATGAACGATCAGGTGTGGTAATAAGGATATCTGTCAGTCTCTCAAACACCTGGTGATACATTGTAGTCACATTGAGAAGTTGCAGAGCCTACACATGGGCACATTTTATAATGCTGATTTGCTAAGGTGTAGAGATTGGTTGTGGTCCCAATGTATGTGGGGTAAAAGACAGACATTGATACTCGCATTAACACGTTTCATTACAGTTATCCAGGTAAGCTCATTGGTCTTGACACCCAGATTCCTAAGTAGTCTAAGAGAAATGTTGAGTTGTAAGAGTTGATTTCTTCTTTTGATTTTAAGTTGAATGTACTAACAGGTTAATTTAAATTATGTGACATATGAATGAGTTTGTTTTAGGAGTTGCAAATGTTACTTTTGATACATTTCTATTATATTAAATATTTGAAAAGGGGCATTGTGCCAAATACAAATAAAAATTAAAATAAAAAAGTTACTTTGAACATGTTTGGATCAGAGGGGTGCACATCACATGACAGTCATGATTTATTATTGAAAACATATATTCACAAGCCAATACCAAACCTGTATCCAATACTGATGATGTAGTGGGCCACTTGAATAGGGGAATTGGTTTAGATATGGTGTGGCCAATCAGTCCAGGGAATATAGAGGGTATTAGCATGTTATATAGGTGGAAAAAACAATGAGGGTTGTGGGATAACAATGTAACCTATGTATGTTGATTTATGGTGTTCCACTATATAACATTTCACTTCTTGGGGTATGACGAGCTCCTTGTTAGTTTGGTTCCACAGATCTGTCTCAGACCTTTTTGCACGTAATAAACCTTTTCCCTTGCAAAAGGGTCCATTGATAATTTGGTCTTTTTGATTATTTGTATCGCACACGATTTGTGTTACTGTTGTCTTTACAAATAGGTGACCCTGATATGATCCAGGACTCTCTGTGAGGTCAGGGTTGTCCCAGCCACCTATCCTGGGGAGTGGCACCCATCTGCAGTGACAAGTCCCCCATGCATGATTTGAAGAGGTCTGCAGGCATTGTGCTGCTAGAAGGCCTGCCTGTTCCTTGGAGTGGGGTGCTGCTTCCAGTTGTGCAGGCCATTGATGGGACCCTGTATCAGAGGAGCTCCAGAGAACACATAGATGTAAGTGCACCTTTGTGGTAGAAAACAACGAGAGGAGAGTGTGAGTGAAGTCAGTTGTTCGGGAGTGTGTGGAGTGGAAAATACCTCATGGCAGAATACCATGTTTATTTAAATATATATATATACAGAGGTGGATAGAGGGATATCAGTTGAGAGTAAAGGTGATGTCACAACATGATAGTGTGAGAAAAGGAAAAAAAGAGTATAAAGAGCAGAAATTCGATCATCCTGAGGCAAGGGGATAGAGGAAGGGAATAAACCCTTGTGTAAATAAGAGCAAGTTTGGTGTATAGGTGCATTATATGGAGGGCCTGGGATCCCTTCACCCAATTTAAGAGGTGTAAGAAGGTACATTCTCTAGTCTCAGTGAGGAGGCTGAGGAAGGGTCGAAACCAGTGGTTATATAATTGTGTTGTATTGATTTGTGGTTTAAGGTGTTTATGGAATTGATATTGTGTGGCGGGGTGGTTTTTGAGCTGTGTGGATAGAGCTGTGGTGTAAGAGGTTTGAAGGGTTTGAGGGGTGGTTTTAGGGATTTGGGGGGTCATGAGAAGAACAGGGAGGGGTAACGGGTAGTGTGGGTAGTGTTGGGAAGGCGGAGTAGAACAGCACCTCTGGATTGGTGTCTAGGAATTAACAGATTATTACAAGTGCAAAATGTGACATAATTTTGAGCCCCCTAACCACACTGGAATACATGCATCCCACACACCAGCTGTAACAGGAAAAGATAATGAAGTACCATCGCGAGTGGGTCACTGACATGAGAGGATGGACATATAAACCTCGGACCGATGAAGGAACAAACCTGAAAAGAACACAAATGCTCCACTCCACAATTATTTGTATTTCAATTCAATTAATTCAAAAATAAACAATTCATTCCAATGTTTACTATTTAAGTGAATGTCCATTCATTCCAATGTTGGACAATTAAATTTCATTGTCATTCACCATTTGATTAAGAAGTCTTTATAGTTGCACAATTCAAATTCACATTTTCATGTGTGGATTTTCAATAGATGCCCCTCAACACGTGTTTCCCCATACTATTTTAGGTATGGTTCTTCAGGAGTGATATGCTAATTTTCAATATCAAAGGTATCTTATATTGTTTGTTTTGATTGATCTAGTTAGGGGGAACAAAAAGTTGGAAGTAATTATACATATGCCCAGAAAATGTTGGTATGTACAAAGACCAGTACCTCTAGGTTATCTGGCGTACTTACATCTATGCGTGACGAGAAAATTCACTTCCTTAATGTTCAAACAATTTTTCGTAGCGCTTTTGTTTAGGCCACATATATGACCATCTGTTTATCTGCAATAAAATAGTAAATGCCTCATTAGCAATTATAAGTGATCTAAATTGTTTACTTTATAAAGGTCCATAGGGCACTGGCTATTGTTTTACTTACTGGAATCTGTTTCTGGTATGCTTCTTCCTTGCTTGTCCGGCTCTGTTTCGATTGCAGTGATCGGATACGATTGTCCGATATGCAATACAAAATGGCCGCTTATTATACTGCGTCCGGTACATCAAAGCGTGACGCAATGACGCCACCGCATTCCGGACGTAGTATGTGTGTGCCGATCGCCATTTTCAATCAGGATAAGCACGCTCTGTACCGTATAGGGGAATTCTAATGTGAATTTAATGCTAAAGATATGAAGGGGTAATATTGAAGAATGGGAAGGGTGTTCTTGAGTTTGGAGAATGGTTGAGGATTTGGAAGATGCCCAAAGGACCCTAAAAGGGGTGACATTGTAATATAATCACCCTTTGTCACCCCCACACCTTGTGTAACCCCTACATCCTGTAATACACCTACAACCCCCACAAACCGGCCACCACCACAGAGGTGTTAGCCCATGCAAGCAGGTTGTACTAATCTATAGTATGTGCCCAATGCAGCTCTGCGACAGAGAGCCCCTGACAACCTATAAAAATGTCCGGCAGCCCTCAGCAGCAAATGCCACTCACAACCCATTAGTGATGGAGACTGGAAACAGGGCACAGAAAGACTAGAAAAATCACTTCTAAGGACCACTTCTAAGTGGCAGATCCCGTTCGACTGAGTTGCGCATAGAGCAGGTGATTGTATAGTTGTGCCATTGGGGAAGAAGGGTGTTATTCTAATTTATTTGTTTAATGTGCTGAAGGAAGCACACTATCGAATAGTGTATGTCAGAATGTTTATGGTGATTAAGTATCAGTGATTAGTGTTTGTTTTCTTGGCTTTGACCGAGGTGGTAGGGTTGGTGCCTACGGTACAGGGTGTGTAATATCGCACTTGGCATAGTAGCGGTGGACACCAGCCTGGAAGAAGGCTGTGGTCTGGCATCCAATTAAGATAATATAGGTAAAGGTGGGCATGTGGAGAAGGCTGGTGGTGCACTAACACAGAGTGAGTGGGTGGACCTGTGGAGAGGGCCGGTGTGCATGGTGGTTATGCATTGGCAAGCTTGTGGAGAGGGCCAGAGATTGTGAATATAGCATGAGGCAGAAGGAAGGTAAGTATGCATGTCTGAGAGGTGAATGAGAGTAGGGGTGTGAATGGGTAAAAGAGAGCAAAGGGGACAGGGGTAAATAGAAAAAGGGGAAGGGGCAACAGGGACACCACAGGGGAGAGAAGTGAGAGGGTTGGATAATTGCTTTTAGAGATTGTCCCCTTGATCACATGTGTGAAGTACCGCCCCAATATCATGTCAAAATACTGAATTACAGTGCTCAATGTGTTCAGGACCCTGATGGAAAGTTCTTCCATGCATGGTCAAGGGAGGAAGCCTTTGGCATTAACATCATAGAACAAATATCCTCATATCTATTACCAAAATATAAAGGCTCTAAACGTTAGAGCAGACAAAATATTCTAGGGCTCTGAAAGCTCTATGTGGAGAAAAGGAACATGTCCATGAAACAGGGCAATTAAACAGACAATGTGACAAAATATCTCAGTGCCCCACCTCCACTGTACAGAGCAAACCCAGCATTAAGACATGCAGCAGTGACTAGAACCCCACAGCGGGTGTCCCCAGACAGAGAGGAAGGGGAAAAGGGAAAAAAGAAAAGTAGGCAGATGAGACAAGGGAAGAAAGCTGGCATGAGAGACAAGAAGTATCTGGCAGACATAGAAAGAAACACACGACAAAACAGGTTGACACTTTGTTGATTGAAGTAGATAGAGTAGTACAGAAGGAGGTGTGGAGAAAGGAAAGAGAAAAGGGGACACAGGGGAAAGACAAGTATTGAGCTCAGGGAGGATTACATTTAAATTAGAAAATGAGGAGCACAACAGGGGGAGGAGGAGATGGAAACATGGGATGAGGACATTGCTGTATCCGATGAAGACGAAGATGAAGAGGAGGCCAGCGAGGAGGAGGACGAACAGTGGATACCAAATAAGGAAAGGGATGGGGCTGAAAGCAGAGGAGAAAAGGAAACAAGGTGGAGCAAAGTAGGAACTGGTCTACTATCCTCCACAACAGAAGAGGAAAGTGAAGATAGGACTGGCAAAGGCCAGGAGCGGGGAACAGGAAACAGGACCCTGGGTGACGCACATGCCGCTGTTGCAGAAGGGAAGAGGATATGCACATTATGTACCATGGCAGACTATGGACAAAGACAATCTCATTTATAGCTTGCCCTCCCTTATGGCAGGATCGGGCAAGTGGATATACACTCTTGAAAAACAAACAGCAGGGGTGATGCTAACAATAGGGGACATAAAAAGTGTATTTGATTCAATAATAGGAGAGCAGGGGATAAAATATGGGAACAAGGTGGGAACAATGGGGTGAAATTAAGCACCAATGCACACTATGGAACACCATTGAACAATTGCCGCACCCACATGTGGGGAGTGTTAAGGAGCATGTATAGCTCAGATTTAGGGGCTCTCATGACCAATAAGATGAAGGCAGATGAGGAACCCACAGAATATATACAACAGGTCCAGGAGCACCCGACCGTACAGATGCAGAAACCTTGGAATTAATACATTCCATTGTTTTACCATATATTGGTTAACGGACACCCGTTGGATGTTCAGGATTCCCTGTACAAAATAGTAGGAATAGAGGCAAAGGTATGACCAGAAATACAGGTTACCATAGTGCACTATTGCAAGAGAAAGCAGGAGAGTGAGTGACAAATGGCAGAGAATGCTGCAAAGGCAGAGAACAAGCTGGTATAGAAAAAACGTGCTAAGTTTGCAATAGAAGGGGCATTGCTCATACCTAACACTGTTGCAGTAGCCCCCACCCAACAGGGGTGGTTCCCAGTAGGGACTATGTCCCAGCAAAGGGATATGTGCTGCCACAGTATGTCTCACAATGATGGGAGTACAGCCAGAGGGGATATGCACAAGGGGGATGTGCCCACCAATGGGATATTATCCACAAGTGAGAGGGAACTCACAATGGGCAAGAGGGAGAGAATATAGAGGTGCAGGGTTCATGGGAGTCCCAGCAGTATGCCAATACATCCCTGAAGGGAAAAGCGGTAACGTAGCCCAGCCAGAACTCCATGATGGTTGGAGGTGATTTCCCCAGCCTTGGACATCCATTTACCATGTGGATGCACCATCCCCAAGCACAGCAGCAGCTCCATGGAGCCCCAGCAGGGTCCCCTTCCCTCCCCTCAGTGAGATTCTGTAATGCAGCCCAGCCAATGCTACAGGACGGTCGGGGTGGTGTCCCTGGCCTTGGGCGGATGTCTCCCATGTGGTTTGCGCATCCCCAAACCCAGCAGCGGTTCCAGGGAGCCCCAACAGGGTCCCTGACATTTCCCAGAGGTAGAAGCTGTAATGCAGGCCAGACAGAGCTCCAGGAAAGTCAGGTTTAATGTCCCTGGCCTTGGGCGGCTGGCTCTGATGTGGGCTGACCATCCCCAAGTGCATCGGCAGTCCAAAGGAGCCCTGGCAGGGTACACCTCCCTTCCCGGAGTTACATTTTTACAACAGCCACGCCTGCTCTCCAGGATGTTCGGTGGTGATGTTCCTGGCCTTGACGGGCTGTCTACCATGTTGTTTGATCATACCCAAGCCCAGCAGTGGTTACACAGAGCCCCGGCAGGGTCCCCCACCTTTACCAGAGGGAGAAGCTCTGCCGCAGACCAGCCAGAGCTCCTGGCTGGGCTTGAGGATGGTCGACCCACATGGGTGATGGGTGCCCAAGGCCTGGGACATTACCCCTGACCATCCTTGAGTTCTGGATGGATTGCGTTACACCTTCTCCCTCTGGGAAAGGATGGCCAGCCTGCTGAGGCTCCCTGAAACCGATACTGGATGGTCAACCCACATGAAGGAAAGCCACCCAAGGCCAGGGACATCACCCCGACCATCCTGGGGCTCTGGCTTGGCAGCATTACCGAATTTCCCCCGGGGATTGGACGCGGACCCTGCCGGGCCTCCCTGGGACTGACGATGGACTTGTGGGCAGTGGACACTTTTTCTTTTCCACCCAGGTAGCTGCACCCACACATTTTAGGTACTGTTTTCATCCGGACACCTGTGGGAATGTGTAAAGGTAGGACATGTGTTGTTTGTGGCATGTTTCACTAGTTTCCATGTAGGAAATGTCTGAAAATTGTTTTTTTTCGCCAACATTTTTGACTTTGCCAGGACTTGTGGGTAATGCATTCTTAGGTGATTCACCCAAGGCAGACCTCTATTGATTCCCATGGGTGTCTTCTTTTCAGAAATGAATGGGGTTCCCTGTTTCCCTTGGTGGCTGTAACACCCAACACCCAAATCTGTAGGTTGTCCACTTGAGGAAATTCCAGCAGAATCTGCTCTGCCAAAATTCTTGGGGTTACCAGTGGTTTAGCCGTTCCCCTTTGCACCCAAGTAGTTGCACCCACACGTGTGAGGTACCATTTGCATTGAGACACCTGTGGGAATGCGGAAAGGTATGACAAGTGTGTTGCCCACGTGTTTTGGTGGGTTGGTGGTGGGAAATGTCTGAAAATTGTGGTATTTCGCCATATTTCAGACTTTGAGAGGGCTTGTGGTAATACATTCTGGGGAAATTTGTGCAAGTCTGACCTCTGTGGATTCCCACTCATGTCTTCCTTTTAGAAATTCATGGAGTTCCCTGTTTTCCTTGGTGGCTATGACACCCCTGGCCCAAATCTGTAAGTTGTCTCCCCAAACACTTGGCGGTTACCAGTGGTTTAGCGTTTTCCATTTGCGTCCAGGTAGTTGCACGCACACATGTGATGTACTATTTTCATCGGGACACCTTTGGGAATGCTGGAAGGTAGGACATGTGTAGTTGGGGTGTGTTTAGGTGGGTTGGCAGGGAAATGTCTGAAGATTGTGGTTTTTTGCCACATTTCGGAATTTGGCTTGGCTTGTGGGTAATACATTCTGGGGCGATTTGTGCAACTCAGACCTCTGTTGATTCCCACGGGTGTCTTCTTTTTGGAAATGCATGGGGTTCCCTGTTTTCCTTGATGGCTGCGACACCCCAGGCCCCAATCGGTAGGTTGTTCACAAGAGCAAAATCCCACAGAATCTGCTCTGCCGAACACTTGGGGTTACCCGTGGTTTAGCTTTTTCCCTATGTGCCCAGGTAGGTGCACCCACACATGTGAGGTACCATTTTTGTTGGGACACCTGTGGCAATGCGGGAAGGTAGGTCATGTGTTGTTGCAAGAGCGTTACAGTGGGTTAGCGGTGGGAAATGTCTGAAAATGTAGGTTTTTTGGACAACTTTCTGACTTTGCCGGGGCTTGTGGGTCATACATTCTTGGGTAATTCGCGCAAGTCAGACCTCTGTGGAATCCCACGGGTTTCTTCTTTTCAGAAATTCATGGGGGTGTCTGTTTTCCTTGGTGGTTGTGAAACCCCAGGCCCAAATATGTAGGATGTCCACAAGAGCAAAATCCTGCAAAATCTGCTCAGCCGAAAGACTTGAGGTTACCATTGGTTTAGCCATTTACCTTTGCACCCAGGTAGGTGCACCCACACATGTAAGGTACTGTTTTCCTCGGGACACCTGTGGGAACGTGGGAAGGTAGAACATGTGTTGTTCTTTGCCTTTGTCGGTGGGTTGGTGGTGGCTTGGATTCCCACGGGTGTCTTCTTTTTGGAAATGCATGAGGTTCCCTGTTTTCCTTGGTGGCTCCGACACCCCAGGCCCAAATCTGTAGTTTGTCCAGAGAGCAAATTCCCGCAGAATCAGCTCTGCGGAAAGACTTGGGTTACCAGTGGTTTTGCCTTTTTCCTTCACGCCCAGGTAGGTGCACCCACACATGTGAGGTAATTTTTCATCGGGACATGTGTGGGAGTGCGGGAAGGTAGGACATTTGTTGTGTTCACTTGGTTTTCATAACATTTTCATAAGTTTGCTACTGCAATTTTTGTCATATACAACTGTTACGCTCACCTGGTATCCACAGGGACGCCACCCAGCCGGGATACTCGCTGGTATGCTTCTCAGCTTTGCCCTGATGTGGTCTGAGGGGAAGGTTCTGCCTGAAAATACAGGAGTACTGTGTTCAAGACTGACCGAGTGGGGGAAGTATCCTCCCTCCACCCCCGTATGATTTCAGTCCCTCTGGCTCCCTCTCCTCACCTTGAGTAGAATTAGGCGTGCTCTCCATCCTGCCTTATTTGCAGGGGCGCGTTGTCTTTCATGGGCGAGTGCGGTCCAGTTACTTCATTGGCCCTTTTGATATTGTTCACGTAGGTCTTATTGCTGTTCTTTAGTTTTGTTGCTATCCTGCATGCCTTTCTTTGTTTAAAATGTCTCTTTTTTCTCCCTTAGGTATGCAGAGCTTCAGCGCGGCATACTGGCTTGGTTGAGCCCCGCTGGTAAACAATGGTGGTAAACAATGGTGCATTAAGAGCGCTATGATGCGGTAAGTAAGCGCTATGCGCAGCGCTGCAAAGTCTTGCCTTTGCTAACCTGTGTTTTCCTTCCATGTTGGCTGACAATACAATAAAGTAGTTCCCAAGCACATTGTTTTTTATGGTGTATGAGCCTGGCGCCATAGGGGCCAGGACTAGCCCCATGAGGGCTTTTGAAGAGGATGCCAGGCTCTAGAAGCCCAAATCCTGACTCCACCTGGCCAATGGGTTTGCCAGAGGGGGTTTTGGGCGAGGGTCATGACAACAACTTGCCTTTCCCAAATGTGACCTACATTTAGTCACTTCTTTAGGCACTGTACGCTTTTGTAACCTGCACAAGTCACCTACCCTTCAAAAGGTCTGCCTGTGCTCTTTCAAAAAATGTATGCTTGCCATTCCTCATCACATTTGTTTTCCTTATTTACACATGTTAAGTATGTCTGTTTAGGCCATAAGCATCAAAATCCTGTGTACCATGGCTCTGTTATTGGCTTGTGGTAATGCTTGTTTTGTGAAACATTACGAAAAATATGTGATTTCCTAACTGGAAGAGTCGGGGCAATGTATCGGGGCATTGCTTTTCTCAAAATTCATAGAAGCCATTGCCTTACAGGTCCAACCATGTCCACCACATACCTTCTTTACTTGTCATTTTTCAAATATTTCCCCAAAGTATGGGAATTTTCCCAACATAGTGTTTGCATGACATGCACAAATCACCCCTGCCTAAACTTGGAATTGTGTCTACTTTTCAGAAATGTATGCCTTTCTGTCTTCCCATTCAGCTTTCCTACCCTCCTCTTCTATTCCGGCCACGCATGTCTTATTGGAAAAAAGGGCAAAATAACTCCTTAGTGATTTGGATTAATTCAAGTAATTTCCATACAGAATGGAAACTAGAGTATCACACATGAAGAGTTTTGAGCAGCCGTGAATAACTGATTAATGTGTGGCATCCTCTTTTCCATAGTCATTTATAATAGTGTAATAAAACCTGGCTGTCATTTTTAAAACCGAATTCCTGTTCCATTTTCGCACCTATTTTGCAAAAACGCCTCTCACTAAAACCTCCATAACTTCTTCAGTTGTATAGATAGAAAAGAAATTTCAACTCTCACTGATACCTCAGACCCTTAGCTACATCAATAAGTAAAATTGTATTTAACCCGTTTTTCGCCAATATTGCATAGTAAAATGTTGCCGCGAATTTGCAGCTTTCGAAAGCTTACATGTGTCTATTTCCCATTTCAAAGTGCTTTTTCCATCCCATTCTGATCTAAAGTGTGTACTGTTGTTTATATCATAGCTCATGTGTGTAATGACCTGTTTATTGTTGAATTCCTCAGAATTTCTATCCATTTAAAACATTTTGCACCAGTTTGCGTTGTTTCACCAAGCAATTTTCACATGTCAGTTTAAAAGTGTCAATTTTCAAAAACACTTTTCTCTCTTGTTTGTTAGGGAAGATTGCATTTAAACTCTAGACATTGGGCCTCATTACAGGTCGGGCGGTCCGGAATTAACAGTGGCGATAAACCCGCACGAGATGGTGCCGGTGTTTCCACTTCCGCATTCCCATTGAGTCATATGGGACTCAATGGGAATGGGGACTTACCGAATTCCGCCTCCGGAATTCCCGGGACACCAGGGTCGTAATGCTTTGGTATTCCCGGGAGTCGCGGAGGCGGAATGGTAATACGAGTCTGGCAGTAACCAGGTGGGTTTACCGCTGTGGTTACCACCAGACTCGTAATGAGGCCCATTATCTTTCATTCCTGACTATCTGCTGATTACTCACATTTGTGTAGGATTGCTCATTTGTACTTCAGTACTTTGCAGGGGGAACTATTAACCTAAAAGCTATCTGTTCACAAACCAAACCTGTTGTTTTTCCTGTGTTTCTATTCTGCATCATTATAAGTGAATTCAAATGCTTTGCTTATTTCCTGAACTGTGTTGTCACCGTGACGTGATTGCTGTCCCAAATATATATATATATATATATATATATATATATATATATATATATATATATATATATATATATATATATACGGTAGTGGCCATGTAGTTATGGTTAAGTTGCTGTATCCATAGGAAGAGCACTTTTTGGGCGGCTTATAACTTTGCTCCCCCTGGACGAATCCTCACCAAACTTTGCAAAAAAAAGTATATGGCACACTCTGAATTGTTTGGTGAGGTTTGGTCCAGGGGGGGCAAAGTTGACATCAATCCAAATTGGGACATACGTACCAAATTAAAGAATAAATCAAGATTGAACCCACAATTCCCAGTGGGGGGCTGTATTGAGGCGTTCCATGACCTTTGTGTTAGTGATTTTAGAAGACTTTGACAAAAAAACAGCATTACCAAGCAGAACCTCACCGCTGCACAGCGTTTGGCCATCAGTGAACTCCAACAGCTACAGAATATCATCATCAAACCAGCCGATAAAGGCTCAAATATCGTCATCCAAGACAGAACTAAACATGTGGCTGAGGCACATCGACAATTACATGACTGTCTGTGCTACACTAAGCTTTCCAAAGATCCCTTAGAAGAAATCAGAACAGAACTCACTGTTCTATGTACCAAGTGGGTGAGTGAAGACCTATTGGAGGATGACTTGATCAAATTCCTCATTCCTGCATGCTACACCATACCCACCATTTATTTTCTACCCAAAACACATAAATCCCATAACTATCCCCTAGGTAGGCCCATTGTTACCTTGTGTGGCTCACTATTGGAACATTTGACTCAATTTATCGACAAAACCCTTTTTTCCGTTTGTTTCAGTGCTGCCATCCTACCTGAGGGATACTAAGGATTTTTTACAACATATTACTAATACACCTTGGGAAGAGGGTTTGATTCTGGCCACACTTGATGTGGTTTCCTTATACACTTCTATCAACCACACTGTCGGTGTTAATGCATGCAAATATTATTTGGAGACTTAGGGCCTCATTACAACTCAGGCGGTAAGGGGTTTACGGCAGCGTTAACAGCGCCGCCCCTTACCGGCTGATTACGAGGTCCCCTAGCGCCACGGTGCTTTTAACACCTGCTTTTAGCAGGTGTTAAAATCCATGGCGCTAAGGGACCATGGAGTTAATTACGCCACCGTAATTTACGGTGGCGTAATTAACGCCTTCCCCACTCCCATTATGCCCTATGGGGCAAAAATGGGAATGGGGAAGGGTAAATGGGGATTGGGGACTTACCGCCCCGCCTAGGTCGGAATGGGGCGGTAAGTCCGCCAACCACCATGGCGTAAACGTAGTTTACGCCATGGTGGTAAAGTCACGGCCCAGGCGGTAACTTACCGCCTGGGTCGTAATGAGGCCCTTACTCTCTTAATTATCTTGGACATAGTTCTTTGATTTTGGATATGCTTCTGTTCTGTTTACACAACAATGTTTTTCTTTTTGAAGGGTCCTTATACCGGCAAGTTAGGGGGACTGCCATGGGAAGTAACTTTGCACCAACGTATGCTAATCTTACCATGGGGTGGTGGGAGGCTACTTTTCTGTCTAACTTACTTTCATCTTGCTTTCCAACACAGATTGTTTCTTGGTGGCGGTACATTGATGATGTTTTTATTATTTGGAAGGGTACGGAAAGTGATTGGCTATCCTTTGTCAAAAGTATCAATGGCAACAAGGCCAATCTTAGCTTTACCGAATGTCACAGTTATTCGAAGATTGTCTACCTGAATGTCATCGTTATATTGGATAGCTCCGGTATCCACACGGCACTCCATAAGAAACCCACCAATACCGGTCTGCCCTTGCATGCCAAAAGTTGTCACCCTCTGTCATGCAAAAAATCCATTCCTTATGGTGAATTAATACGCTATCGCCGCAATTGTACCAATATTGCTTGGTTTGATCATCACTGTGCACTGACAGCCATGGATTTTTTGAAACAAGGATACGATAAGAGAACCATTGAAATGGCTTATACTCGTGCACGTGGTATGTCCAGAGACAAATTGTTGTATGACATCAAACCCAAAACCATCACCAATGATTAACCCAGACTGATCATCTCATTCGATACTGCCTCTAACCATATTCGGAAAATTGTTGAGAAACAATGGCGTGCCCTTACCTTATACAATGATCTCAGGCCCATTCT
Source organism: Ambystoma mexicanum (assembly GCF_040938575.1). Classification (NCBI taxonomy): domain Eukaryota; kingdom Metazoa; phylum Chordata; class Amphibia; order Caudata; family Ambystomatidae; genus Ambystoma; species Ambystoma mexicanum. The sequence continues at coordinate 1,178,965,312 of NC_090933.1, forward strand.
GGCCAATCGTCCTACCATGACATACAACGTGTGCCCCCCTTAAGAGACAAACTTGTGTCTAGCTTTTTATCTCCAGGTGGCAAAAGTATGTCGTCTACCACCTGGCTCCCAGCATCCTTCTTGGGATTTACAAAATGCATGAAATGTAAAGCCTGTGCACATGCCACTGCGCAGAAGTCATTTGTACATCTAGTCACGAAAATCCAGCAGAAGATAACATTTTCTATTAATTGTAACACCACCTTTGTTGTGTATGTTCTCTCATGTCCATGCATGAGATGGTACATTGGGAGTACCACATGTAAATTGAAGCTGAGAATCTTGCAGCATCTTAGAACTATTAAGAACTCTGATCCAGCGTACCAAATGGCCAAACATTTCAAACAGGAACATGACAATGGTTTGAAATTACCATCGCGAGTGGGTCACTGACATGAGAGGATGGACATATAAACCTCGGACCGATGAGGGAACAAACCTGAAAAGAACACAAATGCTCCACTCCACAATTATTTGTATTTCAATTCAATTAATTCAAAAATAAACAATTCATTCCAATGTTTACTATTTAAGTGAATGTCCATTCATTCCAATGTTGGACAATTAAATTTCATTGTCATTCACCATTTGATTAAGCAGTCTTTATAGTTGCACAATTCAAATTCACATTTTCATGTGTGGATTTTCAATAGATGCCCCTCAACACGTGTTTCCCCATACTATTTTAGGTATGGTTCTTCAGGAGTGATATGCTAATTTTCAATATCAAAGGTATCTTATATTGTTTGTTTTGATTGATCTAGTTAGGGGGAACAAAAAGTTGGAAGTAATTATACATATGCCCAGAAAATGTTGGTATGTACAAAGACCAGTACCTCTAGGTTATCTGGCGTACTTACATCTATGCGTGACGAGAAAATTCACTTCCTTAATGTTCAAACAATTTTTCGTAGCGCTTTTGTTTAGGCCACATATATGACCATCTGTTTATCTGCAATATAATAGTAAATGCCTCATTAGCAATTATAAGTGATCTAAATTGTTTACTTTATAAAGGTCCATAGGGCACTGGCTATTGTTTTACTTACTGGAATCTGTTTCTGGTATGCTTCTTCCTTGCTTGTCCGGCTCTGTTTCGATTGCAGTGATCGGATACGATTGTCCGATATGCAATACAAAATGGCCGCTTATTATACTGCGTCCGGTACATCAAAGCGTGACGCAATGACGCCACCGCATTCCGGACGTAGTATGTGTGTGCCGATCGCCATTTTCAATCAGGATAAGCACGCTCTGTACCGTATAGGGGAATTCTAATGTGAATTTAATGCTAAAGATATGAAGGGGTAATATTGAAGAATGGGAAGGGTGTTCTTGGGTTTGGAGAATGGTTGAGGATTTGGAAGATGCCCAAAGGACCCTAAAAGGGGTGACATTGTAATATAATCACCCTTTGTCACCCCCACACCTTGTGTAACCCCTACATCCTGTAATACACCTACAACCCCCACAAACCGGCCACCACCACAGAGGTGTTAGCCCATGCAAGCAGGTTGTACTAATCTATAGTATGTGCCCAATGCAGCTCTGCGACAGAGAGCCCCTGACAACCTATAAAAATGTCCGGCAGCCCTCAGCAGCAAATGCCACTCACAACCCATTATTGATGGAGACTGGAAACAGGGCACAGAAAGACTAGAAAAATCACTTCTAAGGACCACTTCTAAGTGGCAGATCCCGTTCGACTGAGTTGCGCATAGAGCAGGTGATTGTATAGTTGTGCCATTGGGGAAGAAGGGTGTTATTCTAATTTATTTGTTTAATGTGCTGAAGGAAGCACACTATCGAATAGTGTATGTCAGAATGTTTATGGTGATTAAGTATCAGTGATTAGTGTTTATTTTCTTGGCTTTGACCGAGGTGGTAGGGTTGGTGCCTACGGTACAGGGTGTGTAATATCGCACTTGGTATAGTAGCGGTGGACACCAGCCTGGAAGAAGGCTGTGGTCTGGCATCCAATTAAGATAATATAGGTAAAGGTGGGCATGTGGAGAAGGCTGGTGGTGCACTAACACAGAGTGAGTGGGTGGACCTGTGGAGAGGGCCGGTGTGCATGGTGGTTATGCATTGGCAAGCTTGTGGAGAGGGCCAGAGATTGTGAATATAGCATGAGGCAGAAGGAAGGTAAGTATGCATGTCTGAGAGGTGAATGAGAGTAGGGGTGTGAATGGGTAAAAGAGAGCAAAGGGGACAGGGGTAAATAGAAAAAGGGGAAGGGGCAACAGGGACACCACAGGGGAGAGAAGTGAGAGGGTTGGATAATTGCTTTTAGAGATTGTCCCCTTGATCACATGTGTGAAGTACCGCCCCAATATCATGTCAAAATACTGAATTACAGTGCTCAATGTGTTCAGGACCCTGATGGAAAGTTCTTCCATGCATGGTCAAGGGAGGAAGCCTTTGGCATTAACATCATAGAACAAATATCCTCATATCTATTACCAAAATATAAAGGCTCTAAACGTTAGAGCAGACAAAATATTCTAGGGCTCTGAAAGCTCTATGTGGAGAAAAGGAACATGTCCATGAAACAGGGCAATTAAACAGACAATGTGACAAAATATCTCAGTGCCCCACCTCCACTGTACAGAGCAAACCCAGCATTAAGACATGCAGCAGTGACTAGAACCCCACAGCGGGTGTCCCCAGACAGAGAGGAAGGGGAAAAGGGAAAAAAGAAAAGTAGGCAGATGAGACAAGGGAAGAAAGCTGGCATGAGAGACAAGAAGTATCTGGCAGACATAGAAAGAAACACACGACAAAACAGGTTGACACTTTGTTGATTGAAGTAGATAGAGTAGTACAGAAGGAGGTGTGGAGAAAGGAAAGAGAAAGGGGGACACAGGGGAAAGACAAGTATTGAGCTCAGGGAGGATTACATTTAAATTAGAAAATGAGGAGCACAACAGGGGGAGGAGGAGATGGAAACATGGGATGAGGACATTGCTGTATCCGATGAAGACGAAGATGAAGAGGAGGCCAGCGAGGAGGAGGACGAACAGTGGATACCAAATAAGGAAAGGGATGGGGCTGAAAGCAGAGGAGAAAAGGAAACAAGGTGGAGCAAAGTAGGAACTGGTCTACTATCCTCCACAACAGAAGAGGAAAGTGAAGATAGGACTGGCAAAGGCCAGGAGCGGGGAACAGGAAACAGGACCCTGGGTGACGCACATGCCGCTGTTGCAGAAGGGAAGAGGATATGCACATTATGTACCATGGCAGACTATGGACAAAGACAATCTCATTTATAGCTTGCCCTCCCTTATGGCAGGATCGGGCAAGTGGATATACACTCTTGAAAAACAAACAGCAGGGGTGATGCTAACAATAGGGGACATAAAAAGTGTATTTGATTCAATAATAGGAGAGCAGGGGATAAAATATGGGAACAAGGTGGGAACAATGGGGTGAAATTAAGCACCAATGCACACTATGGAACACCATTGAACAATTGCCGCACCCACATGTGGGGAGTGTTAAGGAGCATGTATAGCTCAGATTTAGGGGCTCTCATGACCAATAAGATGAAGGCAGATGAGGAACCCACAGAATATATACAACAGGTCCAGGAGCACCCGACCGTACAGATGCAGAAACCTTGGTATTAATACATTCCATTGTTTTACCATATATTGGTTAACGGACACCCGTTGGATGTTCAGGATTCCCTGTACAAAATAGTAGGAATAGAGGCAAAGGTATGACCAGAAATACAGGTTACCATAGTGCACTATTGCAAGAGAAAGCAGGAGAGTGAGTGACAAATGGCAGAGAATGCTGCAAAGGCAGAGAACAAGCTGGTATAGAAAAAACGTGCTAAGTTTGCAATAGAAGGGGCATTGCTCATACCTAACACTGTTGCAGTAGCCCCCACCCAACAGGGGTGGTTCCCAGTAGGGACTATGTCCCAGCAAAGGGATATGTGCTGCCACAGTATGTCTCACAATGATGGGAGTACAGCCAGAGGGGATATGCACAAGGGGGATGTGCCCACCAATGGGATATTATCCACAAGTGAGAGGGAACTCACAATGGGCAAGAGGGAGAGAATATAGAGGTGCAGGGTTCATGGGAGTCCCAGCAGTATGCCAATACATCCCTGAAGGGAAAAGCGGTAACGTAGCCCAGCCAGAACTCCATGATGGTTGGAGGTGATTTTCCCAGCCTTGGACATCCATTTACCATGTGGATGCACCATCCCCAAGCACAGCAGCAGCTCCATGGAGCCCCAGCAGGGTCCCCTTCCCTCCCCTCAGTGAGATTCTGTAATGCAGCCCAGCCAATGCTACAGGACGGTCGGGGTGGTGTCCCTGGCCTTGGGCGGATGTCTCCCATGTGGTTTGCGCATCCCCAAACCCAGCAGCGGTTCCAGGGAGCCCCAACAGGGTCCCTGACATTTCCCAGAGGTAGAAGCTGTAATGCAGGCCAGACAGAGCTCCAGGAAAGTCAGGTTTAATGTCCCTGGCCTTGGGCGGCTGGCTCTGATGTGGGCTGACCATCCCCAAGTGCATCGGCAGTCCAAAGGAGCCCTGGCAGGGTACACCTCCCTTCCCGGAGTTACATTTTTACAACAGCCACGCCTGCTCTCCAGGATGTTCGGTGGTGATGTTCCTGGCCTTGACGGGCTGTCTACCATGTTGTTTGATCATACCCAAGCCCAGCAGTGGTTACACAGAGCCCCGGCAGGGTCCCCCACCTTTACCAGAGGGAGAAGCTCTGCCGCAGACCAGCCAGAGCTCCTGGCTGGGCTTGAGGATGGTCGACCCACATGGGTGATGGGTGCCCAAGGCCTGGGTCATTACCCCTGACCATCCTTGAGTTCTGGATGGATTGCGTTACACCTTCTCCCTCTGGGAAAGGATGGCCAGCCTGCTGAGGCTCCCTGAAACCGATACTGGATGGTCAACCCACATGAAGGAAAGCCACCCAAGGCCAGGGACATCACCCCGACCATCCTGGGGCTCTGGCTTGGCAGCATTACCGAATTTCCCCCGGGGATTGGACGCGGACCCTGCCGGGCCTCCCTGGGACTGACGATGGACTTGTGGGCAGTGGACACTTTTTCTTTTCCACCCAGGTAGCTGCACCCACACATTTTAGGTACTGTTTTCATCCGGACACCTGTGGGAATGTGTAAAGGTAGGACATGTGTTGTTTGTGGCATGTTTCACTAGTTTCCATGTAGGAAATGTCTGAAAATTGTTTTTTTTCGCCAACATTTTTGACTTTGCCAGGACTTGTGGGTAATGCATTCTTAGGTGATTCACCCAAGGCAGACCTCTATTGATTCCCATGGGTGTCTTCTTTTCAGAAATGAATGGGGTTCCCTGTTTCCCTTGGTGGCTGTAACACCCAACACCCAAATCTGTAGGTTGTCCACTTGAGGAAATTCCAGCAGAATCTGCTCTGCCAAAATTCTTGGGGTTACCAGTGGTTTAGCCGTTCCCCTTTGCACCCAAGTAGTTGCACCCACACGTGTGAGGTACCATTTGCATTGAGACACCTGTGGGAATGCGGAAAGGTATGACAAGTGTGTTGCCCACGTGTTTTGGTGGGTTGGTGGTGGGAAATGTCTGAAAATTGTGGTATTTCGCCATATTTCAGACTTTGAGAGGGCTTGTGGTAATACATTCTGGGGAAATTTGTGCAAGTCTGACCTCTGTGGATTCCCACTCATGTCTTCCTTTTAGAAATTCATGGAGTTCCCTGTTTTCCTTGGTGGCTATGACACCCCTGGCCCAAATCTGTAAGTTGTCTCCCCAAACACTTGGCGGTTACCAGTGGTTTAGCGTTTTCCATTTGCGTCCAGGTAGTTGCACGCACACATGTGATGTACTATTTTCATCGGGACACCTTTGGGAATGCAGGAAGGTAGGACATGTGTAGTTGGGGTGTGTTTAGGTGGGTTGGCAGGGAAATGTCTGAAGATTGTGTTTTTTTGCCACATTTCGGAATTTGGCTTGGCTTGTGGGTAATACATTCTGGGGCGATTTGTGCAACTCAGACCTCTGTTGATTCCCACGGGTGTCTTCTTTTTGGAAATGCATGGGGTTCCCTGTTTTCCTTGATGGCTGCGACACCCCAGGCCCCAATCGGTAGGTTGTTCACAAGAGCAAAATCCCACAGAATCTGCTCTGCCGAACACTTGGGGTTACCCGTGGTTTAGCTTTTTCCCTATGTGCCCAGGTAGGTGCACCCACACATGTGAGGTACCATTTTTGTTGGGACACCTGTGGCAATGCGGGAAGGTAGGTCATGTGTTGTTGCAAGAGCGTTACAGTGGGTTAGCGGTGGGAAATGTCTGAAAATGTAGGTTTTTTGGACAACTTTCTGACTTTGCCGGGGCTTGTGGGTCATACATTCTTGGGTAATTCGCGCAAGTCAGACCTCTGTGGAATCCCACGGGTTTCTTCTTTTCAGAAATTCATGGGGGTGTCTGTTTTCCTTGGTGGTTGTGAAACCCCAGGCCCAAATATGTAGGATGTCCACAAGAGCAAAATCCTGCAAAATCTGCTCAGCCGAAAGACTTGAGGTTACCATTGGTTTAGCCATTTACCTTTGCACCCAGGTAGGTGCACCCACACATGTAAGGTACTGTTTTCCTCGGGACACCTGTGGGAACGTGGGAAGGTAGAACATGTGTTGTTGTTTGCCTTTGTCGGTGGGTTGGTGGTGGTTTGGATTCCCACGGGTGTCTTCTTTTTGGAAATACATGAGGTTCCCTGTTTTCCTTGGTGGCTCCGACACCCCAGGCCCAAATCTGTAGTTTGTCCAGAGAGCAAATTCCCGCAGAATCAGCTCTGCGGAAAGACTTGGGTTACCAGTGGTTTTGCCTTTTTCCTTCACGCCCAGGTAGGTGCACCCACACATGTGAGGTAATTTTTCATCGGGACATGTGTGGGAGTGCGGGAAGGTAGGACATTTGTTGTGTTCACTTGGTTTTCATAACATTTTCATAAGTTTGCTACTGCAATTTTTGTCATATACAACTGTTATGCTCACCTGGTATCCACAGGGACGCCACCCAGCCGGGATAATCGCTGGTATGCTTCTCAGCTTTGCCCTGATGTGGTCTGAGGGGAAGGTTCTGCCTGAAAATACAGGAGTACTGTGTTCAAGACTGACCGAGTGGGGGAAGTATCCTCCCTCCACCCCCGAATGATTTCAGTCCCTCTGGCTCCCTCTCCTCACCTTGAGTAGAATTAGGCGTGCTCTCCATCCTGCCTTATTTGCAGGGGCGCGTTGTCTTTCATGGGTGAGTGCGGTCCAGTTACTTCATTGGCCCTTTTGATATTGTTCACGTAGGTCTTATTGCTGTTCTTTAGTTTTGTTGCTATCCTGCATGCCTTTCTTTGTTTAAAATGTCTCTTTTTTCTCCCTTAGGTATGCAGAGCTTCAGCGCGGCATACTGGCTTGGTTGAGCCCCGCTGGTAAACAATGGTGGTAAACAATGGTGCATTAAGAGCGCTATGATGCGGTAAGTAAGCGCTATGCGCAGCGCTGCAAAGTCTTGCCTTTGCTAACCTGTGTTTTCCTTCCATGTTGGCTGACAATACAATAAAGTAGTTCCCAAGCACGTTGTTTTTTATGGTGTATGAGCCTGGCGCCATAGGGGCCAGGACTAGCCCCATGAGGGCTTTTGAAGAGGATGCCAGGCTCTAGAGGCCCAAATCCTGACTCCACCTGGCCAATGGGTTTGCCAGAGGGGGTTTTGGGCGAGGGTCATGACAACAACTTGCCTTTCCCAAATGTGACCTACATTTAGTCACTTCTTTAGGCACTGTACGCTTTTGTAACCTGCACAAGTCACCTACCCTTCAAAAGGTCTGCCTGTGCTCTTTCAAAAAATGTATGCTTGCCATTCCTCATCACATTGTTTTCCTTATTTACACATGTTAAGTATGTCTGTTTAGGCCATAAGCATCAAAATCCTGTGTACCATGGCTCTGTTATTGGCTTGTGGTAATGCTTGTTTTGTGAAACATTACGAAAAATATGTGATTTCCTAACTGGAAGAGTCGGGGCAATGTATCGGGGCATTGCTTTTCTCAAAATTCATAGAAGCCATTGCCTTACAGGTCCAACCATGTCCACCACATACCTTCTTTACTTTTCATTTTTCCAATATTTCCCCAAAGTATGGGAATTTTCCCAACATAGTGTTTGCATGACATGCACAAATCACCCCTGCCTAAACTTGGAATTGTGTCTACTTTTCAGAAATGTATGCCTTTCTGTCTTCCCATTCAGCTTTCCTACCCTCCTCTTCTATTCCGGCCATGCATGTCTTATTGGAAAAAAGGGCAAAATAACTCCTTAGTGATTTGGATTAATTCAAGTAATTTCCATACAGAATGGAAACTAGAGTATCACACATGAAGAGTTTTGAGCAGCCGTGAATAACTGATTAATGTGTGGCATCCTCTTTTCCATAGTCATTTATAATAGTGTAATAAAACCTGGCTGTCATTTTTAAAACCGAATTCCTGTTCCATTTTCGCACCTATTTTGCAAAAACGCCTCTCACTAAAACCTCCATAACTTCTTCAGTTGTATAGATAGAAAAGAAATTTCAACTCTCACTGATACCTCAGACCCTTAGCTACATCAATAACTAAAATTGTATTTAACCCGTTTTTCGCCAATATTGCATAGTAAAATGTTGCCGCGAATTTGCAGCTTTCGAAAGCTTACATGTGTCTATTTCCCATTTCAAAGTGCTTTTTCCATCCCATTCTGATCTAAAGTGTGTACTGTTGTTTATATCATAGCTCATGTGTGTAATGACCTGTTTATTGTTGAATTCCTCAGAATTTCTATCCATTTAAAACATTTTGCACCAGTTTGCGTTGTTTCACCAAGCAATTTTCACATGTCAGTTTAAAAGTGTCAATTTTCAAAAACACTTTTCTCTCTTGTTTGTTAGGGAAGATTGCATTTAAACTCTAGACATTGGGCCTCATTACAGGTCGGGCGGTCCGGAATTAACAGTGGCGATAAACCCGCACGAGATGGTGCCGGTGTTTCCACTTCCGCATTCCCATTGAGTCATATGGGACTCAATGGGAATGGGGACTTACCGAATTCCGCCTCCGGAATTCCCGGGACACCAGGGTCGTAATGCTTTGGTATTCCCGGGAGTCGCGGAGGCGGAATGGTAATACGAGTCTGGCAGTAACCAGGTGGGTTTACCGCTGTGGTTACCACCAGACTCGTAATGAGGCCCATTATCTTTCATTCCTGACTATCTGCTGATTACTCACATTTGTGTAGGATTGCTCATTTGTACTTCAGTACTTTGCAGGGGGAACTATTAACCTAAAAGCTATCTGTTCACAAACCAAACCTGTTGTTTTTCCTGTGTTTCTATTCTGCATCATTATAAGTGAATTCAAATGCTTTGCTTATTTCCTGAACTGTGTTGTCACCGTGACGTGATTGCTGTCCCAAATATATATATATATATATATATATATATATATATATATATATATATATACGGTAGTGGCCATGTAGTTATGGTTAATTTGCTGTTTCCATAGGAAGAGCACTTTTTGGGCGGCTTATACATTTGCTCCCCCAGACGAATCCTCACCAAACTTTGCAACAAAATGTATATGGCCCACTCTGAATTGTTTGGTGAGGTTTGGTCCTCGGGGGGCAAAGTTATAGGGGGGTCCCAAAATGTATTTTTTTCTCATAGACATAATGGGTAAAAAAATGTGCTCATGCCTACAGCCCAAACCGCTGGACAGATTTACACCAGCGGCGGCTTGGTCCCGAAAGCGTGCTTTTTTTTTATTTGGTGTAAATCCGTCCAGTAGTTTCTTTTTAAATGACCAAAATGTAAAGCAAAAAACGTAGTGATATCTATATCCGGTCCGCGGACTCACTTCCCTGTTCGGTCCGCGGACTGGCCTCTGATTGGCTATGTCCGCGGACTGGCCTCTGATTGGCCAAAAAATTCACTGACTTTTGTTTGGCCCGCGAACACCGGGACGCATCCGCTGATTGGATGGTGAGAAAACTTGAAATGCGTCTGTTTTCTTGAAACGCCCGCCATCTTGGATTCGTGGACTTTTTTGGGGTCCGCGAACAGCGCAGTGATTTCTTTATAAAAAAAAGCAGCATTTCACTTTTCAAAATCAACAAACAATCTCTGGGGAGGTGGGGGGATGAGGATGGGATGGGATATGGCCATAAGAAGCCAAAAAACGGGTTCTTTCATCCCCAAAAGTCTGCAAACACTCCAGTTGTTCTGGGACAGTCCTGTGGTGTTCGCAAAGACTCCAGATGCCCTGGGACAGTCATGTGGTGTTCGCGAACACCCCAGATGTCCTAGGACATCTGTACCTATTTCTGCATCACAGGGTAGGGGAAAAGCAGTTTTTGGATGGCTTATAACTTTTGCGCCACTCAGTGAAACTGCATGTAATTTTGTCATTTTATAATAGGACTAATCCTGAATGGTTTTGCAATGTTTTGTGGGATTCTGTCAAGAGGGGGCAAAATTAGAGGGGGGGTTCCCAAAATATTGTAAAGGCACATAAATGTGGTGTCATTTGACGAATCTGCACAACATTTGGCAAAACGATTTTGGATCTAAATATAAACGGTTTTCTAAAGTTTGGTGGGATTTTCTCAAGAGGGGGCGAAATTAGAGGGGGGGTCTCAACATTTTTGTGATGTCATGTGGCACCACTCCCTGTAATGTCATGTGGGGGTGTGGTCAAAGATATCACTTCCTGTGATGTCACTCTTGGGGGTGTGTCACTGTGATGTCACTTCCGCTAGCCCTGGCATTTTGGTGAAATGACGTCCCTGAGTCATTGGTTCAGCCAATTGGCAGGAAAGTGGCTGGAAGGGAATTGCCACCACTTTACGACCATTATTTGTATCGCCAATCTCATAATGATACCCTTTGTTTACCAAATCATGGCAGATTTGGTGGCAGTCATAAAAGTAGCTCCATTGGTTCCAGGATGCTGAGGACATTTAACTGCAGGTCCACCCTAGAGTCATTATGTGGTGGTGACTCAAATACACCTAGCACATATATTATCTGCAGATCACTTACGAAGGTACCGTTGGACCAGGCATGTTTGACATGTTACTAAATGATAAACCATAAATGCAAGAAATTGTTAGAAGAAGGCAGATAAACACTGAATTATTTATCAGTCTGTTTTTGCTTAGGACTTCATCTTCAAAGAGAACAAAAATGCTTATTTAATCAAGGATGTACAATTTCTTCAACTCATTTTGTTTTAAATGTTGATTTATCCTGCACACCATTTATATGGATCATTACATTCAGAGAAACTATGGCACGGTTTTGACTCAGTTTTCTGCTGTCATGCCACAATCATTGTGAAAAGGTAGAATTAGTGCTTTGAACTTGGTGGAATTAGAGTATTCTAGAAAGTATACCTGATATTGAGATGCAATGATTTCCATGGTGTCCTGAATTTGTCTGATTTGGAAATATTCCAGATAGACAGTGACAGATATAATAGAGAATAGCATGCTCAGTGTCGACCAAGGCCATTTGCTATCCAGGCCAGCCTGTATGTCTTCTTATGCACCCTCTGAGGCCATGTGACCCCAAATGCAGAACAAAAGCTTATTTATTATTTATGTATTCACATTTTTGTATAGTGCCACACACCCATAGTTCTCAGGGCGTGCTTAAAACACAGCAAACAATGATTGTCAGAGAAGAAAGGGAGGACTGCGGGTAGCTTTTTAAACCGAGGCCCTGAGGCAACAATCAGAAGCTCTGTTTTATCTTTGTTCATTGCCAGTGCCAGTGCATTTGCACCATATGGTTGCCGTGTCCAGCGCGTAAGTACCCAAGAGCTTTAGGAACACCTGGGTGTCATCAGCATAATTAGCATATTGCACACCCATGCCGTCGAGAAAGGCAGGATGTACATGTAAAAGAGTATCAGTGAAATGCACCATCCACAGCAACTCTGGCATTGTGGGGTCCCAGGAAGGATTAACCCGACTGACCAGCAGCCTCGGAGCAACCTGCTACCTCTCCACGAGGTCAAAAGCTGCACAAAGATGCAGCAGCATTAAGAGGGCAGGGTGAACATCATCCACGTTGATGGAAAAACTGGATTTTAAATCGAGAAGAGCTGTCTCAGTGCCATGTCAGGCTCTGAAGCTGGAATGACGAGGACCCAGAATATTATTTCTCTCAATGTGGCTCTGGAATTGTAAATAGGCCACTCAATCCCGTATTTTGAGCAAAAAAGGAGGGACAGATATCACCCTGACAAACGGTGGGTTTCAAAGAACTAATGATTTTGGATATGTCATCTTCTGCTTGTGAGGGTATCATCCAATCCTCCTTGTGCCTCTGCAAGATCAAATAAAAACAAAGCCTCCAATGCAGGTTTTCCTCTCTCAAACATAAACAGATCTTGTTTTTGAAGTCAGGGGGCAGCCATTTTACATTTAAGCCAGCCTGCCTCTCCTCCTCTATGCGCAGGGACTGGTGCTAAGGGCCACCTGACATAGTCAATCGCTCTCTTAACCAACGCTGCCCAATGTGTTTTTCTTGCTCAATATCAGTGGCTAAAGGCATGAATGATAAGGGCATAAACCAACTAGCCCTGTGATGGCCAGCTAGTGCTAAGCTGTAACCATTGCCCCTGATGTGATTGCCTGCCACATGAACCAGTAAACACCCTCAGACAGTGCCCTTCAGATTCTTCCCATGCCTTAATTCCTATTCTCCCATCCCCAACCCAGAAACAAACTTATCATGCTCATGTTAATACTAGTCCTTCTTCTAACTGTAGTCTCTCTCTCTCTTCTGGCACCCCTGCTTACCTTTCAAACCATTCATCACCTACCCCCTCTCGTTCTTTCTTTTCTCCATCCCCCTTCTCCTTCCACCTATATTAATGCATCCTGGCCTTTCCTCTTGTACCCTACCTACTCTAACCTCATCTAGCTAGCTAGACTCCCTTTTTACAGAGCAACCACCTTCACTTGTATCACCCAAAACTCTATGTGATGGACGATACTGAGATTTGGATCCTCTCCCTTAAAAACATATTAGCGAGGATGCACCTTTGGACCGCTCCACACTCCATGTATCACTCTATCCTTTCTCTTTAACACATATCTGGCTAACTTATTGTGTCCATCCCTCCACCATGCTCCTCATACTGCCCACCCAGCACCTTCATTGTCTTTTCACTGACCGTTACCTACTGCTTACAATGCTCCGGGCTGATGTCCCTGCAATCATCACTTGAGTATTCATGTCACCGACCTGGCAAAGGTTGATCAATTTACACCTGGACTCCACTCTCTCTAACCACTCTCTGCATATCTTACATAGCCTCTCTAACACAATCAAGCCACGTAGCTTGACTTCATATTCCTTTCCTTCTCTCTTGACTCTTCTGCTCTCCCTGTTGAGGTTTCACCCTCTGACCACTCAGGAATGCACTTCAACATCTCTGTTCTGCTCTAACCTAATATCCGACTGCATCAGCAAATAGCAAGATAATTCAACTTTGAATCCATGTTCTTCTACCATGATCGTGTCAGGACCTTTCACAAAGCCCTCTCTCACACACTTGGTACCCCTATGGAATTCATCAAACTGAGATCAACACTGCACTGGTTACTCCCTTTGACTATAAATATCCAGCCAGATCTCTCTCAAACATGGGCCTCTACACAAATACAATAGATGAGAATGTAAAGCATCTCCACTTATGACTCTGGAATTAACATAGGTCCCCTTAGCTCATAACTGCATAGTATACCTCTCGTTGTGCCCTCACCACTGCTCTTCACTATGACAGCATCACTCCATATTGTAATGACTTCTATCTTTGTAATGAATTTACTTCAATAACTGATTTGATTAAAAGAGATATATCCATGGACTAATACTCCCACCGTGGCAAACACACCGAAATTCTGGGACAAGACAGGGGTTGTTTTTAATATGAATATTCTGTTACATTTACAATAAAAAATCAAGATCATGAAGGTGGTCCCCTAACTTTAAATGCAAGGAGAGTAACCCCCAATATTCCACATGAAGACAGACCACTTTCTTTTCTGTGTACAGAAAGAAACACATCCTTCCTGACATTACCCCACTAAAGTTTTCATGTTTACAATATTTATTGATACAATTTAAAATTAAAACTTTACACGTTTAAACAAACATTACTATAGTGTATCAATCATTACACTTAATTTAAGACGTCAATTAATTAATCACTTCATCGAATGACAAACTTTACATATAAAACAATAGTTGCCAATATCTTAATATAAAAAAAGCAATTTTTTTCAATCTTGGTTTTCCGATAGGTGCCAAGAAATTTGACCAAGCTCGGATACTTTCCGTCAGAGCCAGGGTAAAGTCCTATTAGTTCCTCCTGCTATCCTTAGGGAGGCATTTGCTTTTCTGTGATAGCCCATATTCTAAAAAGAGCTATGTGCAGGTTAGGATTAACGGTATCAGAACTCATCAGACCCTATGTATTCCAAGTTGTGTACATAACTCTTTAGATATTTTTTATAGTAGTTGGTCATCTTATGGCATATGGTTATTACATGTCTAGCCGTCTCAAGGTTAGAGGACACACCACATATTCTACAGGATTTTGCAGATTCTGGTAAGGTAGAGGTCCGTGTTCGGCCATTAATGTGGGAAGATGGTTAATTTTCATTAGCAGAATGAAACGTCTCAGTGCTACGGAGGGACACATATTAAGATACGTTTGGCTTCTTTTGAAGGTGTAGAGTACATAAATTACAAAGTATAACTTTTCAGGGTCGCCAGGTGTGAGTAGTTATTTTGCCTATCCCATAAGGTTATAGTTTTTTGGTGTATCATACTTTGGTTGTTTTGACCCCAACGCGGGGTCCAGCCACTTGCCTCAGAAAGAGTTGCCATTTTTCTTTCCATTTTGGATTTTTTAGAGGTACCCATAGCTTCTTTCATACATCTTAATAAGGGATTGGTCGGATTGTTCTTAATCTCGATGTAAAGTTACGCTCTTTTACGTAACACAACGGATTTGAGAGAGATGATTCCCAGTTCAAGCCTCAGTATGGCGACAGGGCTACATTGGGGAAGCCCCAATATGCGTTTCCAAAATTTCCCCTCAAGGATCTGGAGCCAGTCCAAATTCATATCAAGCAGAGATTCCAGGCCATAAGTGACCATGGACACTAAGCACTGTATATAAAGTTGGCGCGCCCCAGATTGAGTACTCACTTTGATCTCGCGTAAATCTGGCTATCAATGTAGTTAGTTGTGCTGCTTTTATTTTGCGTACCTGTATGCAGAGTAAATAGTTCCCCCGTTGTGAAACGCTACTTTATAAGAGTGAGTATATTTGATTTCAAGAATTCCTACATACAGAGTGGGGCGTGCTACCTTCCCTGCTGAATACAGGAGTATTTTGGTTTTGTTGTTATTGATTACCAGTTCATTTTCTTCTGCGTACTGCCATTATCTTTCAGCCGTCTGCTGAAGACCACTAAAAGTGTGTTGTCAATAATAACAATATCATCTGCGTATGCCATGATCCCACATTTGGTTGAACCTATTTTTGGGGGGCAATTCCATATTCCTCGTAGGTACTCGGGTATGTCTGAGACAAAAAGGTGATTAAGCAGGGGAGCCATGACGCAACCCTGCTTTACACCTCTCAGCTGCAGTATTCGACGTGTTAGATTGCCACCATTATCTAAGCGCAGCTGAACCGTGTTATTTGGGGGGGAGGAGCACCAGATAATGAATTATAGTGGAAGGACATGACCAGCTTTTGAGTTTACGCCAGAGCAGTGCTCTGTTGACAGTGTCAAATGCTGCTCTAAAATCTACGTAGAGAGCATAAAGAAGGGTGTTGCTGGGTTGTAACGCCTTATTCCTAAGTGAGTCCATGACCAATACGTTGTGTGCTGTGGTGTATTTGGTTCTAAAGCCACTCTGAAAGTGATCCAGAATCCCCGTTCCATCTACCCATGTTTGAAGAGCTTTTAGTAAAAGGGAAGCAAATACTTTCCCGGTACTGTCCAGCATGGAAAGGAGGCGATAATTAGCAGGGTCTTGTTTGTTACTCTTTTTGAACACTGGTAGCAAGATAGCCCTTTGCCATGTTGTTGGTATCCTACCCTCCATCAGAACTTCGTCAAACAGTATCTTCATAAGATTTGCCCAAAACTGCGGGTTGTTGTTTATAACTACATTTGATAGTATGTTTGGGCCCGGTGCCCGGGAGGATTTAAGATTCTTATTTTTATCTATTAGCTCCTCAGTTGTAATTTTGAAGGGAGGGGTAGGAGGGATATTATCTACATTCTGTGTATCCAACCTGTAGCTGGTCCCATTGCGCTTCTCGAGGTGGATCTCCCATTCTTGGGATCCAATCGGGTTAAGCATTAGCAGTTTCCTATTTCCTTTTGCTGCTCCCAGTACAGCCCAGATATTCTGCGTGTTCCTAGAGCATAGGACTTTTACTGTGTTGCACCAATTGTCGTTTTTTTTTTTTACATTTTAAGCCATGAATGATATTTATTTTGCAGCTTTCTAATATTGTTATGAGTTGTAATGAGGGGGTATTTTGCGTTTCTGAGTTTCCTTATATCTCCCCTAGGTTTACACTTGGCGTCTCGGATCACCTTATCAAATTGAGTGATAGCCGCTGAGTCTTTGTGAATTAGGGGCCGTCTGCATGTAGCATGGTCACCAGAGAATTTAACAATCCTTTGCTCAATTTCTTCTGGGGTCATAAGACCTAGGTTTGCTTCATGGCCCGCATGCCAGTGGTCGATTGTCCGATTGGCCTTGGAGATATTGGTTTCAGACCAGGAGATACGATTGGCATCCATGGTTTACTCTGTCCCCCCCATCAGTGGTGGGCTCAGGAATAAATGGCGTCACGTTTGTTTCTAGTATAAGCGGGTAGTGGTCACTCCACTTGGTGTGGAAGATTGTAGCATCACATACCGTAACAGCCACCTCAGCACTTTTATAGATATAGTCTATCGTACTCTGATGGGATCTGTTGTGCCAAGTACTCTTCCCTGGTCTATCGCTCTGGGTTCGACCATGCATTATTTCCAAGCCTCAGCCTTTAAAAAAAGTACTGCAGCATTTGCCTCAAAATCCTCAGTGTGATTCTCCATTATACTATGTTGATATAGGCGTTGGTTGTTAGTGATGTCTCCTCTGTCGGCAATATGACAATATCCGGGAGGATAGCTCAGCGGCAGCGTGCGCGTCTTGGAAGCAAGACAACACGAAGCAACAACAGGTTCGATCCCCGGGTCCGCGCTTAGAAACCTCTGGGTGTTTAAGCGCGTTATAAATACATAACTAAGACAAAAAAAAAAAAAAAACACAAATATGCAACTAAGAAAAAAAAACAATTCCTGTAACAGCGCCTCGATGCCTGCGGGCTGTGTGAGCGCTTTATAAATGAAAAAAAAAAAAAGAATTTAGATCACGTGCCAAGATGATCAAATTGGATCCCATGTCCATTGTCCATTGGGCCAGGAGGTCATGTAACGCCTCTTGTATCAGTTCTCGGTGATTAGCACCGTATTAATTGGAAGCAGTTTCCCACAGGTCTGTCCAGATGGTATAGTAACTTCAATTGTGTAAATACAGTCCTCATAATTGGACCTCATTCTTCTGCTTGGAATAGGATTTTTAACTCCTGTTATTAATCTTCCATAGGGGCGTCCCCGAGGTCCTTTCTTTGCCAGGGACTGATACAGAGAATATCCGTCCATGTACAGCGGTGAGGTAAGCCAAGGTCTCCTGGAGTAGAAACATTTTTTAATTATCAATTAATGATAAAGATCCTTGGGTAGTTAGGAGATTACTAAAACCACGAGTATTCCAAGTTAGTAAAGAACAAATTCAATGTTTCTGGAGGACCATAGGGAGTGAGTCAGCCTACCATTTCAAAGTGGTTACCTAGTTGGACATTCTTTCCAGTAGGGAGAGTAGATATTGTAGGGTGTTTGTTGTTTGAGGCCTTATTGTTGTTTTTGATTAATTGATCTTCCTCTTCTTTATCGACATCCACCCCCAGTCCCACTTTTTTTAAGCTGGATTTGTGTGCACAAATCAATTGAATCGTGTCTTGAACCACACAGTGTAGGGCTGAAACATTCGGGTTACGCACCCTTAGAAGTTCTACAAAGGAGAAATCTTCGGAGTGTATTGAGGTGGAGTTTGGCCATCACCTGGGTTTGTGTCAGCAATTTGTTTCTATATTTTTGCTTCAAATTTTTGATGATGCATGTTTTATTATCCAGACTCTCGGGGATCTCATTACTTTCTCTACCAGGAGAGGGTACTTGCGTTTACTGTTTATCTTTCCCTCGGGGCATGGAGTATATGTTGACTTCCTCCTCTGAGCAATTCATGGAGTCTGTATCTTGGTCGTTACTACTGACATATGAAATCTCAGTCAGTTTATCGGATAATATCCAGCTGGTCAATTTGCCTGTTAGGTTACTTAGGCGTTTCTTTGAACTTTGTGCTCTTTTCCTTGCTTTCCTCCATTTTATTGGTAGAGGAGCTGTTGCAAGCAGAGGAGGTGCAATAATTATCACGGGGACCTTCTGGCTGCCAAACTCCTAGTCAAACGCCATTGTTTCCTGGATATTGGCACTTCAGTGTTTTCTGATATGACGAGTTCCTTTTCATCATTATTGACAGGGCTCTCAAATTACGGATCGGTTCTGTATGCTCTAACTTCCGGTAGGGGAATGTCTTGTGGGAGTCTTGGATCTGGCAGTCCCAATTAGAGGACCGTGTTGATGTGAATTCTGCCGCATAATTTTAATAAGATTTTTAGCGCAAATTGCATAGTTCCCATTGAAGATTGTAGTTCAGCAATAGATGCCGCCTGCAGCCTGGTTGACTCACTAGATTTGGATTAATCCGTTGATGCCGTTCCTTCAAGATCTATATGATGATTTGGCGAGGCAGAGAGACGTTCCCTATCTGGGCTCGAGTCAATGGGTGGTAGATTGATTACAGGTACCTCAGGTGTAGCGGTACTTGTGTTTTGTGTTGCTTCAGAGTTCGGTTCCTGAGTCTCTATGAATGTAACTGCCACGCTATCTTGCGCATGCAGTACTTGGGCTTCAATTGATTGTTCCGTGTTGTTTAAGGAGATGCAGTATCTGGTACTAGCGGACATTGATTTTTGTATAGAGAGGCACAGATTCAACAAGGAGTTGTTATCGATGTCCTCGTAGTTGGAAAGGTCCATTATACTCTTTAAAAGAAAAGCTTACATTTCTTAGTAATGTCCTTATATTTCAGTAGGGGAACCTGAGTGATCTAACTCCCATTAGTATTGGGTACTTGATTCTCTCCTGCTGTCTCAGGAATTGATTTTTTTGCTTTCAGGATTGCTTTTTGGAAGAGCGCGGGGATTGTCCCTTTGTCAGTCTTACCACCCATGGTGGTGGCCATAGTGTTTTTAAGCTTTGGTGTTTGCTCTTCCTTATTTCTGTTACCCATCCTCAGTTGTATCGAGTTTTGGTGCTTTTAGCTTTGGTCATTGTTGAGTGTTCTTAAACAGATTGCTATACGGGATCAAAGAGGATGCCACACCCTCCACAGTCTCCCGATACTAAATCTCGAAATAGTTAATATGTGAGTTTTACCGTATGTGCTTCATACAGGGCTGCAGCCTATGTCCAATTGCAGTTCCCAGTATCCAGCCTCCAGTCCAAACAGCCCCAAACAGCCCTCTTAGTACGCCCTTGACACCACCAGGGCTTAACGCTGCAAGAGTGGCTGCGTGCAGCTTTTAAACTTCTTGTGAAGTCACGTGACCCAGTCACGTTATCGCACAAGGGCCCTCCTCTGAGCAAACAGCAAGAGCAGGATGCTCACAATGCTGTGCTTCAGAATACTCAGCTTGCCAGCAGTTCAGCGGAATTAGCAGCACCTGCAGGAGTCCTCAAGTCACAGCGCTGCACGGGCGGCTGTGTGCAGCTTTCAAACCTCTTGTGAAGTCACGTGACACAGTCACTTGATCGTGTGAGGGCCTGCCTCTGGGCAAACAGCAAGAGCAGGAGGCTCGCAATGCTGTCCTTCAGAAAACTCAGCTTGCCAGCAGTTCAACGAAATTAGCACCACCTGCAGGAGTTCTCAAGTCATAGTCATATTGTTTACAATATATAGCAGTTCTAGATACAAATAGGATCTTCTAATATATTTGGATACTTGAAAATAAATAGATGATTCCATGATTGAAATAACACACAAAATGATAGAAGAAAAAGTTCAATAATATGGAGGAAAATCCTTCTATTGTGTCTTATCAATTTTACCAAAAACCTGTTAGTCAATAAGAAAGAAGTTTGTTCCTGATATGTAACAGTCATTTCTAAATATATTTCAATTGAAATGACAAGTTGTCTCAAAAGCGTGTGTTGATCTCAGCAAACAGTTTTGCATCAGCTCACTCAGGTTCCCCTACTGAAATATAAGGACATTACTAAGAAATGTAAGCTTTTCTTTTAAAGAGTAAAATGTCTTGATGTATTAAAATATCACAGAAGCATGACATTATACAATTAAAATGGAAGAAGAATCAACAACCTAATTTCATTTGCATTAGAAGTCCACTGAAAGCCAACATCCTTATGTATTGGTGCAATGTTACTTGGAAAAAAGATGTTGGTTATTTAAATCAACATTATTGTATTGGGAAGTAAGGGCGCACACTAAAAGTCTTCCTATCCCAAGTTAAGCAGCAGAAGTGTAAAACTCATGATAGCCTTGATAAATGTAGAAAAAGAATATGGAGGTTTTTCATTCTCCCCTCTAATGATGACCTATATGCAAACCATCCCCTGGTCAATTATTCATGGGCTAAAATGCTAAAATGCTTTACCAGCTTTCGTAAATCATGGCTGGAGTTGGGAAAACATGATGGCAATGTGTAATACACTTAGAATCACCCTTATTACCAGATCTAATTCATCAATGGAAAGAGTGGCCTATGCTGAAGTAATGGTCATCCTGTTTCTAATGTTAGAAATTGGATACAACAGGCAAACCTTTATTTCACTACCCCGGGATAGTCAGAAGCTAGATTTCATTAACAATATCACTGTCATCACAAGTCAGTAGAGACTGATGGAAATTCTATGCGTATTGAGTTATAAAATATGAAGTAGACAAACTATGCACTGAAACATCTTTAGGTACATTTTTAATCCCTGTAGAAGAACATCTAAAGTGATGTTGACTTTCTCAGTCAAAGTAATGACTAGGCTGAGGTATGGTTCTCCACTCAACGAAAGCAATGGAGGAGACATATGAGCATATATCGAGCATATATTGCAGAGGAGACAAGGATGAATTTTGTTTGTTAGCAAACCCAAACAATTGTCACCCCACAACAATAATGAACTAGCATGGGCATAGTCTCAGCTTGCCAAGATGAAGTGTCATTAAATCATCAGTACTCTTTTTTGAACCAATCTGTTTATATAATGCAGGGCTTGAGTGCTAATTATCACAACTACTGCTGCACCATCACTATTAGTGCATACAACATCAGAGAAGTTAGACCCCTGGGGGACACCACAGGTAGAGATAGATATAGAGGAGAGGAAGGACCCGAGTTGAACCTGGGAGGGTCGATCAAAGAGAAAAGAAATCAGCCACGCCAGGGCCTGACCGGTGAGCCCCAGGTTATCATGGAGACGGTTGAGCAGGATGACATGGTGGACCGTGTCGAAGGCAGAGGAGCGATCAAGTAAGATGAGGACACAAGGGGTGTTGGAATCAAGGTTGGAGAGCAGGTTTTCACGGATGTTCAGTAGAGCAGTTTCCGTGCTCCTGGCAGTTCTGAATCCAGACTGATGATCATGGAGACAATGAAAGGAGTCATGGAGATTGGGCGATAGTTAGCCAGACAGGATGGGTCAGCAGAGGGTTTTTTAAGAAGGGGGTGCACAAAGGAGTGCTTCAGAGGGGAAGGGAAGACTCCAGTGGTGAAAGAATGGTTGCAGAAGTCAGCCAGGGCAGGAGCCAGGGAGTCAACCAATACCTGGCACTTCTTGCCTACCGTATTGCCGTGCTCTGCCCCAACTTCCAGTGCTATGCGGATGACACTCAGCTGATTTTCAGGCTACCCTCAGCCACCTCTTCTCCCTCTCTCATATCTGACTGCCTTTCCACCATCCAGGAGTGGTGTGCCGCCAACGATCTCTGCCTTAATGCCAGTAAGACGGAGATTCTCTTCATCGGCACACCCACACCCTCCTTTCCTGTCACTCTCTGGCTGGCCTCTCTTAGCCCTGTTCCTCCTCCCAACGGTGAGGCAAAAAACCTCAGTGTTATCTTCAACTCCACACTCTCCTTCTCTCCTCACATCTCCGACATCTCTAAGAAGTCACACTACCAGCTGCACCCCCTCAGGGGTATTCTTCCTTTCCTCTCCATTCCTCAGAAGCTCACTGTCTCGAGAGCTCTTGTTCTCACTAGGCTGGACTATTACAACAGCCTTTTTCTAAATCTGCCTGCTTCCACCCTCCTCCCTCTGCAACTCATCCAGAACAGGATTGCAAGACGTATCATTGGCCTCAAGCCCAGGGATCGTATCTCTCCAGGACTGAAATCTCTGCACTGGCTTCCAGTGGCTTCAAGGATTAAGTTCAAAACCCTCTGCATTGTCCACAGGGCCTTCTGGGGCGTTGGGCCTCAGTACCTTCAACTCTCTCTTCCTAAATATCTTCCTTCTCAAGCTCTTTGCTCCTCCGAATCCAACTCCCTTAGGGTCAGTCGCTTCTCCAAGCAATGAGTTGGTGGTAGATCTCTTTCTTCGGCAGGGGCCTCCCTCTAGAAAAGCTTTCCTGCCCCCCTGAAACTTGAGGAGAACCATCTCCAGTTCCGGAAGCACCTCAAAACCTTTCTCTTTGCTTCTGCTTTCTCTCCTCCTCTCCCCTGCTGATTTCCTGGCTGAAACTGACCATGCACTGGCTACCTGGCCACCCTCTGTTCTCGGGCCCAGGTCCCCTCCCCCACCAGTTGCACACCTGCACTGCCTTCCTTGCAACCCTGCACTTGGAGACTGTTTTTTTGTATCCCGACAGTCCCTTAGCAGCACTTGACACTTGATACCTGCACTTACCCTTTACCCTTGCACTTGCCAGCTGCTGGCCATACTTTACGTATTGTTATTTATTCTATTATCCTTTTACTGCACTGTCCCCTCCCTCTTCCCCCGCACTCTCCCCTTCCCCCTTCCTATGCACTCGCGTGATCTGAATGACACCTGGCAAAGTAGGATCATTGTCTGTCTTCCCTCTGTTCCCCCTCCCTTGCCTCGTCGCACCTTGAAACACTTGTGTATAGGGGCGTTATAAATGCCATATCATATCATATCATAACATGATTTGGGAATGCAGCAAGGGTCCCCAAACAGTGGTCACAGGAACAAAATTGGCTTTGGGGTCAAGAACCTCCCATTATGCAGCAGACATCACAGGTTCTATGACATGTACAACAATCCAGCTCAGCAACAGTGTGATTGGCAGAGAATTCCATTCACTTGTGCATGTAGGGACAGAGGCCCAGGAGGCCCACATTTGGAAGGCTGTCTTGTAAAGGTCCTGTTGCCCTGCAGGCACTAGGGTTTTCCAGAAATACCAACTCATAGGGCAGCATAAAAAGGAGGTCTAGGTAGGACCATTAATAGTTTTCTATGAACCCTGTGATCAATGGCAACTTTGATTCCTACAACCAGTGTATGGAGAGTGCGGAAGGCGGTCATTCTGGGGGAAGGAGCTTGCTGAGTAAGAAGGTAGAAAAGGTATGTGCTAATGAAACAGAGAAATGTTATCTGTGTGTATGTGTGTGAGTGATGAATGAATGTGTGTGCCTCAATGTACATGTCTGTGCATGTGTTTGTCATTGCAGGTTTGTGTGCATGCAATCATGTGTTGGATCTGTATCTATGGGTGTGGATGTTTGTGCTTGGTAAACGTAAATACAATTGTTTTTGTTTTATTGACAATAGTTTAGAAAAAGAAAACAAACTTTTTTGTCATTAGATAATTCCATCAGTTTCAATCAATATTCCCTAAAAAATGAAGAAAAAAAAGAAAAATCCTAAAACAATTACTATTATGAATTTGGCATAATCATGTCCATAAACTTAATGGTGCAGCAAGTTAATTGTGTATTTGTTCCAGAAATGAGATAACTCCACCATTCTTTCATGTTGCCATTTTTTGGTGCAAACTGGCCTAAGTGTAAAGAGCGCTGTGCTGCAATTTTGGTACACTCAATCACTAAATATTTTATGGATTCCATTGCACTCATACAGAAACGACAATAATTACTCTTTGTTGGTGGATTGTTTCTCCTCTTCAGTACCTCTTTAGTATTATAAAGGTTTAAACGAAGTCTTATAAAGTGATCGCGATGGTACCGCAAGGGAAATTTGGGCAGATATTTTGGGAGTTCACTCATTGTTTGCATCGAGGTTCCCAAATCTATTGCAGACGCCAACATCCTTCGCTTTTCAATGTTTACAATCCAGTTCCATTGACGGAACTTTTATTTTACAACTTGCAGCATTTGCAGAACTTGCGGCATTGTGACGTCTGCCTCTCTTAATATCAGTTATTCTTCCAGCTGTTAAGTAAGTTAGCGGATAAATCTTTACTCTTTTCGTTTAAGATCAAATAGGGCTTCGCTGTGGGGGAGAGGCACATTTTGCGCAATGCAGAAATCAATTTCCAAAGGACTGTAGTATACAAAGAGTCCAAGCAAAGTTCATGGCGAATAGACACAACTGAGACATTTTGTGGAAGTTTAAGGACCTTTCGCCAAAATGTCCCCTCAAGACGGCACCAGAAACTTGCATCAATGTTCCAGCCAGCTTCACTTCCAGAGGATACGGCAGGAACCACTTTTTGCAGATAAAATGATATTACCTGCGACAATGTAAATTTGCCATACATGGCATGTAATTTGGCCCCTTGCAGCGTAAACATCCTCATTTGAGAAGAAACATTGTGCATCCAGCTCCGCTCTCTTATTGAGATGTTAAATATTACTCCCAAATAACGGATGCTGTCGGTCGAGGTCAAAAGTTCGATGCTCACCCTCCACTTAAATGTCTTATTTTTTTGTTGAGTTTTTGGACCCATAGAGATTATTTTGGATTTTTTCACATTTATCTCTAAATAGTTTGAATCCAGATAACTTTGTAGTGCTGTCTATAATCTTTGAAGCCCTATTTCAGTGGAGTCAAGCAGGACAACGTCATCAGCGTAAATAACCCAATTTAGGTGCTGACCATTGACCTTTGGAGGGAAAGTGTTTGCTTTTGATAGATCTGTTGGCAGGTCAGAAATAAAAAGTTTGAACAACAACGCTGCCAAGGGGCAGGCCTGTTTCACCCCTTTTTTTGTTTTTATTTCATCAGTTACCTCACCTTGTGTGTTCAACCGTACACGAATTGTAGTGTTCGAATATAGAGCCATCAATGGAAGCATCAGATTGTCAGGACAGCCCCAGGTTTTCAGTTTCCTCCATAAGAGCTGCCGATCAATGCAGTCAAAAGCCTGTTTTAGCTCGACAAACGTAAGAAATAAACGTTTCTTGCGTTTTAGGGCATCCAGTTTTGCCAAATTGAGAAGGATCAAATTCAGCTCCACTCTGACTCCCTTCATAAAGCCAGTTTGCCTTACATCACCTAAATGTTCACCGTCAGCTCAGAATGTGAGCTTTTTTTGAAGAAAGGTGGCAAATATCTTGCCCATCGTGTGGAGGAGCGGTATGGGGTGATAATTCGCTGGGTCCTCCCAGTTTCCCTTTTTGAACACCGGAACCACCACAGTGCTTCTCCAATACTCTGGGATCACATTTGTGGAAGCTATCCGGTCAAATAAAGCTTTGGTAAAGATGGCCCAATTTGCTTTGTTAGATTTTAACATCATGTTTGATATTCTGCCTGTGCCGGCAGCCCTCAAGTTCTTTAGACCTTGAATGGCCTTTTCAATGTCTTCGCCGGACTCACAGACATTCCAATTAGTAATCACAGACATTAATTCAGGCCTTTCTTCTTTTCTTTTCTTCTTCTTTCTTCTTCAAAGACGGCTGTGTAGTGCTTCATCGAATTTGCAGCGTTCACCCCATTTGATAACGCAAAGACTTGCTTTAATTGTCCAGTGTTTATTATTTCCCATGTTTCTGCTGTCTTTTTGGATGATCAAACGTAACATCAATTCAGCTTGTTCTTGTTCGTGAATTGTGTTGAATGATCTTACCCAATTAACAGATATTTTTGTTAACCCATTCAGTTTTTTTAGAATGCACAATTCTTTTTGTAATCATTTCTTTGCTTCTCTTACTTCAGAGCTGAAATGATGTTTATATTTAACTACTTCAATTTTATCTCTGTGAGGTCTCATTGTAAACTGTGTTAGCAAAGGCTCGTACTCTGACTGATTTTTCTCAGCGTCCTGTCGGATGAAATTTGCGGTCAGATTGTTTATCTGTGTACCATTTATCCGAAGCCTGTTCAAACCACTGTTGATACTTAATGATGTGTTATATCTTAAAGGATTTTTTTCGTGAGTCCAATCCCAAGATAACACTAAAGCATCGTGATCACTTTTTAAAGTCTTCCACGTTGTTAACTCAGTGATGTAACAATGTAAATTTTTCAAAGCCCATATATAGTCCAACGTCTTTTTTGATGGCCCACATTGCGAAGTATTAGCAGCAGGAATATCTCCCCTTGTGCAGCCGTTAAGCACTTCACAATGTCTTAATGCTAATTAATATTCCCATTTACAGCCCCTGTCTGACCATTGGGTGGGGATGGTATGGTCTTTGAAACACCAGCCGCTCTTTCAAGTTGTCAAACCATAAATAGTTCAAGTCTCCGCACACAATAATAAATAGCTTGTCAAAGGATGAGAGGGAAGCATCAATTAGTGCCGTTATTGATGTTATATAAATGGACTGATTAATCATTGCTGGGTTCCAATATGTTTTTATAATCATAAATACTTTTTTCTTATGAGAGGGGTTATGATTGCTTTGCAGAATTAATACTTGCACAAATAAATTTGGGTTTGAGGAACTGATCACTTCCCAACCACAGGAGTTCTTAATCATTATAATTAATCCTGAAAAAAGACAACCAAATAGGTTTTTTCCCGCTGCATTTAAGTATATTGAATAGCCGCCACAAGTTGGTGTTTCTCGCAGCTAAGTTTCTTGCAGGCAAATTATGACATTCGTAACCTCCAATGGACAAGCATCTTGGAACAAATGGACAACGCCTCTTGTATTTCACAAAGTTAGCGACTGGGTCGATCCACTTGACGCATTTTTATGCTAGTTGCTGTTCTCTTGCTGGTGGACGTTGTGACGGGTGCAGCTTTTAGCAGTTACGTTTTGCTTAGTTTCAGCTGCCAATTTTGAGTTTTGTTTAAATTGTCTCCACAGTCATCTCTTTTTTGAATGTTGGCATAATCATCATGTTGGGACTTCTTGGCAGGGACCTGATGTGTCATCAATTTATCATGCAAAGTCAATTCAAAGCCGAAAAATAAAAGCTCTTCTTTAGCGTCTGTTAACAGCTTAGCAAGGAACTTTGATTTTGTATGTATGATTGTTAGGCAGAAACCTGTGCAGTTCCCTTATGGACCACTGCAAAAGGCTTAACACAACAGGTGTTGACAGTAAACCGAATTGGTAGCAGTCTGTACCACCCAGATTTACCTGGTAGCTGTGGCTGAGCAGCAAGACTTCTCTCAAGAAGAGTTAGACAGTATATAGAGTATACAAGATAGGTACCAAAATACAGTAGCACAAGCAAACACTGACTAGAGCTTGGGTATAAAAGTATATAATTATTTATTTAAAAACACACCTTGAAATATACACTAACACTAATAAGGCAAGCAAGTTCAAAACACAGTCACTATTAATATATATACATCCCTGATCACTTATTGAACAAGTCTAAGTTAAAACACCATGTCAGGGGTTTTGACCCTTGTTCGAGTTATTATGCTGCAACATTTGGGGCGGTGGGCTCAGAAAATCCAAGATGGTCGAAAAATCCCACATTGCGCCAGAATCCAGGGAAACCGTGCAGTTTTTGCGCACACCAAAATGGTCACCTAACCTGCCACCCACCAGTGCGAGCGTGGTGGGCCAGAAGCGCCATGAGTGAAACGTGGTGCCAAAGGAAAAACAGCAGTGCTTGTTAGCTCAAAAAGCGCTTTGAAATCACCTTTGTTTCTCTGAAATGCAAGCTAAAAATGCCTATTTTAAACATTGCAAGATATTCAAAAATCTCACTGAACACCAGCAGACATTTGGCAGAATGAAGTCTTGTGTGCATACAAAATCTGGGAAAAGAAAGAGCCTAAAATAATGTTCATAACAAAACTGGCTGACCGGTGGATGTCAGCAGCTTAACTGAAATTGGACTTAAAGCCACTAAAATCGAAATGTTTAAAATAAATGAGTGACCTACTTTGAGTGTCACATAGGTTGCAACTGTTTAAATGTCATAGTTTTGAACTTAGAATCAGCGTTCTAGCTGTAAAAATTGTAAGTTTGTTTTGAATGAAGAAAAATTGGGAACAAAAGTGACATTTGGCTGAAGCCTGGCTTGAAGAGATTGAATTCTGCATGGCAACTACCCCCAACAGGAGTTGAAAGATGCCCCGCAACGGCATTCCAGGCCTGGCTGCCTTCTGCTGTTCCCACCAAAAGGAGATGACACCTCCCTGATTGAATCAGGGGAGGAGCACATGGGAGCAGGGAAACAGAAAAATGAGCCTTCCTTGGCTCAAGCAAATGTTAAATTAGGGGGGGTCGTAAATGGCTTCCTCTTGAGCGAAACTGGGAGGGGCAGTGCCTCTGTGAGCAACTTGAGTTGGAGGAAGTGGACAAACCAGAAATTCCACCATGTGCTTTGGGAAACCACACCCCTCTGGGCCAGAGCATAATTTTAAAAAGATGGATAATTCATAGTACGGACTTGTCAAAATGATATAATTAATATCATTATTCTCGTGATTTTTCTGTGGACAGTTTAAGAGGTGTTAGGACTCTGTGGTATGTTCTGGGGGTAGTAGCGTAAAATAAGGTATTACTCTGAATGTCTGTATGTTAAAAATCTGACACTTTATCATCTGATGCCCATATTCCTTGTGCATGTTTGTGTAAATTCTGGAAAAGTTTAGAGGTTGTGTTCTTGATGAAAAGGGCAGAATTCTGTCATACGTGAACACGACATCTTACAAAGACAGGGATCGGATGGTTTGGTGC
The DNA here is from genome assembly GCF_040938575.1 of Ambystoma mexicanum. Classification (NCBI taxonomy): domain Eukaryota; kingdom Metazoa; phylum Chordata; class Amphibia; order Caudata; family Ambystomatidae; genus Ambystoma; species Ambystoma mexicanum. The sequence goes on from NC_090933.1 coordinate 1,178,994,719, forward strand.
TACAGAAAATATGTTAACTGGACATATAATATTAGAAAAATGGTACATAGATAAATATGTATTTGGATTCAAATAGATTTGTGGGCAAATTGACAAGGGGAGTGTTCTTTCTGTATGCCATAAAATTAATGCCTGATGACACTCCATTCCTTCCCCCAATCAAGGGAGAGAGGAGGACTTGGCCAATGATAAGTTGTGAGGAGCAGGCTTAGTTATGCCACGCACACACCCATTTTCTAAAGACATAAAAGGAACACCAAAACCCAGGTAGAGAGATTCACTTTCCACTTTCTTGCGACGCATTTTGCCGGACCAGCAATATCCAGAAGGACCATCTCCAGAACCAGAGACCAGACCTCTCTGCAGTGCCAAGAACTTTTGCCAGAACCAGAGACCAGACCGCTGTGAAGTGCAGAGCAGAGCTGACCCAGAGAGCTGTGACTTCAGAACCACCCGCCAGGAGTCCAGTCCAAACCTGATCAGACCTTGACGGCCTATTTCAAATTTATAGTGTGAGTACTCAGCTAGAACTGTGCCAGAACTAATCTCTTAGTTTAAAATAATCTTATTCAAAACATTTGAACCTGTCCAGAACTGCATCATAGGAATCGTGTGTTCATTCAGTCATTTCAAAGCTGTAAAAGTGTAATTTTGTCATTCTGAAGTTTACTTTAATTTCGAAAAACTACCTTCGCAAATTCGTCCGTATCTTTTGAATTGTAGGTGCTAGGAACGAGATTTAACTTTCATTTGAAAGCTAAGATTCTAATCTTTCCAACAAGCCTACAACCCTATAGTTATTCCGTAATCACGCTCGACGCATTCGGAAAAATTGCCGCAAATTTACATTTTGCTTTATTTCAACCATGTGTAAAAATATCTGTCTTTTGCTTCCGTTATTGAATTCCATTTTCAACCTGATAATCATCTCTGAATCATTGATAGTGCTGACCTGAACTAATATTAAGTAGCCATCACCTACCTTGAATCTCCTATAGGGAATTAAAATCATTTTTAGCAAAATTTAACTTCCTTAAAACCACATTTAAAGTATTTTGCCAGTGTTTTTAAATGATCCCTGTGATCTAAGCTTGCTAGGGGGGAACTGAACTAAATTTGATTGTATTCCTGAGAACAGGGTGCCCTCCTTTCCATCTTCTATTGGATAGGGGGGGGGGGAGTAAATTGCCACCAGGGGAAAAGTGAACATATTATCTCTTGTGAAACCCTACCAGTTATTTCTGTACTGCATTCTTTCCATCATTGTTCTTCCTTGAAACCATAAAAGCATTCTCAGTTACCTTGTCCTCCCTATACTAACTCTTAAGTAATTAAATCAGTGTGCTAGTGTAACATCACCCAGTGGTGATCACTGTCATATTCTTAAGTGTGATATCAAATATTAATTTATTATAAATATGCCGTCTGGCAAAGCATATATTGCATTGGGAGAACACTTTTTATCTGCTGCATTTGTAAAATAAAGGCTGTTATATTTCACACAACCGAAGATGCAGTGTGTTGCTGTTGGATTCCCGTGATGATTTTAATCATTGAAACACTTTCTTGTTCGTGGAGTGCTGCTCGCCTGAATAGTTTCTGTAGAAGCTGTTTGTTTTTTGAAATATATATATATATATATTGTTTAATTTTTCCAATAAATCTTTTAAATTGCACAACAACCTATTTCTTGTCTCAGTGAGGTCAGGGGATTCAAAAAAAGGGGTGTTATATAAGGGTTTATCATCCAGAGTATAACTTGTCATAAAAATGTATAAATAAGGGCTTCCCTTGGGCGTCCCAGACGAGGCACTGACTTAGTGGGATTGCTGAATTGAAGTCACTTGACAGATTGGGGGCTTGTGCCGGGGATTCTGGATTAGACATATCACTTGTGCAGATTAATACAGTGTGCTAACTGACAGGATATATAAATTCTGTTGGATCACCACGCCGTGTTACACTGTAAAAACACCCCTCAAAGGAACGCTCTAAGGAAACGGTCTGTTTCGCAAAATAAAATACAAACTTCTGTAAGTCAGGAAGGAAATCAATTTCAAGAATGACGACCTTGGTCGATATCAAAATAGCTAGAGAACACATCTTACAAAAGCTATTTGTGAGAGGTGCGAGGGGGCTCATCAGGACCAGGCGGTCTGGTTGCAGGCAATCGCACCCCAGATCACTAAAACAGGGTCAGATATATGGAGAGATCAGGGTGCATTACATGTGGTCCTGAGTGAACTATGTATGGCCCCTAAAGCCAAGTATGAGCACAACAAGATTGCCAGGGTAGCGGCAGATTTATATTTATATATGGGAGCCATGCAGGACAAATGTGCTGAAGGCCAATATCTGGCAAATAGGCAACTGATGGCATTAGAGAAGGCCCAATCTGACCTGGTCTCTTCTGAGCAGAGGCTGCAGAGGAGCCAGGAGTCAGAAAATGATAGTAGGCAGTATATTATTAAAATAAAGGAGGATATGGATATCCTGCAACAGGAAAAGGCTGACCAGGATAAAAGATTTCTGGCCTTGCAGAAGGAGTACCAAGAAGGTTTGGACTCCCTACTGCAGAGCCAGAAAAAGCTGGAGCAACAACTAGACTTTAACAGGGCATGTACAGAGCAGGTAGCCACCCTGCAAATCCAACTAGACAGGGAGAAAGAGGAAAGCAATACATTGATTTTGAAAGACCAGGATACCCAGGCAGAGTTTGATCAAGAACGCCAGAAAGTTAGTGCCTTTCAAAGGCAGAGGGACGACCTGGTGGCACAGATGCAGGCTCTTAGTCAGGAAAGGGACACCTTAGGCCAGGAAGTCTGCCAATTAAAAGAAAAAAATGAAGAAAATCACCTGGCCCTCCAGGGGCTGGTTGACCTCCAAAAAGAGCATCAGAACTTGTTAAAGCACACCAGGAGGGATGGGACTCAGGAAGTAACCCCCTGCAGAAAAGACTGGCCCAGTATTCCAGGACCAACCAGGAAGCGCAGAGAGAAAATGAGGCTCTCTGTCAGCACAATGATAGGCTCCAGCAACAGGTAGCCATGCAGGAGAGACTGAGAGAGTCTAGTAAGGCCTTAACTGATGAACTGAAAGCGCAGGCTCTTGCATTGCAACAGGGAGCAGGGGTTGACAGAGATGAAGTTCGCTGGGAAAGGGAAACACCTGAGCATAACCTCAGGAGCCCTAGTATCAGAGGCCTTCATCTCTCCCAGTCCTTGGACTCTGCCACCCCCATGTCCCCTGGCACACATGAGCACAGGGCCACAGGGATGGCAGATTACTATCCAGCCAAAAGTATGGGGCTCATAGGCCAGTACCACCCAGGAATGGATGGGCGGGCATCCGGGTATGGGCAACTAAGTACAGTGCAATTTAGTGGGGAACCCCAGGAGAGTAGGCCCACTAAGGGCATCCTGAAAACATCTGCCCAGTTAGGTCAGTGGGGGGGTACCCATCAACTCCTGGCAGCAAGGAGGAATCTGAAGACTCCTCTGAACATCACAGGACACAGGAGACCAGGTCCCCACATTCTGCCAGCCATTCCCAGGCTCGCAGAATCCGGGAAAACCGGGAAGATCAGACGGGCACCTCTGGGAGCAGTGCTTCTGAGTCAGAGGCTGAATGGACCAGGGTTACCCGAACCAAAAAGGCCAAAAAGGGAAAAAATTGCCTTGCTTAAGGACCCCTTAAAACAGATTAAGGCAATAAGGAGTGTCATCACCCCTTATCACAAGAACGCCAAGTATTCTGTTTGGGAACACTTGGAGCTTTACGAGCAAATGATGGAGACTTTCCGTTTGAAAGAAAGCAGTAGCTGCATTAAGTATGTGAAATGGACATTCTCCCCAGAATACTCCAGTTTCTTTGCGGGGCTGGAGGACCAAAATCATTCAAGATGGTCCACCTACAGGGCGGCCATCTTGATACATTTTTCTGTTCACAGAAATCCCAAAGAGGCTCGCAAGGCAGCCTACAATTTGCAATGTGGGGAGGATCAGGCCCCACAAGAATTTGTGCAGGAGTTAAAGCGTGCTTTTGCGCAGACTACAAAAAGGGTACGCACGGACAGTAAAGAATTTGTTAATACGTTTTTCCATGCCTTACCCAAATACATAATGACCCAGCTCGTGAGAGATTTTCACGAGAAAAGATCTTTAGACTGGGTCATTGAGCAAGCCACCCGCATCTATGAGGTGCAGAAACCAGTGGAAAATAAGAATCAACCCAAAAACCAACAGCACCCCTGCTGCTGCCAAGGTGGCAGAGGTAAAGGTTGCCCCTGTTTTAGATTTGGAGATGGGGGACCTAAAAACCTTCCGGCACTGAATAATTCTAAGCCCAGAAGGCCCTCGGGCCAGTCACAGACAGGGAGTCATGGAGGTAATCCCACAAATGGGGTTCCTCGCTCCCCTGACTATGTAAGTGCCCGCTACAAAGGAAACAGACCCATCCTGGGTTACGTGTGGACTCCTCCAGCCCAAGGGGGGGGATCCAGCCAAGCACCTGACCCAGGGAACTTCCCTCCTAACTTCCCACAGGAGGGCAGAAATTCCCCAAATCCTGGGCAGAACTTGTTCCCCAGGTATCCACCCAACTTCCAGCCCCAAAATCATCCATCCTTCTTTCCCCACTTCCCTGAGCCCAGACCACCTAATCCGGGAGAGGGGAGGCCAAGGGTGGAGGGGTACCCAAATCTTCACAACCCGGGGTACTACCAGAGAAGGGATAGCTACCCCTCCCGGGATCAGTCCAGGGGAGAAAATAGAACCCCGTATCAGCCTGAGCGGGTTTCCCAACTTGAGCGCCAGGTCCAAAATATGGCACAGGAGCTAGGTCGCATGCTAAGGGCTCAGCAGAACCCTCAGATGGGCATGCCGGCACAGAATGCACAAAACTCTAGGCCTGGTGCTTCAGAACAATGACGGGGGCAGCACCCCGATAACCCACCGGTTCCCAGGGAGGAGGTACAAGGGGAAGGGGGGTGTAAAGCCTTGGAGGAAGCTTCCTTCCCCACTTGTAAACAGCCCCATGAAACCCAGGAACCGGAAACAAAATCTCCTACCCCTGGAAGTCTGCCACCCAAGGAGCAGAGAGGGGGTAGGAGAAACAAAGGACCCAAACAGACCCATTTTGTGGAGGAGGTACAAGTCTTCCAATTTGAGGGAGAGGGATCCTCAGAGGATCCTGGGAAAAGGATCTTCTCCTTCAGAGATGGGGGAACTCCTCCCAAGGAAATATGGGTCCCAAGGGAGTCCAACCCAGACTGGGTAGAGGTGGGGATTGAGCTGTCGCCGCCCATCATTCTATCCCAGAACCAACAATACCGAAAACCCCTGGTTCAAACCCATCCTGGTGACTGCTTCCAAAAGGGGGGTTGGGTGGCCCAGAACCGGAACCAGGGGAACCTAAAACCGAATCAATAGACTGAGTAGATGTGGGGATCGAGCTTTCGCTGCCCATCATCCTATCCCAGAATTAACAATACCAAAAACCCCTAGTCCAAACCCATCCTGGTGACTGCCTCCAAAAAGGGGGGGGGCGGCCCAGAACCGGAACCAGGGGAACCCAAAACCATATCCAGTTGCCAACTTTTTCTTTCAGATTCCCGAGACTCTCCACAGAATTTTGCCCAAATCAGTTCTCTCTAAATGTCAAAAAACAGAAAATTAGCCCACCAGTTGTCCAACAATGTGCATTATCTGTGCCCCCTTGAGGCGAAGAAGGGAACATACTATGCCCCAGTACAAGTACAGCGGCAGGGTACAATTTTGGCACTGGTGGACACTGGATCTCAAGCTACTCTTTTGTCCAAAAGGGCATTTGATGAACTAAATGCAGGAAGGGGGGAGAATTAACAAATTCCTCTCACCTCTCTTCCTGGACAACTCCAGAACTTTGACGGGAAGGAAATTCCTGCCGAGGGGACTGCAGATTAGGACATCAAAATTGGGTGACACAAGGTGAAACACCCGGTCTTAGTAGTGACTCCAGAGGGCACCCCTTGTTTACTAGGGAATGACCTCCTGAGAAGGTTGTCACCCCTAATATATTGCGTAAACAAGGTCCTCTGGACCCAGACTAGCCGACCAATAAAATTAAAGCAGAGTGTCAACTATGTTAGCTTAACGACACCTGCCACATGGTTGAACAAAAATCTGACCAAGTAGAATTTCACTTCCAGAACAACCAAATTCCAGAGTGACAGTAATAGCAGTAGGACAACAGACTGATGGTGGGGGTTGCTCTCTATTTCTGAAAATCAACCTTCCTTCCAGTTTAAGGTGGTATTCCACACTGGAAGGAAACACTCTGAAATTCTTTACTAATCCACAATCAGACATTCCCGCTCCGATAGTCCAGAAAGATGTGAAATCAGATCAGAGCCTGGCTGATATTCAGCAAATTGGAGAGCAGTTGTTCATCCCTGTTCAGGTAAATGAAGGGAAGGACTCTGTTCTTGCCCGAGTGTGTGTGAACAATGGTAAGAGCTTCATCAGCGAAGCCATGTTCCGCCAACTCCCAACAGATCCAGCCATTCCCGCATTCAAACTGATAGACAAATGGGAAATGGACCTTGAAGCACCTAATTCCAAACACCTCCTGCCAAGCAGGTTTATGCTCAAAATCTCCATTGGCAACAAGAGCATAGCCCATAATTGTTGGGTCGTGCGAGACATCATTGCTGCCTTTTACTTAGGCAGTGACATTCTCAATCGCTTTGCCATTAGTTTGGACCTAATAAACTTCAAAGCTTGGTCCCGATTAGCGGATAATCCCATGGGCTTTGATGATCCAGAAAAAGCATTTAGTTCAACTCAATTGCTACCTTATGCAGTTGAAATTCAGATTAAAGAGGAAGTCACCATCCCAGAAAGGACCCGACATTTCTCCCTGGAAGTGAAAGTTAAAAGAGGTCAAAAATTGAAAAACTCTGATGCTTATATTCATCTAAATGCTTCTCTCCAACAGCAAGGGTTGGGGGTAAACCCAACACCATTAGTCAACATAGAACATGACACCATTCCAATAGAGGTGGATAACAGCGACTTAAAGTGTATTACTCTAGCCGCAGGCACCATTATTGGAATGGCGGTTGATGACCGACATTTTTCCATTGATCTAGGAAATTAACTATTAGGACCAATCCCCGAGGACTGTCTTGACAGTGACAGTGATGAAAATACAACACCAGACAGGATCTTTACCCAGCATGGGGGGACATTCCTGGTGTACACCTTTTGCCCTTATGGTAAGGAAGATGTGACTTGTGACTTCAGAGGGGATGAGGTGATTTTCCAGGTCCATGATGGCTGCCTTTCCCACCTGAAGCCTCCGGTCCAAATCATCACTCTGACCAGGGACTTCTCCACCCAGCTGGAGGAGGCCACTGGGATAGCAAAACCAGAAGTCTTTCCAGGCTTCAGGCAGATGGTGGAAGAGAGAGTCATCCTAGCTGACGCCTGTGTGACTCTGGAACAGAAGCAAAAGTTGAAAAAAGTTTTCTTGGATTTCCAAGATCTCTTTGCGGTAGACTCATATGACTGTGGTTGGACCGACATCCACACAACAACTCCCTCGGACCCTGGCATGACTCCAGTGTTTGTGAAGCAATATTAGTTGCCTCTCGCATCCATGGAGTCCCTTACTGAAATAATTAAGAACCTTGAGTCCCGGGGGATAATCCGTCCAGTACACAGCACCTTCAATAATCCGGTGCTGGGAATATTGAAGCCAAACGGCCAGTGGAGACTCTGGGCCGACCTTAGGGAGCTCAACAAATGGGTCCATAGTTCCCGATGGCCTCTGCCCTACATTATCCAAGGGCTGGCCCAGATTCAGGGGTCACGGGTATTCACTGCAATAGACCTGACCAATGGATACTGGAACGTGCCTGTAAGTAGGGAGGACCAATACAAACTGGCTTTTATCTATGGGGACCAGCAGTACACATGGACCTGGACTCCCTTTGGATACCTCAACTCCGGAAATTAATTCAACATTTTCCTACACAAGGCCATGCCCGACCTGGGTGCGAGGGGTAAACTGGCTTATGTAGATGATGTCCTCATCAAAAGTTCAACTGTGGAGGAACACATAGCGGAAATATGTTATGTTCTGACCCAGTTGAGGGCCGCCGGAGCAAAACTTTCCTTTCAGAAAGCACAGTGGTGTCGAACCCGTGTTAATTTCTTGGGGCATGAGATTACTCCTCAGGATCTCTATCCCCAGGAAAAGAAAGTGGAAGCACTTCAGAAACTGAAAGACCCCACAACTCTGCAGGAACTAAGGAGCCTCCTTGGACTGACTAATTACAGCAGAAAGTTAATTGAGGCCTACACAGAGATCACCAGACCCCTGATTCATCTCTTGAAGGGGGGGGTCAAGTGGGAATGGGGTCCAGAACAAGCCGAGGTAGTAAGACAGCTCAAAAGAAGCCTCTCACAAGCGCCCTGCCTAGCTTACCCTGTCAGAAACAAGGAGTTTTTCCTGGAGACAGGGTTCTCTAATATATTCTTGACGGCAGTATTATACCAAAAGCATGACAAGGTCAATAAAGTAATCTCTTATGGGAGCAAAACTTTATCCTATGTGGAGGAAAAATTCAACGATTATGAGAAGGCATTGAAGAATTACCGCCCGTTCATCCAGGGGGAATGCATCATAGTGGAGACTCCACACCAGCCTCTGCAATATCTCCAAAGTGACAGAATCCGGGCCGGAAATGTGAGTAATATCCAAATTACTTCCTGGATCCTGTCACATGCAAGGCTTTCCTGTGGAGGTCAGATATGGCCAAAACAAGAAGAGTCCCCTCGCGCAAGGTCTGGCTGACTTGCATGATTGTGCCAGAGAAAACTGTCTCGAGGACGAAAGTCTAAAAATCAAGGACATCATGGAGGCATACCTTAATTCCCCACACAAAGTCTTTGAAGAGGATTAGTGTGAGGGAATGCCCACTGTCTATGTGGATGGATGCTCTTACCATGTTGACAACAACGGGGAAAAAGAACTGGTGGCATGGGTGAAGGAGTCCCCAAAACCCTCCGCTGGGTACAAAATTGGTCCCTGAAGTAGTCAGGTGGCAGAATTGATGGCTGTGCATCAGGCCATCCACACTGCTGTCCAACATCAACTCCACAAACTGGTCATAATCACAGATTCAGATTATGTACGGAACGGGTTTGTGGAGCACCTGGTTAATTGAAAAACCAGAGGCATGTTATGTGCTAATAACAAACCCGTGAAACATGGGAAGTTAATCCAAAATATTGATGATCTGGTCACCTCGAACGGGATGACCATCTACTGGAAAAAGATCAAGGGTCATTCCAAAGTAGAGGGACCAGACACAACTGGAAATGACTTAGCTGATCAGCTGGCCAAAACCGGGCCATCCAAGGGGATCTAATAGAGATTGAGTCCCTGTTGGGGGAAATCCAGGTCACTGCTATCACTAGGTCCAAGACAAATGCTCACAATGATCTTTCAACTGCACAATGGAGTAAGGAGACTCCAGATGCTGATTTGATTATGGCTCAAAAGGGGGATCCAATAATTGGTAAGTTTTACCAACATATTGAGGACCCTGAGAACTTTCCCCTGACGGATACCGATTACATTGGGAAAGAGGACCTTAAAGTGTTGATGAAATGTCCAAAGATGTTCTGAATCCAAGACGGTTTGTTGGTAAGGAAATCCCAAGCTGGCCATGATCAGTGGGTGGTTCCTACCATTCCGAAGCCTGATGTTAAGTCATGCCCATGATGCGGCCACCGCTGGTCATAGGGGGTTTCATACAACACTTGAAATCTTAAGAGAGGTTGCATACTGGCCACACATTAGGCAGGACCTCGACCAATACTTGAAGGGGTGTCTTGTGTGTGCACAATTTCAGCCAACATCCCTCACACACCGGGCGCCTCTCCAAAAGAGGGGGATGACACTGCCATGGTCAGATTTTCAAATCGACTTCATAGGCCCAGTGATTCGCTCCTCTAGGGGGAATAAGTACATGTTGACTGTTGTTAGGCGGAAACCTGTGCAGTTCCCTCTGGGACCACTGCAAAAGATTTAGGACTACAGGCGTTGACGGTGAACCCACTTGGTAGCAGTCTGCACCACACAGATTCACGTGGTAGCTGTGGCTGAGCAGTCAGACTTCTCTCAAGACAAGTTGAGCAGTATGTGGAGTATACAAAATAGGGCAATTCTTCACAGCAAGACAAGGAAACACGCAACGAGGCTTAGTGTAAAGATTTTAAGGCATTTATTTATAACAGAACATCTATGAAAATCACTATAGAAAATTCACGGCAAACAAATCAAACACAATTACTCTACGAAGCAGAAAACGATCAATCCCCCTAGCAATACTTCGACAACTCTAGGTTCTACTGGTACCACTTATTTTCAGACAGAGGTGAATACCTCAACCTAGATGACACTCGAATATTAGTTAGGACGGGAGAGAAAAGGATAGGCAGGTTATGAAATCAACACAGTTCAATCCTTCACGGATAAAATGCAAGGCAGGAAGGCAAGAATCACCCTAGATCATAAAGTTCAGAGGCCAGGCCCACTCGGAGAGAGGCAAGGCGCGATGTCCCAAAAGTCTCTAGCGGAGATGCATTCAAGTCTTTGTAGCAAATTGTTATCGGCAGATTGATCTAGTTCAGAACAACAAATGAGAAAAGCTTGGAGGCGACCCAACGGAACAGAGAGGATTAAGACACCTCACTTGAACCGATCGAAAGGGAAGCCAGGCGAACACTGTACCTTGTTGTGGAGGGCAGCTCCGGCGGGGGCAGTTGTTCCTGGTGGTGGATGCACATCGGGTCTTTGCCAAGAGTAGAGATGATCTTGTCGTCGAAGAAAAGTGAAGTCCGGTGCACCACCAGGGAAGAGACCAGCCGCGGAGTGCTCCGTCACAAGGCACCACCTTTTGGTCGCGGTACAGGAGTAGTGGCTATCCGGTTGCCGGGGTGCTCTGCAGGGGCAATTCGACCACTGCGTCCTGAGGGGAATAAAAAGCAAAGGGGACTGGTTGTTCCCACCAGCCAGGGGAAGAGACTCTCTGGCAGGGAGATCTCCTCTGTCGTCGGGAAGTGGTGAGTCGGTTCCGCAGGGCTCCACCGGAGGTGTCGTCGTGCAGGTCGGCTTAGCGTTACCCTTGTCGGATTCTTAGGTCCTGTGGCGACTTCTGAAGATCCAGTCCCAAAAGCCCTGCTTTTATGCAGAAAACCCCCATTCATTCAGCCTAGCTGTCAATCAACACATGCTAAGTGGTGAGCGGGAAGGCTCACCACTTGGGCCAATCACTCCAGAGTGCGACCTGAGTTGGCAAGGCAACTCGGTCCAGGGTGCCTAAACCCCCTCCCACACCCCTCTGGTAACCCAGACAGAATGGCACCACTTTGGAGGGTCTCTGTACAGAGCCCGCCAAAAGTGGAACAAAGGGCTCAACCTTTGGTTTAGGAGTCACAGAGACGAACACAGACGCCATTTTAAAAACTGAGTTCTGGCAGAAAATACCATCCGATAAACTTATTTAAGATAAGTAGATCGATGGTGCGTTAGAGATTAACGAGAAAAAGTATCAATCTCCAACAATGGGACGAATCCCATAGGGTTATGTCCGTGGTCGAATATAACAAGTAGTTTCCACTGCCACCAGCCAAAACTCGACGAGGGGGGACGGGACAGTGCCCCCGCGAGTAACAGATCCAGGAGTAGTCGAATTACCCCTACTAGTACGTCCACAATAAGATGCTTTGTACTAGTTCTGTTAGTAAATTTAGGTCTAGTAAAGCCAATGGTGACTTTACATGCCCGGGGAGACAGTAGTCAGTCCCCGGGTATGGAGTCTATGGTGGAGGTCCGCTAGGACGCCCCAGTGTTACAGCACGTAGGGTGCGGTGTAACACACATAGAAAAACATATGAGACCCTATGGAGTAAAAGACCCCATAGCCCATAGAAGACATTGACATTCAAAGGAATTACACACATACATGTCCAAGATTGGGAGAAAAAGAGTCTCACTCTTGGCAGGATGGAAAAAACAAACTCCCGAAATCCAGCAAAGCTGCTGGGGGACTCACTAGTTTAGGAAATTCAGCCTAAACAGAGAATTCTCCCTAACAACTGTGACATGCTTATTTACCAAATGTGTGGAATGTCTCCCAGCCCCAAACTGCAAGGCAGAAACTGCAGCTGCCCTGATGATAAACCACATCTTCTCTCGGTTTGGTCTACCTCAAAGGATTGAGTCAGACAGAGGTAGCCATTTTACCAGCAAAGTAATGACTAAGATGTAGGAGATACTGGGGGTTAAAAGGAAGCTACACATTGCTTACCGGCCAGCCTCTTCTGGTGCAGTGGAGAGATACAACAGAACCATAGTGAACATCTTAAAGAAGTTTGTGGCAGATTCTGGGCCAAGTTGGGATATCCGATTACCTCTGGTCCTAATGGCCATCAGATCTACCCCTTCATCTGCAACTAAAATGTCACCATTTGATCTGGTCCTAATGGCCATCAGATCTACCCCTTCATCTGCAACTAAAATGTCACCATTTGAGCTAATGACTGGACGCAAGATGGTGCTTCCCCAGCATTTGCTCTACAGGACCCAAGAGCAGACATTGATAAATGCCTCCACAACTCATGAGTATGTGGAGAATTTAAGGAAACACCTTCAACATGCTTTTGCCTATGCTCAGCGGAATCTACAAAGATCAGCTGATAGCATGAAGACCCATTACGATTTGAAGACCACCCGGAAAGAATACAATGTGGGAGACCGGGTCTATCTATACAATTTCCAAAGAAACCAGGCCGAACAGCGAAAATGTTTGCCTACATGGAACGAACCGTTTGAAATTATAGACAAGATCTCCCCAGTTGCCTACAAGATCCGCATCCCCAAAGGTAGTTTGGCAGAAAGGGAAGACAAGTGGGTCCATATAAATCAGCTAAAGAGTTGCCATCCCAGGCACACTCTGCAGCAACTGGAGGAGTCCTCTGCAATACCAGAGGGGGCAACTCCAGAGTAATTCAGTTCCAACCCTAAAATATTCCACATATAGCCTATAAAATTCTATGATTCTTGAATGCAAATGTATATGTTCTTGTCTCCTGATTTAAAAAAATAATGTATATGTTCATGTCTTTTGATTTATAAAATGTATATGCCGCCCCACTATATCAATAGTGATAGAGAAATGTCTACGAATAGGTATTGCCGCTTTGCTTTGTCATCCTAGGAGAGATACAACCATGGAGACTGACCAGGGAAGATGACCTGGGGACCGGGAGCAAAGATCAGAGGGGCCCGGGGTACTGCCCAATACTCCCATCAGGACTGGCGAAGAGAACCGATCGATCCACCCTGATGGAGGAAAAGATGCTGAACTTTGTCATCTGCGGAATCGGAAGAAGATGATGCGGACATCCCAGCGCGTGGATCAAAACATCCTTTGCACCCTGACTCCCCCTCGACTCAAAATCAAAGCGCAGTCGGGCGGGGGGGCTTGTCAGGAGTTTTAACCCATGTTCGAGTTATTATGCTGCAACATTTGGGGATGTAGGCTCAGAAAATCCAAGATGGCCGAAAAAGCCCACATTGCGCCTGAATCCAGGAAAACCATGCAGTTTTTGCGCACACCAAAATGGTCGCCTAACCTGCCACCCACCAGTGCGAGCATGGTGGGCCAGAAGCGCCATGAGTGAAATGTGGTACCAAAGGAAAAACAGCAGTGCCTGTTAGCTCAAAAAGCGCTTTGAAATCACCTTTGTTTCTCTGAAATGCAAGCTAAAAATGCCTATTTTAAACATTGCAAGATATTCAAAAATCTCACTGAACACCAGCAGACATTTGGCAGCATGAAGTCTTGTGTGCATACAAAATCTGGGAAAAGAAAGAGCCTAAAATAATGTTCATAACAAAACTGGCTGAGCTGTGGATGTCAGCAGCTTAACTGAAATTGGACTTAAAGCCACTAAAATTGAAATTTTTAAAATAAATGAGTGACCTACTTTGAGTGTCACATAGGTTGCAACTGTTTAAATGTCATAGTTTTGAACTTAGAATCAGTGATCTAGCTGCATGTGTAAAAATTGTAAGTTTGTTTTGAATGAAGAAACACTGGGAACAAAAGTGACATTTGGCTGAAGCCTGGCTGGAAGAGATTGAATTCTGCCTGACAACTACCCCCGACAGGAGTTGAAACTTGCCACGCAACTGCATTCCAGGCCTGGCTGCCTTCTACTGTTCCCACCAAAAGGAGATGACACCTCCCTGATTGAATCAGGGGAGGAGCACATGGGAGCAGGGAAACAGAAAAATGAGCCTTCCTTGGCTCAAGCAAATGTTAAATTAGGGGGGGTCGTAAATGGCTTCCTCTTGAGAGAAACAGGGAGGGGCAGTGCCTCTGTCAGCAACTTCAGTTGGAAGAAGTGGACAAACCAGAAATCCCACCATGTGCTTTGGGAAACCACACCCCTCTGGGCCAGAGCATAATTTTAAAAAGATGGATAATTCATAGCACGGACTTGTCAAAATTATATAATTAATATCATTATTCTTGTGATTTTTCTGTGCACATTTTAAGAGGTGTTAGGACTCTGTGGTATGTTCTGGGGGGTAGTAGCAGAAAATAAGGTATTACTCTGGATGTCTGTATGTTAAAATTCTGACACTTTATCATCTGATGCCCATATTCCTTGTGCATGTTTGTGTAAATTCTGGAAAAGTTTAGAGGTTGTGTTCTTGATGAAAAGGGCAGAATTCTTTCAAAAGTGGACACAACATCTTACAAAGACAGGGATCGGATGGTTTGGTGCTACAGAAAATATGTTAACTGGACATATGATATTAGAAAAATGGTACATAGATAAATATGTATTTGGAGCAAAATAGATTTGTGGGCAAATTGACAAGGGGAGTGTTCTTTCTGTATGCCATAAAATTAATGCCTGATGACACTCCATCCTTCCCCCAATCAAGGGAGAGAGGAGGACTTGGCCAATTATAAGTTGTGAGGGGCAGGCTTAGTTATGCCACGCACACACCCATTTTCTAAAGACATAAAAGGAACACCAAAACCCAGGTAGAGAGATCCACTTTCCACTTTCTTGTGACGCATTCTGCCGGACCAGACAACATCCAGAAGGACCATCTCCAGAACCAGAGACCAGACCACTCTGCAGTGCCAAGAACTTTTGCCAGAACCAGAGACCAGACCGCTGTGAAGTGCAGAGCAGAGCTGACCCAGAGAGCTGTGACTTCAGAACCACCCGCCAGGAGTCCAGTCCAAACCTGATCAGACCTTGACGGCCTATTTCAAATTTATAGTGTGAGTACTCAGCTAGAACTGTGCCAGAACTAATCTCTTAGTTTAAAATAATCTGATTCAAAACATTTGAACCTGTCCAGAACTGCATCATAGGAATCGTGTGTTCATTCTGTCATTTCAAAGCTGTAAAAGTGTAATTTTGTCATTCTGAAGTTTACTTTAATTTCGAAAAACTACCTTCACAAATTCGTCCGTATCTTTTGAATCGTATGTGCTAGAAACGAGATGTAACTTTCATTTGAAAGCTAAGATTCTAATCTTTTCAACAAGCCTTATATTTATTTATGATTGCAGCGAATTTACATTTTGCTTAATTTCAACCATGTGTAAAAATATCTGTCTTTTGCTTCCGTCATTGAATTCTGTTTTCAATCTGATAACCATCCCTGAATCATTGATAGTGCTTACCTGAACTAATATTAAGTAACTATCACCTACCCTGAATCTCCTATAGGGAATTAAAATAATTTTTAGCATAATTTCACTTCCTTGCAAACCACTTTTAAAGTATTTTGCCTGTGTTTTAAAATCATCCCTGTGACCTAAGCTTGCTAGGGGGGAACTGAACTACATTTGATTGTATTCCTGAGAACTGTGTGCACTCCTTTCTATCTTCTATTGCATAGGGGGGGATTGAATTGCCACCAGGAGAAAAGTGAACATATTATCTCTTGTGAAACCCTACCAGTTATTTCTGTACTGCATTCTTTCCATCATTGTTTTTCCTTGAAACCATAAAAGCATTCTCAGTTACCTTTTCCTCCCTATACTAACTCTTAAGTAATTAAATCAGTGTGCTAGTGTAACATCACCCCGTGTTGATCACTGTCATATTCTTAAGTGTGATATCAAATATTAATTTATTATAAAAGTGTAATATATATATATTGTTTAATTTTCCAATAAATCTTTTAAATTGCACAACAAACCTACTTCTTGGTTCAGTGAGGTCAGGGGGATTCAAAGAGAGGGGCGTTATATAAAGGTTTATCATCCAGAGTATAACCTGTCATGAAAATATATAAATAAGGGCGTCCCTTGGGCATCCCAGAATGGGCACTGACTTAGTGGGATTGCTGAATTGAAGTCACTTAAGAACCACTTATGACAGAGGTGAGCGCTTAACCTTAGATGGCACTCCAATAAATTAATTAAAAAGGGAGGGAAAAAGGCAGAATTAGGAACATTCACAATACCAACACTTTAGGAGAACCAGAGCAAGTCAGACAAGGCAGAGTCTACTGAGGAGCAAGAAAGTCATAGGCCAGGCCCACTCTTGAAGAGAGCCAGGCGGAATGTGTCCAAATTCACACAGTTGAATAGTACTTTTTAAGAGTCGTTCCAAAGAGTTCAAAAAGGGTTGGCTCAAGTTAGGAAAAGTTAGTGAGTAGGTCCCAGGTCACCCCAGGATAGAAAGTCAAGGATTTATGGGACACCTTGAACAGTCTGTTGCAAGGGAGACCAGGCGTAACTCAGTACCTGAAATGGTGAGAAAGCTCCAGCGGGGCAGTTGTTCCTGGCAGCGGGTGCAAGTTGGTGCTTCGTCCAGGGGAAGAGGAGATCTCGACTTGGAGGAGAGCTGGAGGTCGTTGCACTGCCAGGGAAGAAAGCAGCCGTGGAGTTTCCCGGTTAAAAGGTACTACCCTTTTATTCGCGGTAGTGGTGAAGCGTGGCTATCCGGCCGCCGGGGTGCTTGGCATGGGCGATTCGACCACGGGAAGATCCAGGAAGGTGAAAAAGAGGGCAAACTGGTTATCCCCACCAGCTCAGAGGAAGAAGACTCTCCGGGATGAAGATCTTCTCTGTCGTTGGGAAGTTGTGAGACGGTTCAGCAGGGCTCCACCGGTGGTGACATCGTTGCAGGTCGGCTCAGCTTCTCCTTCTTCGGATTCTTTGGTCCTGTGGCGACTTCTGAAGTTCCAGTCCCCAAAGCCCTGCTTTTATGCAGAAAACCCCCATTCATCAGTCCTAGCTGTCACTCAAACATGCTAAGTGGTGAGCCGGGCGGCTCACCTCTGGGCCAATCACACAAGAGTGTGACTTGAGTTGCCGAGAAAACCACACACCCTGTAGACCCAGACAGAGTGGCACCACTTTTGGAGGCTTCTGTAGAGAAGAAGCATCCAAAACGCCAAAAAGTGGAACAAAGGGCTCGACTTGGATTGGAGTTACAGAGGCGAACACAAACGCCATTTTAAAACCGAGTCCTGGCAAAAAGACCCAACCGGGGAATAAATATAAAATAAATAACCCGGCGGTATCTTTAACATTGCACCAAAAAGTGGTGTGTTTAAAATGAATGGGAAAATCCCATAGGAAATATTCTGGTGGAATATTTTGCGTGGTAACCACTGCCACCAGCCAGAAACTCGACGAGGGGGGACTGCACAGTGCCCCCTCGAAAAACAGGCCAAGGGCAATCTAAAACAGTACTACCAGTACTTCCACAATATGATGGTTGGTACAGGTTATGTTCACAATTTAAGACTAGTAAATTCAATGGTGACTTTATATGCCCTGGGAGACAGTAGTCAGTCCCAGGGTATGGAGTCTATGTTGGGGGGTCACTATGACACCCCGGTGTTACTGCTCTGACGTTGCTGTATATCACACTTACCAAAAACCACATGAAACCCTTTGGAGTAAAAGACCCCATAGCCCATAAAACACATCACAAAGTCAAAGGATATCTCAAATCATGTCTAAGAGTGGGAGAAAAAGAGTCTCACTCTGAGCAGGAGAACAAAATAAACCCCAAAAATCCAGCAAAGCTGCTGGGGGACTCACTAGGCTTGGGAAATTAGCCTTAACAGAGAATTTTCCCTAACAATGATGACCCAATCTGTTCTTGATCCAGACATATATTCGACAATTGCAATATCATCAGATCTGGTGTTAGGCAATGCCAGGAAACAATGCAATAACTTCATAACATTTGACCGGTTCAAGATTACCTCATTTTTTTCATCAAGAATATTTTCCAACTCTACTTTCCACATGCCAACTTCAGATCCTCACTGAGTTTGTTTTTGTTGCTGTGCTGTGCTTGCTGTGCTGATGTTTGTTTTGGATTTAATTTGGAAACAGTGCTATCGGCTTTTAGAGTTGCATTTCTTTTTGAATGGCTTTGACATTTGGACATAGCAGAGGCAACTCTGACTTCTGGCTTTGCATTGACTTTTTGCTGCCCATCATGGCAGTCACCACGACGTGTAGACTTTCTGTTGACGAATTTGGGAGAATTTGCATGTGGACTTGTGATCTTTGCCACAAAAACACCTTCAGCTTCCACAAAAGATGCTTCTACATCCAAAGAGTAGGTTGAAAGGTTACACAAGTCTTTCGAGGAGTCAGCACTTTATTCTTCAGAGAGCTCGATGTCTTCTCTCGCTCTCTTTGTGGGCTTTGCAGTTAAAAGCTCTGCCTTATTAGCGGTTTCCGTTTAGCATTTCAACTGAAAATGCCCAGCAACAGATCCGCATTTGGCGGATGCTTCTACCCACGGGGGCGTAGTCAAATTTCGAATTAATTTCTTCGCTTCATTGGAGCGTGCTTGTTTTTGTGCAGGCCCATCCTTGGCATTTTTCAACAGTTTCATTTTTTTACCATGAGGTAAAGCCACATTTTTGGCTACTGTTTTAATTGATTTGGCATTCCAAATGAGACTTTGTGTGCAGCATCTGCGCAGTCTTCAGTAAGAGGAATTGGTGTTGCGATGCCCAGTTCCAACTGAACCTTCCCATTGTGACCCTCCTGATTTGGACTTGTTACAATGATCTTTGTTTTCAAGCCTGCAACAATTTTCGGAGGTACTGATGGAAATTCCGCCGACAGCACCGTAACCTTCAATTATTCAATTTTTTTTATTTCTTTTCGACTTGTTTGAACCTTCACTTTCTGGGGTGGTTATCACACAATCTTCGAGATTTTCCTTAGGTATGGGCAAAGACTGTAATTTGTCTCCCTTTTGCTGTGTGATAAATTGTTCTTCATCCGACGGTAAGCTTCTTTTGTCGTTGCAGACACAACTGTAAATAGCAGGGCAACAAAGTGGTCTCGCAGGGACATTATGGGCCTCATTACACGGAAGGCGGTAAGCCATGGCGCAATTAGCGCCATGGCTGCCGCCGGTACCTTACCGGGTCCGCCTTGGTGGATGGCGGAATTAGCGCCATATTCCAAGGTGTGTGGGGGCGCTAATTCCGCCATCCACCATTGCCGCTTCACCATTGCCAGTCAGCCCCATAGGGCTCCATGTTAATGGTGAAGGTGCTAATTACGGTACCGCAAATTGCGGTACCATAATTAGCACCAAGGTCCCTTTGCGGGTCCCGTACTTAACGCCTGTAAAAACTAGGCGTTAAGGGAGGACCCGCAAAGGGACCTCGGAGTAAGGCAGTAAGGGTTTACCGGTACCGTGCCCTTACCGGTACCGGTAAACCCTTACCGCCTTCCGTGTAATGAGGCCCTATGTCTTATCCACTTTGTGCATTCCAGGACTGCTTCACTAAGATCTACTTTTTCATGTGATTCACGTTTTGTTAACTCATTAAGACGAGACTGCCATTGGCATGAGGAAGCAGTTTGTGATCCAATCTTTGGGAGAGGTGTTCATTACATTTTTCCAGAGCTAACAACTTATTGTTTGCAGTGATCAATAGAGAACTTTGATCTCGTACCGCTTCATTAAAAGACTCATATAATTTCATAAAAGGTAACAGCGCGATTGACGTGGCTGCTAACACATTATTATGAATTTGCAACCCCACAGCTATGGATATGTTTCCCTTATTATTTGAGACATCTTCTATTTGCTTTTTAGGTGCAGATGGAACAGGGCAAGGGCAATGTGTTTCGTTATCGACAGCCACCTGTGTTTTTTCCAACGATCATCGGATGTCCTTGCTGCTGTTATCTTCATCGTGACCACCATCAGTCAAATCTAGGTTTATACAGGCAAACACTGGAGGCTGGCCAATAATATTTGATGATTTCCTGATTGCGTGATAAACTTCCTTCTTTGTAGTACTGACTTTTAGTCCATTCTCAGGCATGTTTGCATATTTTTGAATGAAGCTGGCATTGAGACGTTCGGGCATTGTCAAGAAGTCGGCTTTCAGCCGTTCGGTTAGGCGGGCTTCGCATTCAGCAACATCGTAACCCACTGAGGGACTAAAAAAAGCAGTTTGTGGAGATGCCTTTATGGACGATGCATCATTAGATCTTGTTTTATGAACAAGCATTTCCGCATCCACATTTATGTCTGTTTGAACCACGTGGGCGACAGGCACAATCCTGTTGTGAGTCGCCATTTCTGGGTCTGTCATGCAAACAATTTTAAGCGCAAGCTCTGGGCATAATGTATCTTTCATCAATATCTCTTTTGTGAAATGGGCTAAGCTGAATTGATTGCCATTTGAGGGTAAACTCTTCTCCACTGAGGATGGGACTGGTGAGTGTAACGTGATCTGATACTTCCTTTTTTTATCGTGTGACACTTGTAAGACATTTATAAGTTCAGCAGGGCTACCTGCTAGAACATCTTGAATGACTAAATAATCTTCAGTGAGTAGCCGCATTTCTATTCTAGAAGGTCCAAATCTATGATGTCAAATGCAAAAGGAACTTCTGAAGCGTCCATGTAGACCGAAGAAAGGGGAGCTCTACTCACATTCAAGGTGGGAGCAAAAGTGCATGGTTGTTCTGTCAAGGGTTTTGACCCATGTTGAATCAATAGACTGGGTAGATGTGGGGATGAGCTGTCGCCGCCCACATTCATGCCAGAATCCAGGAGAACTACGCAGTTTGCGCACACCAAAATGGTCACCTAATCTGCCACCAACCAGTGCAAAGAAAGGTGATTCTGTTCAAAATCCGTTTTTTTTATGTCAAAAAGTTGCTAAAATCATGGGCACAAGACCACTCTAAAGATACAACCTTCTTGTGGGGGGTTCCACATCACCACTCTACTGTAAGGATGCCATCAAAACAATGTCAAACAAGGGTCCTATACTATCAAGCAAAAGACCACTCTATTGAAATGCATTAATTCAAGACAGATCCCAAAAATGGGTGCAGTACCAGCTTTGCCCACAAACCGGCGCTAGCGGTCTAAACTCTGACAGTAGGACTGTATCTCAGGAGTGCAAGAGGATCCAGCCTAACTGGGACTTCAAAGCCTGTTGGTTAATTAAAATTCTTAACCACCTGCTGTTCCCAGAGACAATCTGATTCAATTAACAGGCCAAGAGGCTGGGAAACCTTCTCACCCCAGAGACCCACACAATGGACTCTTTCCCTTGAATGGAGTATGTTAATTTTGGATGTGGACTGTAAACAGAGCTCTGCCTGGGAGCAGGGACATGTGAGCTGACCCACCCAGCTTCGAGGGGCGGGCCAGACTTGAGTGTGGATTCCTATTGCAGCAAATATATGTTTAAGTTAAAAGCTTCTAAAATATTGTACTAAGCTCACAAAAGTGTGCAATTTGGAGAACCTTAATCCAAGAAATGTCCCCACAATTCAAGTCTTGATTCAACTTTGTACCATGTTCTGAGGCGAAACCCCTCTATTTATTGATATTACAGACACCGGGTTTATGCTAGAAACCTAGTAAATTACTGGAATGTGTGTAGAAGGAGGGTGTACATTGGCGTAATTTTTATACAGATTTAACATTGGTAAACCAATTAAAAACAAAATCAAGTTGTCATTTTTTAATGCAAGCCCCCAGGAAGATCATAGTCGGACAAGCATGGACCATAAGGAATCTGTAATATGTACATGTAATTTCAACAAATTGTGTATCTGGGAAATATGTATTTGGATCAGAAATAGATTTGTGTGCACATTGACAAGGGGAGTGTCTTTCTGTAAGCCATAAAGATGACACACAACCCAGCTCCCCAATCAAGGGAGAGATGAAAGCTTGGCCAATGATAAGTGAGAGGGGAAGGCTTAGGTAGGCCCAGGCACACACCCATTTTCAAAACACATAAAAGGAACATTGAAACCCAGGTAGAGACATTCACTTTCACTTTCTTGTGGGACGCTTTGCCGGGAGACTTTAGACTTCACATCCAGAGATCCAGACTTCAAATCCATCAATCTCCAGAGACCAGAAATTAACTCCAGAATTTGTAGCAGAGAGGCCTGAATCCACAAGCTGAATCCTCTTCAGCAGTCCTCAAAACCAACCAAACTATTCAACAGCCGGGCGAGCTGTTTGAATTCTTTGCCAAGAACTTTTGCAAGAACCTGTAGCAGTATCCAGCAAGCAGTGCTGTATCCAGAACCAGAGAGACCCAGACCAGATCGCCGTGAAGTGCTGTGCGCAGAACCAGTCCAAGTGGCGAGAGGACCGCAGCCAATCCTGACCCGATCCGTGACGAAGTCGCATTCCTGTCCAAAATATAGTGTGAGTACCCAGCTAGGACTGTGCCAGAACTAATCTCTTAGTTTAAAATAATCTAATGAAAGCTATTTTAGCCTATTAGAGCTGCCTCCTAGGATCGTGTCAACCTGTCATCTTTAAAACTGAAAACTGTCATCTGTCATTCTGAGCTTTGAAATTTCAAATCCGAAAAACTACCTTTACTAAATCGGCCGTATCTTCGGAACCGTTTGGGCTAGTAGCCAGTTTTAACTGTGAACTTAAAGCTAAGATTCTAAGCTTTCCAACGAACCTAAAACTTGCTATCCCTTATAGTGCCTCCGTAAATGCGCTCGACGCACGTGACTAAATTTGCCACGATTTGACATTTTGCTTAATTTCAGCCACGTGTAAAAATATTTGTCCTTGCTTTCCTTGCTGAAATTAGTGTGCAACCTTACAATCATTCATAGAGCATTGCTAAAGTGATCCTGAATTGATTTAAGTATCTCTCACTCACTCTGAACCGCCTATAGGCAATTAAAAGCAATTTGAGTATATTTGTCACTTCATTGCCACCACATTTAAAAGGATTTGGCCTGTGTTTAAAACTCCTACCTGTTTTCCTCTAAGCTTGCTGGGGGGAACTGAATTATATTTGATTGCATTCCTGAGAACTGTGTGCTTTCCTCCCATCTCTTTACCTTGCATAGAGGGGGGGGGTGAATTGTCAAAGAAAAGTGATTACATTGTCTTTTGTTGAAGTCATATCAAGTTTATTTTCTGTACTGCATTTTCATTCATCATTGCATTGTCCTTGAAGCCATAAAAGCATTCTCAGCTACGTCATCTTCTCTATATCACTTCTAAGCCATCAAAAAGAGTGTACCACTGTAACATTATCCATTGTTGATCACTATCATCCTCACAAGTGTGCTATCAAATATTAATTTACTATAAAAGTGTGATAGATATATATTGTTTAATTTTCAAATAAACCTTTAAAATTTGCAAATCAAATCAAATTCTTTAATGTGATACAGTATGAAATAAATTCAAACTTTACACATATAATTTACATATTACAATTACATATAATACAAACATTACATTATATTTAATTCGAACCGTATACACATATGTACTAATAGAATCATACTTGCAATCAATGGACCAGAAAAAAATAGAAAACGATGTAACTACCAATCGCATAATCTTCATTAAGAATCTATATCCTAGTGGTAAAAATCCCTGGTTAGCACGCTCGGAACTGTTTGCAAAATTTGCAAAACAAACCTACTTCTTGGCTCAGCGGGGTCGGGGGGATTCTGAGAGAGGGGTGGTATATAAGGGTTGTCATCCAGAGTAAATGAACTGGACATAAAAATACATCAATAAGGGCTTACATCAGCATCCCAGACTAGGCATTGACTTAGCTGTAGTGTTGAATTGAAGTTGCTTACAGTTCAGCACCTTTATGTATCGAGGGAGAGCACTGAATGCATATCTCAACATCAACATCAACGGTCTCGCCTGCTGATGGACTCACCACATTTAGGCTTAGGGCGGTCGAAACCAAGGCCGCTAACGACAGCACTCCACAGGCATCAACCACAGCTGCAACAATGTTCATAGGGCTAGTCGTAAGATCACAGGGTAAAGCCGGCTGCATGCTTACCTTTTGGTGCGAGGCCTTTGAATATAGACGCCGATGTTGTAGCAGTCTATTTCACGTTTGTGGTCCAGCAGCAGCGCTCTGGTTTTCCATCCGGCTTCCTGAGGCTTCCAGAGGCTACCTGAGGGGGACTGGGACTGACTGAACTAAGCTCCGAACTCGTGCAGCGCTCCGCGAAGGAAGTCGGTTTTTAAAGGCAGTCTTGAAAAATTAAAGTGACAGGCACCAAGTCGGACTCGTGGCAGCAGCTCCTCACAGGACAGGACAACACCACACAGCGGCTGGGGCTGACTGAACTCAGCTCCAAAATCCACACCGCTCTCCGCGCAGGAAGTCAGTTTTTGAAGGCAGTCTTGAAAAATTAAAGTGACAGGCACAAGTCCGACTAGTGGCAGCAGCTCCTCACAGAACAGGACAACACCACACAGTGGCTGGTGCTGACTGAACTCAGCCCCGAACTCCGCAATAATGGGGATAGCATCATGAACGAGTTTTACAGTTGCACCACTGTCATATATTGAGGGCCCTTACATGATGATAGTGTTTTAGGTGATTTACTGTCACAATACATGCATATATAACATTTTCACATGCCTCACGAACATGTACACTACCATGGCGGTACAGGCAATTATTGTGAGCCCAACATAAATATAATGTTTTACAGTAGCAATTCTGGCATACATCATGGGAAGAGGCATTGTAACAATATCTCTACACAACCATTTTGTCTCAGAATATGTGTTGTAAAATGCACCATTAGAAACCATCAGTTTAAAAATGTTTGTGGTGGGCATTCTCCTCAAACCCATCTAGCTCACTTTGTGCTCCATCATGTGCTCTTTTGTTCGAGCCAGTGTGGAGTAAATAATCACAATTTGCATTTTGTTACAGTACTGTTTGGCCTAAAGAGTGTCCTTTAAGCCCTCTATTTCCCCTACCCGAGGTCAACATGGAGTTGTACTATACATGTGAAGCACGTTCAGTGTGACATATCTGCAGGTCACATCACTTAACTAATATTTTCTTATTGACAAACATCGACTGCTCTACCACAACAGATGTATTGAATAATTTCATTCATTTTGCTTTTACCCCCCATGTCAGCCCCCCGCCAAGGGGGTGAATGCTATTCCCACCCTCGGATTTACTGGGGTGTGGATTGTTTTCCTTTTTTTGCTTTTTTGTCCAACAGGATATCAGCTCAGCTTGAGCCCATCTCCCGTCACAGAAAAGAAAAAATAGCCACTGCCATTAACATGGAAAAGGGCCATACACAAAATGTTCCAAAATGGCTACCGTCATTTGAAAAGGGACCTAGTCCCTTTTCTATGTTAGGCTGCGGGTGTGGATGGTTAAAGCACAATTGCTCCCGCGAAAGGCAGATTGTGATTTGTCAATCTGTCTTTCCCGGATGCGAACATGATGATTTGCAATAGTATTTTGTCACATCAGGATCCACATACTGTTCTTAACATGCAGAAAATAGCATATTTTTACATGAGAGTTCAGTAAAATTACCTAGAATAGACTGTGGTAAGATGCAAACTCCTTTCGTTAGAACGGAGTAATATGAAAAGAGACCTTTATAAGCCGATAAAAGGAGGTGGCAGATATCTCGGTGCCACTTATACGCACGCTGCTTACAGGTCTCTGAAGGGATATAGGAGCCACCCTGCAAGATACAAGTGACATAAACATTTATTACAATCGAGTGTATTTCTATTTTTAGATGCAAATTATACTTCATTTTCTCTACTATTTATCTAGAGTCATGCCTTTCTCTAATAATTAACCACAGCCATTTATGCAGGTTTAGACTGCCAATGAAACATTCCTTTAGCTCTCAGTAAGCAAGCAAACCTCTTGCAAAATGTCTTATTTAAGAATTCAGTGAACCCTATCCGGGCGTCTTGAGGACATGAACAATGTAAGGTAGCTAAACAGACAGTCAGCGAACATGTGTTTTACCCAATGATTAGGGAATACATGAACTGCTTGTAGAAGAGACATGCTTCCCACTTTAAACATTGAGACTGCTTGAAAGATGCTTAGACAATGTTAAACAAGCATATGTATCTGTCAATGTTAAAGTAGGTTATCAACAGGGATGTTTGTGTTGTAATGCTGCAAAGGAGAATGAGGCAAATTACGCGAGTTAAGATACTACTATATGGCAGAGTTATACAATCTGCTTTGTTCTGGGTGCAGATGATGGAATATGTACTCTATGCTTCTTAAAACTTCTCTTAGCAGCAAATGCACATTTCATGGAAGGTAGACAGTATACCCATGTGATGTATTCAGTCTCATTGCGAGTTTAGGCAGTATTGGTCACTGGGGCCGGGTGTGCACAAACATTAACGTGTCTATTTGTTTTTAGGACCAGGATCTTAAAGAGAGTTATTCAAAGCAGGGAAACAAGCATGTACTTCAAAGAGTCCCTTGGACCCTTCTATTGCCAGAGGTAGGACATCATGGATATCATGAATATTGCAGCATCTGACACTGAATATGACAGCTTTAATAGCTAGCACGTGGAGGGCACGAGATATTCACAGCTTTCAAAGTTGCATGGAATATGACCAATCAGACTCAGTTCTCAACGCTATGAAGGTGCCTTTGTGTGTAGATTTCCGAATTATGTGTCCTGCTACTGTGACATTTTGGTACATGGCAATGCTAGGGCAGTCATGGCCTTTAACATCCCGCAAGCCCAAGTTAAGGAAGGCCCGAGTGTAGGGAGGGCCTCAGCTCAGGCTGTGGGACGTTAAATGCTACGTCCACTCCCACTCCACCCTTGCAGGGGCGTGAAAGCTATTCACACCTCAGGATTTTCCAGGGTGTGGATAGTTTTCTATTTGTTTCTTCCCCATCGGCAGATGGGCTCAGCACACAGTGTGCAAGCTCAGTACCTGATGAGAGAATGGCCACTGTTTTTTTAAAGGGATATAGTGCTTTTTTCATGTTGTTGGTGTGAAAGTACATTTACATATAATAAAAAACATGGGGGCCATCATTCCTTTTCTATTTTAATGCCGGTGCACTAAACACATGGACACTGCCATGCCTTTTGTATGGCAATGGTGGCATATAGAGTCTGAAGGGAACTTGTGAGTCTGGTGACATCACGACTCGTGGAACACAAGGCACAGGGCCTGCTGGTCCTCCTCACAGTACAGTGGTAGCAGCTTGTGGAGCTTCAGGCAACTGCTGGGCTCCCTGGAAGCTAGCTGCTCGGCCAGCTCTTCCATGTTTGCAAGTTGCTGTTTGGGACACAATTTCTTCCAGCGGGACACCCTGCAACATTGCGGATACAGGAAGACCTTGCCAACTCTGGTTGCTGCAAGCCCGGCAAAAGCCCAGGGTTGTGGAAAAGCTCTGGGCAGATAGGGCAGGAGGCCTCATCTTACTGTCTGAGCACTGGATCTGTTGCGGCGGCAGCAGCCATGGTAAACTGAGTAGGTACACTTTCACTGCACCAAAATAAGATTTACGTCACAATGTAATGGATACATTAATTATTGACAAAATCCTTAACTGGTCTAGTTTGAGTGAAGCATATATGGACAACTCACATTGGGCCTCATTCCGAGATTGGAGGTAGTTATGGCTCTATTTGCGCCATGACTGCCTCCAAAAACGGTACCAGCACCGGTCTCGTTCAATGGGGATTTACCGGTGTAGTCCGACCTTTGCGGGACCAGTAAGTCCCGCTGAAAAAAACATTTGCCATTCCCATTTGAGCCCCCATAGAGTTAAATGGAAATGGGGAAGTAGCTAATAATGGAATCGCAATTTGCGGTACCGTTATTAGCTCTGATTTCCCTTAACGGGTCCCGTCCATAACGCCTGGTAAGAGCAGGAATTAAAGGAGGGACCCACTAAGGGAACTCATAGTAGGGTGGTAAGGGATTACCGGCACCGGTCTCCTTACCGGTGCCCGGTATCCCTTAACGCCCTACTCGTAATGAGGCCCAGAGGCCTCATTACGAGTTTGGAGGTAGCCATGGTGCTATTAGCACCATGGCTACCTCCAAACCCATGTCCTGGTAGTCGGAATGGGGACTTACTGGGTCATTCCAACCTTGGAAGACCTGGTAAATCCCCATTATGAAAACGGAAAACAGAAAGTGGGCCCGTTATTCGCTCCCTGGTCCCTTAGCGGCTCCCGCTAAGGGCGGCTGGTAAAACCAGCTGGCCTTAGTGGGACCCGCTAAGGGTCCTCGGAATGTAGTGGTAGGGGGTTAATGGTACCGGCATCCTTAAAGGCGCCGTTAACCCCTTACCGCCACACTCGTAATGAGGCCCACTGTCTTGTTTTATATGCGCCTTATAAATATCAAATACATAAATAAATACATTGGAAATAGTAGACACATGTGTGAATGTAAGTGTGCATGTACCTTAAAGTGGCACCGCAAACATGCTTTGAAATATAAAACAAGGAAATGCATACAGTGGTTCCAATATTAGCTATCCCTCATTGTGAATTTATTGTCCTTTTTTTTTAAAACTAACTGAAAATAAGGAAACACGTTTTTCACAATAGTGAATCACTGGTATGTAGCCGACACATAACTTGCAACAATCAGTTGTAACAGAACAACTTTAACATGAGAGTACACTGAATACACTTGGCATTAGGGGCTGCAGTTTAGTGATTATTAAATCGAACAGAGTTATTCAAAGTAATGGAACAATTTGAAGATAGTGTGGGTGTGTAGGAAAAAGTGCATGCAGAGGTGTTTGTGGTGAAAGTAATAAGTGCAATGGCAGGAAAGGAGTTTGATGGTTGAAAGTCTTCCATCAGGGTCTGATTTATGGTATAATTGGGCTAAGATAGACGGGTTGACCATTTTGAGCGATCCGAGGTTGACGGGTGCCAATAGTTTGTGAGTGATGATTTACTCCTGTGGCCCGTTACATCATTTCCTGGGCATCAAGGACAGCAGTCGCACAAAGACAGTGGTTGGTATATATTCTGGAAATGTTTGCTTGTATGGATATTGTGCGCATCACTACCCAAAACATGTTTTGCCAAGTGGATTGCATGACTACCAGGTAGGGTGGGGGGAGGGGGGTAGTTGCATGGTTGAAATTTGGAGTGAGGATACAGAACGACATGTGGCATTGGGAGGAAGTTTGCAAAGATACAATGAACGAGATTGGACAGTGCATGGATCTTCATATATTGCCCCTCTAGTATTAAAGCGAGCCCGCTCGCATGTATTCCTGGGGTTTGTTGGTGCGCTCAATGCATGTCAGAGTGGCATAACGATGCCCGTGCTCATCAACGTCAATAGGAGACACATTTGAAGGGAAGCCACGAAGACCTTCTCTTCCGCGACGCGCTAAATGAAGCTGGGCATCAAGGCATGCATTTTATTTTAAGATTGTTTGGATGTTTGCTGGTGAAGACTGGCGATGACGGAAGTATGTTTGGATCAGACGAAGAAATTAGTTGCTTTGGAGAGCAGCGGTCTAATCCTTGGCGACGACTGTTTTTAGTTACGGCCAACAACGTATCATTTGCAGGTCCGTCCAAAAGTGTAATGTTCATATCACATTGGAATGGTGGAGCATTTAGGTGGCGATTACTGCCACACGTATTGATACACAAGTTTGAGGTTGGCATGGGGTGGCAGCAGTGGTTCTAATGTCATCATAGAAATGGCAAAGGATTTTACATAGAGAGATCGGATACAAGGTTTCAAAGTCTGATTTTTATTTTTTTTATTTTATGCGCAGCACACATAACCTGTAGGTAGCTAGGTGCTAGTTTCATTGAATTGTGGGAGTGCAGGTCATTTATAACGCATTGCTCAGAGTGGTCTTGTTTCTGAGACCCGCGAGTTGCCACAGAGCTATCCTCCCGTCAGTGATGAATAGTTATTTGTTCTGCTAACCAAAAGTGTAGACATTTACTGCCCATTGTGTCGCTTTTCTGGTTGTTGATTCGTCATTTTGTAATGCAAGCTGCTTGAGATCGTCTTCCATAGTATACTATGTCATAATGATGTTGATGGCAGGTGATGCTGATTTTCTTCTCCCTTAATGTTCATCGTTTCCAACCAACCTGACAGTTTTTCTTCACCAAGAATTTCAAACTGAATAGTGCCCTCAAATGAACAGCAGATGGTGCTGTGGTCAGTGTTTTCCATGCTGTAACCGATGGAAGTAAACTGTGTATTTTGAATGTTATGTTTCCTTCCTAACAATGTTTTGTCAGTGGTACAGTTCGTTTTCCTTTTTAGTTATTTGCCGATATTTCCTTTCATGCCTTTGTGTGTGTCATGTCCATCCAGGCGTCAGAAAGAATACTCTGTTTTCTGAGTACCGTTGCTGACTGTTGTTCCATTTGAAGGTAAGAGGTCAGGGCCCGAATGCAAAGGTTATATGGGTGTGTGCTGTGATTAGAGCATCGTGCCTGGGAAAGACAGGTTTTCATTTGTCAATCGAATGTGAATTGAAAACATTATCAAATGCTTTCAGATCATGGCATGAAGGTACAACACTTTCCCTTCTAGGGAGCAGTCTCGCTTGTTTTGGAGTGAAGAGCAGGGGCGTTGCTAGGGGGGGAAGGGGGGGAAGGGGGCTATAGCCCCTGATCTTTTGGTTGTAGCCCCGGATAGAATCTCAGGAGCTACAGCCAAAAGACTAGCTAGACCCCAGTCCCAACAGTTCCGACATCAGCGTAGCCCCGGGTCTTTTCCAGACCTAGCAACTCCCCGGATGAAGAGAGAGGGATACAGGTATTTTTGTTATGTTATATATAATTACCTCATGCCTCACATCTACCCTCATGCAGTGATGGGTCCTGGGGACATGCCGGGTGGGCCATATTCAACACAGGTTTATAGATGGACAACTTTCAACTATGCGGTGCCTCCCACGTCAGAGTTCACAGCAACATCGTAGACAACTTAAGCTTTGCTCTCATTGTCAATCAGATCTCATCTGAAAGCCCTTGGTTGAAAATGTTCCGATTGTTGATATCTACCCATCTACAATTATATCTCATATTTTAGCCAACAGGTGTTGCATTCTGGCACTTGTTCAAATAGGAGCTTTCAAACACGTGATCCATCAATTGTGTTCAGTTCTGCTAGTATCGTTTGTTCCCCTTAGGTACAAATAATATGTATTATCAAGAAATAACTACAATTGTAAACATATATGATAAATAATATTCAGTTGCCTAAATCCATTCCTCATATTGGTAAATAAAAACAAAGCAATAGACATACTCATGTGTGAATTAACGGTACAGGTAAAACCTAACCCTCCGTCAAACATGATAAAATTGATGTAATATCTTATGTGTAAAGTTTAGGGAAACAAAATAATCCTCCCACTCAACTTATCATCAGCGATGAGATGCTAGTTTTAGTGACATATACACGCCATTGGCACATGGGGAAGGGGGTTTATGGTTAATATTTCGAATTCAATTATTTCGAATGCAAAAATGTCAAAAAACATTGTCAATTTTTTTATGGTTTAATTTTCTTTTTTTATGCGGGGTTTCCCCCCCAAAATATCTGTGTTTTGTTTTTTTACACCTTATTTTACTTAACAAAACCCCCAAAAAACGTATTAAATAAAAAAATGATACATTCGAAATATATTTTTTTAGACATGTTTTCGACATTTTTGCATTCTAAAAAAATGCGTTCGACATACTGACGGGACACCGGGGAAGGGCTCTCATCCAATCAGAATCCTCCTGTTTCCTCCCCACACCCTACACTCTTGCATGTGGTTAGTCTAGGAATTGGATGTATGTTTTGCTCAGTGAGGCAAGTGCAAATATTTTTTAATCACTATATTATACACTGGTTTAATAATGAGAAGTTAACCTAATCACATTTTAAAAAGAACATGTTTACAATTTTAAGAAAAGTAATATATATATTTTTTAATAGCTTAATGCCAACAAATACACAGCATTGTGCCTCTCAAACTGCCCTTCCTTCTTGCAAAGGGCCAAAGGGTCACAGCAGCAACATGTTTCTTCTGTGAGCACCAAGACAACGTTTAATGTTCCACAAACAGTACATTTTGACAAACAATAGACAGGACATATTGCACTTTCAGACCATGCAGGCAGGTCGTCTGGTTCCTTATATATTCATTCCGAATACCAGCACAGTCTGTACGCATCTCCTGCCTTGCTTCCCCCATACGGTCAATGTGCCCTCAGCGCGATGAAGACATTTGTGAAAGAACGCACAATGAGAATGCATTTTTCCAAACAACAGACTAGTCTCCACCATTCATTCTATGTTTAACCGTAACGAAACTCAGCAACCCAGCCCTGCTTCAAGAGAGTGAATGAGGGGGACAGAGAGAGACAGAGAGTATCAGAGCAAGACTAGACCACAGGGAGAGAGCGAGTTATATTTGTTTAAGATATTATGTATGTTAAAATATCTAATTTCATTATTGTTAAAATGTAAGTGATGCATTTATTGAAAGGATTAATAATGGTTTTATGTGTGTAATACTTGATATTAACAATATGGTGTGTGAGGTTTGTTGTAACCATGAGACACAGATCACATGTGAACTAAAATAAGGTGGGGATTCCATCTTTTTAAGAGTTTGATTGTTGTCTTGTCCTGGCACTCTCAAGGTGACCCCTGCTCCATCAGTGTTGACGCGGAGTGCCTCAATTACTGTGAGCGAATGGGACTTGGGGTGCAGTGCATGAACAAAGGAGGGGGAGCGCACAGTGGCAGTGTATGCGCTGTATAGGAACACAATAGATTCACATTCCCGGCAGCTCTGTCATTTATTCCCATCGGCATCATTAAATGCAGTGTTTTGCTCTGCATCACCCCAGAATGGCAAAGAAGGTGGGACCCCTGATCGAATTCACACACAAAAAAATAATAAAACAACTCAAAAGAAGTTCATGGATAACATCAAGAGATCCTTACATGTCAGTACAACCAGCCATGCCCGGATGCCGGGATGTCACAGAGACAGTGACACTATCTAGAACTGTAGGTAACAGCTCAAGTGCTGCATCCTCACAGACTGTGCCCACAATGTCTGACTCTGAAACCTCCAGCATCAAGCGCAGCCGCATTTCGTCGTCCCATCCCGTTCCATATGTCGGGCCCGCAAGCTCCAGATCCTTGATGTAGTGCTGGCTGAGAGGATTTGAAAACTACTTTGATGTCTCTAACGAGAATACCTCTGGCAAATGTGCCAGTCGACTTCTGATCATCCTGTTAAGGCATCAAATTGAAAATCTGATTCCCACTCTGCCACCAGATCTCTTTGATTTATAAAAGGGAACGAAGCACGATCTAAGTGCGTATTTTGATCCACAAAGGAACATTGATCCTGAAAAAAGCACTTTTAATACTGTGTGTCAGTTGCAAGGATTGTCCATGGATCTGCAAACCTTTGGCCCACCGTGATTTCCGCAACTTCGCGAATGAGGAGTATATTTGACTTCACATAATTGGTGGGTACTTGCCTCCATCCTTTCATAAAAACCTAGCTATTTTGGGCATTTTTTTTATTGTTTAAAGTGTGGATCTAGCTCGAGAGCAGTGGTGCATTGTACAGAGTGTGGGTAGCTACCATTTGGGCTGGCATCTTTAACAGTAATCCAGCACTGCAATGTCTGTGAGTCGGTATGTTTGTCCATTGGAATTAGTCCTTGTCAGGTGTTGTTGAAAGAGCCATGTTTTGAAAGATTTGTGAAATTGGAGAATTGTGGGGGCATTCCAAGCAGACACAGGGATCGGACTTCAGAGGGTAGGTGCATGACAAGAGAAGGATTGTTTGTGGGTCCTCTCTTTGTGGAGAGTTATGATTCAAGCTGGTTAGTCAGTATGTTGCGCGAGTAGCGTGTGCCACCAGTTTTGTGGAGCTTAGCCACTAGGTATGCTTGTGTGCTACTCGTGACTGCTTTGTGTGTGATACATGCATTATTGAACAGTATCCTGGGTTGGAGTGGAAGCCAGTGTAGTTTGCGTAGAATGGGGTTAGTTTCTGTTCTCACGTGCTGCAGTGTGGTGGACTGCTTTTAGGGGAGCCAAGTGAGGAGCTGGGAGCCCTGTCAGGAGAGCATTTCCCCCATCGAAGTGCGACACCACAATGGCCTGCACTACAGTCCAGCAGTCCTGTGGCAGAATGAAGGGTTTGATTTTTTGAAGAGTAGAGATTCAGAGCCAGGCTATTAGGGCCTTTTTGCCTATGAGTTTCATAAAGGACACATTGATGTCCATGCTGAAGCTTACACATTTTTCTGAGTCTGAGAGTTGTAGATCAAATCCTTCTAGGCACATATCAATGAACCATTGTAGGACACATTATTTTTTTAGCATGCAGACCAATTGTCAAATGGGAAATTATATCGTGCCTCCTATTGCAATGAATATATGTATATTGGCCTACGCCAAGCTGCTTGTAAGCCACTTGCGAAGAAATCCGTGTTGCAAGGTCCTGACCTTCGAGTCAATGTAAGCCACCATTTTAGGTCAATCCGTCCGCCATTAAAATGGTGGACGATGACATTCCGAAATACAACATGGCCGTCTTGACCTCTGTGTGTAATTAATATGTAACTTGCCTGCAGGCTACTTGTTGGGGTCGTGAACTGAGACCTTGTCCTTCGCTGACCTGTGTGTAAAGGATTACTCGCGCCAAAGGAACTAATCTGCGAGCATATGTTAAGAACAATGTATCCAAATACTGAACTGAGAGCACTTGTTTAACTACATTATATTAATGTTTGAAGAAGACTTTATGATAAATCCTAAAATATACTGATACCGTGTTGACTTGTTGGCAAATCTATTAAAGGCAAACCCTATGCATATAGATGTGTGAACTCGGCATGAACCCATGATCAGTAATGTATTAGAGGAATATTAACCAGCAGTAGGGTTGGACATCATGTTCACAAACGTATATAAAGTGGGACTATTCTAATGTACAGTCCCAATCGCTGAGCACACCGAACCACGCTGGAGTTCGCTGTGTTGTACTGAGGGCCGATAGCTATCTGTTACTTTTGTCCTTTGAAACTGTTCAGTATAAAATAAAAAATCTTTGTATGGTCCTTTGTAACCCGTGTTTGGTGTATTTCCTTTTGGGGTACTCAGCCTCGATATTTTCACTTTGTTTTCACACAATGAGGATGAGTTCAGTCTTGGATGGGTTTAGTTTGCTAAGTTTTCATGATAGCCAGAACTGAAGCAAGGGCCGAAGTCCAAGGTTCACAGATCGAAATTGGAAAAGATCCCAAAGGCGAACCGCTTTACCAAATCTCACATTCACTCAAGAAGAAATACGGAATCAGCATGCCGGTGAGAAGACTTGTCACAAGGCAAGTGCTATAGATATGGACTACGATTTCTGCATGAAGAAAATGTGTGAAGTGTTCTGTCCATAGTGATCCCAGTTCGGCACGTGATGGGGTATCCTCCGTCACCCCCATTCCCTGTTCACAGTGAGGGTGAAGACCTGGTATATCTGGTAAACGCTTAGGGAAGTGATATTGATGTATTGGTAGGAGATCATGTACAAAGTTTCCTTAGAGACGATGCAACGTTGTATATCATGTGCATTTCTGAGTTCAGCAATATGCTGAAACCACCAAACTTGATGCCATCCGACCTGAGAGTTTTTCAATGGGCTTCAAAGAGACCAGTGAAAACAATGCAACTTCTGAAACACTCTTGCATACAAAGATAGGAAGTTACCATCAGAAGATCACATCCTCAAAGGGGAAGTCCCTGGGTGCAATCTCAAGAGTGATCGACAGCGATAGCCATGAACATTGCAACTGTGGCGTATGCAATGCAACCTCTACATCCCACCGCGAACCCATTTCCTTCTCTCTTTTAAGGGATGGTGCATCTCAAAGATTGATCTAGTGGTACTCCATATTGAGACATCAGTGGTGCCAGTAGTCCAGCATTCTTGATGAATACCCATTCATCGCGAGCCACAAGTTGAGAAAGAAATCAACTGCATGCTGGCTAATGATAGCATAGAACCATTAAGGGTCCCCCTCCATGGGTCTCACATAATTTAGCTGACTCGAAGAAAAGTACGGTCAGTGACATGGACATCTGCATAGACATGAACAAGGCCATCGGGTTAGGGTCAACATCAGAACAATACAACCATGCTCTATTGCAAGGGTGCACTGTGCTGGTGGCAGCAGGTTTGATGCTCAATGCTGAGAAGTGTGCATTTCACAAGTCTCCTCTGAAATTCTTTGGACATATATTCAATCACAAAGCTTTGATATCAAATCATCATCTGATCCAGGAAAAGTAAAACCACCTCAGAAATCTCATCTCCCAAGGACATCAGCGATGTCCTGTCATTTCTGGGGATAGCTATGTACAGCAGCAGATACATTAAGGAATTTGCTACTAAAAACACACCATTAAGGGAACTCACTAACCAGCCAATGTGTGCCATTTCAATGGTCCTCCCTGCCGCTTACAAACAAATCAAACAAGACATTGCCTTAGTAGATCTTATGGCATACTTTGATCAATGTTTATGCTATGAGGTGACAGTGGATGCCAGTCCTGCTGGCTATAAATGCAGAACTTAGACCAGGGAGGGATCCTCCTAGAGGGGTGATGCACTATACAACTAAGAGCGTATTAGATGCAGAACGATGGAACGCTCAACAGGTGAAGGAAGTACTTGTAGTGGTCTAGCCTTGTGTACACTTTCAAAAGTTCTTGTTTGGCATAGATTGATAGGGACTAGGCTTGCAAGATCATGATTTCAATATCATTCATAAGCCAGGAAAATAATACAATCAAGCCGATTTCATGTCCACCACATCCTCTACCAGATCTGGCACATGCTCCGTCCATTGCAGAGGAGTATGTCAATTTTCTCAACCAAACTTTTATGTCTGAACCTGTTTCTACAACTCTCGTTATTGAATTTACCTGCCATGAAGAAACCCTGATCAAGGTACAAGAACCTATCATGTCCAGGCGGTGCGGCTCTGTGACCCCGGATGGTCTTTAAGGGAGCAATATATCAGTGGCTGTCCTGTGTGCTTTCAAGCAAGTATAAGACCACTATCATTATTCTCTGAGGGGCTCGTCATGAGGGACCCTTGTCTGATCATTCTGTTTGGCATTCGACAACACATTGCTGATCTTGCTCATGAAGCACTTTGAAAGGTGGTCGCAACCAAGCACCAGGTCAGATATACCATGTGGTTTCCTGAGCTCTATACCCTTGTTGAATGCACTATACAATTCCATTATCTATGTCAATGTACCATGAGGTCAGAAAAACCTTACCCACTGCAGCCGCTGGAGCAAGGTTGCAGTCAATTGCTTTGTGCCTCTCATGGATGGAAAGTACCTGCTAGTGGTCATGGACGAATACTCTCAGTTCCCCATCGTGCAGGTGATATCGTCCACATCGGCAACTGCAGTGATTACTGTGCCAGACAACATCTTCTCAGCATGGAGAATCCCAGAAGTTCTCAACTCAGTCAATGACCAGCCTTTCAGTTGGATATAATTTAGCTGTTTCATGCGGTACATGGATGTTCATCACAAGAAGATAACGCTGCTGTGGCGCAGGCCAATGGAATGGTTGAGAGGAAATGGTGTAGCAAAATGAGCAAAGCTCAATGTTCCTCAATCAAGCACTGTCCAACATGCTAAGAGACTGCAGGAACTCGCCTCACAGCACCACTGGGAAATGTCCAGCTGACCATAATAGAAAAGTTAGCATGGAAGCAGATGAGGATCAGAGAAGACCTGCCACCTGGTCTTCCATATATGTTGGTGATAGGGTGCTGGTGCGCCGCGGGCAAGTCCAGAAGTCAGAGTCGTTGTTTGATTCGATGTTCATGACAGGATGCCATGTCAATGGATCCATGGTGACCGCATGAACTTAGCATCGTGTGATTACTCGCAATGTGTGCCATTTTAAGGAATATCTTGTGAATAATGGGGACGCACCTGAGGAAGAACCACATGGGGAAGAGTTGGCATCTAAAATGGGACCAGTGGAGATGAGCAAACAGATGAACTTTCCTTTTCACCCTGTCAAATGCATAAAGAAACCTGTGTGCCTCATTGAATGAATCTGAGTACAAGGAGGTGCTATATCACCAGAAGGTACCGTTGTTTGCTCGGTGGCAGGTGTTGTGTCCTGGCACTCTCAGGGTTAACCTTGCTCCATCACCACTGACGAGGTGTGCCTCTTGTACTGTGACCCAATTAAACTGGGAGGGCGGAGCATGCACAGAGGAGGGTGAGCATGCAGCGGCAGTTTGCACATAGAAATAAAGAATTTCACATTCAGGACGGCTCTGTGTCGTGCATTCTCGCCTGCACCACCACAATAGTAATCTGGGTTATATCTCTCCCAGGAAAGAAAATAATTCCTCTGATTTTTAGACGGCTGTGACCAGATTACAGAAACTTTACACTGGTGCAAGTTAAATTTTGCATGGTACCAGAAATAGGACAAAATATGTGCTAGAGCAAAACACTTTGAGGCCATACTAGACAATCTTTGCACCATGACAAGTGCAATTTTCCATAGCAATACCACCAGCAAAAAGTTATACCATGGGCAAAACGCCTATACTTTCAATGCATTTTTGCACCATTGAAAGTATATGCTTTTGCAATAGGGAAATGTGTGCACCAGTGATAATACATTATAAAATGCCACTTGGTCCAAACGTTGCCTAATATGATCCTAATGATTCTTGCACTAGGGAAAACTTTGCCCTATTGCTAATATCTTGCAAAATTGTTATTGCACTGGTGCAAAGTTTCTGTAATCTGGCCACTGGTGGACAGTTTATAATGGATGGTGCAGAAAATAAAGTCATATAAACATTCAATTCAATTAAAAGACATAGAAGCTTCACAAAGTAGAATTTAGACCCCAAGTGTGCTTTCCCCCTGCACTTCATTTTACACCCACGTGTGATTTTCAGAGTGAAATAAGAGGCTGGTTTGAACTAAAATTCCAGGCCTCTTTTGGTTCCCAGTCCACTCCTGTGTAAGATTCATCCACATGAAGCTTCGGTGCACCATGGACGTCATTTGAGGTTCGCCAGGGGTCGCAGCTGTGACCCCTGAGTTCTCCCTTGCTACCCCTGTCGTCTCTGTTGCTACCCCTAAAACACCTTTTTTTAATTTGTTTTATTTTTTTAGGTGTAAACTCCTGGGCTGTGGTCACCACCATATGGCCATTTGTTTCTGGAGTGGCGGGCTTTCTTGTTCATGTGTCTTAAAAAAACAATGGGGTTCCACAAGTGTAACACTTTGAGCAGTGATCCTAAATAAGAAAGAATATGAATAATAAACAATGTGTCTTTCTGGAATTCTATACAATAATTACTAGACTCATTAAAGGGTAATTTCAGGCACATTTGAGGGGTTGAGTAACTGATTTAGTCTGTTCTTAAACACCTCAACTCAGCCTTTAATCCTTCTGAGGTTGATAAATGAGTACCGACATAGGTTGGGTGATAGTGTATGCATATTTGTTTTATATAAAGCGCATAAGCGTAAGTGCTATATAATAATGCATCATTATCATTTGGCCTTGGATGTCTGCTTGCATTCAAAGTAATTTGGTAACATGGGCCTCTACACACTGATATTAATGATACATATGGCGATGCATTCTTGTATGAAATGTATGTCACATCAGAGTGATATCGTGACCATATTTTTCTTGCTGTACTTAGGAACAATGCAATATGATGCCACTTTCTATTTTGTCAAGGGTTGAAAGGTTGTGTTTCATCAATTCTCATGACATCACTTGCGGTGATGTCATCAGAGGTCAAGGGTCATGTGGTGTTCCTTCCGCTACTCATGGCATTTTGTTGAAATGACGTCCCTGTGGTGCACCTTGATTTTCAGCCGACTTATTTACTTCACCCCAGCTTCCACTCTGCCTTTTCTCTTGCTCTCTCTATTATCAACATTTCTCCTACTGTGTCTGTAGGAAACACAGGCCTTCCGTCTCTCTCCAACAGCCATGGATGTGTGATAGAACTTCACGGCTCATGGCCGCATGTTTGTGCAGAACATCTTGACCAATATGGCGGACATCATTTGGCCTATGACTGGATTAGTATCATGGCTCATTTGGAGAACATTTCCTAGGATGTTTTGTCATTTTCTTTAGAAACATGTTATGGTGTGTTTATTTGGGGGCAGACAGGAATACGAGGTTTGGTCATTCTATGTCCTTGTGCTGTGTAATAGGACATATATTGTCACAGTGGAGTTTTTCTCACAGCTGCAGCTGTAAAAAGCTTGCACTACTTCAGTGTTCAAAAGTCTATTGTGTGCCGTCCAACAGCTTTCACCGACCATTGAAATCACGCTCAAAAAGTCAAATACTCACATAGTAGTGAAACTGTTTTTGTGATTGCTGTACAACGTGACTCAAACGTCACGAAAACTAAATAATGAAATGTACAGTATCAATATGTATATACCGAGGGAGGGGTCATTAGCGTGGGACAATGACCTGTTACCAAGGTAAGTTGTGGAAGGGTCATTATCCCAAGCAATAATTACTGCTCTCGAGGTCTACAGAGCTATTAGCAGATGGTGGTAGAAGCGATACATGCTTTGGGGTTTTTATTGTGAAGTAAAAAAAAATTGCGCTTTAAGGTAAACAGACAAAATGAGTTTGTACATTTGCATGTGGTTTTATTTTGTAGTATTTAAATAACATTATTGTCTTGTATAAGCATTTTAATTGCAACTTGTTCGAAGTAGAACACGTTCAACATGAGCATGCAAATGGTTTCTCTATAAGAAAGTGAAAGCATTTTAGATTATTTTCTTTCTCTTTCGTGTATTAAATAGCATGCTGCAAAAAAAAATAAAAATAAATAAAATCCTGCCATAGATGAAGTGTCTTATTGAAACAAAATATTGCCTAGAAATTGCATTGTTGTTTCCACGTCTGCTTCTGAATGTTCTTAATGCAGACAATACCAGTAGTTATTGACTGCACACTAACCATTATGATTGGCTGAGAGGAGATCAATAACGAGTCCATGACTGAAAACGCTAAGTGACGGTTATTTCATGAAACAATGTCACGTTTCGATGAAAAACTACAGTAAACAGTGGGGATTGGAATACCGCGCCCATAGTTAGCCTAATGTTACCCGAACGGACTGTCACGCAGAGCGTCAGTTGCTATAACCTGTGCACAGAGGAGAACCATTGCAGATTTATTTTGCAGATGGCAAAACCTGCACTTTCAGGAGACGGCTTAACTGACTCCATTGAACTATTAAAAATCAAAGGAGAACTCAAGTGGTTAAGAACAACTGTGATATCAGAGGACTCTGCGTGAAGCAGGTGCTCAGAAACCAGGCAGGAGCGCCCTCATTAAAGTTTAAAGGATCCTCACAGAGAGGGGACAGCAAACCAGGTCACTCATAATGAGCCCACAGTGACTTTGAAGGAAAGTGAAACGTGTTCACATATCTGGAAGCAACATCAAAGGATCAGAAAGGCAGTACATTAATTCCTCTTTAAAAACTACTATTGTTAGCAGATGGCACAGTGGTGTCAGGTAGTTAAAGTGTGTCTATTATTGAATTGTGACCTAAATAACAATCATGTATTGAGGTCCCCTATGTAACTCCAAAATACAAATACATGAATTGTATTAATTAAGATTAACAAAGAAGCCCAGCGTGTACCAAGTTTTACAGAAAAGAAACATTACATTCGGGAATATAAATACATTCTCAGATGTCTGATGATCTATAAAACCACAAGACAGTCGGTCACAGAAGATAGTGAACATGCCAGCCCTACCCACATACATTAAGTTACCAGCACCCCATCCAACCTTCACATGTTGTTGAAAATCCTATGCTGTCTCGGGAGGATAGCTCAGGGCCACCGTGCTCGCCTTGGAAGCAAGACGGCACGTAGCACCACAGGTTCGAATCCCAGGTCCCTGCTTAGAAACCTCTGGGTATTAAGTGCGTTATAAATAACCAATCATATATCATGCCATTTTCTTGACATACTGCACTTTCCATCAACAATATGTTGGTGATCCTTGCACACCATTCGCTGGGGGTTTGAGGGGTTTACCAATCCTGACTCTTCCATGACCTTCACATCAATGCTCGAACTAGCATTGTTAGATTCCTGAACAAGGCAGGGTAGTTCTTCCAAGACGTATAAACACCCCAGCCCATATGTATCATACCTTGCATGAAACCCCTCAACTTCTGTTGCTCGGCCATCACATCCCATAGTTGCCGCACCCTCCCACATGTATCAGGGAGCCTGCGGCACAGCCTCAATTTGAGCAGATCTCATTGTCGCTCAGAACAGGACCCTCAGTAAGAGCTTAATGAGTACACAGTATGTGCATTGTAATATTTTCACTTAACAAGCTTGTCTAGGTTATGCCACAAGCAGCCATTTCTCCAAACCATAATTCTCTGTCACAAGCGTATGTGTTAGGTCAGTGCTGTGAGGTGTATCTAACATACATACAATCATGGACCACAATGCAGTATTTTCAATTTCCTGTATTTGTGGATGCTTATCATCCCAAGGCTAATGTTCACAGCAGCATGTTTAAGGATAGTCAGACTTGCAGACATCAACAATATACTTCTACCTTCACAGGAAATAATGTTCTGACAACTGACAACAACATTTTTCTGTAAATGCGTTGTCCAGGCAGTGTGACAGCAACCCAACCTCTCAGACTTTCAAAGCCAGCAATGCCTCAGGAAGTCAATAAGAATGTTCTTATGTTTCTTCTCGATGTTCACTGTTGTCCAAAAGGCATGTGATGACAATGGGCCTGCATTGGCTGCCTCAGCCTGAACCAATACATTCTCACTGTCACCAGCTAATCGTATATTTACCACCGTTAACCTGCAGGGGATGTGGCGTCGCTGATAGCAACCTATACTTTTGTGCCTTGAATGCTAAAATCGAATGTAGGTGACCCTTTGCCTATAC
Source organism: Ambystoma mexicanum (assembly GCF_040938575.1). Classification (NCBI taxonomy): domain Eukaryota; kingdom Metazoa; phylum Chordata; class Amphibia; order Caudata; family Ambystomatidae; genus Ambystoma; species Ambystoma mexicanum. The sequence continues at coordinate 1,179,038,140 of NC_090933.1, forward strand.
ACCCTGCTAGTGACCTATACTTTTGTGCCTTGATTGCTAAAATCGAATTTAGGTGACCCACTGCCTATGCACCCTGCTAGTGACCTATGCTTTTGTGCCCTGATTGCTAAAATCGAATTTAGGTGACCCGTTGCCTATGCACCCTGCTAGTGACTACAACTACACTGTACTAGCCCTTCTTGCCCAATATCACAATGTATCTCCATGCGTTTTATACAGTGTTACTGAGATCAATATTGTACATTTTGAACAGCCAATACCCAACCATGCTACCTAATTTACCAGCACTTGAGCCCGCATATAACCCACATACACTAACCGAAATGACCTCCATACCTTGCCCTGTTTTCATGAGGAACCTTAGATTACGAGCCAGGCTTCCAAGGCTCTATGACCCTCTACCTAAACCAGCCCACAACAAGGTGACTAGGAATCCTTCCCTACACCCTCTTCAATTGAACAGTAGACTCCACCGTGAGCCCATCCGTGACCAGAAAAGTACACATGAATCCGTGCCACCACCCCTAAACCCAGTAGATCTCAGGACCAAGGGTGCACTAATAAATGCCCGCTCCATGGTAGTCCATGCATCAGACATTGCCGACCTGCTACACAACGAAGACCTGGACTTCTTAGCGGTCACCGAATCTTGGCTTCACCCCACGGCAGGCCCTGCAATTATGCTAGACCAGATGACTACACGCTATTAAGACTTGATCGTACCACCTCTAGAGGTGGAGGTCTTGCCATCATAGCCAAAACCAAATTCCATATTACAATTGAATCATCCACTAATGTGAATCTCTAACCGCCAAGGTAACACTATCTAATACTCAATCCATATCCATCCACCTTATCTACCGACCACCGGGCCCTCTAGGGTCATTTGAAGAAGACCTCACAGACATCTTATCAAATAATCTTAAAAATTCCTCACAACGTATCTTACTAGGATACTTTAACCTCGGATTTAGCGACCCCGCAGACACAAATGCAAGTACTATCAATAACACCCGAGAGGAACTGGGCTTCACCGAGAAGATCACCGAGCCCACCCATATCAAAGGGAGAACTCTGGACTGGCTAGCGGTGCACAACTGCCTAGTCCTGGTCTCCGCCATACTCCCACAGCCCTGGACAGACCATTACTTGATCTTGTTCACCCTAGAGGCAACCCCAGCACAAGCTAACAGCATAGCTCCAGCTGTCCAATCCCGAAATAAAAAAAACATCACCCCCGAAAACTTGATCCCGCTAATCACACCAACCTTGAATGCCATCCCGGATAATACAGATCCATTCACGATGGTGGACATCTATAATAAAATCATGCTTTCATCCCTTGATGCAATAGCCCCTTTGAAGTTAAAAAAGAGTAAGCCCCGGAAACACATCAATTCCTGGTTTTCACCTCATCTTAAAGCCCTCAGACAGGAAAAGCGATGCCATGAAAAAATCTGGCGAGCTTACCCTTCAGAAAACAAAAAAAAAACTTGAGCAGTCTAGCTTCCAATATAAAAAAGAAATTATACTGGCCAAACAAACGTCCTATAGTACACGTATCGATCAAGCTAAATGTAACACTAGAGAGCTTTTCACAATACTTAAAGAGGTTGAATCCCCGATTCAAGTGCCTGACTCATGTATCAATGATAAAAAATGGTGCACGGGCATACAAAATGCCCTAGCGAACAAAATCTCCTCCCTTAAGACTAAGATAAGCATTAAAAAAGAATCTCTGCTCGCCTCTATTAAGCCGAGTACAGTCACCCATAAAAAGGTTCACCTGACTCAATCAGCTCCCCCAGCGCACAACCCCCCCTTTAATTTCCATAAAGTATCCACCAAAGAGGTAGAAAATACTATTCTCACCCTCAAACCTTCAAATTGCCACAGAGACCTATGCCCCGCTCAACTGATAAAGGATTCATCCCGTGATCTCGCACCATTTATTACCAAACTAATAAAAGCGTCTTTCACATCAGGCACCGTACCTAATAACTTAAAACAGTCCTGGGTCCTCCCTCTGCTTAAAAAACCGAATTTAGACCCATCCACTCCAACTAACTACCGCCCCATCACCACAGTACCGTTCCTTCTTAAAATCCTTGACAAAATAGCATACCAACAGATCCAACATTACCTTGAGCACTTCCATCTCCTAGGCGTCCGACAATCTGGTTTCAGGCCAAAGCATGGAACCGAAACTGCACTTATAGATCTCAAGGCACAAATAGACGAGCTGAGAGACCAGGGTAAGACAGCACTATTGCTACTCCTTGATCTCTCTGCGGCCTTCGATCTGGTCGACCATGAGATCTTGTGCAACCACCTACAAAAAGCTGCCCACTTCTCTCAAGAAGCAACCAATTGGATCCAATCCTTCCTTAATAACTGCACGATGAGAGTCTTCTCATTGTCAGCAGCAGCCGACCCTACACCTATCACTTGCGGCGTGCCTCAAGGATCTTGTGTCTCCCCTACACTCTATAACATCTTCACGAAGCCTCTTTTTGATGATCTAGACGATCTGGGTATCACCTGAACTAATTACGCCGATGATACCCAGATCCTCATCCCGTTGTCGGGGGATTATGACAAGGATTTGGCCTTCGTTAATAAAGTGTACCTCATCATCCAGGCATGGATGGACTCACACGGTCTATGCCTGAATGATGACAAGACGGAACTCCTTATTCTAGGCTCGACACACTACCTCAATAAGCTGGGCCACAAATACTCATCGTTCATAATTGACGATAACAAGATCAAGGTAGCTAAGGAGGTTAAAACCCTCGGCTTCTATCTAGATTCCTCCACCACCGCGTACACTTGCAAACTCATTAGGGCAGCCAAACCCTTTCTCTCCCCTACCAACTGCACCACCTTGGCCAGGGCACTGATCCTGTCCAAGTTGGACTATTGCAACGCTCTACATGTAGGTTGTAACAAATATATCTCAAACAAAATCCAAATCCTCCAAAATAATGCCCTTAGAGTGGCCCTCAGTATCCCAAAAAAAGCCCACATCTCTGATTCAAGAAGATCTGTCAACTGGCTATCCACCAAGGAGAAGATATTCCTTAAATCAGTGTCTCTGATTCATAAATGCCTCCACCAAGCAGCCCCTCAATACCTCATCTCCAGATTTATAGACCCACCTTCTCTCGCCCCGCGAGAACGGCCAATTCCAACCTTCTTCTGGTGCCCAGGTTCAAACATACTATGTCTGGAGGCAACAGCTTTCCAGTAAAAGCAGCGCAATTCTGGAACTCCCTTCCTCCTTCTTGCAGGGAGGACCTACCCTACCACCAGTTCAGAGCCAGAACTATCCACTGGCTTAAAACACTCCACTCATAACAACCTTCTGATGCCCAGATGCGCCACTACCACGTGGCTTTTTTCCTCATTGAATGTAAATATGTATATAGTATTGCTTATAGTGTATATGTTCCACCCTTCCTATTCGGTGTGATACGTCCAGCACTGTAACCGCAGCTGGACCTCACCCTACTGTATGTAACTAAGTTTTAGCAACCCTCTTGCTGCCTTTGCGCCTGGCTACCCCTGGGTTAGGTGCGCATTATAAATAAATACAATACTGAAAATTAGGCATCCCAATGCCCTGGCTGCATTGTCTGAGTTCTATTGGGGATATGAATGTGGCAACAAGGGAGTGGTTTGGGGGGAGGAGAAAGTTCCAGTAGCAAAACAGTGAGTGCAGAAATCAGCCAAGGCTGGAGTTAGGGTGTCGATGTGGTCCTTGATTGTTCTGGAGGAGCAAGAAAGTACCTGCTTGGATGACACTTTCATAGTTCAGAAATGTCTAGAAACCTTGTCAGGAGTGAAAACGGGGAAAGAGGACAAATGAGGATTAGAGGGAGAGATGACCAGAGAGGGGCCGAGAGAGGTAGAGGGAGAGGAAGAAGAGAGAGAGGACAATATGTCCTGAGTTTTAGTAGTGAAGTGAGAAGCCAGTCCCATGCTGAGGGCCTTGTAGCGAACAGGAGAGGTGCAGACTGCAGCAGGATTGACCAGCTCCTTGCAGATTTTGAAGAGTTTGACCATGTAGTTAGTGGCCGGGGAGACACAGACTTGGATGTAGGCTGTCTTTTTGAAAGGACAGAGAGCCTGTATCGCCTTTGGAGCAGGCAGCAGGCCAATTTGTCAGAGGATTCTACTGATGCCCTCCACTTCCTCTCAGCTTGCCCTCACTTGCGTTTCAGTGCGGTGAGGTCAAAGTCATACCCAGAGTTGCACCTGGAGGAGAGATTCAAATGGATCTTCATGACAGGGGCAATAACATCACAAGTGTTAGTGATAGAGGGATCCAGTTTAGAGAGGGATGTGTCAGAGTCTGAGTCAGTCACAGGTATAAGAGGAGGAGAGAAGGTGGCAGTGAAAGCCTCCACTGACACACGATTTTTGAGTTGGATGACCAAGAAGGTCAATGACAGTGCTGGGGTCGGCTTCACCTGGGGGTCAGGGAGCGTCAGGTGGGAAGAGAGATGAAAGTGGTCAGTTCAAGAGAGTGGAGTGGTGAGAGGAGGATGTCTGAGGAGATGAGAACATCCATGCTGAGCCCGGCAAAGTGTGTCGGGCCAGAGGGAAAAGTAGAACGAGAGAAAGTCACAGAGATGGTGAAGCATCCAGATGGATGTTGAAGTCACCAAGGAGCAGAAGTTGAGAGGTAGAGGCAAGGAAAAAGGAGCAGAGAGCTGCCCACTCAGAGAGAAAGAAGGCTACCTGACCAGGTGGCCTGTAAATGGTGGCCACAGTGAGAGAGAGATGCCAGGATAGATAGAGAGCTTGCAGATCAGGCATTCAAAGGAGGAGTAGGCCTGTGTTGGAGTGGCAGAAGCAGGGATTCACTCCAGGAAGATCAGAGATACTCCACCTCCTGGTCGGTAGCTTCTGGATTCGGAGAGGATCTTGTATCCATCAGGTAGGAGAGTGTCTAAACTCGTGGCAGAGCTGGCCATAAACCATACCCCAGTGAGACCTAGGACATCCAGATCAAGTTCTTCGAGGAGTTGACAGATGTTGGAGGAGTATTTGACAGCAGAGCGAGAGTTGAAAGTAGCGATGTGGAGCAGATGCCCACATTTGAAAGACTTTTGTTGAGGTGTACAGGCAGGAGGTATGCCCTGTAGTGGTGGTTGAGGGGCCTGAGAGTGGGCAGAGGAGTTAGAAGGAGATGGCAGAGTAGTCAAAGAGGATGAGGAGGGTTCCGGAGAGGAGGCAGAGGAAGAAGGTGGAAGAGTAGCAGAGAAGTTGAAGAGGGTTCCAGGGAGGTGGCGGAGGAGGGAGGTGGTGGAGGAGCCAGAGAGGTTTAGGTAGGATTAGCAGGAGAAGGAAGGAAGTTGATAAGATGGGGGAAACAACTATTGAAAAGGAGGAGATTGGGCTGAGGGCCCTGGACCAAGAAAGTGGCATTCAGATTGACATTAATGATGGTCTTTTAGGAGCGGAACGGGATCAGGCGGACCTCCCATCAAGTGCCACCATTAATGGGAGAGGAGGAAAAGGGAGAGAGAACAGAGACCAAATGGGGTGTCCATAGGCCTGGAGAGGGAACGAAAAAGAGGATCTCAGTAAGGGTCTGTCTGGAGGAAGTGCTGGAGGAAGTGATGGTGTAGATATCAGCAATAGGCAGGTCAGGATTGAAGACCAGCATGTCCCACCTGCATTCTTAGGCTCCACTTTCTCCTAGCCTTGCGGGTCTTTCCCCAAACTGCCCCATTCCACATGGGCTATCCCCCCGCAATCTTAGGATCCACTTCATCCCTGACTTGCACGTTGATCTCCTAACCACCTGAATCTAAATGCGCTTTTCCCCTCGCAATCTTAGGCTCCACATCCTACCGGCCTGACACGTCTTTCCCCAAACCACCTGATTTTATGTGTGCTGTCCCCCTCACAATCCTAGGACCCCTTTCTCCCAGCCTTGCTCATCTTTCTTCTTAACACCCGACTCTATGTGCGCTGTCCCCCTCACAATCTCATCGCCACTTCCTCTCGGCCTTGCACGTCTTTTCTGCCCGATTCCACATGCGCTGTTCCCCATGCATTCTTAGGCTCTCACTCGACTGTCAACTCTTTCTGTGCTCATTCTCTTCTTAATTATCTAAGTCCCCGGTGTGGTTACTGTTTGTGCAAGTGAGATGACATGTTCTTGAAAAAGAGATGGTGATGACTTCATTACATGTATGCTGGGGAAAATAAATGATGACTTGAAGAGTTGTTACCTTCGATTGTGCAACTCTGCAAGCAACCTTTCAGAAGTAACACTGCAGCCTCATCTCGGTGTGCAAGTGCTGCCTTACATTTCAGAAGATGTTAAAGGCACGCTAGGTGAACTCATAGGGACCGGTTGCCAATACATTCAATGAAGACATTGAACTTTTTTTAGGAGGGACAGGAATCTGAAAATGGGATTCCAATATGGTTATGTGTGTTTTCTTTTCAGAGAAATTTACTTTAGCTGTAAAAAAAACTTTAGCACATTTATTTCAGCGTCTTTTGAATTCGGCTATGTATAGGTTTTGTTAGTCATAAACTCATGAAATTAAGGCATGCAATTGTGTGTAAGGATGTTTAACCTGGCAGGACGTTCAATCGGATAAATGAATGCCACAGGCTAACAGAAACATGTGCAACTTTCTGCAGTTGCAATGTGGAAAAATCAGACAACTATGCCTGTGGAAATGTTTGCACACTGCAGATCTCCTACTCATGACTACATACCTAGATGCACATTTCCAAGCGATCTGGCGCGTGAACACTCCTCTACAAAGAGACGGTGCATAAGTGACATTACAAAAGGCCCCATACAGCAGAAGGTGAGTTAATATCGTGGGGCTTGTGGCCGGAGCCACCAGCTAAAACCTCAGGAGAACAAGTTGGGGCTTTTCAGAAATTGAAGCACTGAGCTAATCTGAAAGAATTGAGAAGTCTAATGGGGATGAAATATGTTAACATTCAATTCATTGCATTATCTGCAGAAGTGTTGCATCCTTGAACAGAGATGTTGAAACACGTTATGCTGTGGGAATTGGGATAAGAACAGCAAGAGTCAGCGGTTCAAATTGAGAATAGTTCAGCCAAGATCCCATTTCAAGCTTATCCTGGAAGATTCCAGGAGGTCAGCTAAAAATGTGATACTATAAAAAAAGTAATGTGCCTGGGAATATTCAGCATTTACAAGAATAGAGCTTGGTGTATCATTCTCACAGTGGTGCATAGAGTAACACATGATTCACTACGGGGCTTTTAGGTGCATTTGAAACTTCCTTTTTGTTGGGCGTAGTGGTATAATATTGTCGAGACATTCGAAAATAAAGTTCATTCTGTGCTTGGTGTCAGTCTTTAAGAGAGGAATACTTCCCAGAAAACTATTATATAATTAGACAATTCATTTCAGGACACATATAGTAACTTTAATTCATAAAACATGGAATTGGCTGTACATCTGTTTTTCTTTATTGCACACATGTCTCCTTTGGAAGAATAATATGCTGTAATATGTGTTAGCTAGAATCCAATTCATAACATTCTAGGACATTTCCACGAGGTGAGAGTTTCCATTATTAATATGCGATTTTATGAATTGAAGTGAAACCACATTACTGGCAGGTACATTTAAGACTTTGCAGGAATTATTGATAAGAACCTTTCATCCATATATATTATAGGGGGGCAACAGCCGCCCTATTGTCAAGGTGAGTCAGACTCCCATAGGAACCCCTCAAAATTCTATCATTAATAACTTTTGATTCAAGTAACGGATTTGATTGAAATTCCAAAAGTGATCAAGGACTACCCCCACACCACCGGACTGCAAATTATTGTAATGATTAGTAAAAAAATTAAAAGTTATTAAGAAGACAAAGGCATTTTTTTTTTCAAAAATTGTGGCCTACTTCCCTTTAATTTTTCCATAGACAAACAAGGTACTTTTTCTCAAAGGGCACACCCTAAAACATTTTGACAGATTTGAACCAGGTCTGAAACAACTTGGGCACGAAGCATTGACTCATGATCCATGCATGGTTTGGGGTTATTCCATGCATAGTTTTAAGAACATATTTGATGGAGAAAGGGGTGCCCCCTGCTCAAAAATAGATAGCTATATCTCTACGTTTTACCCAAAACCGGGTGTTTTTAGAATCGAAAAAGTCACCATCTTGTTTTTCTCTTGATGCAAGAGATAACCGCGGCTAAGGTCGAGGATATGGGAAAATGAAACGCAGGAAAAAAGCTATTTGCATGTCAGAAAATATGCAAATGCCATCAGGGGTGGCTAGAGGGCACCAAGTTAAAGTTGGTTCTAGGGACTGAGTTTTCAACACAAAGCTTTCTGTAACCTTGAATAGCCAACATCTCAAAGCAAACTGCATCACAGAAATAGTGTGTGTTGTGGGGGAAAGGGAGAAGGCTGCAGAGGTTAGGAGGCCATCTGGGGAGTGGATGGAGTAGGCACAGATGAGGGCGGCACTTGGTGAGGACATGTGGAGGCAGGAACACATTTTTCCTGTCATTTCTCCAATATTTACGGGTAAATTGGAGATTATAAAGGACTACTGATTGGCGACGGTATGTGTAGTTCAGTACCCGCAAATACGTTTAAAAAAAAATATTTTTTTTTCAGCTATAATGATGTCAGATGTGAAAAATCACTGGCCATGGGCAGTGACCTGATTGCTATCCAGGTCTCCCATCCATGCAGTAACACGGACAAACCCTGCCTAGCTTCAAAGCGAGAAAGCAGCCAGCCTCTTCAGGCCATGTTTCCCAATAAATAAACCAAATTTACAAGACCACTTAAAGAAATGGGCCAGCCTTTAAAGCTAAGAATGTTCAGTCCTTGTTACTCCACGGATGGTTGACCGAATTGTTATCTGAAATAATGATCTTTTATTAAACCGTGCTTCTGTCAGTCCTTGAAGATTTTGCACTCGGATACCATTGTTTGCCTTTTTCTGAATTGCATTCTGGTATTTGTAGTCTCCCAGTCAATAATACAAAATAAAACATATATATATTTTTCCAGCAACAGTGGGTTTCCCATGCCAGCAGTAACTGGCACAAACCCTGCTTAGCATCAAAGCGAGGAAAGGGATCAGCCACCTAAGGCCATGTTGCCTAATAAATGAGCCCACCGTATAAAACCACTTAGAGAAACACACATTAAGAAGGCTGGATCCTTCCTCACTTTAAAACTAAGCCGGGCCAGTCCCGCTTACTGCATGGATGAGCGACAGTCCACAACCCTGAATGCTGTGTGTTTTTTTTGTTTGAAATTTCTCAGAACACACAGCATTCACATGATTATTTTTGTGACTTTGCTCCTGTCAGTCCTTGAATGTTGTGCATTCAGAGACCATTGACTGCCTTTTGCGGTATTGCATTCTGGTATTTGTAGTCTCACAGTCAAGTTTGGCGGAATAATGGTAAATTGTACACAATTTATCTAACATAGTTCAATACGGATTTATATATTTGAGTGAAACTATTGTATGTGTACCTTTCAAGTTAGCTTTATAAAGCAGAGCATTGTTGTGAGGAGGGGAAATGATGAGAGGGCAAGTAAGTCATGAGTGTTTGCCCACACTGTAGCAGGAGAGTTTACAATCCTGGACAGTGGTGCAGTTATTTTCCACTGATTGTGACTGCTTTTCAGGGCACCAGTAAAGGACACATGTGGGTGGACAGTGTAACTTTTCAGAGGGTGGACACCACCCCCTTTTTTCTTTTTTTGAGGTTGGCAAGCTTGCTCAAGTATTTGGGTACAAGGATTTTACTCAGGTTGTCATGTTCCCATAAGACCACAAGCACTTGTTTTGCATTGGGATTTTGTTTTCCATGGACTATTTCACTACAGATTGCTGGGTTTAAATGGGGATCACCTTTTCCACTTTGCCAGCATATTTATTGGAGGATTTCCTCTTGCAGGTTATTTTTCTGATGTTCATGAGTTGCTATTTTATCTTGGGCACTTTCTTCATAGGATAAGGTCAATTGAACTATATTTGTATATTTTACTTTAAAATATATGCTTACGTACTGTGCGTATATTAATGGGTGCCAGCTGTACATTTTCGTGGGTAAAAGTACCTGGGCATACAATTTTTTTGCAGCTAGTCATTTTTTTCCCTTTTTACGTGCTGCTTAAATGTGGTTAGTTGGGATTGTGCAATGTATCTCAACAGTCACCAAGAAACCCGCCATACAACATTGTACCTGGGCACAGTACATAGACCGGGTAGGGCCTGAGCAAGCAAGACTGACCCAAAACATATAAATACTCAATCAAAAGCACTGTGTGGGCATTTGCATATGATAATGTCATTGTGGCAGGCGTAACTTCGTTATCTTTAGGGGCAATCTTTTAGACAAACCTGGCTATGCCTCCAAGGGGAAGAAGCAGGCCTGAAATGCAGCTATCATTTCTGTACATAACGATAACCATTTAAATTATGAACAGTTTCTGATGATACTGCTTCTTTTTGTGTTACTATATATTCCCTCTATATGCCACAGATTTGCATGCGTTGTGGACTCTTTATGTTTTGTTTGTAGCAGTACAAGTGTGTAGTAAGTGATGCTTTATTAGCTAGCTATGACATGTTACACAGTATGCAAAAGCCTTATACGGAACCATACACCATTTTATTATCCAACAGAATGGGGTCTAGCAGCTGACAGTAGCAGGAGGGGCAGGCTCAGAATACTTGATACCAGCAGACTAGCATGAAGGAAGGAAGCGGTTGAGCAGATTAAGACTCTCCTATGAAAGAGTAGTCAGGCAGAGTTCTTAGGTCAACAGGGAGGCACTCCACAAGCTGGGTGCCTACACAGAAAAAGATCGACCACCTAAACGTGTCTGAGAAAATGTGGGGATAGTGAGGAGCTGATGCAAATTAGAGCACAGATTTCTTGCTGGGCAATATTTTTGCAGTTTATTTTTAAAAAGATGAGGGCCTACATCATAGAAGGCTCGATGGACTACACATAAAATCTTGATCTCTATGCGGGCCGCCACAGGAAGCCAATGCAAACAGTGTAACAATGGCAGAGAAGGAGTCAACCGGGGTGCCCCAAATGCCAGACGAGCTGCAGCGTTCTGCAAACTTTCATCCGCTGGATCTGGTACTTGGGTTGACCCAGATAAATGCAATTGCAATAGTCTAGTGAACTAAGTACAGTGGATGTCACCATGCTTATACGATTTTCTGCGATGAGCAGGGAGAGAATTTTCCTAAAATGCTTCAGCCTGCCAAACCCAGCACTGGAAATGGCAGAGATCTGGGCTTCTCGGGATTCATTTGGGAGAAGTTTGACTCCAAGACTCTTTACAGAGGCACAGAGGGGAGGGCAGGGACCGAGGGTGTTCGGCCAGTAATGAGACGTCCAAAAATGGTCTCTCTCCTGAGGGCCCACCACCAGCACCTCTGTCTTACTGACAATTAATTGCTGTCAATTGGCTGCCATTCAGATTCCCAGCGTTTCAGGGGGAGCAGTCTGCGGAGAGTCAAGACAGAATATAAACTGTGTATCATCTGCATAGGAGTAAAAAATAACTCCACATGCAGTGATAAGTTCAGCCAAAAGCCGTACATACTGATTGAAAAGGAGGGGAGAGAGAGCCGACCCCTGAGGGACTCCACAAAGTAGCTCTAACCGAGAAGAGCAAAAAAGGCCTGAAAAGAGACAGTTTGAGAACTGCTCGTCAAAAAGGAATGAAACCAGGCAAGACTAAGCAAGACTAGGTCCAGAAATGCCTGCCTGCTCGAGTGTGGTCAGGAGAATCTCATATTCCACAATATCGCAGTACCACATAATGAACTCCCTGCTCCAATGCTAAAAACCTCAGGGTCCGCGGACCATGCGACTGTTTGCGTGTGCCAGGCAGCATTCACAGTGCCCAATAGTGCGGGGGTTCTTTCACATTATGGTAGCCTACAGCAAAGAAACAGAACCTCTTTAAAGACCAACTCATAAGTGAATTCTAACGAAAAATTAAATAGATCTACAGACTCTGGCCCTTATTACAACCCAGGCGGTAAGTGTTTAATGGCGCCGTAAAGAGCGTTAGCGCCATTAAACACTTACCACCTGATTACAAGGTCCCTTAGCGGGATGGTGACTTTAACACCTGCTTTTTGCAGGCGTTAAAAACCAACCTGCTAAGGGACCTTGGCAATAATTACGGCAACCGTAATTTACGGTGCCGTAATTATTGATTTCCCCATTCCCATTATGCCCTATGGCTCAAAAATCAGAATGGGGAAGGGGCCATTGGTGAATGGGGAATTATAATGGGGCGGTAACTCCGCCATCCACCATGGTGGAATCGTAACCTTAGCGACATGGACCATGGTGCTAATAGCACCATGGTCCTCCGCCAAGGTTGTAATGAGGGCCTCTGTATTTACAAAGCATCAATGCAGTGTGCAACATAATGGAATGTACCAATCACAAAAATAACCTGTGCTTCCAACAGTATTACCTCAATGCTGCATTACATACAAACTGAGAAGCAAGTGTCAGCGGGAAAAGTGGAAAGTACGGACAGCACAATTGTATTACAAAGTGGTAAGTACAATATATTTTTTCCTATAACTGTGAAGTTTACTCTGTGTACAGTAGTAGTAAAGCATTTTCACTTTTTTTTACACATAAATGGCAAGCACCTTGTGGATGGAAGAAAAGTTTCCTTGTGATGAAATGAGTGAAGACAGTGACTCCAATGGTACATAGTGCAGTTTCAAAAGTAAGACAATTAATACAGATTGCTTCACATGTACCTGAAACATATTTTCTTTCTTTAACAGTACTTACTGGAAATGAAGACAAAAGCCCAGAAACAGTAACTCCTCCACAAGTGCATGGGCACATAGAAAATGAAACAAACACTGTACGAAATAAACTAGAGAGCCTGTGGAGTGCTGAACACTTTTGCCGACTTAAAAGGTTTTGCACAGGGACATAGCATGGAGAACATTAAATACCACTGGCCCACCTGCAACTGTACCCCATCCCCCTATTCCAGCCAATTATCCTCAAAAATTCCCTGTAAACAAATACGTTACGTTGAGACCTTAATCCCTTCCTCTCCTGAAGCCCCACCAGTGGAAAATCCTAATTCCCCTATATATGTTTCCATTTCTGCTACCTGTTCATAATTCTGTGCATTTATGTGTGTAAATAAAGTTCTATGTATACATTGTTGCTGTGTTTTCTTTTTTTTTTTTTAAAGCCCAGTTTTGAGTCCGCAGAACATGTGACTGACCAGGATGTCTGCAATGAATAAAAATGGAGGTGCCCTACTGACACTGCACCTGTCCACAAAGTCAGCATTCAAACTGGAGGTGTCTGTAGGACTCCCTGCCTGACCACAAACCTGTGACGTACCTTTAATTAGTTCAGAGATCCTACCCCTGTTCTGGGAACACCTGGGCGATTGCGCATCACAATCCCTGTGTCTTACGGACAACGCTCTTGTCTGTCATGTCTGCAAAGTTGTGGTATACTTTTAATTAGTTCGGGACCCCTGCCCTGTCCGGCGGACACTTCGTAGTATGCGCATCACTTCCACTGGGTCCTAAGAACAACGGTCCTGTCCGGCATGTCCGGCATTTCCACAAAGCAGTGATGTACTTTAATAATGTCGGGGACTCCATCCATGTCCGGCGGACACCTGGTGTCATGCACATCTCTTCCCCCATGTCCTACAAACAATGGGCCTGTCCGGCATGTTTGCAAAGTAGTGACTTACTTTCATCACTTCGGTGACTCCACCCTTGTCTGGCGAACACCTCAGCGCAAGCACATCTCATCCCCTTGGACCTACGCACACCTTGCCTGTTCGGAACTGTCCGCCGTACGTGTCATACTTTTAATTAGTGCGAAGACCCCAACCCTTTACATAGGACACCCATGCACATGCGCACAACCTAGCCCATGCAATAGGTGCGCTAAGAAAAGAAATCTCATGTGCAAATGTTTGCAATGTCATCATGTGACCGCACCCATGCTCAGCATAGGCCCTTATGCACGAAAAGGGTCTGGGCCGAGAAAACCCAGAAAGTTATTTTTGTGCCAATCCAAGGTGATTTACTTTGAAACTTCACCTGTGCAGATATCGCAGACTATGCCCCTAGCGATCGGGACACTTTCTGTAACCCAGCTTGACATTCGAAGTGTCCTTGAAGCATGTGACTGTCCGCAAGCACTCCCTAGCACCCTTATAAAAGGCAACACCCCAGTGCTGCTCCTCATTCTGTTTTTGGATTTCCATGAAAGAGCACTTGCTGTCATTGCATTTGCTACTGCTGGATTTCTTCTGCATTGCTACTGTTGGATTACTGCTCAGAGCACTTGGCTGCAATTGGCATTGGCATTGCTAAATTTCCAGGAGTACTGCTGCAGGTTGCTGTTTAGCATATTGCTGTGTTCCTGCTGTTTTGCAGATTGCTCTGTTCCTGGTTCCAGGCTACTTTTATTGCTATAATGTCATCCATGTCTACCTCTGTTGCTGCCTCTGCCTCAGCACCAACCCACCCCCACCAATGCCACCACCACCTGCCCAAGAGCATGGAAAGGGGAACCGGCGTGACGATGCAAAGGAAGAAAAAGAGGACAAAGAGAATGAGGTAGTGGAAGTCCCCATTAGCACCTGCCAATGTGAGTATTGGGTGTAGAAGCTCTTTATCACTGTTGGAAATAAGCCCAAGGCTAGTGTGGCCAAGGTTCACTGCAAGGAGTGCAACATGGTACTCAGTCGTGGCAAACTTGGCCTGTACAGTTATGGGACTACCTCCATGCAGCAACATCTGAGATTCAGCCACAAAGTAGCAGTTCTGGGGGTCATACCCTTCGAACAGGGTAGTAGGTTCAGTTCCACTACAGCATTGTCAACAGCTGCTCCTGTCACCACAAGGGACACTCCTGTGGCACAGCAAATCCCTCCAAGAGCCTCACAGGACATACGCAATGCAATAGATCCTCACCTTTCAAAAGTCACTGTTTTGTGCGTTTACTATGACACAGTGGTTTCGAGGTTGTGGTACGTGACCATGAAGGAAACTGCCCCGTATCTCAATGATGCACAATCAACATCTTCCTCTCTCTATAGGCCCCTTCTTATCCCTGTGGTTGGTGCCCCTTCCCTACCCTCCCTGCCCTCCCCTCATGTGTGTGTCATGTTTAACCTCATTAGTGGCAAGGACAAGCTATCTCGTCCTTGGGATTCCCTCCTTGATTGAAATGGGATGGGGGTGGGGGTGGATAGCCTGGTATTTTTTTGCCCCCATGAAATGGTGGTGGCCCTCCCCCTCCCACACCAAGTACATGAGGTGGCTCCCATCCAATTGGGGGGTGAGGAGGGCTACCAGGAATTAGAGTGTAGGCCCCCAAAAGGATGGGGCCTGCAGGTTAGCCCCCCTTCGGGGCAGATGGCTGATCATCTGCCCCCAGGGAAGGGGGCAAATAAAAATGAAAATAACAAAAGGGAATTTTGGGTGGGATTGAGGGGCCACAAGCCACCAGGGATATATTTTACAGAAAAGGGGGGTGGCCCTCTCCTCCTAACCCAAGGGGAATTAGGGGCACACCCCTTGTAGCCCTCCTTGGGGCCACATATCTGCTCCTAGGGAGGGGCATCTGACCCGAGGGAGGGATGCATGACATGCCCCCCTCTGATCTGCCCCCAGGGAGGGCTGAATGAGATGCCCCCCCTGCATTTGGTGTGGTGGTAGAGGGTCACCCCCCATTACATTAGAAAATTACCTGGCGGTTTAGGGTGCCCCTCAGCCCGCCCTAAAGTGTAGTGTACCTTTTCCATTTTTTTTTTGTTTACGAAACTTGCCTTGGCAAATGGAGAGGGGTGTACCTCACACAGCCGTTTGTAGGAGGCCCAGGGAGGCCTGCATGAGGTGCCCCCGCCACCCATTTGGGGTGAGGGGGGAGAGGGCCCCCAAAAATGGTAGGACAGGCCCCCAAGTGAGTGGGGCAGTAAGGTTTGGGGATCCCGGGGCCAGATTGGCACACCAATGTGCCCCTCTGCACCAAGGCAAGTTTTGTAAACAAAGAAAAAAATGGAAAATGGTGGAACGCATTTTAGGGGGGCTGTGGGGCACCCCAAAGGGATGGGGAATTTTCTAATGGGACGGGGTGGTGACCCCGTCTCCCCCACCCGCACCACACATCCACATGCTTTTGTGGAATAAATATGTTCCTAAATCTGGGTAAGAAAGTGATGCCACTGTTTAGCAGTTCATTCTAAATATGTCACTTGTGAAATCCCTTCAGAAAGCGCACGTAGTGACCTACATGCACACATTTTTTGGTTTCAAAGAAACAAGTGTGGCAAGTACTGTTGGTGCAAAAACTACATCAAATGCTGCTTTGTTTTCACAAGACTAGTATTTGACACAAACTACCCAAACAGAAGTACTACTTTGGAAACCATAACCCAAAACGTGTCATTCACAGATAATATTAAACCAGATGAGAAAAAAGGTAAACACATAATCGAAAGTTGTGAGGGGAGTTAAATTTACCAAACGCAGCCTCATTAATCATATGACGCTATCATTAAAAACTCTTCCACATAAAGAACTTCACTATATGTCCCTACTGCCGCACTTTAAACCATGGAGAAAAGAAGATGATTTATTGGATACCAATTCCTCCTTTGAAGATGCTTTCAATGCAAGTGAAAGCACTATAACAGATATAATCTGTGCACAGTACAAACACATGTTGAACAAGGAACACCAACAAGAAAAAGAACTTCAAGCACAACTAAATGTAGACACTCCTGAGAGCAGTCAACATGCACTTAAAGGAAGGCACTTGGAGACCCATTTATAGTAAATGAGGCAGAATTAGCCATGACTGAAGTCGAAAACAGCATGTGTCAGTATGAGCAATCTGAAGAAAACTTTGCTGTACTGCAATCACAACTGAAAAATGACCAGCATAACAGATTTCTAGCAGTGACTAAAGTAATTGAACATGATGTGCAGCACAAAACTAAACTGTGTACCTTTCAAAACTATAAACATGTACTCCTGTATATAAGTGGTCAAGTTGGTTAAGGCAAAACATCTGCAAGTTCCTCCAACAATTGGCAAACAACAAGTGTTCAGCTATTGTAACTTCCCCCATAGGTTGTGCTGCCTACAACACAAGTGTTGTTACTTTACACTGATTGCAACTCCTTCCAGAGGAATACCAAGACAAATTAGACTACTACAATCATTGAGCAGAATCTGCCATGGAGCTACGCAAAGTTTTGAAACAAATGAAAATATGCCTAATAGATGAGGTGAGCATGGTCTCCAAACTAATGTTGGCTTTGATCCACCTCAGATTAGAAGAGGACCTCAAAATGGACTAGGAATAACTCTTCGGAGAAAAACATGTTATTGTTTTTGGGGATCTTCTTCAATTAACACCAACGAAAGGTGAACCTATTTTTTAAAACCTTAGGACACAAACTGTGCCATAACAAACTTGGAAGCATAGGAAATGTATATCTCTGGCAACAGTTCCAATGCAGACCTCACCTATGCCAAGATTTTGAAAAGTATTCGGATTGGTGTGCTTACTAAGGAGAAGACACATCCATGAGCTATACGGGCATAACCCATCTGCTACTGATGTCATAGAACAATTAGCACACAGAAATGTAAAATGTATGTCCTTAATGCCAACCCTAGCAAGTTGTGCACAATTCAATGAAACAATGTTAAAAAAAGAAAGAAATGCAAACAAAAGTGCAAATTTACTCCACAGACAAACTAGACATGCACGGTATAACAGTACCTATGTGTCAACAAGCCACATCACGATGAAATAGCATAGAAAATTCTATCTCCAACATACCTGGATTGGAGAAAATGTTAACATTGTGTTTAAACTGAATAGTAATGCTCAAGCGTAACTTTGATGTGGTGCAAGGTTTAGTTAATGGAGCACTTGGCACAGTTGTTGGCTTCCAGACGTACCCACATGACAGCAACATTCAGTTTGTCAACATCCACTATGACAAACTTTCAGAAGTTAAAAGGATAGGACACTCAACAGCCAGATTCCTTTCTTTTCAAAGACATGTATATATGCATAGAACAGTTTTCTCTGTCTCTAGCATACGTCGTCACTATTCATAAATCGCAAGATCTAACCATAGATCAAGTGTTGATTAATATTGGCAGTACAGTCTTTAAAGAAGGTATGGGTTATGTCGTACTGTCAAGCCTGCGTACACTTGAAGGGCTATTTCTGCTAAAGTTTGATGCAAACAAAGTCAAAGCTGACATTCCTTGCATTTCACAGTACAACATACTAAGTGCCCTCTTCACACCCCATCTCAAAATTTACCCGTTCCACAAAAAGGCAAACTTTGTAAAAGAAAACTAGTCCACACACAAGTTATACGTGATCTCCCAACAGTATGACCAAAGACATTGAAAGCAGCTGCTACTCCATCAATTACCACAACCACATAAGTATTTACGGAAAAGGCAAATGCATACACAACTGCAGAAAGAAAGAAAAGAACCTCTTCAAAACAAGCCCATGGACTTCCATCAAATCACTCGAACACAGAACTATCTGGCCCATTCAAAATTTCCAACACAACTGGGTTAAATTGTTATGCAAATGTTGCAATCAATGTTCTATTCCAATTGCCACCAATTGTTGAAAACATTTAGTTAAACAGTGCAAACCAGTTGTGTTTGCAAATGCTACTTCTTTATAGGAATGCAACAAACAATCCTGACACCATATATAGTGTCTCAGAAATAAGGCAGGAATTGGACTACTGTGCAAGAATTGTGAGATTCACATTCAAAACACAGGAAGATCCACAAGAATTTCTAATGTATTTAGTGCAAGTACTGGAAAGCAAAAGCATTCCTATGGATAACATTTTCCAGATTTCATACATGTGGAAACATACATGCACTCTCTACAGCCATGTGGACCAGAAACAAGTTCCAAATGAGCACTTTGTGTTTATATCTATACCTAACAGTGAATCCATTCCATTTCAACAGCTGGTATAAAATGCAAACCATGGCATATTATATAATACTTGCAATTCAGACAATCGTTCTACTTAACAGGTACACTCACATAGCCAATACGTAATAGTAATGCTTTTACGATACAAGGCAGATGGTACCAAAAACAACTGCAAGCTTACTAGCTTCACACACATACAAGTATTACTTGGCAAGAAAACCTTCACAACAGTCGGCATAATCTACCACACGGGCGCCACAACAACTGCAGGTCACTATACTGCGTACATTAAAAAGAAATGCAAGTGGTTTAAATGCAATGATTCTTCCATTACTCTGAAGCAGAGATTACCAGCAAATCTTGCAAATGCCTAGTTAATATTCTTGAAACCAAAATGTATTTGCTGTTCTACAAAAGTAGCATATCCTACTGCCCAATACTCACCAACAGATATGTAACTGCTAATGAAACATAACCTTCTGCCCAGTGAAACTAGAACTACTTAGCATACGCCAAGTGCCCATGAGGACATCAGTTGCGCTGCTATAGAGTTTTTCCCCAATGATTATAGACACAGAAACAGCAACTGTGGAAAGACCACACTAATATTGTTTCACCCATAGTACATAAAAAGAAAAGTACTGATTATGAGGGTCTACAAACTGTCGTCAATGACCTGTGAAATGACCAACTGCTAGACTAAGGCAACAACTGTCTAACAATGACCATACAACTGCAATCAATACGCAACCACATGTAGCTACACCTATCGTAATGCAAAATCACTTCACAATAGTGGAAAATAGAACTGCAAACAAGAATGAAGGTGCTTAAAGACATACCCTGTAAAACCGTGAAACTTTAAATAGTTACAATTCGTCAACTGGTATCTAACTGCAACCAGAATACTGCAATATTAATACCCAGTACTACACAATTTCAAATCCACCAGCAAAAATGAAAGTTCTTCTGAGGAAACGCTTCAACACTTATTAAGGGCAAACAACCAGAATACGCCAAGTGGTATTTTACTGCTCCCACAGTACTACAATATTATTTCCAGTGGGTAAACAGCCACAATCATCATTAGGCAATGATAGGCCTAAAAACCTACCCTCAACAACTTTCAAACTACCAACAGTTAGAATACGCCAACAGGTATCTAACTGCCCCCACAATCCTGCAATATTAGTTTGCAATACTACATTACTTAGCAAACGCATGAACAGAGACGTACTGCTTAAAAAAAGGAAATAGATACATAGTTATATAGAATATGCCAATTGGTATCGAACTGCAACCATAGTACTACCACTTCTAAAAGGAACATCATGCATCATTTCAATTTCTCCTATTGCAACAGTGCTTATAACAGCAACACCACACAGATATACACCTTAAACATTTTTGTAAGTAGTGCAAACATCGCAAACAGAGTGTGCCACATAACAACAAATGAATGTAGAAGTTTATTCTTTAATCCTGCATAGATTTTATTTCCCCCCACAGGCCCAATGATTATGCAAACAAACACAGGAACTGAGCACATTGCACAGTACACTTGTTTAAAGCGTAGTCCTTCTAAAGTGCTATGTATGAGGGTCCACAAAGTACTGAAATATATCTGAAATGGAATGCAATACCACATTAGCAAGTACCTACCCTAACATGTTAGGTTCACTTTTTTTTTATCACAGACAATGAAATAAAGATTTCTCCTGCACTTCCATATGCCACAATATTGAAATCTGCAAGTGGCACTTCAATGGTATTCTGCAATAAGTTGACAAAAGGTGTACAGTGCCTCAACAATGTATACAGTAAGTATACGATTATTGGTGTCATGATAGGATATAATTTATTTATATCACGCTCATACACAATTGTTTCGGAGTGTGACCAGGCAAAGGGAGGGAAACAGGGGAGAACAAAAACAATGATCTTACTAGTCCCAGTGACATTGAGAATGCACAAGTGTATGGGAAAGGGAAAAGTGGAAAAGTGCATGGAAGTTGGGAATAGGAAAGTGCAGAACAGAGGAGAGAACAGAATGAACAATAATAAGTAAAATAAATACATTAAGGCGATAAACAGTAGTAGTGCAGCTGGAAAGTGACAAAGTGCTAGGTTAGTCAGATAGGGTGAATCTGATAAGTGCAGAAGAAGAATGGGTGGGGGGCTGTATGGGTACAGATACAGGCCACAGTGCAAGGGGTGGCCCGGAGGCAGTGCAGGAGGATGGCAGGGTGAGCAAGTACCTAGGATCGAAGGACAGAGGGTGGCCAGGTGCATAGTGCTGAGAGAGAAAGCAGATCAGTAGGGGAGAAGAGGGGCAAAATCAGAAGCAAAGAGGAAGGTCTTGAGGTGCTTCCGGAACTGTAGATGGTTCTCCTCAAGTTTCAAAGTGGCATGGAGGCTGTTCCAAAGCGGTGCACATGCCGAAGACAGAGATCTAAACCCGGCTGGTGTCTTTGAAAAACAACTGGCCCTGAGTGAGTTAGAAGTAGAGGACTGAAGGGCTTCAGAGGGGAGGTATTTATGGAGGGATAGTTGAAGGTATTTTGGACCCAAGCCCCAGAAAGCCTTGTGGGTTTTAAATGAAATCCTTGCCACCACTGGGAGCCAATGAAGGTTAACCAAGCCTAACCCAACACTGCCACCTACCTTCTCGGACATCCAGCCCATGAAGTGTGTGTCACTTGAGACTTTCGCTGCCACCTTCTCTCCCCCCTCCCACTCCTACTCTGGCTGACTCACACCCAGACACAGCTCTGTCTCTTCTCTACTCTTCTATATCTGATACTCTTGATGCTCTTGCCCCTGTCATGAGGATCCACTTGAAGGCCAAAGCCAAGTGCAATTCCTGTATGACTCTGACCTAGCTACACTTAAACGGAAGTGTAGGGCAGCTGAGATGAAATGGAGGGCTTCTTGTTCACCCTCTGTCAAACTGGCCTGTCACCTGCTACAAAGGCAATACCGACTCTGTCCACACCCAGAAGAGAGCCCACATTCAAGCCTATCTCTCTGCGGCATTTAACAACTTGGCTGAACTCTTTAAAGTCTGCAAGGAGCTTGCCAACCCTGATGCATTCTCTACCCCTCCTCTTGCCTCCCAGGCTCTCTGCAATACCCTTGCCTCTCACCTTATCTCAAAAACCCAGGACATCCTGTCCACCCTCTCATCACTTCCTCCTCCTATTCCCTCTCAGTCTGAGCTTGCTGACCCTCCTTCATTCACCCCCAACCCTCTTTCTCGTCCTTTCCTCTTTTCTCCCCCGATGAGGTTACTAGAAAAGTCTGATCTATGAAAGCCTCATCAAAACAGGTTCATCCTTGTTCCTCTAAAACCATAAAGGACCGCATTGACACCCTCGCTCCGGCCCTTGCCGATTTTTGCAACCACTCCTTTGCTTCAAGAACTTTGACTCCAAGGTCATCTTTGAGTCCACACTTTCCTTCTCCGCCCATATATCAGAGGTCTCTAAAAAGTCAAACTTCCAACTGCACCTCCTCAGGTACTCTGCCTTTCCTTTCCTTCCCCCAGAAGCTCACGGTCTCCCAAGCTCTGGTTCTCTCTAGGTTGGACTACTGTTAGAACCTCTTTCTAAATCTACCTGCTTCTGCTCTCCGCCCTCTGCAACTAATCCAGAACAGGACTGCGAGACTTGTCCTTGGTGTCAAGCCCTGGGATCGTATCTCTCCAGCCCTGAAATCTCTCCATTGGCTCCAAGTTGATGCAAGGATTACATTCAAAACCCTCTGCATTGTCCATAAGGCTTTCTGGAGTTTGGGTCCAAAATACCTTCAGCTATCCCTCTGTAAATACCTCCCCTCTCAAGCTCTTTGCTACTCTACCTCTGACTCCCTTAGGGTCAGTTGTTTTTCAAAGAACTGAGCTGGAGGTAGATCTCTGTCTTCGGCTGGGGCCTCCCTCTGGCACAGCCTCCATGCCACTCTAAAACTTGAGAACCATCTCTGGTTCTGGAAGCATCTCAAGACCTTCCTCTTTGCGTCTGCCTTCACTCACTCTCTCCCCTGCTGATCTGCTCTCTCTTGACACTGTGCACTTGACCACCCTCTGTCCCCTGGGCCAGGTACCTGCACCCCCTGCCACCCTCCTGCACTGCCTCCTGGCCATTCCTTACACTGTGGACTGTATCTGTACCCATACTGTCCCCACCCCCACCATTTCTCTTCTCCTTCTGCACTTATCAGACTTACCCTGTCTGTTGCCTTAAACACAGCACTTGACAACTGCTGGCTGCACTAATACCTTTTATTTACCTTTATTATTGTATTTATTTTGATTATTATTTATCTGTTCTCCTCTGCTCCGCACTTTCCACTCCCCCCTTCCATGCACTTTTCACCCTTTCCCTTTCCCATGCACTTGCGCGATCTCAGTGTCACTGGCCTAGTAAGATCATTGTTTTTGTTCTTCCCTGTTTTCCCTTCCTTTGCCTTGTCGCGCTCTGAAACACATTTGTACGAGCACAATATAAATAAATTATCATATTATATCATTTTGGAGCTGAAAAGATATAGTCCCAGGGTTTGAGGCCATGGACAAGTCTTGCAGCCCTATTCTGGATTAGTTGTGAAGGCCGGAGAGTGGAGGCAGGTACATTTAGAAAGAGGCTGTCACAGTAGCCCATACTAGAGAGAACCAGAGCTTGGGAGACAGTGAGCTTCCGAGGGAAGGAGCGAAAAGGCAGGGTACCTCTGAGGAGGTGCAGTAAGATGTCTGACTTATTAGAGATGTCAGAGATGTGTGTGGAGAAGGAAAGTGTGGAGTCAAAGATGACCCCAAGGTTCTTAGCCTCGCAGGTAACGGTACGAAGGGGGACAAGGGAGGCCGGCCAGAGAGCGAGAGGGAAAGATGGTCAAGGTGTACCAATGAGGAGGATCTCTGTCTTGTTGGCATTTAGACAGAGATTGTTGGTGGCACATCAATTTTGAATGGCGATTAGGCAATCATAGATGAGGGTAGGAGTGGAGGTGGCTGAAGGAAGCCTGAAAATGAGTTGGGTGTCATCAGCCTAGCACTGGAAGTTTGCGAAGAAAAGAGAAATGCAGCAGGCAAGAGTTGCCAGGTATTGGTTAAAAAGCCAGAGCGAGAGGCTAGACCCCAGGGGAACACCACAGGTAGAGAGGGAGAAAGAAGATAGGAAAGACACGAGTTGTACCTCGGAGGGTCAATCAGAGAGGAAAGGATAGAGGTCAGCCAGGCCAGAGCCTTATCGGTGATACCCATGTTGTCACAGA
Source organism: Ambystoma mexicanum (assembly GCF_040938575.1). Taxonomy (NCBI): domain Eukaryota; kingdom Metazoa; phylum Chordata; class Amphibia; order Caudata; family Ambystomatidae; genus Ambystoma; species Ambystoma mexicanum. Next base: position 1,179,062,446 of record NC_090933.1, read on the forward strand.
GGCGATTGAGCAGGGTGGTATGGTTGACCGTCTCGAAGGCAGAGGAGAGATTGAGAAGAATGAGGACAGACGGAATGTTAGAGTCAAGGTTGAAAAGCAGGTCTTCAGGGATGTTCAGGAGAGCAGTTTCTGTGCTTCTGGCAGCTTTGAAGCCAGATTGATGGTCATGGAGAGAGACGACAGAAACAGAATGAAGGCCAAGCTTTGAGATGGCAAGCGTTTCCAGGAGATTACCCAAAAAAGGAGTAATGCAAATTGGGTGAAAGTGAGCAGAACAGGAAGGTTCAGCTGTGGATTTCTTGAGGAAAGGATGCATAAGGGAGTGCTTCAGATGGGAGGGGAAATATCCAGAGGCAAAGGAGAGGTTGCAGAAATCGGCAAGGGTATGTGTATGGTCCTTAATGGTTTTAGAGGAACAGTGATGGACCTGTTTTGATTAGACTTTCATAGATTGGACTTGTCTAGCAACCTCATCAGTGGTGAAAAGAAGAAAGGAGGAGAAAGAGGGAGGGAGGTAGCGGAAGGAGGGTCAGCAAGCAGAGAAGGAGCGGAAGTAGAGCAGAGGGTATAAACAATGTCCTGGGTTTTAGAGATAAAGTGTGAGGCAAGGGAATTGCCAAAGAGCTTGGGAGGTGAGAGGAAGGGTGGAGCCTGCAGCAGGGTTGGCCAGCTACTTGCAGATTTTAAAGAGTTCGCCCAAGTTGTTAGATGCCACAGAGACGCGGGCTTGAATGAGGACTCTTTTCTTGGAGCAGACAAAGAGACGGTATTGTCTTTGGACCAGGCAGAAGGCCAGTTTGTCAGAGGATGAGCAAGAAGCCCTCCATTTCCTCTCAATCTCCCTACACTTGCGTTTAAGTGTAGCTAGGCCAAAGTTATACCAATAATTGCACTTGGCTTTGGGATTTAAACGGATCCTCATGAGAGGGGCAAGAGCATCAAGACTAGCAGAAATAGAAGAGCACAGCAGAGACAGGGCTGTGTCAGGGTATGAGTAAGCCAGGGGTGAAGGAGTGGAGCGGGGTGGCACCAAAAGCCTTGACCGACACACACTTCATGGGCCGGATGTCTGAGAAAGTGGGTGGCAATCTTGGGATAGGCTTGGATTGAGGGAGGAGATGGAAAGATGTGAGGAGAGGAGGCAGTGATCACTCCAGGAGAGAGGAGTGGTGAGGGGAGTAGAGAGCGGGAGGACAGAGGAGATCAAGACATTAAGTATGTGACCATATGAGTGAGTCAGTCCTAAAGAGTTTGGCCAAGTTGTTAGATGCCGCAGAGACTCGGGCTTAAATGAGGACTCTTTTCTTGGTGCAGACAGAGAGACACTATTGTCTTTGGAGCAGGCAGCAGGCCAGTTTGTCAGAGGATGAGCAAGAAGCCCTCCATTTCCTCTCAACCTCCCTACACTTGTGTTTAAGTGTAGCTAGGTCAAAGTCATACCAAGAATTGCACTTGGCTTTGGACTTTAAACATATCCTCATCACAGGGGCAAGAGCATCAAGACTAGCAGAAACAGAAGAGCAGAGCAGAGACAGGGCTGTGTCAGGGTGTGAGTAAGCCAGGGGTGAAGGAGTGGAGCGGGGTGGCACCAAAAGCCTTGACTGACACACACTTCATGGGCCGGATGTCTGAGAAAGTGGGTGGCAATCTTGGGGTAGGCTTGGCTTGAGGGAGGAGATGGAAAGGTGTGAGCAGAGGAGGCAGTGATCACTCCAGGAGAGAGGAGTGGTGAGTGGAGTAGAGAGTGGGAGGCCAGAGGAGATCAAGACATCAAGTATGTGACCCGCAGAGTGAGTCGGTCCTGAGGGGAGGATAGTGAGGGAGAGTGAATTGCAGAGGTCCAGAAAGAGCACAGAACAGTGGGAATCAAGATGGATTTTGAGGTCACCAAGGAGGAGGAGTTGAGTAGAAGAGGCCAGGAGGGCAGAGGAGAGGTCTGCCCACTAGGAGAGGCAGAGGAGAGAGTAGCAACAGTAAGAGAGTGGCTAGGAGAGAGAGAGAGAGAGAGAGCCTGCAGACAAGGCATTTGAAAGAGGAGTAAGTCTGAGTGGGGATGATAGAGGCAGGAATCCAGTCAGAGAAGATCAGGACTGCACCCCCTTCAGGCCAGGTGGATATGGGGGCGCATAGGATCTTGTATCCATCAGGGAGGATAGTGTCAAAGCTTGTGACTGAGTTGGCCGTGAACCATGTCTCGATAAGACCGAGGACATCAATTTCAAGTTCTTCTAAGAGGTGGGAGAAGTCAAAGGAGTGTTTAACAGCAGAGTGAGAGTTGAGCGTGGCAAGATGAAGAAGGTTCTTATAATCAGCTAATTGCATTTCTATACACATATTTCTGCAATCCATATGCCAGTGTCTCATTCTTGAGTGCATGGCCGTATTATACTGCGTTGATTGTGGCCAGGCGCTAGACTCTTGGGTGTATGGCCATACGGCCTGCAGCCATGCACTCCGGCCATGCACCCAAGGACCTACCCACAAATTGTCGTGACCACAACACAGTCTTCTTCACCTAAATAAGTACATCAGAGCTGGCCATATACTTTCTTTGCAAAGTTTGGTGAGGATTCGTCCAGGGAGAGCAAAGTTATGAGCTGTCAAAAAAGTGCTCTTCCTATGAGTTGAGCAACTTAACCATAACTACATGGCCGTGGCCGTGTAATACAGTGGGCATGGCTGAAGGCAATATTTAGTGGCTGGTTAGTGTTGCATAATACACAGTGGGCATGACCAAAGGCCATCACTTATTGCATTTTATTGTTTGCATTACAGTGGACATGGCCAAAAGATGTACAAACGGCTCAATGTCAAAGCAATGGCTAGTGGCAATTTTATATGTCAAACTATATAGTGGGCACAGCCAAAAATTGTGCCCAATGGCCAGTTTTGTGCTATAGTCCATGCCTAGTGACTTCTCAGCGTATATAATATACTATGGATATGGTTGAAAGCTGTATCCACTGGTAAAGGCTAGAATCTATGGCTTGCAGCATGTCAGCATTTTAAAATATTCAATGCACATGGGTGAAGGTTTTGACCACTTCCCCATAATTTGTATTTGTGTTTCATTTTGAATAATGCAATTATGAAGTGGGTTTTATTAGCTAGTTATTAAATGTAGCCCACTAGACAGAACTGTAATAAGAAGCATGTATCATTTTACTATTCAACATGGTAAGATTAATAATATTGCACATCCATCATATATGTTGCACACAATGGCTATCTTTCTACATGAGTAGCTTAGAATACTGGAAAGAACCTGATAATAGAAGGTATTCGTATCAATGCATTACTTAATGCACTATGTACCTCATGAAATTTCTTACTATAACCCTTCACACTTTTTGATTAATATTATTATAAGAATCCTTGTAGAGATTTTTTATGAAAACAAATGCAAATGTGATGTCATCATTGATGTCATCAATGACATTTGTGATGTCATCTTTGATGTCCTGGTTGTTAGTCTTAGCAGTGCACAGTGGTGGCGCGAGTTATGGTTGCTTAGCTTACCATAACTGGCGAATTTCAGGGGTTTTCCGGTTTTACTTGGAACCATAACGTCCCTTAAACAAAGTTTTTTTTACTGAATTTCATAGGTTTTTAGTAACGGAAATTAACTATAACATCTCTTTAACAAAGTTGTTTTACTGAATATACATTTTCATAGTGTAAATTTGATTGATGTGCAGTAGGGTTACCTTACTTTATATACAATTAACTTGCCAAACATCCTGCTAATGATTTTGATGTCCGCGGATGGTCATGGATGACATCAACACTACCCAAACAAGCAGGGGGTATTTGAAATTGTTCTATCATACCATATAAACACTATGCAAGTTGAAAAAGCAGCACATATACACATTATATATATATTAATAAGTAAGCAGTGGAACCTACATATTTAACACATCAACCAGCCATTGAAATACGATATGTCATAAAATGGAGTATACATAACAAAAACGATATAACTCCAACATAATTACCTCGCAGAAACTGCAGAGCTAGAATCAACAGTAGACCTACACAACACAACTAATACAACTTTCCAGAAACTAGTAAGTAAACTTCATTTTTTGTATATATTGCTCTACTTTGTGTGTGAGGTACAGTATAATTAATATATTTTTGTTTTTCACACAAAAATTTGCAGTACTTTGGTGTGGCTGGAAATACATTTTCCACATTCGGAAATGTCTGAAGAGAGCGACAATAATGGTAGACACTTGTCAATACAAGGAAATTAATAATCATTACCTAACGTGTACTTAACGTATATGTTTACTTTTTACAGACCATACAAAGATTGAAAATGTGACTCCAAAAGACACAATAGAAAAGACCCTCTAACGCATTGAACAGAAAGTAGACATTCTTAAGGAAAATTTCAATAGTTTGAAACAGTTAGTGGAGGACCACATCAAATAAAAAAAATAAGTACCATTGTCCCACCTGTACCTCTGCCCCCTCTCCATGTCCCAGTGAACTATCCCCAAACCGTGAACAACAAAATAAACGTTTTGATGAGATTTCCATCCCTTCCTCCCCTCCCATCCATCCTCTCCAAACCCCTAAATCCCCTATTTTTGTATCAGTTTCTGCTTCCCCCTCTCTTTCATAATTTGTGTATATGTATATAAATAAAAAAAAAATATCTAATTCTTGTAATGAAAATCTTTGCATCTTATTTTTTTTTTTAAAGCAGTTAAAATGTCGGCGGACAGCGCGCCTGTCCGGCCTGTCCGGAATTAATAAAATGTGGATGTCCTAAGGGCACTACACCTCTCCGTACCATTCGCAACCAAGATGGAACTGTTCATAGAACACACCAGCTGTATGGGATGTCCGTAAATCAACAAAATGGAAGTGTCCTAAGGACACTATACCTGTCCGTACCATTTGCAACTAAGATGGAACTGTACGTAGAACAGGCGTGTTGCCCGGGATGTCCGTATACAAACAAAATGGAGGTGTCCTAAGGACAATATCTCACCGTACAGTCTGCAGAACATCTACGCACATGCTCACCATAGCCATACGTCCTGCAAACATTGCACCTGTCCGTAACTGTCCGTCTCACTTGTGTCGCATTTTTCATTAGTTTCAGGACCCAAACACTGTCCGTAGAACACCCGCGCGCATGCGCACAACTACTCCTGTGCATTTGCTATCCTACGGACACATGTTCCCTTCGCGGACGTGTTCCCGACATCATCATGTGACCGCAGCCACGCTGAGCGTGTGTCCTAATTTGCATTGTCCGGATGCCCAACAATTTAAAAGAACTTATTTAGACAATCCAAATTATTTTACAGTAAAGAAATCACCATTTCACATGTCCTAGACAATGACCCTGGCTTTCCACGTATTTTTTGTAACTTTTTGAATGATTTTGAGTGTTTGATGTTTTCTTGAGGCGCACCCCTCCACCCCTATAAAATGCCACACCCCAGAGCTGATCTTCATTGTGCTTCTGGCTAGTGCAGATTGACTTTTGCTGCCTTTAGTACTCTAGCTGAGATTACCTCATCAAGCCCAATGGCATCCAAGGCTGCTGTTTCTACATCAGCCTCAGCACCACCCCCAAATCCTCCACCACCACCACCTCCCCAAGGGCCTGCAGAGGGCAACACTCATGAGGATGTAGAGAATGAGGATGAAGAGATTGAGGTGGAGGAACGCCCTACTACCAGCACTTACTGGGGGTCTTGGGTGTGGCGGTTGCTTACTGTTTATGGTAACGTACCAAAAGCACGTGCGGACAAGGTCACCTTTAACCAGTGTAAATTAGTGCTGAGTCGTGGGAGACATGGTTCAGACAGCTTTGGTACTACATCCATGAAGCGACACCTAACTTCGTTCCTCGGAGGTTGTACCTTGTGATGAAGGTAGTAGGTTGAGTTCCTCCACAGCATCCTCCGTTTCCACTCCTCTCACCACAATAGACACTCCTGTGGGAGAGTGCATCCCTCCAGCTGCTTCACAGGCCATTGTGATGCTGTTTACCCTTACCTTGCAAGGGTTACAATATTGTGTATGTACTGTGATGCAGTAATCTGCAGGGGGGAGAGTCTTGGAAGTGCTTTTGAGACTACAGTCATGGACCACCAGAAGACCTGCTACCTACCTAAATAAGGCTCACCCTACATCTTCCTCTCTCCACCTGCCCTTTCTTATTCCCATGGTTGGTGTCCCTTCCTTACCCTCCTTTGCCCTCCTCTCCTAGTCTAACGTGTGTATAAAAGCCATTTTTTAAAAGTCTGCGGATAGTCTTACTACAGAAATAATTTTGGGGTGCTGATTTAGCAAAACCAATGCACTTTTCTCTGGGAGTAGGTGGTGGCTCTGAAAAGAGCCTTTTGGTGGAGTTTTGTGTGTTTGAAAAACATGGACTCGTCAACATCTACTGCAAAATAAATGACTATAATTCCAAAAAAGTTTGCAATGCATTTTGTACATTTCTCACGTTTCTCAAAAAAATCTGATGGCCAGCACATGTAAGATGGATTCCATCTCTGCGAAAAATGAATGTGCTACGAAACATAATATTTTCATTGTGAAAAGAGGACATGGCAACATCTCTTAGAAAGGCACAAACAGCCTTATTGACATTGCGCCTCGCTTTTTCCATTTGTGGACCAAATATGGAAGAACGCAGCCACATTTGTCTTTGTGTAATGCAAGAAAAAATGACTTGGGAATTCGGAAACATGTCCATGACCTTCTCAAGTCCTTCTTTCATTGCAAATTGAAAAGGAAATTCCAGACACATGTCCTAAACGGTTCCCTTCACAATGAATTATAATTATTTATTTATTTATTTATTTACATTTATATAGCGTGCAAGCAGCCCAGGGGCTTTGAGGCGCTGTTATTTGCAATAACTTAGTTACATGGTACAGGCATGGTAGCGATTGTTGACACATTGTGAATGTTACAGGAAATCATACTGTTATTACAGATATTGCTTTTGGTCATATAATACAGTATACATGAAAAGTATTTGTGCTGATGTGTCTGGCCTTATGTGAAGAGGGTAGTCTTCAGCGTTTTGCGGAAGGTGGTGAGGGAGGCCTCACCACGGATAGTCGGTGGTAGGGCATTCCAGTGAGAGGGTGCGAGATAAGGGAAGCTGGATCCGCCGGCTTTTACTCTTTTTACTAGTGGCACAGAGAGCATGTTGGTGTACGGTGATCTGGTTGGCCTGGTAGTGGAGACATGGTGTATCCTTTGTGAGAGGTATGCAGGAGCAGTGAGGTGAATGCACTTGTGGGTCAGTGTCAGGGCTTTGAATATGATCTTTTCTTCTATTGGGAGCCAGTGGGCTAGTTTTCTGGCCTCACAGATGTGTTCTCTTTTAGCAATGCCTTGGGCTGCCCGGAGAGCATTGTTCTGTATTACTTGTAATCTCTCTAAGTTTTTATTGGTGGTTCCTAGAAAGAGTACGTTACAGTAGTCTAGCCTAGAGCCGGTGATGGCTCTGGCTATGTTGGTGCAGTTCTCTTTGGAGAGAAAGGGTCTGACTGCATTGATAAGTTTGGCATGATATGCAGCTGCAGAGGCTATTGCATTTACTTGTCTGTCCATGGATAGGCTGGAATCCAGATAGACTCCCAGAGTTTTGACAAAGTCGGAAACTGGAATTTTAATGGAATCAATGGTGAAGTGGCTGAATTGGGCTTCTAGATTTTTTAGAGTGTCAGGAGAACCTACCAGGAGGAGTTCCATCTTGTCAGAGTTGAGGCATAGTCCGTTGTCTGCATTCCAGGCTTGGATGGTGTTGTAGAGCTTGTTGAGGGTCAGGGAGTCAGTGTTGTAGTTACCTGTGAGAGTGAGGAGGATCTGAGTGTCGTCGCCGTAGTTGGTGTAGGAGATGCCCATGGCGTCGAGGATGAGGAAGAGGGGGCGTGTAAAGATGTTATATAGCGTGGGGGAGAGGCAGGAGCCTTGGGGCACACCACAGAGTATAATGGTTGGTGATGTGGCGGCTAGGTCAGAGAATACTTGCATGGTTCTGTCTTGTTAGAAGGAGGTGATCCATGCTGTGGCTTCTGGGGAAAATTTGGCATTGGAGGAAAGGTGGTGGCATAGGATGCCATGATCCACGAGGTCGAAGGCCGCTGATAGGTCGAGGAGTAGGAGAAGTGCTGGTTTACCCAAGTCTCTAGCATCGTCCATCTGGTTTTTCAGGTCAAGTAGGGCTGTTTCGGGCCCGTGTCTGGTGCGGAAGCCAGATTGGCAGAGTCCAAGGAGTTTGTTCTCTTCAATGAAGTGTTGAACCTGCAGGTAGGCTGCTTTGTCCAATATTTTGAGGAGGAAAAGGACAGTGGTGATGGGTCTGTAGTTGTTGGGGGAGGTAGGATCGAGCGTTGGCTTTTTCAGAAGAGGGCGGACCCATGCTTCCTTGAGGGAGGCAGGGACTTTACCTGTGGTAAAGGAGGCATTTACAAAGGCTGTTAAGAAGGGAGCTAGTGTTTCCGTGCAGTCTTTGATAATGGAGGCTTGGCAGGCATCACCTTTGCAGTTAGAGGGTTTGATGTTCCTCATTATGTTGATGATGTCTTTTTCCTGAATGGGTTTGAAGAAGAAGGGTAGGGGGGGATCAGGGGCAGGCGGTGGGACTGGGATGTGCTTGTTTGGTAGGGCTTGTTTAGTGTCTAGTATTTTGTTTTTGAGGAAGCTTAATTTGGTTTGCATGGCCTTTTGTATTTCGTCACACCAGTCTTTGTCTTTGGTGAAATTCTGGGGGGCGGGAGTGGGGGTCTCGAGCTCTCTGAAAATGGTGAATATTTCTTTAGTGCCAGATTGGGCTTCCGAGATTCTGGATTCAAAAGATTTGGCCTTAGCTTGGGTGATTGCCTTTTTGTATTTGGTGGAAAGTGCTTTAAAGATCATCTTATCTTTTTCAGAGTGGGACGTTTGCCACTGTGCGAGTGCAGCTTTTTTCTCGTTGCGGAGTGTGGGGAGGTCAGGTGTGAACCAAGAGTTGGAATAAGTAGTGGGTTTGGATTTGTGAGGTTTGAGCGGGGCAATGGCGTTGATAGCTGCTTTGATGGCAGTATCATAGGTTGATACGAGTGTTTCAGGGTCTGAAGAAAAAGGTGGTCTGAAGGCTGGACCATGGAGGAAGGGCAGTAGCCTCTCCTTAGTGAGCTGGCGGGAGCTTCTAGCGAGGCAGTGAGGGAGTGGTTGAGGTGAGGGGGTAGCTGGGGAGATAGTGGTGAGGATGCTAAAGGTGAAGATGTGGTGGTCAGACCATGGGGTGGGAGTATTTCCTGTGATGATGAGTTGACAGTTGTGCTGTGATATCCAGTCAAGCGTTCTGCCTGGGTGTGAGTTGGGCTAAGTATGGTGTTCTTGTACCTAGAGCCTTGAGGGCAGAGTCAAGGGATTTTGCTGCTACGTCCTTACTATCCCGGAGCCCTAGGTTGACATCCCCAAGGAGAATGGCTTTAGACTGTTTTTTGAGGTTGTCAGAGAGAAGGTGGATGAGAGAAGCTTGAAAGTCTCCTGTTGGGCCTGGTGGGCGGTAGAGAGTGTGCACATTAATTGTGCATTAGGGGTAGAGGGTTATTTTGACTTGGAGGTAGTCCTTGTTGTTCAGGGATTTCTCTACCTTTCTGACAGGGAGGCAGTCTCTGGCAATAATTGCTACACCTCCACCTTTGGAGAGGCGGTCTTGTCTAGTGATGGAGTAGCCAGGGGGTAGGGCGAGTGAGAACGCAGGGCCGTAGGCCTCATGCAACCAAGTTTCTGAGATCATGAGTAGATCTAGGTCTTGGGAGGATGTCTAGTGGGCATTGATGTATCTAGCGTTAATCCTGGCGCATTTCAGGTGGGGTTCAGTAGTGGCTCGGGGGGTTCATGATGAGAGAAGGTGGTGTGGAAGGGGTAGGTGCACAGTGAGTGTTAGGGGAGATGCACATTACAGATTTTACACTGGGGGCTCATTTTCAGTGGTGGTGGACACATGTGGCATAGCATTTGGCACAATAGAATTCAAAATGGTGGTAGAAGATTTGCACATCACAGATTTTACACTGGGGGGCTCATTTTCAGTGGTGGTGGAAACATGTGGCATAGCATTTGGCACAATAGAATTCAAAATGGTGGTAGAAGATTTGCACATCACAGATTTTACACTGGGGGCTCATTTTCAGTGGTGGTGGACACATGATTAATCACATTTGTTATGGGGTAGTACAGTTGTGTGGAGGGTAAAGTACTTTGTTTGTTGCTGTATTGGTAATACTAGTAGTGGATGCGGCCTTTGAGGTTGTGCGGAGGAGCCTGGCCTTATCAGCGAATATAGAGTGTTGTACAGTACGTGAACATAGCCGTGTATTACGGGTGCTCGTGGGGGTGGGGTGTGAGCTGAAGGCGGCTTGCAAAGTACGGGCGCGCAACCTGAGAAGCCTTGAAGAGGCACATGGGTTGGAGAGAAGCTTGCTAGAGTAGTGCTTCTTAACTTGTAGATGTTGCCAGGGCATTGGGCAGATGGCAGACGAGCAGCGAAGAGCTGCAAAGAGCACCGTAGCCTTTCCTTACGGCCTTCCCTGCTTGGCTTCAGCTCTTGGCCCTCTCCCCCTCCATATAAAGCAGGAGGGGAGGGGCAGGCGGGGCGAGGCAGCGAATCGGGACACGGGCCTGCGGCTGAGATTTTCAATGCACATTTTGTTGATTGTGCAGCCATAGAAACAGGGCCATCAATGATGGGGGCCATCATTATGTCAGGATGACGCTCAGTCTGTAAAGTAACACAGAGAGGTACCAAGTCCAGCCACTTCATTCCACGCACTCCATGCCAGTGCACTTCCACATGAGGGAATCCAAGATCTGCAGATACACCACAACTTCCTGCATGCACCTCCAACCAATGTATCCATGAGTCTCCTAAAATCCAGATAATCTGTTTTCGAAAACACCAGCCATAGCTATATCGTCTTCTCTCAGGAAAAAGATGGCCTCACTAAATCTCTCCTTACACAACACACCCGCTAAACTTTATTGACCAATCCCTAACTTCGCTCATTCTCATTTTCATGCCTCTCCATCCCAGAATGCCGTATGTAATACGCGCTGTCCGCAGACTACTGCCATTTCCGCAGACATGTAGAAGATCTGAGCATGGTGAATTTACATGTAAATATTGTTCCCCATTTCTCCATTAAGGTGGGCTCTGGGACACCTGTTATTTTGTATTTTTTTATTTTTATTTCTTCTTACTTTACTCCTAAAATCTTCACATAACCTGTTCCAAAGCAACCCTTACATTCCAAAAGAACAAGGCATTTCCCAAAAAAGATAGAGTAACACCATCTGCTTCAAAATAAGCAGCATTACTCAAAACAATATTCTCGTTGCTACAGAAAAACATACCAGCTCTTAGCATGAAAGCATGAATTCCTCGATTGATTGCACACCTAGCAATGCTTTGATCAGGACAAAACAATAGAACTGTTGTCCCATTTTGCTCTAGGAAGTAATCCAGAAAAAAATACTTTTGCATTTGGAATGATGTTGATTACTGCTTGAACCAACTGTTCCAAATCTGCCAACAAAGTAGTGGAACTCACGTAGCCCAAATGGAAAGCACCATAGTGCAAAACTACCACATGGGGACTGTTCATCCTACGCATATCTCTACAAACTTGGAGAACTGCCTCTACAGTGCATTCAGTCACAGCGCTCCACACCACCTGCACTCCTCTAACATCAAAATGTTTTGCTGCATACCTGCATTGAGAATACTCCTGTAAACCATGGACAAACATATCTCTGAGCACCAACACCCTGACCTTCTTCACCTCTGCCATCTTCACTACACACACTCTCTTTCTAGACAAATCAACAACATCATCATCTGATTGGCTGAGGCCCACAGTCCCCTTTCTATGTTGGATTTGCTGGAAAACCCTGTATGTGGCACGTACTACCCATGGACAGCCGCGGTGTCCGCATGGCACCTAACTCTTAGCCAGCTCTTATACCCTTTCCACATCACTCTCAGTTCTGTTCGCTGATTGGATACAGCTAAGCAGTCACACAACCATCCACCGATCACATCCAACACCTCTACATCTAACTCCATCATCAGAGTTCCACACTTCAAATGTACTGTTGATCACTCTGAATACAAGTCTTATATCATTGGAAAGCACCTACTACAAAAACTTCTGTACAAGTCTCGAAGATTTCTACTTACAGCTCCATACATATCCACATGCATGATTACAAAGTACAGGTATGCATATTTTATTCAGCGTATATGTACAACTCTATGATTCCATATAAACAAAGTAATGCTACTAAATCTGCATAGCCAATACATACATGCCAACGCTCCCGATTTAAGCTCGAGACTCCTGATTTTTCATTGAAAAATCACACTATTTTTAACTGTCTGTCGCATAACCTTTACATACATGCTAACTCTCCTGATTTACGCGTGAGACTCGATTTTTCATTGAAAAATGTCACCATTTTTTAGTGTTTCCCGCCTAAATTAATGCTAATCCCAATGCAATTGTATGAGAAAAATAAATGTTCCCCCTCTCAGGTGCTCCCGATTGTTCGCATGTCTAGTTATAATATGAAATTATTCAAATTTTACCCATCTACTTTAATGACATATCACTTCCAAACATCTCTGCTATTTAGAACACAGCTGTAAAAAATCAAATGAGTTTCATGAACTTAAAATTCTACTCATTTGCGAAGCATGTTCAACTAACATACTGTAAATAACATATAAAGACTGCACATAGTCAAATGAAATGCATGCATACACTATGTTCAAATATCAAACAAGAATACTACCACAAAAACATAAAAATCAACGTGTACATTAACATAAGTGCTATAAACTCACAAAATTACTAACTTCTTCCTTTTACAATTGCAGTGAAGACCACACTCCTGAAAATCAAATCAGCAGCATCTAAACTACAAACAACATATCTGAAGAAACCTGCTCATTCCACAAAAAAAGTATGTACAATACTACTTGTATATTCTTACTGTTCCTCAAAGACACTGTGTGGTTCATTCATGTAATTTGTGCACCAAAAAAACATTGATTTCTGAACCATTCTGCCCACAAATCCGCATTTATTAAACAGATATTAGCAGGCAGAATGGCACACAAATCCCCATTTTTCTGGAAAACAAATAACATACTCAACCCTTAGAATATTAGTACTACAAAACAAAGAACTGTTTTAATTTTATACCATTGCATTTACTATTAAAGCTTCTCCTCACCACTAGCTCACTTTCTACTCTCATCTGATCCACAGTGTAGTAACATACAAACAGAAGAATAGCCTTCCCAACTCATTGTAACTGCCCAATGCACATTTACACACCACCACATACATCTTTCCCATCAAACTCATACACGCATGCACACTGCACACATACATTGCAAAACAAACCAACCCATACCTACTTTTTTTTCAACAGACCCCAAAGAATGCCTACCAAAAAGCAGGTCCGTAGAAAACAACACAGAAATAGAGCAAATGAAAATAAAAGTGGCCAAAATAAGCATCCATCTCTAACAGAGTTTGTAAAAAACATTCAAACAAAACAGCTAATGCAGTCATTTAACAAAACAAAAGAAGCTTCTAGTACAGGAACTTTGCCTCCTCTATCAAAATGTAAAACGAAACAGAAATTGATTAACAAGAATTCAGCTACCACTACTGCTAACACTGCTCGGATATATCTTGATGTAGTGGCAAGTAACCATACCAAAAAAAGTATTTTAGCAAAAATGTCCCACCACAGAGTCCTTCAGAATCTGATAAAAACAGGAGCAAAATCATGCACAACTCTTAAAAACTACCATAGAAAATTAATTCCAGAAGCTCTCGTAGACAGTGCAATCCTTCTCAAAAGGAAGTTATTTATTTGAGTTTTAAACAGGATGAAACCACTAACAAAACTAAGTACTAAACTACAAAAAAACATTTCAATAAACGCAATGTCAACAAAAACAACTTCTTAAATACCTGTGGAGGTGAATGGAGTCACCTCCACAAGCACAGAACCATATTTTAATGAAGAAGCATACAAACAAAACCAAACAAACACAATTGCCATCCATAGCAGTGAACGAGGTTATGAAAAAGATAATAATACCATCATGGAACAAGAAACATTGCTTACAAAAATATCCCCATAAAACTCAGAATTACCTCTCCATTCGACTGAACCAGAACGTCCAGTATACAAATGGCCGTGCACATCAATGTGTAACATTCCCAACAAATATTTAAAATCTTTACACAGTTTCTTCAATCAGTATCTGAAAGGTAAAGACAAAATCAAAATGAAAGTGCGGCAAAATATGGATACCTGTCCAGTGCGCAAATACACTCAACTACAAGGACATTCATTAGCCTGCATTTCAGGACCTATTTGCAAAAGCACCTTCCATTATATCAAAATGATATCAACACATCATTCAACTGTATAAAATCTAGTCTATAAACTGTACTATGCTAAAAGGCCTGCTTTAGAGCTAGCCAATTTAGATAACCCTCTTCTACATGGTACACCCAAAGACCTACACAAGAAGAAATAGACTGTATCCCGAGAAAATATTGTGAAAGCCACTTACAAAATGCAATAGCTTTACAACATGCTAGCATCAATTCTGCACATGGCAACCTTCTACTACACACAAAGAAATACTGAAATTTAAAAGTATGTCCACTGAAGTACCAAACCATGTGTGTGTGTGTTGCCGCAGAACATTTTACAAAAGTAACACAAAAACTATAGACGTAAAATGCAAAATAGAAGACAATGAAGATTCCAAATGGTTTAAATTAGCTCTCGACCTTTTAGCAGAAAACAAATACGAAATAAATGACCCCTTAATACTTTGCAGTTACTGCACTACAAAACTTGACAACAACCAAACTCCTTCATGTGCTATCACAAATACCTTTGAATTATTCCCACTACCAAAACACCTGCAACAACTCAATTTATATGAGAATGTCATAATTCAACCAGTACACCCATTTCAAGCGATAATACGCTGTCAACCAGAAACAGCAAAATGACCTCCCTCTGAATTGGTAAAAGGCATTTGTGGCAAAGATATGTATTTACCATTAGATCTGACAGAAAATGTGCACACTCTAGGAGTGACACGTCCAATAGAGCAATCTTTAATTGTCTTAGTAAATGGTGTACCAACAAAAGATAAAACAATTTGCCAACAACTCGTGGATTCACATAACGTTAGACAATTCATGCAATATCTAAAAGACAATAATGAGTACTACAAAGAAAAAATATGGAAGAAAACTTAAGGGGAACGACTGAAATAATTCAAGAATCACCAGAAACTGGTCAATTTGCACTTCTGGAATCTGCTGCAGTATCCAATATTTTAGACCATTAGACAATTCATTGATTGCATTCTAGAGACAACCTAGATGATCCACTAGAAACGTACCAAATGCGACAAACAAAAGGATCACCAATGAGCATATGGGAAAAATGTATAGAAGCACATGCTTTTCCTCTACTATTTCCTACTGGCAAAGGAGGAAGGTACAATGATAGACCCACTCAGATAACAGCATCAGAACACCGCTAATTATGAATGTATTCTGAAGATCCCAGATTTAGACAAAATGTGGAATACATATTCCACCTACTCTTTGAAAGTGAACTAGCAACTCTATGTTACGGAGTAGCACACATATTGAAATTGAGAACCCACTTTCAAAATATGTCAGCTGCGCAATTAATACAAAAAGTGCAAGAAAAAGATGAGGTTTTACAATCAAGCATTACAAATCTGTTTGCAAACATGTGTGGTACAAAACAATACTGGTTCCGACGTCACAGAGATGTACGTTGCATGATCAGAAACCTTGGACAACCCACTTGGTTTGTTACATTAAGTTGTGCAGAATATGCATGGGAAGATTTACATGATTTCCTACGCATATCAAACAAAAACAAAACAAACATAGATATACTAACACCTGGAGAACTTTGCTCTCTGGATCATGTTAATGTTTCAAGATATTTCCACCATCGTTTCATTGCTATGCTACACTTTATTTGTAATAAAACTGTTCCTCCCCTCAGAGAAGTGCAACACTTCTTTTGGAGAAAAGAATACCAAGTCAGAGGAGCACACATATCCACATGCTTTTATGGAATAAAGATGCTCCTAAATTTGATCAGGACAGTGATGCCACGGTTTTGCAGTTCATCCAAAAATATGTCACTTGTGAAATACCTTCACAAACGAGACATAGTGACCTTCATGCACAAATTGTACAATTTTACAGGAACAAATATGGCAAATACTGTTGTTGTAAGTACAAAAACAAAGGGAAATACTACACCAAATGCTGCTTTGGTTTCCCTAGACCAGTTACAGAAACAGGTGAAGTGAACAACTTCATGTCTTCAGTTAGACATAGTGTTAAAGGTAAATCACCTAAGAACACATATTACATAAAAAGAACAGAAGAATCAAAATACATCAATGATTACAATGCAATCATTGCCCTCTTATGGAATGCAAACATAGATGTGCAGTACATTGCAGACAATTCCACTGTAGTTGCACGATATGTTACAGCCTACATAACACAAGCAGAAAAAGCAGAGCTTCAAGACCTCTGGAATGACGTATCATCAGATAAAACACTATCTCAGAAATTGTACAGCTTAGGCATAACAATGCTCTCTCATAGAGAATGTTGTGCATACCAAGTTGCAGATCGTTTGACCGGTACTGCTTTATATGCAAAATCTGAAAATATAGTATTGCTAAGTCTTGGTCCTGCTGAATCTAGAAAAAGAGTTCTCAAATCATATGACGACATAGAAACAATAGCCAAAAATGATCCCAACAGCCAAGATATTTTGAAAAACAATTTACGAGACACATACTACACAGAGTACCTGAACAGCAGTACCACTTTGGAAAACATGTGTCTATACCACATAGCCCAATCCTTTTCATACAAAAATAAAATAAAGCCCAATGAAAACAAAGGTAGATATAGAATGACAGATTGTGAAGGCAGCTTAGTGAAACTTACCAAACAAAGCTTAATTAATCATATCAAATTGTCATTAAAAACTCCCCAACAGAAAGAACTATATTACATGCCCCTGCTACAACTTTTTAAACCCTGGAGAAAAGAAGAAGAGATACTAGATAACTAGAACTCCAGGCCTAGATAAGGACACTTCCGACAGTAGTCAACATTCTGTAACAGGAAGCCAAGAACCACTGGGACAGCCACTAATACCACATGAGGCAGAATTAGCTATGACAGAAGTAGAAAACACCATCAGGGTAATTCATAGAATCCAGCGCACAAGTAGCGCACGCGGCTGGCGCACAGCGTGCGCCTGCGATAGTCTGCGCCAGGCACGTGCGCTAAAACTGATTTCCGCGCACAGCGTATTCATGGATTTCATGCTCCCAAACCAGCCGTGGCGCAGAGAATCGCAGCGAGCCTGCAGCAGCGCCAGTAACGCCCCCAAGAACGCCCTCGCGCAAGGAAAAGCCATCAAAATCGCTAAATCATCGCTAAGGGCTGCGCTAACCCTGGACCACTTCACAGGGCAGGCAAACAAGGAAAGCAAAGCGGGCAATCTTCAAATCAGGAGTACGCGGGAAGTTCTACACGCGACTAGGCAGGGAACGTGAATTACAGGGGTACGCGGGAATTATCACACGCGAACAGCCAGGGAACGCGTATTACAGGGGTACGCGTGAAGTAGAACACGCGATAGGCCAGGGAACGTGTATTACAGGGGTACGCGTGAAGTAGAACACGCGATAGGCCAGGGAACGTGTATTACAGGGGTACGCGGGAATTATCACACGCGAACAGCCAGGGTGCGTGTATTACAGGGGTAGCGGGAAGTTCAACACGCGATTGGCCAGGGAACGTGTATTACAGGGGTACGCGTGAAGTAGAACACGCGACAGGCCAGGGAACGTGTATTACAGGGGTATGCGGGAATCATCACACGCGAACAGCCAGGGTGCGTGTATTACAGGGGTAGCGGGAAGTTCAACACGCGATTGGCCAGGGTACGTGTATTACAGGGGTACGCGTGAAGTAGAACACGCGATAGGCCAGGGAACGTGTATTACAGGGGTACGCGGGAATTATCACACGCGAACAGCCAGGGTGCGTGTATTACAGGGGTAGCGGGAAGTTCAACACGCGATTGGCCAGGGAACGTGTATTACAGGGGTACGCGTGAAGTAGAACACGCGATAGGTCAGGGAACGTGTATTACAGGGGTACGCGGGAATTATCACACGCGAATAGGCTGGGTGGGCCCTCACAGGTGTACCCTGTACACCCTCCACGGCCCCTGCAGGCAGCCCACAAAACAGGGGACTACCCTGCACACCTGATCATGTCCCCCTGCACCCCCATCCACCAGGGGCACCCTCCACCAGGCCCCCACCCATGTCTCCCACCACCCCCACCCCCCAGCAGTGCAGGGGCACCTGCCAGCAGGCCCCCACCCATGTCTCCCACCACCCCCACCCCCCATCCACCAGGGGCACCCTCCACCAGGCCCCCACCCATGTCTCCGACCACCCCCACCCACCAGCACTGTGGGGCACGTGGCCAGCAGGCAGTCAGGCAGCAGCAGATGGCAGGTGGGAGCGTGCTCAGGGCTCTGGGGGACTGTAATTTGGCCTCCTGGCCAGGAGCGTGGTCTTTCGTGTTTGAACGCGTGGACAGCCTGATAGGGAGTGATTTTGCACGTGAAAATCCCACACTCAGCGAATCGCGCGAAAACCCGTCACCAGCATATGTGCGTCTATAGTTACCTGCACGTGCAGTGTCAAAGCGTGTGATTGGTGAAAATGGATCTACACGCAGGAGTGACAAAGCGTGTGATTGGTGAAAATGGATCTACACGCAGGAGTGACAAAGCGTGTGATTGGTGAAAATGGATCTACACGCAGGAGTGACAAAGCGTGTGATTGGTGAAAAGTGAGCTACACGCAGGAGTGTCAAAGCGTGTGATTGGTGAAAAAGGATCCACACGCAGAAGTGACAAAGCGTGTGATTGGTGAACATGGGCCAAGCACGTACACGCCGTAAGTGACGCTGTACGTGTGGGCCTGTATATAAGGTAGTGTAGAACACCATTTCCTTGTACGTGCTTTTCGTGGAGAGCGAGTGGGTGAATTCTGTACTTCTTGTCGTTTCACACGCGATTTACTTCACGGCGTTTCCAGTTCGTACTCCCTGTTACCTCTGACAGCTTTTTCTCTTTTTCCTCTTGTACTGGTTTACCTGGGCCTGTTCCCTCAAACAGTGTCCCCTTCTACTGTTGTCCTGTCTCCTCAGACAGCGTACACATCTTCTTTTGGCGGGGTGTTGCCAACCAAACGCGCTCATTTTTCACGCTCTTTTACCTGGCAGACGGTGAGTCACGCACGTATCTAACTTCTGTGCTTGCCCCGTGTGTAGCCTACCCCTTCAGAGGTCATTCTAGGCTGCGTGTGACACGCATACGTTCATTTAAGTGTTACTGGATGCCACAGCGTAGTGCAGGGTTTCCCATCAGCACACGTGGTCTAGGAGGGGTATTGTGCACGTTCCTTAACTTTTTTGGGGTGCCTGTGCGTTGCGTGACCCGTCATCTTTCCCCAGGGGTGTCATATAGCCTTGCCACTGCACTAGGGTACGAATACCATCTGGTACCCAACCCCTTTGACACCCAATTGCCCAGGACAATTGTGCACACCGACTCCCATACGCACAATAACATCAGTGCCATGGTTGGGAGGCGTGCAAGCCGTAAGGGTGGCAAAGGTGGTGGCCGTGGAGGATCCACTAGGGGACGTGGTTGTGACTTGCAGGCTGCCCCTGTCCCCCCCAGTCTGGAGGACCAGTCAGGGACACCCATGCCCCCCCCCCCCAGTTGAGGGTCATGTGGCTGATACCAACCCTGATCAGCCCTTGTCGGACCAGCCCATTGTGGCACCAGACCTGTCCGAGGGTGATCCCATCGCTGACATCCAGGTCAGCAGGTCCACTGCACGTGCACCAGTGCACATTGGTGTCATCAGGGCACGCGCATCTATGCCAGATAGGTCATCTGCTGGCCCCCGTAGCCAGGGTGTGGCTCCATCCACCCCACCTCTCATACACCCTGCCAAGACTGTGTCGGTCCTAGTTCATGCACCTCAGATCAGGCCTGACCCCATCCCTCTACCCCCAATGCCTGCACCTACTCCCATGTTGAGTGTGCAATCCCACACACCCAGTACTGAGTCCACCACGGCTCCTGCCCCTAGTGTCCACAGCGGCGTAGGACACTCTGGACCCCCACCCCCTTCCAAGCGCAAGAGGAAGAGTGCACGTCCGGCACAGGCTGATGCCCCAGGCACGGCTGCACAGTCCGGCCCATCAAGGAAGCCAAGCTTCACAGACGCCGAACTGAATGCACTTGTTCAGTATGTGTCAGATCATGATAGGGAAATGGTCATCGTTGCAGGGTCCAAGACCACACATGCCAGACGCCAGGCACACTGGCAGACCATTGCTGACAGAATAAGTGCCCTTGGAGTAGTGAGGCGCACAGCTAGTGATTGCCAGAAGCGCTGGAATGACCTTAAGCGCAGGGCAAAGGATAAGCTGGCCTCAAGTCATGCCGCAACCTTGATGTCTGGAGGTGGGTCCCCAGCACAGGAAATAGAACTCACACCACACGAGTCCGTAGCTGGATCCTACGTCACCGAGGGACAACTCCAAGGTGTGGGAGATCTCCCTGATTACGAGGCATCATCCGGTGAGTGCACTTGCATGTGTGTATTATCCATGTGCATGGTGTGTGTGTGAAGCATTCATGTTGGGTGCCTGTCAAGGGGGTGTGTGGCAGAGTTGATAGTGGCACCCATGTGCCTCATCCAGTATGTTCAGTGCAACACCATCTGCCCACAGCACTATCCCTACTGGCAACAGTGCACATATGGCCCTACACCATGGAAGTTGCCCTTGAACTGTCATTTTGTCACTACATTGTTGCTCATACTCCCCTGTCTATTCATCTGATGTCTTACATACCATTCCTATACTTTCCCCCAGCCATTCAAGTTTCATCTTCACATGCCTGACATGCAATGATACCACATGCTAATGCGTCCTCTGTATATAAATGCCAACCAACATGCTGTCATACTGTGGATGTTGCCTTGACATCCACCTCCTACCTGTGTGCTTTGGTACCGTCTGGTTTCGAGCCCCATTCCCTCACACTCCATGCTGCTCTTCATGGTCTATCTTCCCTGACTCCTACAGTTCAGACCATCGTGCCCTACTCACGACACCTGCTTGCTAACAGTCAAATGAGGGCACCCTGCCCTCCAATGCGACCCACCCTATTGCTGACAAGTGCATCTGAGCCTACTCAAAGCTAACTCTCACTGACATCTGCTCATACATGCCTTTGCCTGTCCCATAGACCCTTCACATGGTCCCTGTCCTCTCTCCTTGCTCCTCTTCCACCATCAATGGTGGGACCCGTTGGGGTGTACTCCTGGCCTCCTTCCAATCCTCAGAGGCCACAATTGATGTGCATGGTAATGGGAGCATCTCAGTCCAAGGCCCTTAGGCCAACCTCATTCTCCTTGAGAAATGCTACCCACATCTCATCAACTTCCTTTCCTCTCCTGCTGTCCCCCCTCCTCTCTCCTCATCAATCCTGCACTGCCTCCCTGCACCCTCCCATGATCCTTCTCCGCCTCCCACTCCAACTCCTACACATGCTGCACCTCTGATCTCTAGCACTCCCCGTAAGTCCTACAAGGCTGTCAACCTCCTCCACAATTACACTCCTTTCACTGCGGCTGCATCAGGCATTCCTCCGACATCTGTCACTTACATGAGGTTATGCACCTTGACATCCTTGGTCTCATGGAAACATGTCTGACGGCCAGCTCTGTCTGCATCCTTCACACACTCCTACCTGATGTTCAGGAGACCCTCTCCTTGGCCCGCCACTACTGTGCAGGGGGGGTGTGCCCTTGGCTTCCCTGAGGGTATTCCTGCCACTGTCACTCCTACTTAGACCTACTCCACTCTGGAATGGCTTGTGTGACGTCTCTCTCTACCACACCTTGACATTCACAAACTGTGCGTACTGTGTCTGGGAAAACTGGTCAAATGTACTACTTCCTTTCTGAGTGTCCTCACCTCTCCTCCTCACTCATGTCCCCAGACACAGAAATCCTCTTCCTTGGTGCTGTACGCATCCACCTGCATGCTTGTTGACCCTCCCACGTGACCTTTCTGTGACCTCAGCAACTCCCTCTCACCCTCTAGACTCCCGTCTGTCCCTACTCATTCTGCAGGGCACACTCTTGATGCTCTGATCTCATCTGACTTTCCCCTCTCCGTCCATCTCTGCACTCCTCTCTCCTGGAGTGATCACATTCTCCTCTCCTCCCAGCTCACCCTCACCACCCCACAGGCAAAGCCACCATCACCACTGTCACACACCTTCTTGGTATTCCAACCCATGAAGTGTGTGTCAGTCGAGGCTTATGCTGCCAAAATCTCCCCCCCATCCAGCTCCCCCTTAGGCTCACTCCCATCCTGATAGGGCCCACTCCATGCTCCACTCTATGTCAGGTACACTGGATGTCTTTGCCACGGTCTTGACCACCTGTCTGAAGCCCCATGCCAATGCAGAGTCCTGGCATGACTCGTATCTTGTGAACCCAAACCACAGGTGCCGGGTGGCAGAGAGGGAATGTCCTGCATCATGCTCATCCTCTGGCAAACTGGCCTGCCACATGCTCCAAAGGCAATAGCGCCTCACCCTTTTCACCAAGATGAGATCCCCAATCCAAGGGCACATATCTGCGGCATGTGACAACTCTGCAGGACACATAGAAATCTGCAAGGACCTTGCCGAGCCAGATGCAGTGTGTACCTCCCCTGTCCCCTCCGAGCCCACAGCACTGCATGATTGTCTCTGTACCCCTATAGGCCACCCCCCCCAGCACTTGTCTGCGCCTAACACCATCTGCCCTTGACGCTAAGTCCTACTTACCTTGTACAGCACTTCCAGCCGCCACTTCCCCTTGCACTTCATTGTGCCACCCACCCCTGCACTTGCGTGACATGAATGACACCAGCACCAGTAGGATTGTTGACTGGCATCCCCTTCTGCCCCACCACCCCTCAGTGCTCCGCTGTACCTTCATACATTTCTGGACCGGTGCTTCACGAATGCTATTTGATTCCTGTACAGGTGATGGGGAGGTGGAATCTCATTGTTTACTGCATTTTGTTGATGTAGACAAGGCACTGTGCATCGTGGCCAATTTGGACTAGCAGATCCATGTACAACATGTTAACTTATTGATGTGATGATGCAATGTCAGGACCAGAGTGGTTGAAATCCAAAAAAGTTGCCCTCCTCTCCCTCTTCACTTGGTGGCTATGTCACATGCCATGTGTGTGATGGCATGTGCCTTTGACATGGCAATCACCGGCCAATGTGTGATGGCAGTGCTAGGCAGCATGGTGAGCAGGCGTTGCTCTCCAATCTGTACATTGTATGCCCTGAGCCTCCCCTACAGACCCAGTGATGGTGAATGCATAGGAGGTCTCCCAGTCATGTGGGACATGTGTCGTAGAACTACTGCCTCTGTTGTTCATCAGCCCTTGTTGCATGCCATGGTGCTAATGCCTGTTTCCATTTTTCTCTTTCATGTCTTTGCAGGGGACAAAGCACTTGTTGATGCTGGGGATGTGGTGGTTGAGCCGTCCCAGGAGGGCAACCCGGGCCGACCTTCCACAAGTGAGGGACGTGGTGTGTTTGTGGGTGAAAACCCACAAGTGCTGCAGGTCGTGCTGTCGAGGGGTGTCTCTGGGGGTTCCTCCCCCGAGCAGTATTCAGGTGTAGACTC
The DNA here is from genome assembly GCF_040938575.1 of Ambystoma mexicanum. Classification (NCBI taxonomy): domain Eukaryota; kingdom Metazoa; phylum Chordata; class Amphibia; order Caudata; family Ambystomatidae; genus Ambystoma; species Ambystoma mexicanum. The sequence continues at coordinate 1,179,086,411 of NC_090933.1, forward strand.
GGAGGATGACACCTATGTGCAGTCGCAGGTGAGTGTTCTTGGGAGAGAATCTCCTCTGTCCGACCCACCTGCAGCCGGGCCATTGCCCTCAATGGGGATGTCAGTGTCGGCAGCTCAGCCTCCGGTGGTTACGGATGCAGGGCCACACCACACAATCTCTGATCCTGTTCCTGGGGCTGCAGATCAGAGAGGGAATGCAGTCCTGCAGCCTGAGGCCTTGCCGGTACAGCAAGGCGCAGTCCGCCTTGCCCCAGGCAGGTGTGGTGCCCGTCAACGTGGTGGCCGTATGCCACCTGGCAATACCGCTTGGGAGCAATCCATCTACGGTATGGCCACCCAACAGGCAGCATCATCCGAGATGATTGCACAGGCCATGGATAGGGTGGCCACTTCCATTGTCCCCCCAGAAAGGCTGATGGAGCGACTGGAGCAGGCTACAGAGTCCATCTGCCAGGCACACAGGGAGGACATGTTGGCGTCCAACATGGACAGGCGGGCGGCACTGGCGACTCTGCGGGAATCACTTTCCATGGAGTCCCAGCGCCACAGGGAAGGCCTGAGGGAAGAATTCCATCACCTCAGGTCGACCCTGTTAGAGCTTGAGGCTTCATCCCATAGAAGGACAGAGGAGCAGCTGGAGCGTCTGACACGGACGCTCTCGGCCGAGATGCAGGCAACTCGTGCGGAGGTCAGGTCATCCCGGAAGTTACTGCATGGGGACCTCCGCATGATTATAACCCAGAACCAGAACTACCAGACCCGCCTGCTTGCAGCCATGGAGGAGCAAACTCGTGCTTTGCGTGGGCTGCCTCCCATTGTCACACCATCTTCTGAGGCAGCTCCCCCACCTCCTGAGTCAGCTGCAGGGTCTGGCCAGAGCGATAGCGACTCATCTCCCACAACAGAGTAGCCGTGTGGGCCACGAGCCTATGGGGTGTTTTAGTTTCCCATGATCCACACAGGTGGATTGTGGCGTGCATCCTGTCCTCGGACCTCATAGGTGGCCCCCCCCCCCGCCGGCCCTTTCATGGCCATTTTTTCTCAATTTTCTTTTCTTTTCCAAGAGTGTTGCCTTGTGTGGGTACCTGGGCATACACTGTATTGTGGCTGGGCACATGCAGGCTTGTCCTGAGTTTGGTTTCGATGCTTGGGTACCAGACATCCACACCCCTCCTGCTTCCGTTTCCATGGGCTTGCAAAGGGTGTGCCCAAGTGACAGCAAATTACACGGTGACATTGGACTCCCATGAGCTGTTGGCCAGTCCATAGTCAATACTGTGTAGACATTCATAGTGTACATTGTTGTTGCACCTAACTATGCATGATGGTTTGATATGTGCCTCTACTTACATATGTTGCTCATGTTTTGCAGGTATTTCACACAGTTATTCACACGGGCATACTCTCTGGAGTCAGACTACATGTCGGTAGATGTGCACTGACACTTTTGCGTGGCGCCATCACTGTACATCTGGACAGTGAGGACATACCAGCAGAATCAGGTAATGAGACTACCATTGTTTACATGCATTGTGTCTTGTTTGGGTGGGCTTCAGGGTGGGTTGGTGTGTAATTTGATTGAAATTACTCTTACACAGGTGTGTAGTAGTGGCTCCAGCGCGGTTAGCTGTTCAAGTGCGGCTATGTTCCATTTGGGGCACTGCTATTTGTGACACCGGTGTCATGTTGTGATGGCCAGTTTGTTTGCTCTCACATACCATGACATGGTGTCCTCAGTGGCGGGACTGTGAAGGGAATGGGTGACATGGCAATGTTGTAATGTAGTGAATCGCCTGTGGCAATGCATATTTGATTGATGGAGTTGTGTCTTTTCGTTGTGATGCATTGCTGGTGTATGTGTAGGTAGGGGTGCACACATAGTGACACTTCCATGATAACAATCTCAGGCTGATGTGTATCTGACAGTTTATTGTCAAGTAATTTTGTGACATCGTCAGGTAGTGTCATCATTGATTGTCAGATGGTATGTGCCAGAGCAGTGTGCACTAGCCAGCACTGTGATTCCTAGGTGAAGAAGTTGGCCACCAGTTGCGTACGGGCTGCCTCCCCCCGTGCCCTTTCCCCTCCCATGCGCAGCGGGCGTGCATGTGGTTGTGGATGTGGGGGCACCACCATGTCCACGGGCAGGCCCCGGCGTGTTGCAACGTTGTGCAGGACACATGCTGCCACTATGATCCTGCACACTATTCGGGGAGCATATAACAGCTGCCCGCCAGAACGGTCAAGGGAGCGAAAGCGTGACTTCAGCACTCCGAATGTGCGCTCCACTATGCCCCGTGTTGCAATGTGGGCTGTGTTGTACCTTACCTCGGGTGGCGTGGTGGGGTTCCGGATTGGGGTCATCATGTGGGGGCTGATAGGGTAGGCACTGTCCCCTGCGGAGGTGGTGATGGGTATCATTAGTGGTGTTGTGTCATGACCCAGTATCTGACATGCATGCATGTGCAGTGGCATTCATGCTCACCAAGCAGCCATGTATCTCCATGCTGGCCAGCCTCTAGGTCCCGGCATAGGGTAGACATTCTGTAGATGAAGCTGTCGTGGGTGGACCCGGGATAGTTGGCATATACTGATGTGATTATTCCCTTGGCATTGCATACAACTTGCACGTTGATGGAATGCCAGTGCTTGCGGTTTCTATAGATGTGCTCTGTTGCCCTGGGTGGACGTAGAGCCACATGTGTGCAGTCAATTGCACCAAGCACTTTGGGGAATTGAGCCACACCATAGAATTCCTGGATGCACGTCCCCCTTTCTGCATGAGTCCTGGGGAGATATATGTGCCTGCGGACTGATGGCCGTGCAGTGATGATGTTCAAGACCTGGTGTAGGCAGCGTGACTGCGTGGCCTGTGACACACCACCCACTATGGCACTTGTCCGCTGAAAGGATCCAGTGGCCAAGAAGTGCAGTACATTCAGGACCTTCTGCAGGGGGCTGAGTGCTTGGGAGCACAGGGTGGGTGATGTGAGGTCATCCTCCCACTCACTGACCAGGTCCAGTATGATGTGTGCTGGAAACCTGTACCTCCCATACACCTGGTCATCAGGCATCCCGAATAGGCTGGTTCTGGGTGTGAATATTCTGGCCCTGACTCTCCTCCTCCTCCTCCTTTGGTAGCCCACTGCCACTGCTGCTAGGAACGGTATGTTCATCCTGGCATCTGGCTTGTTTATTGATAAGTGCGCAAATTAATGCCTTGCGCGTGTTCTAGGCGAGCGTGTGACCCTCGCACCCCTGGAATCTAGTTCCCACTCCAATAGCGTGTGGAAATTCCCACGCAGCAGGCATACAGGTGCGCTGACGTACTTGCGTGTGTAAGTGCCCGCGCACCCCTGAAATACACGTACATAGGCCAATGGCGTGTACGCGCACTTTTGGCCAATTACACGCGATGACACTCTGACGTGCAGTATTTCCACGTGTGCTCCGTCATCACGTGCTGAGTGGGGAACGCCCGTGCGGATCACGTCAGACGCGCTTACGCGGTGAGGGACTCTGGTCCAATAGAATCGCGTATGCGTGCTGACGCACTTACGCGCTAAGGGCCTTTCCTCGGATTTCACGCTGACGTGCAGGAATTTCACGTGCCAAATCACTCCGTATCAAGCTGGCCACCCGAAAACACACGGAACACCACGCTCCTGCCCAGAAGGCCGAGTTACTGCCCCCCCAGTGCCCTGAGCAGCCTCCCACGTGCTATCTGCTGCTGCCTGCCTGCCTGCCTGCCTGCTGCCACCGTGCCCTGCCATTTGGTGCCTGCACATCAGCCATCTGCAGGGGTCCAGTTGCTGTGTCCACCCCTGCTGGAACTGAAGACTCCCAACTGGGATTACATCGCTCCACAGCCCAGCCCCAGGACCCAGTTGCCCACCCACACCTGCCTCTGGGGTTGCCATGTCGGGCACTTCCACATCTGGCACCAGTGGCAACCCCAGGCCAGAGGGGCAGAGGGGCACCAGCTTCACTGCCACCGAAGTTGGTGTCCTGGTGGAGCATGTCCTGGGGCAGTATGATGCCCTCTTTGGATCGTCCCGCGCCAGCAAGGAAGGACGGGAGAGGATCTGGGCCGACTGTGTGGTTGCCATCAACGCGGAGGGGGTGGCAACCCGCAACGTCCAGAAGATCAAGAAGCGCTGGGAGGACTTGAGGTCCAGGACCCTTGTGAAGGCCCGGCGCCTCGTGGAGGGGGGCCGGGGCCGCATGAGTTCCATCCAGAAGAGGGTCCTGGAACGCGTACGCCCAGCGCTCCACGCCCAGGTCCTTGAGAGGGAGGCCCGTCTGGAGTTGAGCGGTAAGTGTGCAAGCATTACTGTGTGAGACAGGGCATGTTGCGGTGTGCTGGTTCTATGATACTTGCCTGTATGTGTGCCATGGGCCATGTATGCATGTATGTGTGCAGGGACATCATGGTAATGCATGTGCGACCAGTGATGTGTGACCCACATGGTTGTTGCATGTGTTGAAATGCGGCATGGGGAGCCCTATGCAGATTTAGGACATGAGAGCATGCCAGTCTCTGTACCTGGACATGGATGGGGGTGAAGGATGGGTGCTGATGCCAGGTACATATATGGTAGCCATGTCTGTGTGCCTGACCTGCGTGTCTGTGACTTGTGCATGCCATGGATGCATGACACATGTGTGTGACAATGCACAGATTCAGTGACGCACCCAACTTACCCTTGTTTCGCCTGTGTTCGTAGTGTTTGGGGCCAGATGGATGTAACTGAGGTGAAGTGTGTGCATGTGATATGCATGAGCCATGATGCATGTGAGTTACATATCATTGAATGTTTCAAGAGTCAATTGGACATGCATGGAAATGTGCATGGCATGCACCATGCCTGTTACTGTGTGTGTTTTGCCTGGACTGACCCATGTGTTGTGGAGGGACATGATGGAAGTGTACTTTGACAGGGGTGCTCATCTGCTATTGCTTCCTGTCTAGGGGACCATTTTACAGTAGCCTGATGCTTGTGTCCTTTGTCTCCCTCTAGGCAGCGGCTAGTGAAGAAGAGGGCGGAGATGGCGCTGTGGAGCAAGGCGGCGGGGATGCCCCCACGGCTGCAGCGGAAGGGGTGGGTGAGCCCCCACAGGGGCCTGCTACGGCGGAAGACGGTGAGGAGCCATCCAGGTTGGTGGTTTGCACAGAGGAGGAGGAGGCCGACACTGGTGCACACATGGGGCCTGGTGGGAGCATCCCTGCTGGTGCAAGTGGTGCAGTCCAGGGCCAGGGGCAGAAGGCAGCACAGGTCACCGTGGAGGTGCCTGTGCATGTCGCTGTCCCTGACCCTGTGAGTGCACCACCATGCACCAGCAGGGATGCCCCGTCCCAGGCCCATCCGCAGGTAGAGGGGATGTCCATGTCAACTGACTCCCCTCCACCTGCGGCCGTGGGAACCCCTGGCCGCGTGGAGCAGGTCCTGATTGGGGTCGCGATGCGCACGGCTGTGATTCGTGATGCCGTGCGTGCTTCCCGGGAGGAGCACGCACGTCATCACGAAGTGCACCGTGCCGACGTGGCCCAATTGGGATCGGCCATGTTCGGGGGGTTCCTGCATGTGTTGGCCAATCTGACGGCCCTCTCCTCCTCTGTGCAGGCTATCCACCGGTCGTTCTCCTTGCCGTCTTCCGGCCCAGATGCCACCATGGCCCCCTGTGGACCTGCCCCCACCAATGCAGCCAGCTCGGTGGGGATCCCATCCCTGCCACAGTTGGGAGTCGGAGGTCCAGCAGGGGTGGACAACACAGCAAGTGGACCCCAGCAGATGGAAGATGTGCCGGCATCATCGGGCAGGGCACGTGCACGACGGCGTCGGTGGTTACCATCAGCCTGGATGCCGTCGTGCTGGCAGAGGCAGTGGCGTCGGAGGCAGCAGCGGGCTCGACGTGGGAGGCATCATGGCTCAGGGCCATCAAGATCAGAGGGGCAGGCATCGGCCGGAGGGCAGGGCAACCCTGGCATGGCGGTGTGTTCCGTGTGGGAGGAGTTTGGCCAGCGGATAGGTGCGGAGCGGCAGCGGGCGGAAGAGGAGCGGCTCGCCATGGCCAGGGCGGAGATCTCCATGCGTCGGGCATTGAGGCGGGCTGAGTGCCTCGAGGAGGCTCGCAGGGATTTTGGTGAGCACATGGGGTTGTCCCTGCGAGACCTCGGGGCCAGGACAGAGTCCCGCCTCCAGGACATTGACATGGAGTTCGAGGATGCCCTGGCCAGCATCACCAAGTGAGCCGCAGGACTAGCCCGCTGCCTTTGTATATAGTTTTTTAGTTAGTTAGTGCTAGGTTTCCTTTATTTATTTTTATTATTTTGGACCGCTCGGACAATGGCCACTTTTTTGTACATATTTTTTTTATTAGTTAGTATTAGGTTTCATTTGTGGTGTTGGGCTCATGGACCCTGGAACATTCCTGTATATATTGTTATTTTTTGGGAGATACATTTTTTTATTTTCTTATTGTTTACACCATGACGTAATGGTTTTTCTTTGATTTCCTACTACATGGTTTTGCTTTGGACAAATTCTATTGATTTTTTAATCCTTTGTTTTTTGGTTTATCATTTTTGTTCTCGGACATGGACCTTTTATTTACTTTGCCACATAGTTGTATGTTTTATTGGTTTACTTAATTTTTGTTTTTAATACATTTTTATATTATCTTACACTTGTGTTATTTTCTCTTTGGTTTCTTACATGTCATGATATGGGTTTTGACATTCACTTGCACCCATTGGGCCTCATTCCGAGTACGGCGCTAACCAATGGCGCTATTAACGCCTTGGTTGATGCCGTACCCGGACCGGCAGCGCCTTGGTGGTTGGCGGAATTACCGCCCCATTCCAAGGTTGGCGGGGCGGTAATTCCCCAATCCCCATTTACCCTTCCCCATTCCCATTCTTGCCCCATAGGGCATAATGGGAGTGGGGAAGGCGTCAATTACGCCACCGTAAATTACGGTGGCGTAATTAACATCAAGGTCCCTTAGCGCCATGGTATTTAACGCCTGCTAAAAGCAGGTGTTAAAAGCACCATGGCGCTAAGGGAACTCGGAGTATGGCGGTAAGGGATTACCGCCACCGCTCTCGTTAGCGGTGGCCGCTATCCCTTACCACCATACTCGGAATGAGGCCCATTGTGTATGTGTGTGTGACGGACATGTGTTCTTTTGCATACTTGCCTTTGGGGTTGTGTCATGTGATTGCATTCACTATGTGGGTGCATGCAATCCTTGCCTGGGTGTTTGTGCTGGGTATGCTGGCCATTACTGCCATGATTGTGTATCGTCAGGACCTGGGGCCAGGGGGACATGGGTGGGGGCCTGCTGGCAGGTTCCCCACAGTGCTGGGGGTGGTGGGAGACATGGGTGGGGGCCTGGTGGAGGGTGCCCCTGTGGGGTGGGGGGTGGGGGTGGTGGGAGACATGGGTGGGGGCCTGCTGGCAGGTTCCCCACAGTGCTGGGGGTGGGGGTGGTGGGAGACATGGGTGGGGGCCTGGTGGAGGGTGTCCCTGGGGGGTGGGGGGTGGGGGTGGTGGGAGACATGGGTGGGGGCCTGGTGGAGGGTGTCCCTGGTGGATGGGGGGTGGGGGTGGTGGGAGACATGGGTGGGGGCCTGGTGGAGGGTGTCCCTGGGGGGTGGGGGGTGGGGGTGGTGGGAGACATGGGTGGGGGCCTGGTGGAGGGTGTCCCTGGTGGATGGGGGGTGGGGGTGGTGGGAGACATGGGTGGGGGCCTGGTGGAGGGTGTCCCTGGGGGGTGGGGGGTGGGGGTGGTGGGAGACATGAGTGGGGGCCTGGTGGAGGGTGTCCCTGGTGGATGGGGGGTGGGGGTGGTGGGAGACATGGGTGGGGGCCTGGTGGAGGGTGTCCCTGGGGGGTGGGGGTGGGGGTGGTGGGAGACATGGGTGGGGGCCTGGTGGAGGGTGTCCCTGGTGGATGGGGGGTGGGGGTGGTGGGAGACATGGGTGGGGGCCTGGTGGAGGGTGTCCCTGGGGGGTGGGGGGTGGGGGTGGTGGGAGACATGAGTGGGGGCCTGGTGGAGGGTGTCCCTGGTGGATGGGGGGTGGGGGTGGTGGGAGACATGGGTGGGGGCCTGGTGGAGGGTGTCCCTGGGGGGTGGGGGGTGGGGGTGGTGGGAGACATGGGTGGGGGCCTGGTGGAGGGTGTCCCTGGTGGATGGGGGGTGGGGGTGGTGGGAGACATGGGTGGGGGCCTGGTGGAGGGTGTCCCTGGGGGGTGGGGGGTGGGGGTGGTGGGAGACATGGGTGGGGGCCTGGTGGAGGGTGTCCCTGGTGGATGGGGGGTGGGGGTGGTGGGAGACATGGGTGGGGGCCTGGTGGAGGGTGTCCCTGGGGGGTGGGGGGTGGGGGTGGTGGGAGACATGGGTGGGGGCCTGGTGGAGGGTGTCCCTGGTGGATGGGGGGTGGGGGTGGTGGGAGACATGGGTGGGGGCCTGGTGGAGGGTGTCCCTGGTGGATGGGGGGTGTGGGTGGTGGGAGACATGGGTTGGACATGGGTGGGGGCCTGCTGGCAGGTTCCCCACAGTGCTGGGGGTGGGGGTGGTGGGAGACATGGGTGGGGGCCTGGTGGAGGGTGTCCCTGGTGGATGGGGGGTGGGGGTGGTGGGAGACATGAGTGGGGGCCTGGTGGAGGGTGTCCCTGGTGGATGGGGGGTGGGGGTGGTGGGAGACATGAGTGGGGGCCTGGTGGAGGGTGTCCCTGGTGGATGGGGGGTGGGGGTGGTGGGAGACATGGGTGGGGGCCTGGTGGAGGGTGTCCCTGGGGGGTGGGGGGTGGGGGTGGTGGGAAACATGGGTGGGGGCCTGGTGGAGGGTGTCCCTGGTGGATGGGGGGTGGGGGTGGTGGGAGACATGGGTTGGACATGGGTGGGGGCCTGCTGGCAGGTTCCCCACAGTGCTGGGGGTGGGGGTGGTGGGAGACATGGGTGGGGGCCTGGTGGAGGGTGTCCCTGGTGGATGGGGGGTGGGGGTGGTGGGAGACATGGGTGGGGGCCTGGTGGAGGGTGCCCCTGGTGGATGGGGGGTGGGGGTGGTGGGAGACATGGGTTGGACATGGGTGGGGGCCTGCTGGCAGGTTCCCCACAGTGCTGGGGGTGGGGGTGGTGGGAGACATGGGTGGGGGCCTGGTGGAGGGTGTCCCTGGTGGATGGGGGGTGGGGGTGGTGGGAGACATGGGTGGGGGCCTGGTGGAGGGTGTCCCTGGTGGATGGGGGGTGGGGGTGGTGGGAGACATGAGCAGGTGTGCAGGGTAGTTCCCTGTGGTGTGTGCTGCCTGCAGGGGCCGTGGAGGGTGTACAGGTAATGCCTGGGAGCACACAGCCAATTTGCGTGTGGAACTTCCCGCGCACCCCTGAAATCCACGTACCCGGCCATATCGCGTGTGGAACTTCCCGCGCACCCATGAAATCCACGTACCCTGACTATTCGCGTGTGGAACTTCCCGCGCACCCCTGAAATCCACGTACCCTGACTATTCGCGTGTGGAACTTCCCGCGCACCCCTGAAATCCACGTAGCCGGCCATATCGCGTGTGGAACTTCCCGCGCACCCCTGCAATCCACGTACCCTGCCATATCGTGTGTGGAACTTCCCGCGCACCCCTGAAATCCACGTACCCGGCCATATCGCGTGTGGAACTTCCCGCGCACCCCTGAAATCCACGTAGCCGGCCATATCGCGTGTGGAACTTCCCGCGCACCCCTGAAATCCACGTACCCTGCCATATCGCGTGTGGAACTTCCCGCGCACCCCTGAAATCCACGTACCCGGCCATATCGCGTGTGGAACTTCCCGCGCACCCCTGAAATCCACGTACCCGGCCATATCGCGTGTGCAACTTCCCGCGCACCCCTGCAATCCACGTACCCTGACTAATCGCGTGTGGAACTTCCCGCGCACCCCTGAAATCCACGTACCCGGCCATATCGCGTGTGGAACTTCCCGCGCACCCCTGCAATCCACGTACCCTGACTAATTGCGTGTGGAACTTACCGCGCACCCCTGAAATCCACGTACCCGGCCATATCGCGTGTGGAACTTCCCGCGCACCCCTGCAATCCACGTACCCTGACTAATCGCGTGTGGAACTTCCCGCGCACCCCTGAAATCCACGTACCCGGCCATATCACGTGTGGAACTTCCCGCGCACCCCTGCAATCCACGTACCCTGACTAATCGCGTGTGGAACTTCCCGCGCACCCCTGAAATCCACGTAGCCGGCCATATCGCGTGTGGAACTTCCCGCGCACCCCTGCAATCCACGTACCCTGACTAATCGCGTGTGGAACTTCCCGCGCACCCCTGAAATCCACATACCCGGCCATATCGCGTGTGGAACTTCCCGCGCACCCCTGCAATCCACGTACCCTGACTAATCGCGTGTGGAACTTCCCGCGCACCCCTGAAATCCATGTACCCGGCCATATCGCGTGTGGAACTTCCCGCGCACCCCTGCAATCCACGTACCCTGACTAATCGCGTGTGGAACTTCCCGCGCACCCCTGAAATCCACGTACCCGGCCATATCGCGTGTGGAACTTCCCGCGCACCCCTGAAATCCACGTACCCGGCCATATCGCATGTGCAACTTCCCGCGCACCCCTGCAATCCACGTACCCTGACTAATCGCGTGTGGAACTTCCCGCGCACCCCTGAAATCCACGTACCCGGCCATATCGCGTGTGGAACTTCCCGCGCACCCCTGAAATCCACGTACCCGGCCATATCGCGTGTGCAACTTCCCGCGCACCCCGGTATACACGCACACGTTTATTTTTTCTCTCAGCGCGTGTCTGTGTTTGTGGGTACCCCTTTGTACGTCATTTGTCCTGGAGGGCCACAGTATTGGACATTGATCATGTCTGTATATAGGTGCTATTTGTTGGCGCACGTTTTAGCGCACATTTCTTGCAGGCGCAGAGACGCTACCGCCTGCTTTCTTGTGGCGGTCGTGTTTGTGCCTGTTTGTGCCTGTGCGCTGCTTTGAGCGTGCGCTTTTTTGCCCTATTCTATTCCATGAATACGTGTTGTATGCGAGCGTGTGGGCGTTCCGCGCACTTGCCTCCTAAACTTTCCCCGTGCCGCCCACATTCTTCCCCATTCCGAGTGTTGTGCCCCATTTTATTCCCCATTCCGAGTGTCCCGCCCTTTGTTCCGCCTACTTTAGAGCTGTGCGCTGCGCTCGGAGTGATAGCGCAGTGGCCGTGGCGCACGACGTTGGTTGACCTGTGCGCCGGCCTGCGCCGCGCGCTTTTTCAGCGCACGTCCTCTGCTTTTCTTGCGCACGGACTTCCATGAATCGACGTGCGCTGGTTTCCCTGCGCTTTTCGCTAATTTTCGGCACAGCGCACGTATTGGCCCCTCTGCGCCGGGATTTTCGGCGCACATTTATTCCATGAATCGGCCTGCATGTGTCTTTATGAAGAAGATACAGAAGACTTAACTGTACTACAATCAAAACTTAACAAAGACCAGCTCACCATTTTTGAAGTAGTAACAAAAGAAATTGCACATGGTGTACAACACGAAAATAAAGTATGTACCTGCCAAAATTACAAACCTATAGATCATAGGGTAGAGAGTGTTGCTGTGCCATGGGTTTTTACTTTGAAGAGCAGGGTGGGTTAATATTATTTTGTAACCTCCCCTTGCTAACCCAACATTTTTGCAATAAATGCTTTGGTTTATATCACATCTAGTCCTATTGACAAGGCAGAGGGGACATCAGAGATATGAAGAAAGAAAGAAAAACACAGTCTATATACAAAATACAAAATGCTTTTTGTATTAACAACATAAAACATAAAACAGAAAGTTGTTTGTTGTCATTGAAGGCATACATGAAAAAAGCAACCAAAGAAAAACAGAAACACACACCCATAATACATTCCTGCTCATTGATCACAAGATATGTAGGTTGAACTCTGGGCGGGGGTGTGGGAAATAAGGGGAAGCATGCATTGAAGAAAGTTGAATGATTAGCAAAAGTAGAAAGAAAAAGGTATAAAGGTATAAAAAAGTGATAGCAGCAGAAGTGGGACAGGGTCATTCCAGTCCTAACAGGATACTAAGGACAAATCATTTGGCTAAACATAATTTGTGCTAATAGAGTTGGGGAGTATCACTTTGTTGCTCCCAGTCAAAGTCTGAGTTGAAAATGACAACAACACTGTGATGGCATTTTTTATCCTTGGGTGTAGCTTCGTTTTCTGAGTTCTGAGTTTGCCAAAATTACAAACCTATACTGTTATACGTCAGTTGTGAAGCTGGTTCAGGCAAAACATTCTTAATCAAAATCATCAGCAAGTTCCTTCAACAATTGACAAACAACAAACTGTCAGCTGTTCTAACTGCCCCCACAGGTTTGGCTGGCTACAACATAGGCGGTGTCACTTCAAACCGATTACTACTCCTTCCAGTAGAACACCAAAACAAATTAGACTATTACAAACTTTCCACAGAAGCAGCAATGGAACTACGCAGAGTATTAAAAGAAATGAAAATGCTACTAATAGATGAAGTGAGCATGGTCTCCTAACCTAATGTTAGCTTTGATTCACCTCAGATTGCAAGAAGTACTTAAAACAAACTACGAAGAACTCTTTGGAGGAAAGCACATTATTGTTTTCGGAGATCTTCTTCAATTGACAACAGTGAAAGGTGAACCTATTTTTAAAACCTTAGGACACAAAAAAGAAAAAAAAAACTGTTGGCAGCATAGGAAATGTCAACCTTTGGCAACATTTCCAATACAAAGAATTAACAAAAAACATGCGCCAATCTGCAGACCTCACCTACGCCAACATTTTAAAAAGTATTAGAGTTGGTGTACTATCTCAAGAAGCAAAAACAATATTAAACACCTGGCCCATCCATGCACTTTATGGCACTAACTCATATGCTAGTGATGTTATGGAACAATTAGCACACACAAATGTCAAGTGTATGGCCGTAATGCCAACTCTTGCAAGCTGTTCCAAATTCAATACAACAATGTTAAAAAAAGAAATGCAACCAATAATTGAAATATGCTCTACAGACAAACTGGACGTACATGGTATGACACTACCAATGTGTCAACAAGCCACAACAAGACTAAATACCTTAGAAAATTCAATCTCCAACACACTTGAGTTGGAGAAAATATTAAAAGTATCCTTAAAATGTAGAGTAATGCTTAAACGTTAACTTGACGTGGAGCAAGGACTAGTTAATGGAGCACTGGGTACAGTTGTTGGCTTTCAAACATACCCACGTGACAACAACATTCAGTTTGTCAATATTCTCTTCGACAAATTTCTGAAGTAAAAAGGATAGGGCGCTCAACAGCTCGATTCCTTCTCTTCAAAGACATGTACTCTTGCATATGCAGTCACCATTCATAAATCACGAGGTCTTGCCCTAGACAAAGCATTGATAGGTATTTGGTAACACAGTTTTTAAAGAAGGCATGACCAACGTAGAATTATCATGCTTACGTACACTTGACAGTCTATTTCTAATCAACTTTGATGCAAGTAAAGTCAACGCTGATATTCCTTGCATTCCAAAACACAATAGACTACGTTTACTATACACCCCCCACCTAAAAGCATATCCTGTTCCACGAAAAGGAAAGCGTTGTAAAAGAAAACTAATTCAAACTGAAATGCAACAGAATCTGACTGCAAATCCTCCAAAGAGAGTAAAAGAAGCTAATACTTCATCGATTACCATACCCAAAGAAGAAACTATTAGTCAAAGTAACTCAGGTACTTCTTCAAAGAGGCAACACACACTCCGAAAAAATAACTTGGACACAGAACTATCTGGTCCATTCAAATTTTCAAATGTAACTGGTGTAAGTTGTTACGCAAATGTAGCAATGAATATTCTATTTCAATTGCCACCAATTGTTGACAACATTTACTTACACAGTACATACCAATTGTGTTTGCAACTGTTAGTCCTTCATAGAAACGCAACAAACAATCCTGACACAACGTATAGTGTTCACGGAATAAGACAAGAATTGGACTACTGTGCTGGAATGGTGAAATTCACTATAAACTCACAAGAAGATCCACAAGAATGTATAATGTACTTACTACAAGTACTGGAAAACAAAAACATACCTATAAATGAAATCTTCCAGATTTCATATATGTGGAAACATACATGCACTCTCTGCAACAATGTGACACAGTAACAAATCCCTAATGAGTGCTCTCTGTATGTATCCATACCTGATTGTGAATCCATTCCATTTCAGCAACTTGTACAAAATGCAAACCATGGCAGATTATGTACTACCTGCAATGCAGATAATCGCTACACCTTACTAATACAAACACATAGTAACTGTGTAATACTAATGCTTCTATGTTACAATGCAGATGGTACAAAAACAACTGCAAGCTGACTGGATTCACACACATCAAGCATCACTTGGTAAGAAAACCTTCACAACAATAGGTATAATCTACCACGCAGGAGCCACAACCAATGCAGGTCACTACACTGCATATATTAAAAAAGAAATATGAATGGTTCAAATATAATGATAGTACCATTACTTTAAAGCAGAGATTAGCAGCAAATCTTACAAATGCTTATTTATTCTTCTTAATACCAAAATTGAATAACTAATCTGTACTTCAACATTAACACAAATTCAAATAAAAAACTATAAACAGTTAGAATACACCAACAGGTATCTAACTGGCCCAAGATTCTATAACAACCAAACAGAAGAATTAATATCATTAAATTGTAACAAAAAATTGACAGTTAGAATACGCCAACAGGAATCTAACTGCTTCTGAAATCTGCAACAAAAATGTGGATGGTTCGAATGTAATGATAGTACCATTACTCTAAAGCAGAGATTAGCTGCAAATCTAGCAAACGCTTATTTAATCTTCTTAAAACCAAAATTTAATAACTAATCTGTACTTCAACATTAACAAAACTTCAAATAAAAAGCTATAAACAGTTAGAATACGCCAACGGGCATCTAACTGGCCCGAGAGTCTATAACAACCAAACAGAAGAATTAATATCACTAAAAGGTAACAAAAAAAAGACAGTTAGAATACGCCAACAGGTATCTAACTGCTTCAGAAATATGCAACAATCCAACAGATAGAACATTAACCAGAAACAACAAGTGAACACTGAAAGGAAACAAACAAATAGACTGTAGCATAACAAAAAAAGGTTTTTTTTATGCGTCAAGGATTTTTTTTTCCCACAGCCCCAATGATTTGAAAAACAAACACAGAAACTGAGCAGAATGCACAGTACACTGGTTTTTAAACCAAATATGAGGGTCCAAAAAAATCTGAAATGTCTATTATGCAATGTAATAAGTCTTTAACACTAACATGCTATTTTCTTTTATCACAGAAATTGAAAAATAATATTTCCTCCAGGTACCAAACTCATGTAAAAAATATATTGAATCTCAACAAATGAAATAGTAAGTATAATTTCAAACATTTGATAGATATTCAAATCTATAGTTTTGATCTATGGCTGTGATATGGTGCCGTGGTTGTGGTCAGGGCCTAGAGTCTTGGGTGTATAGCCTACAGCCTACAGCCTGTGGCCATGCACCCAAGACTATAAGCCCTGGATACAACCACCACAGCATATCACAACCACAACCACTGCACCATATCACACCCATTCTACCTTATAACTTCAGTACTTCAGTACTTATAACTTTGGTCTTGGGTGCATGGCCAAAGGCCTTTGGCCATGCACCGAAGACTCTACTTTCCTGCCCACAACCAGCACACTATATGAAACCCATGGTGTCTTATAACTTCAGTGCTTATAACTTTGGTCTTGTGGCCTGCGGCCATGCACCCAAGAGTCTAGGCCCTGTCCACAACCACCACAGCATATCACAACCATGGTGACTTATAACTCAGTATGTCACCCATAGATTGAGAAAATGTAACTGCGGCATATACTCAATTTTAAAGTCCTCTGACACCACACGTGTCCTTAGAGCAGTTTCAACGTGCCTGCGCACAGCACGGACAGGAATACTATCCTTAGAACACCCCTCATTTTCAGTAATTACGAACATCCCGGACAGCGCGGGCATGGCTTATACATCAGTAAACCTGCCACCCAAACAAATACAGTATCTCACCCATCTCTTCCTCCCTAAACCTCCCCAAGCACTCTTGCACACCAAAACACTCCCCAAGATGACTGGCGCATCAGAACAATCTGGCGCACATCACGCCTCACTCCAGCCAATCGAGGTACACGTTGCGTGTCTGCAGACATGACATGAGCCCATTAGCCAATCAGTGCCCTGCCCACGGAGCGAACATGGAAGTCTCTCTGCGGAGCGGACATAGATATCACTAATTTTTTTCGACCTACTTTTTTATCGTTTAAAAGAAAACTACTGGACGGATTTTCACCAAATGTACAAAAGCATGCTGTTGGGACCAAACCGCTGCTCCTGCCGCAATTTGGTGAAAATTCGTCCAGCGGTTTCCTCTGTAGCCGTGCACAAGTTTTTGGACCCCCCTTATAACTTTCCCCCCCTCCTTAACCAAACCACACCAAAAATTCAGAGTGGGCCATATACTTTTTTTTGCAAAGTTTGGTGAGGATTCGTCCAGGGGGAGCGGAGTTATAAACCGCCCAAAAAGCGCTCTTCCTATGGAAACAGCAACCTAACCATAACTACAACACAGCCACTACTGTGGCCGTATATATATATATATATATATATATATATATATATATATATATATATATATATATATATATATATATATTCAGTGAAAAAAACGTTGTTAAAGGGGCATTATGGTTAAGTTGTGCTACTAAAAACCCATGAAATTCAGTTAAAAAACTTTGTTAAAGTGACGTTATGGTTCAAAGTAAAAGCGAAAAACCCCTGAAATTCGCTAGTTATGGTAAGCTAAGGAACCATAACTCGTGCCACAACCGTGCATTGCTAAGACTAACACCCAGGATATCAAAGATGACATCACATACTTCCCCCAACTCTATCTCATTTAGTGATAGTGACAGGTGTGCAAATGCACATCTGTATGATATGATTCCATCTCTCTTGTGTCACGTGGGCTGTTAACGAAAGATAACATAAATAGCTGCTGCACAGTTTCTTCATGTTCACAATTTGAATTTCTACCTTTTGTATCTGAAATGTGGCTAATTCAAATTTCAGCAGCTGGTGTGTCTTTAGACTGTACAGAACAGCAGTATACATGTGTGCATTCCGCTCTTTTTGATTGCAGACTGCACAGCTGAAGTCAGCAATGTCAATCCACTGACCACGTGTTTTTACTTCGGAGCATATGTTGAATGTGAGTCTAGTTGGCTGATAGAAACCAACTGAACTTGAACTTTTGGTCCAAAAAATTACAAATCTTAGGAGAGTCCATTTGTGTAGGAATTCTGTCGCAGTCCCTTCATCAAAAATAAACTTATTATGAAAATGAATCAGACTGCAAATTTCCAGATGACACTTGGGAGGACAATGTTTCAAATGGTAGTGAGGTGGTCCCCAAACTGCATGTGGCCTACACACAATACAACGTCCTTATCAGAACGTTCCAGTCTCCTAAGAAAATGACTGACGTTAATTTGTTAATTCCATTGAGTGCTGAAAAAGTTGCGCAATTTGTAGAAAGGTCCTCACATTGAGTAATGGCGTCAGATCTCAAGGTCAAGGCGTCCATGGCAAGGGGTCTAGACCTTAAATGAATGCACATGCTGTTCTGTAGAAATACAGTTTCCCTTATTTTCCTTTTTATTTTTGTTATTATTATTATTATTTTTTTATAATTATTATTATTATTAGGGTATTCATTGACCACGGAGTGCTTTGCAATTATAGGGTGAAGAACAACGTTAGAGAGCAGAGAAAAAAGGGAGTGGGAATCTAAGAACAGGGGAGGGGGCAATATCAGCAATGGATCTACAAGTAACCAGGGGAGGAGACAGAGTAGAGCAGACCACCCAGTTTCAGATATGGTGGGGAGTGGATGGTGGCAGAGGTGTTTTGGGGGCGTTATTCCTTGAAGGGGAGGATTTTGAGCTTTGTCCTGAACTGTAGAGGAAACAGCTTTCAGAATCTAGGGGCATATACGGAGAAAGCATGTCTTCTTTTATTTTCCTTCCTACACATGTCCTTACTTCTGCTGAATTGGAGACCTCCAAAGATTCTGAGTTTCTCAATGGAGTAGCTTGAGGACTTCAGGGTGACAGCTTTGTAGATGATGCAGCTTTATAGATGATGCAGCAGGATTTGAAGATGATACGGGCTTGTAGCCGGAGTCAGTCCATTTCAATGAGGGGCATGTTGATGTAGTCGAAATTGCAGAGTACTTTGAAGAGTCGTGCTGCACAATGCAGGTTACATCTCAGGAGAGCCACGTTTCAAGAAGGCATTGCCATTCACCAGGTGGCAGAGGACCAAGGCTGGGACAGCAGATCTGAGGTTTTCTGAAATGAAATGCTCGATTTTTCTCAGGAGAGAGAATTAGTACGAAACCGTTTTCTCAGTAAACCGTAAATGACTGACCTGGAGAGTTATGATAGCTAAGATATTATCCAGTAGAATTGGAAGTTAGCTTTTGAAGTCAAGATCGAGCATTGGCTGACTTTCATGAGTAAGATGGCATCAGATGAAGGGCTCTCTCGCAGGCTCTTCCTAGAAGAGTGATGTATTACATTAAATAGGTGCCTGTGTTTCATTGGGATATTATTGTCTTCTCTTGAATTAGGCTATATATATATATATATATGTATATATATATATATATATAATCAGTCACCATCAATATAGGTAGCTCTATTGACTTGCTTTTGATGTTTTCATTAAGTTGAAGAATAACTCCAATTAGGCAGTTCTGATACCACAACATACTGATGCCATCTGTGGGGGTCTGCAAAGCAGGGAAACAAGGGTTATATGAATAGTAGCATGTTATTTGTTGTGCAGAAGCACATTTTAATCAGCAATATGGCATACTCCTGGCGGCTTAGCAAAAGAACATGTTAAAAGAATGTGTTGCATTTTTTGTAAAGAGCTAAATCTGCACGTGTGCATTTCATGTAAAGCACCAATTACCTGCAGTTGTAAACAACAGGTGAAAGTTGATAGGTATTTGTGTCCATGGGCCTCATTACACGGTAGGCGGTAAACCATGGCGCTATTAGCGCCATGGTTCATGCCGGTAATTTACCGGTACCGCCTTGTAGGAAAGGGGAATTACCACCCTATTCCAAGGTTGGGAAGGCGGTAATTCCTCCTTCCTCCATTGCCCTTCCCCATTCCCATTTTTGCCCCATAGGGCATAATGGGAATGGGGAAGGCGCTAATTACGGTACCGCAAATTGCAGTACCGTAATTAGCACCCCGGTCCCTTTGCGGGTTCGTTTTTTAACGCCTGCTAAAAGCAGGCGTTAATGTACCAACCCGCAAAGGGACCTCGTAGTAAGGCGGTAAGGGTTTACCGGTACCGGTAAAATAACGGTACCGGTAAACCCTTACAGCCTACCATGTAATGAGGCCCCATGTCTATATACAGCAGCCAGTGGTTCCCGCGGTTGAACTTATCAAAGTTTGCTTATGGGATTTTCCAAGCAGTCTCGACCCAATCGATGAGAGACTTTGCTTGAAGCATTGCCAGTAGGTAGGTGGATGTTTAGACATTCTCCACAGACTACACAACTAATTAGCAGTTGCCTTGGAAACAGATTGTCATTTCAAATGCGAAACCATTAGGAAAGGTTAAAGTGATGTATGAATGGTTTGTTAACATTTTTCTAAAATGCGTTTCCATCTTTACCATTTTAAATTGATGTTATGATCAAACGCATTAACGTCTCCAATTTGAAAACCCGAGATTAATTAATCGGCTCCCTAAAACAGGCGTATCATTTTGCATTCATGCTTTGAATGCTACCAGTGCTCTTTGAATATATTAATTAGCCTCTGTAGTGTAATTGGCTGTCATGCCTCAGACCTTTTTGTCTCTCGAGACTGCTGGATTTTGACAATTACGTTGTCACAGTATTTTGTGCTGTTGCATTAAACATCTTTTTTAGGGAGAGGGTGGTGGGGCAGGTAGATGCCTGGGCAGACACAGAGAATTTGGCAGGAGAATGATTAACATTGGACATGTCATGCATATGCAAAGTGTTTCCATCACACATATACATATTGCCTGCATATGCCTAGAAATGTCCTTAGGCACACAGGTCTTCTGATCAGATGCCAGGTGTGGCCATACTAACGGAAGATGCTCACACAACGTGCCCTAGGTGTTGCTTCAGTCTGCTTATGTACTCGCCTCACATGACAAGTTTTGATCTCAAATGCCAATAAACTATAATAACCTGTTGGATATCATCTTAAAACAAATTGCTGTTTCCCTCTGTGGTGCAAACTCTACTTATGAGTTGCCACTGCCCTTAGGCACAGCCTCTGATGATATGCATTGAAACAAGAAGTGTATACAGATGTGTTCACCATCCTTAACAGCATAAAGTATAAAATAGTCAAATAATATCAGTCACCCGAAGAAGAGTCTTGTAAACAGTTTGAAAGATTATGGAAAGCCACCTAATTACGGATAATGGCATTGTTGCTGTAAATTAAATTTGATGGAAAAATACATTGCCAATTTCGGGCAATTAAACTAATTATCTGCGTTCCTGCATTGTGTGAAGGATCGTCATCTAGAAAGGGTGTAGAAGACCTGTCTTTATTTAAAATCTATTAATCATAACGTGATGCAGGTAACTATATCTCAGAAAGGGCGGTCGGTTAAAAAATACCCCCTTTCAGCAAACTCCATGCCAAAAGCACAGTATAAATATGTGTCGTGTCACATCAGTATCCTGATCAGCAGCACCTGCTCTCCAGTGGCAGTGCAGGTTCAGAGTTCACAGATTCCCTCTTGACATATGCATTGACAGGAATGTCAATTCAGCAAAGGGGCAACATTTAAAATGTGCACCCTTGATCCACCAATACATCATTATAATGAATTGCCATCTTGGTGGCAGTTCTCATCTTTAAACATAATCCACACCTGAGTGTGGGGTATGGTGGGTGGTATTTCAGACAGTTATAAAACCCACAACTGAATCTTTTTCATACATGGATCAACACTGTGACCCAGGCCAGCCATGGATAGGGCGTGGGTATTTTTCCCAGACTTGCTGCCTTTGCTGTACCAGGACCATAGCTAGTAGCTGTTGCATCCCTTTTGATAATTTGAGAGATCGGGTATCACCTCTCTAGAGCAAGACAGCTCCTCAGTAGGGGAAGTCCTTTGAAACAAGAATTAGAAGGCACACCCTACACAAAAAGACCAGCCTTAAACCACAGTGGTGCTTAATATAGTGCATTTGATGCTATGGGCTTGTGAAGGGGTTGGGATAGTGTAGCCAAATCGAGATCAGCATGGTTGGGGACATATTCCATCACCTTGTTTAGTTCCTTCCTGTGTATCTCCTCCACTTCCTTTAGAACAAAGCACTTTTGTATGATGCAAGAAGGGAAAGACCACGTCTCAACAGAATATGGATTGGACTCTTTAGGCATGCATTGTTTTGTCCAATCACCTTTGTTAATTTGTTTGCCCGTAGAAGAAGGGGTCTCCCGCTCCTTCTTGGTTTCACATTGGACCATACAGGAGTTAAGGAAGTATTCATTTTGACCACTTTTGGGAAAAACCCATGTACAATGAGGTGAATGAGTATCCCAAGGCATAGGAAAGTGACTATCACTGAGGACAAGAACCTACCACTCTGCACCAAACATCTCTAGGCTGGGAGAGCAGAACCTGAAAGGAATCAGCCTTCCTAGAGCCCCTAAAGTGGGTTCACACAGCACCAGGCGGGCCAATTCAGCTGGGGTCTCAGTTCTACCACATCAAACCAGTCACCACACTCGAACCAGAGTGATACAAAGTGCTGCTTTTGGCACTTCATCAAATGTCATATTGACTGCTGCTTTGCATCCATCAAAACAGCTCTCTGCTGCACCGTGCCAAGTGGAGGACATCACCTGCTTGGCTCTATTAACCTACCTGCCGCTGAAGACCAACTCCAACTGCACCTCTTCAAACCCTGCATCAGATCGCCACTGTCACGGCATCAAAACAACAGACCTAGACAGGAACTAGTTAAAGATAATGCTCCACACTTCAGGAACTGTGCCACACTTTTTTTTTTAAAGAGATTGATATTTATTGTGTTGCCCTTTAAAGACAACGGGAATCAGACGGCAGAAGATTTTGTGTGTAACGTGGAGGGGGATTTATCCCATGACTGTTTGTTACATTTAATTGGAAATTCTCGAATTGGAATATAGCTTTACAAATAGCCCTGATTTGGAAAAGACACTGGCGTGTCGAAACACGTGTTTTCTTTAAAGGGCAACACAATAAATATCAATCTCTTTAAAAAAAAAGTGTGGCGCAGTTCCTGAAGTGTTGAGCATTATCATTAACTGTCTCTCCAAGGGGTTGGGGACAAAAGCCCCTTATCTGCCCCTCACCAACAGCGACATTTGTTAAAATTGTAATAAGAACCAGGCGCATGAAAACGTTTTCAGTTGGCACAAAACTTAACCCCAGACTTGTGGCATAACTAGAAAGGAACTACTGGAACATTGCATCACTCACTACCTGGAACAAGCTTTTACCACTATCTAGACCTACCTCATAAATAAAACCAACCTTGGTAAGCCATACTCAAACACTACACCTCACCCAAAATTCGACCATCACTGTTAAATGCTGTTGAACTGGTGAATATTAGATTGAGATGTTTTAAACTGACCTTGTTCCCCTAGTCCACCTTTTACAGCCCTGGAGACTAAGTACTTAGAACATTTTGATTTTTGATTTCTGTATTACAATTCTTGCCTGTTTTTCCTATCAGCTAAAAACCCAGAGTGATGTATCATTCCATTTTTTATTTCTATCTTTCTTTTACAGAGATGGGTTTTTATTTTGTACATTGGTGTTTTTAATTATATTAGTACCCAGTGAGGGACAATCAAATTGTAACATGCAATCTGATTGGCCCTTGCCAGGGCTTTACCCGACCGGGAATCCCTCTCCCGACATTCTTTTCCTTTGTCATCAGCGGGGGGCAGCCCCTCAGTCAATGAGGAGGCTCAGAATGGGGTAATACCACACGGCTGGAGGCTGAGATCCTCCCCCACCGAGTAGCGAGGTAAGTGTTTCCATCATGGACAGGAACAACAGACTCAGTTTTTCCTTTCCCAGCGGCCATTTGTTTTTACATTTGCTTCACTCGGGCCTGCAACTACGTTAGGTGCCCCCTTCTCCAAATAGATAGCTATATCTCAGGTAAATTGCCAAAACTGGATGTTTTTAGAAATTAAACAGCTGCCATCTTGATTTTCTCTCAATGCGAGAGATAGGCGTGGATAGCAGAAAATTAAATGTTGGAAAAAATAAATTTTCAGTTAAAACAATTTGCAAATTGATTCAGACCAGAGGTGTTTGGAGCGGCTAGACAGCACCAAGTGAAATTTGGTAGTTGGAGGAGGTCTAGAGACTGAGTTTGCAAAACAAAGTTTTCTGTAACCTGGGCTAAAGCCGAAAACTTAAAGCAAACTGCGTCACAGAAACGGCATGTGTTGTGGGGTGAAAGGGAGCGGTGAGGAGGCAATCTGTGGAGTGGGTTGAGCTTGCACAGATGAGGGGGGCAATTGGTGAGGAAAGCATTTTGTTCAGTCATTTTTTTTTTCTCGAAAAACTGGCTATAGTTGCTTTTCTTCTTTTTTTTTAAGATAACATTACAGCTTTAGTGGCGTTGGGGCTGAAAAATCACTGGCATGGCCTGTGACACAAAATACATTCAGCTCTCCCATCCACGCAGCAACCAAGACAGAGCCTGATTAGATTCAAAGTGTGGAAGGGGCCAGTCTCCTCAGGTGAATTTGCCTAATAAATGAGAAAATGTTACAAGACCACATGGCTTGAGGGGGCTGTCCCATTCCTAACTTTGAAGCTAAACAGTGTCAGTCCCATTTACTGCATGAATGGGTGACTGAACATCTGAGAATTTATGTTTGTATTTTTCTGAATTGCATTCTGGTATTTGTAGTCTCCCAGTCAAGATGTGGGGAATACTGCCACAATTGTACACCTTTTGCCTAACATAGCCAGACATGGGGATGAGAGGGGGAAATGATGAGAGGGCAAGCAAGTCATGAGTATTTGCCTGTGATGTGGCAAGAGTGTTTTCAATTCTGGACACTGGTGCATTTATTTGCCCCTGATTGTGTCTGATTTTCAGGGCACAAGTAAATGACACATGTGGGTGGACAGCATCACTTTTTTTTCAGAGGGAGCATGCAACCTCTTCTTTTTTTGTTTTGTTTGGTAAGCTTGCTTACATTTTGGCTACCAGGATTTTACTCAAGTTGTCATGTTCCCAGTGCAGACACTTACCCACAAGACCACAAGCACTGGTTTTGTATTGGGAGTTTGTTTTCAAGGCAATATTAAATGACAGATTTCTGGATTTAGAAGGTGAGAACCTCTAATACTTTTGACCAGGACATTGAATGGAATCAGCCATTCACAATTTTAAGAACCAGCTCGACAATTTCAGGGACGAAGACAAGCCAGCCATGCTACTCTTCCTGGATCTATCTGCTGCCTTTGACCTGGTGGACCACAACACCCTCTGCTGCCACCTCAGGGCAGCCACCAACTTCTCTCAAGATGCCTCATCCTGGGTAGCCTCATTACTAGCAGGTAGATCTATGAGAGACTTCTAAGACGCTGCCAGTGCCCAACCACCCCCTTCCCATGTGGGGTCCTACAAGGATTCTGCTTCTAACCCTCCCTATATAGCACCTTCACCAAGCCCCATTCCGACCTCCTAGACTCCCTCGGCATCACATACATCAACTATAATGATGATACCCAAATCCTCCTACCTCTCACTGGCATCTATGAAACCAATTCCACCTCTATCAACATAATGTGCGCATCCATCAAAACCGGGATGGCCACAAACCACCTTTGCCTTAACAATGACAAAACCGATATCCACTTGGCAGGATCAGCAAACTTGCAGAAAAAAGTCGACCCCCAATAATCAGACTTCACCATAGATGGCATTCACTTCTTTGTGTCTTCCTTGGTAAAAACCTTTGTGTCCAACTGGATGCCTCCCTCTCCCTCAGCAGACAAGTAAACACCATTGCCTCCTCTGCTGTGTACACAGCCAAGCTCATCAATGAAGCCAGACAATTTCTCGCACCTGCTAGTTTCCTCAACATTGCCAGTGCAATCATTGGAGCAAAGATCATTGCAAACCACTTAAGGTAACATCAACGGTCTTCAAATGATCCAAAACAAAACCCTGCAAGCTGCCTTCAACATCCCAATAAATGAGTACATATCAGCAGCAAGAAAGAGTGCCATTGCCTCCCCATCCAGGAATGAATCCTCTTCAAAACTCTCTCCATCACACACAAATGCCTTCCCAAAACCGCCCGAAATATTTGTCTGAAAAACTTGCAAGATCCAAATCCACCAGACGGTGAGATACCTCCATGCCCACCGTCGTATACCCCCTCTTATCAAAAAAGCCAAAGGGGGAGGATCCAGGTTCCCAGCTGTAGCAACACACAACAGGAATTCAACCCCTGTCACACCTTAAGGGCAGAGGAGTCTTACTGGCCCTTTCGCAAGGCCCAAACAACTTGGCTCTTTGCCAACACTGTGGCCAGTCTTCATCTCAACTGTATGCATTGGTGGGGGCAGACTTCCTGATCCCAACATAAAAGCTTCTCATGTAACTGGTTGTAACAACAGCGCCCTGATGCCCCCGGGTTATGGCGTTTTACAAATGTAAAAAAATAAATACATTAATACATTATTTTCACCAAATTGTGGCTGCTTTTCAAGGCACACATGTGGGTGAAGAGCGTAACTTGTTTCGTATTGGTATTTCATTTATCAAGGAATATTTCATGACAGATTGCTGGGTTTAAAAGCACCCTTTATACGTTGCCAGCATATTTATTGGAACATTTCCTCTCTCAGGTAATTTTCTGGTGTTTATTAATTTTTTTAAAAGTCCAATGCTATTTTGTCTTGCACACTTTCATGTAAGGGGAGGTCAAATGAACTAAATGTGTATATTTCACTTTAAGATATATGTTCACTTACTGTGCCTATATTCATGGGTGCCAAATGTTGATTTTCACTATGGGGCTCAAAAGTACCTGGGCATATGATATTCTTGCAGCCGGTCATTTTATTCTCCCTTTTCCATGCTGCTTAAATGTATTTAGTTGGCGTTGTGTGATCTAACTGAACAGTCAACAAGAGAACGACCATCAAAGAAGAAGCTTGTTCACGCTGTTTAACCAAAGTGTGTTATCCATGGCAAATAATTTAATATCACTGTGCATTGCCTAAAAACATTGAGAGTTCTCAAAGCCTGCAATCTTTTATACATAACAATACCACTGTCAAAATAGGTGAAAATCAGTATGTGATTGATGGACGTCTTTGAGCTATGGGTTGAAAGTGTTTTAAAATGTAGAGTGGCCGTGCCCACTGGCCATGGGCCAGGTAATGTTCTAAAAATCTATGGAATTAAAAAACCTTAAAATTCAAGGAAACCACTTTAGTAGCAGGGGAGTTAAAATGAGCAATACTTTGTAACAAAACCTTTGAAATTCAAGGAAAAAACTTTAGTTGCAGTGACGAAAAGGTGAGAACTTAATGCAACACAACCCCTGAAAGTCAGCTAAAGTCACCTTAACTTCGAGATCCCTGTTGCACGGCCTATGACCACAATGATGTCATCAGCGATGACATGACCAGAGACATCAAAAAATTACATCATCTATGACATCACTGATGGGAACACAGATGGCATCACTGATGACATCACTGGTGACATTGCTAATAGCATCTTAAATCATGTCAATGATTATTTAACTAATGGCATTAGACATAAGATCTCTCTATGTATTTGCCCATATTTAGATCACCATTACATTTTTACAAATGGAATATTGCATTTTAGAATAGTTCATAACAATGAGTACACTGTTTAAAACTACAAAGAGCTTCACATGTATCATATCACTACTTGTGAAGCTTTCCTGTGTAGTGCGTTGGTAAAGATGGTATCTGAATTATACTTAGTACATATCCCAGAATGTTCCTGTTTGTGCAAAATATATTTAAGACATGTTCAATATAATATAATCTGAATATACATTTACAAACAATTTGTAGAAATAAATAAAAAGACACACATGTTGAACCCTAATTATTTATGATGTTTTAAAATAAACATGTGCAAATACTCAATTGTTTTATTGTAAGAACAATGTGTACACATATCATGTTCTAAATTACATGAGAAGTGCTTTAAAATGGAACAACTATGTATTAGGACATATTTTATTGTTCATTCATTGTTATTGAAAAAAGGGATAATTACTCTACATTTATATAGAAAAGAAATGAAGTTTGAACCTTCAACATTTGTTTTTCAACATTTCTTCAACCTCAAGAACTGATAGATAGCAACATGAGCCATATCAAATATCCCTCTCAAAGATCCCTTATGAAGCTTAAACAACCCGACCAACTAGAGACTTATTTCAAACATCTCTTACCTGGTGTAACTCCTATAAACCTGCATATATGGGCAAATCCAGGCAAACCTAGACACCAGCCATCTTCTGAACCCAGCTTAAGTCAGATTCAGACCCATGAGAGGAACAGAATCAGCACTGCTCTCCATCTGGGATGACCTAAAAACAAATATATGCTCCAACATCACTTTAGCACTAATACTACTAGAACTGTCAGTGATGTTGGACACATGCAATGCTCATCAGAAGAATCCAACAAATAGGGATAGTAGCACTGCCCTACAATGAATAAAATCCTTTCTGACAGAAATTACAGAGACCACCTGGTTATACACTATCAAGCTCAGCACAGCCTACACCCACCTGTGGGATCCCACAAGGATTGTCCCTCTCGCTACTACTCCTCAACATTTACATGACCACGCTTATGAAACTCATTAAAGACATGAGCTCACTTGCTATAACTATGAGGATGCCACATACATCGGGCCTCATTACGACCTTGGCGGAGGACCATGGCGCTATTAGCACCATGGTCCATGCCGCTAAGGTCCCAACTCCGCCATGGTGGATGGCGGAATTACCGCCCCATTCCAAGGTGAGTGGGGCGGTAATTCCCCATTCACCAATGGCCCCTTCCCCATTCCCATTTTTGCCCCATAGGGCATAATGGGAATGGGGAAGGCGATAATTATGGCACCGTAAATTACGGTTCCGTGATTATCGCCAAGGTCCCTTTGCGGCATGGTTTTTAACGTCTGCAAAAAGCAGGCGTTAAAAACACCATCCCACAAAGGGACCTCGGAATCAGGCGTTAAGGGTCGGTGCCGTTTACGGCACCATTAACCCGTTAACGCCTGACTCGTAATGAGGCCCATCATCTACAAAATTGACACCACCTTAGATCAAATCAAACCCTTATCAACTGGATCACACAATAAAAAAATGGATGAGCAGCAACAGTCTCAAACTCAACCCAGACAAAAAAAAGAAATCATTATCACACCCATCAACCCCTCGACCCAACACTACATATCATGGTCTATCATAAAGGGAAGCAGACTGGAAGATTCAAAAGCAGTTACAATTTCAGAATTTTAATGGACAACAACCTCACATTTGGCCTTAAAACAATGCAGTAGTGAAGAAATGCTTCTTCCATATCCAAACAATCACACTGATACTACCCTTTCACACCTTCCCACATAGAACTCTTGCCATAATCACATCAGGTTAAGAAAACAATGCAAACAGCCTCTACCTAGGCATGCCGGAGCACCTTACCAAAATAATGCAACAGGTCAGAACACGACAGAAAGACTAGTCCTCGGGCTCGCTAAACTAGAGCACATCACACCAGCACCAAGATCACATAACTGGCTATGAGTCTAAAAAAGGATTTACTTCAAAACACTCTGCATAACCCACAGGGCAACCCAAGACAGATGAGCAGAATTCTGTAGGAAAGAATCTCCAGCTACAGTCTGAAATTAACCCTATGATCAAGCAATAACATATATCTATAATTCAAACTATATTCAAAAATAAAATATGGTGGTGCAGCATTACTTTACAACAACACTCTGAACCTCACTGCCCAAGGAAATACACACAATAGAAGAACATCTGACCTTTAGGAAATCACTAAAAACCTGTCGCTTTAATTTGCTAAATTTTGTTAAACAAAAAAAATAAAAAAAATAAAAAAAATAAAAGCACTATTTCAGAGGAACACCCAACCTCAATTTAAAGGATTACACCACGAACAATGGGGTCACCTTTGGTACCCCGATCAACTCAACCAGCAATTAGACCAGAAAAAGAAAATGAAAGTCGATCACCACTAAATAACAAACATTAGCCAAAGCCAAACAATCTAGGCAACATCAGCTTAAGGATCTCCCCGTTTCTATCATTAACGTTTCTAAAATGCTCCATATTCCTGCAACCATATAACACAATTACCAAGTAAAACACCCATACATGACTACCACAAAACAGCTGTACAATCATACAGCAAAAGGAACACCTCCTCCAACAACTCCCTCAACCACAACACTACTCAAATCCCAACATGACAACACAAGCACACAAAACGACCTATACAGACTCACACAATAGAACACCCGCTACTCCATACCACCTAACACCAACCCAAAACACAGTGACCAGCTGAAACTACCAATACAACAAAAAAAGCACTCTTGCGCTCACCCTCTGCACCCACTAACAAATCCCCCACCTCTGCCTCCTTCTTTTCAGATCCCCCAGAGCGCATGGAGACCATGAAACTGGCAGTGATGTGCATTTAAATCACATTAACATAACATAACAATTAACTCACATTTTAAGATACATGTTACTCCTTTACGTCCCTTTTTACCAGGCACACAAAATGTACCATATCTGTAAGGCCACACAAAATGTCCATTATTTACTTGCAATCCTTAAGAGGCAAGGCTTTTCTAATGCCTTAGCCCAAAATATAGTTTTGTGACTTGTTAAAGTGCATCACGTGTTCACAAATAACATGTGCTTCAAAATGCGCTGAAAAGGTAAACATTCCACTGCAACTGTTCGGAAGAGGTGTATGTGGAAAGTCATTGCATGAAACAGCAAGAATATTTCATACATTATTTGTCGACTTTATGAAAAGCACTCTATTGAAATTAAAACTTTTTTCCCCCCAAGATATCTGTTTAATACATATTTCTCTTAATTTCAACAAAACAAGTAATGCACATCACTGGGAACAAAGTTCATGTAAAGTCACAAACTAATTAAATAGATTTTAGGCGCTAACTTTTCAACTTTTCTCTGAATTACAAAATGAAGACTATATTTACATTTAGCAAAGGGGCACGATCATACATAAACGAATATGCTAATATGTATGAATTATTCATAGATTCACATATTATTCTGTTAGGCCTGGAGCTACAGAAAGCTGACAGATGTCTCTAAATTCAGTATTCTCTTGTGTTTCTGAATATATAGGCCTCATTGACGGCACATGTTCATACACAAAACAATATGTACCATTATGACAAGGTAAAACACAATGGGGCAACAAAATCAAAGAGGTCGATTTGTGTGTGTGTGAGTGTGCAAAAAGAACGTACCACAGGCTCTGCCAATCCAGCATTTCTGTACCAAATGATGCTTTTTGCAGGGAGTTTTTCAGGTACACAACTTAAACACATATGAAGGTGGGAGAGCTTTGGGAAAGCAAACATGGAGGAGAGTCTGCACAACAGCAAAAGAGTGGATTTTGGTTCTACCTGGACGTTGCTGATGGAAATCCTAGTTGAATGCAGAATCCTTTCCCAAGACACAACCAGATTGACTGAGAGGGATTTAGGATCATGGAAGAGATTGAACGGATTAGCTCACCTGGTGGTTTTGCCTGGATCTGTTGATGTTCCTAACTTTCCTGGGCCCTAAAAGAAGAAAAGCCAGGGGACCACCAGGGGGTGCAGACAATATGGTTGCCTCGCACATCCTCTCCCTTGCCTCGAGAAATGAAATGGAGTGATGGAACTCCATCGGCCTAAATCTCAGATAAAATGTGACTGAAAGTTACATCTGAACCTCAGGAGAATTTCCAGCCCAATACACCTGCAAATATTTGTGCAATCTCGATTAAATTATGAAGGATCTCACGAGCGGCCTGACCTGCAACAAAGAAGTCTGACAGTAGTGGACAACAGTAGTCAGAGGATTTGTGCCTCACACAGGTGACTCCCAGTGCCTTGACAGTAGAGCGGCGGCTCTCTGCCCTGGAGGCATGTGCTTTGGCCAGGCTTGAGCTGGGATGCACCCGACCTTCAGAAGCATCCTGCAGCTTTGCAGAATCGGAAGCTATCAACAAATGGAAACGGCTTTGTATGAGCTGGTAAGGAGCGCGGCACCTACATCTGAGCCATTGAGGGCATGCTGCTTCTCCGGTCTGCCATAGAGCCCAATGGTGTGGAACACCTAACCGAGCCAAGCAGCCTGCCAATGGACCCCCAACAGTTAACCGACACTGCACGGCATTCCAAGGCCATGGGGATTGGCAGAGAGGCACACCGATCCCAGCTCTGATCGTAGACACACCGGGTCCTAGGAGGAGGACATTAGACTTCCTGCTTTTACAACCACCTCATTAAGTGAACGGCTGCATATACACTGAGCCTCAGCAGAGGAACAGGTTGAGCTCAACCACTGGCCCTTCCTTCTTGCACAAACCACAAGTTATTTCAGGGCTGGAAGGAGAAAAGAGGTTCCGCAGCTGAGTAGGTCACTTGTACTGAGCCGCATCTGCAGCCCACCTAACTGCTGGTCATTATTTACAGAGTCTAACAGGGATTCAAACTCAAGCACTACAAGTGTGCTGTTAAGCTAAGGGAGAGTCCCATGCACAAGACCTGAAATGGAAGACACTGGCCACAGCAGTTCTAATTGATTTGGATAAAAGGGAGCATGTTATTAGATCAAATCCCGTCTGGATTCTGGAAACACTCTGAAACAAGTTGAGTTTCCCGCCATAGAAATCCCCAACAGCACATCAAAGGTTTATCTAGACAGTGGGCCTCATTACGAGTTCAGAGGTAACCACGTCGCTATTTGCGGCATGGCTGCCTCTGAACTCGTCCAAACTCCAACCTGGTGAATGGAGTAATTACCGGTCATTTCCGAGGTCGAAGGGACCGGTAATTCGCCATTCCCCATTCCCATTTGAGCCCCCATAGGGCTCAATGGGATGGGGGAAGGCGGCAATAACGGTACTGTAAATTACGGTACCGTTATTAACCCTAGAGTCCCTTTGTGGGTCCCGTCCTTAACGCCTGCCCAAAAGACAGAGGATGGACAGGTGCACAGTGCCAAGAGAGAACAGATCAGCAAGGGAGAGGGAGAGCGAAGGCAGAAGAAAAGAGGAAGGTCTTGAGGTGCTTCCGGAACCAGAGATGGTTCTCCTGAAGTTTTAGAGTGGCAGGGAGGCTGTTCCAGAGGGAGGCCCCAGCCGAAGACAGAGATCTACCCCCAGCTTGTTTCTTAGAAAAACGACTGACCCTGAGTGAGTTGGAGGTAGAGGAGCGAAGAGCTCGAGAGGGGAGGTATTTACGGAGGGATAGCTGAAGGTATTTTAGACCCAGGTCCCAGAAAGCCTTGTGGACAATGCAGAGGGTTTTGAATTTAATCCTTGCATCCACTGGGAGCCAGTGAAGACCAGTTTTATCCTTGTAGATCATTCTCCAGCTCTTAGACCCCTCAAACGGGCTGCCAAAATGGTATGGGCGTTGTCACCTTTTTCGTAAGATGTCTGTTTGATCAATCTAATCTGACTCAAACGCACGACCCTTCCATAAATCACGAAATTCCCGTCTCAGTTTGGCTACCTCTCAAAGTTTCTGAATGGTCTTCTTCTTTCTTTAAGTATATTTCCCTGGTCTTTTGTTTAAGGTCAGTCTTCCTCAAACATCTCTCCCCTATCTGAGCCACTCCCTCAGATATCAAAAGGCCTCGAAAGGTGGCCTTGGCCGCTTCCCACACTGTGCACAATGATGTTGCTCCTATGTCATTGTGCTGAAAATGCTCTTTAATCTCGATTTTAAATACATCCTTGAACACGCTGTCCATGAACAATATATCATACTGCAATGAAGGTGCTGATACAGCGCTGTACAGGGGGGCATATTTACCAGCTGCAGGAATAACTGAAATGGGATTGGGCACCCCCGGCATGGGGTAGAGTATCCTTGATGGCCATAATGCAGGTGCAAAGTGTAATAAGGCAGTCTGAGAAATCAGCGGTTAGAAGCGGGGATGAGGTGTTCTTGAGGGGACATTGGGGTGCAAAAGATAAAGCAGCAAAAATACAAAGGGTGCTGCCACAAAGTATGAATCAGGTAATAACCACAGGTGAGCAGACTACTTGGGGATGACCTGAATAGGCCCTGCACGGTAGGCCATGTTGGAAATTGTGCAGACATGTCATACAGCAGTAAGGCAGGGGAAACAAATTCATTCAGGCTGCCCGTCCCCAGGAAATAGCGGTGGCTGGGAACAGAACCAGCCAATACATACAAGGTCGACGAGCCAGACTCACAGATACTCGCGAAGACCAGGGGAATTAAATTCACAAAGATATGTTCTGCAAGGCACACCCACAGCACAATCAGTGGTTTCAAATCACCCTATAGCAGATGGGTCTGGGAATAAGGATGTGCTATGAAGGGGAGATTCAGCAAGAGCCAATCAGAAGTGAGTTTTGGTGTCCCCGAGAAGCAACAAGTTGTTTTTCTTTGTCTTGGCCACGTGGGGAGACCCTGTACTTACACTCCCCGTACCCCAGAAAAATCAGTTACTGGACTAAGGTAGGCAATGAATTACACATAAAACATTAGTTATATTTATAATATATATGGCACATTATAGGCCCTTTATTCACTCATAACATACATAAAGAAAAAATAAACACATAGTTAGTTATACATGAACAAATAAAAAACTCTTCACCATTATGATAGTTTCAGAAGACACCTTCATCTTAGCCACTATGACACTGCTTAGTCCCACAGCAGTTAGGCAAAGAGATTATATGTCCCAACGGGATCTCGAAAGGAGTGTCCTCCTTCTGCATCACCCAGGTTCTGAATTTTAACCGCTTTCCCAAGATGAAAACCTCTTCTATTTATGGGGCTACTTTCGATCCCTGACCCTTATGGGTGACCATGCTGCCCTCGACCGGAGAGCAGACAGTAAGCCTGAGGTGCAAAAAGAGTGGAATATTACAGCTAGAAGCGGAAAGAACCGAGCTTCTCTCCTTGCTTTTGTTCCCATTACCCCTTATCACTGCACCTGCAGAGCGCTCAGATTCCCTTTCTGGCTTGTCCTTCGGTGGACAATCTATCACAATGGGCTGGCGGACTAACCAATTTATCAGATTGTTCGGTAAAGTCTTCCTCATCAGTAGGACACAAATCGTACTCCCGTTCCCTTTCCTCCTCACCTGAGTTTGGATTTAACTTCTTTCTTCTGGCGTGGATAGCGGGAAGTCTCTTCTTCTGTAGAAGGTAAGGTCGGCCTCGAAAGGAAGCCACCGCAGCTCCGAACACAGGAGGCACGGTGACCCCCTCCGCGACGGACTAACAACGGAGTGAGGGGAAAAGCCAGTATGGCATAAAAACCCCTCCGGAGTACTTGAGCAGGCAGGAACCAGATAACAGGAATACTCGGGAAAGCACAATCCGACGAATATGCAAGGTGAGTGAGAGAGTACAAGAGGGACGAGCTGAATATGAGAAAGGAGCCGAGAAAGAGACAGCCAGGGAAAGGAACGAAACGGTGAAACCAACCGGGAAGAGAAACACTGGGAAGGCTGGAAGGGGAAAGAGCGCAAGGTAAAGAGCGCAAGGGCCAGGGAGCCCCAAAACAGCATGGGCGGAGCACCGCCAAGGAGAAAACAATAGGGGAGCGAGAGCAACAGAGGGAAATCCGAAGTTGCAACGCGCCGAGCTGCCTAGCGTGTGGAAGTAAATACGCGTAGGCAGCGGCCATGTTGAAAAAGACTAGACCGTTAATACTGTCAGGGAGAAAACGTGGTGGCACAAATCAATGGCGGCCCCACTTCCACTTCTCCCACAGCCGCCAGCGCCCAGCGGTCGTGACAGTATGCCCCCCTCTAGGGCGATACCCCCCGGGCTTGCCGGGATGTAGGTTGTGAAACCGGTGTAGCAAACGGGGTGCGTTAACATAAGATCGGGGTTCCCAGGAATCCTCGGACGAAGGGAAGCCCTTCCAATGTATAAGATATTCCAGGCGTCCCTTATGGTAACGGGGATCCCTGATATGGGAGACTTCGTATACTTCAGAGTTAGGGTCGGGCGGAACGTGAAGTCTGGGAACTCTCTGCCTTCTCTCATCAGCCACATAAGAGCTAGGCTGTGAAGAATGAAAAGTCGGATGAACACGGCTGAGTGACTTAGGTAACTTGAGGCGGTAAGCCACTGGGTTGATCTTGGTCAGGATGTCAAAAGGTCCAATATACCGGGGGGACAACTTGGAAGGTCTGACCCATCGGGGTAGAAACTTGGTAGACAGCATAACCTTTGTACCTCTCTCCCACATCGGTACCTGTCTCCGGTGGCGATCTGCTTGGTCTTTGTATTGAATGCTTGCCTCTTTAAGACTCTGTTTGGCAGATAAGTGAGCTTCTCTCAGCTGTGCCAAACCGGATTCAATCGACGGGATAGGAGTTTCCTTCCAGAAAGTGGGTATAATAGATCTGGGATGGTATCCATATGTAGAATAAAAAGGACTCATACCTAAAGAAGCATGAATCGCATTGTTGTACGAGAACTCGGCAGTTGGGAGAAGAGAAAACCAATTGTCTTGAGACTGGTTTACGAAAGACCTCAGATATTGTTCAAGGGTTCCGTTTAGCCTCTCAGTTTGGCATTAGTCTGAGGATGGAATCCAGAAGAAAGAGCCCTCTCAATACCCAACAGTTTGCATAAAGCTGACCAAAACTTAGAGGTGTACTGGCTGCCACGATCGGATACAATCTTTTGAGGGAGTCCATGCAATCTGAATATGTCTTTAAGAAAGACTTCAGCAGTGAGTGAAGCAGAAGGTATGCCAGACATTGGGGAGAAATGCGCCAATTTGGAATAGGAATCGACTGTTACCATGATGCACGTACACCCTTGGGATTTAGGTAAGTCGACGATGAAGTCCGTAGAAATGTTAATCCAAGGACCTGGAGGGATCGGACTGGATTGAAGTAACCCCAACGATTTCTGGGTGGAATACTTGTTACATAAACAAGTCAAACATGTTTGAATATAAGCCTGAGTGTCTGCCCGCATCTTGGGCCAAAAGAAGGTTCTTTGGAGCAGTTCAAGAGTACCGCGCAGGCCACGATGACCTGCAACCTTAGAGTCATGACACCACTTTAGAGCTCGCACTTGAAGGTCATATGTGGGTAGGATTAGTCTTCCTTGGTTGAAATACAGTCCATCCTTTTCCTTGACAGGTAAATTTCTTAGATTGGGAGCGGGACCTTCTAAAGGAGTATAAGCCCCCCTAACCTCTTCCAGCAAAGACGATACAACCAGGACGATCTTAGTACGGGGAAACATGAGTTCTTTCTGATATGACTTGTGTACTTCGTTTCTTCGAGACAACGCGTCAGCGACTTGGTTTTGAGAGCCTGGAATGTACGTGATGGTGAAATGAAACTGAGCAAAGAAGTGTGCCCATCTGGCTTGTCGGGTGTTGTAGCATTCCTGTTGCCTCAAAATCTGCAAATTTTTGTGATCAGTACGTATCTGAAATGGGTGCATACTTCCTTGAAGTAAGTGTCTCCATTCCAGACAAGCCAATTTCATAGCCAGTAGCTCTTTCTCGATGACAGAGTAGTTTTGTTGACTGGTTGTCAAGGTCTTGGAAAAATAGGCTATAGGATGTTCCATGCCGTGGTTGATTTGGAGAAGAACGGCACCTACTGCAGCAGCAGAAGCGTCGGTCTCCATAATGAAAGGTTTCAATTGGTCTGGTTGCCGAAGAATAGGAGCCGTGCAGAATCTTCCTTTGAGACTGGTAAAGCTGTCTTCAGCTACTTTATTCCAAAGAAAAGGTTTAGAGGATTTCTTAAGTAGAGAAGTGATGGGCAAGATAAGTCTTGAAAACCCCGGAATAAACTTCCGATAAAAGTTTGCCAGACCTAAAAACCTCTGGATGTCCTTTACAGAGGAAGGAGACGGCCATGAGAGAATGGCTTCAACTTTCTCGGGATCCATGGTTATCCCTTCTTCAGAGAGAATAAACCCCAAATAGGGTATGGATGATTTAGCAAAAGCACATTTCTCTGGTTTGACCAATAGATGATGTATTCGGAGTCGGTGTAACACCTCCAATACCTGGGAAGAATGCTCTTCCTTCTTCCGGGAAAATATCAAGATGTCATCAAGGTATACTACTGTGTTGATCCCCAATAGATCGGAAAATATGCGATCCATAAACCTCTGGAAAATAGAGGGAGCATTTACCAGTCCAAATGGCATCACTCGGTACTCGAAAAGCCCGCAGGGAGTGCGGAAAGCAGTCTTCCATTCATCCCCGGATTTCACCCGAAGCAAGTGGTATGCATTCCGAAGATTGAGCTTAGTAAACAATACCGATCCCTGAACGGCTTCAAGAATCTCCGAGATTATAGGCATCGGATATCTGTCCTTGATCGTGACTTGATTTAGACCCCTGTAATCAATACAAGGTCTCAACTCCTTTGTGTCTCTCTTAGGTATAAAAAACAAAGAAGCACCTGCTGGGAATCTTGATGGTCGGATCAATCCGTTAGCAAGATTGTCATCCAGGTAGCGCCGGAGAACTGCCTTTTCAGCCAAGGATAGGGGGTACATTCTTCCAAAATGAACCAAGTCCTAAGGTATGAGGTCTATATTACAACCTTCCGGCCGATGAGGGGGGAGTACCGAAGGTTGTTGTTACTTAAAAATATCAGCAAATTCCTCGAATATCCTGGGTATATTGTGGATGGAGTTATTCTCAGTAGCACATATAGTCTTTACCTTCTCAAACATCGGTTCCGGCAGACACCTTTCTTTACAAAAAGAAGAGTGAAAGCTCAGCAGATTGTCTGTCCAATTTATTGTTGGGTTGTGTTTGCGGAGCCAACCAATTCCCAATATCACAGGGAAATGGGTGGCCCTAATGATATCGAACTTCAGGGACTCGGAATGTTGTTGGATAGATACCTGAACTTCCTCGGTGGTGTGGGTTATGGGCCCGGAGCATAAAGGAGTACCATCCACCCCTTCTACCTTCTGGTCTTCCTTCTTTGGTACTCGGAGAAGGCCCACCTTGTCAGCCCACACAGTGTCTAGAAAATTTCCGGCAGCTCCACAGTCAAGCAAGGCTTGTGTCTCTATCTGTTGTCCTCTGAACTGGAGCTGGATGGCAACTACATCAATCGATGGTCTTCGGAGGTTTTGGCAGAGGTCACAGCAAGTGTAGCATAGGAACCAACTGACGCCCCTCGATAGTCTGTTCCACCGACTACCGAGGGCGCTCGTTTCCCGGCCTCCTCGGGGGTACGTCAGGACAGTCCCTCAAAAGGTGTCTTGCCGAACCACAATAGAGACACAGATTTCCTTCTCGCCTTCTCTTCTTTTCTTCCGCTGTCAAAGGAGCTCGGGTGGTACCAATCTGCATTGGTTCGTCTCTGGAAGGTGGACGAGTAACAGGTGAGGAGGTCGACGTGTGGGCTTCAAGGGAAGATCCGGGAGGACGAGTCTTCTTCTTCTCGTTCTTTCTTTCGGTCATGCGATAATCGATCCTAATTATCGCCTTGATGAGATCGGGGAAAGAGTCTGGGCGGGGAATTCTGGCTAGTTCGTCCTTTAAGTCCTCCCGCAAACCCCTCCGGAATATGGTATACTGTGCTTCTTCTTGCCAACCAGCCTCCGCCGCTATTCTTTTGAAAGCGGACAGATAGGAAAGCAGGTCTGAATTTCCTTGACGCACGTGAAGGAGGTCTTCGCTGGCTACAAAAGCTGTTTCCGTATGGAGGAAAGTCTATTTGAGAAGGTCTTTGAAAGCCGAATAATCTTGTAACACTGGGTAAGATCGAGATACCAAAGGAGTGGCCCATGCTAAGGCATTACCCGTCATATGGGTTATCATGAACCCTACCTTGGTATGGTCTGTGGAAAAGGTGCCTCTTCGGAAAGCAAAGTGAATATCACAAGCATCAAGGAATTCCTTTACTTTCCTCTCGGTGCCATCAAATTTGCCTGATACCAAGGGTGGGGGGGAAGATCGGCAGTAAGCTGTTCTCGAGCAGCAACCCTTAGTTGAAGGGCGGCATTGTCTGCCTTTAAAGTCTGAACCTCCTGACTCAAACCTTGTACTGCTGCGACGAGTTCCTGGAGTTGTTGTGGGGTTGCCATCTCAATACTTGGGCGTTGCAAACTATCACAATGGGCTGGCGGACTAACCAATTTATCAGATTGTTCGGTAAAGTCTTCCTCATCAGTAGGACAAAAATCGTACTCCCGTTCCCTTTCCTCCTCACCTGAGTTTGGATTTAACTTCTTTCTTCTGGCGTGGATAGCGGGAAGTCTCTTCTTCTGTAGAAGGAAAGGTTGGCCTCGAAAGGAAGCCACCGCGGCTCTGAACACAGTTGGCACGGTGACCCTCTCCGCGACGGACTAACAACGGAGTGAGGGGAAAAGCCAGTATGGCATAAAAACCCCTCCAGAGTACTTGAGCAGGCAGGAACCAGATAACAGGAATACTCGGGAAAGCACAATCCGACGAATATGCAAGGTGAGTGAGAGAGTACAAGAGGGTCGAGCTGAATATGAGAAAGGAGCCGAGAAAGAGACAGCCAGGGAAAGGAACGAAACGGTGAAACCAACCGGGAAGAGAAACACTGGGAAGGCTGGAAGGAGAAAGAGCGCAAGGTAAAGAGCGCAAGGGCCAGGGAGCCCCAAAACAGCATGGGCGGAGCACCGCCAAGGAGAAAACAATAGGGGAGCGAGAGCAACAGAGGGAAATCCGAAGTTGCAACGCGCCGAGCTGCCTAGCGTGTAGAAGTAAATACGCGTAGGCAGCGGCCATGTTGAAAAAGACTAGACCGTTAATACTGTCAGGGAGAAAACGTGGCGGCACAAATCAATGGCGGCCCCGCTTCCACTTCTCCCACAGCCGCCAGCGCCCAGCGGTCGTGACACAATCCAACAACTATTTTCCTCGGCTTGGTCATCTGACATAAATATGTGACCTATTCTTCGCAGCAAAATACATGTTTACTTGCTGAGCCCACAAAAATGTAGCCTTTCATTGCATTTCATTACGGTAAATGGAAGTGAATATCCAAGATGGCCGCGGATCAGCGTCATGCTGGCTCATTTTGCACGTGCACTACACAAGTATACTGTGTCCTCAATGATGTCTATGAGGCCCGCCATTGATTGGATGCCATGTGAATGTCTCCTTTCCCACCAGCTCAGGATGTCTCATGTTTGCTGACAAATGGCAGATTAATAAAGTTCCGGAGGTTAGCATAATTACGTACCGATAAATAACAATTAACTCATGGGATGGAGTGGGAAGTAATGTAGTGCCACAAGCAGAGGTGCTGAACCACGGGATAGCAGGTGTTATTGCTCCAATCATTTATCTCTAACGCATGTCTAGGTATAGGGGACTGACACGGCCCCACTAATCAGCTTCATGGGACACTCAATAACTCGTAACTCTAATTACAACTATTTCTCACTGTGCAAATATTGTACTAGATTGTATAAAAGATATGACCACAGGCATCGGTTTTGACAGCTCTCATGAACCCTTTCTGTACCCCTGTGCTGTTTGATTTGTGCTTGCCCAGCTGTAAACACCAGTGTTACTTCTTGCCTGGTGTACACTCCTTTGTGGATTACTTCCCGTAAATGACTGATTACTTGTTATTAGAGGACCCCTGATACAATTACAAACCCATTGTTTGTCTAAGGGGTTTCCAAGGCCCAGGTCTATTGATATTCTCTGAAATCCTGGTCTGACCAGTCCACTACTTGTATGTCTGCCCTTTTGATACTGTTTTTGTGTGCTGCATCTACAAGCATATGGTTGATTTGGGTAAATGTTTTGTGAGGAAGGGGGTAAAATGTGAAGGCCTCTAGGTGTGGGTAAACAGTTCCCCAGACGTCTGATATAGTGGTCCTGTAAAAGGGAGTATACGTTTTCTCCCATTACGCTGGATGGCTGAATTCCTATAACTCTAAGAGAGAACCAGTCTTTCGATGGGTGTACCATCAAGCTGATATCTATCACAAATGAGAAGCCCACTTTGTAATGTGTCTAGGAACATCAACACTTCTTGACAAAAGGAAATCTGTTGCTGAATTGGTCTATAGATGGAGCATGACGTTATATCAATGTGGCCAGTCCTCCCTTTTAAAACTAAGAGGTAACCTTCCATGCCCATTTTCACTTGAAACATTTCAAGACTAGATGATTTTCAAACCAGTAGACCTAGTCCCGCCTTTCCTGTGGGGCCAAAAGACCATAAAACCTCACCCAATCCTTTACACTTGAGAATAGTTTCTTACCCCATCTTGAATTTGGTTTCCTGGAGACAATGTTTATCTAGCCCAGACTGTTTAAATCCCTTAATCACCATGGACCACTTCTGTGGAAAGTTGAGGCCTTTCACATTTAATTTCCCCAGTTGCAAAACCCTTGTTATGTGTTGTCATGATCCCTTGATTCGCGTATTCCTGATCAACCATCACAAATTAAAAGTCCCCCTGATTCCAACAGAAAAATAACATTCCACTTCAAAAATATCCATATCTCTTGCAGTCCCTCATCCCTTTACAAGTCAAGATCACATAAAACACATTGTTCCACCCATTTTGTCAAACCCCTTCATGCCCTTCTCCCATTGGGAGTAATACATTCTTGTTTTGGTGATGCCCTTCCATACAAGGGCCACCAAAAGAGACCTTTCCACATCATATGTATAAAATCAAGCTATTGGGTGCAACTCCGGCAAGTATCGCCCACTGTGCAGTTATTTATTTAGCTAAATAATCAACCAAATACATCCACACCCAGTGATTGATAAGCTCTCCCAGAGCCTCTACGCCATAAGGTTGATCATATGTCATGCTAGAAATCTCATGGTAGCTGGCGAGAATACTGTCATGGGGAATTTAGCTTGCAGAATTTCATCAATCCACTTTTATGTGCCCTCTGTGGCTGATGCTTCAATCGTCCACTGGTGGAGTGGTCCATGCGACTCAATTCTCCCAGGTCCAGTCTGCTATCTTTCAATGTCAGTTGCTTGAGGATGCACTCAGTTTCATCAGCAGATGGTAAGCTAAATTCTTCTCCACAATGTTCAAAACACAACAAGATACCCCCATCTGTATCAAATGTCCTGCTCCCGCAGCCTTCGGGTCAACTGATGGCATTCTTTCTGTTGTGTTAAGGTCAAGGCTGAAAGATCTTGATATATACGGATACTTGAGACCTCAAATTCAATCTCGTCCTTTTCCCTTGACTTTTGGAGGATGTTCATATTTTGTTTAAAATAATGACATTTCACAGGGAGGGACAAAGGGCCCCCTGGAGAACTTCCCCCTTGATGAACTCTGTCAAATGATATGTCGGTCTTGTGTGGTTCTTCACATAGGCTAGTAATGAGAGTTTTGACCACCCTTTCGAGGGAGAGAGACGATTTGTCTTGCTTCTCCTGCAGGCCCATAAAATGTATATTTGAACGGCTCTCTCGGTTTTCCAAGTCATCTATTTTCAAGGCAAGGTTCATTTCCTTCAGCTGCAGTTTGGGCATTAAACTCCATTTCCATGAGATCAGCCACAAGTTGGTTGTTCTCGATCATTTCAATATTCTCCTCGGCCTTATCAACTCTACCCTTTAACTCAGAGACTGCTGCCATTATGTCTTTTTTCATGGATCTAATATCTTCCAGAAGACAGATAACTGCCTTGGTGGAAGTCGCCTGTTCTGCCCCCAGAATGGGGGAAGGGCTATATGTCTGGTTCATCTTGCTCTCATCTGGTAGGCGATGGAAACTGTGTTGAATAGTGATGGCCTTTAGGCTGATCATGGATTGTGCAGGCCTCGCCATGAGGTTTTGTCTCAGGGAACCTCTAGAGTTACTGGACCTCATTCCGAGTAGGGCGGTAAGGGTTAACGGTCACCGGTAATGAGACCGGTGCCGTTATACCTTTACCGCCCTACTACGAGTTCCCTTTGCGGGTCCTTCCTTAACGCCTGCTTTTAGCAGGGAGGGGAGGTACTCTTGGCACTGTGCACCTGGCCATCCTCTGTCTTTTGGGCCCAGGTACCTGCTCATCCTGTCACCCTTCCGCAATGCCTCCGGGACACCCCTTGCACTGGGGTCTGTATCTGTACCCATACAGCCCCCCTTTTTCTTCCTGCACTTATCGGACCTACCCTGTCTGCTGCCTTAAACCTAGCACTTGCAAATTGCTGGCTGCATTACCACTGTTTGTTGCCTTTATTATTTATGTATTGTTATTTATCTGTTTCTCCTCTGCTTCGCACTTTCCACCTCTCCCCCTTCCATGCACTTTTCCCCTCCCCCATGCACTTGCGCGTTCTCAATGTCATTGGGCCTAGTAAGATTGCTGTTTTGTTCTCCCCTGTACCCCTCCCTTGCCTTGTCGCGCTCTGAAACACTTGTGTAGAAATAAAATATCAATCAATCAATCATTCAATCAAAGGATACAACTGGTCAGGTATTGGCCAAACCAATTAACATAGCCTATAGGTTCAGTCATTACTATGCTTGTTTTTATGCTGCAGCAAAAAGGAGCAATAACAGGACTATCCAAGCATACTTAGGAGGAAAGCCCCTCCCCTTTTGTATGACAGACGAAATAATGATGATAAATGCTCTAATAGAAACAAGGCAACTCTGCAACGTGATTTCAAGGCTAAAAGCAGGCTCTGCTCATGGATGAGATGGCTTCACGCCTGCGTTTTATAAGAGATATGGGACATCTGCGCGCATGCACAAGATATGTTCGATCTACTACTGGAGCGTGACCTTGACATACTCGCCATCACTGAAACATGGCTTCATGAAGCTGCAAGCCCCTCATTCTACCTAGCCACCCCCTCGGTACACCTTGTTGAGATCTGATAGAACAACCCAATCTGGCGGCGGAGTCGCCATCATTGCCAAAGCCTCCTTTTCCATCAGATCTTCCCCCTTGATACTCTGTTGGGCTACAAACTCCTACTTGCCAAACTAGATCCCCATCCACAAACTACCATCAACCTCCTCCACCTCTATCGACAACCTGGCCATGCTACCTCCACAGACAAAGACATCCCCCTCCTCCTCACTCCACTAATCAAACCCAAAACCAAACTACTACTCCTCAGACACTTCAACCTCGGTCTCCATGATCCAACCAACACCAAAGCCACTGACCTCGCTACCTCTCTACAAGAGATTAACTTTACAGAAGTGATTAGCTCTCCCACCCACATTAAGGGCCGGACCCTGGACTGGGTCACACATCTTAACCTGCCCATCTCAGACATAGCCTTTGACCCAGTCCCTTGGACCACCAAATCATCAATCTATAATTCTAGAATTAGCGAGGCCAGCTCAAAATACTAAAGAGCGCTTTAAAATCTTCAAAGAACTTGAAGATCCTGCACCCCATATCACCA
Organism: Ambystoma mexicanum; assembly: GCF_040938575.1. NCBI lineage: Eukaryota > Metazoa > Chordata > Amphibia > Caudata > Ambystomatidae > Ambystoma > Ambystoma mexicanum. Next base: position 1,179,131,354 of record NC_090933.1, read on the forward strand.
ACTTTGCCAAGGACAAAACCTGGTGCACTACTGTTCAAGCAGCTCTATCTGACCAAATTAAGAAACAAAACTATTCTCAAGAAAACATTGCTTACTCCCAAATACACTTCCATCTCCATCCCTCAAGAACCTCCACGCCCCTGTCCTTCCCCAATTCCAGTTTTCCCCTGTATCCACCTCAGAAGTCCTCCCCATCATCCAACACCTTAAACCCTCCAACTGCAAGTGTGACCTCTGCCCCGCCCACATCATCAACATGTGTGCTGATCACATAACACCAATTGGGCCTCATTACGAGGTTGTAGGCAGCCGTGGCGCTATTAGCGCCACGGCTGCCTCCAAACCCGTTCCGACTCCGCCCTGGTGAATGGAGCAATTACCGGTCCATTCCAAGGTGGGCAGGACCGGTAATTCCCCATTCACCAGGGCTATTCCCCATTCCAATTTGAGCCCCCATAGGCTCAATGGGAATGGGGAAGGTGCTAATTAGCGCTTATTAGCTCTAGAGTCCCTTTGCGGGCTGTTAGGCCTGGGCCGGAGATATGGGTGGACACCTAAACACCTCTTCATGCACTCCAGTCATTCTGGAGCGACTTTCTGGCTTAAGGTAAATTCTACCTTGAGCCCCACAGTACCTTAGGTTAGATGAAGCAAATGCAGCTGGAGTCTTTCCTGTGCAGCAGCGACGGACCGGTTCCTCTGATTCCTCTGTCTGATGATAAAAGGAAGGTCCCTGAATGGGAGGTCACAGTAGCAGTCACATGAAAGGACCCTCAGCAAGGATTTCTATGGTCTTCCACGTCGGTCTGCAGTTTTAGCACCTTTTTTTCAGCTCCAAAAAAGAACGGCTTTCGCCCAGTCAATCTTCCTCAGTTCTTGAGCCCTGCACTCTAGTGAGGGGACTTGGATGAGTGGGATTGTGCCTCTAGAGGTCTAACTGGAGGTCACCAAAGCTCTGGGTTGTTTTGTCCATGCCAAGATGTTGCACTGCAAATGGGTTGGTGGTCTCTGGGTATCCATGCAATGTCACACCACCTCATGTGATGGCTCGATTTGTACATCGTCTTGAGGCAGGTTGGTTCCACTAGCCAAAGGGAAGGAGTCATCCTCCTTGGAGCTCCTCTGTCGATAAGAAAACAGGGTCAGGACAGCAGTGTTTGCTTCATAGTTACTGGAAGGGTCTGCAGGTGTCTCTGGGAGTCTTCATCTTTGTATCTTCTTTTCCAGTGGTTGACAAGCCTATATCTCAGCAACCTCACCTTTTATTCAGATTTTCCATTCACTCATCCTCAAACTCTCTCCAGTTTACACTGGAGCCTCAGCAGGGACACCCAAGTGTTCACACCGAAGGACAAACACACATTTAGACCTACCTCTCCCAGAATGGTAGAAGAAGGGCTACCAAAGGACAACCACATGAGAAATGCCAAAAAAAGAAAGGAGCCACCATGTTAGAACATAGGTGACCCTATTGTGCATAACCAAGACTGGTGATACAGTCTGCGGTAATAGCACAATAGTTGGTAAAACCTGTCCACTGCCACCAGCCATAACTTTAGGGTTTTCACTGCGACTAAAAAGTCACAGGAACAAAGAGAGGGGGTATACTAGATATCCACTTAGCACTCCACATAGGATGGTGTGTGCTAATCTCTCATGAGTTAAAGTTTTAGGAAGGATACTAAGTATCCCTCTATCCTAAAGAACAGTAGTTTTTAAGGATAGCACAATAATGTCAAAGAGAGTCCAAAGGGTTCCGAGCAACACTGTGCTTTGGGTGTCAATGGCATGCTTCCTTTGCCCTAAATATCCCAGAAATTCAGCTTGAAAACATGTCCATGCACTGTTCTCCATTGGCATGTTCCCTTTCTGCAAAATGTGCAATATGTTCACAATAAACCATAAATGTGCACTGGTCTCTGTGCCCACAATAAGCCAGCACTTTCATTGATAAACATCTAGCATGTGCACAAAATATGCCAATATTGCATCTTAAACCTTTCCATGCAGTTATTTGCATTAGTGCAGTACTCTTTGTGCTCACGATATTCCAACATTGACAGTGTGAAAGATGTCCCGTCCCTCTGTGCCCACGTGTACCCCTTCTATATGATATGATAGGGTATTTATAATGCACTTAATACCCAAAGGTATCTAAGGGCGGAGCCAGGGATCAAACCTGTGGTGATCTGTGTCAACTTGCTTCCAAGGAAGAGCACGTTGCTCTGAGCTATCCGATCAAGATGATGTCATCAACTCCTCTGTGAGCTCAAAGTAATACATTATTACCAGGCACAGCTCTGGATCCAAAATACGCCATTTGCCATTGCAAACAATGTCATGCTTTCTGTCTCCAAGCTATACTAGTAATGACATTACAATACCTTTGTTTGTACTTCTTCTTTGCCCAATAAGTGACAGATTTTCCATTGTAAAACATTGTTCAGTACTCGCATGGAAAGCATAATTGCACTGCTCACCATACCAACATAAACAAAGTATTGCCAGTGTCAACAATGTCATGCCTACTGTCCCAAATGTATGCCATTATTCTGACTTTATAAAAGTCACACCCTGCGCTATGCTTCCAAAATATTCCGGCACTGCCAATGTAAAACATTTGCACACACCACACGGTTCAACCATACCCTTTCTACTCAAGGCATGGCACATATGAAACTCACACATTCTCATTATTGAAAACACTTTCATTGAATAATTGCTTACATTCTTACCAACCTTAACCAATTATATGATGCTATTAAGCCGGTCAGATAGCACAGCGAGTAGAGCGCTCGCTTTAACATCCGTCCCGGCAGGGCCAAACTCAGCCTTTCTTGCTTCCGAGGTCGATATATGAGCACCACACATCGTGGGAAATAAGCAGCGCTCAGATACCTGAGGGTTCATAGCGCTGTATAAATTCCCAAACAAATACCATTCTCATCTAGTACATCACTCCCAAAAAGTGAACGTTAGGAGACTGTTAATTCACAACTATGTCCCCTATGTACCTACTAGACACGGGAGAGCAAACACATTCTTGATTTAAATGTACTGTTCCCTTATTATCGTCACCATCAATCCCACCTGAAGGTCGCATGGCTAGTTATATCTTTTAGCACCTCTGCAAATAAGAAAACAGTCGGTCTTGTAGCCCCCAGTGCAGAATGTCAATGAATTATTGTTTTATCTGAACATTTACACGTTGCCAATCAGCAATGTGAAGCTTTGTATATCTTTATAAAATAGCTTACCCATCACGCTCTGGCTGGCTGCTCTTCATGCTGGAGGTCCTAGTACCTAGTATTGAATTATTTTGTTATGTTTAATGGAATTTGCATGATCCAAATGTAGTAAATATGATGAAAAAATGCCCCTATTGCAAAAACAATACTTCTACATCTGCCTGGGGACACATTAGATACTGTCTCTGTGTATACCTCAGGGGCAACAAGGTCGTCTTAGTAACAAACTCAGGGGCAACAAGGTCGTCTTAGTAGCAAGACGATGTAGTTCGAACACCGGGTCTGCGCTTAGAAACTGCTGCGTATTAAGTGCGTTATAAATAACCAATTATAACTATAATTTCTCCAGCTCCTCCTTGCGCACTCTAGTCAATTGAGCTATTTTGTTTTTCAGAAGCAGCCTACTCTTTACGTGGTTTATTTCACACAGAACATATCTTATTAATATGTTTTTTGCAATGAAATATTTATGTTAAAGAGCCAGTGAAACGAATGTTTTCTACAAAACAAATTAAAGGAGGAAAAACACACTGTGCGTACATAGCGACTCAAAAAAAGATGGTAGGCCTCAAAGCAACCCTACGGACCATCCATCACTGTTCTACACTAAATATAAATTAACCCACTTTCCTTGCACTGATTGGTTCTCTAACTGAAAGCAGCACTTGCTGATAAACAGTTTCTCCATCATGACTGTTCCCTCCGAGGATTATATACGCAAGTGAGACATTCATCCCTACAGTCCCCTCCCTGCACTTATTAGACACCCGCTATCTGCGTCTTATTCTTGCACTCACCACCGTCTGGCAGCACTCCCTGTTGTTGTTTGATCACATGTTCAGTACTTTCCACTCCTCCTCTGCCCCTTGCACTTTCCTTTTCCCTCTCCCCTGCACTTGCATGTTCTCAATGTCACTGGGCTTAGTAAGATAGTTGTTCTCCCTTGTTCCCTCCGTTCCCTCGTTGCACTCTGAAACACTTGTCTATGGGCGCGATGTAAATAAAATGTCATATCATATCATATCATATCATACACCTCACCAATGTGCGGAGAGTAGTGTTCTTAAGTTTGAGTTAACCCATTCAAATATCGTGCCAGACTGGGATAGATTAGGAATGGGAGGTAATTGCAACAAGGCCCCTAACGGTTTATAGTAATAAAACCGAAAACAAAAATCCCGAATACAATAATCTCGAATCCAAAATCTCGAAAAAAAAAAAGTCGAATTTTTTTTTAATGACGTTTTTTGTTCGAAATGGGGGGGTTCCCCCCCAACCCCCCTTTTTTCTATTTTTTTTTTATTTTAACCCATTTTTTTTACTTACCTGACCCCAAAAAAGCATATAATTAAATAAATAAAAAATTCGACTTTTTTTTTTCGGGATTTTGGATTCGAGATTATTGTATTTCGAGATTTTTTTTTCGGTCTTTTGACCGACCACCGCCCCTAACATTTCACAGAGGTAGGACATAGGTACCGCTATGACAGGATAAGTGTTTGGCAGAGAGTATATACTTCCCACTATTTACTTTCTCTGACAATGCTTAACCGTACTTCACAGTGACTCCTCTGTGAGGGGATGTGCCGAAAGTTACTGCAAAAGAAATGAAATACTTATCCCGGAAGTTCTTCCCATTCAATTCGTTCAGGAGTTTGGTTCTCCATCCTCCAGCTCGCTATATCCGGAGATATTACTGCTGGTGCAGAAGGTGCTCAGAAAGCCTAGAGAAGAGTGTGATCCTCTTTCAAGACATCCAGACAACGTTAAGTCTATGATCAAGCCACTTCATGAGCACGCACCAGACCGCCTCTGTGCTTGCCCTGCCCGCCCATAAAACTAATCAAGATCTCCTGGTCAATGTCCTGTCAGCTGTGAGCAGCTCCTTTTGAGCGGCCTCCATGTTAAGACTTCTGAATTCAACCATCTGTTTCCAGTAAAAGTGAGATGTGTAATCAGACTGCTATGGTGCAGGCAACTGCTTCACGACTAAAATGCAGCCACTCACTCGAGCCATCCCAATGGGTGATGAGTGTCATGTTCTCAAGCCCCATCCAGCTATCACTTCACTTTCATACAATTCCATTGTGGACCCTTAAGACAACACGCCTGTGACAAAAAGTAAGGATAGCGCATCATATATATTTTAATTCCCTGGCATTTTTTTACCTTTGACCAGAGTGAATGGTTAGGTGGAATTTCCTTACCTTACACACGGTATTTCAAAGTAACACCTATTCAACATTATATTAATTATAGATGCACTCAGTAGTGGGGGAAAAAACATTACATGGACATTATGGTTTGGCATTTTTTTATATAGCGCTACAAACCCTCAGGTACCTGCGCGCTGCTTATTATTAGCCACGGTGTGTGGTGCACATTTATCGACCTCGGAAGGATGAAAGAGTCGGGATTCGAACCTGCATTAGCATGCTCTGCACGAACGGGAGCGCTCTACCCGCTGTGCCACTTGACCGGCTGCGTTGAGCTCAAAAGAACCTGGGAAATGCATTTAAAACTCGCTGTTGAAGGGACATTATGGTTGCTGCCAAAATCTGTAAAAGTATAGATATTCACCATGGTAAGAGTGTCTGCCATGGATGTTCCTCGTCTTATTTTAAATCCCCATGTTGTACTCAAAGGCGTAGCCAGGATTGTGTAACAAGTGCAGCCTGAAGCTAATGTAATTGGGCCCACCACAGTGAGATTAACATATGTAAATGCCCTTGCTGTGCTGCTGAGTGGACATTTACAGATTTTGGGTGGGCCTTGCCCGCTCAGGCCCTACCCTGTCTATGCCTCTGGTTGTACTTGGACTCTCCCTTGTCCCTTATATCCTCATCTACCTGCCCACACGCTCATATCTTATTTGGTACATATCATAGTCTACATTCTTAATTATCTGTCTGCCACATTAAATCCTGGTTTTGGTATGTAGCTTTGCTATGACAGTAACCCGTTTTAGGCTTAGTATGATTTTCTATGTGATGTCTACCTATGCAATGTCCGGCGGCTGAAACATCATATGATATGTTGGTCTGGTGGGATCCATGCATTTTGCTAGTAAATGTATCTTTTCTCGAAAAAAATAACATTACATGACTACTTCCTCTATTATTATACATACGTAGAACTGGGGTATTTATTGAGTGCAGACCTAACTTCGTGAAGCAATGGAGAGCTTCATGTGCAATATTCTCACGCCCCCTGTTGGGTTTCTGCTCTCATCCACACTGCATTTACACATAAGCTTCTTCCAATTTTGTTGTTGTTTTCATTTTAAATTCTCCTTTCCTAATTTTGAATAAATACATTAATGGCTTTGTTTGGTTTTACAGTTAGGGCAGTTTGAACATGTTTCTTTGTTTGCTTTGTTTATCAACCACAGCCATTTTATGGACATGTTTCATGCGCCTGTTACTCTACATTGTGTTATGTCATGTGGTAGCAGCACTGTAGTTATGGTTAAGTTGCTCAACTCATAGGAAGAAAACTTTTTGGGTGGCTTTATAACTTTGGCGCTGTTCGACGAATCCTCACCAAACTTTGCAAAGATTTTGCAAAGTTAGGTGTGGTTTCATCAAGTTATAGGCGGGTCCAAAGACCTTTGAAATCCTCATAGACACATTACAATGGAAAATAAAATGTGCTCACGCCTGCAGCCCAAACCGCTGTATGTATTTGTACCGAACTAGCGCGAGGAGAATCGGCTTGGTTCCAAAAACATGCATTTGCAAATTTGGTGTACATCTTTTCGAGCAGTTTAAAAAAAAAAAAAAAAACTTGCCTGAATATAGTTCAAACTAAATTAATAATATATGGGTTTGGTCTGTGCACTAATTTTCTGATTCGGAGCCACCCGTGGGCGCCTCCTAGTCATTCAGGAGGTGGTTTGGTGTCTGCAGACAGACACCAAAGAGTCGTGCTGATTTGATGTTGAAAAATGTGAGGTGGGTCACACACATTTTTAAACAGACGCCATATCGAATTTGTGGACTGCCGATGTTGTCCACGGACAGTGCAGTGAGAAAAAAGTCTGGAAATTACATTTGGGGTTATTTTCTTGCCGAAAGTTGACCTGGAACGGGTGGGGGAGTGGAATAAAGTCTTTAGGTAGATGTTTTTGTAGGTGAAAAAAAGCGGTGGAGGTGCTGCCGAGTCTGTGGTCACATTTCCTGCCCACTGACTAAATTGGGAGTGGGGAGGATCAGGGTGAGTCTTGTTTTTTGAAGGTGTGTTGTACATACATGTTATATGGTTTAATTCTATTGTGGCGGTTGTGACCAATTATCATAGGCTATGCCCTCATGACACTGGTCACAGCCATAATAATACGTTTATAGTAACTAGAGGTACTGCAGGGGGAGTATACAGTATTTGTACTATGGGGAAATTATATAATTGAAGTGTATGCAGTATTTATGATTGTAGTACAATTGAGGATAGTGCTTATGGAATATGCATTTGATTTTTGTGAAGATAACAATCATGATAATACTTGGTATGGTTACTTATATGCATAAGTGCTGTGTTTGCAATGCAATGTATTTGTAATGTGTTCCAGTATTTTTAAAGAATAGGGGAATGGTGGCCTAGTGGTAATATAATGGCAGATTGTAGTTGGAGCAGTGTTTGGTTTCCTATAGTGGTGGCTGGAAAACACCAGTACCTTACATGTCAGGTGAAGTTTTGTATATAGATACTTTGGCAGTATACACATGTAAGGGATTTCAATCAGGCACACACCCAAGTCTCGCCTAGCATATAGTGCGCGAATGAAACCCTTATTTATTTTTGTCTATAAATTCAATATTCTGAATGATATACCACTCATATCACTTCCTTTCAAAATATCCCACAGGCCCCACTGAACCAGGAGTCAGGCTAGTTGGCAAAGGTAAATATGTATTTATTTATTTAAAATTGAAATCACACTTAGGTTTAATATAGATATATATGGGGCAGCGATCACCCAAAGGGTGACAATACGATTCAGAAATAAGCAAAGCAATTGAATTTACTCATAAGGAGGCAACATAGAAAACACAGAGAACAGAGAAAAAGAACAGTCTTGTTTTGCACACAGATAGCCTTTAGGTTAATGTTCCCCTGCAAAGTTTTGTTTACATAAAAAAGAGCATTCCTGCACCAATGTGAGTAATCAGCAGGTTTTCCGGAATGAAATACAATGTCTAGAGTTATAGGCAATCCTCCCTCCCACACAAAAGAGAAAACCTTATTTCGGCAAATGACACTTTGAAATGACAAGTGAAAATGGCTTGGTGAAATACTGCAAAATAGTCAAAATGCTAAAATGGAGAAAAACTCTAGAAAGCAACACTAATCAGGTCCTACCATACATGGGGTATAATATAAACCACATTAGTACCCGGCGAGGGCGCAATCAGAATGAAAGAACCATTCTGATTGGCCCTCGCCGAGTCATTGCTAGGCCGGGAATCCATGGCTTTGTCCCCAGCAAGGGCGTGGCAGCCCCTCAGCCAATGAGGATGCTCGAAGCAGGGCCATCCCTGCTATGAGCCTCCCCACGGCTGAGAGGCTGCCTTTGCCCCCCGCCGGGGACTCAGGTAAAGCTTTGGCTTTTTTTTTCCCTCCCTCCCTCCTCCCACCTCTCTCTCCTCCCCACCCCACTTACCTTCTATCCTTTGTCCCGGGGGGGGACAATGGCAGTCTCCGCCATGTGGAGACTCGGAGCAGGGCCATCCCCGCTCCAAGCCTCCACGTGTCTGGAGGCTTCTATCATCCCCCGCCGGGGACCCAGGTACGTTTTTTTTTTTCCTTCTGCACTCCCAACCGCACTTATTACTTTCCTTTTTTGCGGGAGCGGACACGCTGGAAACGCTTCGGTTTCCAGTGCGTCTGCTCCCGATGGCCGCCATGGAAAGGAAAAATGGACTCCGTTTTCCATTTCCATGGAGGTCATTTTCTTTGACGTCATTTTTTTTCTCCCGAAATGCCGCAGAGGTCAAGGAGGAGTAGAAGGGCAAATTTGCCATTGTCCTTAAGGTTGTCCATTTGTGTCTTGAGATCGCTCAAGGCGGTCTCAGTGCCATGCTTCGGGCGAAGCCTGATTTTCTTAGTCCTAGTAGGTTATTTTTACCTAAGTGGTTCTGGATCTGCAAATAGGCTGCTCTGGCCAGAATTTTTAAAAGGAAGGGCACTGTTGTGATAGGTCTGTAGTTGGTGGGGTTGGGGTCCAGAGTGGGTTTCTTGAGCAGGGGTAAGACCCAAGAATCAATAAGGTTGTTGGGTACTATACTTGATGTGAATGATGAGTTTATAAGTGAGGTGATAAATGGAGCTAGATGTTTAGCCACATCTTTGATAACTGGGGTTGGGCAGGTGTCTCCTTGGCATTTGGACGGTTACAGGGTAGTTATTATGTCTTCAACCTCTTTGGTGGTGATGGTTGAGAATTTGAATAGGATAATGTTGTCCATTTGTTTGGTGGGTGGCGGTGGGATTGGACTGTCAGCGATGGTGAGGATTTCTTCCTTGGACTCGATTTTCGATTGAAGCATAGCGATTTTGCAAAGGAGGGCTTCGTGGATGTTTGTGCACCAAGAGGTATCTTTGGTGCATGTGTCAGGTATAGGGGATAGGGATTCGAGGTCTCTTAGGATGTTAAAGAGCTCTTTCGTGTTGGATTTGGCCTTGCTGATTCTCTCATTGTACATGTTTTATTTTTTGTTTGGATGATTGCTGACTTGTAGTTATTGGAGGCTGAAGTGTAGGACATCTTGTTAATGATTGTGGGGGAGTGTTTCCAAACTGATTTGGCTTGTCTCTTGTTTTTGCAAAGGATTTTTAGTTCAGGGGTGAACCGGGAGTTGTGATGTATAAAATACCTATGTTTATGTGATGGGAAAAGGGTAATGAAGCATTGATAGTAGAATGTGTTGAACTCTACTGGTGTTAGTGAGTAAGGTAGTGGTGGTGTGATGGAATACGTAGGAACATTATGAAGTTTTCAAGAAAACAGTGGTTGTTATAATGGTGTGATTTAGTGCATCGGTATAAAGGTTGTGTGGGTGTAATTGAAAAGGGGTGAGGAAATGTGTGTATGTTTGCTAATGTGGGTTAGTAATAGGGCTATGGAAGAGTACGGAAATTAAATTGTAGAACGAGTATGAATGCTGTATGTGTAATGTTTTTCACTGTTTTTAATGAATAGGGAAACTCTGGCCTATTGGTAATGAAGTGGTAGTTTGTAGTTGGAGCCGTGTATGGTATGTTATAGTAGTGATTGGAAATGAACAATACTTTATATTCAGTGAAAAAACGTTGTTAAAGGGACATTATGGTTAAGTTGCGCTACTAAAAACATATGAAATTCAGTAAAAAAACTTTGTTAAAGGGACGTTGTGGTTCCAAGTAAAACCAAAAAACCCTTGAAATTCGCCAGTTATGGTAAGCTAAGCAACTATAACTCGCGCCACCACCGTGCACTGCTAAGACTAACACCCACGACATCAAAGATGACATCACAAATGTTATTGATGACATCACATGTCTGTCTCCCTCTTTTTTCCTTTACTGACATATCTAGGCCACATGGTTTTCTTCAGTAACAGTCAGGAACTAAAAATTGTAAACATACTATATTTGTAGACTTATCCTTCAAGTATGTTCTTATAGTAATTCCCTTAGTGTCCAGTCATATCATATGAAACATATACATAGGGGAAGACACAAGCTTCAAAGACAGCAATCCTTTCGTGCATGAAGATAATCAGTAGAGTTGTCAGCACTTTCTGATAGTTCTGTTGTTTTTTTTATTACTGTACTTTCCCTGTATATGCTCATATTTGTATACATTGTACTCACACTACTTTCCTTAGGGTCCAGTCACATTATATGATACATATACATAGGGTAAATAGCAGCTTTCAAACAAACAGAGCAATCATTTGTTTGCATAAAGATAATCAGTTAGGTTATGAATTGTTTCTGCTACTACTTCTGCTTTTTTTCTTACTTCACTTTCCCTGTATATACCTATATTTGTATGTGTTCTCGTCTCTTTGTGTTTTGTCTGTAGTAATGCAATTATGTAATACATGGGTTTTATTAGCTACTTATTTCATATTTCACAGTACACAAAACTCTAATAAGAAAACAATTATCATTTCATTAGTCAACATATCAACATTATGAATATTATACCTTCATCATGTATGCTGCACACAATGCTATGTTTCTGCATGAGTAGCTTAGTATACTAGATAGAACCTCTTAATAGAATGCTATTTATATCAATGCATTGTGTAATGCACTAATTAGCTTATCATATTTAGTGCAATGATCCTTGACACATTTTTATCAACATTATAATAAGGATCCCTTGTACACACATTTCATGAAAAGTAAATACACATGTGATGTCATCAATTACATTTGTGATGTCGTCTTTGATGACGTGGGTGTTAGTCTTAGCAGTGCATGGTGGTGGCGCGAGTTATGGTTGCTTAGCTTACCACAACTGGCGAATTTCAAGGGTTTTTCGGTTTTACTTGGAACCACAACGTCCCTTTAACAAAGGTTTTTCACTGAATTTCATAGGTTTTTAGTAGCGCAACTTAACCACAACGTCCATTTAACAATGTTTTTTCACTGATTTTCATAGGTTTTTAGTAGCACAATTTAACAATAATAACTCAGATTTTATGTACATGTAAAATGGAACATACTGAACCCCCTCTACTGAGTTTGATGTCCGCAAACTCTTTTAATGTCCGAGGACATGTTCAGACAACAGCACCACTACCCAAAAACTCGTAATACATAAAAAGTGTAACCCAAATATATAACACACTAACCAATCATTTAACTACAATATGTTCTAAAATGGAATATACCAAAAGAAGAAAGATAGGCTTCCAACATGATTACCTCACAGAAACTCCACAAACAAGAACAACAGTAGATCTACAGACCACTCAGAACATACCTTACCTGAAATAGTAAGTGTACTGCATTTTACTCATATATTTGTAAACTTTCTGTATTAGATTAAAAAAAATGATATTATGTTTTGTTTTCTCACAGAAATGTCTAGTACTCTGGAGTGGCTAGAGGAACATTTCCCAAATGTCAGAAGATAGTGAATCTAATGGTAGACACTTTACAATATAAACCATTTAGTTATTATTATTTTATATACATTTAACATATATATTTTTTTTGTACAGAGCATACCAAAATAGAAAGTACTACAGAAAAAGCTGTTATGGATAAGACTCTTCACAGCATAGAAGAAAAAATGGATCTACTGTAGGCAAATTTTAATAATTTCAAAAACCTTGTGGAAAATCAATTTAAACAAAAAACCATGTACCATTGTCCCACATGTACCTTTCCTCCCTCACCATATCCCAGTCAATTATCTCCAAACCCTCTCCATGAACCAAAATGTTTTGATGAGACTTCCATCCCTTCTTCACCTCATACAAATCCTGTTGAAACCCCTAATTCTCCTGTTTTTGTTTCAGTTTCTGCCTCACCTTCTCTGTCATAAATTAATCATACATGTCAAATAAAGTAAAACATTTTTATTGTGTTCTAATTCATTTCATGTTTTTTTTTTAAAAAAAAGCAATTTAGGTGTCCGCGGACAGCAAGGGTGTCCGGAATGTCCGCAAAAAAACAAAAATGGAGGTGTCCTGAAGAACATTATACCTGTCCATATTGTTCGCTAGCAAGTTGAAACTGTTCTAAGAACACAAGCTGTCTCCTGAAATGTTCGTCAATGGACGAAATTGGAGTGTCCTGACAACGCTGTCCGTATTGTTCATTGGCAAAATTAAAGTGTTCTTAGAACATATTATGTGTACTGGGATGTTCGTAAATAAACAAAATGTGAGTGTCCTGAGGACGATATGCCTGTCCGTATTGTTCGCAAGCAAATTCAAACTGTTCTAAGAACAAATGAGGTGTCCTAAAATATTTGCAAATAAACGAAATAGGTCTGTCCTTAGAACACTATACCTCTTCGTAATGCTTGTATGCAAGTTGAAACTGTTCTAGGAACACACGCGGTGTCCTGAAATGTTCGTAGATAAACAAAATAGGGGTGTCCTGAGAACGGTATGCCGGTCCGTTTTGTTCATAGGCAGGTTGAAACTGTTCTAAGAACACATCATGTGTCCTATAATGTTCGTAAATAAATAAAATAGGGGTGTCCTTAGAACACTATACCTCTCCGTAATGTTTGCATGCAAGTTGAAACTGTTCTAAGAACATACGCGGTGTCCTGAAATGTTCGTAAATAAACAAAATAGGGGTGTCCTGAAGAAGCTATGCCTGTCCGCATTGTTCGCAAATAAGTTGAAACTGTTCTAAGAACAAAAGCCTGTCCTAACTGTTCGTTTGACGTGTGACGCACTTTTAATTACTTCAGGACCCAAACAGTGTCCGTAGAACATCAACGTGCATGCTCAAACCACTGTTGGTGCATTTGGTGTCCTGCGGACAGTCGCTCCCTTCGCGGACATGTTCGCAAACCCATCATGTGACTGCGCCCACGCTGATCGCGTGTTCTGAATGCGGACACTTTTCGTGTCCCCGAACAATTTAAAAGTACATTTTCAAGTAATCCACAATATTTTTCAATAAAAACTCCCCATAGCACAAGTCCCACATACTAATCCTGAGTTTCTACATACTTTTTGAAACTTTTTGAACCTTTTTTGTGTTCGATAGGTCCGCTGACAGCGCACATGTCCGCGAACCATGTACAAGCACCCCTATAAAAGACCATGCCCTAGAGCTTATTCTCATTGTGTTTCTGGCTATATTACACAGCACAGCGAATTTTACTGCCAACTGCAGATTTCCATTGTGAACCTGATGGTATCCATGGCTGCACTGCTGCTTCCTGGTGCTGCATCTGCCTCAGCACCACCTTCCCCCCTCCACCACCACCACCTCCCCAAGGACCTGAAGAGGGGAACAGGAGTGAGGATGCAGAGGAGGAAGAAGAGTATGACGAGGATGAGGTATTTGAACTCTCTACTACACGCACTCGGCGTGAGTCTTGGGTGTGGCGGTTATTTACCATTCGTGGGAATGGTAATAAGGCTTGTGCGAACCAAGTCCCTTGCAACGAGTGCAAAATGGTACTCAGTCACGGGAGGCTTGGTTCGTACAGCTTTGGGACCACTACCATGAAGCGACACCTAAAGTCATTCCACACTGGGGCCATTCGCAAGGTTGTACCTTGCGAGGAGCGCAGCAGGTTGACTTCCTCTACTTCATCCTCCGTTTCTGATCCTGTCACCAGAAGAAACACTCCTGTGGGACAGCATATTCCACAAGCTGCCTCACAGGCCATACACAATGCTGATGACCCTTACCTTTCGAGGGTCACAGTTGTGTGTATGTACTGTGACGCAGTACTCTGCAGGGGGGAGTGATTTGGAAGTGCTTTTGAGACTATCGTCTCAGAGCATGAGAAGATCTGCTCACTACCCAAATAAAACCCACTCTACATCTTCCTCTCTCAGCTCGCCCTTTCTTATCCCTGTGGTTGGTGTCCCCCCTTACCCTCCTTTCCCCTCCTCTCCTAGTGTGTCTTGTATAAAAAACCAAAAAAAAATTAAAACAACAAAAATCCCCAAAAATAAGGCTCTTTTCAGAGCCTCCTTTCACAGTTAAAAAATAGAAGTAAAAATAAACAAAGCAGGGCCCTTTGTATTTTTTAGAAGTCCGCGGACAATCCACGGACATACATTTTGGGGTGCTGCCCTATCATAACCATTGCAATTTTCTCTGGGAGGAAGTGGTGGCTCTGAAAAGAGCCTTTTGGGGGTGTTTGTGTTTGAAAAATTAGAAATACTCAACACCTACTACAAAATGGATGCTGTAATTCCAAAAAAGGTCGCAATGCATTTTGTACATTTCTCAGAAAAATCTGATTGCCAGCATAAGTAAGATGGACTCCATCTCTGCGAAAAATGTATGTACTACAAAACATAATATTTTCATTGTGAAAAGAGGACATGCCAAAATCTCTTAGAAAGGCACAAACAGCCTTATTGACATTGCGCCTTGCTTTCTCCATTCTCTCCATTCTCTCCATTCTCTCTGCGCAATCCGTGAAAAAATACTTGAGAATTTGGAAACATGTCCAAGCCCTTCTTTCATTGCAAATTGCAAAGAAATTCCAGACACATGTCCTAAACTGTTCCCTCCACAATGAATTATAATTATATCTGGATGTTGCTCTGTCTCCAAAGTAGCACAGAGAAGTAGCAAGTCCAACCACTTCATTCCACGTACTCCATGCCAGTGTACTTCCAAGATCTACAGCTACTCCACAGCTTTCTGCATGCACCTTCAACCAATGTATCCACGAGTCTCCCAAAATCCAAACAATCTGTTTTCTGAAACACACAGCCATAGCTATATGTTCTTCTCTCAGCAAAAAGAGTATCTCAGAAACTCTCTCCTGGCACAACACACCCACCAAACTTTCCTGACCAATCCCTTTCTCTGCTTATTCTTATTTGCATGGCTCTCCAACCCAAAATCCCTGGATGTAACACCCGATGTCCGTGGACTACCGCCATATCCGCGGACATATCGTAACATGGACAGCCCTTCTACCTTTTCCACTTCACCCTCTGTGCCATTCCCTCATTGGATGTAGCTAAGAAGTTACATGACCATCCACCAATCACATAGAAGACCTCTACATCTAAATGCATCTTCATAGATCAGCACTGCAAATGTACTGTTAATCTCTCTGAGTACAAGTGTCATTTCATTGGAAAGCACCTTCTACAAGAAATACTGTACAAGTCTCCAAGATTTCTACTTGCAGCTCCATGCATATCCATATGCATGAACACAAACTACAGGTATGCATAGTTTCTGTAAAGTAAATGTACAATTCTTCTAGTTTCATATAAACAGATTAACTGACGTTTAGCTTCTGTAATCTGTAAAATGAACTTTATGGGCCTCATTACACGGAAGGCGGTGAGCCATGGCGCTATTAGCGCCATGGCTCATGCCGGTAAAATACCGGCACCGCCTTGGCGGAAAGGGGATTTACCGCCCCATTCCAAGGTTGGAGGGGCGGTAAATCCCCCTTCCGCCATTGCCCTTCCCCATTCCCATTTCTGCCCAATAGGGCTCTATGGGAATGGGGAAGGCGCTAATTACGGCACCGCAATTTTGCGGTGCCGTAATTAGCACCAAGGTCCCTTAGCGGGTTGGTTTTTAACGCCTGCAAAAAGCAGGCGTTAAAGCACCAACCCGCTAAGGGACCTCGTAGTAAGGCAGTAATGGTTAACGATCACCGTTACCATTAACGGTGGCCGTTAACCATTACCGCCTTCCGTGTAATGAGGCCCACTGTCTTTTTTTCCATCACCTGTCACTTACAAACCTTTATACTATTTAATTTCTTTTTACACACACATATTCAAAGCATGTTGAACTAACATATTTTAAAGAAAATATATAGAGTGCATATAGTCAAAGAAAATTGCATGCACACACTATGTTCAAATCTCAAACAACAATACTTGTACATATAACATAAACATTTTTTTTATTTATTTACTTACTTACTTATAAATGCTTCTACTGTTATTGTATTGTTGTTATAATGTACAGCACTTTGGCGTAAAGCGATATATAAATAAAATAAACATAAACATAAACTTATATTTATATAGTGCCAGCAGCCCATGACATTGAGGCACTGTTACTTGCAAGAGCTTAGTTACAGGAATAGTGGTATTCAGTGGTGCATTATGAAGTCCACAAGGCATAGTAAAGATATTTTGTTTGCTACAGTTAGTCATTGCAATACAGTTTATTCATTAAGAACATATGATATGTATTCAACTGGTTCGACGTATCTTATGTGAATAAGATAGTTTTCATGGTTTTGAGGAAAGCGCTGAGGATGTCAATTAAAAAAATCAATGTCTAAAATAAAAACAGACCTATATACAAACAAAATTACTAATTTGTTTCCTTTACAATTGCAGTGAAGACCATTCTCCTGAAAAGAAAAAGAAGCAGCCGCATTTGAAGTACAAAGGACAACTAAGAAGAAACCTGCTCATTTTAGAAATCAAGTAAATTGAATACCACCTAATATTTGTATTATTACTCAAACACACTGTAAGGTTAATTCATACTTCTCCACATCACTAGCTTACTTTTTTCTGTCATCTGAACCCCAGTTTAGTAGCACATACATTCAAGAATACCAATCCCTACTAGTTGTAGTTGCCCAATGCACAATCACACACCATTACATACATCTTTATCATCTTACTCAAACACTCAAGCACACAGCACACATACATTGCAGAACACCCCAACCCATACCTTCTTTATTTTTTTCAAAAGTCCCTAAAGAATGCCTACCAAAAATCAAGTCTGTAGAAAGCAACGCAGAAGTAGAGCAAATGAAAATAAAAGTGTCCAACATAAGCATCCACAAGAATTTGTAAAAAAAAAGTTCAAACAAAACATCTAATACAGTCATTTAGTGAAACAAAAGAAGTTTCAAGTACAGAAACTTTGCCTGCTCTATCAAAATGTAAAACGAATCAGAAAACAATTAACTAAAAATCAGCTATCACTACGGAAAAAACTGCTTCTATAAATCTTGATATAGTGCAAAGTAAGCATACCAAAAAAAGTATTTTAGCCAAAATGTTCCGTCACAGAGTCCTTCAAAATCTTATAAAAACAGGAGAGAAAGAATTTTCAACCCTTAAAACCTGTTGTAGGAAATTAATCTTAGAAGTGTTGATAGACAATGCATTTCTTCTCAAAAGAAAGTTATTTATTTTAGTGTTAAACAAAATAAAACCACTAACAAAACTAATGACTAAATTACAAAAACGACTTCTCGATAAACGAAATGTCAACAGAAAGAACTTTTTAAATATCTGCGGAGGTGAATGGAGTCACACTACAAGCACAGAACCATATGTTAATGAAGAAGCATACAAACAAAAGCAAACAAATACAATTGCCATACATAGCAGTGGTCTTGGTTATGAAAAAGTTAATAATACCATAATGGAACAAGAAATACTACTTATAAAAATATCCCCAGAAAACTTAGAAACAACTCTCCATTCAACTGAATCAGAACGTCTAGTATACAAATGGCCATGCACGTCAATGTGTAACATTCTCAAAAAGATTTTCAAGTCATTACGCCAATTTCACAATCAATATGTGAAAGGCAAAGACAAAATCAAAATTAAACTACTGCAAAATATGGATACCTGTCCAGTGCGCAAGTACACAGGACTACAAGGACATTCATTGGCTTGCATTACAGGACCTACTTGCAAAACCAGCTACCATGATATCAAAAGGATATCAACACATCATTCAACTATAAGAAATCTAATCTACAATCTGTACTATGCTAAAATGCCTGCTTTAGCACTAGCCAATTTAAATAACATTCTTCTACATGGTACAGCAAAAGACCTACTTGAAGAAATCGACTATATCCAGAAAAAATATTTTGGAAGTGAAAGCCACTTACAGAATGAAATAGCTTTAAAGCAAATTAGCAACAATTCTATGCATGGCAACCTTTTACTACAGACATACAAAAAAGAAATACTAAAATTTAAAAGTACATCAGCTGAAGTACCAAACCATGTGTGTGTATGTTGCTGCAGAACTTTTTATAAAAAGTAACACCATGGGGGTAATTCATAGAATACAGCGCACAAGTGGCGCACGCGGCTGGCGCACAGTGTGCGCGTGCGAATCCCTGCGCTGGGGGGTGAGGGGAGTGGGAGACATGGGTGGGGGCCTGGTGGAGGGTGACACTGCACTGCTGGGGGGTGGGGGTGGTGGGAGACATGGGTGGGGGCCTGGTGGAGGGTGACCCTGCACTGCTGGGGGGTGGGGGTGGTGGGGAACATGAGTTGGACATGGATGGGGGCCTGGTGGAGGGTGAACCTGCACTGCTGGGGGGTGGGGGTGGTGGGAGACATGGGTGGGGCCTTTATGGAGGGTGACCCTGCACTGCTGGGGGGTGGGGGTGGTGGGAGACATGGGTGGGGGCCTGCTGGCAGGTGCCCCACAGTGCTGGGGGGTGCGGTGGTGGGAGACATGGGTGGGGGCCTGCTGGCAGGTGCCCCACAGTGCTGGGGGGTGGGGGTGGTGGGAGACATGGGTTGGGGCCTGGTGGAGGGTGCCCCTGGTGGCTGGGGGTGCAGGGGGACATGCGTTGGTGGGCAGTAGTGCAAGTTGACATGTGGGTTGGCTGGGGGGCTTGGCCATGGTGGATGGGGTGCCTGCAGGACATGTGCAGGGTAGGCCCCTGTGGTGTGAGCCACCTGCAGGGGCGGTGGAGGGTGTAGATGGAACACCTGGGAGGACCCACACGTGCAATTCACGTGTGGTTCTCCCAGCGCACCCCTGTAATACACGTACCCTGCTGAAATCGCGTGTGGAACTTCCCGCGTACACCTGAAATACACGTACCCTGCGGAAACCGCGTGTGGAACTTCCTGCGCACCCCTGAAATACGCGTACCCTGCTCGCACGGGGCCAATCGCGTGTGGAACTTCCCGCGTACCCCTGAAATACACATACCCTGCTGGAATCGCGTGTGGAACTTCCCGCGCACCCCTGAAATACACGTACCCTGCGGAAATTGCGTGTGGAACTTCCCGCGCACCCCTGAAATACACGTACCCTGTGGAAATCGCGTGTGAAACTTCCCGCACACCCCTGAAATATGCGTACCCTGCTCGCACGGGGCCAATCGCGTGTTGAACTTCCCGTGCACACCTGAAATACACGTACCCTGCTGAAATCGCATGTGGAACTTCCCGTGCACCCCTGAAATTCACGTACCCTGCGGAAATCGCGTGTGGCACTTCCCGCGCACCCCTGAAATACACGTACCCTGCAGAAATCGCGTGTGGAACTTCCCGCGCACCCCTGAAATACGCGCACCCTGCTCGCACGGGGCAAATCGCGTATTGAACTTCCCGTGCACCCCTGAAATACACGTACCCTGCTGAAATTGCGTGTGGAACTTCCCGCGCACCCCTGAAATTCACGTACCCTGCGGAAATCGCGTGTGGAACTTCCCGCGCAACCCTGAAATACACGTACCCTCCAGAAATCGCGTGTGGAACTTCCCGCGCACCCCTGAAATACGCGTACCCTGCTCGCACGGGGCCAATCGCGTGTGGAACTTCCCGCGCACCCCTGAAATACACGTACCCTGCTGAAATCGCGTGTGGAACTTCCCGTGCACCCCTGAAATACACGTACCCTGCTGAAATTGCGTGTGGAACTTCCCGCGCACCCCTGAAATTCACGTACCCTGCGGAAATCGCGTGTGGAACTTCCCGCGCAACCCTGAAATACACGTACCCTCCAGAAATCGCGTGTGGAACTTCCCGCGCACCCCTGAAATACGCGTACCCTGCTCGCACGGGGCCAATCGCGTGTGGAACTTCCCGCGCACCCCTGAAATACACGTACCCTGCTGAAATCGCGTGTGGAACTTCCCGCGCACCCCTGAAATACACGTACCCTGCGGAAATCGCGTGTGGAACTTCCCGCGCACCCCTGAAATACACGTACCCTGCGGAAATCACGTATGGAACTTCCGGCGCACCCCTGAAATACGCGTACCCTGCTCATGAGTGGGTGGATGCAATACTCGGGTGGGTGTTTTGCATTTGGAGGCTGACCATAGGGACCAGCGATCTAGATTGTGATGACATGTTGGCTGGGGAACATGAGTTGGACATGGGTGGGGGCCTGCTGGCAGGTGCCCCACAGTACTGGGGAGTGGGGGGTGGGAGACATTGGTGGGGGCCTGGTGGAGGGTGACCCTGCACTGCTGGGGGGTGGGGGTGGTGGGGAACATGAGTTGGACATGGGCGGGGGCCTGGTGGAGGGTGACCCTGCACTGCTGGGGGGTGGGGGTGGTGGGGAACATGAGTTGGACATGGGTGGGGGCCTGGTGGAGGGTGACCCTGCACTGCTGGGGGGTGGGGGTGGTGGGAGACATGGGTGGGGGCCTGCTGGCAGGTGCCCCACAGTGCTGGGGGATGGGGGTGGTGGGAGACATGGGTGGGGGCCTGGTGGAGGGTGCCCCTGCACTGCTGGGGGTGGGGGTGGTGGGAGACATGGGTGGGGGCCTGGTGGAGGGTGCCCCTGCACTGCTGGGGTGTGGGGGTGGTGGGAGACATGGGTGGGGGCCTGCTGGCAGGTGCCCCACAGTGCTGGGCGGTGGGGGTGGTGGGAGACATGGGTGGGGGCCTGCTGGCAGGTGCCCGACAGTGCTGGGGGATCGGGGTGGTGGGGAACATGAGTTGGACTTGGGTGGGGCCTGCTGGCAGGTGCCCCACAGTGCTGGGGGGTGGTGGTGGTGGGGACATGAGTTGGAAATGGGTGGGGGCATGGTGGAGGGTGCCCCTGCACTGCTGGGGGTGGGGGTGGTGGGAGACATGGGTGGGGGCCTTCTGGCAGGTGCCCCACAGTGCTGGGGGGTGGGGATGGTGGGGACATGAGTTGGACATGGGTGGGGGCCTGGTGGAGGGTGCCCCTGCACTGCTGGGGGGTGGGGGGGGTGGGAGGCATGGGTGGGGGCCTGCTGGCAGGTGCTCCACAGTGCTGGGGGGTGGGGGTGGTGGGGAACATGAGTTGGACATGGGTGGAGGCCTGCTGGCAGGTGTCCCACAGTGCTTGGGGGTGGGGGTGGTGGGGACATGAGTTGGACATGGGTGGGGGCCTGGTGGAGGGTGCCCCTGCACTGCTGGGGGGTGGGGGTGGTGGGAGACATGGGTGGGGGCCTGCTGGCAGGTGCCCCACAGTGCTGGGGGGGTGGTGGGAGACATGGGTGGGGGCCTGCTGGCAGGTGCCCCACAGTGCTGGGGGGTGGGGGTGGTGGGGAACATGAGTTGGACATGGGTGGGGGCCTGCTGGCAGGTGCCCCACAGTGCTGGGGGGTGGGGGTGGTGGGGAACATGAGTTGGACATGGGTGGGGGCCTGCTGGCAGGTGCCCCACAGTGCTGGGGGGTGGGGGTGGTGGGGAACATGAGTTGGACATGGGTGGGGGCCTGCTGCCAGTTGCCCCACAGCGCTGGTGGGTGGGGGTGGTGGGAAACATGAGTTGGACATGGGTGGGGGCCTGCTGGCAGGTGCCCCACAGTGCTGGGGGGTGGGGGTGGTGGGGACATGAGTTGGACATGGGTGGGGGCTTGGTGGAGGGTGCCCCTGAACTGCTGGGGGGTAGGGGTGGTGGGAGACATGGGTGGGGGCCTGGTGGAGGGTGCCCCACAGTGCTGGGGGGTGGGGGTGGTAGGAGACATGGGTGGGGGCATGGTGGAGGGTGCCCCTGGTGGCTGGGGGTGCAGGGGGACATGCGTTGGTGGGCAGTAGTGCAAGTTGACATGTGGGTTGGCTGGGGGGCATGGCCATGGTGGATGGGGTGCCTGCAGGACATGTGCAGGGTAGGCCCCTGTGGTGTGAGCCACCTGCAGGGGCTGTGGAGGCTGTAGAGGGAACACCTGGGAGGACCCACACGTGCAATTCACGTGTGGTGCTCCCCGCGCACCCCTGTAATACACGTACCCTGATGGAATCGCGTGTGAATCTTCCCGCGCACCCCGAAATACACGTAGCCTGGACATTCACGTGTGGAACTTCCCGCGCACCCCTGTAATACACGTACCCTGATGGAATCATGTGTGATACTTTCTGCGCACCCCTGATATGCACGTACCCCGCTCAATCGCGTGTGTAACTTCCCGCGCAACCCCGAAATACACGTACCCCGCTCAATTGCGTGTGTAACTTCCCGCGCACCCCCGAAATACACGTACCCTGCTCAATTGCGTGTGTGACTTCCCGCGCACCCCCGAAATACACGTACCCCGCTCAATCGCGTGTGTAACTACCTGTCCAACCCCGAAATACACGTACCCCACTCAATCGCGTGTGATACTTTCCGCGCACCCCTGATATGCACGTACCCCGCTCAATCGCGTGTGTAACTTCCCGCGCACCCCCAAAATACACATGCCCCGCTCGCACAGGCCTAATTGCTGTATGTTGCCACTTTTGTAATGCGCAGGGACGCTACCGCCTGCCTTCGTGTGGCGGACGTGTTAAGGCTTGTGCGTGTCTTTGGCTGTGCGTGGCTTTGCCCTATTCCATTCCATCAATACGTGCGGTTCGAGTGCGTGTGGGCGTTCCATCTGCTTCCCTGCAGTGTATCCCAAGTTACGCCCTTATTTTCGCGCGTTGTTCCCCATTCCGCGCGTTACGCCCCGTGTTCCGCCCACTTTCTGGTGTATGCGCCGAGGTTGTGCGCTTTCACTGTGCGCGTCGCGCACGCCTTTCGGGATGTTGCAGTGACGTGTGCGCCATGCAGGGGTTTGGCGCACATCCCGAGGAAAACACGCGCAGGGACTTCCATGAATCGCACGCGTGCGCGTGCGCCTGTTTTTTTGCGCTTGCGCCTGCTTGCGCCTGCTTGTGCAAAGATTTTCGGTGCACGTTTGTCCATGAATCGGCCCCAAAAACTGTAGACCTATCATACAAAATAGAAGACAATGAAGATTCTAAATGGTTTGAATTAGCTCTCTACCTTATAGCAGAAAACAAATATGAAATAACTGACTCCTTAATACTCTGCAGTTACTGCGCTACAAAACTTGACAACAACCAAACTCCTTCACGTGCTATCAAAAATAATTTGGAATTATATCCACTACCAAAACCCCTACAACAACTTAATTTATATGAGAGCATCATAATTCAAATAGTGCACCCATTTCAAGCAATAATACCTCTTCAACCAAACACAGCAAAATTACCCCCTCTGAATTAGTGAAAGGTATTCGTGGAAAAGTAGTGTATTTACCATTAGATCTAAAAGAAAATGTGCACACTCTAGAGTGGAACGTCCAATGCAACAATCTTTAATTATCTTGGTAAATGGAGTACCTACAAAAGACAAAAAAATATGGCAACAGCTGGTAGATTTACATAAAGTTAGACAAGCCTTGCAATATCTAAAAGAGAATAATGAATACTACAAAGAAATTAATATTGAAGAAAACTTGAAGGATCCAATTGAAATAATTCAAGAGACACAAGAAGCTGGTGAATTTGAGCTCCTAGATCCTGCTACAATATCAAATACTTTAGACCATTATACAATTCATCCATTGCACTCTAATGACACCGTAGAAGATGCACTAGAAACATACCAAATGCGTCAAACAAAAGGATCACCAATCAGAATATGGGAAAAAAGTATAGAAGCATGTGTGTTTCCTCTACTCTTTCCTACTGGCAAAGGAGGAAGGTACGATGATAGACCTATTCAAATATCAGCATCAGAATACCGCTCATTACGGATGTATTCTGAAGATCCCAGATTTAGACAAAATGTGGAATACATATTCCGCCTACTCTTTGAAAGTGAACTAGCAACTTTATGTTACGGAGTTGCACACACATTAAAATCAGGATCTCACTTTCAAAATATGTCAGCTACCCAATTATTACAAAAAGTGCAACAAAAAGATGAGGTTTTACAATCAAATATTACAAATCTATTAGCAAATATGCGTGGTCCTAAAGTGTACTGGTTTCAACGTCATGGAGATGTACTTTGTATTATCAGAAACCTTGGCCCACCCACTTGGTTTGTTACATTAAGTGGTGCAGAATATGCATGGGAAGATTTACATGATTTCCTACGCATATCAAACAAAAACAAAACAAACATAGATATACTAACACCTGGAGAACTTTGCTCTCTGGATCCTGTTAATGTTTCAAGATATTTTCACCATCGCTTCATTGCTATGCTACACTTTATTTGTAATAAAACTGTTCCTCCCCTCGGAGAAGTGCAACACTTCTTTCGGAGAAAAGAATACCAAGTCAGAGGAGCACCACATATCCACATGCTTTTATGGATTAAAGATGCTCCTAAATTTGGTCAAGACTGTGATGCCACTGTTTTACAGTTTATTGAAAAATATGTCACTTGTGAAATTCCATCAGAAGCCACAAATAGTGATCTTCATGCACACATTTTACAATTTTCAAAAACACAAATGTGGCAAATATTGTCGTCGCAAATACAAAAACAAAGGGACATACTACACCAAATGCCGCTTTGGTTTCCCTAGACCGGTTACAAATACAGGTCAAGTGAACAACCTCATGTCTTCAGTTAGACATAGTGTTAAAGGTAAGTCACCTAAAAATACATATTACATAAAAAGAACAGAAGAAGAAAAATATATCAATGATTACAATGCAATCATTGCCCACTTATAGAATGCAAACATAGATGTGCAGTACATTGCAGACAATTCCACTGCAGTTGCAGGATATGTTACAGCATACTTAACCAAAGCAGAAAAAACAGAGCTCAAAGACCTCTGGAATGACCTATCATCAGACAAAACAGTGTCTCAGAAATTATACAGCTTGGGCATAAAAATGCTCTCCCATAGAGAATGTGGATCCTATGAAGCAGCAGATCGTTTAACGGGTACTGCATTGCATGGTAAATCTGAAAATATAGTACGGCTAAGTCTTGGTCCTGCTAAATCTAGAAAAAGAGTTCTAAAATCATACGAAGATATAGAAACAATAGCCAAACATGATCCCAACAGCCAAGACATTTTAAAAAACAATTTATTGGACACATACTACCCAAACAGAAGTAATACTTTGGAAACCATGTGTCTATACCACATATCCCAAAACTTCACATACAAAAATAATATAAAACCCAATGAAAAAAAAAGGTAAATACAGAGTGACAAACTGTGAAGGCAGCTTAGTAAAACTCACCAAACCAGATTTAATTAATCATATCTAATTGTCATTAAAGACTCCTCAACATAAATAACTATATTACATGTCCCTGCTACAACTCTTTAAACCATAGAGAAAAGAATAAGAAGAAATACTAGATAACTATGACTCATATGAAGACGCTTTCAAAGCAAATGAAAGCACTATAACTGATGTAAACTTTATACAGAACAAAACAATGTTGCACAATGAACAGCAACACAAAGAAGAACTCCAGGCCCAACTAGATAAGGACACTCCTGACAATAGTCAACCTTCTGTAACAGGAAGCCAAGAACCACTGGGAGAACCACTAATAACAAATGAGGCAGAATTAGCTATGACAGAAGTAGAAAACATCATGTGTCAGTATGAAGATAAAGAAAACTTAACTATACTACAATCAGTAGCATTTTTCAAGAAGTAACAAAAGAAATTGCCTATGGTGTACAACATGAAAACAAAGAATGCACCTGTCAAAATTACAAACCTATACTATTGTATGTCAGTGGTGAAGCTGGTTCTGACAAAACAATCCTAATCAAAATCATCAGTAAGTTCCTTCAACAATTGACAAACAACACACTGTTAGCTGTTGTCACTGCCCCCACAGGTTTAGCTCAATACAACATAGGCGGTGTCACTTTACACCGATTACTATTCCTGCCAGTAGAACACCAAAACAGATTAGTCTATTACAAACTTTCTACAGAAGCTGCAATGGAACTACGCAGAATATTAAAACAAATGAAAATGCTACTAATAGATGAAGTGAGCATGGTGTCCAACCTAATGTTGGCTTTGATTCACCTCAGATTACAAGAGGTACTCAAAACAAACTACGAAGAGCTCTTTGCAGGAAAACACATTATTGTTTTCGGAGACCTTCTCCAATTGACACCAGTAAAAGGTGAGCCTATTTTTAAAACATTAGGACACAAACTCTGCCGTAAAACTGTAGGCAGCATTGGAAATGTCAACCTTTGGCAAAATTTTCAATGCAGAGAATTAACAGAAAACATGGGGCAATTTGCAGATCTCACTTATGCCAACATTTTAAAAAGTATTAGAGTTGGTATACTATCTAAAGAAGCACAAGCAATATTGAAAACCCAGCACATTCATGCACTTTATGGTGATAATGCATGTGCTACAGATGTTATGGAACAATTAGCCCACAAAAATGTCAATTGTATGGCCTTAATGCCAACTCTTGCAAGCTGTTTCAAATTCAATTAAATAATGTTAAGTAAAGAAATGCGACCAAAAATGGAAATTAGTGCCACAGACAAACTAGATGTACATGGTATCACACTACCCATGTGTGAGCAAGCCACAACAAGACTAAACAGATTAGAAAATTCAGGGGTCGATTCATGGAAATAATGTGCAACCGAAAATTCCCACGCAGAGGTGCCAAAATGTGCGAATCGCAATAAAAGTGCGAAAATCGCAGGGAAACCAGCGCACATCGATTCATGGAAGTCCGTGCGCGAGAAAAACATTGGATGTGCGTTAAAAATGTGCGCCGCGCACGCCGGCGCACAAGTCATCCAACAACGTGCGTCACGGCCACTGCGAAATTGCACATAGCGCGGCGCACATCACAAAAGTAGGCGGAACACGGAGCGTAACACTCGGAATGGGGAACAACGCGTGAAAATATGGGCGTCACGGGGGAAGTACAGGAGGCAAGTGCATGGAACGCCCACACGCTCGCCTACAACCCGTATTCATGGAATTGAATAGGGCAAACCAGCGCACGGTCAAAGACGTGCACAGGGCCAAACAAGTATGACACAAGAAAGCAGGCGGTAGCGCCCCGGCGACTGAAAAAAATGTGCGCCAACATGTGCGCTAACAAAAAGCAGTGGCCCTCTAGGACAAATGAGGTGCAAAGGGGTACCGACAAACACGGACACCCGCTGTGTGAAAAATAGCGTGTGCGTGTGTTCCTGGGTGCGCGGGAAGTTCCACACGCGATTGTCTTGGGTACGTATACTTCTGGGTGCGCGGGAAGTTCCACACGCGATTAGCCTGGGTACGTGTACTACGGGGTGCGCGGGAAGTTCCACACGTGATTGTCCTGGGTACGTGTACTTCATGGTGCGCGGGAAGTTCCACACGCGATTGGCCTGGGTACGTGTACTTCGGGGTGCGCGGGAAGTTCTACACGAGATTGGCCTGGGTACGTGTACTTCGGGGTGCACGGTAAGTTCCACACGCGAGTGGCCTGGGTACGTGTACTTCGGGGTGCGCGGGAAGTTCCACACGCGATTGGCCTGGGTACGTGTACTTCGGGGTACGCGGGAAGTTCTACACGAGATTGGCCTGGGTACGTGTACTTCGGGGTGCACGGTAAGTTCCACACGCGAGTGGCCTGGGTACGTGTACTTCGGGGTGCGCGGGAAGTTCCACACGCGATTGGCCTGGGTACGTGTACTTCGGGGTGCGCGGGAAGTTCCACACGCGAGTGGCCTGGGTACGTGTATTCCGAGGTGCGCTTGAAGATTCACACGCGATTTCAGCAGGGTACATGTATTTCGGTGGTGCCGGGGAATGCTACACGTGATTTGGCCATGTGGGCCCTCCCAGGTGTTCCCTCTACACCCTCCACGGCCCCTGCAGGCAGCCCACACCACAGGGGACTACCCTGCACCCCTGCTCATGTCCCACAGGCAACCCATCCACCATGGCCATGCCCACCAGCCAACCCACATGTCACCTTGCACTACTGATCACCAACACATGTCTCCCATCACCCCCACCCCCCAGCAGTGCAGGGGCACCCTCCACCAGGCCCCCAAACACGTCCAAACCATGTCTCCCTGCACCCCCACCCCCCAGCCACCAGGGGCAGCCTCCACCAGGCCCCCACCCATGTCTACCACCACCCCCACCCCCCAGCAGCGCAGGGGCAGCCTCCACCAGGCCCCCACCCATGTCTACAATCACCCCCACCCCCAGCAGTGCAGGGGCAGCCTCCACCAGGCCCCCACTCATGTCTCCCACCACCCCCACCCCCCAGCAGTACAGGGGCAGCCTCCACCAGGCCCCCACTCATGTCTCCCACCACCCCCACCCCCCAACCACCATGGGCAGCCTCCACCAGGCCCCCACTCATGTCTCCCACCACGCCCACCCCCCAGCAGTGCAGGGGCACTCTCCACCAGTGCCCCCACACATGTCCCCCTGCACCCCCACACCCCAGCCACCAGGGGCACCCTCCACCAGACCCCCAGACCTCCACTCATGTCTCCCATCACCCCTACCCCCCAGCCACCAGGGGCAGCCTCCACCAGGCCCCCACTCATGTCTCCCATCACCCCCACCCCCCCAGTGTTAGGCGGAAACCTGTGCAGTTCCCTCTGGGACCACTTCAAAAGATGTACAACTACAGGTGTTTGGCAGTAAACCCACTTGGTAGCAGTCTGTACTACATAGATTCACTTGGTAGCTGTGGCTGAGCAGTCAGACTTCCCTCAAGAAGAGTTAAGCAGTATGTGGAGTATACAATATAGGGCAATTCTTCACAGTAAGACAAGCAAACACGCAACGAGGCTCAGTGTAAAGATATTAAGGTATTTATTTATAACGGAATATCTATGGAAAACACTATGGCACTATCACGGCAAACACTTCAATCACAAATACTCTACGAAGAAGAAACGATCAATCCCCCTAACAATATTTCGACAAGTCTAGGTTCTACCAGCATCACTTATTTACAGACAGAGGTGTATGCCTCAACCTAGATGGCACTCTAATATTAGTTAGGACGGGAGAGAAAAATAAGCAGGTTACGAAATCAACACAGTTCAATACTTCACGGGAAAAATGCAAGGCAAGAAGGCAAGAACCACAATAGATCATAAAGTTCAGAGGCCAGGCCCACTCGGAGAGAGACAAGGCGATATGTCCCAAAAAGTCTCTTAGTGGAAATGCGTTCGAGTCTTTATAGGAAATTGTTATCGGCAGATTGAACCAGTTCAGAACAATACGTGAGAAAGCTTGGAGGCGACCCAACGGAAAGGCGAGGATTAAGACACCTCGCTCGAACCGATCGAAAGGGAAACCAGGCGGACACGGTACCTTGTTTGTGGAGATACAGCTCCGGCGGGGGCAGTTGTTCCTGGTGGTGGATGCACGTCGGGTCTTTGCCAAGAGTAGAGATGATCTCGTCGTCGTAGAAAAGTGAAGTCCGGTGCACCACCAGGGAAGAGACCAGCCGCGGAGTGCTCCGTCACAAGGCACCACCTTTAGGTCGAGGTACAGGGGTAGTGGCTATCTGGTTGCCGAGGTGCTCCGCACGGGCAATTCGACCACTGCGTCCTGAGGCGAAGAAAAAGGCAAAGGAGACTGGTTGTTCCCACCAGTCAGGGGAAGAGACTCTCCGGCAGGGAGATCTCCTCTGTCGTCGGGAAGTGGTGAGTCGGTTCCGCAGGGCTCCACCGGGAGTGTCGTCGTGCAGGTCGGCTCAGCGTTACCCTCGTCGGATTCTTAGGTCCTGTGGCGACTTCTGAAGATCCAGTCCCAAAAGCCCTGCTTTTATGCAGAAAACCCCCATTCATTCAGCCTAGCTGTCAATCAACACACGCTAAGTGGTGAGCGGGGAGGCTCACCACTTGGGCCAATCACACCAGAGTGCGACCGGAGTTGGCAAGGCAACTCGGTCCAGGGTGCCTAAACCCCCTCCCACACCCCTGTGGTAACCCAGACAGAATGGCACCACTTTGGAGGGTCTCTGGACAGAGGCCCGCCAAAAGTGGAACAAAGGGCTCAACCTTTGGTTTAGGAGTCACAGAGACGAACACAGACGCCATTTTAAAAACCGAGTTCTGGCAGAAAATACCATCCGATAAACTTATTTAAGATAAGTAGACCGGTGGTACGTTAGAGATTAACGAGGAAAAGTATCAATCTCCAACAATGGGACGAATCCCATAGGGTTATGTTCGGGGTCGAGCATAACAAGTAGTTTCCACTGCCACCAGCCAAAACTCGACGAGGGGGGACGGGACAGTGCCCCCTCGAGTAACAGATCTAGGAGTAATCGAATTACCCCTACTAGCACGTCCACAATAGGATGGTTTGTACTAGTTCTGTTAGTAAATTTAGGTCTAGTAAAGCCAATGGTGACTTTACATGCCCGGGGAGACAGTAGTCAGTCCCTGGGTATGGAGTCTATGGTGGAGGTCCGCTAGGACGCCCCAGTGTTACGGCACGTAGGGTGCGGTGTAACACACATAGAAAAACATATGAGACAATATGGAGTAAAAGACCCCATAGCCCATAGAACACATTGACATTCAAAGGAATTACACACATTCATGTCCAAGAGTGGGAGGAAAAGAGTCTCACTCTTGGCAGGATGGAAAAAAACAAACTCCAGAAATCCAGCAAAGCTGCTGGGGGACTCACTAGGTTAGGAAATTCAGCCTAAACAGAGAATTCTCCCTAACACCCAGCAGTGCAGGGGCAGCCTCCCCCAGGCCCCCACTCATGTCTCCCACCACCCCCACCCTCCAGCCACCAGGGGCAGCCTCCACCAGGCCCCCACTCATGTCTCCCACCACCCCCACCCCCCAGCAGTGCAGGGGCAGCCTCCACCAGGCCCCCACTCATGTCGACCACCACCCCCACCCCCCAGCCACCAGGGGCAGCCTCCACCAGGCCCCCACTCATGTCCAACTCATGTCTCCCTGCACCCCCCCCCAGCCACCAGGGGCAGCCTCCACCAGGCCCCCACTCATGTCCACTATCACCCCCTCCCCCCAGCAGTGCAGGGGCAGCCTCCACCAGGCCCCCACTCATGTCTCCCACCACCCGCACCCCCCAGACACCAGGGGCAGACTCCACCAGGCCCCCACTCATGTCTCCCACCAGCCCCACCCCCCAGCAGTGCAGGGGCAGCCTCCACCAGGGCCCCACTCATGTCTCCCACCACCCCCACCCCCCAGCCACCAGGGGCAGCCTCCACCAGGCCCCCACTCATGTCCCCTATCACCCCCACCCCCAGCAGTGCAGGGGCAGCCTCCAACAGGCCCCCACTCATGTCTCCCTTCACCCCCACCCCCCAGCAGTGCAGGGGCAGCCTCCACCAGGCCCCCACTCATGTCTCCCATCACCCCCACCCCCCAGCAGTGCAGAGGCAGTCTCCACAGGCGCCCACTCATGTCTCCCATCACCCCCACCCCCCAGCAGTGCAGGGGCAGCTTCCACCAGGCCCCCACTCATGTCTCCCACCACCCCCAAGCCCCAGCCACCAGGGGCAGCCTCCACCAGGCCCCCACTCATGTCCAACTCATATCTCACTGCACCCCCAGCCACCAGGGGCAACCTCCACCAGGCCTCCACTCATGTCCCCTATCACCCCCACCCCCCAGCAGTGCAGGGGCAGCCTCCACCAGGCCCCCACACATGTCCCCCTGCACCCCCACCCCCCAGCCACCAGGGGCACCCTCCACCAGACCCCCACTCATGTCTCCCACCACCCCACCCCCCAGCCACCAGGGGCAGCCTCCACCAGGCCCCCACTCATGTCTCCCATCACCCCCACCCCCCAGCAGTGCAGGGGCAGCCTCCACCAGGCCCCCACTCATGTCTCCCACCACCCCCACCCCCCTGCAGTGCAGGGGCAGCCTCCACCAGGCCCCCACACATGTCCCCCTGCACCCCCACCCCCAGCCACCAGGGGCACCCTCCACCAGACCCCCACTCATGTCTCCCACCACCCCCACCCCCCAGCCACCAGGGGCAGCCTCCACCAGGCCCCCACTCATGTCTCCCACCACCCCCACCCCCCAGCCACCAGGGGCAGCCTCCACCAGGCCCCCACTCATGTCCAACTCATGTCTCCCTGCACCCCCACCCCCCAGCCACCAGGGGCAGCCTCCACCAGGCCCCCACTCATGTCCCCTCTCACCCCCACCCCCCAGCAGTGTAGGGGCAGCCTCCACCATGCCCCCTCTCATGTCTCCCACCACCCCCAGCCACCAGGGGCAGCCTCCACCAGGCCCCCACTCATGTCTCCCACCACCCCCAGCCCCCAGCAGTGCAGGGGCAGTCTCCAACAGGCCGCCACTCATGTCTCCCACCACCCCCACCCCCCAGCCACCAGGGGCAGCCTCCACCAGGCCCCCACTCATGTCTCCCACCACCCCCACTCCCCAGCAGTGCAGGGGCAGCCTCCACCAGACCCCCACTCATGTCTCCCACCACCCCTACCCCCCAGCCACCAGGGGCAGCCTCCACCAGGCCCCCACTCATGTCCCCTATCACCCCCACCTCCCAGCAGTGCAGGGGCAGCCTCCACCAGGCCCCCACTCATGTCTCCCACCACCCCCACCACCCAGCCACCAGGGGCAGCCTCCACCAGGCCCCCACTCATGTCTCCCACCACCCCCACCCCCCAGCCACCATGGGCAGCCTCCACCAGGCCCCCACTCATGTCTCCCACCACCCCCACCCCCCAGCAGTGCAGGGGCAGCCTCCACCAGGCCCCCACTCATGTCCCCTATCACCCCCACCCCCCAGCCACCAGGGGCAGCCTCCACCAGTCCCCCACTCATGTCCCCTATCACTCCCACCCCCCAGCCGTGCGATTTGCCTGATTATGTGTACTTCGGGGTGCACGGGAAGTTCCTCATGCGATTGGCCTGGGTACGTGTATTTCGGGGTGCGCGGGAAGTTCCACACGCTATTGGCCTGGGTACGTGTACTACGTGGTGCGCAGGAAGTTCCACACGCGATTGGCCTGGGTATGTGTACTTCGGGGTGCGCGGGAAGTTCCACACGTGATTGACTTGGGTACGTGTACTACGGGGTGCGCGGGAAGTTCCACACACGACTAGGCTTGTGAGAGTGGGCTACGTATTCCAGGGGTGGGCGGGAATATTTACTCGCGACTTGGCCTCGGAGAGCGTGCTAGGTGTATTCCTGGGGTGGGCGGGAAGATTCACACGTTCGCCTACGACGTGCCGAAAAATAAATGGTCCAACCCTGAAACACGTACGCCAGCATGAAGCAGGTGTATGTCCACCCGCGCAGCATAAAAGTGCGCGCAAACAACAAACAAGCTCAGACGCCAGGATGAATATACTGTTCCTAGCAGCAGTGGCCGTGGGTTACCAAAGGAGGAGGAGGAGGATAGTGAGGGCCAGAATATTCACTCCCAGAACCAGCCTTTTTGGGATGCCTGATGACCAGGTGTATGGGAGCTACAGGTTTCCACCACACATAATACTGGACCTGGTCAGTGAGTGGGAGGATGACCTCACATCACCCACCCTGTGCTCCCAAGCACTCAGCCCCCTGGAGAAGGTCCTCAATGTACTGCACTTCTTGGCCACAGGATCATTTCAGCGGACAAGTGCCATAGTGGGTGTGATGTCACAGGCCACGCAGTCACGCTGCCTACACCAGGTCTTGAACATCATCACTGCACGCCCATCAGTCCGTAGGCACATATACCTGCCCAGGACACCTGCAGAAAGGCAGGCTGCCACCCTCGATTTCTACGGTGTGGCACAATTCCCAAATGTGCTAGGTGCCATTGACTGCACCCATGTGGCACTACGTCCCCCCAGGGCATCTGAGCACATCTATAGGAACCGCAAGCACTGGCATTCCATCAACGTGCAGGTAGTATGTAATGCCAAGGGAATCATCACCTCAGTATATGCCAACTATCCAGGGTCCACCCACGACAGCTTCATTTACCGAATGTCTACCCTAAGCCGGGACCTAGAAGCTGGGCGGCATGGCGATACATGGCTGCTTGGTGAGTATGAATGCCACTGCACATGCATGCATGTCAGATGCAGAGTTATGTCACTACCCCGCTAATGATACCCATCAGCCCCTCACCAGGGGACACTGCCTACCCTCTGAGCACCCACATGATGACGCCAATTCGGAACCCCATCACGCCTCCCGAGGTAAGATACAACACAGCCCATATTGCAACCCGGGGCATAGTGGAGCGCACATTCAGAGTGTTCAAGTCACGCTTTCGCTCCCTTGACCGTTCTGGCGGGCATCTGTTATATGCTCCCCCAGTAGTGTGCAGGATCATAGTGGCAGCATGTGTCCTGCACAATGTTGCAACACGCCGGGGCCTGGCTGTAGACATGGTGGTGCCACCACATCCCCAACCACATGCACGCCCGCTGTGCATGGGAGGGGAGAGGGCACGGGGTGAGGCAGCCCGTACGCAGCTGGTGGCTAATTACTTCACATAGAAATCACACCCCAGTGGAGTGCACAAAGCCCTGGCACATACCATCTGATAAGCAATGATGACTCGACCTGACAATTAAGACGAACAAAGGGACAGTCAACTGTCAGAACCATAGCAGCCTGAGATTGTTCATGTGGAAGTGTCACAATGTGTGCATCCCTACCTACACAAACACCACCAATGCAGTGTCACCAAAAGACACTTCCATGCTGCAGAAATGAATACCCACTCGCAAAATACTACATGAAAACAGTGCCATGTCACCCAACCCCTCCCCGGCACGGCCACACAACACACCATGGCATGTCATGCAATGTGAGAGGAACCAAATTAATCCCCACAACATGCCCCAAGTGTCACCAGCTACAGTGTCCCTAATGGAAACATGTCCACACATGAAATGTTCACAGTAATGCAGGACCTACAACACACATTACCAAATACTTACCAAGAATACCAATCACCTACACAACCTCCAACCTACCTTAAACATGACATTACAGACTTAAAAATTTGCTAGCCTCACTACCTGAAGATGCCAGCCCTCCGAACACTTCCAAGTATACAGTTTTTGCGCCACGCAAGAGTGTAGGTGCACTGCTTACAACATGGACTTCAGTTCCAAGGTGGACCGCATTGTGAAGACATGAGGAATGGACCTGCAAATTAGGAGGATGAGATGGATGCAGAGGCACATATCAATACACCATGCAGTGTACAGTACAACAACAATATGCACTATGAATGTATACACAGTATTGACTACAGACTGCCCACACAGCTCATGGGAGTCCAATGTCACCATGTACGTCAATGTCACTTGGGCACACCCTTTGCAAGCCCATGGAAACGGGAAGCAGGGGGGGGGTGTCACAAAAACCCAAGCATCTGAACCAAATTCATGACAAGCCTGCATGTGCCCAGCCACAATGCAGCGTATGCCCACGAGAGCCACACAAGGCAACACAATGTCCCAAAAAAAAAAAAAAAATCAAAAATGGCCATTAATGGGCCCGGTGGGGTGGGGGAGGCCACCCAGGAGGTCCGAGGACAGGGTGCACACCAAAACCCACCTGTGTGGATCATGGCCTACATGGCTACCCTATTCTGGGAGTATCACTGCTGTCGCTCTCCTCACCCTCTGCAGCTGCATCAGGAGGTGGTGGCACTATGGGAGGCAGCCCACACAAAGCCCTAGTCTGTTCCTCCATGGCTGCAAGCATGCGGGTGTGGTAGTTCTCGTTCTGGAGGATAAGTGTGCGGAGGTCCCCATGCAACAACTTACGGGATGCCCGGACCTCCGCCCTAGTTGCCTGCATCTCAGCTGAGAGCGTACGTGTGAGACGCTCCAGCTGCTGTTCTGTCCTTCTGTTTGTTGAAGCCTCAAGCTCAACAAGAGTCGTCCTGAGGTTTAGGAGTTCCACCCTCAGGGCTTCCCTGTGGCCCTGGGACTCTATGGAAATGTCTTCCTGCAGAGTCGCCAGTGCCGCTCGCCTGTCCCTGTCGGACGCCAACATGTCATCCTTGTGTGACTGGCAGATGGAGTCGGTTGCCTGCTGTAGTCGCTCCATCAGCCTTTCGGGAGGGACAATGGAAGTGGCCACCCTATCCATGGCCTGAGCCATCATCTCTGATGATGCTGCCTGTTGGGTTGCCATACCGTATATGGATTGCTCCCATGCGGTATTGCCAGGTGGCTGACGGCCACCACGTCGGCGGGCACCACACCTGTCTGGGGCAAGGCGAGTGCGTCTTGCTGTGCCGGCACTGCCTGAGGCTGCAGTACTGCATTCCCCCTCTGATCTGCTGGCCCAGGAACAGGATCAGATGTCGCGGAGTGTGACTCTGCATCCGTAACCACCAAAGGCGTACCTGCCAACACTGACATCCCCATTGAGGGTTCTAACCCTGGTGCAGGTGGGTCGGACAGAACAGAATCCCTCCCAGGAACACTCACCTGCGACGGCACATAGGTCTCATCATCCGAATCGACACCTGAATACAGCTCGGGGAACATGCAGCCAGAGACACCCCTTGAGAGCACAACCTGCAGCAGTTGTGGGTTCTCACCCACCACCACACCACGTACCTCACTGGTGGTCGGTCGGCCCTCAGACCCCTCCTGGGTCTGCACCATCTCCACAACCCCAGCAGTATCAAGTGTGTCATCCCCTGCAAAGACATAAAAGAAAACAAATGGAAACAGGCATTAGCACTATGGCACACAATTAGGGCTGAGAGGCTACAGAAACAGTACTTGATTGACACATGTCCCACATGACTAAAACCCTCCCATGCGTGCACCGTCACTGCGTGTGAAGGGGAGGCAGATGGCACACATTGATGACATCAAGATGGAAGATGACCACATTTGCTGCATGCTGCCTAGCAGTGGCATCACACATTGGCCAGTGATTGGCAGGTCAAATACGCATGCCATCACACAGATGGCATGTACCCTAGCCATGAAGTGAAGAGGGAGAGGAGGTCACCAATTGTTCATTCAGTCCAATTTGCTAATGTAATTGATTTTTTCATTGAAATGGTTCAAATGTTTAACCTGCAGCTGCCAGTCCAAAATGGTCCTATAGCACAGGGACATGTCTAAACAAATCATGTCCAGGAAACTAAGCCAGTCCACTGTACCATAGCCATGTCAGAAATGTGACAATAGGACTGAGAAATCCCGAGTAAAAGTGGTGGTATGCAAACAATCTGCCTGAATAAACAGAGGTAAATAAGCAACAATGTTGTGGCAAGATGACACTCCAAGGGCAACTGGCGTGGTGTTGGGCTGGATGTCTAATGTTGGCAGAAGGGATGCTGCTATACCCGAATGCTGGTGCTCAGAATGTATAGGAAGAGGCACATGGGTGACCCAAACCACTCAGGCACACACACCCTCACCTGGCACCCAAACAGAAGCCCTCCCACACACACCATGCACATGGATGACACACACATGCATGTGCACTCACAGGACAATGCCTCGTAATCTGCCAGTTCTCCCACGCCTTGGATCTGTTCCTCCGTGACGTAGGTGCCAGCAACCTGCTCCTGTGGAGTGAGTTCTATGTCGTCTGCTGGAGACCCACCTCCAGTCACTAGAGTTGCGGCATGACTTGAGGCCAGCTTATTCTTTGCCCTGCGCTTCAGGTCATTCCAGCGCTTGTAGCATTCAGTAGCTGTGCGCCTCACGATTCCAAGGGCACTTATGATGTCCGCAATGGTCTGCCAGTGTGCCTGACGTTGTGCAGGTGTGGCCTTGGATCCTGCAACAATCACCATTTCGCGGTCATGTGCGGACACATACTCTACAAGTGCATTCAGTTCGGCCTCATTGAAGCTGGGCTTCCTTGACGGGCCGGACTCTGTAGCCGTGTCTGGGGCATCAGCCTCTACTGGACGAGCACTCTTCCTCTTCCGCTTGGAAGGTGGCGGGGATCCTGAGTGTCCTACGCTGCTCTGGACACTAGGGGCAGGCGCCCCGGTGGACTCTGTACTAGGAGTATGGGATTGCACACTCAGCATGGTAGTTGGTGCAATCATTAGCTCAAGTGTGATGGTGTCAGGGGGAATGTCAGCATGATGGACTTGGACCGACACTGTCCTGGCTGGGTGTGTGAGAGGTGGGGTGGATGGAGCCGCAGCTGCCCCTGCAGCCTCCCCAGCCTGCCTACGCGGGGCAGCAGATGACCTAGCTGCCCCTGATCCACGTGGCCTGATGACACCAACGTTCACCGGCGCACGTGGCCTAGACCTGCTGACCTGGAAGTCAGCCATGGAGTCATCCTGTGCCAGGTCTGGTTCCACAGTGGGCTGGTCCAACAAGGGCTGAGCATGGATGGTGTCAGCCACGTTAACCTCAACCGGGGGTGGCATGGGTGTCCCTGACTGCTCCTCCACACATGGGGGGCTATGGGCACCCTGCAAGTCACGGCCACGTCCCCTACCGGATCCACCACAGCCACCACTTGGGGCTCAGCCACCTTTGCCACCCTTACGGCTTGTTCGCCTCCCAGCCATGGCACTGATGTTATTGTGCGTATGGGAGTCGATGTGAACTATTGTCCTGGGCAATTGGGGGTCAAAGGGGTTGGGTACCAGATGGTAATCGTACCC
This sequence comes from Ambystoma mexicanum, assembly GCF_040938575.1. Classification (NCBI taxonomy): domain Eukaryota; kingdom Metazoa; phylum Chordata; class Amphibia; order Caudata; family Ambystomatidae; genus Ambystoma; species Ambystoma mexicanum. The sequence goes on from NC_090933.1 coordinate 1,179,170,841, forward strand.
TAGTGCTCTAGCAAGGCTGTATGTCACCCCTGGGGAAAGATGACGGGTCACGCAATGCACAGGCACCCCAAAAAAGGGAAGTAAGGTGCACGCAACCCCTCCTAGACCACGTGCGTGGAAAAATAAACCTGCACTACGCTGTGGCACGGAGATACACAAGAATGAACGTATGCGTGTCACACACAGCCTAGAATGACCTCTGAAGGGCTACGCGACACACGGGGCAAGCACAGATGTTAAATACGTGCGCGACTCACCGTCTGCCAGGAACAAAAGCGTGAAAAATATGCGCGTGTGCGCGTTGGCCACACCCCCGCCAAAAAAAGAATTGTACGCTGTCTGAGGAGACAGGACAACAGTAGAAGGCAACGCTGTTTGAGGAAACAGGCCTCGGAAAAAGAGGAACAGAGAAAAAGCTGTCAGAGGTAACAGGGAGTACGAACTGGAAACGCTGTGAAGTAAATCGCGTGTGAACCGACAAGAAGTACAGATTTCACCCACTCGCTCTCCACGAAAAGCACGTACAAGGAAATGGCATTCTACACGTACCTTTTATACACACGTCACAGACGCGCATACGCGATGAGGCCATTTCCACCAATTACGCGCTTTGACACTCGGACGTGTATCTCTTTTTTTTTACACGTGCCATTCTCTACGGCCATGCGCGTGACGTCACAGCTGCGCATGGTGGCCTTTGGGCCAATGAAATCGCATATGCGAGCACACGTGGTAAAACTGCACGTCCGAGTGTCATCGCGTGTAATCGGAGGGAAGTGAGCGTACACGCGATTTGCCTGGGTACGTGTATTTCTGGGGTGCGCTGGAAGTTTCACAAGTGATTGGTGGAAATCCACGTGTGCTCTGTCATCACGTGTAATGAGTGAAACACCTGCGCGCGTCATGTCACAGACGCGCTTACGCGCTAAGGGCTTTTGGTCCAATGAAATCGCATATGCGTGCTGACGTGCATACGCGCTAAGGGCCTTTCCTCGATTTACACGCAGACATGCAGGATTTTCACGTGCAAAATCACTCTGTATCAAGCTGGCCATGCATAAGCACACGGAAGACCACGCTCCTGCCCACAAGGCCGAATTACTGCCCCCCCAGAGCCCCGAGCATGCTCCCACCTGCCATCTGCTGCTGCCTGACTGCCTGCTGCCCACGTGCCCTGCCATTTGCTGCCTGCACATCAGCCAGGGGTGCTGTTGCTGTGACCACCCCTGCTGGAACCGAAGACTCCCGACTGGGATTCCATAGCTCCACAGCCCACCCCCAGGACCCAATTTCCCACCCACTCCTGCCTCTGGGGTTGTCATGTCGGGCACTGCAACATCTGGCACCACTGACAACCCACGGCCAGAGAGGCAGAGGGGCACCAGCTTCAGTGCCAGGGAAGTTGGTGTCCTGGTGGAGCAGGTCCTGGGGCAGTATGATGCCCTCTACGGAAGGGTGCACGCCTACAAGGAAGGACGGACTCGGATCTGGATGGACATCGTGACTGCCATCAATGCGGAGGGGGTGGCAGTCCGCGACTTCCAACATGTCAAGAAGCGCTGGGAGGACTTCAGGTCCAGGACCATGAACAAGGCCCGGCGCCTCTTGAAGGCAGCGGATGCTAAGGGGCACCTGGGCCACTTGTCGGAAGATCAGATGAGGGTCCTGGAACGCATATCCCCAGCACTCCACGTCAAGGTCCTTGAGAGGCAGACCCGTCTGGAGTCGAGCGGTAAGTGTACATGCATCATGATTGTAAGCTGTGCGTGTGGTGATGTGCCAGTAGTGTGCTGGTTGCACATATGTTTATATGGGCCGAGTATGGGTGGGGGTGTACAGGGCCGTGCGGCTAACACATGCGAAGGCTGTCATGTGTGAGACATGGATGGTGCTTGTGTGTGTAGGCTTGCATGCCAAATGCAGTTGCGTGGGCACACATGTTTGGATGAATGTGTATGTAAGTGGGCATGGTCGTGATGTCACGCATGTATGTTGTTTTCAGCAGCATGTATCAGCACTGTGTACATGTGCATGTGTGTGTATTTGACAAGGGTGCAACAGTGATGCAACATGGATGCATGTGACAGCGGGATGTGGAAGCCTGATTGGCAGAACTGACATGGATGCCCATCGGAACACTGCGACAGTTGGTTGAGGTGTAAACATGCATGCAAGTGTGGTGGTGTGCGTGCATGTGTAGTGCACTCCCTGTGTTGCATGTGATGTCTGGCTCACCTTTGCCTGCTCATGCTGTTGTATGTGTATGGATGGTGCTGGCAGTTGCGATGTGGCTGTGGTATGGCTCATGTGTGCAAGTTGATATGACATGTGTGTGGCCGATTGTGATGCTATGTCTGAGGTTTGCCAATGCCACTCATGTGCAACTTTTATGTGTGTATGTGTCCATTGTACAGTGCCCTGATGCCTGTGTTTCATTTCTCCCTGTCTGCAGCGTCAACTGATGAAGAGGGCGGAGAAGGTGCTGTGGAGCACAGCGGCGGGGATCGCACTGCCAGCCGGAGACGCAAGGCCCGGCTCCCCTCCCAGGTTGTGATCTCGTCGGGGAGTGAGGAGTCCGGTGCCGCGTCCCAGGCCGCAGCTGCCGGGGGGAGGTCCAAGAGGCGGAGGTTGGAGTTGGACTCCTCGGCAGCAAAAGGGGCAGCTGGGACCCCACAGGGCCCAACAGGGGAAGATGGCATGGAGTCATCCAGGTTGGTGGAGGGTTTGGTTGAGGAGGAGGCCGTGCAAGCAACAGATACAGGGTCTGGAGGTGGGGATTCCACTGGTGCTAGTGGTGCAGTGCAGGACCAGGGACAGGAGGCAGCACAGGTCGCCACAGAGGTGCCTGTGTGCAATCCTGTCCCTGATCCTGTCACTGCATCATCTTGCACCAGCAGGGATGCATATGTCCAGACCTGTTTTCAGGCAGGGGATGAGCTCACGACAACTGGCCTTCCTCTGCCTGTGGACGTGGCTATCCGGGTCCGGGTTGAGCCTGTCCTGAGTGGTGTGGCGTTGCATCAACGGGCCATGCGAGGTGACCTGCAGTCTTTTCATGAGGAGACTGCACGTCATCTCGAATGGCTCGTTGACCGCGTCGGCCTACTGGGACAGGTCACCCAGGCAGGATTCCTCCGTTTGATGGGGCTTGCTCAGACCCCCTCCTCAACTGAACCCCCTATGCGCCAGTCGTCCTCCGTGCCATCTTCCCACCCATAAGTCACCTGGGTGCCCTGTGGAGCTGCCTCAGACGGTGCGGCCAGGCTGGTGGAGGAGGCATCCCTGCCACAGTCGGGAGTCGGACGTCCAGCAGGGGTGGCCACATCAACGACTGCACCCCAGCCAGCGGAGGATGTGCAGGCAGCAGGAGGCAGTGCACGGGCAGAGACGCAGCAGCAGCAGCAATGTGGTGGGAGCCATGATGGCTCGGGGCCTTCGACATCGGAGGGGCAGGCATCGGCCGGAGGGCAGGAGGACCCAGGACGGGAAGTGTCTTCCGTGTGGTAGCGGTTGGGCCACGCCATAGATGCAGAGCGGCAGCGGGCGGAAGAGGCACGGCTCACGATGGTCAGGGCGGAGAACTCCATGCGGAGGGCCTAGAGGCAATCCGCAGGGAGTTTGGGGGGAACATGTGGACGGCCCTGCGGACCCTCGGGGCCATGGAGGAGGAGCGTCTCCGGGACATTGAGCAGGAGTTCGATGATGCCCTGGCCCGGAACATCCCGAAGTGAGCCGTCGGACTAGCCCGCTGCCCTTGTAAATAGTTCTGTAGTTACTGTTAGGTTTCCTTTGGTTTAGCATTTTTTTGGACCTTTTGGACAATAGCCCACATTTTTGTATATAGTTTATTTTTTTAGGTAGTGTTATTAGATAGGTTTCATTTCTTCGGTTGGGATCATGGACCCTGGATTGTTTATCTGTATATAGTTGACTTTTGGATTTTCATTTTTTTTATGATTTCCTCATGGAGCAATGGTTTTCGATTTTAATTTTCCATTGGATTAACTTTTGTGGACTGTGACTTTGGACACCTTTTGTTTGCATTATGATTTGTGGTTTTGCATTATTTCACGTACCTGCTGGTTTATTTTTAAAACATTAATTATTGTTTCTTTATTTTTGATTCTATTTATGTTGCATTTAATACATATTTTTTCTTCAAAGTTCAATGTGTAGTATCATCTCATTGGTTTCATGCATATCATGATATGGGATTTGACATTCACTGACACCCATTGGGTGTATGTGAGGGACATGTGTTCATTTGCAAACTTGCAATTGTGGTTCTATCATGTTTTTGCCATTTCTAAGTGGGTGGATGCAATACTCGGGTGGGTGTTTGGCATTTGGAGGCTGACCATAAGGGCAAGGGACCTAGATTGTGGTGGCCTGGTGGAGGCTGCCCCTGCACTGCTGGGGGGTGGGGGCGATAGGGGACATGAGTGGGGGCCTGGTGGAGGCTGCCCCTGGTGGCTGGGGGGTGGGGGTGGTGGGAGACATGAGTGGGGGCCTGGTGGAGGCTGCCCCTGCACTGCTGCGGGGTGGGGGTGATAGGGGACATGAGTGGGGGCCTGGTGGAGGCTGCCCCTGGTGGCTGGGGGTGGGGGTGATAGGGGACATGAGTGGGGGCCTGGTGGAGGCTGCCCCTGTACTGCGGGGGGTGGGGGTGGTGGGAGACATGAGTGGGGGCCTGGTGGAGGCTGCCCCTGGTGGCTGGGGGGTGGGGGTGGTGGGAGACATGAGTGGGGGCCTGGTGGAGGCTGCCCCTGCACTGCTGGGGGTTGGGGGTGATGGGAGACATGAGTGGGGGCCTGGTGGAGGCTGCCGCTGCACTGCTGGGGGGTGGGGGTGGTGGGAGACATGAGTGGGGGCCTGGTGGAGGTTGCCCCTGCACTGCTGGGGGGTGGGGGTGATAGGGGACATGAGTGGGGGCCTGGTGGAGGCTGCCCCTGGGGGCTGGGGGTGGGGCTGGTGGGAGACATGAGTGGGGGCCTGGTGGAGGCTGCCCCTGCACTGCTGGGGGGTGGAGGTGATGGGAGACATGAGTGGGGGCCTGGTGGAGGCTGCCCCTGCACTGCTGGGGGGTGGGGGTGGTGGGAAACATGAGTGGGGGCCTGGTGGAGGCTGCCCCTGCACTGCTGGGGGATGGGGGTGATAGGGGAAGTGAGTGGGGGCCTGGTGGAAGCTGCCCCTGCACTGCTGGGGGGTGGGGGTGATAGGGGACATGAGTGGGGGCCTGGTGGAGGCTGCCCCTGCACTGCTGGGGGGTGGGGGTGATAGGGGACATGAGTGGGGGCCTGGTGGAGGCTGCCCCTGCACTGCTGTGGGGTGGGGGTGATAGGGGACATGAGTGGGGGCCTGGTGGAGGCTGCCCCTGGTGGCTGGGGGGTGCGGGTGGTGGGAGACATGAGTGGGGGCCTGGTGGAGGCTGCCCCTGCACTGCTGGGGGGTGGGGGTGGTGGGAGACATGAGTGGGGGCCTGGTGGAGGCTGACCCTGCACTGCTGGGGGGTGGGGGTGATAGGGGACATAAGTGGGGGCCTGGTGGAGGCTGCCCCTGCACTGCTGGGGGGTGGGGGTGATGGGAGACATGAGTGGGGGCCTGGTGGAGGCTGCCCCTGCACTGCTGGGGGCTGGGGGTGATAGGGGACATGAGTGGGGGCCTGGTGGAGGCTGCCCCTGGTGGCTGGGGGGTGGGGGTGGTGGGAGACATGAGTAGGGGCCTGGTGGAGGCTGCCCCTGCACTGCTGGGGGGTGGGGGTGATGGGAGACATGAGTGGGGGCCTTGTGGAGGCTGCCCTGCACTGCTGGGGGGTGGGGGTGGTGGGAGACATGAGTGGGGGCCTGGTGGAGGCTGCCCCTGCACTGCTGGGGGTGGGGGTGGTGGGAGACATGAGTGGGGGCCTGGTGAAGGCTGCCCCTGCACTGCTGGGGGGTGGGGGTGATAGGGGACATGAGTGGGGGCCTGGTGGAGGCTGCCCCTGGTGGCTGGGGGGTGGGGGTGGTGGGAGACATGAGTGGGGGCCTGGTGGAGGCTGCCCCTGCACTGCTGGGGGGTGGGGGTGGTGGGAGACATGAGTGGGGGCCTAATGGAGGCTGCCCCTGCACTGCTGGGTGGTGGGGGTTATAGGGGGCATGAGTGGGGGCCTGGTAGAGGCTGCCCCTGGTGGCTGGGCGGTGGGGGTGATAGGGGACATGAGTGGGGGCCTGGTGGAGGCTGCCCCTGCACTGCTGGGGGCTGGGGGTGATAGGGGACATGAGTGGGGGCCTGGTGGAGGCTGACCCTGCACTGCTTGGGGGTGGGGGTGATAGGGGACATGAGTGGGGGCCTGATGGAGGCTGACCCTGCACTGCTTGGGGGTGGGGGTGATAGGGGACAAGAGTGGGGGCCTGGTGGAGGCTGCCCCTGCACTGCTGGGAGGTGGGGGTGATAGGGGACATGAGTGGGGGCCTGGTGGAGGGTGCCCCTGGTGGCTGGGGGTGGGGGTGATAGGGGACATGAGTGGGGGCCTGGTGGAGGCTGCCCCTGCACTGCTGGGGGGTGGGGGTGATAGGGGACATGAGTGGGGGCCTGCTGGAGGCTGCCCCTGGTGGCTGGGGGTGGGGGTGATAGGGGACATGAGTGGGGGGCCTGGTGGAGGCTGCCCCTGCACTGCTGGGGGGTGGGGTGATGGGAGACATGAGTGGGGGCCTGGTGGAGGCTGCCCCTGGTGGCTGGGGGGTGGGGGTGATGGGAGACATGGGTGGGGGCCTGGTGGAGGCTGCCCCTGGTGGCTGGGGGTGCAGGGGGACATGCGTTGGTGGGCAGTAGTGCAAGGTGACATGTGGGTTGGCTGGGGGACATGGCCTTGGTGGATGGGGTGCCTGCAGGACATGTGCAGGGTAGGCCCCTGTGGTGTGTGCCACCTGCAGGGGCCGTGGAGGGTGTAGAGGGAACACCTGGGAGGACCACACGTGCAATTCACGTGTGGTGCTCCCCGCGCACCCCTGTAATACACGTACCCTGATGGAATCGCGTGTGATACTTCCTGCGCACCCCTGAAATACACGTACCCTGCTGCTTTTGCGTGTGATATTTCCTGCGCACCCCTGGAATACACGTACCCTGATGGAATTGCGTGTGATACTTCCCGCGCACCCCTGGAATACACGTACCCTGCTGATTTTGCGTGTGATACTTCCCACGCACACCTGAAATACACGTACCCTGCTGCTTTTGCGTGTGATACTTCCCGTGCACCCCTGGAATACACGTACCCTGCTGCTTTTGCGTGTGATACTTCCCGTGCACCCCTGGAATACACGTACCCTGCTGTTTTTGCGTGTGATACTTCCCGCGCACCCCTGGAATACACGTACCCTGATGGAATCGCATGTGATACTTCCCGCGCACCCCTGAGATACACGTACCCTGCTGCTTTTGCGTGTGATACTTCCCACGTACCCCTGAAATACACGTACACAGGACAATCGCGTGTGGAACTTCCTGCAAACCACTGAAATACACTTTCCCCGCTTGGCGTTTGCTGTTTGCCAGCCCTGTGAGCTGGTCCAGGGTTAGCGCAGCCCTTTGCGATTATTTGGGGATTTTGAAGGCTTTTCCTTGCGCAAGGGCGTTCTTCGAGACGTAACTGGCGCTGCTGCAGGGTCGCTGCGCCACGCTGCACCACGGCTGGTTTTGGATGCGAAAATCCATGAATACGCTGTGCACGGAAATCGATTTTAGCGCACGCGGCTGGCACAGACATTCGCACGGGCACTCTGTGCGCCAGCCGCATGCGACACTTTTGTGCGAAATTCCATGAATTACCCTGTCAATCTCCAAAACAGCTGGGTTGGAAAAGATATTAACATTATCCTTAAATTGCAGAGTAATGCTCAAACATAACCTTGACGTGGACCAAGGACTAGTTAATGGAGCACTAGGTACAGTTGTTGGCTTTCAAACATACCACCGTGACAACAAAATTCAGTTTGTCAAAATTCTCTTTGACAAACTTTCAGAAGTAAAAAAGATAGGACGCTCAACAGCTCGATTCCTTCTCTTCAAAGGCATGTATGTAAGCAGAGAACATTTTCTCTAACTCTTGCATACGCAGTCACCATTCATAAATCACAAGGTCTTACCCTAGACAAAGCAATGATAGACATAGGTAACACAGTCCTTAAAGAAGGCATGAGCTACGTAGCACTATCACGCTTACGTACACTTGATGGTCTATTTCTAATCAACTTTGATGCAAGAAAGGTAAACGCTGATATTCCTTGCATTTTAGAATACAATAGACTTTGTTCACTATACACCCCTGATCTAAACACAATTTCTGTTCCTCAAAAAGTAAAACGTTGTAAAAGAAAACTAAATCAAACAGAAATGCAACAGGATGTCACTGAAAATCCTTCAAAGAGAGTAAAAGAAACTTAAACTTCATCAAGTACCACAAGCATAAAAGAACCAATTAGGGAAAGTAAACCAGGTACTTCATCAAAGAAGGAAGACAAACTGAAAAAAAATCACTCAGATACAGAACTACCTGGTCCATTTAAACTCTCAAATATAGTTGGTGTAAGTTGCTATGCAAATGTAGCAATGAATATTCTATCTCAATTACCACCAATTGTTGACAACATTTACTTACACAGTACAGACCAATTGTTTTTGCAAATGTTAGTACGTCATAGAAACGCAACAAACAATCCTGACAACACGTATAGTGTTTATGGAATAAGACAACAATTGGACTACTCTGCTGGAATGGTGAAATTCACTATAAACTCACAGGAAGATCCACAAGAATTTCTAATGTACTTACTACAAGTACTGGAAAACAAAAGCATACCTATAAATGAAATCTGCCAGATTTCATACATGTGGAAACATACATGCACTCTCTGCAACAATGTGACACAAGAACAAATCCCCAATGAACGCTTTGTATATATATATCAATACCTAATTGTGAATCCATTCCATATCTGCAACTTGTGCAATATGCAAACCATGGTAGATTATGTTCTACCTGCAATTCGGATAATCGCTCCACCTTACTAATACAAACATATAGTAAATACATAATACTAATGCTTCTACGTTACAATGCAGATGGTACCAAAAACAACTGCAAGCTGACTGGATTCACACATGGTCAAGTATCACTTGGTAAGAAAACCTTCACAACAATAGGTATAATCTACCATGCAGGAGCCACAACCAATTCAGGTCACTACACTGCATATATAAAAAAGAAATATGGATGGTTTGAATGTAATGATAGTACCATTACTCTAAAGCAGAGATTACCAGCAAATCTTTCAAACACTTATTTAATGTTCTTGAAACCAAAATGTATTAACTAAACTGTACTTAAACCTTAACTAAACTTGTAGTAAAAACATATAAACTGTTAGGATATTCCAACAGGTATCTAACTGCCCGAAGATTCTACAACAAATAATCAGATAAATGAATACCACTAAATTATATCAGAAAATAGATAGTTAGAATACGCCAACTGGTATCTTACTGTCCTAAAATTGTACAATATCAAAACTGATAAATTAATACTACTAAATTATAGCAAAAAATAGACAGAATACGCCAACTGGTATCCAACCACTCCAAAATTTTACAATATCCAAACAGATAAATCAATTCCACTAAATTACATCACAAATTAGACAGTTAGAATACGCCAACTGATATCTAAGTGTTCCAAAATTTTACAATATGCAAACAAGTGAAAACAAACAAAGAAATAGACTGTAGCATAACAAAAAAAGTTTTTTTTTAATCCAACATGGATTTTTTTTTTCTCCCACAGACCCAATGATTTTAGCAACAAACACAGAAACTGAGCAAATTGCACAGTACACTGGTTTGTAATCTACTAAATATGAGGGTAAACAAAAAATGTTGATTATTCAATGTTATAAATCGTTACAAAATACCAATACTAACATGATCTTTTCTTTTATCACAGAAATGAACAAGACATATATGTACTCCAGTTACTAAGCCAAACAGTAAGTATATTATAATAATTACAACCATTGCAACATATCACACCCATAGTGGCTTTTAACTTTGTTCCTTATAAATTTGTTCTTGGATCCCAAAGTTATAAGCCACTATGAGTGTGATATGCTGCGGTGGTTGTGGCCAGGGCCTAGAGTCTTGGGTGCATGGTCATGTGGCCATGCTCCCAAGACTCTAGGCCCTGGCTATAACCACTCCAGCATATCACACCCATAGAGTCAAACATTTTAACTATGCCTTATGGGAGCTTTTAATTTCCGCAGACTCGATGAGTGTTCTTAGAACACTTTCAACTTGCCAGCGACCAACATGGGCAGCGTCCTCAGGATACCCCCATTTTGTTTATTTACGAACATTTCAGGACACCGCGAGTGTTCTTAGAACGCTTTCAACTTGCCAGCGAACAATACAGACAGCGTCCTCAGGACACCCCCATTTTGTTTATTTACATTTCAGGACACTGCGAGTGTTCTTAGAACACTTTCAACTTGCCAGCGAACAATACGGACAGTGTCCTCAGGACACCCCCATTTTGTTTATTGACAAACATCGCAGAACACATAATATATTCTCAGAACAGTTTCAACTTATCTGCGAACAAAACGGACACTGCGTTCTCAGGACACCAGAACACTTTCAACTTACCAGCGAACAATACGGACAGCGTCCTCAGGACACCCCCATCTTGTTTATTTAAGGACATTTCAGGACACTGCAAGTGTTCTTAGAAGAGTTTCAGCTTGCTTGCAAACAACACGGACACATATTGCATCCTCAGAACACCACCATTTAGTTTATTTAGAACATTTCGAACAGCTGTGTTGTCCGCAGACAAATCAAACACAACAAGAGGGTCTACCACATAAATAAATACAACATTTAACCCATCTCATACTTTCCAACCCTACCCAAACACTCTTACACACCAACATACTCTACTGAATACAATTTGTCAACCAAGTTTCACCGTGCTGTCCGTGGACGTCCGCGAATCCAAGATGGTGGGCGCTACCAAAAATCTGACGCACTCCACGCTCTGCGCCGTCCAATCAGCGAACACGTTGCATGTCCGCGGACATGACGCTGGCGGGTTGGCCAATCAGGACACTGTCTGCGGAGCGAACAGGGAAGTGTGTCCGCGGACCGAACACAGATATCACTAATTTTTTGTGACCTACGTTTTGGTCATTTAAAAAAAAACTACTGGATGGGTTTTCACCAAATTTTCAAAAGCACGCTTTCGGGACCAAGCCGCTACCCCTGGTCCACATTTGGTGAAAATCCGTCCAGCGGTTTGGGCTCGTGAGCGAAGTTTTTTCCCATTCAGTCTATGAGGAAAAAAAAGTTTTGGGACTTCCCTTATAACTTTGCCCCCCTGGACGAATCCTCACCAAACTTTGCAAAAAAATTCAGAGTGAGCAATATACTTTTTTTTTGTTTGGTGAGGATTCGCCCAGGGAGAGCGAAGTTATAAGCCGCCCAAAAAGTGCTCTTCCTATGGAAACAGCAACTTAACCATAACTACATGGCCACTACCGTGGCCATTTCATGTGAGAAGTGTTGTTTATAGATACGCTGCCAGTGTACACATATGTGTGAGCAAGTGGGGAATGGTTGCACTATAGGGATGTAATGAGAAAGGTTGGAAAGTATGACATTTATATGGAAGAAAAATTGAAAATGCTGTGTGTTTAAAAATGGTTTTTTTTGGAGCATTTTGTTGAAAGTTAAAAAATGCATATGTGCATTTACAGCAGCGCTCTGTAATTGCAGGTGCTAGGTACCTGCAGTTTGTTGGTGGGGCAAACAGACCGTCTTTCCAGACTTCCTCATTGAGGCCAAGCCCCCTGGACCATAAGGACCTTGAGGCCTGTGTTAGGTAAGATTTCCACAGAGCTGGTAAATCTTCCTTTCCTGGTTTAACCCTGGAACTTTTTTGGTTTTCTAGTGGGATATTTGTCATTAGTACCTCAGTGAGTGGGAACCTTTTGCCACACTCACCTAACGCTTTAACGCTTTTTATGGGTGTCATTTTTAAGACTCTCCATAGTGTCTTTTTAAAGTTATCATGGGCTCCCCATTTAACTTTCTTGTGCTAACCTTGAGTGAACTACAGTTCCCAAGTGTAGTAAGGATCTTTGGATCCCTTTTACATCTTATTCTGTGAAACCAGCACATCCCACCCTATGTGGCGTGCCGGGAGATACAATGCATCCCCTTTCACCAGCTTACCTTTAATGGCTGGTGGCAGTGATACCTTTTACTAATTTGGTGCACCTTTACCACCGGCTGTGATCACAGCTGCAGTAAAGGCCCCTACGGGTGCTCATTTTACCAAAATGGCCACTGTCTTCTTTTTCTGCCATTGTAGTGTTTCATGTTATTTCTTGTTTCTTCCCCTGACATCCAAGGCAGGAAAATCCTTTGTGTGATTTTTGTCTTCGGCAGAAGTCCCCTGGAAACCCGCCCAGGCTTCAGTCAGTCTGTAAGCACAGGAAGTGGGGGAGGAGTCCAAACTTCCCCATCCTTTGCCTTATGCCTTGCTACAACTGGGACACATACCAGTGGGGGGCCGGCTGTCCTGATTGGACAACCAGACACTCATTTCTTGTAAAATTCAGGGAGAGAATACAGAGGTTGTGCTGTAGTTCCTGATAAATATTGGAAGCTGAAGTATTGTCGACCACTGCAACAGAAAACCAAAGAGGACGATGAAGGAACAGTAGCAGAGATGATTTCCAGTGACCGGAGATCCTGCTGTGTAACTGAATCCTGCTGCAGCCCTTCCTTCCAATCAATCTGGGGTCTCTGGAAATGACAGAGCCTGGTGAGACCCACTAGACTCAAGAAGACCTGCATTTTGAGCCATCCCATGGGTTGCTGCGACCTTTCGAAATACCCCAATGCCCTGGGACCTCCAGCCACTGTGCGGTGCACGGTCTTCCGAATTCCGAATCTCGCTGAAACTTTGTGGGCATCCTGGTATATCTCCAAAGACACAAATCAAGTCCAACACGTCCCCTCACAAGAGTGCTGGACCTTTTTAACAATGAGAAATCAATTTAAATATTCTGTCTTCTTCGAAAAGGTGCCAAATCTGCAGAATCACATTCAGCCAAAAGGGAAATCTTGACTAGAGCCTTCTTCATCGAGCCCTGCAGCAAAGTCCCTTCTGAAGTCTTGTTTTCAGTCTCCAGGACAAGGAATCCACAGATCGGGTATTTGGCAGCAGTCCCTGAAGTTATCCTGCTGCAACCTCTTCTTTATTGCTGAGGTACTGTGTTGGCTTGGGTATATACTTACCTTTAAGCCTTTTGGCATTTCTGTGTAGCCCTGGTTTTTTTTCTGTGATTAGGAGGTCCTTCGTCCAGTGCACCCAGGCCACTGCTAGAATTCTGCTGGGGTGTCTTCTGTGAAGCCCCTGGACCCTCTTCTAACCCTAGAAATAAGGTACTCATCTGTTTGGCCAGTTTTCCTAAGGAACTCTGACTTTTGCTACTAAAGAACTTATTCTAACACGGACTGTTGGTCACTAGTCCTAGTGACCCCCCCTTCTGCCACTGAAAACACACATGCTCCAAGAATAAGGGAAAGACTTTGAAATGATTGGGACTTCGGCCTAAAAAAGTAATCAAGTGTTTTACTTACTTGTAAAGAGTTGGTTGGTAACTGTAATTCTAAGAGTGAACAGTTACAAAAATTCTTACTCATCTTGAATGTGTGATGCACTATTCTTAAAAAAGTAGTATGGTTAACATCTTTTCTTCCGTAGCCACTGTTTTGCCAGTCAAATAGAAAGTAGATGTGAAAGTATTTTACTCTGATGTGATTAGGTTGTGCCTCTTTACAAAAGTAATGTGTTGGTTTCACTAGGTTAGTCCTTTTAGGATAACTGTATGAGTGTCCCCCAACTTGGTCTTGCTTCCCCTGACTTGCTGCTAGCCTGTCCTTAATAAGTCTACATTAGGTTGTTGCCTACCTAGAATAACTGTTCAGTAAAGTGTGACATTGGGTTTTACTTTCCCCTTAATTTTGAAGTTAAAGTATGTGGGTTTACTTACATTGTGTTAGATGTGTTACATCCAAAACAAGTTACCAGAGTTATTGCTTACCTCAATCTGGGGTTCCCTGATTTCAAAGCATCTGTAATGGTATATTACCTGCTTAGGTTTTACTCACATGTTATAACTGTGTGTTATGCCCAAAGTTAATATAGGTTTTTACTGCACCTAGGATAAGTGTTTCACTATTCACCAAAATGATATGGTCTAGTTGACTGTTTATGTGATTTGTTCCAAGAGTCACTGTACAACTGGAAGGGCCTACTGCCCTTTTATTACCAAATGTAATCTGAAAGTAACCACTGGTCTTTTACTCCCAAAGAATAGGCTTGATCTATACTGAATACGTACAACAAGGTTTTGACTTCCCTAGAACTACTGTTAAGTGTTCCAAATAAGGTATATACTTGGGTCTGTGGATCGCAGGTATAGTATTTTTATACTGTGATTTCTTATAATGTTTTAGTACTTACTTACCACTAGATTTATCTGGAACTACCTGTATTTAAATAAATCCTTTATTTCAGTGTTTCAGTGTTTCTTTGGATCATTTGTATTACAATTTCACTTGTACTGTGTCTACTGCCCTCTCTCCTTCCTAAGATAAGCCTGGCTGCTCTGTCTATGCTACCCTATACTCAGGTGGTACAGCCTTATACTAAGAGTGGAGTCTTGTACTGCTTCAGTTGAATGGTTTTACTAAGCCCTTAGTTGGACTTCAGAAACACTGTCCTAACAGCCTGTGGCAAGGTTGCAGGTGTTAGGTGCCTGCAGGGTGTTGCTGGGGATAACTGACTTCTTTCCACACTACCTCTTTGAGGCCATGTCCCCTGGAACATACGGCCTCTGCACAGCATCAAAGAGGGAGTAACCACTGTAACATTTGTACATAATGACGCTGCCCACTACACTTGCCCCGATTCCTACATGTAAATGAAAGTTCTTATTAGTGAAGTGTAAAATTACCACTAATTGAACAAAGTTAAGAAAATGCTCAACAACCTGTCAGCTAAGGTGAGAGAGCCGAATAGCTTGCTCAGAGAAAAAATACGGTTCCAGATTCAATGCAACAGCTCCCGGATCCGCATTCAAGGGGCGTAGCAGCTCATGGCTAAAATGCAAGCGAAGACGTAACCACTACAAATGAGAAAGACAATGAGAATAATGCTATTCACAGTAGCCCCATGTATCAGAGTACTGCAAGGGAGGACCTACAAATAAAATGCGAGTATGGCGAGAATGTTGAGAATGGCTCCTTGCACCGGGACACAGACGCAGACAACCTGGGCGATGCCAGGGTAACAGCTGTCACTCAGTGGGATAAATCTACAGCCGCAGATTCCTTAGATGAACTCCGGGTTAAATCAGGCAAGGCATCGAGGGGGGACATTGATTCAAAGATAACTCATGACCTGCTTGATGACCCACATTTATTACCTGACACTTTGACCATTTCCAAACAGCCCCATCTTTCTAGCGACGATACTGACCCTCCGGACCTCTGTGGGAAAGAAAAAATTGATTGAGCCAGTATCTTCAGTTCTTCTACACAGGATATGCTCGAACCCTGTACAAGGAGATGGCCTAGAGGAGGCGGTTGAGGTTTGAATGACTGGGAATGGTGCCAAGGAAGAAATTACTTACGCATTAACCCTCAATGTTATCATGCAATGCATCCCATTAGTGGCACATGCACTACCCATATCGAGCTTTAGACTCTGAAATGGAAAATGGGCGAGATGAACTCTCTGGCTACGTTGCCATCTGCAGAGAGATGGATGCTCCCACCCCATGTGCCCAAATCCCTAAAGGGCAGTTAGCGTGTGACAAGCAGGATCCCCAGCTCTATAACAGCATCCTACTGTCTCGTGACCATGGGTCGCTCAAAGCCAACATCCATCCATATTACCTACACCCAATTTAGACAATGAGAGTTTGTTTGTGACCAGTGGGTGCAAATGTAGTAAAGTCCTGACAGAACTGGTAGAACTAAAACAAAATATTCCTCATTTTTTTAAAAGGATAATGGAAATGGAGGAATAACAGTGGAGCCATTAACTAGCACAGAGGTTATTAGGGTAGATGTAAACTCTTCTGATCAGATATCTAGTAATAATGCTACGGCACCAATCAATCACATAGAAACACAATTGTAACAGATGCTGTCAGGGCAACTAGTGAGTATAACACAGCTAAAAGTGATTTCAAAAGTGATTCTCCTGCAAAGGGGGTCCAGACAATAACTCATGTAGGTTCCCTCTTACCAACACAATTGTAACGGATGTAGTCAGGGCAACTAGTGAGTATAACATGCCTAAAAGCAATTAAAAAATGATTCTCCTGCAAAGGCGGTCGAGACAATAACTCATGTAGGTCCTGTGCTCTCTTACCTCCACACATTTTACTGAAACATAGGGCTGCTGCATTTCACCGAGATCCCACTAAGCCAGTAGATTGCATATCATGCAGCAACCCTGGGATTGGGAAGTTACCTATGAGGGATGATCAGGCAAACCCCATTTGTTGCCCTCACGGATAAGCTAGAGCAATTGGACCAAGAGTACATTTAGGTCAGGACAGGAGAGCTAGCAATTTGCTAGGGGGTCAAACAGGGGGGGATACTATTCCTGTCTGAAGTCCCCAACATGAAACTGCCCTGAATCTAGGGATGACATTATTAACAAAAGATTCTACTGGTTTCAAACAGTGCAAGGTTGTTCTTTTGTAATTTGCGAGGACTTCATAAGGTGCACCAGATTCCACTGCCTGGGCGGAAGCGAATTTGACACAATAATGATCGAATTTTGGGAATTGAGGGTGGTGAATGGCATCTTGTGTATGGATATGAGAACTCAACACCCCCCGGATAGCACAATTGAAATTAGATATCATGAGCCACACAATGCTGTTTGTTCCTGAGAAAGTGGGCTTAATCCTCATTGGCTCTCTGGGGCTGACAAAATGTCCATAGGATAGATGTTACTGGGAAACCCCGAAGGGCCAATGCTAATGCTGAAATGATATGTGTCCGGGGACCTGAGATGTGCATGAGGCCACTTCAAAATGGCCTACACTATATAATGTACTTTAAATGCATAAACTCAGATAACATCTAACAAGTAATCTGATCAGTTACCCCTATGGGCTCGACATCCCTTTCTACAGAGATTCTAATTGGGAATTGAGATTGCTCAATTAAAATGGTGTTGTGAGATTACAAATACCTATCTTAATAATATTATTGATGAATGGCACATTTATTCATGTGTCTTTTTTATTGTTGTTTTTTCATCTCATGATGTAGTTTGATGGCCAAATGGCTGAATAAAGTTATTGATGATGATGATGAGGATGATGGTGTATACTTTTTCTGTATAAGTAAGGCAAATGCATAAGCGAAAGATTTGTATAACATTGTTAAGTGTTAGTTGGTTTGTGGAAGTTTAATATGTTGACAGGGTTACATGTAGAGTGGATGTGATTAGTGGATGGATGTTTGACTGTTTGAAAGCAGGGAGTGTCACAAACATAAAAGTAAAAAGGGTAGAAAGGCTGTCCTGTGCGATGTTTATGTGTAATTTTACTAAATGTAATGTATGCTTTTCTATAAAGGTTCAAAATACAAAAGCCAATCAGCTTTTTGTGTGGGGAGATTGTTCACATCGCACAATCACAAATACTTATCACTTTGCATTGTATAAACGTTGTAACTTTAGGTGTGTTTCTTTGACAGTGCCTTGTCATCCAGTTCTCTTCCGCAATCACTTTGTATTTTCTGTCCCAGCTGTGTCTGGGGCCCTGAATAAAACTGTGTTACATCTTGCACCGGCATACACTCCTTTTTGACTACTTTTGTAATTTCTTAATGAGTTTTTCGAGGCAACCCCGACTGATCTTTAGAGGCCCCAGTGAAATACCTCACCCTATCAACCGAGGCACAGGAATGTCAGCCGTGCTCCCAAAGGAGAGTGAGACAGCGTACATTGTCCAGTACTAAGAGCTCATGCAAGAGCGGTCTGTGGATGCTGAGCTCCCGAAATTGCACATGGTCCGGCGCTGTCTTCACCCTGATTGAGGTCTGTGGATGCTGAGCTCCCAAAATTGCACATGGTCCGGCGCTGTCTTCACTCTGATTGAATTTCAGGCCTTTAACGGGAGACTTCCAGGTCAAGAGAAATGAAGAATCTCTTAAAAGAATACATGAGTGTACCCGTGCATGAAAGCTCAATGGCAGGAGGGATTCCTTTTATGGTGTGTATGACGCACCACCCAGACAAGTCCAATCTATGAAAACCTCATCATAACAGGTTCTTCTCTGCTCTTCATCAAGGACCACATTGACACCCTCGTTCCAGCCTGTGCTGAGTTCTGCAATTATTAATATGCCTCTGGAACCTTCCCATCTCCCCTGAAGCACTCTCTTGTGCACCCTACCCTCAGCCTTCACCTCCCTTGCGTCTAACTATCGCCCGATCTCTATCACTCCTTTCATGGGAAAACTCCTGGAAAAGCTGGCCTTCTTCCAGCGTAATCTTCACACTCAAGCTGTTGGGTGTCTCCATGACCATCAGTCTATCTTCAGAGCAACCAGAAGCACAGAAACCACTCTCCTGAACATCTGTGAAGTCCTGATCTCCAACCGTGATACTAACCTCCCTTCTGTCCACATCCTATTTTACCTCTCCTCTGCTTTTGACACGGTCAACCATGCCATCCTGTTCAATCAACTCTCCAGTAACCTGGGTATCACTGATCAGGCTCTGGCCTGGCTGACTTCTTTGCTCTCTGACCAACCCTCCCAGGCCCAACTTGGATCCTTCCTCTCCTCAATATCTCTCTCTGCACCTCTGGGGTTCCCCAGGTGTCTAACCTTTCTCCCTGGTTGTTCAACCAATACTTGGCACCTCTTGTCCACTGCATTGCTGCTCTCTGCTCCAACTTACAGTGCTATGTGGATGACACCCGGCTTGCTTTCAGGCTCCCCTCTGCCACCTCTTCTCCTTCTCTCATGCTGTTTTTTCTGTTTAAAATTCAGACTGGTGTGCCGCCACTGATCTCTACCTGAAAACCAGCAAGACAGAGATCCTCCTCATCAGAACACTTGCACCTCTCTTTCCCTGCTCTCTTTCCCTGCACTCTGTGGTCAGTCGCTATTGGCCCCTTCCTGCTCCCACCTGTTAAGCTAAGAACCTCAGGCTTATCTTTGATTCCACACTCTCCTTCTCTCCTCACATCTCTGAAGTCTCTAATCTCTAAGATGTGAAACTACCAACTGCACCTCCTCAGAGGTATTCTTCCTTTCCTCTCCTTCCCTCAAAAGCTCACTGTCTCTAGAGCTCAGGTTCTCTCTAGACTTGACTTCTGTAACAGCCTCTTTTTTAATCTGCCTTCCTCTATTCTCCATCCTCTCCAAATCATGCAGAATAGGACTTTGAGACTTGTCCTTGGCCTCAAGCCCAGGGATTGTATCTCTCCAGCACTGAAATCTCTCAATTTTCTCCCAGTGGATGCAAGGATCATATTCAAGACCCTTTGCATTGCCCACAGGACTTTATGGGGCCTGGGACCAAAATATCTCCAGCTTTCTCTTCTGAAGTATCTATCTACTTGAGCTCTTTGCTATTCCACCTCCAACTCCTTGAGGGTCAATCGCTTTTCCAAGCAACAAGCTAGGGGCTGTAACGCCCACCTGGTTCCCACGGGGGCGCTGATCTAGTCTGCATTACTGCGGCCTCTTCTAGCGTGATGCGCAGGACCCGGAACACCGATTGGACAGGACCTCCAAATCGTGCTTCCTTGGCCCGTAGGAATATCCTTCTGCAGATGAGAAAGGGGATTAACAGTCTGCAGAATGGTGTGCTAACTCCCCCCTTGCCCCCTCCATTCCTCTCTATTCCTCCAAACCCGGTTTAAGCTCACCTTATGGTTTGGAAGGTTGAACTCTCCATCCTGCTTCTGGTGCAGGGGCGCGCGTTCGTCCAGTTACTTCACTGGTTTTCAGAATGGCGCTGGCAAAATCCACTTGACTTTCCTGAGCGATGCGCCGTAAGTATGAAAGTTCAAAGTTCAAGTGAGGCCCCCTTTATGCTGTCTTTCTCACCTGTGATCTGTCATTTATTTCAGGTGCAGAATGAAGGCGATGCGTCGAGGGGTTAACCTGCCGAGGTGAGTAGTAATGAGGGCGATCCCTCTAGATGTCCTTATCATTCCTCTGAAATGTCTCTAGTCCTTTCCCCACAGGGGCCGGGGTACGGTACCTGGCAACGGGGTGGCGCCGACCCGAAATGTGGAAGAAAAGCCGGTAAGTATTATGGCTGTTAATCAGGCTTTCCTTCTTTGTGTCCTGCTCACCTTTTGTTTCTTCCTCTCTCCCCTAGGTGCAGAGATGTGGCGTCCGATGCTGACAGCTGCGATGGAGCCGGGAGATGTCTCAAGGACAGGAATGGTGAGTGAAGCGTGGCACTGCAGCGAGCAACGCGATGCTTTTAAATTGTAGTCTTCCTTCAGGGATGCTGGCGAGAAGATTCCGGATGCAGGTAAGAAGCTTGAAATAATCCTTGGTTTTCACCTTTCTCTTCTCTTCCTTCCTTGCAGGTCTTCCAGGTTCAAGACGGGTGTGGCTGTAGTCCAGGAGCAGGAGCAGACACGGTGAGCGTTAAGCTGCAGGAAGTAGAACAACGCGAAGCATGAGCTGCTGTCTGGGCGTGGCTTAAATAGCCTCCAAAGAAGTCCCAGGTATGTATCCTTCCACAACTAGGTATGTATCCTTCCCTGGCCACGCCCGAGTGAAAAAATAGTCCCTAAGAAAAAATAGTCCCTTTCAGGTCTCAGGGAGGCCTGAAGCGTGCAGCATGGTCTGCATCAGATAAGTGCACAAAACACCTCCCTTTATGAGCCTGGCGCCTATGGCGCCAGGACTGATGTCCAACATGAGCCTGCCATCAAAGGCGCCAGGACTGAGTCCAAAGAGTCCCTATAAGGGGCCGCTGGGCTTTTACCCGAGGGCATGATGCCTGCTTCCGGGGGTGCTGGGCCTGGCCTGATGCTCCGGGGGTAGGCAATATTACAGCACTCCCCCACAAGGCCCCTCCCAAGGTCGTTCCGTCTGGAGGTTTCGGTTTGTCTGGGAAATTCCGATGGAACCTTTTTACCAGCCGAGGTGCATGTACGTGATCACTGGGTTCCCAAGACCTTTCCTGAGGCCCGTACCCTTTCCAATCAATAAGATAGAAAAGCTTTGATTTTAAGATTTTGGAATCCAAAATGTTCTTTACTTCGAATTCTGGCTCTCCATCTATCAGGATTGGGTCCGGTGGCTTTATTAATCTGGTTCCTGATTGTACTGGTTACAAAAGTGACACATGAAAAACGGGGTGAATCCGCATGTTGGCTGGTAGATCGAGCTTGACTGCTACTGGGTTAATTATAGCTTTGATTGAGTAAGGGCCTAAATACCTTGGATTAAAAGTTTGAGGTCCCTTGAGCGATAAGTGTTTAGTAGCCAACCATACCTGATCCCCAATTTGGTACGGAGGCGCCTCCTTTCGATGTAGATCCGCATTCTTTTCGTATTTCTCTTTCGCATGTTGCAAATGTGCAGTTGCATCCTTGAAGGCTTGAGTTATCGTAGAATGCAAATGATCCACTGTGGGCATTTCAAGGCTCGAAGGTGAGTCCAAGTCTGAAGTACGAGGGTGATGTCCATATAGGGTAAAAAAGGGGCTTTGACCCGTTCCAGAGTGTATCAAGTTATTATAAGCATATTCAGCCACCCACAGAATATCCTTCCAATTACCCTCCCATTGGTGCAACATACATCGTAGAAATTGTTTAAGGGTCTGGTTCGTTCTCTCCGTCTGACCATCGATCTGTGGGTGGTGGCTGGCGAGAGTCTTACGTCGATTTGTGCCAGCTGACAACACTTTTTCCAAAAATGAGAAATAAACTGGCTTCCCAGATCAGAGACTAGTATGGACGGGAATCCATGCAAACGGATGATATTCTCGAGGAATTCCTTGGCAAGAACAAAGGCTGAAGGTAATCCTTTCAACGGAATAAAGTGGGCCATTTTGGAAAATAAATCCACCACGACCAGAATAGTATTGTAACCATTACAAGAGGGCAGGTCCGTGATAAAATCTAGTGACAGGGTGTGCCAAGGTGCTGGTGGAATGTCTAAGGGCTGAAGAAGACCGGCGGGTCTTGTCTTTTGACCTTTGTTTTGGGCACAAACTCCACAGGACATCACGAAAGATTTAATATCCTTTCGCCAGGAAGGCCACCAGAATTGTCGTCTAACCTTTTCCACAGTTTTGGCAATGCCAGGATGTCCTTCCATCAGGGTGTCATGATGACGGGAAATAACCAGTTCTTGCAATTCCTTTTCTGGCAAAAATAAGCGTCCTTGGAAGTAAGGTAAGCCATCCTTGACTGAAAAGTTAGACCCCTTTTTGATCCAATCCTGCAAGGCTGAAGAGTCCAGGACTTGTTTTACTCGTGCTTAAATGTCTTCAAGGGTTTGTAAAGTGGTTATTGCCAAAATTCTTTGTTCGGGAATTATCGGCACAGGTTCTGAGTTTGTGTCTATTTCTTCCATTCCAATTCGGGATAGAGCGTCCGCCTTACCATTCTTAGAACCGGGGCGGTAGGTGATTACAAAATCGAACTCAGCAAAGAACAAAGCCCATCGGAGCTGTCGAGACGATTGGGCCTTGGCAGTTTTTAAATATTGTACATTTCGGTGATCAGTGATCACGGTGATGGTATGCCGGGCGCAGAGGAGATAATGCCGCCAAGCCTTAAAGGCGGACTTAATGGCTAATAGTTCCTTATCGGTAATCGCATAATTTATCTCCGGCGGTGAGAACTTTCTGGACCAAAATGCTACGGGGTGCAGTTGGTTGGTTTCAGGGTCTCTCTGAGACAGGACAGCTCCCATGGCTAAGCTGGACGTGTCGGTTTCGACTATATATGGGAGATAAGGACGCGGGTGCTTCAAAATAGGTGCGGACGTGAATTTAGCTCAACTCCTGAAAGGCCTGTTCGGCTTCCTCGGTCCATTCAAAACGTTTATTTTTTTGCAAGAGTGCAGTGATGGGTTGCACCACACGTGAAAACTCTGGGATAAACCTGCGATAAAAGTTGGCAAAACCAAGCATGCTTTGGACACCTTTCACTGAACTAGGTGATGGCCATTTGAGGATGGCATCCACTTTCCGTGTATCCATTCGGACCCCTTTAGGTGTCAGGATGAATCCGAGAAACTCAACCTCGGTGGTATGGAAAACACATTTTTCCAGCTTGGCAAACAGTTTGTGTTGGCGCAGTTTCTCTAGGACGGCCCTGACATGTTTTCGGTGATCAGATTCCGAAGAGGAGTACACAAGAATGTCATCGATATACACGATAACACAGACATCGATGAGTTCCCGAAGGACATCATTCATGAAGAATTGGAAGGCAGCAGGCGCGTTGCACAACCCGAAAGGAATCACCTGGTATTCGAATAGTCCATATTTTGTACGGAAGGCCGTTTTCCATTTGTCGCCTTCTTTTACTCGTACCAGATGATAAGCCCCCCGGAGATCTAACTTGGTGTATACGCAAGCGTCCTTCACCTGGTCAAGGAGTTCAGGGATCAGAGGGTAACGATTTTTAACAGTTATCTGGTTCAATGCGGTAATCGATACAAGTCCTAAGGTCCCCCTCTTTTTTAGGCACGAAGAACAAAGCTGAAGATGCCGGGGACTTTGACGGGCGAATGAAACCATTGGCGAGGTATTGATCTAAATATTGTCTCAAATGCAGATTCTCAGGTTCAGTAAGGGCATAAATCCTGCTACAAGGGGGTTGTGCACCGGGCACCAGATCGATTTGGCAATCGTACGATCTGTGGGGAGGTAACATGTTGGCCTGTTCCTTTTGGAAGACGTCCTGAAAGTCTTGGTACTCTGGAGGTAGTTGCACGGGGACAGAGGTTACTGATGCTAGATTAATCTTTGGATTTTCTGGGTAGCAGGTTTGTGCACAATCCGGGAAGGTTATTCTCTTCGCTCGCCAATCAATTCGAGGATTATGTGTCTCTAACCAAGGGACTCCGAGAATAAGCTGAAACTGTGGAGCCTTGATCACATCAAACACAACTGCCTCCCGATGGCCATCCGGACCTACAAGTGTCACCTCAGCTGTGGAATGTGTTACCGGTCCAGAGACAATTTCGGTTCCATTTACAGTGGTGATGACATCTTTGCTGGTTTTAGGACGCAGAGGGAGGTTTATCCTAGAGACCAATTCTAGATCCACATAGTTTCCTATAGCCCCGCTATCGATGTATGCCTTTATAGCATGCAACCATTTTGGCTGTTCCGGATCTATGAGGACCATTGGCACAATGAAATGCGAGGTCTGAGAGTTAGTTTTGAAGCTCGGCAAGCGGACCCCTACGCTTGCCGGGCGTGGTTGTTTCCCGATACAGAGTTTCCATGGATTTTATCAGCGGCTCCTACCACCTTCTTGGGCGGCTTAACCGGGCAATCTCGTAGAAAGTGTCCTGAGGACCAACAATAATGGCATAATTGCATCTGTCGTCTTATTTCGCGTTCTTTTTGAGTTAGGGGTCCTTTAACTCCTCCGATTTGCATAGGCTCCGAGGCATCAGCCCCCTTGGGGTTAGCGTGGGTTTTGGCCTACACCCGGGTTTCAAACTTGGACCGATCTGCTTTTCTGTTTTGCAGCCTGTGATCCAACTGGACCACTAAGTCTATATATTCAGTGCATTCTTGGGGCGGATTTACAACTTGTGCCAGGACATCTTTAAGTTCTCCGCGTAGACCTCGATAGAATAACGTGATTCTTTTATCCTCTGGCCAACCAGTTTCCACAATTAGTCTATTGAAGGTTGCAATGTAGGATAGAAGGTCTTGATTGCCCTGTCGCAGAGATAGAAGTTCGTCATCCAGAGCCTGTCCCTGGGAATGTCGAGCAAATAACCTTTCCATGCTTGTTTGAAATCCTTGAAAATCACGAAGAATCGGGTCATCTTGAGTTACCAGTGGGACTGACCAATCGGCAGCACAGCCGCTGAGATATGACAACACAAAGGCTACCTTGGTCTGATCATTAGGGAAGGCCCCGGGTCTGCATAGGAAGTGCAAACGACACTGTTTCATGAATACGGCGAATCGTTTGGGGTCCCCAGCAAAGCGTTCGGGTGGGGCCAGCGGCATGTTTGCAGGTAGATTAATCAGCACAGGGTTACTGGAAACCACAGGAGTGTGGTTCCCCCCGGAACCGGGTAAAGGAGTTTGTCCAGCTTGACCTTGCAAAAGCTGTCTAGCCAGGTCATCAGTTCTTTCCCTTGTTACAATCACTTCTCTTCTGAGGGCATTAGTCTCTTGACGAGCGGCGTGTACCTCGGCCCGTAATTCCCCCAGTAGTTGGGCCAGTTGGTCAGTCTCAGAAGTTTCCATAGCGTCTGGGTGGGAATTTGTAGGGGGGCTTTGCGTTCTGTAACGCCCACCTGGTTCCCACGGGGGTGCTGATCTAGTCTGGATTACTGCGGCCTCTTCTAGCGTAATGCGCAGGACCCGGAACACTGATTGGACAGGACCTCCAAATCGTGCTTCCTTGGCCCGTAGGAATATCCTTCTGCAGATGAGAAAGGGGATTAACAGTCTGCAGAATGGTGCGCTAGCTCCCCCTTACCCCCTCCGTTCCTCTCTATTCCTCCAAACCCGGTTTAAGCTCACCTTATGGTTTGGAAGGTTGAACTCTCCATCCTGCTTCTGGTGCAGGGGCACGCGTTTGTCCAGTTACTTCACTGGTTTTCAGAATGGCGCTGGCAAAATCCACTTGACTTTCCTGAGCGATGCGCCGTAAGAATGAAAGTTCAAAGTTCAAGTGAGGCCCCCTTTATGCTGTCTTTCTCACCTGTGATCTGTCATTTATTTCAGGTGCAGAATGAAGGCGATGCGTCGAGGGGTTAACCTGCCGAGGTGAGTAGTAATGAGGGCGATCTCTCTAGATGTCCTTATCATTCCTCTGAAATGTCTCTAGTCCTTTCCCCATAGGGGCCGGGGTACGGTACCTGCCAACAGGGCGGCGCCGACCCGAAATGTGGAAGAAAAGCCGGTAAGTATTATGGCTGTTAATCAGGCTTTCCTTCTGTGTGTCCTGCTCACCTTTTGTTTCTTCCTCTCTCCCCTAGTTGCAGCGATGTGGCGTCCGATGCTGACAGCCGCGATGGAGCCGGGAGATGTCTCGAGGACAGGACAGGTGAGTGAAGCATGGGCTGCAGCGAGCAACGCGATGCTTTTAAATTGAAGTCTTCCTTCAGGGATGCTGGCGAGAAGATTCCGGATGCAGGTAAGAAGCTTGAAATAATCCTTGGTTTTCACCTTTCTCTTCTCTTCCTTCCTTGCAAGTCTTCCAGGTTCAAGACGGGCGTGGCTCTAGTCCAGGAGCAGGAGCAGACACGGTGAGCGTTAAGCTGCAGGAAGCAGAACAACGTAAAGCATGAGCTGCTGTCTGGGCGTGGTTTAAATAGCCTCCAAAGAAGTCCCAGGTATGTATCCTTCCCCAACTAGGTATGTATCCTTCCCTGGCCACGCCCGAGTGAAAAAATAGTCCCTATGAAAAAATAGTCCCTTTCAGGTCTCAGGGAGGCCTGAAGCATGCAGCATGGTCTGCATCAGGTAAGTGCACAAAACACCTCCCTTTATGAGCATGGCGCCTATGGCGCCAGGACTGATGTCCAACATGAGCCTGGTGCCAAAGGCGCCAGGTCTGAGTCCAAAGAGTCCCTATAAGGGGCCGCTGGGCTTTTACCCGAGGGCAAGATGCCTGCTTCCGGGGGTGCTGGGCCTGGCCTGGCGCCTCCCTCTGGAACAGCTTCCCTGCCTCTCTGAAACTTGAACAGAACCATATTTGGTTCTGTAAGCAGCTCAAGACATTCCTCTTTGCTTCTGCCTTCTCTCTTCCTCTCCCCTGCTGATCTCCTGTCTGATACTGCACTGGATACCTGGCTACCCTCTGAACCTCGGTTCCCGGTCCCTGCCCTCCCAGTTGCACATCTGCACTGCCACCTGGCAACCCTGCACTTGGGGCTGTACATCTAATCACTTGTTGTCTGCACTTAACATTTGCACTGCCACCTGCTGGCCGCACTTCTTGTTTTTGTTGATCCGATGACCCGCACTTGCTCCTCCACCCCTTCCCCCAAAACTTCTCTCCCTTTCCTCTCCCCTGCACTTTTGCGATCTCAATGTCACTGGGCCTCGTAAGATCATTGTCCTGCCCACCCTTGTTCCCCTCCCATGCCTCGTGGTGCCTTTAAACATTTGTGTATAGGTGCGCTATAAATAAGATATCATTTCATATCATATCATATCATACCCTCATTAGTTTTGGATAGGGCGATTGCCTGTGTAGTTTTAGATGTTAGGTCTGACATTCCGATAGGGAGCAGGTAGACAGTGGCACATCTGTATTAGAGCAGAGGGTTGCGTAGTAAGTGGTGGACCTTGTTAGACAAGAATTGCACGTAGTGCAGGCAATTGTTCAAGCTGCATCATTTTCTTTTCTTTGGGGATGAATTGTTTCGAGGGTCATGGGTGCACGAGGTTTGTAAGTAGCAACTGTCTGGTTTTGTGGGAGGGGGATTTGATACATATCTAAAATAACTTACCAAGTCCCTTAAATATATATCCTTGCAGAGGAGCTCTAAAATTGAATGTGGACAATCCGGTCACCCAAACTGACACTTTCCTTAGGCGGCACCCCTTTATCTGTGTGATAGAGTCTTCGTCAGGAATCATATTCAAAAGTGGAAAGAGGCATGCTTCACCGGCCTACATACTGTCATCTATCCAACTGTAGTAAAGCTCCAGGATCGTCGAGGATGGGTCCATATCACTGATGTTCGCAAAGACAAGAGCATTGC
This sequence comes from Ambystoma mexicanum, assembly GCF_040938575.1. Classification (NCBI taxonomy): domain Eukaryota; kingdom Metazoa; phylum Chordata; class Amphibia; order Caudata; family Ambystomatidae; genus Ambystoma; species Ambystoma mexicanum. The sequence continues at coordinate 1,179,198,876 of NC_090933.1, forward strand.
TTCTCAAGACACAACATAATAGCAGAAGATTATTTACATTTTTTTACAGCCATCCATATTTACAAAAAAAAAACACAAATGTGGGGGATCAGGAAGTTTTTGATACAAAATGTGTAGCAAAGAAAAGAACATTTCAGTGTCTTGGAACTCTTCTGTTTTGTAGAGCATGATGATGTTAATATATTTTAGTGTAGGATTAATACATTTGTTTTAATTGCCTCTAAAAGAAGAAGGTGAAATAGAAAATGGATGGGAAAAGAGACAGGGGAGAAAGAACTATGATGAATGGAGAGGGCTTCCACAATGGCATCGAAGAAGAGCATAGTTCATGAACTGGAAGTGTCTGATATGATGAGATGATGCGTGTGGGGAAAGAGAGAGTAAATGGCACATGCTTCATCTGCTCTCTCATTCCACACGTAGTAGGAAAATACAAGGATTTCTTGCACCATGAAGTGACTTATGAAGAAGCAGGATGCCTAATGCACTTGTCCTTATGCACAACTAGAAGTCTCTTTCAAGGTACAAAGGTAACAATTCAGTGGGTGAATGAAGGGGACCAGGTATTTGAAGATTATGTTGTGAAATTAACAAAAATGATGGAAAATGAAGAAATGCAGTATAAGATAATAGAATACATGACAAAAGTTCCTGAAGATTGCATTGCACAAATAAGGAAGGGCAAACGTCCCTCAGGGGCCATACAAGGCCAGTGATAAGAATAGAGGGAGCAGTATGGTATGGGGACAAATGAGTGGAGGGAATAATGCAGTGTCGTTCTGAGGGAGTGGTGGGTTTTGAACAGAATGTGTCAGCCAAGGTGAATATCAGCTGCCACACAAGTACAGGCTGCAGCAGATTTGAAATGGCTGCAGCTGACTAGGTGCTAATTACTGCAATTGGCAAATTCAACAGCAAAAGGTTTAAACCCAATTAGGGAGGAAAGGAAGGCTCTGTGGTTCGCGGCCTTCCAGAATCAATTTGTGCTAGACCACCTAACAGCCATTGAAGGAGGTGTTTTCACAAATCTTGGGACAGGTTGCTGTACTGCACACCTGATGGTGATGCCTCAAATGGAACTCTAAGTGCAGCCATACTAGAGATACGGACCCTCCAGGGAAAGATGACAAGCAAAGTTAATGTAGTCTAAGCAAAATACTGGCTGGATAGCATCTTCACAATTTTACCCACCCGGCTTTCTGGATTGTTTTCAGTGACTTTCTCTGTGTTAGTGCTCATTCTCATCACCTTCTACATTATTAAGAACATTACCAAGCAAAAAGTATATTTGATTTTACCCTTGAGTGTTGACAAAAATGGTTTTGAAATGAAGAGTAGGAACAAAACAATGGGGGCAAGTGAGAGGGAGTATTCTGATGGATGGGTTATTTCACAGCCTGCTGAAGCTGAACATTACAAAGAGTTGTGGATGCAATGTTGAAAGGATAGGACAGTGTGTGTATGGGTGGGGGAAGAATTGAATGGTTGGGAGGAGACTGGGGGTATATGACCAGACTGGAAAAAATGTTTATGCATAAAAATGAGATTGCTAAAAAGGAACAGAAGGACCAGAAAGATGAAGATATAAATACTTTAATAAAAGGGGGGGGATAATGTAAAAAAGATCCAACAAAGTAAAAAATGAACACACTTTTCAGCTGCGAGAGAAGCACTGCAAAATGGGAGGTGGCTCATCCTGATGTTTTCCAAAATAAAACCCATACTAAAACTAATCTGTGAATACAGTGCCACAGATAAGTATAATCAAAACCTAGTGCTAGCTCAAAACATGGTAAATGGCTTGCTTTTGTAGAAAACGTTTGTTAGTATTTTACGTGCTGGGAAACCCACTGTGGCTTGTGACTTAATGCAGAGTCTGCAATCCAAGGCTAGTGTTGAAAGAAGTACACAATGGTTGTTGCTCTTTCGGGTCATAGATTACAGCTTGCATGTTCCAACAACAAGCTATGATTGCATGACTATTTAATAATTCAAAGTCACTTGTAAAATATGAATTTCTAATGGAGTAAAAAGAACCACAGTGGTTTCAAAATGCCCAATAGTTCACTTTGCCTGGGAAAAGGGTTAGAGTGTCCCCAATATGCAACATTTATATATATATTAGTGCGTGCTTGGTTCAAGGCTCTGAGGGTGACATGGTGGGCAGCTCTTCCCATGAGAATCAGGATGAGTCGAACAGGGCAGTTGATTAAAGTTCCACTGGGCGTATCAAATTTTTCAATGAATTAACTCTGTATTGTTTGAATTAGGGGTGGATTGTGATGTCATAATTACTATTGAGGGCGGTGTGGGAAGAATCATGGACCCAATTACTAAATGTAATGTATGCTTTTCTATAAGGGTTCAAAGTGCAAAAGCCAATCAGCTTTGTGCAGGGAGATTGTTCATGTCACACAATCACAAACACTTATTACTTTGCATTACATAAAAGTTATAACTTTAGGGACGCTTCTTTGACAGAGCCTTTTCATGTAGTTCTGTTGTGCTGTCTGTTCGAATTTGCTGGCCCACCTGCGTCTGGGGCCCTGAATAAAACGCTTACTTCTTGCAACAGCATACACTCTTTTTTGACTACTTTTGTAATTTCTTGGTGAGTTTTTTTAGGCAACCCCCGACTCATGTATGGCATCATTATCAATGTATTACATTCTACCTAAAGTCCCCAATGTGTTTGCCCGATAAAAATGTGCACAAGAAATATTGTGACAAAATAAACTTATCAACAACTGCAAATTAATTTGAGTTACTTATACATTTAACCTAAGTGGCTTCTGACAGTACTCCCCTTTTTTGAAATGCTTGCTGGTGTTCTTTCTGATGATATCATACACACGTGTTGCCAACATAGATGCATGTAGATATGACCAGCAAGTCTTAAAAAAAAAAGTTTTATGGATTTTATTTACTTAGGTTTTTGTTGTTCAGTGTTGATTCCATTCTGAATGAAGGCTGCACTTTTGAAGATTACAATAATACGTCAAGTGTCAATTGTAAAGTTTCAATTATCCTAATGTCCTCCCTATTCATGTTGACCCTTCTACTATTCTAGGTGGGTGCACTTTGGTGCACAGTTAAGACACAGTGGGAGATGGAACATTAGGTGGACTTTCCAAGTTACTTGATTCACACAAACCTTCATCTATATCCTCTTCCGATTTCTACCATTTTCTTGGAAAATAGAGAAACATTTAAACATCTCTTCCAGGAGTATTTCATGATGTCAAACTGCATATTCAAAAATACCTTGAACAATTTGTTCAGAATCTGGAAAGCCTTACGTTTGAATGCCATGCATGTGTTTGGTCAGTGAGTTCAATCTGTATATTTATGCTTGTTAATGTTGAGCAAACACAATGACATTCTGACAGAATAGACGTACAATCGGATGCAAATACAGGGAAAGAGGCAATGTTAGTAAAGTAGGACTTAAACTTGGGAAAAGGATGACCATGCAATAAATACATTATACAATAATCCCTGGTCCCCTAATATAAAGCTTCCTGCACATACATACAATAGTAAAAGGGAGTAAATGTTTGGTCAGTAATGGTGACAGGGTTCAATCAGATGTGTGCATTGTTCTGTTCAGGTGGGTGTGGGACGTCCCCTTGATGGCAAATATGAATAGTTTAAGTGTGGTCTTGAATAATTCCAATATTGTACAACATATAAAAGTCGGGTAACATTTAGCTAATTCCTGAACTGATTGTTCAATATACATAAATTGATATAGTCAATGATTTTGTTTTTTATCACTCATGTCCTTATGTCTTTTATCTTATACTAACATTAACCTAATGGGGCACGTGCATATGTTTCACCCACCTAGGGCTTCCTCAAGGCACAAACAGAACTTATACTTTAACCATTTGTTAAAATTTCAATCCAATTAACAGTTCAATTAGAAATCACGGTTTGCCCAAATCACACATGTAAAGTACTTTCAATATAATTTTCCACCAGGACCAGTATAAAGCCAATTAGTCATATCACATTTGATTAAAATTGCTCACCATAATGTGATACTCTTTTTTAATTTACCAACATATTTATAATATCTAAAACATGTTTTCTGTTATGTTGCTTTATATGATCAAGAAACTATGTACACCCATGAATAAACAAGTCCATATTTAGGGATCAGTCCCAAAACACCGGTAATTCCATCATCAAGGCTGAATGCATGTTTGGGCAAGGATAATTATCCTGGATTTAAGTAAGAGTAGAACAAGATATAACTTGGAGTAGACCAGGATCTACAGAAACACATCAATATACGTGTGTGTGAAGAAACCAATAACACAGATAATACTTGGAAAAGTATAACACATGACTAAAATGAACTAACTGAACCCTAAATGTGGACTTATTTATGAAAGGGGGTTGCATATCTACAGATTGAACTGCTAAGGAAACTAGATGGTTTATGGGAGAACCAAGATGTGACCTGGGATATTCCCACCCTGATAGCGGTTCCCCCCCAATTAGCAATCGATTTTGATATTGGTGGTCTGGGCATTCCAGTGGGGAGTTGCAAGTAGTGAGAAAGAGCAAAATCAGGAGGGGGAATAGGGTATTGTGGGAGACAGATTGTGCAAAGAGGAGGATCATAGTAGATATGGGGTAAAGTAGAAAGCAATGTAGAGATGTAATGTGGGGGGGAGACTATGGAGAGATGTGTAGACATGGAGTAGCAATTTGGAGCGGGGGGTTTTAAAGTAAGTGGAAATGATAAGGAGAGTATGAGCAGAGAGGAAGAGCAAGGAGCAGGTTCAACAATGGTTCAATTAGCTGAGGACAAGGGTGGAGAGCAGGGCTTTATCAGAATGCTAATTGAGGAGAGGCTTGTTTTTCCTAATGTTGAGTATTAATCCTAGCAGGCATGGTGACAGCCATGATGAATTGTGGGAGTCTTAGACCACTGGTATTTAAAGAGGACACAGAAGTTTGAGCCTTTGGAGATGGGGGAGGAGGTAAGGGTGATGAATATGTGGATAGGATGAATGGGTTTGGAATTGGAGGCTGGGAGATATACAAACATCTTGGGGGAGTTGAACATAAGGTTGTGTACGGCCACCCACTGGCATATGGCACTCAAACTCTGCATATAAAATGCTTTTCCAAGCAGAGATGTGGGGTAGATCTTTTTCTTTCACAGGTGCCTCCCTCTGGAATAGCCTCCCATGCCCTCTCAGACTTGAGCCGGATCTCCTTTAGTTCTGGCAGCTTCTCAAGAACCTCCTTTTCTCTTCCTCCTTCCCTCTCCCCCTCCCCTGTATATGCCCCTCTCTGCCTTATTTTGACTTGCTTTCTGGTTCCTTATGATTCATACAGGACACCAGGCCCTCCTCAACCAGCCTACCCCAGCACTTAGTCTTGACTGACCCCCCAACCCAAACATGCACTTGTCCTTCGGGACTCGCTCCCCCTGCAGTAGTTGGCTAGGCATGCACCCCTGTTGAGCCCATTCAGCCCCATCCTCACACTTAGCATGTGGACCTTCTTTCCCGTGCACTCTCTGCATTCCCACACCACTTGTCCCCATGTCCACCTCTTAGCACTTGCCTAGCCCATGCCCCCCCTTCTACACCTTCATTCAATGTGCACACTCACCACCCTGACTTGCACTTCCTTCCTCTCCATATTTTTATGTTTCATTTTATTTGGCATTTATAAAGCGTATATACATCAAATGGTGTTTCAAGGTGCCACAATACAAAAAAGAGCAGGGGGACAGGAGAGAAAACAACAATAATGGTCCTACTAGTGTGGTGGAGGAGAGGAAAGGGCCCAGTTGAACAGAGCCAATTTATAAGGGTTAGCATTAGCGCCTTCCGCTGTGACCAGCACACCACCACCACCCCGCCACCCCCAACCCTGCTCCCCTGCACTTTGTGTTACAGAGCCTCCATGATCCAAATGGCACAAGCCCTAGTAGGGCTGGTTTTGTTGCCTTGAAACACCATTTTCTGTATAGTCGCATTATAAAAGACCCAATAAAAAAATAAACACATGTCAATTCTGTGGCAGAATAAATGCTTGTGTTCATTAAGCCAAAGTCCCGTATGGGCTCCAAAAATGAGAATTAACAGCGTCCCTTTCACCACTCCTATTCCAGCTGTATTCCATGAGACCGAGTGGCCCTAAAGGTGCGTGGGTTTGGTGGTAATTCAGCAGATTTACTGCTGAATTATCAGCACTCTCTTAATGAGGCCCTAAATACATAGCCCCTGTTTTATAGTGACTGTATGAACGTCACCCAACAAATGCATTTGCTAAAAATGTACCCACTTTAAACGTGGTCTGTTCATCTTTGTTAAAGACAATAAACGCCATCCGTTGTGTTGTTTCAAGTAAACATGTGGATTTTACCACCATGCGGCCTTGACTTCTGTGTCACATTTACAGTGTGGTGAGGAAGGCTTATGCACGCACTTTCAGGGAAGCCCTGCAAACTAGTTACACACTGATGTTCCTGAGCACTGAGAGCATAACTGAGAAACTGTTTTTAACATAGAGAATATATTTCAGAAATATTCAGCAGGAAGTTGGAGGTGGGATTTTGAGAGCCACCACTCAAGAAATATTTCAGAAAACCAGTAGAAGTGAGAAAACACCATATCACGAGGATGCACATTGATCAAAGTATGAGGATGAGAAGTACATGTCTGAATTAAGAGGAGTAGGCGCCTGATTTACTCGCTGAGCTTGGATGTGTGAGTTGCGGAGCACAGCTGTCAGAGATGTCACGTAGTAGATTGTGATACTAAAGGATCAAGGTTGTCTATGCTGGAGTTAAAGTTTACAGGTTGTTTTGACTGTGTAAGGGTTGTCATGTTAACAACTTGCTGGAGCTGTTTTTTTTGTTTTGTTTGGGATCTAGTAGAATGTAATACTTCACTGTGCATTTAATTGCGAACACTGAGACCCTTATTATAAGTTTGCCAGTATCCCGCTGGTAATACCGGCACATTGCCCCTACCGTTACTGGCACCAGTTATCCTGGCATTGCCAGCATTTTTCCCAGCAATTTTTCCAGAACGGCAAAACTGTTATAACCACCTCAAAATGTCTATGTGGCCATGATGGAAACATTAACAAAACTGGTAGTTCATTGGCATCTATAACATTGGAAGATATCTCTCAGTAGGACAATTCACCAAGGTTATTAAAAAACTAAAGTTTAATAATACAACTTCAATCTATATTATGCATAACAGGATGAGTGGAAAAAACAATGTTGCATGGTTAATGTATGCATTTTATATGAGTCAATGGAAGTTCTTACCTCTGAGGAAGATGACTTAAAGTAGGCCACACCAAATAAGATACTTTGAAGGGGTGTAACCGTTTTTTCATAACTGATTTCCTGGCTGCCTTTACCGAGCCAAGATCCTTTTCCAGGTCGTGTAAAACTGGAAGACATTTTGAAAAGATTAGTGAAGAGATGAAAAGGGAACACACTGCATTTTGTGAAGTTGTTATAAACTAATAGTTTCTTGTTTGGAGCAAAATAAGTCCAGTTTGCATTTACACAACACCCTATGACAAGCGTTTACCACTATTTAATAGATTGATTTATTTTGGTAACATTCCCCTTAGTCTTAGATTAAACGTAATGTTGCAAGGTACCTACACTATATTAATATGTATATATCTTTACGAACATATGCAGACGATAAGAAGCATAGTTTATTAGGTGATGTAAGAAACAGGAAGAGCAAGTATCCTTGTGAATACTATATTGAACTAAATACACAGTCTGTCATAAACTGCACAGACAGAACTAAATTGTCTCTATCCGACATTGAACCATATGGTAGAAAACAACTATTTAAGAAAGGTAGAGTTCACCGCCACACCAAATCCAGTGCCACACACAATTCCACCATCTCTCAGTCTGGTAGAGCTTCTCTGCAAAATCAATGAGGATCAGTCATCTTAAACTCACTTACACAAAAGATCCAATGGAGAAGAAGCAGGATTTTAGGTTTCATTAGCATGGTATAAGATGTACAGTTGAATAGGAAAAAAGGCACATAAGTAACACCATGTTAAGACTCCCGCAACAGCAGGACTCAGCAAGCTCATATATTTTTGTTTGGATAGCAATGTGAACATTGACAATAAGTGTTCTACATGTGTATACATGGATGTCTTTGTTTCACATGTTTGGGTATCTTACAACAATAGCAGTGCAGATACATTACTCATGTCTAGTATGAAAGCAATGGGACAGTGAGAGGGGATAACACTAACGAGTCAAGAAGGAAACATTCAATGAGCAATAGTTGCACTATTTGATATTTACATTTAATAGCAGATTCTCAAATACATTGTGTACATTTATGTAGAGGACCTGGGAGAGGATGCAGGTTTGATGAGGAGACTGGAATGTCAATTACCAGATCAGGCACGTCTTCATGTCAGAGAAGGTACTTTTGTAGGGGTGTGGTTTTGAAATAGGGATAGCCTTAATGTCAGGGAAGAGTGTGGGTAGTACAAGGGAGTGAGTTGCTACATATTTAGTTAACCATATTGTGAGGAGTAGGCTGTCAATAGATTTGTATATCAGAGGAATGAATATAAAGTGGGATTGGTGGTGTATGGATAATCATCACTAACAGAGGAAGTGCACACTTGTGAACAAGAATCTGAAGATGGTGAAGAGGGTACACATAGGAATTTAATGACCTTGTTGATTGGGTAAAGGGGAAAACAGGGAGTCCAAAGAGAAGGCTTGCACAATAATCATGTCTTCTGAGGACAAGGGTACAAATGAGAAATTTGTTAGAGTGGTAAATTGAAAAAGAAGCAGATTACCCAGATGTTAAGTTGGTCAAGACTGCCATATGTAGCCGTACAAATAAAGAAAAGTTGTTCTTTCAGATTGCTTTGTGAAGTAAAAGCCCCAGGTACAATGGCGGTTGCATGAGGGTGTCAGGAGGAAGGAATGAGATGAGCGAAGGAGCAGTGAAGTGCTAGAAGGATGGAGGTAGATGTATGTTTTGGATATATACAGACTGAGGGACATAATCTAATGGTGAGAAGAGGTTTACATGTCAGCAGTGTAGGTGTCAGTAGTGTAGGAGGAATGGTCAATGTTAAGGATGGGAAGGAGAACATGATGTGGGTGCTGTCATGAGTGAGATGATAGACAAACATAAATTAGGGAAATTGGTATGCCTTGTGATGAGTGGTAGAGCGTGGACAAAAGAGAGTCAAGAAGATACCTTTATGGGGTAAAACATAGTATGAGGGTTGCAGATTATGGTCCTGCATTGCTGGTAAAAGAAAGATTGGGCATATATGCTAATCCAGCAAATACTGTCTCCTAGAAGCCAAAAACCAAGAGAGTAAAGAGTAGGGAGGGATTGCCAACAGTGCAAAAGCAATTGAAAGATAAAGGGGAATGATAATAGAGGACATTCTAGAGATAGGGTAGAAAGATAGATTTGGGTCTGGCAGGGTTATTGGGGTCAGCTAGGTTTTTTCCTTAGAATGAGTAGGATGTGGGCCTCTGATTAAAGTCTGGGAAGAGCCCAGAGGACAGGGGGAGGATAAAGGATGGAAGCAGTGTGGGCAGGTTATGGGGTGCCAGCTACTTCATGGTTTGGGGGGCAAAGGATTTTGCAAAAGCCAGGAAAGTTTGGCCAACAGGAGGATAGTTGCCATTTCAGCAATAGTAAAGAATAATGGGATGGGAGGAGGTAAAAAAGGCTAGTAAGTATAGACGATTTTAGAAAATTTAGTAGAGACCTAACATGTAAATCATACGCATTGAAAGAAAATAGAGTGGTGAGTGGAATAAGGGAGCTGAGTGGACAACGGTAAATGGGGTACTTATTTATAGCAGATGACTAAAAAAGTTGATTGAGCAGATACGATTGGAAAAGTTACATGACTTGGCACAACACATTGAGGGAAGAGCATATCAAGTGAAAATTGTTATTGTATACATTAAGGAATGCCTTAGACAGGTTGTGTGCATCAAAGTAAGTTAAGGTGCATGTCACCACACAATTGATGCATGGCAGGGATGTGGCAGGTTTAACAACATGGAAAGGAGGGAGTGAGGGAGATGATGGATAAGAAGAGGAAGGGGTCAAGAGCTACAGGGGTTGATCGTTTCAGAGAGGGGGGAGATATGATCCACTCAGTTTCTAGGAATGTGACAAGTGAGTGGTGAAAAAAGTTGGAATTTCATGCTCATGGGGCTGATATCTCCAGTCATTTGGCCAATACTTCAATGGACAGAAATACCATTTACAGCACAAAATTATTTAAAAGAGGTTAAGATATTTAAAGGCATTATAGAGGATTGTTATGAGTAGGGCTAAAACAAGCTGTTGAAGAGCAATATGTGTAAAGAAGAAGGTTATGAAGTTGAACTTGGGAAGGACCAGAGATGGAGTTTCGTCATTGATGAGTCACTGCTATTATTTAGATGGGTAAGTGATGTGGGAGAATGCAGTGCATTCAGTTTGAAGAGCTGCTAGTGTGTCTGAATCTTGGGGTGTGATCTAGTTATCTGTTGTGACCAGCATTGAACAATTAAATAACTGTGACCGGACATATTCTGAAGCCCTGGTCTAATTTCAGTGGTGGCTACACGGTGGGCAGTGATGACTGAAGAAGTGAAACTATGGGATAGATGAGCTTAATATGAGAAAGAGGAGTGTTATTTTAGCCTCTGATGAGGCAGCCAGAGTGGTTAATGATAGGGATGGATAGTAGAGAATTGAGGCGCTGTGGTGTGTCATACTGGTGGATGATCAAACTCACCAAATGTTAGGTACGGATAGATGGACTACGGGAAAAATGAAGATGGTTTGCTAGTAACAAGTAGTGAACAGCCCTGACTGTGATTTGGCCAGTAAAAATGAAACTACATAATTTAAATAGATTGGTAGAAAACAAATGTATCTGGGAGAATGGAAATCTGGCAATTTATTTAATTCCACATTTTCTCTTCAAGCAAAAGGATTTTAAAGATGGGTTATTTTATAGCAATATTCTAACGGAAATGTGAGTGGGATAGATAAGAGCATGTGCAGCAGAGAGTGTGTCTAAACCTGTAGTCCATGATCCAGATCCAGATATTGATCTGGCAATGGTAGGTGTGGTGTCGAAACATAGGGGGAATACAGAGTTAAGCGCTGAGGCGACGTCCATAGCTTAGGCAGCTTGGATGAGAGAGTCTAATAAAGAGGGAGTTAGGTCAAGTTTGAAGTTAAGGCCAGAGGTTCACTTCCAGATCATAAGTGGTGAGGAGACATTATACATACAAGATTTGCAGGAACATTTTAATAATCAGGCTAGTGATAAATGTGCATTGCCAGGAATGTCTGGGAAAAATGCCAATATAATGAGCTTGAGATTGTGTCAGATTGTTACATATGAGTGGGTGTGTAACTGAATGTAAAGCCTGCTGAGAGGTTGCCAGATATTTCTGTGCGCCATTTCTGTAGTACAGGGTTCTGTCACTTTTTACCTTAACATTTTATTTATTTATACATGTATTTATTGTTTATTTGTACAGCTCTTATACACAAGTGAAGTGCTTCAGCGTGCTTCAAGGCGGCCAGAGAGCAAGGGAAGACAGTAGTCATTCTATAGGCCTTGACGTTTCTGAATGATCTAATACAACGTAACTAGTGTACTAGGCCTGATGGCATTTCTCCTAGTGCAAGTTCATGAAGTGTTACAGACACAAACAAACTAGGGAGGGCAAACAAAGGGAGGACAAGACAGAATTCAGTCATGCAAGTGTACAGACAGATGTGCAAGGAAGGGGGGGTAAGTGTGCCCAGTCCAGCAGGGCCCTGGGTTATGTGCAGAGAGGTTACACCCCTCATAGAGCGTATGCTGAAGTGCAGTAGTTTAACATAGTGCAGAGGCCCGGAGGCAAGTGCAAATAATGGTGGGGGTGTCTGGGACCTGTGAGGCTCTGAAGGTGAACCAGGCGACCAGTCAGTAAAAACTAAACAGAGTTAGGAAGGGAAGGTGGAGTGAGGCAGGAGAGGAAAAGTGAGGTTAGCAGGGGAGAGGAAGAGACACAGAGGAAGCAGTGCAGGCATGCTGTTCCAGAGGGGGGCACCTGCAGAGGACAAAGATCTACCCCCAAATCTCTGCTTAGAAAAATGTCTCACCCATAAACAGTTGGAGGAAGACGAGCAGAGGGCTCTAGAAGGAGAGTATTTAGGAAGAGTGTGTTGTAGATAGAACATTAAATGATTACTAATGGTTATGAAGGGGATAGTGTTTCACAATGTAGGGCCCAAAAGCAAAAAGGAACACCAGATGTGTCTATTTAGACTGAATCCAAAAATCTGGTGGTGCAAAGCAAAGAATAACGTATTGAGCATGATGGAGAGCTCCGATCCACATTTTAAACAAGCATATAGTTTTTGGTTTTATGGAGGCCTCTGTTGGCCATAGAGATTGTCTGAACTCCAATTTGACCCTAAAAGGCGGGCAATGCAGTCTATTTCTAATTTTGAAACAAGCAACCATTGGCTGGTGTTACAAAGGCCTCAGTGGACCATACATATGGTCTGAGCGCCTATTCTGCTTCTTAAATGAAGAGTAGCAATAATTGTATGTTGTTCTGGAGGTCTCTGTGGGCCATGCACATGGCCCAAACTCCAGTTCTGTTCATTAAAGGCCGATAAAGCAGCAGTTGTTTCAAAATGTCTCAATTGCAGAAGCAGGCGGCTTACAGCATGCTGTGTCCTCAGAAGGGAGTGGATGAGATGAATGGAATATAAGGGACATATAACTAGTGCTGTCTAGATATGAAATGGCAAATGCTTGCACTGTCTGTCCTCTACGTGGAATTTGTGGGAAAAATATTTCTTCCTAATGCAAAATGCCATCTGGTGAGGGCAGGATTGCTCAAACTTTTTTTTTTAACATAAAATCAGCCACACTTATGAAATGCTCCAAAAATGATAGTGCATGTGTGTGTGCTTTGCAGCAACCAGTCTACTGACATCTACAATTCAAGCTCTGCAGTGGATATGAAGGTCAACTGTGCTTCCAGACAGCTTCTGTGACACAAGGTCCCTGCAGACAGAAGTAGCATTTTATCTGTCTGCACCTCTGATCTACATTTTGATGATTGTGTAATCTAAACAGGCTGGTGGCACACAAAGCATGCTTTGGCATGGTGACTGCTGGAATTGTAAAATGATAAAGCCAAATATAATGTGTTACCACACCAATTTCAGCTCTGTGAGCAGGGCCTAACTAAGACATGTGTGAGGGATATCAGTGCTGTGACTTCCTGGCTCCACAGCCGCCATGTGGAACACTTGGAAGGATACTGCTACTTTGATTCTTCAGCCAAATGGATCATACCTGGAGGTCTTTTACGGAATAGTGCTTCAGAAGCAGCCTCGCAATAGGGTGCTGACCACTAAAGACACTATGAAACTAGCAAGATGAAAAAGTGTGCAGGTTTGAGTAGCCTGAAAGGGAGGATAGGACTGGACAAGGGTTGCACAATCTTTCGTTTGTGATAGTTTTCTTCTCTTTCTTGTCCCCTCCATTTCTTGCAAGGTACTCTCGGTGTGATGTCACATAGTTAGGGTTTGGACCCCTTACAGGAGACTTGCTTTAGAAGAATACTCTGTGGCACCTGTCTTTAAAGTGAGAGGGACACCCCCTCTATCTTCAATTAATGTTTAGACATCTACAAGAACAAAAATAAATCATGTGGTCCTCTGGTGGGAATACAGTCTTTCCCAAACTCTTCTATCAGGGAGGTGAAGACAGAAGGCATTGGTGGAAACCAATGTGAGCTCTTTTTTGAATGCTCCTTTCAGTAGCAGACCCTGAGAAAGATTAGAGAGCGCACCCTGAGCAAAGTGGAGCGGTCAGGAGAAACGCTCGACTTACAGGTATGAAGAGAAAGTCTATGTCGTGACTGCTCCTGGGACTGTGAATGCTGATGCTAGGCACTAGCAACGCCTGCATGGTCCCATGCTCTGACGTCACAGCTGAGTTGAGGGTAGTGGCGGCATCCTGGTGGGAGTGCCAGTTCTCCTCTAACTGGCATACTACCAGGCCAGAAGAACTGAGTGGTGCAGATGGAGGTCCCTTACACTTTATTCAGGGAACAAGTAAATAAGCCAAGCCCCCGGCTTGACACAGCAATTCATTGCAGGTCCCGTCTTCTGAAAGTGGATGCAAGAAAACGGGAATCAGAAGGCCTCCCCCGCCCCCTCAATTGAAGGTGTTGGCATGGTCCACAAGGCAGTTTTGATGACAAACACTGCTTTGCTTAGTGAGCTCTTGTCCACATCAAGGGGTTGAGGGTCAGCATCTCCCAGCTTAAGTAATCAGGAATGGTCGGTACTGCAGAAGGGTGCCCGGATGTATGGCCGGGGAAGAGAACCTTGGCCCGTTCCACTGGATTTTCACATCTTTAGAAGTTTGAGCTATCAGATTTTCATTGCCGGAATAGTACTCTGCTCACTGCACCAAATGTTTGGCCTGCTCCCAAAGGGCTACACCTTTGGAACAGTGTGAGGTCCATGCTTCCTCTGACTCATGGAATCTCGCATCTCCCTTACCATCAAGAGTCACTGTGGATCATTCCACTCTCATGCTTGGCCTTGGGGGCATTCCCCCTTTGGGCCAGGCGCGCTATACAAATAAATAAATACAAATTGCTGGAGCAGCGCTATACCCTGTTTTTGGCAACCTGCAATGTCTTGTGCGCCTGCCTGGTTTGTAGCTCTCCAACTGCAAGGCCACCTGCTGAGTTTGTCATGCATTGTGCAGTTTCTCCATCTGTCTCTCTCTCCCCGTTTCCATCTCTCTGCTCTCTCCCTCCATGGTGGTCTCCATCCCTCCTATTTACTCTAACTGCTACTCTATTACCTATCTTACTTCTCTCTCGAAGTCTGGAACGAAGAAGTTCAAAAAAGATCTCCTGGTCTCCAATACAGGCTTGCCCATCGCTGACAGCTACGTTAATGCTTCCTCCAGGCACAATGGCACAGACATCCTCTTTGTTGCCCCTTCTCCAGACCTTTGGCCTCTCCACATGGGCTCAGTCCACTCTCATTTCTCTTCTTCACTAATTAGTGGTGGCACCAGATGGGAAGTATTCTTGGCATGCTTCTCATCCTCTAGGTGCATCATTCATTTCTCTTAGAATGGGACTGTCATGGCTGAGGGCTCTCAGCCCAACTTCCTCCTTTTTGATAAGTGCCTTCCGTCTCTCATCAACTTCCTTTCTTCTCCTGCACTCCTCTATCTGCCACCCCTCTTGCCACTTCTCCACCACTGACAGATGTACCACACCCCTCTACCCCTCTTCTGAAGACATTCAAAGGTGGCAACTAGTTGAACCTAGCCACCCTCAACTCTCGCTCTGCTGCTAAACACTCCTCTGATAACTGTCTCCTTCTTGAAGACGTTGATCTTGATGTTCTTGCTCTCACTGAGATGTAATTCACTGCCAGCTCTCTTAACACACTCCTCCCTGATGGCTACAAGATCCTCTCTAAGCCAAGGCAAACCCCTCTGGAGTTGGAGTGGCTGTGAAATCTTCCCTGAATGGTTCCTTGATACTATAATTCCTACTAAGATGTACTCTTCCTCCGAATGCTTTAACTGCAGGACTGGTGTTTCTCCAACCCTCTTGTTGACTCTCACCACCATCTATTGGACACATGGGCTGGTATCCCTCTTCCTCAAGGAGTGGTCTGACATCACCTCTTCTCTTCTTGCCTCCACCTGAAAGCTTCTCCTCCTAGGAGACTTCAATAGTCACCTAGACTCTACTGATTCGGACACTGGACTCTTAAGCAGTCACTGTGACTTTCTTTCCCTCACCATTCTTCCCTCTGGTCTGACACAATCAGCCGGACATACTTTGCAAGCTCTCATCTCAGGAGCCATACTCATATCCAGCTCTCTCACTATGCCTCTCTCCTGGTCTGACCCTGCTCTCCCGTCCTATCACCTGTATCTCTTAGGTCTCTCTGCTAAGCCTCTTCTTGCACTGCCAGCCTCCTTCTCTGTCATTGATGAAGCAAGTGCCATTTGCTACTTTTTCTGACACTTTCATTCCCCTTCCCACTCCTGCCACAGTCTCCCACACTGACTCTGCCATTGCTAATCTTCACCTGTCATCACCAGCACCTTGGACATCCTAGCCCCTGTCATGAGGATCCGCATGAAGCCTACCTCCAAAGACAACATTTGGTATGACTCTGACCTAGCCTCTCTGAAACGCAAGTGCAGAGTTACTGAGTGGAAGTGGTGGGCATCTGGCACATCCTCCGACAGACTGGCCAGCCACCTGCCCCAAATGTCACTCTCCTCCACACCCTTGTCTCCTCCCTCCCCAGCTCTCTGGGCTCCCTTAAACCCCATCCACGCTTTCCTCCTACTCTCCTCTATCTCACCCAGAGGACCGGATGAGGTGTCTAGACTAATCCTTTCTATGAAAGTCTCCCCCAAACAGGTGCTCCCCTGCTCCTCCAGAACTATCAAGGACTACATTGCCTTCCTTGTACCAGCCTTGTACAATTTGTTTAATCAATCATTTCCCACTGACTCCTTCCTGCTATATCTCAAGCACTCTTGTGTACATCCTCTCCTCAAAAAGCCCTCTGCCGACCCATGCTGCCTGGCTAACTACTGCTTTATCTCGATTACACACTTGGTGGGCAAACTCCTGGAGAAGCTGATAATCTCTCAACGTATCCAATACACTGAATCTGTTGTATGTCTACATGACCACCAGTCTGTCTTCAGAGCTACCAGAGGCACGGAAACTGCTTTACTGAACACCCGTGATGACTTGCTCTCAAATCTAGATTCAAACTCTCCTTCTATTCTTATCGTTCTTGATCTTTCCTCTGCCTTCAACATGGTCAATCATGCCACCCGGACACATCGGCTCTGTGACAACATTGGCATCACAGGCCTGGCACTGGCCTGGTTGAACACATTCCTCTCTGACTGACCTTCCCAGGTTCAGCTGGGCCCTTTTCTACCCCCTACCACAATCTCCACCTGCGGTGTCCCTCAAGGCTCTTTCCTCTAGCTGTGGCTCTTCAACATCTACCTTGCACCTTGTTGTAATGTTATGCATTGGAATGCATGAAACCTTGGACATAGCCTTATGCTGTTTACCTACGTCCAAGGTCCAAGGTTTTGTGTTGGGCAGTTAGAGAAGTTACCTTCTGGGTCCGGGGTTTGCCTGCAATAAACTACGTGTCTAACCCCAACCTGCGTGCCTCGCATCTTTACATTGCTGACAAGGATTTAGGTGGCAGAACCCATGCACAACTATGCGTGCAGCTTCCCCGTATCGGCGGGTAAGGGATAAAAGCAGCCCAGCATTGAACGAAGGTGCCAAGCAGCGAGCTCTGCTTCCTCCTCTGCCGGTTAAGAGAGAGGCTGCCCGGCAATGCAGACGTCCCACCTGCACCCCATTGGCAGTGTCTGCAGTAGTTGCGGGCAGGCCGGCCATGTGAGGTAGGGGCCACATCCAGATCGGGACCCATTCCAGTCCCAGTGTTAGCCTGTCGGCAAGTGGGCAGCGAGAAGCAAAGAAGGTAAGAGGGACAAGCCTTCAAGCAAGCATGCAGGATTGCTGTGCCTGGCAATAGGGAACAAGGATTTTCCTACAGAGACTTCCCCGGGGAGGAGCCTCGAGGTTGGCCTAAAGCAAGGCAGAACGCTCACAGAGACAGTGTGGCAAAGGGAAGCCGTTGCTCAGCAACGACCCTTCATGCCCTTGTCAGAGTGCATTAAGCAAGCAAAGAGCAGTAATGGGAGACACAGGCAGGCACTTACAGTCTCAATAAAAGGAAGCAATCAAGTTAAGAAAAAACAAACACTGCCAACCCATCCACGCATTCCAAGCAATATGTGTTGTCCTCCAGTCGTAAAAAGGACACACACACGCACTCTCTCAGAGGGAAGGACGTCTACAAGGCACATCCAGGAAGCAGCAGACCAACGGCAGACCACCCCAAGCCTTCCTTCCCAGCCCGGGAGAACCTCCAATTCCATGGGACCTTTTGGTAGACACATTCAAAGTCTACATGAGGGAAGTAGAGGGTGCCAGGTACACTGACGATGACAAAGAAGCAGCACTGCTGAACTGCCTAGGAACAGAGGGTCTGAGAGTATTCAGACACCTTCCTGGTGAAGATGTGCGTGCGCTGGGAGATGGTGAAGGAGAAGGTAGTGAGGGTGTGTTGAGGGCATATGAGACAGCTCTTAAGAAACTTGAAGGGCGATTTGGAAAAAGAGCAAAAGTAGTATTGGAAATATACCACTTCTTTTCCAGGGCTCAAGATGTAGGTGAGGGAATTGATGTCTACATAACTGCGTTGTGAACACTAATCTCATCTTTCAAATTCACGGGTGTGTTAGATGAAAACATCCATGACAAAATAATGATGAAAACCAGTAACTCCAGAGAGAGGGAAAGACTTTGGGTCAAAAAGTGTCCTCCTCTAGAGAACATGATTGAGATAGCAAGGCCTATTGAGGAGTCCAAAAGAAGCATTCAAGAAAAGACTGGCAGAAGTGAGACAGTGCATGCCATAGTGACCAAGAGAGGACCTGTATATTACAAGGGAAGAGTGAAGGACAACAACAGGACGTTTGGCCAAAAGGAGGCATGCAGAAAATGTGGTTAGTGGGGGCATGCCACGAAGGCAAGAGGATGCCCAGCAACAAATGTTGAATGCAGGAAATGTAGAGGTAGGGGGCCTTTTGCCCGAGTATGCAAAGTATCACTGAGAACAGACAAACTGTTAAGATGATATAACTGGATGGAGACTCTGAAACTGTTGTGGGTTATGTGGGTGATGTAGATCATGGTCCATTGTGTGAGAAGCCCAACAAAGGGGTGTTGTTGAGTGTGAGTGCAGCACTCAAAAAGAAAGGGCAGTGGGCCATGTTGTCAGTGAATGGTGTGCAGGTGCAAATGATGGTGGACACAGGGTCCCCCTACACCGTGGTTTCCGGAATTCTACAAGGCGAGTTACCATAGAGATGTGTCCACCCTTTTTCCATCCGACATTAATCCATGCACGTATGGTTGCATCCCCATTAAGGAGTTGGGTTATTATTGGGCAATAATTGAATTTGAGGGAAATTACACATTGCACATTAAGGCGATTCTGTGGTAGGTTGGGATGAGCAGGCAGCCCTTGAAATTGAAATTCGCCCAGGGAAGCTTGTGCCCATACTAAGTGATGGGGCTGGACAGGGCATGTCAAATGAGGTGGCAGTAACAGCTGCACATCTCAAGGAGGCTTTTCCTACCATATTCTCAGAATAGCTAGGCAAGCTGACAGGGTTTTCACATAAAATTGTACTCAAAAGAGGTGCGGTACTGAGTGTGCACAAGGTGAGAATGGTGACGGTATTGGCCCGGGAGGGGTTAAAGGATGAACTAATGAAGCTCCAAGCATCCAGGATCATAGAAGAGATAAAGAGTTCAGAGTGGTTGACACCTGGTGTGTTGGCCCACAAGGCAGATGGAGGCATGAGGAAGTGTGTGGATTTAAGGGACTTGAATGCCAATATATGGGTGGACAGACACCCTTTGCCCAATATAAATGAATTGTTGGCGTATGTGGGGAAGCCCACATGTTTCTCCACCTTTGACTTA
Source organism: Ambystoma mexicanum (assembly GCF_040938575.1). Taxonomy (NCBI): domain Eukaryota; kingdom Metazoa; phylum Chordata; class Amphibia; order Caudata; family Ambystomatidae; genus Ambystoma; species Ambystoma mexicanum. Next base: position 1,179,218,554 of record NC_090933.1, read on the forward strand.
TCCCCAGCATACCACCAAATAGAGCTGCACGAGGACTTGTGGCTGTTGCCATTGTTTGTGACGCTGTTCCGTGCATTTCGTTTCTGTCGGATGCCCTTCAACCTGCAATCGGCCTCAGCAGTTTTTCAAAGATTAATGCAAAAACCTTTTGGGGGCATATCTGGTATTGAATATTTTCAAGATGACATCTCACCTACCCCGGTTAACAAGGAGCAGCTTAGGTCCTTTATTTGAATGACCGAATATTATGGTAGATTCATTGCATCTTATGCAGAGAAGACAGTAAATATGAGGGCTCTATTGAAAAGAGTGTTTTTTTTTTGTGGACAGAGTGTTGTCAAGAGGAGTTTCAGAAGTTAAAAGAGGAAGTAGACCATGCCCCATACTTAGGAATGTTTTCAACTAGGAACAAAACTGTGTTGACCATATATGCCAGTGAAGTGGCCATAGGAGTAGTGCGTGAACAATGGAATAATGGGGCTATCATCCCATAGCATTTGCCTCAAGGGTATTGATGGTTGCTGAAAGGAGGTATGCAGTGATTGAAAGGGAAACTTTGGCTGCAATATGGGCTTCCTGGATTTTCAGAACGTTGTTGTGGGGTGTTCCGTATATTTTACGAATTGATCATAAACCCCTTATCTATGTTTTGACCACCAAGGGTTTATCAAATGCTTCCCCTAGAATTTCTAAGTGGATGGTTGACATGCAGGTATACAATTTCAGGGTGGTGTATATTCCAGGTACCAGGAATGCTGTTGCCGACTGTTTGTCAAGTTTTCCCAGCCCAGGGAATGAGGAGAAAGATGGACAAGTTGATTGGGAAGAGTTTACCAGGGTGGAAAGTGTGTTTCCAGGGATTGACAAACAGGAGTGGGACAAGGAATGCGCTGCTGAAGCTACCTTGATAAAAATTAGGGATGGTCTTAAGTGTGGATGTGTTCACAAGGATTTGGACAAAGGATACCGGCATGTATGGAATGAGTTGTCAGAGGGCACATGGGGTGTTACTAGAGGTCAAAGGTTTGTACCTCCTCTAAATATGACATGCAGGTTGGTTAATACGGCATGTGAGGGGCATTTGGGCGGTTCATTGATATAAAGGAGGCTGAGGGAGTCGTACTGGGGGCCATGAATGGACAGCGATGTGGAGGAGGTGGTAAAAGAGTGCGTCACGTGTGCGGTTAGCGACAAAAGGCACCCAGGGTGCTATCGATATGTCCAGTCGAGGTACCTGGAGAGGTGTGGTCGAAAGTAGTCAACATCATGGGACCGATGGACATGTTGGGAAATGGCCTTAGGTAGAAGCAACCTCATTGGAGAGTGTAACTGCAGAGAAGGTGGTGGCATTCCTCAGCAAGGTGTTCGATAGGGAGGGAGTAACTGATAATGGGGTGAAATTTGTTTCTGAGTGTATGCAAGAGTTCCTAAGAAACCTGGGGATACGTCATCACAGAACTGCATTGTATAACCCCGCTGTGAACGGTTTGGTAGAGGATGAATAGGTTTGTGAAAGGTGCAGTGCAGTTGGCCATATTGAATGGTTTGTGTTGGAGGGATGTTTTGTTGGAGGCTCTCACGGCTTATAGGTATACACCTTCATTGTTTTTGGGATGTTCACCGTTTGAGCTGATGAGGGGCACGAAACCAGGATCTAAGTTTAGAGTTGTTATCCTGGGTGGAGGTGTGCGTATGGAGGTGGACATGCAGGGGGTATTGACAAGAGCTCGCCAGAGACAGGAGAAAGTCAATCGAGCATGTGGGGGAAGGAAGCACCTTTCTGTGTCTGTGGGCAATCATGTACAGATAAAGAATCCTAGGCATGTGCCCAAGGGGTCCAGGATGTATATGGATCCCCGACATGTAGTAAAGGTGGGTGGGGGATATGTGAAGTTGGATGACGGCTCCAAGTCGAGAAAAAGGTGTGTTGTTGTGATAAAAATAGGAAATACTTTTGATACCCTTGTGTGTGGGTGTGAGAGGGTACATGGTGGTGGTGAGGTGGAGAGGTTGAGTGATGGAGTGATGGGCAGATAGGGCTGGGGAGAGGTGATGGTCTGGTTGAGCGTGAGCATGGAGGGAGGTGCAAACCGAGAATGGAGTAGAGGTGTCCTTCGGTGATAGCGGCCACCCCATTCGGAAAAGGATGCTTCCGGTAAAGTTTAAGGATTATGTGTTGGGTGGTTCTAAGAATTGAACTGTCATTGGCAGTTGCCTGTGAGCATATGTGAGTGAGGACGGGGTGCGTAGTGTGTGCTAGAGTTTGAATGAAATTGGCCACAGCCAGGCATTGTGGGGTTCTGTAAATTGTTCTGTTAAATTGTTCATTTATTGTAATTGCTAAGAGAGGGGGAAGTGTTGTAATGTTATGTATTGGAATGCATGGAATCTTGGACGTAGCCTTAGGTTGTTCACCTATGTCCAAGGTTCCAGGTTTTGTGTTGGGCAGTTAGAGAAGTTACCTGCTGTGTCTGGGGTTTGCCTACAATAAACTACGTGTCTAAACCCAACCTGCATGCCTCACATCTTTAGACCCCTCTGGCCCACCTGATCTCCCACTTCTCTCCTCACTTCAAGTGGTATGCAGACACCATGCAACTTCTCCATCAAGCTTCCTTCCACTACCTCCTCTTCCTGCTCTCTCATCCTTGACATGTATCACTGCTGCTCAGTCCTAGTTTCCTGCCAATGATATCTGCCTCAATGTCAGTAAGAGTGAAAACCTTCTTATTGAGACCCCAGTTCCCTTCTTCCCTCCTATCGTCTGACTGCACTGGATGGGCGCCCTACCCTCCCCATCTTGTGAGGCAAAAAACTTGGTGTCAACTTTGACTCCTCTCTCTCCTCACATTGCAGACCTTGCCAAGAAGGATCGCTATCAGAGACATGCTCCCTTTCCTCCCCTTCTCCCCCTACCCCCAGAAACTCAATATGTCTCCAGAGCTCTGGTCGTCTCTAGGTTGGACTACTGCAACAACATCTTCCTCAATCGTCCTGTATCCTCCCTTTGACCGCTCCAACTAATCCAGACTAGGACTGCAAGACTTATTCTTGGCCTCAAGCCTAGGGTGTTAGGGATAATTCTCAGAAATGTGCTAATTCCCTCCACCTTAGGGACCCCCAGCAACTTTGCTGGATATTGAGGACTTGATTTATTTACCTGGAGAGAGTGAGACCCTTTTTTCCCACTCTCTCATGTATTTTAATGTGATTTTGAACTCGTGTTTCTTTTGGTTGTGGAGTCTGACAAACTCCATAGGCATCATCTTTTACATTGTGTCACACAGTACCTTCAGTGCAGTGACACAGGGAAGTCTTTCAGACTTACCAGTGGTTTAACTACCTTCTCTGGGATAAACTACTGTTGTCCAGAGCAATAAAGTGAAATTGACTTTACTTACATTTGTAACTTTCTAGACCCAGAACATACTATCTTACAATAGGGTGCTGGAGGGGTTACTTAATATCCCTGCTGTCTAGCTTCTCATGCAAAATGTTTATGTTACCCGTTCCTCAATGAATGGCTGTGGCAGTGGTTTACTTTAAACTACTGTGGCGTGCATTTACCGCGGGCTCTGTTCGCAGCTGCAGTAAAGCACCCAAGGGTGCCATTTTTATTCAAAATGGCCCTGGTCTTCTTTTTTCGCTATTTCTTTGTGGAAAGGTCCTTCTTGAGATTTACTCTGTGCGCCAAACCAGGTTTGGTCCCTTGTGAAGCCTGCCTCTGTCTACAAGGTGTCTGGGGTAGGCAGGAAGTGAGGGAGGTGCCCAAATCTCCCTGTGCTGAGTCTCCTAGGAGACCCAAATGCACTCTGTAGTGATTGGCCGGCTGAGTGTCTGGCAAGTACAGCCGCCCTGCTGGGTGACTGACAGCTAGGCTGGCATGAATGGGAGAGAACTGAATAAAAGGAGAGGTTTTTGGCATTGAAGGCAGAGTCGACAGCTGGATGAAGGAACTGTAACGCTCACCTTGTATCCATGGGGACGCCCCTCGACTGGCCGAAATGCTCTCTGGGACTCTGTGCCTTCTCTGAAGACCCACCTCCCGGATTCCCCTTGCAGTTCCCTTGGGGACTTCTCTCACCTTGATTTCTATGAAGATGCGCTCTCCATCCTGCCCCGCTGGGCAGGGCGCGTTGTTAGTGGCCCGTTCCGCGGAGTTCCTTCACTGGCATGGGCCAGAGTCCAGACCAGCCGCAACTCCACTTTTCAGGTAAGTCTTTAAGATGAGAGTAATGTCTGTATTGGTGAAGCACCAAGTAATCTTCTCCTCTTTTCTTGCAGATGTTGAAGGCAGAGAGTGGATACTGGAGAAGAGTTCAAGGAGGTGAGGATGGTGGCGCCAAGCGGCGCTGCGAGCGTCCTTGCAATTGGCTAATCTATGCTATTGTCTTTCCTACAGGTAATGGAAGAATCCGAGAAGAAAGTGCCCACCGGAACCTGAAGCCGATGGTTGAAGGGCTGATGAAGAAGGCCTACCAGGTGGACTGGTAAGTAGGTTACACAATGTCTCGTTCACGCTCTCCTTTCCAGAGATGATGCCGGAGGAAGATGATGGAGGTTGGAAGGCTTCGGTTGATGAGGGTGCCGCGGGCAGGTAAGGATGACGATGGTTCTTGTCTTCTCTCGCCCGTGCAGGCCAGGATGCTGAGCAGGACCCGGTGAACGTCACGCTGCAAGAGCAGAAAACTGCGAAGCGCTTGCCTCTAATCGGGCATGGTTTAAATAGCCAGCAGGTATCCCAGGTTTCTATGGGGCGGCCCCACCCTGGAAGCTAGATCGCTAGTTCCCCATTAGTCCTCATGGGGGCAGCCATTCTTGTCCATTGCCCATTGAAACCCCATCCTAGCATGCGCCTCTGATGCCAACAGCGCCAGGAATGGCTCCAAGGGATACGAGGGGGGACAAATAGAGTCTTTCGGGTCCCTATACCATATGGTAGGGATAAGGTTGTGACAGGAACTGAAGAAGAACTTGAAGAGGGAGCCTGCTGCAACTCCTGGACCATTGGTTTGCCCAGTGAAGCCCTGCTGCCGTACAGAATCTCCAATTTTGTATCGACAGTGAAGCAAGAATCCTGCAAGGACGGATTGTCCCCTTGAGTTGATGGGACCAATCAACTCCAAAGTAAGCCACCTGGACATTGTCTCAGAGCTGGTTGCATTTCCACAGAGTTGCTGCAAGAAACCGAAATGCTAGAGAGAGGAACACCAGATTGTGTGTATTGTTTTTAAGTTGGCCAAGAGCTCCAGGAAGATCATCTGGACTCCCAGGAGCCTGAGCCCCCTCAACTGAGTGCGGAACCCCAGATGCAAGAAAAGTTCATCTTGACAGACAATACCCATGGTGTTATTATTTGCGGTAGTCACAAGGAGCTGAAACACTGAAGTGCCACTTGTTGGAAAGATTGCTGGTTGCGAGCGGTGACCGTTGCATTGCAGTGCAGGAGTCCCCAGAAGACCTCGGCCTTGTCCCCATGACTGAGGCCTGGAACAGTGAGATCAGCTGAGCTGCACAGGAACAGGAGTCATCTGCTGCACTTTTTCTTCAATACAAAGGTAGTGTAAAGTCTGAGAGACCTTACCTCTCATTTTAGAGTTGCTTGCATCTTCCACTACTCACAACCTTAAACAGCTTGTGGCCCTATATTGATTCTTCTTTTCTTCAAAGGCTTCTAAAACATTGTGCAGATACCTTTCTTACTTACCTACCAGAAGTGCATCAGCTCATATAAGACTTTTCCCCATTGACTTTGGCTTAGACTATTACATTGAATGAGTCTGCTTTGGGAATCCAAAACGTATTTGCCGGCTTAAGAATATTTGCGGTCTCTTGAATGTTCTAATAACCTTTTCCTTTAACCAATTTCTAAGAATAATGTAAATGCAACAGTAAGATATTAATGTCCCCAGCAACCTAGCTATTGAAGTCACCTGAGGGTGTAGGCTCTGACTGTGGGCCATCCCAAAAGGGTCTTTACTGATTTAAGAAAATTAAGAGTGTGTGTTTTGATGTGTATTTGAGTGTTACTATTATATTGCTATTTTCTGAATAAGACTTACTCTAACTGACTGATAAGTAAATTGATAATTGTTTATTCAAGAAACCTTGTGTGTAAGTGTTTATTTAAATACTTGTCACTGTGAATCTCTGTGTAACTCCCCTACAGCTCACATTGACCCCTCTTGGGATAAGTCTGGCTGCTCAACACACTACCAACCTGTGTATTACAAGCTTATACCAAAGGTTGGGTTCCTATTGCCAGGATGTCAGGGTTGTTGAAGTGCACTCAAAGGGTTCTGCATACGATCCTGCCTAACAAAGGGGCTGCATAGTTCCTGACCTAAAATGTCTCCACTGTTTCCCGGTTGTTGCTAGGATCATGTTCAAAACCCTCTGCATCATCCACAAGGCTTTCTATGGCCCAGGACCCCCGCTACATCCAACTCTCTCTCCCTAAATACCTCTCGGTTATAGCCCTTAGTTGTTTAGCTCAAACTCTCTGCAGATAAGATGTTTCTCTAAGCAGAGAGTTGGGGGAGGTAAATCTCTCCTCTGCTCGATCGTCCCTCTGGAATGGCCTCCCTGCCTCTCTCAGGTTTGAGCTGGATCTCCTTAAGTTCAGGAAGCTCCTCAAGACCCTCCTTTTCCATTCTTCCTTCCCACTCCGCCTCCCCTGCTAATGCCCTGTCTGGCTCAGTGACTCAGTTCTACATGGCACCAGCCCCCCTTCATGCTCCCCCTTGCACTTAGCATGTGGACTCCTCCATCCTTCTTTCTCCTCTCCCTTTCTCTCTTCCTGCCTGCTCTTCCCTGTCACTCCCCCTTCTCACTTGCACTTCGTGTTACTGCACTTGCACGACAGGAATGTGACAAGGCCTAGTAGAACCCTTATTGTTATCTACTCACTTGAAGCCTCCCTTTTTTTTCTTGTGCCACCTTGAAACACCATTTGTTGTATCGGCACCTTACACATATCCAATAAATAAACATAAAATAAGAAGAGGAGAGGTCTATCCTAAAACCATCTTCACCAAACATTGTCATCAATGTGCATGCACTGGAGCTAGGTTGCTGCCATTGGAGGTAAAGGAACTCAGAATGTGCCTGCCACGCACTTTGAAGTGGAAGTGCATAAGGAGGACACCCCTTGTCCTGGTGCCCCAGAATGGGCTTCACAGCAACTCACTATTATGAAAGCAGATGGGATACTGTATCTCCTCCCCAAGCCATTGTTGAGCCTTTTTGATAAATCTCCAGATCCTTCATGCCACTTCATGGCCCATGGTGCTGAATTTCACAGGCCAGGAATGTTGTGGTGCTTACCTGCTTTTTTAAATGATCTCAATACCCTCCTCCTTTATTGAAGATCACTGACACTTCGACTACAGCACTGTTACTCTGCTGAGGAAGCATCTTATGACAAAATGACTTCTGCTCTGCAGGAAGATAAGGATGCGTGTGGATAAACCACGTGTTCATCCCCACACTTCTACAAACCAACCATGATCCAATCACAAAGATAAAAAAGATACAGCTAAAACAAATATGCCTCTTTCACATTTTGTGGTAATGTGGACTGCGGGAAGGCTATACCCTCAAAAGGGATGTAATGTGATCCACAAATCTTTGGCTGATCTGGTCCTCCAGCTACTATCAGACCCACTATTGGGGCTCGAGAACTGCATGAGTCCATTTGGATTCTGCTCTCCCACCCAAGGGAGGTTTGATGCAGAGTAGCAGATCCTGGTCTCCAGCAAGAGTCACGCTGAATGCAGCCTGGGAGTTGGTAGGGAGCAGAGCTAGCCTCTGCCTTGGACTTCTTCTTCACCTTCATGGATGAGGGCTTTGGAAACGTGAACCCTCCCAAATGAGGTATACATCATTTCTTCCATACATGTTTGTTCAAAAGTAAATTGAAGGAGTGGGAGACCTCCTTTTTATAGGCAAAAGCCGAGCAGGTGATTGAACTAAAAAAGTGTACAAACTCTTGATGGTCTAATTCCTTATCTTGAGACATGTGGTCTTTGCCTTCCTACATCATGCCCAAACAGATTTTGACTAAAGAATCTGAAAGGGACTGGAAAGAAAGAGAAATATGGAGAAACAAGATTTTGGAATCATCCTCCAATTATGCTGAGCTTCCTCTGTCTAACCTAACTCCTCCCACTTCCCCTGAGAATAGCATGACAGGCCCTTTTGGTATGCTGCACCCTTATGTTAAGCTAGTCCTTTTGCAAAGGGTGTGCTCTTTCAAGCCCATTTCATAGGACAACTGCTGGGGGACTGTGCTAAGGTGACCGGGCTTCCAGTGCTGCTATAATGGGGAAGAGGAATTTGCAGGTAATACCTACCACCACTGTTCAGATGAGAATGCAAACACCACTTCCTATCGCTACACCTCATCAGTAGTGTTCAGGTATGAACAAATAACAGCTGAGACAGTCCGACCGCCCCAAAAGCCTAGCAGTGAAAGAAAAGGCTAACTGAGACCATGAAGATGTTGTTATGAATAGAATAGATGGTGTGACCAGTAGGGTGAAACATAGTTGTTACTATATAGAGAGATAGAAAATAACTATATGCTACACACATACAAACAATGTACACATAGCAGACAGAAGTACAAATAGACATGAAGAGGACATAGATATGAACAACACTCACACATAGACATGAAGTACATTTGCACACAGGCAAGAAGAATATTTGCAAGTAGGCATGATGAACATAGCCACATGTAGGTGCAGCCCCTAAAACCATTAGCATTTAAGAGATGCAGGGTGCACCATCATGAAGAATGAACCAAGATGCAGTCATGTTCCTAAACATAGAGGCTGCAGCAGGTCTTATAATTAGCAAGGCTTCTGAATTTTCCAAAACACCTGTATTCTAGAAACGTGTGCTGAGCTCAGCCAGTAGCTCACAGCTAGAACCAAGGTCAGAAACTAGGAAGGGACTAGTGGATCAACAAAATGCAGGCATGAAATAACTCCCTCAGGGTCAGTCCCTTCTCCAAGCAACAAGTTGGTGGTTGATCTCTTTCTCTGCTGGGGCTTCCCTCTGGAACAGCCTCCCTGACTCCCTGAAACTTGAGGAGAATAATCTTTGGTTCCAGAAGCACCTTAAAACCTTTCTCTTTGCTTCTGCCTTTTCTCCTCCTTTCATTTGCTGACTTCCTGGCTGACACTGAAACTGCACTGGTTACTGACCACCCTCTGATCTCGGGCCCAGGTCCCCTCCCCCGCCAGTCGCACTCCTGTACTGCCTTCCTGGCAACCACCGCCCTTGAGGACTGTTTTCTGTATCCCTACAGTCCCACTTCCAGCACTTAACACCTGATGTCTGCACTTACCCTTGCACTTGCCACCTGCTGGCCGTACTTTTACTTATTGTTATTTATTTTCTTATCCCATGTACTGCGCTGTCCTCTCTCCCCTTTCCCGCCGCACTTCTCCTCCTTCCCCCTCCCATGCACTTGCGCAATCTCAATGACACCTGGCCTAGTAGGATCGCCGTTTGTCCTCCCTCTGTTCCCCCTCCCTTGCCTCGTCGTGCCTTGAAACACTTGTGTATAGGCACTTTAAAAATGCCATATCATATCATATCATATCATATCATAACAGTTCCCAGGACGGGAAGTGGTATACTCCCCAGTTAATTTTAATAAGAGCACAAACAATCATGGCGTGAGATCAGCAGGCCAAAATACTTTATAGAAATTAACCAAATAGTTTCCCCATTGCACATTCTGACTCATTGAGGCCTTGTGTGCAGTAGCAGCAAATACCTGTGTAGATTGGCGTACCCATACCACAGTAAATCTACATTTGGTGGGAGTGAGATATAGACAACATCACATTTCTGTATATAAGTATGTTTCATTTCAATGATGCATAATTATGGTGAATTGAGTGTATGATTTATGCTTAGGCACTCTCTCCTCAACTTATCTAACTGACTTCACAGCCTTTATACACCTGTGTGCTTGGACATTTTAGCCACTGGTAGCTTTAGTACTCACGTCAGATAACCTTTACTTTTAACAACAAATCAAACCAAAGAGATAGTTTGCCTAATTATCACGTCCTAATAACTTTAGCACTGTGATACCTTCGGGTCTGGGCACTACTTATAAATGAAAAATAAATAAGTTAATAAATGATTGTAGCAGTTAACCTTTAGAGTCATACTGCACATACTATCTTTTTTTATAATCTCAATATTTACATTTACCCGATGATGTCATCACATATTGACGTCACAGATCAATGATGTCTGATAAATAGCAGCCATTTTGGATTCAGAGTATGCCTGTTCTGACCACCAAGAACGGCATTGAGAATCCTGTTTAGAGGTAAGATACACAAATTCCACACACGTTATGGCAAAAATCTCACTTTGAGCTTTAATCAAATAGTCCCACACCTCATATTGAGAGGTAGCACACTAGAATCCTGCTTGAACACAATTGTTCCCCCATGGGTCCGGTCACTGTGGTCACTACCTAAGCTAATATGTTACACACTAAATAACAAATTATTTAAAACATTTTATGCTACTTGTCACATTTCTACATAAGTCACACACAATGATTATTGTCAGTACAATTGGGTCATTTGTGGCTTTAATTGGAGGCCTTGACCTTATTGTGCATGTCGAAGAATCATGCTATGTTTCGCATTTTTACCTAGATTTCACACTCATTAGTACAAGTAAAAGCATATATAGTAGTAAGTAAAAGTGCTTAAGGTTAGTAAGGAGTGTATTGGGTGAGTTTCGCAGCACAGGCGAGGGCCTGGCACTTGAAAGAAATACCTTACAGGGGGTGCAGGGTCAAGATGGCAATAAATTGTTCTAATGGTGTGGGTGGCTTGCACGTTTATGAGGACGAATCGAGCAGAAAGTGCTTAGCTCATCCTGGTTCACATGCCGGTTCTCAGACGAACAGTGATCTCAGAGGAAGAAAACTGTAGCATATTGATTGTTGCAACTTTCTCCAGCTTCAGCGTGAGAATGGAAGCGCAGAGCTTTCCTTTGCAGGGGGAGTGCAAGGGTGGGGGTCAGCCAGCTGTCTGTGCGCCCTGTGTGTGTGTCTCTGTCCTTGGCTGCTGCGGTGGAAGGGGAGTTGAGCATTGCTGTACTATCGCAATGATGCCTGTTTACCCAAAGATGGAGGCGAAAGGGGGCACAAAAGATGGATGCCCCGTGTCCTGCTTAGTAGTCCCATCTATGCAGCAGTCAACCATGGTTAACTTTACATAAGGGCAAGGGGAAATCCCACTACCGGAGGCACGTGGTCAAAGCCTTGTACTGAGGAGCGTACGACGCGAGGGGGCCTGAGGACCCCTCGCTCCCATACAGATGCTGAATTGACATGCAGGAACCATCCCTTAGGTATTCCCGATCTACACCCACCATAGGTGAGTTTCTAAATACAGTCATACGTGCATAAAAATATATACTTATCCCTTACAATTAAGATTCCACCTAATCCTCATCATTACTATGTTACTGTATTCATTACAGGGTTTACTCACCACCACTATCATTAGCTATATTCACAGTGATCGATTAAGCACTTCTCTGAAATACAAGGTAGGCATCTTAAGAAACAGGAATGTTTTGAATTTTAGACTACATGATAAATATTAGTTATTGTTGATATACACCAGACTGACTATAGATATAGATATAGTTAATTCCTGTGTTATCCCACCATCAGGTGTTGAGAATCTTGGAGAACATCAATCAACGGATGGTCTTTGCCATATGAGAAGACTTCCTATTTACATATTTATCTGTGAAGTCAGTCAGGTTATTGCTAATAGAGTTTCAGTGATATTAACAGACACATTTTACTGTTATACAAATCAAGAAAAACTTGCAGTAATCTTATACATATTTTCCTACTCATTCTTCAGATGTTTCGTTGAGAATTACATATTGAGTCAAAGATAATTTCTCCTGATGAAGGGTTGATTTCGAAACGCGCAGAGCTGACAATATTATGTATTATCATTGTTTCGTACATTATTTGCTAATTGTCTTGTATCTTTAAAATATAAACAGAAAATGTAAACTGTGCCACCTACGTCACAAATATATCCTAGAGGATGAAATGCAATGTACTGAATTACAAATTAACTATTGACTGAAATCATTCAGTGCTGTTGGTGTGCAGGGGACGTCTGACACTTAGGACACCATGGTGCATGTGTGGCGGAAAAGAGCAAACGCTGCAGAAAAAGGGCCAGTGGGCTCCATGACAAATAAACATAGAGTGCAGAGGGAACAGCATTGCTTTGCAAGTGAAACTCCAAAATGCCTGTACACAACACTTCTCAACACTAAAAATCTTCCTTGGCGCTTAAATCCATTTACCCTAACGAAGCACTGTGAATTTACAAAGTCCTGAAATGTTAAGAGCAAAAACTCCTCAGCAAATCTGGATTGCCTGTGAATGACAGTTCCTGTCAAACACCTGAGTGCAGCACACTGGGCTACCTGTGGATGACAGTTCCTGTCAAATGGGCTCTCCTGATTAAGCTTTAAAGTTATTTAAACTGAACGTCTGCCGGATTAGCAAATATAAAAGGATTGTTGCTGAAAGAAACACAGATTTCAGTTGTTTTTGATCCCACAGGTTTAAATACAAGAAAGTAATGTATCTATGTTATTTGATGCAACCAGTTTGTTTTCTGCTGGAGTTCAAGTCAAGAAATTAAGAATACACTAAGTCTGGCTGGACTGCAAGAAGTGGAAACACAGGTTTCCCCCAAGGGCAGTGCATTCCTCTCAGCAGATACTCACTGACATATGATAATTGTGGGGTAGGACAGACTTTTGTCCGCAGCCAGAGAATGAACAATGGCAGATTCTCTAGGCCAGGAAATGGACGTGTGAAGAGGTCGTAGATTTGGCTTGCAGAAAGTTCCCAAAGGTGAGGGCTACTCCTTGAGCTCCAGGGAGAGACGAAAGTCGCATCATTTACTGCTAAGAACATGTAATGAACAATTTTTTTAGAGACTCATAACTTGTTATCAGAAATGGTGAAAAATATCAAAAGGGCAGATTTGTTAGTCTACTTTTTGGCACTACATTTCAAAATGTGGTACGATTGTGTAGCATATTCTGAATAGGAATGGTGATATATGTGATTTTATGGGAACTGTATTTATGCCAGAATTGTTAAACTCTACGCACACATCCCTATGGTAAACACACATATGTGTAGAAATTTGGAGAAAGGTTGTAAATTGTTTTCATGAAGTAATGGACAAAATGCTGCAAAAAGGTGAAACAAGATCTCACAGCTGCGGGATTTTGATGAACAGATACTGCATACAATTTGGAATCCGTGTGTGTGTGATTTTTGTAGAGGTTACAAATGTATAAATATGTATTTAGGACAAAATTCAATGTTGATACCAGTGGCTAGGGGAGGTTTCTAAGGATTGTAAAAACCAAACCATAAACTTGACGTCACCCGTGTTTGAGCCAATCACTCAGATGCAAGGCGTTGATGAGGCTCTGATCCAATCCCGGTCCACAGGGGCAAGTTTAGTTAGGCCAGCCCATACACCCATTTTTGTGATGTCATTTGAAAGGATAAATAGAGACAGCTGACAACACATAGGACTCACTCTTCTGATTCCAGCGAAGCACTCTGATCTGGCGTTCAGCTTCCAGCATTCAACATCCTTCCATATCCAGATGCTAAGGACCAGACTAAGCAGTAGCTGAACCATTTTCAGTTAGGTCCCAATCCTCAAAATAATCCTTACAACCCAGTGAAGTGCTGTGGTGTGTGAAAGCACCCAGAAACTAACATCCTGAAACTATCTGGCTTGCTACCATAATGCTTGTCTGATGAACTAGCCATCCAGCTGATTTGAAATACCCAGAAACAAGAAGGGCAGATCCTGTGCAGTTCCGGTGACCGGCCTAGCTGATCCAGTCCCACGCCTGATGTGCTGTCTTTCCTTGATAGATCCAGTCCATTGACAAGAACCGTGATTGTCAAAAATCTTAAATCCCTGTGGATTGTGAGTATTAATAGGACGCTAGAGAACTATTGTATACCTTGCATTATCTTGTTCCATTCTGATCTCTGAACTATCCCTACTTTCCTAACCAGTAACAGTGTCAAAATCTTTAGTGCTATCTTATTCTGTCTAGTTGCTAAAGCCCCATTTTCATAGTCATCTTCATTTGTGTAACTCTGATCCATAAATCCCACTTTGACAGTTTGGACTGGTGCCGCCGGGGAAGGTGATGGGGATCTGTTACTGAAGTCATGAATCAGTCTCAAATCTTACTTCGTCCTGACTTGGTTGCCTAGCCTGAATGCTCTAGCCTTGAATGAAAGCATAAGCTATATTTTCTGATTCTAAATTGAAGTACTAGTTCAAATGTGTGTCTTTATTGTCAAAAATCACCTCTCAGTAAAACCTCTATAAATGCCAAACAGTGCGATTGACCCGTTATATCAAAATCGCATAGGTAAAAGTTTGCCGCAAATTGACATTTGGAAAAGTTTTACACTTGTGAATTACCTTTTAAATTATTTCCCACTTGGCCTTTGAGATCCCTACTGTTGCCTTTTGATTAAATCATTGCTTGTGTTTGCTTGCATCTGTTCAAAGTGGCTCCCGTAGAAATGTATAATAATTGATGTATTTTTGACCACATTTAGTGTTTTTGCTCAGCCAATTTCAAAGCCATTCCGACAGTTGAAAAGTAAAATCTGTTTGTCTCTTCTGTTTAAGGGGGGGAGGTGGGAGTGATATTCTGTTTGGTCTTCATTATTCCTGAATACCTGTTCTCTCCTCACATCTATTTAAATTGCCTATTGGTGGGTTGAGGGGTGTTGCAAGGGGAACCCCTAACCATAGTACTATCTGTTCCAAACCAACTCAGAAGTATTATTTTCTGTGTGGCATTCTTTTTGTGTTCATTACTTCATTCCTAGTGCATTAAATATATTATTCATAGTTTCTGTCACCCCATTGGTGATTGTTGTTACCTATTAAAATATATTGTGATTTTAAATTCCAAAAAAAATAAAACAATAATTACCTTTACAATTAGCCTGATTCCTGGTTCAGTGTAACCTGGGGGATATTTTGAGGAGGGAGTGATATGAGTGGTATATCATTCAGAATATTGAATTTATAGATACAAATAAATAAGGGTTTCATTTGCGCACTACATGCTAGGCGAGACTTGGGTGTGTGCCTGATTGAAATCACTTACAAAATGTGGAGGGCACTCAGAGCAAACTGCCCCAATACATCAGACATTAGTGTGATAATGACATGGAAAATGGGACCGGATGAAGACCCTGCAGCATACATAGAAGACATTCAGGAGAAATGGCATTTAGAAACACACGAAGCTTGGGGCAAAAATATAACAATTATTATCACATTTTATGTCAGGTACTCCCCAAAGAAGTCCAAGGGCAATTGAAGAAGATTGTGAGGATTGATGAAAAACCATGGCCCGAGTTAGTGACCATTGTACATCATTGTAGATCAAAGCAAGAGAAGGGCTGAAATAAAATAGAGGAAAGGAAGATAGAAGAAGCAAAATTGATCCAAAAGAAGCTGTCAACATTGTCAGTAGAAGGTGTCATGATAACAAATGTTGGGGAGAACCATAGCATGCAGGAAGCAGGGCAGATGCAGTCAGCATTTAATTGACATTTTGCAGGAAGAGAGGGATATTATTATTACCCCCACAGGAGAGGTTTTCCGCACCCAGAGGAAGAGGGTTTGGATTTCAAGCACTGCAGGCAGGATGGGGGCAATCATGATTCAGATGATTTTAGCACAGTGCTGGACATGCGGGAAACTGGGACACATCTGACATGTTTGTAGAAGTAGGAGAGGCTTCCAACAAAACTTGGCAACAATTTGGCCAAAGAGAAGGGTTGGCATACCCACCACAGTATAGCACCACACCACCAGAATATAATGTCCAAGATCAGTATCAGCAATCACAGGTGCAGCAAATGCTGCAAGCACAACAGGCAGTACAACCCTAGATACAGCAGACATAAGTGCAAACACAAGAACCCCAGATTCCAATGGTATAATGGTACACAAACGTTTTGCCCTAAGCATCAACAGTACCCCAAGCAGGGAGAGTGACAGTAGTGGGAGGGAATGCCTTTACAGGAACAGTACTGAAGAGGTACCCACAATAGGAACCACAGACCTCCAAGAGGAACTGAGGGTTGGGTGACTATAGGTGACAAGACCTTTTCCTTCTTGGTATATATGGGGCAAAGAGATCCTGTGTTAGAGTGGGAAGATTTCCAATGTCAGGAATATCAATGTACACACACGGATTAGCTGGGATGTCATAATGGTTCCTTTTACAGACACATTTCCCATACCCATAGGAGCTCATGAGTATACCATTGTTATACTCTCAAAAGACATAAATCAATGTACTAAGGAGAAATCTGGTGAGCAAACTAAACATGACAATTTAATTTACTCAGGAGGTGATCATTTGTTCTACAACAGGCAGTCATTGGGACTCATTACGAGTTTGGAGGTAGCCATGGTGCTATTAGCGCCATGGCTGCCTCCAAACTCAGGTCCGGGTTTGTTGAATGAGGAATTACCAGGCCATTCCAACCTTGGAGGACCCGGTAATTCCTCATTCAAAATACCCATCCCCATTCCCATTTGAGCCACCATAGGACTCAATGGGAATGGGGAGGGAGCTAATAATGGCCCTTTAATAATGGGCCCGTTATTAGGTGCCTGGTCCTTTAGCAGCTCCCACTAGGGGACCTCGTAATGCGGCAGTAAGGGGTTAACAGCACCGGCATCCTTACCGGTGCCGTTAACCCCTTACAGCTGCACTCGTAATGAGGCACATTATGTAAATGCATGTGGAGGAATGGCAAATGATCACAATTGCATTAGAAACAGCAATGGTGAGTGAGGACAGAGTAATAGTACAAAGAATTGATGGTACAGGACTAGCTTGGTGCACTGTAGTAGCGCTGGACTCAACACAACTACTAAATGACAGGGAGTTTACCAGGCAATTTACAAAGTTACAAGAAGTTATGAAGAAAAACTACCACCAAACATTGCTTAAACCAGAACTTTGAAAGCTCAGAGAAGGTCAAAAGGAACTCTTATTTAAAGGAACACTATTTGCCATGCCATTTGAAGAATCCAAGGGAAGGGAACCACCCACTGGATCCAAGGGTCTTTACCTTGGAGAACAGTTTTCATTGGAGTTGATTTTGAACGCATTTTGCAACATCAAGTCAAAGACATATTCGTGCACCCTAAGTTGTTTTAGTTTGAAGTGTGAGGGCCAGGATAGGATGTTTTGCACACAAGGATGGTTTGTCATTTACTAATATCCTGACACAGACAGATCCTTACATGTAGTTTCTACGTAGGGACATTCCTCTTTAGGTAAGGGCTAGAAAGGTATTTACCCAACCCATTTTTATTTAATAAATGTTCTTGGATGAGAACATGAATACTGTGTGTCAGCTTCTCTTTTCTGACCCCTCACATTCTACACGACCTTTGGAAATCCCCTAGTTCTTGTTCCTGAAATTTTCCCTCCCACACACCCTCCTTCTCTCACTACCTATATAGTGTATAGATTGAAGGACATCCTTTGCTTTTTCACAATAATTAATTGCCATTGTTTTGCATACAACTATGTGGATTTCTATTGAATGTATGAAAGATATGGCGATTCAGTACCCTCCGCGCCACGAAGATGCTTTACAGTGATTTTCTTTGCTTATTAAAAAGGCATAAGATGAAGGCAGTCTATTAACCCTCATGTTTTTTCTGAGAGCCAGGACTAATGAGACTACTGCACGTATGTTTTCTGAAAGGTGGGTTGTGTCCATGGTAACCAGGAAGGAGAGGATGTTGCCTTTGATGTCAATACAATGTGTAGCTAAGGGATCAGCAATTATTGTATGTTCTAGTGAGCTTTACATGACTTAAATGTACATTGCTAACCGATGTTGAAGGAATCTGTGAAATGCCTTATATGAATTTCACTAATCCACATTTTCTTGATAAAACATCATGTTATGGTAACACGTGGGTGTGGCTACCACATAGGCCATAATAGCACATATATCTTTGCATTTTCAATGGTTTATTTTTTATTTGTATAAACTTATTGTGAAAAGCACATGTGAACCGGATCATTTTAAGGAAGGGCCCACACCTATGAAATAACATTTGACAACATACATTCACAAAAATACTATAACAGGAGAAGCAATCAATCATCTGCACCCTGCTCCATTGATGGATCTTCAAGTGATCTTTAAGTGATTAAGGTATTCAAGAACGAAGGGACATATAAAGAAATGTGATAACAAAGTGGGCAACCAATCAACAGAACATGGACAGGCTAATGGGGCATGAGAAATCAGAGAAGCCAGCAGGACATTTGATAAAGGGTAACTACCAACTAATTATGGAGAAAGATAAGAGAAATTCCCAGAGCAACAAGTCACGGCTCATTCATAATGTTTTTTTTTTGTTGCTCTGATACAGGTTTCTGAGAAGCCACCAATAAATGCAATTCCGTGTCACAATCACATGTCAATAAGTGATCTTGAGGATGTTAACACAATGAACCTAGAATGAGATTGAGATGTTATCAACACAGCAACCACTGACAACAGCACAGACAGACGCTAAAGGGTTTGATGTGTTGTTATTGCTGCCAAAATAGTGCCATACTAGAACGGTGCAGTTTTTTTGTGGCGATATTACCGCATGGAACCTGTGGGGACACCCCTGAAAACCCCATATTTTTTTAAAGGGACCGGGGGACACCCCCACAACCTCTGCTCCCATTCAAACTTAATATTGACCTAATCAATAATGTAACATATGCCGTTTCCCGACGACTATATATATGGCAACATTATTGGTGGGGATGATATCACATGATACCCATTAAAGGTAAATAGCTTATTGTGCTTGGGCCTTATTATGACTTTGGCGGTAGCCGTGCCGATAAATACCGGCACGGCTGCCGCCAGAGTCATTTTTGTTTCCGGCACCCGGCAATGGGGACTTACTGGAGCATTACAGCCCTGACTGTCCCTGTAATTCCCCATTGCCGGGTGCCGGAAAATATTACAACCCATTCCCATTTGACAAGATATGTGCACTGGTGCATTTGGGGACGTCCAAAAAACAAAATCAGCCACCCACATTCAACAAAACGGTATGACTTTATACATCATTAACTTTACTTTACATAAAGATATATAAGCATGTCCGATGCCAAGAGAAAGCATGTGTATTTAATGTGCTCCTTTACATGCCAAAACATTTAGAGAACATTCTGAATAAAGCCACGACCAGTGCCACCAACAATTTGACACCTCACCAGAACATTTTGTAATAGCGACAGTACATCGACAACATCTGGAAGGTTTTGCGTTGCCAAACATCTTTTTTGTAATCACAATTCTGCATTCTTCAATCACGCCCCGTATAGACGTTATGTGGTCATTTTACCTATTAGAGTAAAACCTGGCTTTTTGGATACCACGATCATCCACAGTGTTTAGAAAAGGAAACCCATGCATAGAATCATATTTTTCTACTTATTTGTGATAATTAAAGCATTTGGTAGCCCAGGGTTTTTTTCGATCTGGTCCACTGGCTGGTGCTTGCCAGACAGTGGAACACTAAGGATCTAACTTGCCCCCAGAACATCTGTAAAAACATAAAATATGTTAGGCAAACTGCATGAGGAAAAAACAAAAAAACAGGTTGAGCTACAGTCCTGAGCCAGTCTAGAGAGATGAACACACAAGGCCTTGACAGCTTGTTGGACTATTGAAGGGATCCCTCTTGGTTCTAAACAGATGCATCTCGATCAGTAATATTCCACAAACATTCATTCCCACAACATAATTCTCTCAGGAGGATAGCTCAGCGTCAACGTGCTCAACGTAGAAACAAGACGACGCAGAGTACCAAAGGTTCGATCCCTGGGTCCACGGTTAGAAACCTCTGGGTATTAAGCGCATTATAAATAACCTATCATATCATATCATATAACATATGATGTGACACCAAAACCATCCAAGTCCACATCCCATGTGGGTGGATCGAAAGGAGCACCCACAACTATACTGAAAGAAGGGTGCACTACTGAGTCAACTTGTGGAAAGGATCCTGCCCTAATTAATACGACTCCCATAACCAGTATTATAAGTCAAAACTTTCACATGGTGTTTTTATCAATTGTGTGCCTCTCCCACGCCTCCAGCATGCAGAAGCAATATGTATATGTGATAGGATGATAGCTCTGCTCTAGCACAGCCAAATGTGCCAGGCAGGGCAACACTGTCACCAGCCTGTTAAATGTGCACTATAAATAAGATTTTAACATCAGGCATGAGAGCATACCAAAAACAGAGGTGGGGCAGCTCCACTCTGCCAGGGCAGTTCTTATCACAAGCACCTACATGATTGTGGCTCCCACACCTCCAGCTGACACCCGGCGGTAATGCTCCATTTTGTGGACAAGCCTGCAGTGCCAGTGCAATTCCCCAACAGCCAGCTTTTTTACACTTCCTAGCATCCCGGGTACCAATGCGGCCACAGCCTGGCTTCAATGGCTGTGTGGTTACTGCTTCATCTCTGCTGGAAGTCAGATAGTGGCATAGGTGCAGTGGCATAGGGTGGTCCCCGTGCAATCCCACCCTATTCGGTTTACATTGATGCCGTGATGGGATGGTCCTTCCACAATAGTGGAACACGGAAGGCCTCTTCCAACCCCCACATTCAAGGTCTCTTGCAGGGTTGAGCCACGTCCACACTACTGCCTCCTTAGCTGTGGTCACAGATAGACAAGGCATAGCTCCAACTGGAGCTCATCACTTGAGTCACAGGACTCATTCTTTCCCACACCCTACCATCTCCTGGGCAATGCGTTGTATGTGCTGATCTGGTCGGAAACTGCTCTTGGATGTGCGTGTTTGCAGATTTACTGATGTATGGGTGTGCTCACCCCCCAGCACCATATTCCTCCTCACAACTACCATGAGGGGAACGAGTATTGTGACCATCTCCCAGACGCCACATCTGAACCATACCGCTGCCTGTTCCTCTGTCGATCTCATCCTGACATGGGTCCTGTTTGTAGTCAACAGTACAAGGAGTACTAATACACACCAACCATCCCCACAGATAGAACCTCTGGTGGGCTGCTGCATGGCCCATCCCTACATGGAAACAGAGCCACCAAAAGCAGTTATACCCAACCTCCCGGCCCCCCGGAGACCTGCCCACTCCACTGCCTTCTCTGAAATCCTTTGGCAACTGTCCCTCTTAGTCATTGCTGGCCAAAACCATCTACACCAGGCAGCTGGGGTTGGGATGGTGGCTGGCCCACTAAAATGTGGAGAATAAACAAACAATACAGATACAAACTAAATAAATATATTTGTATAAGCAAAACGTGGGGCAGAGTGTTTTATTAATAACAGTTTCACATTCCCCAATTGGAACTTGTGTGTGTGTGTGTTTAGTTATTGTTCCCACCACTAGCACCTTGTAAACCTCAGCACACAGGGCAACTATTAAAAAGAGAAAACAAAGCCAAGGTCAACAATGAAAGCAGACCCCTCTTCAAAGCCATTAAGAAGTTTTCCAACCCAGCTCCCAATGCCTGCCACTTCGCTATAGCGCCAAAACCTCCCCTCCAGCAAACAATCGGGTCTAAGCACTATTCCCCTCCTCCCCGTCCCTCCATGTCCACCTCCACCTCACACACAGCTTACTACTCATTTACGAACCCCTGTCTACAATAGAAACTTTGCAGAGGCACTCAGGGAATCTGTGACAACTACCTTCAACATACAACCAGCATTCACCATCCTAGGTGATTTCAACATCTGGTTTTACTCCCCTTCAAACCCTATGACGCGATCTCTCACAGACAACTTAGACACCTTCTATGTGACCTAATGCATCTGCATGCCCACCCACACTGGATGCCACACCCTTGATGGGGTCTGTAGTGTCACAAACCTCATATTCACACTGCCTCCATGCCCCCTAACATGGACAGATAATTCTGCAATCTTCTTTTAAGTACCACTCCCAACTGTGGCCCATGCCCAAAGCCATTCCCAGTAACCACCAACCTCCACACCTCTCACCCCAGTCTGGAACAAAATCGGTATCAGTCCGGATCTAGCCAACTCCCTCCTCAAATCACTCCCAGCACTATCCCTGCAGAAAGCTCCCCCCTCCATGAAACTCTTCAACCACTGGCTCTCTCATGCTGTCACACAGCTGACCCCAACAGAACAGCCCTCTCAGTGATCTGGCCCCACACCTGGGGGGTAGACCACCAACCTCAAATCACTAAAAACCCTCAAGCACTGTCTGGAACGGACCTGGAGAACCAACTCTACTGCAAAAAACAAAATCACCCTAGTAAGACTAACAAAGGCCTACAGATTGGAAATAAAAAAAAAAACAAGAAAGCATTCTATGGGAAAATAATCTTGGACTCTCGCAACTCAAGGAACTGCATAGAATAATTTCTGAATTCAATTCTCCAGGATGCTCTAACCCCCTCCACCCAACTCCCAATCCCTATGCAATGCCTTATCAGAAAACGTTCACAACATCGCTATCGAAACTCTGCTAACATCCATATATTGCAAATAATACTCTTGCCTATTACCCGCTGTGAGAAACCTGAGGGCTTTCTCACTTATGGACCCCAGGTATTCTTTGTTCAGGTGGCCAGGGCACGGTCATCGCCTTAGGAACCAGACCCTGGGGGTGGACCAGTGTGGGAGGATAAACTGAGCAGGAGGTCCTGGGGAACAGTTGGAGGAATGCCCTCGTGAGAGACGCAGTATTCCCCACGTTCTGACAAACTCCTACCCAACACTTGCTCCACCTATCAAGGTTGTTATGAATCCTATCCATTTACCCCTCCCCAATTCCCACAGGTACTAACATTAAAGGGAGGTATAGGAGAAGAAATGTATCCCTATACAACATCCCCACAGTCACTATGGAACATTACCATCTAAAATACATTCACCTACAACCACACATCTAACCTTTCACCCTGAAAAACACTTACAGAAGTTTCCCTCCAACATCAGGGAAAACTACAACTCCCATACTTCCTCCCCATTGCCTTCTTTCAAAACCACTGGGATGAGGAAGAAGAGGAGCAGAGCTATGAAGATTGCCCATAGGAATCAATGTACCATGGTTTCCTATGGGCAGTCTCCATCTTGTCCCATTAAGGAGGAAAGGTAGGGTCAGGCCTCCTTTTTCAACCACCCACACCTGACTCCAGTTAACACTCCCTGTCAGTATAAAAGGTGGAGCACTGAGAAACACACTTTGAGTGAGCTGGGGATGCAGTGTGGACAAGAGGAGCTGAAGAGTAGAGGAGAGTGCTGAAAGAACCCTGGAGAGTCTGGAAGGGAGTGGAGGGCCAATATGCTGATCTTTGACTCTGTCCACAGAAGTACTTGTTTCCCGTGGACATATGAAGGGATATCCCAGGTACCTGAGTGCCTGAGGGACAGGTGTGAAGACCCTGACCTCGACCCAGAGAGCTCCAGAGAAGATGTTCACCAGAGGCATGCTAACTTGGTGAGTCATGGCAAGAGAGAGGAAATCCTGGTGAGCGTGTGTGTGGCTAGAGCGGTAACCATCTGAGAAAGAACACAGAAATAAAAAGGTCCATGAAAGACATTATGGGACTTGAAGTTCCTTTTGAAAAGAAATTCAATTGAACTGTAAAATAAAGTACCAGAGTGGGTCCGGTAGAAAATGAAAGTACGCCAATTCGAAAGACTGTGTGCACTGTGTTTAGGCTTGAGGCCAAATGAGGGAATCCTAAGGGAATTGAGCTGTGATAATCTTTTGGGAACCAAACGGGTCCTTAATTGAACGAGGGAGACCCAGAAATGTTTTTGAAAGGGGTCTGAGCCCGAACGAGGTACATACAGAAATTGTGTTTGAAACAAGTCTGATCCTGCACGAGGGAGACCCAGAAAGTGTGTTTAAAGAGAGACATTATTTTGTTAAAGCCAAGGTTGAAGAGAACCTGAGAAGATTGTGCAAACTGTTGAATGTGCAAACTGTTGAATCTTAACAAATATTTGTTCTGTGTAAAAGCCCACGAGTACCATAAGGCATAGCAAACATTAAAAAATAAAGCAAGGGGAATGGAACCCTGAGAGAGTAAAGTGAAATGGTTTGAGCCCGAAAGAGGGGGATCAAGGAAAGAAATTGACAGTGAAAGACTTGGGCCTGGTGGAGGGGGCCTATTGAGATTTAAAATGCATTTTTCTTTGGAACTTTTGTGTTTGTGCTGAAATAGTTGGAACTTTCGTGTTTGTGCTGAAGAGCTTGAAACTTTTATGTTAGTGCTGCAAAATGCAGGGGATTGACCTCGACATGGGGAAATAGGAGATCTGAGAGGTCAAAGCCCCGAACTTTGAGACTAAGTACATGAATGCCAAGTAGTCTCTGGTGGGCCAAGCAAGCTACCCCAGGTGTACTTGCATAGCAGAATGTGCCCATACTTCAAGTGGTTATCCCCACCCATGTGTTAAACAACATGGGCAAGAATCTTTTGGTGCCATTCTGTCATCCTTTTATTTCCCACAGATTTTCTGTTTGTGTTACATTTCCCTATTTCCCTTGTATGTTATTAGAGTGAGGGCAGGCAATAGGTTTTCTAGTTTAATTGTCATTCTTTTGGACTAACAACGTACTAAGACTGTTTTCTTTTTATTTAGATGATAGAGTGGGTTCCCATTATTAGTGTTAGGGAAAGACAGGAGTTATTCCCACCCCAGTAAATAAAATTGGTGATTTGTATCTTTTTTGTCCTCATCCTTCTTGTGATACCATGTCTGACTCACCGCCATCACCCATTCACTGTCCAAACTCCCTTCCAATGCAAACCTTTCCCTCTTTCCCTCCAATCTCACACCGGGAGTTCCTCTTGCTCCTAGCACAAAGCTGCCCATCAGTCACCCCTGAAGACCCTTGCCCGCCCACCCTCCTCAAAACATCCTAGCCACAGCCTGTGCAGGCAGTATCACACGCTCAATCCTTAACCACTGCCAAATATCAGGAACCTTACCAGAATCCTTAAAATCCTTACATCAAACACCTCCTCAAAAAAACAAAAACCTACACTCGGCCAACTCCTCCCAGAGAACTACTGGCCCCTCTCCAAAACCCGCTTCTTGCCCAAACTCATGGACTGCGTAGCACACAAACAACTAGCCATTTCACTGAAGCCAACATCCTCCTTCACCATGTGCTCTAGCACCTTGAACCATCGCATGTGCTAGATGGAATTACCAATAATGATCTCAGATCCAAATAACAGTACAGACTCAAAGAATATGCCAAAGTATTACTTTATTATCAGCATACATCAAAGTAGGGTAATCTGGCGAACCACAAACTGTAGTCCTCTCACTCACACCTCAATTTAATTTTGATTACACAAGGGTTTTATATCTCAATGAACATCGGTTGTGGCATCATCCTATGTGGCAAACTGTAAAACATATTGAAGGGAGAGATTGGTTACAGGAACAAATATATACCTATATATCATATAAGTATTAGTAATATTAGTGTGGATGCCCCTTATCTTGTGGTCACGCCTTGAACCACCTCTAAATATGTGTAATACAGATCATAGCAGAATAACAGCAGCCTGTGCAACCTTGCATACCATGCTGCTACAAAGCCCCTCTGATTGGTTGGCATTCTCTCCCAACCTTGGACTTTTCAGCTCGTTAGCAGCAAGTAAACAAAACGAAACTCAGGTGCAGAGAGCAACATCAGACTACTACCCACTTGGCCAATTAGTCCAGCATCTCTTATCGGTCAGGCGCCAAGCCAATGCTTCTTCTTTATAGTTGACCTTGTAGCCTGCTCTGTGTTCTGGGACCTGTGAGGGACTGTAGGTGCACCGTTATCTTCATCTGAAGCTTAATGCATAGCCCTTGTTTTCTACTTCTGAGTCACGTGTGAGGAGACCACAATTGTGTCCATTTTGACTTTTTTATTTACTGCTATTTGATGTAATTATGCTGGGTGTCATTACTCTTCTTGGCCTCTGGACACTTGCTCACTCCAACTTGCATAGGCTTTTCACATCTTTAATTGTCCAATACTTTGTGCTTGTAGATGTTTTCTTCGTGTTTAATCAAAGAGAAATATTTATTAGGTGCATGGCCCATCCTCACAACTCCCTTTGTGCCCTGATGTGACATCCTTGATCCTAGTCCAATAGAGTCCTCTGTGTTCCTCACACAAAGCTGTTTTTCCAGCACCTTCTGACTCTGCAGCCCTGGTCTGTCTCTGCAGTAGTTTGATTGGTTTCAACAACTTTTTCTCATGGCCGCCTTAGCCATGTTATGTTTTCTTCTGCAGCAAGCTACCTTGGGTTTCTGAGTATACACATTAACCTAATCTCGCCTCATTATTTCTTTGGTGCATAAGATTTCTTGGTCTTTGATTACATGTTTCTCTTATTACTTAAATTAAATATTTATCCTTTAAGTATTTGCATATTGTTTCAGTACGTCTCTGTCTTTATTTCATGACAATACTCTGCCCTTGTCCAATTTCACGTATAGCTCTTCAATGTCCAATGGTGTTTGCAGACATCCTTCCCCCCTTCAGTGCAGGGGTATATTCGATATGGTTGTCTGAATGCATATCGTCTCTTATACACTTAATGTGGTATTGGTACAATACCTGGTATTCCCCATAGGGCTCTTCTACTGCTGTTCCAATATGATGGAGCTGAGGCGGAGGTAGCTAGGGATGCCATGTCCACCTGCTCCTCTATAACCCTTCCCAATATGGCTACCAACCGCTATGAGGAAGTAGTGTGAATTTGGGATGACCTAAAAACCAAGTACAGAAGGATGTGCTGGCTGTACTCATTCTCCTTTACCTTTCAGCCGCCTTCGATACCACTGGCCACACCATTCTCCTAGACAGGCTACCCTCTTTAGGAATCAAAGACACTGCCCTCAATTGGATCTCCTCTTTCATCTCTAATCGCTCACAAATCATGCTCCTCCACCATTTCACCTCTACATCCCGATGATTACCAAAAGGGGTCCCAAAGGGAACATCCCCATCTCTTCTCCTTTTCAACATCTATCTGAACCTTCTCGCTGCAGTCATACGCTCCCATAATCTCACCTGCTACAACTACACAGACCATCCTTAAAATCCAAAATCTCCAGGTTGTAACCGTTCAGATCTGTCATCATGCCTCTCGAATATTGACTACTGGATGATGACTAACCACCTCATCCTCAATCCTGGGGAAACTGAAATCCTAGTCTGCAGGAAAACAGTGCTCCTTCCCCAAAGTTTTCCCTCACTTGCTAGCCTCCCCCCCAGCAACCCTCGTGAAATACCTTGGATGCACACTAGAAGCAGATGTATCCCTCAACCCAACACATCAACTCATTATCCAGAACATGTTTTTTCCATCTTTGCATCCTCAGGTGTATGTTCCCATACCCTCACAATTTCTCTGCTATCATCCTCTTCCTCTTATACTATGCAAACTGCTTTTATCTAGGTGCATCAGCGTTTCAGCTAAGGAAAATGCAAAACAACCAAAATGCTGCAGCTCAACTGCTGATTAGCCTCCCTCCCAGAGAACACCTCAAACCTACACTGAGTCCTTCATTGGCTCTCTATTGGTCAATGCACTACCTTTTAAAGCCATGTGCATCATTAGCTGTGCCATCCACAACACTGTCTAGGAATTCCTCCAAGACACATTCATTTGCAACCTCCCCTCAAGGATACTCGGATCCGACACAGGACCTCTCCTAGTTGTCCCATACTACAACTGCACCTGACTGAGTGGATACTCCTACATCCAAGCGCTGATTTTCTGGAACCCTCTGCCCCTGCACATCTGCAATATTGATAATCACCTGGCATTCAGAAAAGCCCTAAAAACCTGGCTCTTCCCTTGCTCCTCTTGAAACCTTTGTGTACTCTATACTATTGGTACGTGCAAAGAAACACTGGCGCAAACCCGAAAACACACCTATCCACCAAACCTCCCTGGATTCTGGCAGCCTTTGCAATGGTACACATGATAAATTCAGACTCCACAACCCACACCCCGAGACGATCGTACATCCCTCCTCCATCCTTCCGAGCCCCTCTCGCACTGCTCAGGCTCTCAATCTATGGAAACCAGAACTGGTGAGACCAGCCAATCGCATTGGACCTAGGAAAATGCCATTGAAGATGAACTCCATCTGAGTTTAAGATATGTATACCTTGAACCACATCTGTGGACACAGGTCCCAGGCATGGACACCCATCCATGCACTATAGAATGCAGTTATGGCTAATCAAATCCAGGCTAGCAGCTCGCATAGCCGTCCACACTGAAACCCCTGAGGTACCTCAACACCTCTGCCATGACTATACAGTGACAGCCTAAGACAAGTGTCGGTCTTGCTGGGCACACATTGAATCTCTGGTGCGAGTACTCTATCTTTAACCACCAACAGCACCCGCCCACATGCCTGACCTCCTGGCTGCTTACTGGAGCTTAGCCAGCCCACCTAAATCCTAACCTGGCAAAATGCACATACACCTAAATAATTAACTCTTAGAATCTCACACACATTGACTTTGGTCCCTGAGGGCGTTCCAATCACAAAGCACATTGAGAACATACAAATGACGAAAGGTTGCTATATAAATGACCAATACAATACCGTGGTGATCAGAGTACACTGCCTTTCTGAGGGAAATATTCCCTTAGTAATGCAAGGTTGGTACCAATAGTGATACATATATTAGGTTACAATAATCTTCAGCATGCCTAATTGACTGACTATAATTGTAGTTGCCAATTGCATTGACTTGTGGCTAGTGGTAAGGCACTGGATTATGTTTTTTTTTTTTTTATTTGAATTTTATTGGGTTTTTACATCAAAAGTGAACAGTCAGGTGAATGCATAACTGAGCAAACTTGGTGATATCACAAGATCATCGTGATCTACTTCAATAGCAAGCCGATAGTAACATAAATGTCCACTCTCGATGGATGTATAGTGCAAACCCCCACATCCCCCCATGTCCAATCTCTGACGACTTCCGAATATCGGCGTTAACTGTAATTGTCTTAAGTGGCGGTGTGACGTTGATCTCTGTCGGTGTCATAGGTTCTATGCGAAGGTTGTGACAGGGATGGCTATTAAGCAGTACGTAGATCGCTATTCGGTTTACAGATATGGGCCGTTGAGTGGTGTTATGGTTAGAGCTGTGAGTCGGTAGCGACCGTACTTGAAATATATTGTTCAGTGAAGTCCATCCAGGCTTCCTCCTGCTGGGCGGCCTTGTCATGGAGGGCCGCGGTTATTTTCTCCATTGTGTATATATTTATAGCGATTTGCAGCCAGTCTTTTTTGTCAGGTAGGCGCGGGGACTTCCATTTGATGACTAGGGCAGCTCTTGCCGCCAACAGGAGGGGAGATATCAATCCTTTTACGCGTACCACTCTGTCTTCTTCTTCAAGGCTAAATAAGGTTAGGAGAGGGGATAGGACTCTTTCTATGCCATCCAATTGCTTAATCCATCCCAGGACCTCTTGCCCATAGATGCGTACCCTGGGGCACTCCACCACATATGCCAGTAATCAGCGTCCATATTGCAGTGTCTCCAGCATTTTGGGCTAGATGTTTGGAACATTTTCGAGAGTCTGCAAGGATCATACTGCCAGCGATGGAGCAGTTTCAGAGCATGTAATTTGTACTGGGTGGCGATTGATACTTTGGCTGGTGTTTCGCAGATTTTGTCCCAGGTGTGTTGTTCAAATTCTCTGTTAAAGTTCTTTTCCCATCGCTCTTTGAGGCAAAGACTTGGAGTTTGATCTTTGGTGATGAGGGCCTTGTACATGTTCGCTATTAAACCTTTCGATGAGTTGGTCGTGTCCATTATCGATTCGAACAGTGTCAGCTCTCGTTGTGTGGTTTCCTTCCATTCCTTCCTTGACATGACCCCTTTTAATCGTAGATACAAGAAGATTGGGATTGGATGGATTTGAAGGGCCTCCTCCAGTTCTGAGATCGAGATGAAGTTCCCGTTTCTCCACAGTTGGCCTACTCTCTCCAGGCCGGCATCAAACCAGGTCTGGTATCTGGCGTGTTCAGGGATTTCCTCTTGGATCCCGGGGGACCAGAGATGACTTGGTGGAGAAGGCCATGTCGTGATTCCGGTCATCCCTTTCCCTTTCCTCCAGATGTTCCACATGGTGCCTAGTATTGGGTGGTCACGTAAGCATTTCGTGAGTTTTGCTCTGGGCACCCATAGCCACTCCGCAAGGGTAACATGTAGTAGGACATCATTATCTAGTTGGACCCATTGGAGGTCCTTTCTATTGCGCAGGTGTAGGATCAGGATCTTAAAATTGGTCACCTGGTAATATCGTTCGATGTCCGGGAGGCCCACTCTGCCCATCTCCTTCGGGAGTATCAGGATATCATATGGTATCCGGGGTTTCTTTCCGTCCCACAAGAATTCCAGTATGGCTTTCTTGGTCTGTTTGAAGAAGTGGTCCGGGATTGCGATGGGGAGGACTTGGAAGGGATATAGGAAGCGTGGGAGGGTCACCATCTTAATTGCGTTCAAGCTCCGTTTTGAGAGCGCTTAGGAGTTGCGGGAAGTTTGCCTCTTAGAGTTGAGTTAGATATCTTATTAAGTTGATGCCCAGGTATCGTAATGTGGGGCCTCCGACAATCAGCCCAAGGCGTTCAAAATCATGTTGCTGCTCCGGGGATGGGTCATGGAGCGGGAAGAGAGTGGATTTGGATTTATTTATCTTAAAGCCGGAGAGTGTCCCATATTCTTCAATGAGGCGTATCGCCTTTGGGATTGACGAGAGTGGGTTTACCACGTGGAGCAAGATGTCGTCTGCATACAAGGCTAGTTTGTATTCTCTGCCATTCAGCTGCATTCCTTCAACGGCGGTGCCCCCTCGGACGGCTCGGCCAGGGGTTCTAGTGAGAGAGCAAAGAGAATCGCAGAGAGGGGACAGCCTTGTCTCGTTCCTCTCCTGAGAGGAAACCAGAGGGAGTACTGGGCGTTCACCGCTACAGCGGCTCTTGGAGCTGTGTAGACTGCCTTGATTGCTCATCGGAGAATGGGTCCTAGGCCTATTTTTTCCAGCGTGGCCTCTAAGAAGTGCCATTCGACTCTGTCGAACGCTTTCTCTGCATCGATCGAAAACAGTGCTGGTGCATTTGGTAGGTTTCTGGCCTCGTGTATGAGGTAGAGGGTCTTGCGGGTGAAGTCTGCGCCTTGTCTACCTAGGATGAAGCCTACTTGATCGTTGTGAATTATTGTGGGCATGTGTGCCTCAAGCCTCGCAGTGAGAACCCTCGTGTAGATCTTGGCATCAATATTCAGGAGTGATATCGGGCGGTAGGGGGCGCATTGCTTGGGGTCCTTTCCTTCTTTGGGGATCACCGTTATCAGGGCTTCAGAGAAGGAGTCGGGTGCCACACCAGTGCTGAGGCTGTTGTTAAAGAGGACCATCAGAAACGGGAGGAGTGCATTCTGGAAAGTATTGTAGCACCCTACGTTGTATCCATCGTTCCCCGGTGCTTTCCCCATCGGAAGTCTTTTAATTGCGTCTGTTATTTCTTCTCCCGTGATAGGGGTTTCCATGGCTTGCGTTGTTTCCAATGGGAGGGTCGGCATGGCTACTTTGGTTAGATAGTCTGTTATCGCCTCTGGGTACGGTGTATCTTGTGAAGTGTAAAGTCTCTTATAGAAATTGCCAAAGGATTCAGGGATACTGGGGGGACGATGATCTGGGGGGCATCTGTATCGTGCACTGTTGGAACCCATCGTTCACGGCGTTGGCCTCGGAGTCTTGCAGCGAGTAACACGCCTGCTTTGTTCCCATGCTCGTAGTGCTTTTGCTTCAGGCATTGAAGTCTGTGAATAATACTATTTGTTTCCAGCTGCCGTAGTTCTTTTGGAGTTGGCTTGTTCGATCTTCTGTGGTCTTCCGGGGTCCGCCGATTGAGCTGCGAGATCAAGTTGGGTGATTTCCTTTCGCAATCTGTTTTCTATGAGCAGGCCTCCTCGTTTTTTTGCTGCTCCCTCCATAATGAGAAGTCCACTCAATGTGGCTTTACCTGCCTCCCATACTGTGTTGATGGGAGTTTCACCTACGTTGTTTTGCTTGAAGTATTGAGTGATGTCCAACTCCAGCTGCTCTCGAAAAACTGTGTCCTTGAAAAGCGTTTCGTTAGATCGCCATTTGGAACTCCGCCGAGGGAGAGCGATCTGATCTGTAGTGACCACCACCATATCATGGTCCGACCAAGTAATGGGCGATATGGTAGCTGTCGTCATTTCTGAGGCTATTGCTGCGGTTATGTAAATGTAGTCAATTCTAGAGAATGTAGCGTGAGGCATGGAGTAGAAGGTGAAGGCTGTTCGAGTTGGATTCATGCATCTCCAGGCATCCGTGAGATTGTAGGCGTTCATCATATCTACAATCCGGGTGTGTCCGGTGCCCTGTGAAGGGGTTGTGGACGGGGTGCCTGCTTGTCTGTCCATAACCGGGTCCATCCACGTGTTGAGGTCACCTCCTATTATTACTTCACCCTCTGCCTCATTCATGACCTTGGAGATTGCCTGTTGAAGGAACCGGGACTGTCCGGTATTAGGCGCGTATATAGACATGAGTGTGATGTTGGTGTCGTGTATCTTGCCAACTAGCACCACCGTCCTACAGCTCACATCTGACCAGGACCTCAGGAGCTCAAATCAAATTGATTTACTGATGAGAACACCAACCCCGGCTTTTTTAAGCGGGCCAGAGCCCCAATATTCAGTGCCCCATTTGGGGTGGAGTACCCTCCTCTCCTCTCCTTTACTATATCGCATTTCTTGCAGAAAGAGTATGTCTAGATTGGCCCTCTTGAACTCTCGGGAAACTAGCGATCTTTTGGTAGGGGAATTTAGCACCTTAACATTTAGCGTGCCGATTCTGAGTGTGCCATGCCTGTCACCTGATTTGTCATGTCCACCAATGAGTGGTGAGTCTTGTGAGTTTGTTGATCACACCGCCTGTGTACGTGTCACAAATCGCCGCAGAGGAAGTCTTTTGATGGTTGTCCCACATCCAATGGGACTTCAGAAGGTTTTCGATTCCCACCCCCCTGCCCCTTTCCGGGCATTGGACTCAATAGCCGTTGTCGGCAGTTCCAATTTCCGGCACAACATTTCCCCTACAAGGAACTGCAACTTGGATTGATGGCGTCCGAGGCGAGCCAGGTGCTTGCAACTGGCCTACTATCGGACCACCCGTGAGGGTCGTAACCACGTGACCCGCAGCACGAGTGTCATCTCACTAACAGTTTGAGCCCCCCCATTCTTAAAATGTCAACTTGAATTACAACTTAACACACAACAACAACTATTATCACTTAGTAATGAATGTAGTAATACATGCGGTTTTGGGTTCTCTTGCGGCCAGTCGATCCTCCGCCCCGGGTCTGGAGACAAATTCATCACGGGCCGGTTCTGGTGGCTGTGATGTGCCGGTTTCCAATGTGACGGAGGGACTCCGAGACCATGATTCCTCAATAGGCCACGCCGGGTCGGATGATACGTGCCTGCCACTTCATTCGGCATTTTCCGGCGTGTCGTTGGGTCATCTATATTTTCTAGCTCCTTTGACCTTCTTCCTTCTCGGGCCTCGGGGTCCCCGCTGCGCTGCCTCTCATGATGATTCGTCTTGTGATCTCTTTTTGGGGCCGGTGCCGAGGATATCCGCGATGCAATCACAAATCTCTTCTTCGGAGCGGAGTATTATCTTCCTGCTGCCATGTTCGTACGTTAGGGAGAAGGGATAACCCCATCTATATCTCGTGCCTTGGTCTTTGAGCCATCTGGTTAGCGGGCCACACAGGCGACGCATGGCTAAGGTGAGTGAGGATAGGTCCTGGAAGATGGTTATTTGGGCTCCACCAAGGGTCAGGGTGTCGCCTGATCTGGCTTTAGTGAGAATCCTCATTCTGTCTTGATATCTATGAAACCTGGCAAGGACCGATCTCGGTCCTCCTGGTGGGCCTCCCGCTCTGTGTATTCTTTCGATTGTGGGTTTGTCGATATTCTCATCTGCGGTTAGGATTCTAATGATGTCATGTATCGTGTGTTTGATGTCCTCCTCTGTTTCCCCCTCCCGTTCTGGAATCCCAAAAAATCGCAGGTTGTTACACCTCTCCCTGTTTTCTAAATCGTCTATCTTCAGCCGGATGTCTTCTTCTCGTTTCTCTATATTGCGCATGCAGAGGTCCAGCTGGGTTTCCAGTGTGTCAATTGAGGCTTGGTTGTTCGTGACACTTTCGAGTCTCTCCTCAATATTGTCCACCCTCTGGGTCATTTTGTCGATCTTGCCACCCAAGTTGGCGACCATGTTTCTGATTTCACTGAGGAGGGCGCGTATGTCCACTTTGGTAGCCGCTGCCTCTGTTTCAGAGGGATCCGCTGTAGGCGTATTTGGCTAGTATGGATTTGGTGCTCATGCAGTGTGTAGGTGCGAGGAGGCACTCACCCCTGGAGCGGGGGCACTACCCTCAACACCAAGTCAATGAGCCAGTACTGGAGTGTGTTTTAGGGCAATCTCCGGAGAGTCCTGGGTACCGAGAGTCCAGCGTTGGGAGGAGGCACACGCCCTGGGGTCATGGGCTCTACCCTCCGGATGCGTCACCTTGTGTTCAGTTCAGTTCCATGCAGACCTCAGGTTGAGTGCGGGTTCCACAATGTGCCGGAGTGAATGCGGATTGACTTGTGGGCCTTGTTGGGGTTGCGTGGAGGGGGGTCCGTGATCGGGTAGCTTGGGTCCCAGGAGTGTCTCTTGGAAGGCATACAGAGGAGGGCACACGCCCCACGAGTGGGGGCCTAACCCTCTGTGGCGGGTTCAGTGCTGGGAGTTTGGAGGACGAGTTGAATAGGGGAGGTCTAGCTGGCGCCCAACTCCAGATCCAATGGCCAGAGGCGTTGGGTGTGAACTTCCTGGTCCGGGTTTGCGTTACCTGTCTTGCCCGGTCGAAGGAATGGGGCTGGTGACACCGTACAGAGTCCGACGAGGGGTGAGACTGGGGTTACGCCACACACTCTCTCTCGTGAGGGGCCACTGTGCATGGGCGTAAGGTCAAGGTTGAGCAGGCCTCTCGGGGAGCAGGTACAGCGTTTGTAATGGGCTAGTGCGTCGATGGATGGGGAGGGGAGCACTCACTCTTATGAACGATGGGCCTCAGGCGGTGCCGGGCACAATGGAGTTGCCGCGTGGATCGCAGAACGGGAAGGGCCACCTCCTCCTCTGGGGTCGGGGGGTCTCCTCGCTCCACAAGGGCCTGGGGGCTGCGCAGTGAGGCGGGAACTGCCTTGGGGACCCGCTGCGCGACTCCGTGGGTCCGCGGGAAAGCAGAGGGCGGAAGCCAGCAGGCCCGGGCTTCGCAAGTCCTAGTGTCCCGTCGTGAAGTCGTGCTGAGGTCTGGAGAGAGAGGCGCGATCCCGGAGGCTGTACTCGGGATACAGAACTCCGATTTTCACCAGATTTTCACTCAGCATGTGGGGGTCCGGTTCCCCCATCCCGTGTATCCTTCGTTATGCGGTGTGGGGGCCAAACGTGGGGGCTCAAGCCACTTTTGAGGGTCGCAGGTCAGAGCTCACACGGAGGAAGACCGCATCCGTGCGCCCCCTGGCGGCCAGTGCACTGGATTTTTATCACATTGAAAGCATAATAAGTGCTGAATGGGGTATATATAAACTATATGATTCCTGTGCAGAACTTACCATATACTCTATATGGTAAATAAGCAATGAGCTCCTAACTGACTCATAATTATTATTATTATTATTTTTAAAGAAAATAGTATTTAAAATAACACAATATTTTAATGTGACCTCTACCCAATTATTATTCTCCACAGAAATGGTTTGAAAATGTGGGAGATCGCAAGTTCGGAAGTGAAACATTTACATGGGGGAGTACCTTTCAGAACTACATTTTCTAGATATCTTTTCCAAGCAACATTGTGTCAAGTGTCAAACCAGGAAGCTACATCATATGGTTAGTTGTGTGTTCCTGTTAGTGGGTGTGTCACAACGTTCGGATCGAGTTGTGATTTCCTTTAGTTTACCAGTCCGGAGGCAAAAATGAATGTGGTATGCTACATACACAATACACAGAGGGCCTGATTCACAGATTGTTTTTCAATGAGTTTCCACCATTATAAAACGCGTCTCTGCCTCAGTTTTGGAGTGACACACCACCTATTTACAAACCTAAATATCCACAAATGCTTAGTATTAATGCTGTTTGCAAACAGAGAAATTGACTAAAAACCAGAAATCACTAGTGATACAGTCCCTGTGTTATGTCTTTGATGTTGAATCATGTTCATTGGTGTTAGATATTTACTTGTTGTCTTCTGTTTTGAAGTCATCCCTGAAGAGTATGCTCAGCCTGTACATATGCAAAATAAACATGTTTTTTTATTTTTTTTTTATTAGTGTGGCCTGTAATGCCTGCTGCATCATGATAATAAGCCCACAGAACATCTGTTAGATTGCCACTCAATTTATTTTAATAGCTAACACAGTGTTTTGTTTTTTTATATTCATTGAACTATTTATGTTTATGTATAAACAATAGCCATCTTGAGTTTGAACTTGTGTTGACCTGTTTGTTATGGTTAGTGGTGCATATGAATTATCCTGAGAAGTAATGATCTGCAAAACCTACAAGTCCTGTAATAACAACAGTGAAGGCCAGGAAGATATCTCAGGGGCAGCGTGTTTGTTTTGGAAGCAAAAAGGTGCAGAGCAGCACGGGTTTGAATCCTGGTCCTGTGCTTAGCTACTGGTTACCGGCATTAAGCGCGTAATAAAAGGTGAATCAATTAATCAATCAGCGATAAGTAGATCCACAGCTATTACGTCATTCAGTGGTCCACATGGTCTATGCCAGCTAAAGTCAATAAGTTTGTTTCACTGTTAGCTATTCTACAAAGTCCCCTGCCCAGGTCACTTAAACCTTCCAAATCTCTACTCTACATACACAGATGTGTATGTCCAATTGTTTAAAAACACAATAACAACAAGGGCAGTGGTACTAAGACTTTACCTTTTCAGGTGTGAAACTTGTGAACAGCTGCTACCACTCACTGATTCACAATAGCATCTTTTGAGGTTTGTACATTAGTCCTGCCCAGAAAGGCCACCATCGTTGACTACAGATGAACGCATTACACAGAGTTCTTCCAAGCTGATAAGGTGGTACTAGCATCCATGGATGCTAACAATTGCCCCCTTTTAGCCATTCAGAATGTTAAGAGTGCATCCAAGAACCATGGGTATTGACTTACCTTCAAATAGTTATCTTTTATTTTGTATTTGTAATGTTGCGTTCATGGTAAACATAATACCTTACACAGCATTAAAAAACACATTTATACATTTCAACTTGTATGCAATTAAGAAAAGAAAGAAGCACAACTAAAAGATTTTCATATTCAAATATACAATACAAGAATTAAACAATATTCTGCAAAGCTTATAAAAGTGATAAGATAAAATCACTTATAAAACAGCACTTAAAAGAACTTCACCTTGTTTAAAAACACTAGACAATTCATCACAAATATGAGTTAAAAACTTCACCATAGCTAAAAGCAATGAAATATGAGATGCAGTCATTTGGCTATTCCAGAGCCAACGTCCAGTAACCTCTGAGGTTGAATTTGCATATGGTTCAAAGAACTGTATCCTGTTCTTCAGCATTGCTGGGCACTCAATTACAAGATGGTAAAGTGACTCTGGTCTACAAGTTGTTAATCCTTAGGACTTTTTTAATTGAGGCCCTAAAACGTATAACGTTGGAAGACAGTTGAGTCTACATTTTAAATACCATTGACGAGCACTTGAAGATGTACATTTATTGAAGTACAATCTCAATTGTGTACATGGTGCACATAACAAACCTTCATTTTTATCTTGATTCAGCCTCTGAAGGTCATCAATATCCCACATCTCATCCCATTGTTCTATCCCGTTTTTCAAGGCCCATTGAGAGACAGTGGGCCTCATTCCGAGGTCGGCGGTAACCCGCTGGTGCCACTGACAAGTTGCTGCCAACCCGGAAAGACTGAATCTGCCGCCTGACTTCCGAGCGCCACTGAGACATTACAAGTCCTGGTGGTGCCGGATGTCAGGTGGCAGATTCAGTAACTCCCCATTTCTGTGGAGTCCCATGGGACTCCATGGGAGTGGGGAGACGGAAGCACTGGAAGCTTTGCTAACGGTGATGCTGCTTCTGTGAAAAGTCTGTCTGCAGGGGCCACTGTGCCCAGCAGATCTGACCCTGCCACGTGAAACAGCCCTGCAGCTTTCCAGCACCCCTGCTTCTGGACTGCCACACTCAGAATGAGTATCCTTAAGGTCCATCGAAGTCATGAAATGAACACTTCCTTTGCTAAAATGTCATACAAAGTTATTCAAATTCATAGTCTTCATGCACATGTTTTAAAATTCTGACCAATCGGTCTGAAGCAGCCCAGACGGTAGAGCCCACCAGCGTTTATCCGGCAACACTGGACCTAACAGCTACTGATTACGGAGACATTATTAACAATTCCCTACAGCCTCTGTGCTACAAACTCAATGGGACAGTGGCTAGATGTGTAAAGGGCCCCTTACATTCACATGAAACTGAACCAACAGGTCAGATTTGCTCTAAGTGTGCAAGACCATACCAGCATTGAGAGTCCTATCTTCTGCTGACTTCAGCGTTGTGCAACCAGTGAAGATGGATAAGGGCAACTTTGAAGAAAGTACACTGTGTGTCCCCTGAGGTGACAGCGCTCATATGAGCCCACCAGAACCCTATCTGGAATATAGGATATGTGGTGGACTGTCCAACACAAGTGATCGCCCATCAGCAAAAGACTACCAACCAAATTGAAACTCCTGTCTCCAACAAGGTGGTGGGGGAAAGGGCGATTGTTCTGGATGATGATGTGGGATGGGCCTGGTTTAGGACATTTCTTATGCAGCAACTTGAGGTGCCACAGTGCATTTTAAACATAGCCAGGGGTCATGCCCACTTGTTGGATGATAATGGTTCACTTCCCCAACTTAACAAATTTGATGTGGTATATCTTCAAGAAATGTGGCTCACAACCAAGATCCACATAGAAGGTTTTGTTCTCTTTCAACAAATGGTGGCTAAGGACCCAAGAGGATGCCCCTGTTGCGGCCTAATAATAGGCATCAACCAAGGGGTCATTTGATGAATGTAAAATTGATCTTGAGCTCTCCTAATGGTTTCACCATAGAGGCAGTGATGAAACGGGTAGGGGACCAAATGGTAGTGCTGCTGATCAACATCTACGCCCCGCTAGATGGTGAGAACCTGGATGAGATCCACAAGACTATTGATCAAATCTGCTAGGACTGGGAACCAGCGGGAGACTGGGAATTTATTTTCCTGGGGGTGACTTAAACGCTGGGTGTAGAGATAGAGAAGATAGTCCGCCATATAGATGTGTCAAGCTGGTCAGCACAATTGAGAACCCGAGGGGTAACAAAAAAGAGAATCAGTGGATCGACATGTTAAGAGAATGGGGGATGCTGAAATATAATGGACGGACCCGGGGTGATATTCCGGGACAGAGTACCTGGTCCATGGGTAAGAAACAAGCAACTCTGGACTATTTATTTTGGCACCAATGCCTGCTCTGAAAGGGTGCAGGGAATGGAAGCCAGAGGGACGCAGTTCAGTGACCATCAAATGTTGATTGAATCTATTGCATTACAACTGACTCGAAGGCTAAAGGTGGGGTGTACAGGAGGTGGTGATAAACCATATGGGGGAAACAGGATCAGCTGGACACCCAAAAACATCTCCAAGGCATCTAGACACATACATATGTATCTAGAATAGGAAACAAATTGCTGGGAAGGGTGGTCAGTTGGTCAATTTGGAGTATGGTTAGAAGTTCTGTCGGTTGAAACAGGGATGGTGAGGGCTAAGTAGGAGACCATACAGGAAGGAAAATAGGGTAACATTTTTGACATCGAAATACGGGACGTCAAAAGGAGGATGCGTCGAAAATTGAGGAAAGTTAGAGAAGTGGAACAATCTATTCTTACTCTTGAGACCAAAACCAGGAAAATGAAAAAGACAATATAAGTACTGGTTGAACATGAGAAGGCACTCAGCATTAAACAGCCGTTCACAGCAGATGTTTGCTACACTTTGTAGTGGAAATACGAAGACCATCTGACAAATACTGGCAAAGGCCACAGGAGAAACTAGAGGTAGCATGATCAAGCCTATCCCGGGGGAGTAAATGCGTAGAGTTTATTTGGGCTAACTTTGTGGCTAACGTAGAGCAGGAGACAAAGGAAGGTGATTTGGGGAGATGGCCTCTTGCCCTATAACTTGATGACATCTACTTAGCAATATTAAAACTAAAGGGTTTGCGGGCAAAAGGGCCAAAGAGATTATTAAATGCCATATTGAAAGCCGACCCCAAAGCGTGGGCATTGGTTTTGAACATTCTTTTTGAGATGGTGTGTGAAGGTGTTGTACCCGACTTATGGTTGAAGGCAATCCTCTTGCCAATCTACAAAAAGGGAGACAGGGAGAATCTGAAAAACTATAGATTAATATCCCTGCTAGATGTAACAGTTAAACAGTTTTCTGGCCTTGTGCTCCAAGCCCTACAGGGCTGGGCAAAGGAAAATAACATCTTGGATTACACTCACACTGGTTTCTGCCTGGGGTCTGCAACCACACACAATATATGACTGCTTGACGGCCTTATCAGGGGATCTAAAATTAAGGGTAATCTCGCGCTATATTTGATCTAGGTGGATTTCAGTGCGGCTTATGATACCGTCATTTGCGAACACCTGTGGCTAAAGTTGAGAAAATGGGGCTGCACAGAATGGCTACTGGGAATACTGATCCTATCACACACAAGGAACAGTGTACAAGTACGCTTGAATAGTATGGGAGATTTTTCCACCCTGGCAGAAGTAAACTGGGGTGTTAGACAAGGGTGTAAATTGGCTTGCTGGTCTGCCTGTATCTGGCTGACCTCTCTGCTAAGATGTGGGGAGTATGTGTTGCACTGTTAAGATCTGTTCAAACCACATGGCTAGCCTGCTGTACGTAGACAACCTTGTCTTGCTCGACCGCACAATAAGAGGTGTGAAAAACAAATTGAGGACACTACTGGAATACGCCAAGCAGAATTATTTAGTTATCAATATGGGCAAGACTAAGATGATGGTCAGGGGATAGCTAGGTTGGGTCTGCAGATAGACACACACAAGTTGGAGTATGTCAACAGTTACCCCTACCTGGGTATGGACTTAATCTGCAGATGGTGGGCACAGAGTTACTGTTGAGAGTAAAAAGAGAAAGGCTTGACAATTAACATGTTTGATCTACACATTTTCTAAAGAAACAGCATGGTGCTCGTTGGATGGATCAAAAGGGCATACTGTACATGAAAGCTAGAAATAAACCAATGTGCATGTTGTTGAATCTAATGGGATCAAAGTATGAAAGGGAAAGCAACCATGATTATGTCACCTTGAATGAGATATGCTTTTCAAACACAGATTGGTCCCCTCATTTCGCAGGAGGAGAGGAACCATCCCCGAGGTACTAAAAACACAGATACAAAAATAAAAGTGAAACAGTGGGACTGGGTGGGAATCTTCGTACACCTAGAAAAGCTGCACAACTTTAAATATGTATGGGGGATAGTCCATTGCTATTTTCAGACCTAAAAATACCTCTTGAAGTACCCCAGTCTGGCAGTTGGAATGTTCATTCTGAAACTACAGACAAACCAGTTGCCATTGCTCGCACTGCAGCGAGCACAAGCCAAACTATTGACTGACCAGAGAATCTGCTATATCTGTGGGTTAAAAGAGCACAAGGAAACACCCAGACTTGTGTTGACATTGTATCCCAGATGGGAACCCACTTATATGACTAGGCTGGGGGAGTTTGTAGGAAGCTATGATGCGATCAAAAACAATGAATTCTGGTGTTGTTTGAACACTGACTTTGAATCTGCGCACATGGCTTTGTTTTCTGTCTGGCAAGTGATCTCAGTGTGTCTGATTAAGACGATATTGTTTCATAACTACAGACTGAAAGAGAGAACTTAATGATAACTTTAATAAGTGTTCGCTCACACCCTTGTTGAGAAACCTTTTGTTTATTTGCGATATGAACTTTAAGAATTTTAAGGTTTTTATTATCATTTGAATTTAAAAGGAAATCTCTGGGAATATATTTTTAAAATGTAAAAGGTAACTGCGTGTAGTTTACAAGATGACATTTAAACATTTGAAAAATGTGAACATTTGAAATGTCTATCATCATACATATTTTACATTTTGTAAAGGTTTGTTCTGAATCAACACAAATAAATTAAAATAAATGCAAAATTCCATGATTTATTGGGACCACCAGGACTGCAGTCCCAATTCAAGTTGAATCACACGAATAGGCATCAATTTAGGTAGACTCAACACTTCCTTCCGAATGTGACCCTCTAATCTGTCCAATGGTTTCCTGTTTGTAAATGAAAGTAGTGCAATTCCATACAGTGCTATTGAGAGACCTTCATTCTGTAAAACCTAATCAAAGTAATTAGCGAGTAAGCACATAATGAACTCCTCACAAACTTCAACATTGAGGTGCAAGCTCTCAATTTAACATCTAATCTAGTTATCTTTATTTCCTGTGATTTTATTTTAGCAGAAAGACCAGGTAGCAAAATGCATCAACCTCCTCAACTCTTATGTTGTTAGTTTACCAAGCATAACTCTTCCTATTGGATTTGTTAGACAGATTTGCAATTCATTTGATTCATCTTAGATATGAAGCTACACCATTTAAAGAGTGTGGAAGACCTACAGGTGTAAAATCTGAAATAAGCAAATCATTGGCATACACAATACAATTTGTACTTAAAAGACCACATTTACGGGGATATATATATCTATATATAGATTACAAAGTGTAGGTGCTAAAACACATCCCTGACATATTCCTTTGTTGACAAAGATACTTCTTGAGAGGTCACCCTCAATGTTCAATCTGACTCTTACAGTTTTATCCGGGAAAAAAGAGTTGTAACATCTTTAACAGACCATGCTGATTACCCCATTCAGATAACTTTCCCCATAGCAGCATGGTACGGTCAACCTTGACAAATGCTGAGGAAAGATCTAAAACAGCAACATATAATGTTCTGCATATATCATGACTAACTTGAGCGAAACAGAACAACAGGTTAAAACCCCTAGGAGATGTAAAGCAACCTTTTCTATAGCCCATCTGCAGAGGGCAAAGTATCCCAGCCGAGTGTACCCACTTAGCAACATTCTTTAACACTATATTTGCTAAACTGTTAAAGGAGACATCGATCAACAGAATAGGTCTGTAACTAAGAGGGTTATCACTTCCATCGTTTCTAAAAATATGAATGATGATTGCTTGCCGCCAAGACACTGGTGAATAGTGAATACATATTTGAAATAGGATCTCAGATCAGAGTTTTAAATTATTTTTCAATAGACTGTCCATTTATCAATCAGGCCCACAAGCTTTTTTTTTTTTTTTTTAATTAACAATAATGCTCTTTATTTCATCTTTCTCAAAGTTATATTCCCAGTTGATCCCTCTATCCAAATTCATAACTTTGCCATCCACCCTTTTTCGTTTTGAATCCTAAAGTTTGGCAGAGAAATATTCCACCCATGCATTTTCCGAAATACTAGAGGACTGATTATTTTTCTGATTCTCCTGTGTAAGATTCGATTTCCACCAACTGCACTTTGAGTTTCTTTTACTTATATCACCTAGGAATTCCTGAATCATGTTGATGTAACTCACAAAGTAATGATTTCTGAATCATGATTTAACAAACTCCTGAGAGAGTGAATATCACTGTTTTTCAACACCTAGTTTCCCAGAGATGTGTTCTTTTTGCTCTAAGTGCGCATTTCCTAACGGTGAGACATGTAGTTCTTATCATCTATATAATTTGGCTTCTTCCTGTGAAATGGTGTATGCATTTATGATTTTAACATAGCAAGTGAGTTTGAGAACTCGCCTAGAGAGCACACAAAATCCTTTGCATCTTTGTCAATATTCTCCCACCATTTTGCCAACATATTGTTAACCTTGTCACTGTTCCTACTGAACTGAGAAACCCTATTGCTGGTAACATTGTTATCAAATCAATCCAATGGGTGGAAGCCAAAAAGGACTCCACGATAGTGAGATAGACACAGTTCAAATTGAGTGATAC
Source organism: Ambystoma mexicanum (assembly GCF_040938575.1). NCBI lineage: Eukaryota > Metazoa > Chordata > Amphibia > Caudata > Ambystomatidae > Ambystoma > Ambystoma mexicanum. Next base: position 1,179,263,030 of record NC_090933.1, read on the forward strand.
TCCTTCCTGTTTAAATATTTAATATTAGTCCCATCAATGTTGGCCATAAAAATATAATCCAAACTGGATTTTGACATCACACCAAATCAGGTAGGTAGGGGATATGACTTAGCAAAGGACCCACCTTGCAAAAAAAATGAGCGCACGCATATCCACCACTTTCTTTTTCCCCCTGTCTCAACTTGTAAAGATCTTGGAGCATTCCTGGCACCTCATTTAAATCTACTTCATCAAGGTCAACAAAAGGACATAGGGCCACATTACAAGCTTGCCGATATGGATACAACGGTACCGGTAAGCTTGCCGCTACTGTTGTATCCAGACCGGCAAACTCCGAGTTTTGCTCGCAGGTGCCTTTCATTGTGCCAGGTGTGATCTGGCAGAATGAAAGGCACCCACAAGCACAGCATGACTGTAGCACAGGCACCGTTATAATCCGTGCCGGTGCTACAGGCTCAATGGGAATGGGGATCCCCCAATTCCGACAACCGGAAAGGGCAATTACCGGGTCCGGTGGGGCCGGAATACCCCGGTAATTGCCCATTCGCAGGTGCCAGACTTTCTTGCAAATTTGAAGGTAGCCTTGCCGGTTCTACCTCCAACCTTGTATTGAGGTCCATAGACTCTTAAAATCACATACAACTATTATAAACTGATATCACCTTTCAATACCCAGTCTATCAGTAAATTGTCAATTCCGTTAATAACATTGTTGAAAATTAACCCAAACTGATTGTAGTACAAGTTTATCAACAGCACAGAACGAAGAGCCCTAGTTGTGTAATCCTCGATAATCATTGGTAAAAAAGCCTCCAATGATGTTGATAATTTCTTAGCTGTGTGACACTGAATGTTCTTTACTGCTCTTATAATCCTCCCCTACGGATCGCCCCTGGGCCCTTTTTAGCGCATGTATCCATAACTATAAACCCATCTAAGATAGGAGTGGGACATAACCACATTTCTTGCAGACACACAATGCTGTACTTTGAAAAAACGTCACACATAACAACGTCCAGAAAAACATTGTGTCCTTGTGTATTCCTGGATAAAATCTTGTATTCACTTTGTTTACATAATGTTTAATAGGATGGAATACTTTTGAATATGAATGCACGCAAGTCCCAACTTGTGTGTTCCAGCTCCTAGTAACTTACCTGCTCCCTCATCATTCTCTGTACACTTAATGATTCATTTGTCAGTCAATACCTCAAATGTGTTTTTTACAGATCCATCAGCACTGTCGACTATATTCCCCTCATAACAGTCAAATACTCTTTTCATAAATTCTTTCTGACTACTCAAGACAATGGGCCCCTTTACAAGGTTGGAGGTAGCCTTGCCAGTAAAACCGGCAAGGCTACCTCCAAACTTGCAAGAAAGTCTGGCACCCGCAAATCGGCAATTACCGGGGGATTCTGGCCCTGCCGGACCCGGTAATGGCCCTTTTGCAGGTGCTGGAATTGGGTGATCCCCATTCCCATTGAGCCCTATAGGGCTTAATGGGAATGGGTATGCCTGTAGCACCGGAGTGGTTCATTACCATGGCTGTGCTACAGGCAAGCTTTGCTCGCGGGTGCCTTTCATTCCACCAGGTCAGACCTGGTGGAATGAAAGGCACCCACGAGAACATCTTGGAGTTTGCTGGTCCAGATACAACGGTACCAGTAAGCTTACCAGTACCATTGTATCAAGACTGACAAACTCGTAATGAGGCCCAATGTGTGGCGGTCTGGAAAAGAGGGTGCTGGAAACACTGTGCGGCACCCTTTCTGGACCGCAACACTACAACTATGACTACAGGTCTGACCTGCCAGCCATAATGGCACCCACCCGCAGAGTTTTCATAGAAGCACTGGTACCATTGGCAACAGTGCCGATGCTTCCATGTCCCCATTTCCTTGGAGTGCTATGGGGCTCTATGGGTCACTTTCCACCGTCTGATGTCCCGGGCCACCAGGACTTGTAATGTGCCATCAGGATCTTAAGCGATGGAAACAGTGTTAGAGTCCACTGGCATTGTAATGGGTCCCAATGTTCTTAACCAACTGGGATAAAAATGTACTACACATTTTCCCAATACTTGACGATCAAACAGATGTACAAACTTTGGGAACTTTAAGTCGTTCAAGGAGATAGCTGATAGCTTCAGTATTATAGACAGTAGTGATATTTCAGCCCTGTTCAGTGGTACATTCTTCTAATTTTGGATGACTGATTAAAAACTATTGACACAGACTCAGAATTTAAACACAAGAAACCCTTACTCCCCAATAGATTGGAGAGATTGACCTTATCAACATGTTGATATTCACAGCATCATTCCAAGTATTCACTATCCTTCCAGTTCCACATGAGGCTACCTGGTTAAGCACAATTGAGTGATGTATATCGTATCAGTGATATCGCCACTAACTTCTCCATTGCTATTGTCTAAGCTAGATCTACCAAAATCACACCCAATATCTACTTCAAGAAACGTCAGTACCTCTTCTATCACCTTATCTTTGTATTTGCCATCCTCCTCTCTAAGTGTAGTACAGAACCACTGTCTCAGGCCATTCTTTTTTGTCTGATTGTTCATGCATAGTGTTTTACCTTTAACATCCATACATATTTTCATTGAAATATCATTCTCTTCAATGTCAATAATCAATAAATCAGACCTGATTGATCTTCCATCACCATTTGTATTGTTACCTTCATTCGCACCACCATTGTAGTATTTAATTTAGTCTGTCTTGATGTTTCATTTATGATAATCACTTTTGGCATCAAACGAACCTCAGCCAATTGCATAAGAGTTTCTGTTACGAAAGAGTTCCGAATATTTCTACAAAACTTTCTGGACCCTCTGTTATTATGTAAGGCTTGTCCCTTCATATTTTTTTGTCTTCTTCACCGTCATGCCACTTTTGGCAATATGTATGTAAACATAATTATCACACTTATTTTTCATCACAAGTGTACAGTGTGAAGTACAACTCAAGACTCACACTTAATTTTCAACTCCCATATTTTAATTCCCAACCTCCTCCCTCTTATTAATAACTTTGAGATTACTCGTTAATAAAAAGGATTTCAGGCGAAGGAGCTTGTAACGCCAGTATTTCTTCCTCCAAAATAAAACATACAACCCTCATTTAGATATTGGCACGTAATTCCATGTCCCTTAAAATAGGTCCAGGTATATCCAGTTATTCATTATAGTCATTACTAATATCCCCCAACACAGAGTCGGAAATAGATTGCACAGACTGACTACGTGTTGGATTGATCATGGGGTGGAAAAATTATGTAAAAAAGTATTCATCCTCTCAGTACTAATATTATGCACTACCATCTTATCAAGTGGGGTATTATTAATACTTATCAAATTATAATGCTTCTTTCGATGCAATATGAAAATACAAAAGAAAAACAAGACAAGCAAAAAGAAAAAGTAAACAAAAAAAGAGAAAAGGAAGAAAAAACCTTCTTATGAACTTCAATCTACAGCGAATAATAAAAAACAGCCACACAAGGAAAAAGAATCCTCATGCAATTTACATGCAGCGAGGACCAGAACTTATCATTGGTACTCTCGTTCACAACCTTGCAAACCGAGAGGACTGAAAATAGATAGCATGCCCAGTCTCTTCAAAAGTAAAGCGTATTGCGGTGTAATTCCCACTCCTGCAATCACCTGACACGTCACTGTATAGTGTCTTACTTCAACAAAATTCCAAGGGAGTATTGCTCACCCGTCAGCTTACTTCCTTTATCTGTGAATTTAAAGGGTAATAAACAAAGCCAGAAAATGTGACCGCTTAAGCACTACTCCGCTATCCCACAAGACAGCTAGACAGCACTCATGTGCACTCAGCTCGGGTGCGCATGCTAGGGCGCGGAAAATCGTTTCTTATAATAGTTCCAGGTCCAGTGGGTGGGAGCAGCTATGCCGACCAATTTTCTAGGACAATCGCATTCACCAAGTATACCGGCAAGTAACGTCAACAATGAAAAATGAATCAGAAACAAGAATAGCCCACAGCAAGACAGCACTCACAGGCAATCAAACAGACTTGTGACATGCACAGGAAAACATTTTGTTACCAACTTCCCAGGAGACAATCAATGCCAAAAAGTCTGGAGTTTATCAAATAGCAGGCCTCTGTAACTATAATTTGTCCTTGTCCTATTCAAATATGTTGTTAACTTCCTTCCTAACGCAGGGGTTTGGGCCTAGATTAACTATGCAGCAGACCCTCAATGAGAAAAAGACTACTGATGCAACCTCACCATCACAAAATCACCTTTCCAATGTTCATGGAGATGCACTTACCTGAGTGACATCGATCCTAGGTAACTCATTTTCCATCACGCATGTACCCCATGCTCATATACTCCCCTTTCCCCTGTGTACACCAGAGTTGTATTTGCCTTCACTGACGAATTTTTACCCCCAGACATGTCCGAGCAAGTGGCACCACCTGGATGGGTACTCGATTAATTACAAGTAATTCAATGCCCCTGTCCAATGCTTTCCTTCATCCATTTAAATGTTTGTGGTGTTGTACAGTTGGGAAACATCAGTCACAATAATTGGCTGGAATGGACTGGAGTAAATCTCTAGTTAAATGATACCTGGTGTCATGGAGTCATCCGCTGACACAAACATCCATCCTTCTTATGTTTCCACTGGTCAGCCATGTAAAATGTACACTGGGTTTCCATTGGGGGCCACTGTGCAAACATTAAGCATTGCATGATATGAGACAAGTGTACCAACATACATATACTCTCCCCTTGACCAAATATCTCCCATAATCCAAACATGTAATTCGAGACCCACTTCTGCATTGGCGAATGACACCTACCCAAGTCCCCCAAAAGCAACAGGACCACCAATACAATTAGGCTTGTGTCAGAATGTCTTCAACTATTGGTGGGGACAGTAATGTTTAGTACATAAAAGATGAGAAAAATCATCAAAGTCTACTGCATGCCATAACGGGTATGCATTATATGTCAATCACAAGAGAACACACTACCTGACAGTGTGGATGAAGGCAATGTTGGGGCATACATGGCACCCCTCACAATTGCCATGATAAACACATTAACACAAACCCTTTTTCACATTTATATGAAATATGATAATAGAAATGAACACAGCCAGAATAATCAATGCAGTGCCCTATATACAGCCTTACACCATATGTGATCCTCCCGACAGCAAATCCTACAATCTCTCTACCAATCATAAATACAACTCCCAATACCAAACCTCCAAACTAAGCCCATTGTCCTACTGAATCATCCTACTCCTACCTTGCCTAGACTGAATGTCGATACGTTTCCTTGTGTTGACTCTTCCACATTCAGCAGTGCAGCTCAGCTCTCCTTGTCATGATGCTAGGGACATGGAGAAATTAGTCCCACAGCATTCTCAGACCTCCATCTCAGGTCCTCACTGAACAAAAGCCTTTGCAATGGTGTTTCAGGTCATGGCTGACAATGAACTCCTAACCATGAATCTAGACAAATGCCTCTTGCCACTCCATGCTCTCCAGTATCCTATCCAAGAGTCTGGAGTCATCTGGCATGGTCTTGGTGGATTCCTGTGTGTGCAGGGCCTACAGTGTCATGGAAACTCTGCAATCAGCATGAAGCTGGCAAAGGTGGCTGAGAGGCCACTCAATCTCGCATCCCACATACACTAGGCTCTGTGTCGCCATCTGTGTTGTCTGTTGTTAATAATGCAATTCTATATCCCAGTGGTGCAACTTCATTAGATGATGGACAGCTGTAATATTAACATCTAATGCATGCCCCCCTCACATAGATTGATCCTTTTTAAGGATGGTGGTGCTGTATGGACAGGGGATGAACACCCCCTTGACAACATCATTTATGAGTGACATTGACAGATGAGGCAGTGGGACACCTTGATAGTGACTCCCAGGTCCAGTTTTGCGGTCCACCAACTTCTATTGCAGCACCACAGGGCTAGACTCATAAGGCTAGAGGGGACACAGTGCAGTACCTCATCTGGCATTGTGAGTGGTATCCATCAATTAGTTGTTTTTTGAAATGTGATGGAGAAGGGGTTTCCTCTGGTGCAAAAAACGGTATGCAACGTCCATAATGCCCGGCAGAACTGAGAGTTTAAGAAATGAAAAGTCACCTTTTTTTGTACTCCTCACTACAAGTGATTCCTGAAGTAATCCCATGGGAAGTCAAAACAAAAAAGAGCCCAAACTTGTATTTCGAGAAGGAAAGGTTGAGGTTTCACATCACGGTACACACGGTGAGGCTAAAAGAGCACCACATGTTTAGTTGGGCGCCATGTGGAGAGCTAGAGAGTCAATATTGAATCCTGTTGGATTTTCGCAGGGAAATTACAAAACACAATAAAAATGATTTGTGTCACACGATAGATTGGGTGTAATGCGATAAAAGGGGTGGCAGTGGAGATGGGGAAGCCTTTTTTAATTTTCGAGTATTGAGACATTACTGCAGTATTCACCGCTTTTCTCTCTAAACTTTTCTTGTTGGAAAACAAGGTAGTGCCACAGTAATCATGGTTATGTTTCCTTGGGAAATGTTTTAGGGAAAAAAAGCCATGGTGGTGGAATCCGCTTATTTACCAGTGACGTCATTGTGCCATGTTTTTTCATCCTGTGCAGATATCAACTCCATACTTTGTTTTTTTGTTTTCTCTAAGGGGGCACACCTGACATACAATCCCACCTCACAATACCATAGAGAAGAAACAGGCCAATGTCAAAATTAATATTTTGTTTTAATAAAGTAAAATCTATGCAAAGGTGAACCCCAAGTTGTATGCAGGTGAAGTCTCCATAATATTACACAATCAAATGCAGCTTGTTTACACAAACGAAAATAGCCTGCCTGCATACATTTTGCTATTTCCATTTCTCACACAAATGCATCCATTTACGTTATTACATATCTATATGTTTGATTATTAATAGCAATATACATTCTACTCATTGTAGCTGAGTGCTAGTGAATATATCAAAACTTGCTTGACTTCAAAGAAAATTCTAAATTACTCATAAGTTGCATAACAAATTATTGAAATAGGTTTGCTTCCCCAAGTAATACCAACATGTGCTGGCTTTAAAGAACTGGTGTATACATAATATGTCGCATGTAAATATGGTGTTCTGGCTTGCTAGTATGTGTGTGCAATTTCAAAGTATGTTTACAGTGGGTTGCATCAGACATTCTTCAAGTATTGGGTTATGGATGCATAGTTATTAATTCAAAATACACAGAATGTTGGATCAACCATCTACCCTAGGATAACCATTGTAGGATATTCTGATACAAGTATTAGGGCCCCTCCCTTTTTATTTCACAGATTGTGTCCTACTGTGTTGAGGATCTCTTTCCTTTCTATGTTAATTCAACATTGAGGATTGAGGGGCTGCATGGGATTTACATTGACTTCATTGTTTATGTGGGAAGAACTGACACAATAAAGCTTGCTCTCATTCCTGAATTCAGTTTATATCTATACCCTTCACAGATAAAAAAATACCAAGTAAATCTTCATTAGGCTATTGTGCAGACATCTTGGAATCACAGCTGAACATTAACTATGTCTGTGAAAACTATTTGTATAAAATGTAGTCATATTTACAAAGTGTTGCATGCAGGCTGCACATAATTGCTATCTGTATGACACAGCTTAAAAATATATTTTGGGTTAGACTCAAATTATATCTCATTGCATTGAGAATGCACTTGTAATGTGCCATTATACAAATAATGTATTTTAGTAGAACTCTTTTCTGAACACTCCCTTCTGGGACTCAGAAAAAATGATTCTAGGATATATGATATCATTTGGGGAATTATCATTTCAGTTTTTGGTGTCAGTATGGACCACCCTCTCAGACTGGAAATCTCCCAGTTAGCAAGGTCCTTTTTGATGTGCTTCCCTGAAGTTATAACCTCCACAGATTACCCTTCTCTGCCTATATCAGGAATTGTCTCTTTAACAGCCCACATGGAATTTTAACTCTTCAGGTAGTCTCGCTGATCAATCCATCCACTTGAACAAATATGTGTCTTCTGGTCAGCTTTTAATTCCAAAGTCAGAGTCTTTATTCCAGTGTGTTACTGCTTTTTTCCCCACACGTATTGCACACTATTTGATTAGTCAACTGTTTCCATTGGCTTGCCTTATAGTCAGACATTCATAAAGAATATGCATTCCCAATTCTCAGTGAATGTTCATATTGTTATACATTTTAATATTGTAACATGAACAAAGGTGGACACTGCTTCACTTTTACATTTCAAATTGATATGTTCTTATAGGTTCTAGGTTATAATTAATCACAACAACATGCAACATTACCAAAATATGGATTGCTGTAATTCCTTTGTCAACACACACATCTGTCTATTTTGCATACATCACAGAATCACAGAGAAGGTAAGCGCGATTGATATGCACCACTTCATACCATTGGGTGCTTAGTCCTCGGTTCTCAGCTTATTCTGTAGCCGAACGCCACACATGTTTGTTGGCTTTGGACTCGTACTGGTGTACGAGCATTAACCGCTTCCCCCTTTTTTCACCTCGTAGGACGGAGAAAGGTATGCACAAAAGATACATTACACTTTAGGGGCATTTGAGAGGGTCAATGTAGGAGTGTTTACAGCTTCCTCATAGTATTAGACAACTATGCGCACGATGGCTCTAGCACCTGTTTGGGGCACTCTCTGTTTTAATTTTGCCGGGGGTCATTGTTTTATGAATCTTTTAGTTGAGCACTTTTCTACATAATAGGAATTACGTGTATTCTATACACATGTTTTTGGTGTTCGCCTCCTCTGGTCTAAGTCGAAATATTATTCTTCTATTCCAGACTCAAAAGCATGACCAGTTTCTCATGCCTCCCTGGGAAGTTCAGCACATAATCTTCCCATCCACATGGATACAAGTGGGGATCTCTACAACTAGGTAAGACCTAGAGACATTCTGCTACTTGAAAACACACCACTGTGATGCAGATGCAAGACTATAATAGTGTTGTCTTGTCTCTTCCCCCCCTCTTCTCCCCCTCCCCCTCCCATCTACAGGTGGGATTTCCCGGTACCATCCAACCAGTTACCGATACATAGACACGCCAACTCAGAAGTGTCCGCCCAGCCCTGATGAATGTGGCGCTCTTGCCACTGAAACCGGTAGGCTTTTTTGTGGCTTCCATAGCAGGATGAGTCCTAGACGAAGAGATAATTAAGAATCGCCGGACTTCCTGATCCTTGACTCCCCTAAAAACAGATAGGAATCATCAAGATTTCTGAACTGCATTCTACAAATTGTAATAAAGACCAGAACAGAAGTAAAATATGGGAGATTTGAACTCTTGAAGAAAACTATTTGAAAACATACAAATAACAGGATACTACTTTCTGAGATAAATGAGCATAGATATCCAATAGGAATACGGTTACATGTATTTCTTTTTAATACCCTGTGGACAGAGAAATTTAATAAAAATAATTTTTTTCATCTTTGAAGCAGTTTTTAAAGGAATCTCAAGTACCTCACAAGAGGGCGAATTGAATCTAAAAAAAGAAAAATAATACATTTTTGGAACACTTTTTTAGAATTGGCTAATCTGAGTTCTTTAATGTGTGAACATATAAGGGTAGACTCGGGTATGAGATCCCCCCTCTCCATTTGGTCCTTTTCTGTCAAGTGATTCATTTTATTCTGCTCAGTAGGTTCTAATTAAGTATCATTTTGCAATTACATGATATACTAAAATATAAACATAGTACTCTGTGGGGCTTCATTTTGAACATTTATCAACATCTTTGCCAATAAAATGACACATTAATGGTACATTTTTTTTATTAAATTTGAGGGCATTCATCCAATATGACTAGGGACCATTTTAATTGTTTGCAGACAATGTTACTTTATTAATGCGTTCAACACTTCTGGTCATGGATTTAGTATTTAGTTCCAAATGTTCATGACATTTGCCAACATTTGTGTCATTCGTAAGGTGCTGTTTCTGGTAAACAATGTTTTGAATATGCAATGCATTATGCTGGTGCCTTTCGCTTTACATTGTGGTAGTCTCCATGTATTGTGTTAGATGCTGTTTATTACATAAGTGGCACTTATTCAGTTGCTTTGTCAGATGCAATATTTCTCCATAAAGTTGAGTAAGCAGAATCAGCTGGGCAACTTTTCAGTTCCTCTTTCTTTAGTTGATTGTTTTGTTTTGTTTATTAATTTATAATGCACACCAGACCCAGGGGTATCAGTGCACAGCAGTTACATGATTATGCAAGGCTTAGGACAAGGTTACAATATATGCAGGAAATGATGCAGGTACAAGGCGAAAATAAGTCCATAAATACAATACAGAACATATACAAATACAGTACACGAGTGAAATCACTCACAAGCGTGCTTTAGAGATGTGTAGACTTAAGCTAGTTGATGTAGCTACGTCTAAAATTCGGAAAGGGTTGATCTTCTCTGATGGGGGTGGTAGGGATTTCCAGAGTTGGGCCGCTTTGACAGGGAAGCTGCAGCCACTAACCTTTGAGAGTTTAAATCTAGGGATGGTGAGACCGTTGGTGTTGGTTAGTCTCATGGGTCTGATGGATGTTCTCCTGTGGCATCTATCTTTGAGGTAACTGGAGGGCAGCATTGTTAAGAGCTTTATGGGTAATGGATGCAGTTTTTAGCTGGAGTTTGTTGTGGGTAGAAAGCCAGTTATTTTTGCGCCTAATCACAGATATCACCCCGAGTGCAGCTCTTAGGGCATTGTTTTGGAGGATTTGAGTCCTTTGAATAATCTATTTGTTGGCACCGATGTAAAGGGTGTTACAGTAATGTAGCCTAGAAAGTATGAGTGCTCTGGCCAGGATTATACAGTTGTCATTAGAGAGAAAGGGTTTGCTGGTTCTGATAAGATTACAAGTGTAGGCAGTGGCAGAAGCCATGAAATTCACTTGTTTGTTGAAGGAGAGAGTAGAATCGAGGTAGAAACCAAGGGTCTTTACCTCCTTGGCCACTTCTATGAAGTTACCATTGATTAGGAAGGTGGAGTAATCCTGGCCAAGTTTCTTGAGGTTGGGGTGGGTACCGAGGATTATTTGCTCCATTTTGACATCATTCAGGCATAGACCAAGGGTCGCCATCCATGCCTGGATGATGAAGTATACCCTATTCACCAAAGTCAAATCCTTAACATAATCCCATGAAAGTGGGAGGAGAATATGAGTATCATCTGCATAGTTGGTGTAGCTGATACCAAGATGGTCCAGATCATCGGAAAGGGGCTTGGTGAATATGTTGTATAATGTAGGGGCACCCTCATAGTCCGGTCACTCACGAAAGACTCAATCCAAGATATATCTTCTTTGGAGAAGTGGGCGGCTGAGTCTAGGTAGCTGCATAAGACCTTGTGATCCACGAGGTCGAATGCAGCCGAGAGGTCAAGCAGTAGAAGGAGGGTAGATTTCCCTTTGTCTCTTAGCTCGTCGATTTGGGTCTTCAAGTTGATTAGGGCGGTCTCCGTTCCATGTTGGGGGCAGAAGCCAGATTGTCGTGATCCTAATAGTTTGTGGAGTTCCAAGTATTTTTTGATTTGAAGGTAAGCAACCTTATCGAGTATTTTTAACAAGAAGGGAACTGTTGTGATAGGACGGTAGTTTGTCGGAATGAGTGGATCAAGGATTTGTTTTTTTAGCAGTGGGATAACCCAAGATTGTTTAATGTTGGCTGGGATAGTGCTGTATGCAAATGAGGCATTGATCATTTTGTAAATAAAAGGGGCAATATCTCTTGGGGCATCCTTTATGAGATGGGCAGGGTGAGATACCAAATTTAGGGAGGGTTTTTTTAAGGCTATTTTGTTTTGGAGGGTGTAGGGTTCTCCCTTTGTTGTGAGTGGGTTCCTTTTTTTTTTAGATAAGCCAAGTTCAGACAGGATGTTGACAGTGGCTGTAGCATATTTGTCTAGGGGGTCAGTGAAGCCCAGGTTGAAGTCGCCTAATAGTAGTAGTTGAGAGCAAGTTTTAAGATTATTGGAAAGTATAGAGTAAATATCCTCCTCAAATGTTCCGATTGGGCCAGGTGGTCTATAGATTAAGTGGATAGTAAGGGTCTGGGAATTGACTAATGGGAGTTTGGCTGTCAGGATTTCACAGGATTGGATAGTTTGGGTAGGAGCGAGTCTCATAGAGAGGCTGGATTTGGAGATATGGCGATGCCTCCACCTCACGCTTTATCTCTGTCCTGTCTGAGCATTTTATAGCCGTCAGGGACTGCTAACGAGAGCAAAGGTCCTGCCTGTTTGTGCAACCATGACTCGGTGATGACGAGAAAGTCCAAGTTATCTGCTATGATAAGGTCAGAAATGTCTGTAGCATGAGCAACCAGTGACCTCGTGTTGATTAGAGTTCCTTTGAGAGGGTGGACCGTGGTAGAGGCTGTGACATGGGAGGGGGTGGTGTTAGAGACTGCTTTCTTAAGTTTTTGGGCAGTGTAGTGTTTAGTAGTGGCATGAGGGCATGGCCTGGTGGTAGGGATAGCACTGGTAGTATTCTGTCTAATAGGGAGGTTAGTTTTCTTGTTTGCCACGGGAAAAGATCTGGTGAGGGTTCGAAGAGTTTGGTTAGTCAGGCGCAGAGTTTGGAGTTCCTTGAGCTTGTAATACAGGGATTGCTTGGAAGTGAGCTCAGTGTTGAGTGGCTGGGTTGTCCAACAGAAGCATTCTAGTCAGCCTTAGAGGGGCTTGCACTTCAAGGAGGGGGAGCCTATCAAAGTACACTAGGAAGTTAAGTAAATAAAGGGCCTCATTACGACCCTGGCGGTAAGGGGTTTACGCCAGCGTTAGCTGCGCCGACCCCTTACCGCCAATTACGAGGTCCCTTAGCGCCATGGCGCTTTTAACACCTGCTTTTAGCAGGTGTTAAAATCCATGGCGCTAAGGGACCATGGAGTTAATTATGCCACCGTAATTTACGGTGGCGTAATTAACGCCTTCCCCACTCCCATTATGCCCTATGGGGCAAAAATGGGAATGGGGAAGGGTAAATGGGGATTGGGGACTTACCGCCCCCGCCAACCTCGGAATGGGGCGGTAAGTCCGCCAACCACCATGGCGTAAACGTAGTTTACGCCATGGTGGTAAAGTCACGGCCCAGGCGGTAACTTACCGCCTGGGTCGTAATGAGGCCCAAAGTGTGGTGAGAGCGCGAAGGTTGTGAACTGAAGTGGGCATTTTGTGATAGAAATTTTTGTTATAGTTCAACAAGGGATCAACAATAGTCAACACTGGTAGGAGACATATGCATAGGTTACTTCGGATTTAGTGACTTTGGTTGAAAATGCAGGTTGGAACAACAATGTGCAGTACAAAAGTAATATGAGCATAGGCAACTACGCTTTTTATAGCTATGGCTATGACTGGCAGTTCAGACAGCAGTGGCTAGCATTGATAAGGGAAATAGACATAGGCTGTTTTGACTTTTGTAGTACTAGCTAAGATTGCGGGTTGGTGCAACAATGCGCAAGACAAGAATAATATGACCATAGGCATCAACGCTTTTATCGTTATGGCTATGACTAGCAGTTCAGAAGCAGCGGCTAGCATTGACAAGGGAAATACACATAGGCTGTTTCGACTTTTGTAGTACTAGCTGAAAATACAGGTTTGTGCAACAATGCCCAGTACAGAGATAACATATACATAGGTAGCTACTATTTGTATTGCTGAGCCTGCAGGCAGGGACAGCAAAGAGCAGCCTTGATATGCGTTGTAAATAATGTAGGCTGGGTCAACTTTTGCAGCTCATGCTCAAAATGCAAGCTACATCAACAAAGGCAAATTAAGTATTGGACAGGTGGATAGCTGACTCTTATTACAAGTAACACAAGGCTTGTTAACGATGAAACTTGCAAAGGGACTTGTGTCACATTTATTTGTCAGCTTACAGGCTGTCGTTCGGGACTGGATTGTCTGTAGGAGGGCTTGAGTGGTAGTCCCTGGGTGACTGGCTACTGCTGTAGGGTAAGAACATATGTCAGTTGGAGGATGCTGACATATACAGTGAGAACAAGTTAAAGGGTTATGAAGCATGTATTGCTTACCCGAGCTGAGGCGGTAAGGATGCAGGAGTCTCCTCGCGGCTCTGTTGCGGCCGTAGACAGGGCAGAGACAGGCAGAAAGCCTTATTATGCGGGCCTTAGGAAGGCGGGGCTCCATGTTTGGGGTTCCATTTAGTGTGACAATCCTAATTGTTGCAGTGTGAACTATGTCCAAATTGAGTGGCAAGAGGGGGGGTTTGAGGTTCAGCGCAAGGATCTAATATATTTGGTTGGAGTGAGTAAAGCTGCAGGTGGATGCAGGAGGCGCGATTTGCCAAATCTAACGCCAAGTAAGGAACCAAGTAAACAATTGTTTTGCAAACACACTGCGCATAAACACAAATTTAGTCCAAAGTGGTATAGTGAATTTAATTGTCACTGAGGTAGCCTGACACGTGTTTCGGGCACTTGCCCTTCAACTGAGGCTGTGAGTTAGGTGTGTTCAGTGTGAACCTGATTAGGGTAAATGAGAGAATAATTTAACATGCGCTCCACTGTCACTTGCAATTGCACTCAAGGGTTTATATAAAAGCGTTTCCGCGTATCAGCGTCTCCGCTGAATGGAACGAAATGGAGCCGGCTGGCCGCGACTGGTCATAGCCAATATTTTGCAAGGCCCTAAAAGATATATTACTGGAAGTGGGACTGCAGTGCAAACAGTATGCACTTTGTGATCAAAGCATCAGCAACTTTAGACATCTGGAGGTTTCCAACATCTCAGATGAAACTCTGGAAAGATATGTCATTTAATTGGTATTTGTCATAGCCAATACATTAATTGGAAGCTATTCCTTCATGAAACATGGAAGTGGGGTGCTGTGAGGGCGACCATGACCCTTGTAAGTAATAAGATAGTCAGGCACTGCTGTCCCAGGTATCCAAAAAGAAACACAAACCTTTAGAAAGCCAGGCTTTTAGAAATATTTGCAGCCAATCCAACATCAGAAAAGATACTAAATAGTATCTATGACCAAGCTAAGAACCAATGGTTTGTCACAGACAGTGTCCAACATTCTAGATTTAAATCAGTCGAAGGATTGGTGAATTATATTAGAGTAACATATATCTCAGATACCAATTCATGTTAAGATTTCAGAGAAAACTGTGTAATTTGTTCCGTTTCAAACATTATTCTGAGACGCGCTTCACCTTTGATGTCAGGATAAAGTTCGTTCCATTAGACATCATTCAATAATGTAAATTGGTAGTTTCAGGAAAGTTAAATAGAGCAATGTCAATTTGTGTTTCCACATTGTGAATTAATTGAGTCTTTTTTTTCTGGATTAGGTATTCATATGCGTTTGTCTATATCTTGGATATTATTTTTGGAAAATAATGTGTTAGTAAGACAAAGCAGGCAGTTTGTGGTTTCTCTTCCACAGACAAGCTGCATATAGTTATGCACTCTATCTATATGAACGTGGGCAACAGCCTGTTGCTGCTGGTACTGCTACCTAGAGTAATTATCTCTAAGGAAGACAGTGAGTGTCAAACAGGTAAAGTATTTAAATGGCCATTGAGTAGCCAACCCAGTACCCCACACTGATCCATCAAACAATTGGTGGTGTGTATTCTACCCATGACCTGATTCCGCTGAACCCTTGGACACCAATTCATGATGGTTGCACTTTACCTGTTTGACACTCACGGTCTACCTTAGAGATAATTACTCTAGGTAGCAGTACCAGCAGCAGCAGCAGGCTGTTACCCACGTTCATATATTGATTTTTGATTGTATATTTGGTTTTTAACCTAACCTACCATGTCGTCATCTAAACAGAGGGGACTTATGAGTTTATGTCTCCTGTTTTTCTTTAGAATGTAAATTTGAGTATCTCCTGAAGAAGACGTCACTATAATAGTGTATTGCGTTGATAACGGTAGAGAAACCTGAGATGAGATTGAGGTTGAAGACTCTTATGACCCATCTCAACTGTCTGGTCATGTTTATCATCTATTATGGCCCAGCATAATGACTTCACATTCTTTCTATGTAAAATTTCATTGATGAATTATATGTCATGGTTTTTTATAGATTTTACATATTTTGTATCCCCTGGAGTTTTGTATGAATATATTGGATTACATGGATGTGTTCTTTTTTTCCTGCGATGTAAATTTGTGCCATTAAGTGCAGATTAAAATCATGATTTGAGTCATATATCTAAATTATATCAGGTTTAATAAAATCCCTTGATATCTATCCACAAATTGTATCATCTGGGTTTCTTACCCTTACCTAGAGTGTGGGGTCTCCTGTGTCTTTCAGAGAACATGCTGACCTCACCTAAACAACTCTATGAGACAGAAATAAATACAACATAAGTGCACCAAACACTGAGAAATCCAAAAAAGAAAACTGTGTGGAAAATCATTTTTCTTTATCAAAAAGAAACCAAAATACCAATAACAAAATGCATGGAGATATATTTTTTATACAACATTGCCCTATTTAAGCAGGAAACTGGGTTTTAAACCAGTGCTAATCGGTGCTGTATTTTTCCCAAGATGATTGTATTTCCCGTTAACTGTAGATGAGCAGGTGAATGCCTCTGCAGGAAGTCCCGCCCCCCTAGCTCCTGCATGTTGGAAGCCTGAGATTGTGCCATGCTTGACACCAGCAGTTGTGCCATACCACGGCACATATTTGAAACTAGGTACCCACTGAGAAAGCCCTACCAAATGTATTCACGAAGAGACGACAATCTGAGGGCAGAACTACCTGAAAGAATATGAAAAAGAGCGAAAGAAGAGCTGGTGACGGCATGAAAGACGAGTGTGATGCCTTGAGAATACTGGCTGAAGAGAACGCATGGAGCTTATAGAAACTGATGACAATGTTAAGAATCGAGTGAACTTTCATATTCAAGAAGAAGATTGCATGGGTGTGACGCACTGCAGAAAATGCAAGCCGGTCAATAACGCTACAGATGCTGTAATGCAAGTAGACTATGTATTCATAGAGGCTGGCTATATTTAGTGAATAGACTGCAGGCAAAGGTGTAATTATATACAAACTGGGCATCAGTGTCATGTATTTAGTAGGCCTGGACCAATGGAGAGGAAAGGCCGAGAACTGTGTTGCTGCAAAGAATGAGCTGAGATTGTGGACACGAATAGCGAGGCTGTCAGCCTGGTACCAAGGCTGAGGCAGCCAAGGCCGATTATCTATTCTTGAAGGCATTGAACATGAGAAGCTGAATTATACCTTGTTAAGGTGCAAAGAAAGAACACCAAGCGTGCCAAGTTTTGTTCATTTAAATGCTGCAAAATGGACCAAAATGGACCAAATCATGGTCTTCTGTCACGTGGAGCAACGATGGAAATAGAGTTGATTGTGGAGTACTAGAAAAAATGATAGTTTGTGCCTTCAATCCCTTATATTCCAAGAGACAAGACTTCTTTGCAAGGCAAAGTTCAAAGACAATCTTCATGGCAAAAGGCATGGATGATGAGAGATGATGGGCTAATTGGGTGTGGAGATAAAGTCAAGTCCACCTCCTGGCACCTGGGTCACCTGCTAAGTGAACCGAATGTTCCAGACATGGCACAAGCGTGCCAACCAAATATAGAGGGCCGTACAATGAAGGGCCTTATTGCTTGAGAGCCAATGATATACTGTGCACTTAATAATGTTGAAGATTACATGTTTTAGAGGTAGGCATAAGTTGTCCACCTGACAGTAGACATCCAATCACAATCCCACCCCTTATAGAATGTATATTTATATGTTCCTCTTGAACTTATCACAACCCCTCATAGGTTTTTCTTATTTGCCATATAGTATGACGTCACGTCTAACATATTTTTCATATATAGGGCTGCTTTTATATGAAATAGGTGAGAGCTCGATCGAAGGACTGTTGATGTCCCTTCAAACTCCCAGTTTTAGATAATAGTTCATTAAACAGCACCTTTGCCATCATCCTGAGTTGGTTCGATTATTTGGTGTCAGAGTTATTCTGCCTCCCCATTCATTGCATGCACCTTATACAAAGGGCTTTACACCCAGAACTACCCTCCCATCCCAGACTTTATTTACCCTATGCAGTACTTACTGTGTACCCTATGTGGTAAATATCCAATGAGCTTGTAAGCAACAAATATGTGTTATTTTGAAAACAAGTAGTATTTAAAGTATAGCATGCTTTTATTATTACCAACAGCAGATAATACATTTTGGAGCCCAGCATGTACATGCAGAACTCTCTCCCATTATTCAACCCATTTCATGGAGCACAAATACAGAAAGTATAGAACATGACACAGGCATTGCCTTTCCGACTGTAGTCAAAGCACGGGCAGTTCCAAACACTGGAAGTATATCCCATGATTATTTTTTTTAATGTTCTGGTGAGTAGGTATGACACACCGTTTTAACAAATCATCTTGTTGGGACATCCCGTGGTTACCTTGTAATTCCTGAGAAAGTCAAACAGACAAAAGGAATGTGTGTGCTCTACACAATACACATATATAGCACACCATGGTCCTAAAGGATGGAGTGCACTGCCTTCAGGAACGTAAATGTTCATGACTTCTTAGAAGCAATTAAGTTTGCAAACATAAACATATATTTAAAATAGAAGTGACTATACATGCATTCACTGTTTTCATTGACTTTCAGTCTGCACGTCATGTTTCTGGTATATTCATATCTTACTTATTCTCTTCATTATTGAAATCATCCCTGATGAGTATTTTCAGCCTGTACACACGAACAATAAACAGCTTGGTATTTAATTAGGATGGCCTGTAATGCTTCCTGCATTATGATAATAAGCCCACAGAACATCCGTTAGATTGCCACTCAATTTATTTTCATAGCTAACACAGCGTGGCATTTTTCAGTGAACTAATTATGCCCATATAAAAACAATAACCAGCATTACTTTGAACTTGTGTTGATCCGTTCGCTGGGGTTGATGAAGCAGATGGATAACCATTAGAAGCTAATGATTTGGAAAATCTAAAAGTCACGTAATAATAATAACACTGAGGTTTGCACACAAGGATCGCCATCGCTGACTGTAGATGTGTTAAATACAGACTACTTACAAACTACTAATTTGGACCGACATAGCCTTTTATCCATCAGAAAGAACCAATAAAAATGGGGGAATAGTTATGCGTGATTACATCAATTAGAAGTTGGAGAAGTCTGAAACAAAGAGCTATATAGAACATGTTATTGATATAGTTATACTTAGTATGATTAATACTAGTATGATTGGTAGTATCGTTATTAATAACAACAATCATAGTAACTATGATACATCTGTAGAAAGACTTTGTCAAGGTGATGCTACTATTATGCTGTCTTTCTTTTCAGATATGGAATTGTGCCATCTTTCAATCCTATTATAATTATCATTATTAATATGATATATACCACTAATTATATGATTACAAATGGCAAGATTCTATATTTCAAAATCTCAGCATCAAAGTACAATGTTCTTGAAAAAAACGGTCTAATGATGTATTTAGGCACAGATAACTTCAAGGAACTAGAACATCACTCCTCAAATAGCAAGAGATTAATTTAGAATCTTTCAAGTTAAGAAAGACCCACGTGTGATTTTCTACTCCTTTCGGTTTGTGGTAGATTAGTCCTAGTGCATACTAGTTGAGAAGAGAAACATTTTAATTTGCTAGTATGCTTCCCTTGTCTTTTGCAGATCTCTGAGGAAGGTTTATAGTGCCTGTTTTATTATTGTGTTAGTAAATTTATTTTCCCTGGGTACCGTTAACGCAAGGCAGGCATTAGAGTTGCATAATGTGATTTATCGAGATGTGCCACAACCAGGTGCCCTGAGCTATTTTAAAATAAGTTTGAGGGCCTTTAAAAGGCATAGATTATGTCCTGCTTTCTTTGAGGGTTTTGTTAGGTTATCAAGTTAGGAGTGGACAGGCATAATTCATCTATTGATTGCTCAGAAGGTGAATTGGAGTGGTGTTGGGTCTCTTCCAAGAGGCAAGGGTCATTGATAAGGAGTTTGCTAGTTGTGTATAATGTATATTGTTTGTTTCCTGATCGCCGTATCATCCCATTTTGCGGTTTTGAGTGTTCTTTATGCTTCCTGTATAATCTTCCATGTTGAATATCACTCTCATGAAAAAAAACAAGGTAAGTCTTGTCAGAGGTTCCTCTCATGTTTTTGGCCAAGGAGGAGCAGTCTTGGGCCAATGAAGTACTGCCTGCCACATGGAGGGGGCAAGAAGTGGAAGAAGGATCAAAATACATCTCCATCAATGTAATTGACTTCAAACTCATCATGGTGTGGGGCTACTTCAGCTTGTAGATGGCATGCCTGTCAGGGATAGGCAGGCACTGTAAAATGTAATCTCAGCCACAACAATATTTCATCTGATTAGCCCAAGAATGATTTAATACTTCCTCAATGTGCAAGCACTGTAGGCTTGGACATAATAATCTGTTCAAGGAGAATATTATTTGGGCCTTCCAGAAACTCTTTACAAAACCCCACGTCTCCATTTTTGCAGTAAGGTAAAACCGGGAGAAGAGGAATGCAGGTGAATACTCTGCACATTGCCAGACATGAGGCATGCTATCCATTTATGTGGATGATATAAAGAGAATGCCCAGAAAGAACAGAGAACCAAATGTCAGAGATCAGCAACCCAGTGCAGAAGTCCATCAGTGCAAATACGTTTATCAGACAATCTTCACTCGTTCTCTACAACTCTTGACAATAGTTCAGTAGACACTAAGGCTGGATTCTTTTAGAGTGGAAACAAGTAAGAGGCTGCAGCACAGACTTCTACTACAGTCTGGATTGCATTATACTATGGTGTTCCCA
Organism: Ambystoma mexicanum; assembly: GCF_040938575.1. Classification (NCBI taxonomy): domain Eukaryota; kingdom Metazoa; phylum Chordata; class Amphibia; order Caudata; family Ambystomatidae; genus Ambystoma; species Ambystoma mexicanum. Next base: position 1,179,283,997 of record NC_090933.1, read on the forward strand.
TGATAAATCAGTGGGTCCACTGCAGACCAGATGTTTGATAACGATTCTCTAAACAGATGCCAACAATGTAGTGTAGTGTGCAAGATCAGTCGTATGTCTGGTTTATCAAGCTGCCGTTGTGGGCAGCTTGATACATTGTTCAATTAGCTGCAGAAAGTCTAAAATGCCCCCCACCAAGTGTAAAGTGTGCACAGTTTTTAGCACTGTTGGGGCAACTATCTGAGGCCACATAAGAGGTTGCAAAGACATAATGGTGAGAGCGATATTCAAGTCCTATTATTGGTGTATTTCTACTATAATTGCTCCTCTGTGAAGGGTAATGTGATATAAAATATGTTTGAAGACCTTAATGTGTAGAAACAATATGAGAGAACAGGTTATTTGGCAATGCTCAATAATTTTGGCAAATTGATTTATATCTGCTCTAACCTGCATATCATGAGCTACAGTACCCTTCTCTATTTACTCCTGAGCTTCTCTGGCCTCTTCATATGCCAAACATTGATTGTCCAAAGAGTCTACTAACTTGCCATTGTAGAGATGTGAATTTGAACCCAGAATAACCTAATATGTAGAATATTAAGAAAAACATACAAAGTTTGATGTGGAAATTCTAAATTCTTGAGTTTAGCACAAACCATCCACCCATGCTTAGCACTCAACAACGGAGGCTTGCTAAGAAAGATGGACTTCTGTGACACAACATTTTTATTTTTTTACTTGAATTCACTTTCCATTTCCAGGATTATAGTACATTTGATAATGCACACAGAATCAAAGATCCTTTCAAACTGGGTCCACAATGAACAATTGTGGTAGGGCCACACAAACTTATTGTAACACTTTAAATTACTTATATCAATTCACCTGCACAAAGTGGCTTTTCAGGATTTTCCATTCGACAACTTGAAGTTTTAGGTCAAATATGACTACATTACACTTCACACTATCCTTCCACATTACCCTATAAGCACCAAGAGCTCTTCAGGCATTAGATGTGCTGTCAACTCTGCTTTCCACTGTTCTTCTGTCCCACTCACTTCTTTCCCTCCTTGGATTTGTGCAGGATACTTTCCTTTAATAATTTTAGTTTTACCCACCTCTACCCCAATTCCAATCAGTCTGCAGCACAGATACCAGACTATTATCCCTAGACATATTGAATAAAACCTGTGGATAAGTAGCATAAAGAGTGTGGGCCTCATTTCATGTTTGGCAGTAAATTGGCAATAAAACCACCATGTTACCACCAACATTGTTTATTGCCCTGATTACATTTAAAGTTCCAATCACTTGCTCCGTTGCATTACCACAGGATTACAAGCGATGATATGGCAATGTTAATGATCAATTTTGAAATCCCTAGAAATCACTGGGGATTTTTGGTGGATTCAATGCAAGTGGTATTCTGCACAGTAACTCTAGAGAGATATAAAGTGTACAATCTTCCCCCAGATAGATTGTCCACTTTACCTCCAAAGATGTAATGTTTCAGTAACGGGGAGGTTAAATAATTGCAGCAACTTTACTTTAACACACCTCCTTACTCGTAATGCAGACCTTTGTCTGTTGCATCCATTCATACTGCAATATGCATGAACAATAACCTACCGGACACAGCACTCATACCATCTCTGCTCTCAAGCCACACTGAAGGATCCCATAGCATTGTTTTATATATTTGTTGAAGACCCAGATTTCTTTTTGAGATATTGCATAGGAGAACAATGACCCTTTATTTATGGCTTTTTAACTTTTTTCTGGGATTTTTGACTCCTTGAAAATACATACTTTTTCAATATGCCTGATCATGCACACATCATAAGAAAAACATACATGTATTTTAGTACAGTAAAGGGTAGACCGTGCAGTGCTTACTACATAAGTCACAGAAGTAATGTTGACGATCAAAAAAAAGGTTCCTTACCTGGTCAGAGGCTGGTGCAGCGCAACCAGCGAAGCATGTACAGTGACAGAGATGACGGACAGATGAAAATAGTCAAACATGACAGGAACATGGTGGTGCAGGCCTCTCCTCGGGTGAAAGTGAAGACCTAACGTGCGAGTGCTTATCAAGGGCATTGCAGGGACATCTTTGAGCCTGAAAGAAAGGTAAACCATTGTCAGTGAAGATAGTGGTTGCGAAGTTTGTTTTTTGTTTGTCTTTGTGCAAACTGACAGATATATCTCGACCCAGGAGGTCAAAGCCCCAAGTGCGTCAATGGGTACCATGTTTTGCATTTTGAGGGAAGAGAATCTTACAACTCCTATCAAGTTGGAAAATAGTCCATAAAATAAAGCTATATGAGAAAGCCAATGTTGCAAACCAGAGGTGGGACATAGTCTGCTATTCTCTTAAGTGACTCTGCTGTTGGACAATACAAGCATGACAATTAATGGTAAGATAAGTTCAAGCTAATTTTTAAAATATATTTCTAATGTGGGATGTATCAACCCACTCATCCAAGCCCTGCAACATCACTGTGCATTGCTGGCAGCAGAAACATCATAATGGCCGCCGGAAAGCATGCTGCTCGCCAGAAATCACCAGAAAGTGCACAGTGAAAACCTGAAAAATAGGCCACCATCTACTTTGGGCCTTTGTCAGTAGTGAGCACAGGAGATCACTGCCAAAAACCACCATTGGGTTACCCACAAAATAGCCTGAAACCACTTGGAAATAGCAAAGCTGATTGAAAAAGTAACACAGAGCCGTTTGAAAATCCGTTTTCTTGATTGTCAAAAATGTGCTAAAATCATGGCTTATAAAACCACCAAAAAGATCCAACCTTCTTGTTGGGTGTTCCACATTACTCTAGAGCAAGAATCCACATCAATACAATATCAGCAAGAATCATATGCTATCAGAGCAAAATCCCCTTTTGAAGAAACTGATGGAAATACAGCTGTCAAAAATGGGTGCAGTACCGTTACTCGCCTCTACCAAGAAGCCGGCATTTCAAAACCATTTGTGTAAACTTCTACATTTAACTCAAACTATGCCAAAAGAAGAGCATTCCATCAAAATGCCACATAAGAGTGCCACTCCGTGATTTGATGTTGAAAAAGACTCAATTTAAAGATATGTTGCTTATTTTAAGTTTATAAATATATTTTTTTTACAAGGAACTATGTTACAATTGATCAGAAAGTAACCTGATGCAGTTAAAACTCCAAAAGGCTTGCTTCCCCTGAGAACCCTTCACACCTTTTCCCTGGACAAAGGAAGCTTCCCCGGGCCAAGAGATTGACAGGCTAGTGTGAACAGAAACTAGCACGAGGAACCCTGGCCTGTTGCTCTCAGTCAAGACAATGGATTCTTTGGATTGAATAGGAATATGCTAAATTTGGGTGTAACTGTCAACAAAGTGTTGGCAGGAAACAAGACATGTGACCATCTGACTCAGCCCAGCTCTACGGGCGGACCAGAATGAGATGTGAATTGAATTGAAAGCAAATGTATGTTTTATAAAAATGCTTATAACAAAGTGCACTGAACTAACAAAAATGTAAAACTTTGAGATTGTGAAATTGAAAAATTCACTGACAGTTTAAGACGAAGCTGGACTCTGTGCGATGTTCTGAGACTAAACCCCGGAATTTATTCAAACTGTATCTGCAGTGTTTTTGCTATGAACCTAAGAAATTACAGTAATATGCTCAGAGAGGATATGCATGCATGTATCAAATTTGGTGCAAAATCAATTTTGGGAAACCCACGAAAAGTGCGAATAAGTGGTCATTTCTGAACCCAAGCTCGTAGAAACATGGGACTTGAACAGAAAGGCACCTCAAGCAATCTGCCATGCAATTTAGGTAGCATTATCAAGTGTGTATATTGTAAATATGGGTTTTATGAAAAATCAGATATGCTGTACAGACACAAAGGGGAGTGTTTTCTCCTAAGCCATAAACATGACACCGGGTGACACGCTGATCCTTTCTCCAGTCAGGAGAAAGGAAATCCTTTGACCAATCCAATCCTTAGAGGGTTGGGCATAGGGAATCAGCCTCGCCAACCTCTCTGAAAACACATAAATATGGACTGCTAGGACAGATAGGACACACTCTTTTCCACTATTCAACTATTCTTGGTGAAGCACCCTGACGGAAGACTCCAGACTCCAGATAGATCCAGAGACCAGACTCTAGAACCACACTCTAGAACCTTGAAGCAGAGAGGCCTAATCCAAAAGCTGAACTCTTCTCAGCAGGCCTGGAGAATCTAGCAACCTGATTCTAACCCCTAAACTGCCAAGGGGCTCTCACATCCAACAGCCAGGTTGTGCTGTTTTGCTATTCTAGCCTAGAACCCTGTGCTAGAACCAAGGTCCAGACCCAGAAAGCAGAGCTGTCTCCAGAACCTGTCAGATCCAGTTCAAGAGGCCACCCAGACCGCCGTGCAGTGCTGGCAGCAGAACCCAGAGGGCCTGAGACCTGTCCGTTGGCAAGAGAACCCAGCCAAACCCTTGACCAGATCTTTGATTTTCCTGCAGCTTCCCTTTTAAGTGGTAGACTTCCTGGCCTTTCCTGATCAAGAGCATGCCTCTGTGCCACCAGGTCGTCCCTCTGCCTTTGAAGGGCACCAGCTTTCTGGCACTCTTCCTCAAATTCTGCCTGGGTATCCAGGTCTTTTAAAATCAATGTATTGCTCTCTGCCTTCACTCTATCTAGGTGGCTTTGCAGGGTGGCTACCTGCTCTGTGCATGCCCTGTTGAAGTCCAGTTGTTGCTCCAGCTTTTTCTGGCTCTGCAGTAGGGAGTCCAAACCTTGTTGATACTTGTTCTGCAAGGTCAGAATTCTGGTATCCTGGTCTGCCCTTTCCTGTTGTAGAATACACATATCCTCTTTGATTTTAACCAAATACTGCCTACTATCATTTTCTGACTCCTGGCTCCTCTGCAACCTCTGCTCAGAAGAGTCCAGATCAGATTGGGCCTTCTCTAATGCTATCAGTTGCCTATTTGCCAGATCTTGGCCTTCAGCACATTTGTCCTGTACGGCTCCCATATATAAATATAAATATGCCGCTATCCTGACAATCTTGTCATGCTCATCCCTGGCCTTAGGGGCCATATATAGTTCACTCAGGGCCACGTGTAAGGGACCCTGATCTTTCCAGATGTCTAACCCAGTTGCAGTGACCTGGTGAGTGATTACCTGCAACCACACATTCTGGTCCTGCTCAGTCCACACACCTCTCGCAAATAGCTTTTGTAAAAGGTGCTCTCTAGCTACCTTGATGTCTACCAATGTCACCATTCTGGAAATTGATTTCCTTCCTGACTTACACAAGTTTATTATTTTATTTTGCAAAACAGACCGTTTCCTGAGAGCGTTCCTTTTTAAGGGGTGCTTTTACAGTGTAACACAGCGTAGTAGCCCAACAGGATTTATGTATCCTGTCAGTTAGCACACTGTATTAAGCTGCACAAGTGGTAGATCTAATCCAGAAGTCCCGTCTACCGAGCCCCCAATCTGTAAGTGACTTCAATCCAGCACTCCAACTAAATCAATGCCTAGTCAATGGAAGCCCTTATTTATATATTTTTATGTCATAGTTCTTTAAATCTGGATGATGAACCCTTATATAACGCCCCTCTCTTTGAATCCCCCTGACCTCACTGAGCCAAGAAGTAGGTTTGCTTTGCAGATTAAAAGGTTTATTTGAAGAATTAAACAATATATATATCACACTTTTATGAACGAAATAATATCGGTATAGCTCACTTATGAATATGAACGGTAATCAGCAATGTGTAATATTACAGTGTCAACAATCTCTTTAATCACTAAGGAGTAGGAATAGGAAGGATACTGTATCAGAGAATACTTTATATGGATTCAAGGAAATGCAATAATGGGAAAAATGCAACACAGAAATAAACTTGATATGATTTCAATCAAAAGATAGTGTGATCACTTTTTCCCCTGTGACTACTCACTCCCCCCTACGCAATATGATGAGATAGAAATTAGGGCACACAGGTTTCAAGAATACAATCAATAATGCAGTTCAATCCCAGTTCCCCCAGCAAGCTTAGAGAAAACAGGTATGATTTTAAACACAGGCAAAAATACTTTTGAATGTGATTGCAATGAATGGAAAAATATGCTAAAATGATTTTAATTCACTAAAGGAGATTCAGGATAAGTGATAGTTACTTTGGATTGCTTCAGGTCAACACTAGCAATGATTCATGAATGATTATCAAATTGGAAACAAATTTCAGCAATTGAAAACAAGAAACAGCTATTGATGAAATGGAGCTAAATCCCGCGTGCGTAAAACGTGATTATGGAAAAACTATAAAGAATTGGAATGTCTAGATTTGTCGGAAAGCTTAGGATCTTAGCTTCAAAATGACAGCTAGATTTTGTTTCTAGGACGTGGGGTTCAAAAGTTACGGAGGTTTTTGTGAAGGTAGATTTTCAGAAATAAAGTCAAGATTTCAAAATGACAGATTGCGCTTTACAGATTTGGAATCAACAGGATGGACACAAGATTCTATAATGCAGTTCTGGACAGGTTGAAATGGATGGGATAAGATTACTTTAAACTAAGAGATGTCTATGTACAGTTCTAGACTAGATACTCACTCCTAGGCTTTTGAATGGAGTGGGACCCAGGGATTTGGTGATCTCCAAAAAGAGCATCAAAACTTGTTGGAGCACACCACAAGGGTGGAAGATGCTCTGGCAAGAAAGGAGCAGGCCAGTAGGGATGGGACTCAGGAGGTAAACCTCCTGTAGCAAAGAATGGCCCAGTACTCCAGGACAAACCAGGAAGCACAGAGAGAGAATGAGGCTCTCTGTCAGCACAACGATAGGCTCCAGCAACAGGTAGCCATGCAGGAGAGACTGATAGAGTATAGCAAGGCCTTGATTGAGGAACTTAAATCACAGGCTCTTGCATGGCAACAGGGAGCAGGGACTGATAGAGATGAGGTTCGCTGGGAAAGGGAAACACCTGATCATAACCTCAGGAGCCCTAGTACCAGAGGCCTTCATCTCTCCCAGTCCCTGGACTCTGCCACCCCCATGTCTACTTGCGCACATGAGCCCAGGGCCACGGGGATGGCAGATTACTATCCAGTCAGAAATATGGAACTCATGGACCAGTACCTCCCAGGCATGGATGGGCGGGCATCTGGGTATGGGCACCCAAGTACTGTGAAGTTTAGGGGGGAACCCCAGGAGAGTAGGCCCACTAAGGGCATCCTGAAAACCTCTGCCCAATAAGGACAGTGAGGGGGTACCCATCAAATCCTGGGAGCAAGGAGGAATCAGAAGACTCCTCTGAGCGCCCCGGGACACAGGAGACTAGGACCCCACATTCTGCCAGCCATTCCCAGGCTTGCAGAATCCGGGAAAACCTTGAAAATCAGACGGGCACCTCTGGGAGCAGTGCTTCTGAGTCAGAGGATGAATGGACCAGGGTTACCCAAACCAAGAAGGCCAATAAGGCAAAAAGGGCCTTGCTTAAAGACCCCTTAAAACAGATTAAGGCAATAAGGAGTGTCATCACACCTTATCACAAAAACGCCAACTATTCTGTGTGGGAACACATAGAGCTCTTTGAGAAAATGATGGAGACTTTCCATTTGAAAGACAGCAGTAGCTGCATTCAGTACGTAAAATGGACATTCTCCCCAGAATACTCCAGATTCTTTGCGGGGCTTGAAGGCCAAAATCATTCAAGATGGTCCACATATGGGGCGGCCATTTTAAAGCACTTTTCTGTTCATAGAAAACCTCAAGAGGCTCGCAAGGCAGCCTACAATATAAAATGTGGGGGGGATCAGGCCCCACAAGAATTTGTGCAGGAGTTGAGGCGTGCCTTTGCGCAGACTACCAAAAGGGTGCGCACAGACAGTAAAGAATTTGTTAACACTTTTTTCCATGCCTTACCCAAATACATCATGACCAAGCTAGTGAGAGATTTTCATGAGAAAAGATCACTAGACTGGGTCATTGAACAGGCCACCCAAATCTATGAGGTGCAGAAGCCCATAGAAAATAAAAAATAATGCTCAGAAAACCCACAAACGGACCAAGGTGGCAGAGGTAAAGGTTGCCCCTATTTTAGATTTGGAGATGAGGGGGCCTAAAAATCTGCCTGCACATCATAATTTGAAGCACAGAAGGCCCTCGGGCCAGTCACAGACAGGGAGTCAAGAGGTAGTCCCACAAATGGGGTCCCTCACTCCCCTGACTATGTAAGTCCCAGCTACAAGGGAAACCAACCCATCCTGGGATATGTGTGGACTCCTCCAGCCCAAGGGGGAGGGGTTCAACCAAGCACTTAACCCAGGGAACTTCCCTCCTAACTTCCCCCAGGAGGGCAGAAATTCCCCAAATCCTGGGCAGAACTTTTTCTCCAGGTACCCACAGAACTTCCAATCCCAAAATCATACATCCTTCTTTCCCCACTTCCCTGAGCCCAGACAACCTAATCCGGGAGAGGGAAGGCCAAAGGTGGAGGGGTACCCAAATCTTCCCAACCCGGGGTACTACCAGAGAAGGTACAGCTACCCTTTCCGGGATCAGCCCAGGGGAGAAAACAAAAACCCGTATCAGCCTGAGCGAGTTTCACAGTTAGAGCGCCAGGTCCAAAATATGGCACAGGATCTGGGTCACATGCTGAGGGCTCAGCAGAACCCTCAGATGAGCATGCCGGCGCAGAATGCCCCCAACTCTGGACCTGGAGCTCCAGAACAATGACGGGGCAGCACCCCGACAACCAACCTGTTCCCAGGGAGGAGGCACAAGGGGAGGGGGGTGTAAAGCCTTGGAGGAAGCTTCCTTCCCCACTTGTAAACAGCCCCTAGAAACCCAGGAAACGGAAACAAAATCTCCTGCCCCTGGAAGTCTGCCACCCAAGGAGCAGAGGGGGGGTAGGAGAAACAAAGGACCCAAACAGACCCATTTTGTGGAGGAGGTACAGATCTTCCAATTTGAAGGAGAGGGATCCTCAGAGGATCCTGGGAAAAGGATCTTCTCCTTCAGAGATGGGGGAACTCCTCCCAAAGAAAAATGGGTCCCTAGGGATTCACGTCCAGACTGGGTAGATGTGGGAACTGAGCTAGCGCCGCCCATCATCCCATCCCAGAACCAACAGCAAGAAAATCCCCTGGTTCAAACCCATCCAGGTGACTGACTCCAAAAAGGGGGGGGGGCCCAGAACCGGAACCAAGGGAACTCAAAATTTCTCCTATCTCCAGTTACCAACTTTTTCTTTCAGATTCCCAAGACTCCCCACAGAATTCTGCCCAAATCTCTTCTCTCTCAATGTCCAAAACCAGAAAATTAACCCACCAGTTGTCCAAAAATGTGCATTATCTGTGCCCCCTTGAGGAGAAGGAGGGAAGATACTATGCCCCGGTTCAAGTACAGGAGCAGGGTACAATTTTGGCACTGGTGGACACTGGATCCCAAGCTACCCTTCTGTCCAAAAAGGCCTTTGATGAACTAAATTCAGGAAGGGGGGAGAATTACCAAATTCCTCTCACATCTCTTCCTGGACAACTTCAGAACTTTGACGGGAAGGAAATTCCCGTTGAGGGGACTGCGGATTTGGACATTAAAATTGGGAGACACAAGGTAAAGCACCCGGTCATAGTTGTGATTGCAGAGGGCACCCCTTTTTTACTAGGGAATGACCTCCTGAGAAGGTTGTCACCCCTAATAGATTGCATAAACAAGGTCCTCTGGACCTAGACTAGCCGGCCCATGAATTTGAAACAGAGTGTCAACCATGTTAGTTTAAACGGCTCATGCCACATAGTTGAACAAAAATCTGATCAATTCGAATTTCACTTCCAGAATGACCAAATTCCAGATGTGACAGTAATAGCAGTAGGACAACAGACTGGTGATGGGGGGTCCTCTCTATTTCTGAAAATCAACCTTCCTTCCAGTTTGAGGTGGTATTCCAGACTAGAAGGAAAAACTCTCAAATTCTTTACCAATCCACAATCAGACATTCCCACTTCAATAGTCCAGAAAGATGTGAAATCAGCTCAGAGCCTGGCTGATATTCAGCAAATTGGAGAGCAGTTGTTCATCCCTGTTCAGTTAAATGAAGGGAAGGACTCTGTCCTCGCCCGAGTGTGTGTGAACCATGGTAAGAGCTTCATCAGCGAAGCCATGTTCCGCCAACTCCCAAAAGATCCAGCCATTCCCACATTCAAACTGATAGACAAATGGGAAATGGATTTGGAAGCACCCAATTGCAAACATCTCCTGCCAAGCAGGTGTATGCTCAAAATCTGCATTGACAACAAGAGCATAGTTCATAATTGTTGGGTCGTGCGAGACGTCACCTCCGCATTTTACTTAGGCAGTGATATTCTCAATCGCTTTGCAATTAGTTTGGACCTAATAAACTTCAAAGCTTGGTCCCGATTAGCGGATAATCCCATGGGCTTTGACGATCCAGAGAAAGCATTTAGGTCAGCTCAATTGCTACCTTACGCAGTTGAAATTCAGATTGTAGAGGAAGTCACCATCCCAGAAAGGACCCGACAATTCTCCCTGGAAGTGAAAGTTAAAAGAGGACAGCAATTGAAAAACCCTGATGCTTACATTCATTTAAATGCTTCTCTCCAACAGGAAGGGTTGGGGGTAAACCCAACACCATTAGTCAATATAGAACATGACACCATTCCAATAGAGGTGGATAACAGCGACTTTAAGAGTATCACTCCAGCCACAGGCACCATTATTGGAATGGCAGTTGATGACCGACATTTTTCCATTGATCTACAAAATTAATTGTTAGGACCAATCCCCAAGGACTGTTTTGACAGTGAAAGTGATGACAGCACTACAACAGATAGGATCTTTACCCGGCATGGGGGGAACTTCCTGGTGTACACTTCCTACCCTTATGGCAAGGAAGATGTGACTTGTGACTTCAGAAGGGATGAGGTGATTTTCCAGGTCCATGTGGTCTGCCTTTCCCACCTGAAGCCACCAGTCCAAATCAGCACTCTGACCAGGGACTTCTCCACCCAGCTGGAGGAGGCAGCTGAGATAGCAAAACCACAAGTCTTTCCAGGCTTCAGGCAGATGGTTGAAGAGAGAGTCAACCTAGCTGATGCCTGTGTGACTCTGGAGCAGAAGCAAAAGTTGAAAAAATGTTCTTGGATTTTCAAGATCTCTTTGCGGTGGACTCATATGACTGTGGTCGCACCGACATCCACACAACCACAATTCCCACAGACCTTGGTATGTCTCCAGTGTTTGTAAGCAATATTGCTTGCCTCTTGCATCAATGGAGTCCCTTACTGAAATCATGAAGAACCTTGAGTCCCGTGGGATAATCCGTCCAGTCCACAGCACCTTCAATAATCCGGTGCAGGGGATATTGAAGCCAAACGGCCAGTGGAGATTCTGCACCGACCTCAGGGAGCTCAACAAACGGGTCCATACTTCCCGATGGCCTCTTCCCTACATTGACCAAGGGCTGGCTCAGATCCAGGGGTCACAGGTATTCACTGCAATGGACCTGACCAATGGATACTGGACTGTGCCTGTCAATAGGGAGGACCAATGAAAGCTGGATATTGCCTTTTGCGGCCAGCAGTACACATGGACCCGGACTCCATTCGGATACCTCAAATCCGGCAATGAGTTCAACATTTTTCTGCATAAGGTCATGCCCGACCTGGGTGAGAGGGGTAACCTGGCCTATGTAGATGATGTCCTCATCAAAATCTTAACTGTGGAGGAACACATAATGGAGATCCGTTATGTTCTGACACAGTTGACCGCTGCCGGAGCAAAACTTTCCTTTCAGAAAGCACAGAGGTGTAGAATCCGTGTTAACTTCTTGGGGCAGTATATTACTCCTCAGGGTCTCTGTCCCCAGGAAAAGAAGGTGGAAGCACTCCAGAAACTGAAGGACCCCACAACTCTGCGGGAACTAAGGAGCTCCTTGGACTGACTAATTACAGTAGAAATTTCATTGAGGGCTACGCAGAGATCACTAGATCCCTGATTCATCTTTTGAAGTGGGGGTCAAGTGTTAATGGGGTCCAGAACAATCTGAGGCAGTAAGGCAACTCAAAAGAAGCCTCTCACAAGCGCCTTGCCTAGCTTACCCTGTCAGAAACAATGAGTTCTTCTTGGAGACAGGGTTCTCTAATACATGCTTGACTGCAGTCTTATACCAAAAGCATGACAAGGTCAATAAAGTAATCTCCTATGCGAGTAAAACTTTATCCTCTGTGGAGGAAAAATTCAACGATTGTGAGAAGAAACTCCTGGCAACGGTGTGGGCATTGAAGAATTACCCCCCGTTTATCCAGGGGGAGCACATCATAGTGGAGACTCCACACCAGCCTCTGCAATATCGCCAAAGTGACAGAATCCGGGCTGGAAATGTGAGAAATTCCTGAATTACTTCATGGATTCTGCCAATGCAAGGCTTTCCTGTGGAGATCAAATATGGCCAAAACAAGAAGAGTCCCCTCGTGCAAGGTCTTGCTGGCTTGCATGATAGTACCAGAGTAAACTTTCTCGAGGACGAAAGTCTAAAAATCAAGGACAACATGGAGGCATACCTCGAGTCCCCACACAAAGTCTTTGAAGAAGACAAGTGTGAGGGAATGCCCACTGCCTATGTGGATGGATGCTCTTACCATGTTGACAACAACGGGTAAAAAGAACTTGTGGCCGGCGTAGGGAATGCATGGGTGAATGAGTCCCCAGAACCCTCCGCTGGGTACAAGATTGGTCCCTGAAGTAGTCAAGTGGCAGAGTTGATGGCTGTGCATCAAGCCATCTGCACTGCTGTCCAACATCAACTCCACAAACTGGTCATAATCACAGATTCAGATTATGTACGGAACGGGTTCATGGAGCACCTGGTTAATTGGAAAACCAGAGGCATGCTATGTGCGAATAACAAACCCTTGAAACTTAGGAAGTTAATTCAAAATATTGATGATCTGGTCACCTCGAATGGGATGACCATCTACTGGAAAAAGATCAAGGGTCATTCCAAAGTAGAGGGACCAGACAAAACTGGAAATGACTTAGCTGATCAGCTGGCCAAAACCGGAGCCATCCAAGGGGATTTTATAGAGATAGAGTCCCTGTTGGGGGATATTCAGGTCACTGCTATCACTAGGTCCCAGACAAATGCTCACAATGATCTTTCAACTGCACAATGGAGTAAGGAGACCCCAGATGCTGATTTGATTACGGCTCAGAAGGGGGATCCAATAATTGGTAAGTTTTATCAACACATTGAGGACCCTGAAAACTTTCCCCTGGCAGATACTGATTACATTGGGAAAGAGGACCTCAGAGTGTTGATGAAATGTCCAAAAATGTTCTGAATCCAAGACGGTTTGTTGGTGAGGAAATCCCTAGCTGGCCATGATCAGTGGGTGGTTCCTACCTCATTCCGAAGCCTGATGTTAAGTCACGCCCATGATGCGGCCACAGCCGGTCATAGGGAGTTTCATACAACACTTGAAATCTTAAGAGAGGTTGCATACTGGCCACACATGGGGCAGGACCTCAACCAATACTTGAAGGGGTGTCTTGTGTGTGCACAATTTCAGCCAACATCCCTCACACACCGTGCGCCTCTCCAATAGAGGGGGATGACACTGCCATGGTCAGATTTGCAAGTAGATTTCATTGTGCCCGTGATTCGCTCCACTAGGGGGAATAAGTACATGTTGACTGTGACATGCTTATTTACTAAATGGGTGGAATGTCTCCCGCCCCAAAATGCAAGGCAGAAACAGCAGCTTCCCTGATGATCAATCACATCTTTTCACGTTTTGGACTACCCTAAAGGATTGAGTCAGACAGAGGTAGCCATTTCACCAGCGAAGTAATGACAAAGATGTGGGAGATACTTGGGGTTAAAAGGAAGCTACACATTGCTTACCGGCTAGCCTCAAGTGGTGCAGTGGAACGTTACAACAAAACCATTGTGAGCATATTAAAAAAGTTTGTGGCAGATTCTGGGCCAAGGTGGGATATCCGATTATCTCTTGTCCTAATGGCCATCAGATCTACCCCTTCATCTGCAACTAAAATGTCACCGTTTGAGCTGATGACTGGACGCAGGATGGTGCTTCCCCAGCATTAGATCTACAGGACCCAAGAGCAGACATTGATCAATGCCTCCACAACTCATGAGTATGATGAAAATTTAAGAAAACACCTTCAACATGCTTTTGCCTATGCTCAGCGAAATCTAGAAAGATCAGCCGACAGTATGAAGACCCAATATGACTTAAAGACTACCAGGAAAGAATACAATGTAGGAGACTGGGTTTATCTATACAATTTCCAAAGGAACCAGGCCAAACAGCAGAAATTTCTGCCTACCAGGAAGGGACCTTTTGAAATTGTAGACAAGATCTCACCAGTCGCCTACAAGATCTGCATCCCTAAAGGCAGGTTGGCAGAGGGGGAAGACAAGTGGGTGCATATTAATCAGCTGAAGTGTTGCCATCCTAGGTACACTCTGCAGCAACTGGAGGAGTCTTCTGGAACCCCAGTGGGGGCCACTCCAGATCCATAACATTCCAACCCTAAAATATTCCCTATATATTCTATAAAATACAATAATGCAAATGTCTCCTGATTTACCAAATGTATATGTCCGCCCCACTACATTAGTAGTGGTGGGGAAATGTCTACGAATATGTTATTGCTTTGTCATCCTAGGAGAGGTAACCTATAGTTGACTGAGACTGACCAAGGAGGACGACCCGGGACCGGGAGCAAAGATCCGAGGGGCCCGGGGTATCGCTCAATACTCCCATCAGGAATGGCGAGGAGAACCGATCGATCCACCCCTGATGTAGGAAAAGACCATGAACGTTGCCATTTGTGTAATCCAGAGAGATGAGGCTTACATCCCAGTCTTGCGAAGTTCCATTGATGGAAGTTCAACGGCCATTGCAAGAGGGGGGCTTGTGGGATGAATCAACCCACTCATCCAAGCCCTGCAACATCTCTGTGCATTGCTGGCAGCAGAAATATCATAATGGCCGCCTGAAAGCATGCTGCTCGCCAGAAATCACCAGAAAGTGTGCAGTGAAAACCTGAAAAATAGGCCACCATCTACTTTGGGCCTATGTCTGTCAGGGGTTTTGACCCATGTTCGAGTTATTATGCTGCAACATTTGGTGCCGTGGGCTCAGAAAATCCAAGATGACCGAAAAGCCCACATTTGCGCCAGAATCCAGGAAAACCGCACAGTTTTTGCGCACACCAAAATGGTCGCCTGACCTGCCACACACCAGTGTGAGCATGATGGGGCAGAAGCACCATGAGTGAAACGTGGTGCCAAAGGAAAAAACAGCAGTGCCTGTTAGCTCAGAAAGCGCTTTGAAATCACCTTTGTTTCTCTGAAATGCGAGCTAAAAATGCCTATTTTAAACATTGCAAGATATTCAAAAATCTCACTGAACACCAGCAGACATTTGGCAGAATGAAATCTTGTGTGCATACAAAATCTGGAAAAGAAAGAGCCTAAAATAATGTTCATAATGAAACTGGCTGAGCTGTGGATGTCAGCAGCTTAAGTTAAATTGGACTGAAAGCCACTAAAATCTAAATGTTTAAAATAAATGAGTGACCTACTGTTGAGTGTCACATAGGTGGCAACTGTTTAAAGGTCATAGTTTTGAACTTAGAATCAGCGTTCTAGCTGCATTTGTAAAACATTTAAGTTTGATTTGAATGAAGAAAACTGGAACAAAAGTGACATTTAGCTGAAGCCGGGTGTGAAGAGATTGAATTCTGCCTGGCAACTACCCCCGACAGGAGTTGAAACTTGCCCCGCACTGCATTCCAGGCCTGGCTGCCTTCTGCTGTTCCCACCAAAAGGAGATGACACCTCCCTGATTGAATCAGGGGAGGAGCACCTGGGAGCAGGGAAACAGAACAATGAGCCTTCCTTGGCTCAGGCAAATGCTAAATTAGGGGGGGTCCTAAATGGCTTCCTCTTGAGAGAAACTGGGAGGGGCAGTGCCTCTGTGAGCAACTTGATTCGGAGGAAGTGGACAAACCAGAAATTCCACCATGTGCTTTGGGAAACCACACCCCTCTGGGCCAGAGCATAATTTTAAAAAGATGGATAATTCATAGTATGGACTTGTCAAAATTATATAATTAATATCATTATTCTTGTGATTTTTCTGTGCACATTTTAAGAGGTGTTAGGACTCTGTGGTATGTTCTGGGGGGTAGTAGCGGAAAATAAGGTATTACTCTGAATGTCTGTATGATAAAAATCTGACACTTTATCATCTGATGGCCATATTTGCATGTTTGTGTAAATTCTGGAAAAGTTTAGAGGTTGTGTTCTTGATGAAAAGTGAAGAATTCTGTCATAAATGGACACAATATCTTACAAAGACAGGGATCGGATGGTTTGGAGCTACAGAAAATATGTTAACTGGACATATAATATTAGAAAAATGGTACATAGATAAATATGTATTTGGATCAAACATAGATTTGGGTACAAATTGACAAGGGGAGTGTTCTTTCTGTATGCCATAAAATTAATGCCTGATGACACTACATTCCTTCCCCCAATCAAGGGAGAGAGGAGAGCTTGGCCAATGATAAGATGTGAGGGGCAGGCTTAGTTATGCCCACACACACACCCATTTGCAAAACACATAAAAAGAGACTGCTTGGACAGGCAAGACATTCATTTTCCATTTTCTTGCGGAGCATTTTGCCGGACCACACAACATCTAGAAGGAACATCCAGAACTTAGACTCCAGATAGACTACAGAACTTAAAGCCACGGCCTAACCGACAAGCTGAGAACTCTTCTCAGCAGGCCTTCAGAATCCAGCAATCTAACCAAACTATTCTATAGCCGGGCGAGCTGTTGGATTCTTTGCCAAGAACTTTTGCCAGAACCGGTAGCAGACCCAGAAAGCAGTGCTGTATACAGAGAGACCAGAACCAGAGAGACCCAGACCAGACCGCTGTGAAATGCAGAGCAGAGCTGACCCTGAGAGCTGTTACTTCAGAACCACCCGCCAGGAGTCCAGTCCAAACCTTCTGACCAGACCCTGACGGCCTATTTCAAATTCATAGTGTGAGTACTCAGCCAGAACTGTGCAAAACCAATCTCTTAGCTTAAAATAATCTGATTCAAAACATTTGAACCTGTCCAGAACTGCATCATAGGAATCGTGTGTTCATTCTCAGATTTTAAACCTGTAAAAGGGTCATTTTGCCATTTTTAATCATTATTTCATTTCTGAAAAACTGCCTTCAGAAACTTGTCCGTATCTTTGGAATCGTAGGTGCTAGGAACGAGATTTAATGTTAACTTGAAAGCTAAGATTCTAATATTTCCAACAAGACTGTCTATTCCTTATAGTTATTCTGTAATCGTGTTCGACGCATTCAGAAAAATTGCTGCGAATTGAAAAATTAGCTCCTGTCAAAGATAGCCTCTTTTGCTTGAACTGCTAAAATTCGTTTTCAACCTGATAACCATCCCTGAATCATTGGTAGGACTGACCAACTGGAAATTTGTATTGCATTTTGTATCCCTGAGAATTGTGTGCTCTCCTTCCATCTCCTTATCTTGCATAGGGGGAGGGAATTGTCAAAGAAAAAGTGATCATATTATCTTTTGTTGAAATCATATCAAGTTAATTATTGTGCTGCATTTTTCCCTCATTGCTTTTCCTTGAAACCATAAAAGTATTTTCTGCTACATTATCCTTCCTCTACTAACTCCTCATTGATTGTAAAGAAATGTGCTAGGGTCAGATTATCTATTGTTGATCAACATTATATTCATAAGTGTGCTATCAATTATTAATTTATTCATAAAAGTGTGATATATATATTTTGTTTACTTTCTCAATAAACCTTTTAAATTGCAAAACAAACCAACTTCTTGGCTCAGTGAGATCAGGGGGATTCATAGAGAGGGGTGTTATACAAGGGTTTATCATACAGGGTATAACTTGCTATAAAAATATATAAATAAGGGCTTCCCTTGAGCAATCCCAGACAAGGCACTGACTTAGTGGGAGTGCTTGATTGGAGTCACTTAACATGTCAGTAGTGAGCACAGGAGATCACTGCCAAAAAACACCATTGGGTTACGCACAAAGTAGCCTGAAACCACTTGGAAATAGCAATGCCGATTGAAAAAGAAACACAGAGCCGTTTGAAAATCTGTTTTCTTGATTGTCAAAAATGTGCTAAAATCATGGCTCATAAAACCACCAAAAAGATCCAACCTTCTTGTTGGGTGTTCCACATTACCATACAGCAAGAATCCACATCAATACAATATCAGCAAGAATCATATGCTATCAGAGCAAAATCCCCTTTTAAAGATACTGATGGAAAGTGGGTGCAGTACCGTTACTCGCCTCTACCAAGAAGCCGGCGTTTTAAAACCATTTGTGTAAACTTCTACATTGAACTCAAACTATGCCAAAAGAAGAGAATTTCATCAAAATGCCACATAAGAGTGCCACTCAATGATTTCATGTTGAAAAAGACTTGATTTAAAGATATGTTGCTTCTTTTAAGTTTATAAATGTATTTTTTTTACAAGGAACTATGTTACAATTGATCATAACGTGACCTGATGCAGTTAAAACTCCAAAAGGTTTGCTTCCCCTGAGAACCCTTCACACCTTTTCCCTGGACAAAGGAAGCTTCCCCTGCCCTAGGCCAAGAGATTGATAGGCTGGTGTGAACATGAACTAACAAGAGGCACCCTCGCCTGTTGCTCTCAGTCAAGACAATGGATTCTTTGGATTGAATAGGAATATGCTAAATTTGGGTGTAACTGTCAACAAAGTGTTGGCAGGAAACAAGACATGTGACCATCTGACTCAGCCCAGCTCTAGGGGCGGACCAGACTGAGATGTGAATTGAATTCAAAGCAAATGTATGTTTTATAAAAATGCTTATAACAAAGTGTACTGAACTGACAAAAATGTAAAACTTTGAGATTGTAAAATTGAAAAATTCACTCACAGTTTAAGACGAAGCTGGACTCTGTGCGATGTTCTGAGACTAAACCCCAGAATTTATTCATATTGTAGCTGCAGTATTTTTGCTTTGAACCTAAGAAATTACAGTAATATGCTCAGAGAGGATATGCATGCATGTTTCAAATTTGGTGCAGAACCAATATTGGGATACCCACCAAAAGCGCGAATAAGTGGTCATTTCTGAACCCAAGCTCATAGAAACATGGGACTTGAACAGAAATGCACCTCAAGCAATCTGTCATACAATTTAGGTAGCATTAACAAGTGTGTATATTGTAAATATGGGTTTTATGAAAAATCAGATATGCTGTACAGACACAAAGGGGAGTGTTTTCACCTAAGCCATAAACATGACACCGGGTGACACGCCGATCCTTTCTCCAGTCAGGGGAAAGGAAATCTTTTGGCCAATACAATCCTTAGAGGGTTGGGCATAGAGAATCAGCCTCCCCACCCACTTTGAAAATACATAAATAAGGACTGCAATATCAGATAGGACACACTCTTTTCCACTATTTAACTATTTTTGGTGAAGCACCCTGACGGAAGACTCTAGGCTCCAGATAGATCCAGAGACCAGACTTTAGAACCAAACTCTAGAACCTTGAAGCAGAGAGGCCTAATCCAAAAGCTGAACTCTTCCCAGCAGGCCTGCAGAATCTAGCAACCTGATTCTAACCCCTAAACTGCCAAGGGGCTTTCACACCCAACAGCCGGGCTGTGCTGTTTTGCTATTCTAACCTAGAACCCTGTGCTAGAACCAAGGTCCAGACCCAGAAAGCAGAGCTGTCTCCAGAACCCGTCAGATCCAGTTCAAGAGGCCACCCAGACCACTGTGCAGTGCTGAGAGCAGAACCAAGACGGCCTGAGACCTGTCCGGTGGCGAGAGAACCCAGCCAAACCCTTGACCAGATCTTTGACGAGGCCCACTCCATTCTAAAGCCCAGGAGTGAGTATCTAGTCTAGAACTGTACATAGTCATCTCTTAGTTGAAAGTAATCTTATCCCATCCATTTCAACCTGTCCAGAACTGCATTATAGAATCGTGTGTCCATCCTGTTGATTCCAAATCTGTAAAGCGCAATCTGTCATTTTGAAATCTTGACTTTATTTCTGAAAATCCACCTTCACGAAAACCTCCGTAACATTTGAACCGCACGTCCCAGAACCGAAATGTAGCTGTCATTTTGAAGCTAAGATCCTAAGCTTTCCAACAAATTATAGTTTTTCTGTAATGGTGTTTAGCTCCATTTCACCACTTGTAAAAATAGCTGTTTCTTGTTTTCAACTGCTGTAATTCATTTCCAATCCGATAATCATTCATGAATCATTGCTAGTGTTGACCTGAACCGATCCAAAGTAACTAACACTTGTTCTGAATCTCCTTTAGTGAATTAAAATCATTTTAGCATATGTTCCCCTTAATTGCAATCACATTCATAAGTATTTTTGCCTGTGTTTAAAATCATAACTGTTTTCTCTAAGCTTGCTGGGGAAACTGGGATTGAACTGCATTTTTGATTGTATTGTATTGAAACCTGTGTGCCCTCATTTCTATCTCTTCATATTGCATAGGGGGGAGTGAGTAGTCATAGGGGAAAAGTGATCACATTATCTTTTGATTGAAATCATATCAAGTTTATTTCTTTGTTACATTTTTCCCATTATTGCATTTCCTTGAATCCATATAAAGTATTCTCTGATACAGTATCCTTCCTATTCCTACTCCTTACTGATTAAAGAGATTGCTGAGACTGTAATATTACCCATTGCTGATTACTGTTCATATTCATAAGTGTGCTATACCGATATTATTTTGTTCATAAAAGTGTGATATATATATATATTGTTTAATTCTTCAAATAAACCTTTTAATTTGCAAAACAAACCTACTTCTTGGCTCAGTGAGGTCAGGGGGATTCAAAGAGACGAGTGTTATATAAGGGTTCATCATCCAGATTTAAAGAACTTTGACATAAAAATATATAAATAAGGACTTCCATTGGTCATCCCAGACTAGGCATTGACTTAGTTGGAGTGCTGGATTGAAGTCACTTACACTAAGTAGAGAAATACATCATCTATACCCCAATTATTTCCAATGACGAATATGGATTTTTGATTTGTCTTTACCAGGTATTACCTGCAAACCTAGAGTCATGATCCCACGACTCATAAACTCAATGTTTCTGAACACAGTTGTATAACAGCTTTTGTGATTTTTCCATTACGTCACTGAATTTTAAGCTGTTTCCACGAAGGAACAGCCCATCTCAAAATGGTTCTGATAGTAAAGAGATCAACCAGATTATATGAATCCTCAATCTTGTTTTAGGACACTGACAATAATAATGTACATATTAAAAGAAGAACATGCTACAGATCAAACCATTACTATACACTCTGGCTATATTCACCATGGAAGAAGCTGTTTGCTTTGGCCATTGTTACTTTTCTATGACAGTCTTTATCAAAAACATAATTTGTACATTTACAAAAACGCTGTGAAACTCACTTTGCTCTTCTTTTTAGGTTATTAAATTAGATGTCATTAGACTGTGAAGGGGGTATCAGAGGCGATATACACTAGCTTCTCTTCCGATCACTTTAAATCTGTAATAGAACCATTTATTCTAATTAAAGTGGTCTTTAATACGCGTTTTCGCTAGCGCGGGCGGGGTACGTGTATTCTGAGGGGTGCACATGGACTTTCACACGCGTTTTCGCTAGCGCGGGCGGGGTATGTGTATTCCGGGGGTGCGCATGGAATTTCACACACGTTTTCGCTAGTGCAGGCGGGGTACGTTTATTCCGGGGGTGTGCGTGGACTTTCACACGCAATTTCACTAGCGCGGGCAGGGTACGTATATTCTGGGGTTGCGCGTGGACTTTAATACGCGATTTCACTAGCACGGGTGGGGTACATGTATTCCGGGGGTGCACATGGACTTTCACACTTGATTTGGCAGTGTGTGCCCTACTTGGTGTGGCCCTCCCTTCCCATGCCCCGCAGGCAGCCCATCACCCCACACCATGCCCCACAGGCAGCCCACATGGCACCATGCACTCGGGAGCACCGATACATGTCCCCCACCCACCCCCATTGATGGGCACCTGCCAGCCAGCCCTGACTCATGTCCCCCCACGCACCCACCCACCCCCATTGACGGGCACCTGCCAGCAGGCCCCGACTCATGTCCCCCGACACCACCATTGCCCCACCTACGCCCGTTAATGGGCACCTGCCAGCAGACCCCGACTCATGTCCCCCCACACCCCCACTCACCCCATTGATAGGCACGCCAGCAGGCCACGACTCATGTGCCCCCACACCCCCACCTAACCCCATTGACAGGCACCTGCCAGCAGGCCCCAACTCATGTCCCCCCACACCCCCACCCACCCCCATTGACGGGCACCTGTGGCCAGGCCCCAACACATGGCCCACCAAACAGCATGTCCTAACAAAACAGACCCATGGCCCTAATGCCAACCCAGTACAAGCATGCAACCATCCACAGCACCCACTCACAAGTTACCCATGCCATGACATTCTTAAAAGAACCACCATGCCCATGAATAAATGCACAACAGAGCCACACAGTGGCAACACATGACTGAGGCAATGTACATTGAGACATGCACACAACCAATGATAGTACACAACACCAATCATGAAGTTAGAATAAATGTATTAAACACATAATGAAATAACAAAAAGAAAATAAAACTTGAAAAACAATAAACAATGACAGATATTACCAAAAAAAACAGAAAATCCAATGAAAATCCAAAATCCACGGCATGAAAAAAGAAAAGTGGTCCATCGCCAATATCAATATGCAAAAAATAATCTAAAAAAATGAAACCATTGATCCATGTAAAATGTCATAATGTACAAATGTACATGTATGTACAAATCTTCAACTATTTACAATCCAATTCCAAAGGGTCCATGATCCCCAAAACAAATGAAACCTACCAAAAAGTCCTATGAATAAAAAACTATATACATGAAGTGGAGCAAAGTCCATTAACTCCAAAAAAAAGAAAAAACAAAGGAAACCTACCACTAAAGAACTGTGTACAAAGGCGGCGGGCAAGTCCAATGGCTCACTTGTTGATGTTCCGGGCAAGGACATCATCGAACTCCACGTCGATGTCCCGGAGGCAGGCCTCTTCCCTGGCCTCGAGGTCTCGCAGTCATGGCCTCCTCCAACTCCCTGCGAGTTGCCGCGAGGCACTCAGCCTGCCTCAATGCCCTGCACATGGAGTTCTCCGCTCTGACCATAGTGAGCCGTGCCTCCTCCGCCCGCTACCGCTCTGCATCTATCCGCTGGCCCAACCGCTGACAAACAGAAGACACTCCCAATCCAGGGTGCTCCTGCCCTCCGGCCGATTCCTGCCCCTGTGATGATGAAGGCCCCGAGCCATCATTGCTCCCATCCTGAGCCTGCTGCTGCCGTGCATGTGCCCTGCTTGTCGATGCCTCCACGTCCTCCTCTTGCTGGGGTCCAGTTGTTGGGGTGGCCACCCCTGCTGGACCTCCGACTCCTGACTGTGGCAGGGATGTGTCCTCCACCAGCCTGGCCGCTGGGTCAGTGGCAGCTCCACAGGGTGCCCAGGTGATACTTGGGCAGGAAGATGGCACCGAGGATGACTGGCGCATAGGGGGTTCAGTTGAGGAGGGGGTCGCTAGAAGATCCAGCACATGGAGGAACCCAACCTTGGTGACCTGCCCTAGTAGTCCGACGCGGTCAATGATGTATTCGAAATGAAGTGCATTGTCCTCACGAGAACCCTGCACATCATCCCGAATACAACGTTAATGCATCACCACCCCAGCTAGGACAGTCTCAACCCGGGCACGGATTGCCATGTCTGCAGGGAGAGGAAGGCCAGTTGTTGTTCGCACATCCCCTTCCTGAAAACGGGTCTGGACTAAGGCATCCCTGCTGGTGCAGGATGATGCAGTCACAGGATCGGGACAGGATTACACACAGGCGGCCTGTGCTGCCCCTTGTCCCTGCCCCTGGACTGCACCACTAGCACCAGTGGAATGCCCCCCTCCAGACCCTGTGTGTGGGCCTTCCACACCAAACTCCCCACCAACCTGGATGACTCCGTGCCATCTTCCTCCACAGGCCCCTGTGGGAGCTCAGCTGCCCCTACTGCTGCCGAGGAGTCCACCTCCAACCTCCGCCTCTTGGAGCTTCCCTCAGCAGCTGCGGCCATGGAAGCGGCACCAGACTCCTCACTCCCGGAAGAGATGACAACGTGGGAGGAGAGCTGGGCCTGGCATCTCCGTCTGGCGGTGGGATCCCTGCCTCTGTGCTCCACAGCACTGTCTTCGTCCTCTTCATCAGTCGACACTGCAGACAGGGAGAGACAGAACACAGGTATCAGGGCACTGTACAATGGTCGGATACACATGTGACAGTTGCACATGAGTGGCAGTGTCAAACTTCACAGATGCCATCACACTCCCCAACACTCATATCATTTGAACCCACACACATGCAGAAATTGACAGGAATTGTGCAGCAGGCAACGGCATCCATGCGCACACACCAGCATGAACATCCGAAGGTTGGCATGACATCACAAGCAACATGGGGAGTGCTGAACACATGCACACACGCCAACAGACAGACATGCATCTGTACATCTCCACTACCTGTCACAGTGCAATCATTGGCAACTATGTCACATCTGCCAATCGGGTTCATACATGTCCATGTCACATGCATCCATGTTGTATCACTGTCACACACATGCAACCCACACATGCACATGTATGTCATGCAGATACATGAAGGTGTAACCAACATCCATGTGTCACACCCCAACCATGCCATCGTACATACACATAAATACCAACATTTGTGCATCTCCACATGCAGTTGTGCATCATGCTTTGGAGCACATACATCATTGATGTGCATCACTCATGACAGGACTCACATGCAGCACGGTCATGTCCCTGCACATACACATCCACATACACATCCACACATGGCCCTTTTCAGACATATGTCCAAGCTGCACACTCCTTGCACACCTCAACATGCACTGCATCCAATATGTATGCATGGACACTTACCACTCGACTCCTGACCGGTCTCCCTCTCGAGGGTCCTGGCGGTGAAGCGCTTGGTTAATACGTTCCAGGACCCTCATGTCATTGGTGGTATGGTAGACCCCGCGACTCACTGCATGCGCTGCTTCCAAGAGGCGCCAGGCCTTCCGGAGGGTCCTGGACCTGAAGTCCTACCAGTGCTTACGGACGTGTTGTATGTCGCGGGTTGCCCCACCCTCTGCATTGATGTCAACCACGATGTCCAGCCAGATCCTCTCCCATCCATCCTTGTCGCCGCATCTTCTTCCGTAGAGGGCATCATAATGCCCCAGGACTTGCTCCACCAGGATGCCAACCTCTCCTGCTGAGAAGCTGGCAGCCCTCTGCCTCTCTGGCTGGGGGTTGCGAGTGGTGTCTGATGGTGTTTCCTCTGACATGGCAACCCCCGAAGCAGGTGTGGGTGGGCAACTGGGTCCTGGGGCTGGGCTGTGGAGCGATGGAACAGCAGTCGGGAGTCTTATGTTCCAGCAGGGGTGGTCACAGCAACTGGACCCCTGCAGATGGCTGATGTGCAGGCACCAAATGGCAGGGCACGTGGCCAGCAAGCAGGCAGGCAGAAACAGATGGCAGGTGGGAGTCTGCTCGGGCCTCTGGGGGGGCAGGAAAATGGCCTTCTGGGCAGGAGTGTGGTCTTCCGTGTGTTGTCGCGTGGCCAGCTTGATATGGAGTGATTCAGCAGGTGAAAAAACAGCACATCCGCGTGTTAATGCGTGTAATTCGAAGAAAGGGCCTTAGCGCGTAAGTGACGTGACGCACACGGGTGTTTCCCTCGGCACAGGTTAAATGTGAGTGTGACCAGCAGTTCGCTGTACATGCCTTTCGTGGAGACCGACGTGTGTTGCTACTTCTTGTTGTTTCGCGCACCATCACAACTTCACAGCGGATCAAGGATGTATCTCTTCTTTTGGCGGGGTATTGGCTATGCGTGTTTTTCATTATCACGCTAGTCAGACGGTGAGTCGCGCACAATATTTTTCACACTGCGGGTCCCCCTGTGTATCGTGTACCCATTTTTGAGGTCATAGTAGCCTGAGTGTCCCATGCGTACGTGTTTTTCGTGCATCTGGCACTGGTGCCCATGTAACCCGGCAGTCTGTTTGATTGACTGCCACGGGCCCAAGGGTAGTGGTAGCTGCAGGTGCAGCTGTGGACACCACTACCCAGGCTCAGGGTCGGCCAGCGCATGCTGCGTTGGCACCTGAAGATTCCCAGGAGGATTTCCAGGAGGTCAGGAGGCACACGGTAAGTGCACGCAGGGCTGCCCTGACCGATGCACATGTCCCTGGGGCAGTATTTCATCTGCTGCCCGAGCAGCCGGGTGTTGGCAAGTGCATGGGCAGATGCAGCCGACACCACCCCGGCTTTTAGTCTACCATCCAGGACAGACCCGGTCAATGACCTTGGCACAGCAGATGTTGCTGCGCAGGGTCAAGTCAAGGGCACCCAGCAGCCACTGACACAAGTCAGGGCTTCCGTCCTTGTTCCACCTGCCACTCCCTCAGTTCAATCCACCAGCCCCACTGCCCATACTGATCAGGGCGGCATTAGCCAGTCAGGGTCCGGACCACTGCACAAGAGGAGGAAGGATGCATCTGCAGCAGAGGCTGGGACCCAGACACGGCTCCGGCCTACGGCACTTCGAGGAAGAAGCCTTTCTGCTAGCAGGAACGGGACTTCCTTGTGGACTACGTGTCGGGACAGGACCGTGATATGCTACTGGGCCCTAATTGTCACACTACGGCTGCCCAGCGTTTGTCCCACTGGAAGCATGTTGCAGAGGGTGTCTGTGGAATCAGACATGAGGTGCGCACAGCTCAGTAGTGCAAAAAGCATTGGGATGACCTCCGACTCTCTGCTAAGCTAAAGTGTGCCTCTAATTATATCATTACTCTGGTGACTGGCAGTGGGCCACCACCTGAGGAGGAAGATCTCACTTCGCACGAGTCAGTCGCTGCGGAATTCATACTGGCAGAATTGTATGAAGGAGTGGGAGGGATGCTGGACTTTGATGCCCTGTCCAGTGAGTGTTGTCACATGTTTGTACAGTCCATGTGTGGTTTGCTTGTATGATGTGCTGTGCTTGACTGCCACTACAAGCTATGTGTACATGGTTCTCATGTGCGAGTCACTGTCCTCATCACCACACCTGCACCCTGCTCACATGCTAGTCACCCGGCTGCCCCTCCGTACCAAGTTCCAGCTCACTGGCCCTTCTGCATGTAGCCTGGGTGTCTTTCCACTCAGTATGTCATTGCACGACTGACATGCATGTGTGATGTGTGTTCTGCCTGCATGCGGGTACTCCACGTAGGCATGCTCCCTTGCCCCTCCACCCCCCTGCACCCCAATTTCACCATGGCACTGGTGGGTATCATGTTGGAGTACTGCAATGGCCTGTTCAACGTTCCTGTGTACATGCACACTTCCCCCTGCCAACCTGCCAGACACATACAGTGGGGTACATCCTTTGTCCTTGATGCAGGGTGTCTCACTCGGACTGGGCAGATGGCAGATGCTCTATGTGCATTCCATGCATGCCCCTATGTGACCTTGCCTGGATGATCATTGTAGTATGTGTCCAGGATGACATACATTTAATGGCATGTGATCATCCATTCCATGCCCACTCTGGCTCAGTCCTGCATCACGCACATGTTTAGGGTGCCACAGTCTGTGTGGGGCACAGGTCTCCCCCTGTTTCAGGCCCCCTGACTCTGTTCAACTGGTGTAGTGGCTTCTGCACACATGGGGGTACTACTGAGGGTTCATCATGTGTCCTGCTTACTGTCCCATTCTCATCTGCTGTGTTGTCAGTTGACTCAGATGATGCAATTGACGCTAGTCAACACTGTCTGCCAATACACAGTTCTCTGGTCACCCTTTCGCTGCCATGCAATGCCTCCCTGCCTTTTTACTAAGGGTGGCGGGGTTTTCCTGTAGCCATGCAACCCATTGCCTGCACATTGCACGTGATGCCTGAACTTGCCCTTACACTGCCTTCATGTTTATTGATTGACATCATAATGTACTTGTTCATGCAGATAGTGGGTAACGTACACATGTGCTGCACTGCATCAACCCACCTCTGAGCCGTGTTACACCGTTCTACATGCCTACTCACTGTTGCAATGTTAAAGTGACCTGGCATGTATGGCCAGATTTTCATCCCTTCACTGTCATGAATGCCACGGGCACAGGTGCATCCTGTGACACATGTACTCAGTATTGGAACACCCTGGTGTTTAGCAAAGTTGATTGGTCAATCTGCGGTCTTTACCAACTGGTATAGGGCGCAGATTGATTGTAGCCTGCCAATCAGGTTGTAATGACTGTGGGGCTGCCTTCACGTGTGTATGTGTACACTTTCACATACATCAAAGCAAAAAGCATTGTAGCTGCTTGCTTTCCTGTATTGGATGTTGTCCATGTTCACAATACAGGTCTATAGGGAAAGGGGTGTTTTTAAACACTTCCACATGTACATATGCAAGCAGCTTCAACGTTGTGTAGTGCAACATTGTGGCTACTCACTTATGTGAGTGCGTGAAAGTGTTCATTTACACATGTGTCTTCACAGCTTTTTTGATGACTGACTAATATGTAGTTGATAGGCATTAATGCTGGTGAGATTTCAGCATTGCACCCGTTATGTTCAACTGCCATGATCCTGAAGGTGCACTGTTGTGCAGTATGTCTACGCCCAGGCACACTTAGCTAATATTGTGGGGCCTGGCTGTGATGAATTTACACACGGAATAATGGAATATGGCACATTCATAGCAAATGTGCTCAATCATGCCATGAGGGGTGTTCTGGAGGCTTCATGGCCTGCAGCTCGGACCGTACTGGGCGTTATGGTCCCTCATGCTGGGTTTCAGGCCCTCACTTTGCTCGGGACATTCACTATATCTACATGGCCCATGACATCCAGAACAGGCCGAGCTGCAGGTGGATGAAGCTATATTGGTGATGATGCTTTAGTGATGCATGTGTACATGCATATTACGTGTGTCATTGTGTGTTTGGATTCACTTGCAGCTGTGGCCATTTTGCAGTTCAGACATGCTTATGGTATGTGCCATCTCTTTGTTGCCATCTGTCTATTCTGCCTGTGACATGTGCCTGACAGATGTGGTGTGTGATGGAGGTGATATACTACATTTTGTACGTGTGTAGGCTTTCCTATTTAGTCACATCAATTTCTGCTTTTGGGATGTGTTTGCATATCAATGCCACTGGATGCATGCCGGATTCTCATTTGTGTTTGACATGTCTGCTTCATGTGTTGGCTGTCGATGTGATGTCTATGTGTGTGTGGGTTATGTGCTTCTGACATGTGTACTCATGTTTGTTTTTTCCACTTGTCAGATGATGAGGCAGAGGATGGTGATGTCATTCCAGACACAGGGTTGCTATTAAACCAGCAACCTGGCACAGGTGGGGGTTGTGGGGTGGTAGGCCACGAGAACCCACTTGTGCTCCAGACCATCGTGTCTAGGGCTGGCAATGAGTCTAGCCCGGATGATCACTCTGACGACAATGTTCAGTCAGATGAGTTGGATGCGCGTCATGTCCATTCGTCAATGGTGAGTGATTCTGATGTGGACGATCCTCTGTCCACAACACCTGCACTGAGAGGCCAGACAGTGGTGGGACCTCTGCCTGTGGTGGATCGGGACGCATGGTCACACTCCACACCAGTTGCTGATGTGCCTGGGGCATCACGTCAACAGAGGAATGTAGTCCTGCAGCCGCGGGCAGTGCCAACCCAACAAGGACCGTGGCTCCTTGGGCCCTGAGGGTGTCAAGCCCAGCAACGCGGTGGCTGTGCGCCACTGGGGTATACTGAATGGGAGCAAGCCATGGTTGCCAATTCCGTACAACAGGGGGCAGCAATTGATAATAGTGCTCAGAGCATGGAACGTGTGGGCCAATCTGTGCTCCCCCCTGCTAGTCAGGTGGCTCTTCAGCAGCGGGCAGCACCGTCCAGGGCCCGCTCGCTCAGGCTGGGCATGGCGGCCTCAGACAGGGCACGCCTGGCTGAAATGGTGTCTCTGCGTCAAGCACTTGCTGCTCACACAGAGGCACACAGGCAGGCCCTGAGGGATGACCATAAAACCCTCAGATCTACTCTGGGTGTGCTCTTGATGTCCCAGAGGCAGCGGACAGAGGAGAGGATGGATCATCTTGAGAATACCATCT
This sequence comes from Ambystoma mexicanum, assembly GCF_040938575.1. Taxonomy (NCBI): domain Eukaryota; kingdom Metazoa; phylum Chordata; class Amphibia; order Caudata; family Ambystomatidae; genus Ambystoma; species Ambystoma mexicanum. The sequence continues at coordinate 1,179,314,370 of NC_090933.1, forward strand.
CGGCTGAGCTACATGCTTGCCGGGACGTGCTCCAGATGTCATGCCAGGCCAGGCAGGAAGAACTCTGTGTTACACGTGTTACCTTGCAAGAAGAAGCACGCGTATCATGTGAGGTTCTGCATGCTGACCTACGTGTCATCACCGCACAGAACCAGGCTCACCGGTCCCGCAGACTTGCTGCCGAAGAGGGGCAAGCTTTGCATAGGCGTGGTCAGGGTACTGTGCCACGTCCACCTTTTGAGTCAGAGGGTGAGGAGTGTTAGGCAGAATCCTGTGCAGTTCCCTTAGTGAGTACTACAGAAGATTAAGACTACAGGTATATGCAATAAATCCCCTTTGGTATCAGCCTGTACCACAAAGATTTAGTTGGTAGCTGTGGCTAAGCAGTCAGACTTATCTGAAGAGGGAGATGAGCAGTATTCAGGGTTTACACATTAGGACTACAATAGTATGGAACAAGGAAACACTGACCAAAGTTTTGTATCAAAAAGAACATATATATTTATTTTACACACTCTGATGTTCACACACAAATCACTATTATAAAAGCAAGTTAAACCAGTCAAGAAAAGTATACACAGCTCCCTATTTAAATTGTAGACAAGTTTGAGCAAGAGTGAAAACTGAGCAAAACGGCACAGTGAAAACCAAGCAGAAATGGCACTCTAACAATTTCTCAAAAGGGAAGGAAAGTACAAGTTATACAGGTTTATACTCTTTACACACCAGCAACACTTCCCAATAAGATTGTGAACAAGTTAGGCAAGGCAGTACTTTAGTATATGCAATACTGGGGTGAAAACCGAGCAAAATGGCATTTCACAAGTTTAAAAAGAGGGAAGAAAAAGGTGGTTATAAGAGTTAGGTGCACCAACACATTTCTAGGTGAGAAGCAATCTAGAGAAGGCAGTTGTAACAGATTTAGCCAGAGTCAATAGGCCTGTGCCAGAGTCAATGGTGCAGAGCAATGTGCCTAGGAGCAAAATGTTCTAGTAGCTGCAGTCAAGTCTTTGTTTAACGATAGGGGCGGCCAACCCAGTAGGTAAGTAAATGATTTAAAACACCTTTAGCAGTACCCAATGAAATGGGAGGCCTGGCGGAACAATGTACCTTAAAAGTGGAAGAGGCTCCTGCAGTGGCGGTAGTTCCTGGCAGTTCCTGCAGTTTGGGAGATCCGGCAGAGGAACAGGGCCTCTCATCGTGGAGAAAGGTTTGAGTTACTGCACTGCCCAGGGTTGAAACCAGCCGCAGGGCTGCCAAAAGGAATAAAAAGTGCGCTTCTTTAAATCGTGGTTGTGGTGGACGGGTGCCTGGCTATCCGGTTTCCGAGTGCAGGGCACTGGCGATTCGACCAAGACAGTTCCTGGAAGGCGATTGGCGAACTGGTTGGCCCCACCAGCTCAAGGGAAGAAGACTCTTGCAGAGGAAGATCTTCTCAAGTCGTTGGAGAAAAGTGGCGAGGATCTGCAGCAGGGCTTCACCGGTGGTTCAGTCATTGCAGATGTCTTCAGCTTCTCTCCTCTTCGGTTTCTTAGTTCCAGTAGTGCCGTCTTGTCCTCCAATCCTCAGGACCCTTCTTTTATGCAGCAAGACCCCCATTCATATTGCCTAGCTGTCACTCACACAGTGGGGTGCTCTCCTGGCGTGAGAACCCCCAACCTATCAGGGCAGAGTGCGACTTGGGTTATGTAGGCAACTCTGTCCAGGGTGCCTATTCCCCCTCCCACACATCCTGTCTACCCCAAACTCAGTGGCGCTGAGAGGAGGGCTTCTTTGCAGAAGCCCCCCAAAAGCACGAACAAAGGATCCTCGACCAGGGTAAGTATTATAGAGAAAGACACAAGAAAGAATTATAATCAAAGTTCTGGCAATAAAAACCTACTGGAGTAAAGTTAATATTCAAATAAACCGGCGGCATGTTAGAGGCTGTCAGAAAAAGTGGTAGCCTCGAACAATGGGAAAATCCCATAGGGAAATATTTGCTGTCGAATATTTTTACGGTAGTAACCACTGCCACCAGCCAGAAACTTTTGAGAGAGGGACTGTACGGTACCCCCTCGAAAATGAACACTAGGGGAAAAACTATTAACCCTTTCCAGTACTTCCATTTTAAGATGTTTTGTACTGGTTTAGTTCATAATTATTGACTAGTAAAGTCAATGGGGACTTTACATGCCCTGGGAGACAGTAGTCAGTCCCAGGGTATGGAGTCTATGTTGGGGAGTCACTACGACACACCGGTGGTATGGCACGGAGGTTGCTGTGCACCACACTGTCAGGATCGGCCAGAAACACTCATTGCCTTCTATGTCACCTGGCAGTATCATGGCAGAACCCTTGCAAAACTCACGTCATGTTCGGATTCCCGTTACATCCACACCCATTTCAGGACGCATACAGCTTCATTGCCATGGCGATCCTCCACAAGCGTAACACTATCGCGTTCCGCAGGGGAGGAGTCAAGCGGAAACGAGGCCGCGCTCACCCGCTATAATCCCTTCCGGGTTGCCGCACTCGTTGCTTCTGATTCTGATTCGAGGCTAGTTTGTTTGTTCCTTGTTCTTGTTCTTGACCCCCCTTTTGCCCTCTTTTGCCTGCTTTGCTCTCCTCCTGGCCCACGACCCTGGACTGTCCTCTGACCTGCATTGTGGATACGTCTTACCTCTTGTTGATTACATGCTGCTGAATCCGGACCGTCCAACGACCTGTCTCCTCTTTCCGGATTATACCTGCATTGCCCACACGCTGCTTGACCTTGGATTGTTCAATGGCCTGCCTCCTCTTTTCGGACATTATCTATATTGCTCACCCGCTGCCGACCCGGAACGTCCAACAACCTACCTCTTTGGACATCATCTGCCACACCCCGTCAACTAGGGAGCGGCTCTCAATCCGCTACGGCTGATTGGTCGGCCGTGTTTGCTTGCCTCCACTACTGCCTAGAGTGAACCTACACCATCCCATTCTCGTCGCCTGGACTAGAGACTGTGAACATTGGCGCATAAGGCGTTAGGCGTCATCGTTTCGTCGGGATAGTACCTTGGACTAGAGACTATTTCCCTCTAGGATTGGGGAACCGATACTAGATTCAGGTGCAACTGGGAACTACATTGACCTTTCCTACGCTCGGGAGAACGGTGTTACTTTCCATGCTAAAAGTTATCCTGAGGTAGTTAATGCTGTTGATGGAACATCCCTCTTGTTTGGACTGGTTACTGAACAAACAGTACCTTTATCCATGATCACGGATTCCGGGCACACAGAAGTCATTATATTTGATGTTATCACCGCACCTCAGTTTTGGCTCATTTTGGGTTTACCTTGGCTCAGTCGGCATAATCCAACTGTCGACTGGGTCAAGGGGACTGTGGTTTTTGAGTCTCACTTCTGTGGTGCACATTGTCATAGCAACCAAGTTCTTGTGGAAAGTCCATGTCGTGCTCTCACTCACATTGCAACCGCAGTGGGGGTTTTGGTTTCTACCACGTTACCCAAGGAATATCGCCAGTATCAAGATGTCTTTTATGTAAAAGGAGCCCAAGTCTTGCCACCATATCACCCTTATGACTGCCCTATCGATCTGATTCCTGGGGCTAAAATACCAAGCAGCAGGGTATATTCTTTGATAGTCAAAGAAGATGCCATCCTGAAAGAATACATTGACAAGACTCTAAGTACTGGTTTTATCCGCCCATCTCGGTCCCCTGCGGCCTCCCCTATGTTCTTTGTACTGAAGAAGGAAGGGGATCTTCATCTGTGTATCGATTATCGTGAGTTAAATGCCATTACGGTTAGGAACCAGTATCCTATACCTTTGATCTCGGTCTTGTTGGATCAATTAGGCAATTCCAAGATATTCATAAAGCTCGATTGCGGGGTGCCTATAACCTTGTTAGGATGTGCGCAGGGGATGAGTGGAAGACTGCATTCAAAACCAAATACGGTCTTTATGAATACTGCATCATGCCCTTTGGGATATGTAACGCACCTGCTATCCTTTCAGCACTTAATCAATGATGTTTTTCGGAATCTCTTAGATGCCTATGTGGTGGTGTATCTGGACGACATCTTGATTTACTCTCCCTCTTACGCAACCCACATAGAGCACGTGTCTATGGTCCTGCAGAGACTTCGGGACAATCACTTGTACGCTAAACTAGAAAAATGCGTATTTCATGTCAACTCAGTTGAGTTTCTGGGATATGATATCACTGACAAAGGCATCCAAATGAGCGACACCAAGGTTAAACCAGTCTTGGACTGGCCAATGCCTATGAATCTGAAACAGTTGCAATCATTCCTGGGTTTTGCAAACTATTATCGACACTTCATCAAGTCTTTTCTGAGTATTGTTGCCCCGCTCACTTCCCTGACCAGTTCAAAACGTTCTTTTGTTTGGAATCCTACTGCTCAGAAGGCATTTGAAAGTCTCAAGTCTTCTTTTACCACAGCCCCGGTATTGATGCATCCTAATCCAGATCTGCCGTTTGTGGTAGAGGCGGATGCTTCGGATATCGCAGTCGGCGCTATCCTCTCTCAGCAGTGTAGAGACAGCGGAGAATTCCACCCTGTAGCCTTTCTTTCCAGAAAACTCACGACCTACAAATCACACTACACAATCACAGAGAAGGAGTTATTGGCTATCCGGGATTCTTTCCTTGCATGTCGCCACCACCTGCTAGGGACTGCCGTGCCGATTCAGGTCTTCACAGATCATCGAAACCTTCTAGCGTTACAATCAGTGAAGTGTACCACTGCTAGACATGCTCGTTGGCATGAGTTTTTCTCGATGTTCAACTTTCATGTAACCTACAGACCCGGCGCACGGCACTCGAAAGCTGATGCTCTCTCTAGGATGCATAATGTCTCCTCGCCTCCCTTGGATGAACGCACCTTTCTTCCTCCTGCTCAAGTGATTTGTGCTTGTGGAGTTCATTCTCCGCTACGTTCTGCCCTAGCAGACTGGGTTAAGGTAAACCCCCAAAGCATTCACGATATGAACTTGACCTTGCTTCATGGTCTTCCTTACCATAATGGAATGCTGTACCTTCCTAATCAAAATACTTGCAATACTGCTATGCACTGGTTTCATGACACCAAGTTTTCAGCTCATCCTGGAGCTCGGAAAAGCCTGGAATTATTACGACGATGGTCGTGGTGGCCTCAGATGTCTAAAGACGTCTTGAATTATGTGGCCTCTTGTGCTACGTGTGCCCAGTGCAAAACTGTTCCGGCGAAACCCCTCGGTTTCTTACAACCCTTACCGGTTCCTAAAGAACCATGGACTATGATATCAATGGATTTTATAGTGGAATTACCTTGCGATCATGGTTACGATACGATCTGGGTCGTTATCGACTATTTCATTAAATTAGCCCTGTTTGTTCCCTGCAAGGGATTGCCTACTGCTCCTGCTTTGGCCAAACTCATCACGCATCATGTTTTTTGTTTTTTTGGCCTTCCTCATGTTATTGTTTCTGATCGTGGGTCCCAATTTACATCTCGTTTTTGGCGTGCCCTGACCACATCTTTGTGTATCGAAGAAAATTTTTCCTCTGCCTACCATCCACAGACGGATGGTCAGACTGAAAGGCTAAACGCTACCCTGGAACAATACTTGCAATGTCTTACTGTGCAATATCAAGACTCATGATTGTCCCTGTTAGATATGGCTGAGTTCGCTTACATCAACTCGCTCCACACCTCTACAGGAACTTCACCTTTTTTCGCCATGTACGGTAGACATCCTCGCACTCTGCCCACACAACCCGACCTATCGATCTCCAGCCCTGCTGCAAATGCTCGTGTGCGTGATCTGAACAAGACGCGGGATGGAGTATTTGCTCAGCTGCATAAAGCCAAGTTGCAACACAAGATACAGGCTGACTTACATAGGAGTTCTGCACCCGCTTACAAGGTGGGTTCTCGGGTTTGGTTGGCCACACGTAACTTGCATATACCAGGTCGGCGCTTCCTTTTACCACATTTTGTTGGTCCCTACCAGGTCACAGCCATTATCAATCCGGTGGCTGTACGGTTGAAATTACCAGACAATTGGCACATCCACCCGGATTTCCATGTTTCACTACTGAAACCCTGTCTTCCCTCTACTAGGTTACCTTCACATCCCTCCTCGCTCAAAGTGCAATGTTCGGATGAATATGAGGTCAGTCGTATCTTGGATATTAAAGTCAGGAGAGGGGTTCGGTTGTATCTCGTGGATTGGAAGGGATACGGTCCTGAGGATAGAACCTGGGAGCCTACTAACAACATACATGCTCCCCGTTTGGTTTCTGACTTTTGGTCCTGGAGAGGGAGGGCTTCTTTGCGGTGTGGAACTGTTAGGATCGGCCAGAAACACTCATTGCCTTCTATGTCACCCGGCAGTATCTCTGGCAGAACTCTTGCAAGACTCATGTCACGTTCGGATTCCCGTTACATCCACACCCATTTCAGGACGCATACAGCTTTGTTGCCATGGCGATTGTGGCATCGCCTCCACAAGCGTAACACTATCGCATTCCGCAGGGGAGGAGTCAAGTGGAAACGAGGCCGCGCTCACCCGCTATAATCCCTTCCGGGTTGCCGCACTCGTTGCTTCTGATTCTGATTCAAGGCTAGTTTGTTTGTTCCTTGTTCTTGTTCTTGACCCCCCTTTTGCACTCTTTTGCCTGGTTTGCTCTCCTCCTGGCCCACGACCCTGGACTGTTCTCTGACCTGCATTGTGGATACGTCTTACCTCTTGTTGATTACACGCTGCTGAATCCGGACCATCCAACGATCTGCCTCCTCTTTCCGGATTATACCTGCATCGCCCGCACGGTGCTTGACCTCGGATTGTTCAACGACCTGCCTCCTCTTTTCGGACATTATCTGTATTGCTCACCCGCTGCCGACCCGGAACGTCCAACGACCTACCTCTTTGGACATCATCTGCATCTGCCACACGCCATCAACTGGGCAGTGGCTCCCAATCCGCTACGGCTGATTGGGCGGCCGTGTTTGCTTGCCTCCACTACTGCTTAGAGTGAACCTACCCCATCCCATTCTCTGCGCCTGGACTAGAGACTGTGAACATTGGTGCATAAGGCGTTAGGCGTCCTCGTTTTGTCGGGATAGTACCTTGGACTAGAGACTATTTCCGCATAGGCGTCCTCTTGTCTGCGAGGTGTTAGGGTTAGATTGGATGGTGTACGAGTTCCTCGGTAGTATTCTCACCATAGACCCCAGTGGTAAGTGTACTACATTTCATCTCCTCGTTTCTTCTTGCTCCTTGCTGTTCAATGTTCTTGTTTGGTTCTAATATTCATGGTCTTGTATAGTTCTTGGGGACTACTTTGTTTCAACTCAGGTCTTTTCATTTAGGCAGTCATCAGTATTGGAGTTTTCAACCCGAGGCTAACAACAGTATCGGAGTTTCCAACCCCAGGCTAACAACGGTGTCTGAACTTGCCAAACTACGGATGCAGTGATCTCCATCTTTCGGCTAATTGATCCCTTTGTAGTTTTGATTATAAATACAAAGGGGTACATTGGTAGGAAGAACTCTACAGTGACGCTTCCAGTTCTTCTACCGGATTATTCTCAGGACCAGCAGCCTAACACACACAAGTTAAAAAGATGATTCCTATGAGGGTGAGAAAAACCCCATAGACCATAAACACACAAGATAGCCTAAAACACACACTAGCAATCAGTCTAAGAGTGGAAAAAAGGGTCTCACTCTTAGCAGGAGAAAGAAATAAACCCTTCAAATCCAGCAAAGCTGCTGGGGGACTCTATAGGTAAGGTAAATTAGCCTTAAAAGAGAATTCTCCCTAACAAGGAGGACGACAATTTATCTCCCACATAGGTCGGGCCGTGCAGGCGTTGAGCCCATGAAGTTTTTTTTTTTTTTTATCTCAACATCATCGCATGTGGGTGTTGAGGTTCACCCTGTACCTCCCCCTCCTGGGTGTCTTCCCCTGCATCGTATGTGGCCATTTCTGATTTTTATAGTTAGTTCAATTGGTTAATATAGTTTAAAATTGCTTGTCTATTGTGCATTCATGTGACGGTGTGGTGGTTTGTGGCTTTTGAAAGCATCTGCTGTCTGTTCCAGCTGGGCCCTTCAAGCTTGTCTCGTGTATGTGTTTGCTGCTTGGGGTCCTGACTCACATATGCCATTCCTGCTTCCCCTATCCATGGGCTCGCAAGGATGGTTTGGTGTTACAACCATTTACACAAGGGCATTGGACTTTCGTCATATCTGTGGCCTGTCTGCTGCTGTACTACTTGTATTAACACCCCTAGTGGGGATTATGGATGTTTTCTCCACGGCATGTCTGCAATCAATTTTTTGAGTACATTATTGAAATGTCCATTTATTGATGTTGATTGTGATGTATGTTCTTTTCTTGCCTGTAGATGTGCTTGATGCCCTTCATGCTGTAGACAGTAGCATGCACCGTTTGCCTGTCAGTGTCACACTGATGGTTAGAAGGGGGCCGGATGTTGACAATGTCAAGTTGGTGCATGTTGAGTTCAGCCCCCGGGGATTGTGGCAAAGGAGGATGCATTAGGAATGTGACCCAAGAGGCACAAGTCACGGTCCAGTCCTCACTTGAGATGTCCACCTATACTACTACTATGCTCTGTTGCCTTTGGACGGCACGTTGTGTCTGTCTTCCCTCTTGGACTTTGATGCTGCCTGAGGGTGCAGTTTTCCTTCTGGACTACTTCTCTTTTACTTGTTTTTTAGGCTCTGGTGCCTTTAGTCCCTGTTCTTCTTCCTGCTACTGTCCTTGATGCAGATCTGTCCGCCTGTCTGTCGGGCTGTTATTTCCACATACTCTTCCACTGCCTAGGTTTGCCTCTGTAGAATTCTGTTCAACAGCATCTTTCTGTCACTCCTCCTGTCTTTCATCTATTACATCCATGACTTTATGTTGTCTGTTGGCTTTTACTAATACTATTCAACTGTTGTGGCTCTTGACTTGCTGTCAGCTGTTACCGGCTATCTCACATTATCTGTGCCTTTCAAGACTTCTGCTGTCTCTGCCTTTCTTAGTTCACACTATCAATGATGGATTGGGTTTCAGCTCAACCATCCTGTTGTGCCAGCCTCCTTGGTTATTTTCGACTCAAGTTCCAGCTCTACCTGTCAGGTTACAGAACCTGGGGTTGTGTGGGAGGAGGTGGGATGTAGGTCTCCGACATGGCCCATTGACAACCAGCATGAAGACATACACAGTAAACTTTCAAGACTTACAGATGCCTTTTATGCCATTTCTGCAGGAAATGGAAATTTCAGACTACCTTTGCCAGCAGACTCTGGTCCAAGAACTACTAAACCCTTGCCACGTTGGGTGGGGCACACGTGCGCATGCGCGCACAAGCAGAAGCACGGGGCTTGTGCTCAGACGTCCGACAGAAGCAGATGTATTTCCAGGAGCTCCAAGCAAGTTGAGCAGCACGAGGGGCCATGCCCCAGCCGATCATCCTCCAGGCCCCTCAGATATGCAAGCTAATTTGCGCCAGTGCTGGGGAGGTTGGCCAGGCATTGGGGAAGATGCGCACAGTACAGCTAAGCTGCGGTGAGGACAAAATGCCAAGAATCTTTCCCAGTTGTCAGGGGCGCACACAGAGGGCGTCTGCCATATCCTCGAGTTCACTTTGCTCCATAGAAGCTAAGGTGTTAGCGCAGTAGCGTTCCTAGACACAAACTAATACAGCACATGGGGGGGGCAACCAGCACCGCAAAAACTCGAGTGCAGTGCATATCATTAGCATATGCAAATTCCCACGTGCGCTACCTATAGAAATCCACGGTTGGCAGAACGCAACTTGTACTGAAGTCGCACTTCGCCACACGCATCTAGCAGCTCACCCAAGGACCTTCTATCATGTGTGATTTTTACCACATGGTCTTTCATTTACCGCAGGGCCATGTGTGGCTGCCTTAACGCATTAAAAGTGTATGAACCATCACGGGGGCAAGCAAAAGTATACAAACGAAGCAGCAGACAAGAGTGCTTGTTTGGGGAGCAGTCACTAAGTTTGAGGCATGAATGGTGTTATGTGTGTGGGGTAAACACGCACAGAATAGTAACTCACTCTCTCTTTGCAGCATTGAACTGCTCCTGTTACCGGACCTGAGAGTGCGCAGGCAGGAGGCCAGCACTCACCCCAGAGATAAGTCTGGGCTTTGAGCCATTTTGTACAATGTGCATGAGGAACATGGTTTCTCTGATTGAGTATGTGTAATTGTCAAAAGTAGGATTTTGTCTTTTGCCTACTTTCCCTTGCCCATCCACCTCCCCTCTCCTGACCCTCTTTCCAGTTGTCCTGAAAACCGATGCCTATCCAACCAACGGATCCCTGATCCTCTTTCCCTGCCGGGGTCTCGGAGGCCTGTGTAAGTTTGAACTTGCAGGCGCCCAGACCGCGGAGGGGGTGGTTGGTTTGTGCCACTCCTGCGCCTGGAGACCAGAGCTGTGACACTACCCATCAGTTGTTGCATCCTCATTTATTATTGTGTACTGAAAATGCTACCCATCCTGTTGATCCATTGTTCAACTGTGCTACCTTGGTAGTTCTTCTATCATTCTGCTTGGACATGTGCTTGGGCATATTCAGCAACTTCAAGTCATCTACTGGAAACTCTACCAGGGGGTTTTGTGGGCTACAGGCTTTTTCCCTGGTTTGGGGGTTTGGCTCCTTGGAGTTCTATGCGATTTGGTATTTTTACCAGTCAAGGTGGGCTCTGAGGGGGATGGACCCTATTTCCACGCACGGCAGAACAAGCAAACCAACGGGTAGGGGGATCCTGAAGACAGGTAGACTAGGAGGAAGAAGGCAACGGACCCCAGACACAGTTCTTCTGAAGGACATGGTGATGACTAAATGAGGGAGGGCCTTGTGTTGTCGGACAGTATGCTTGGACTACAGTGTTTTTGTACTCTATGACATTCTCATGGTGGGGTACTATGTACATGATGTCTTCTGCTGGTCAATGGCTGTTTCTGTGTTGGCTTTACTTTTCAGGTGCCAGGGGAGTGTTGTGGTTTGACATACTGGGGTGTACACATGGGCAATGTTCACATGTGATGTGTACAGGACACTGAGGGTCACTTGATTTCACATGCATGTATTGTGTGCATGTCCCTACTGACACACACACTTACACAATGCTCCACCACACATACAAGCACCCTTCCATGCCCACACGTGCACACAGATTGCCTTCTCTGGCATGCTGTGTCCCTGCAGCACATGATCACTTGCCATTTGTGGATTGTGTACATGTGTCATTGGGTTATTTTTGTTCCTTCTCCTTTTTATATGATGCTCAATGTGTATCCTCAACAGAATGGCTGCTCACTGTGCTGTGTGCTGAGCGGTATGTTGCAGGAGACACACACAGCACATGGGTTAGGGATATGCGGATTTGGTTTGGACAATGTGCATGCCAACAGGCATTCTGTCTTTTGTTGATGGTACCACTGGTGGCATGCATTTGTGTATGACTTTGTATGTGGGGGGGGTTGTTGGTCAGTCATTTGACCTGATTCCATGTCAGGTGTGATTGTCTCAGGCCTGTTTCCATTTATCACATGCCACTTTGTATCTAATTGGTCATGTGTTGGGCTTTTTGTTTGCTCTTTTGCTGTTGCATGCCATGTCATGGTGTGGCAAAAAAGGGGGATGTGGGTTGGAGGGGTTTGGGTGACATACCAGTGATTGTCATGGCCTGTTTTGCAGGGGGGTGGTGTGATGTACATCTTGCATGTGTTCCTTTTGGTCATACAGGATTGGTTATGTTTAAGTAGCTAGGACTGCACACAATGTAGCACTTCTGTGGCAACATTCTCAGGGTGGTAAGGTTGTGACAGTTGACTGTCTCTTTGTCATCATCGATTGTCACCTGGTATGTGCCAGGCCTGTGTGCACTCCGCAGGGGTGGGAGTTTAGGTGAACAATGTGGCCACAAGCTGGGTCCGGGCTGCCTCGCCACATGCCCTTCCCCTCCCATGGGCAGCGCCTGTGCCTGTGGTTGGGGATGTGGGGAACCACCATGTCCACCGGTACGCCCTGCCGTGTTGCAACATTGTGCAGGACACATGCTGCCACCATGATCATGCACACTACTGGGGGTGCCTATAGTAGCTGCCCGCCAGAGCGGTCAAGGGAGCGGAAGGGTGACTTGAGCACTCCGAATGTGCGCTCCACTCTGCCCCTGGTTGCAATATGGGTAGCATTGTATTTTACCTGGGGTGGTGTGGTGGGGTTCCGTATTGGCGTCATCATGTGGTTGCTCACAGGGTAGGCACTGTCCCCTGGGGAGGTCATAATGGTTGTGATTAGTTGGGTTTGTGTATTTGTCTGTGTGTGACATGCATGCATGTGCACAGGCATTTGTACTCCCCTAGGAGCCATGTGTCACCATGCTTCCCAGCTTCCAGGGCCTGGCTCAGGGTGGATATTCTGTATATTAAACTGTCATGGGTAGACCCAGGATAGTTTGCATAGACTGAGGTGAGGATTCCCTTGGCATCACATACAACCTGTACGTTGATAGAATGCCAGTGCTTGCGGTTTCGATAGATGTGCTCAGTGGCCCTAGGTGGACGTAGGGCCACATGGGTGCAATCTATGGCACCGAGCACTTTGGGGAAGTGTGCCAACTGTAAAAGTCCAGGACCACGGCCTGCCTTTCTACGTGTGTTCTGGGCATGTATATGTGCCTGCGGACTGAGGGGCACACAGTCATGATTGCCAACACCTGGTGTAGGCAGCATGACTGCGTGGCCTGTGAGATGCCCCCAACTATGGCAGTTGTCTGCTGAAATGACCCAGTGGCTAAAAAATGCAAGACATTGAGTACCTTTTCCAAGGGGCTCAGTGCTTGGGAGCACAGGGTGAGTGATGTGAGGTCATCCTCCCACTCAGTGACCAGGTCTAGGATGATACGAGGTGGAAACCTATACCTGCCGTAGACCTGGTCATCAGGCATCCCAAAAAGGCTGGTCCTGGGCAAAGAAATGCGGGGCCTGGCTATTCTCCTCCTCCTTCGGTGTCCCACGATCAGTGCTGCGACAAATGGGGCATTCATCGTAGCTGTATATACGTGTTTGTTGTTTGCGCGCACTTTTATACTGCGCGGGGACGCTTCCGCCTGCCTTCGTGTGGCGGACATGTTTACGCCTGTGCCCGTCTTTTGGCTTGCGCGGGTTTCCTGTAGTCGATTCCATGAATACGTGTTGTCCGCGTGCATGTGGGCGTTCCGGGTATTTCCCTGCAGTACTTCCCCAGTTACGCCTTCTTTTTCAGGTGGAATGCTGCGTGTTCCGCCCAGTGTTCTATCCCCTTTTTGGTGTGTGCACTGACGTTGTGCGCTTTCACTCTGCGCGTCGCGCATGGCGTTATGGATGTTGCAATGATGTGTGCGCCGTGTGCGCCACCTGTGGATTTCGCGCACATCCCGGGGAAAACACGTGCAGGGCCTTCCATGAATCACACGCGTGCGCTTGCTTTTTCACACTTGCGCCAGCTAGCGCCACACATTTCGGCACACATTTGTTCCATGAATCGGCCCCATAATGTCTTGAGATCCATTAGACAGTGTTTATAATTGGACCTCCAATAATAAGTACGTTTATGAAGAAGTTGCAGGATTATCGAGTGTACATGTGTTTCAGTTGCACATAGTTCCAAGCACCAATTAGTGTATTGTAACGACATTGCACATACCATGATACGTCTCAGGGTTTGGAACCCAAAACGGTCAGTCAGGAGATGCAGAGAAAATGGGATGGGCAGTTCATCAAATGCTTACTGTACGTGGGTAGAGCAAGTATGTTTGATGTGGTGAGAGTTAGCATTATCTGTACGATTTCACTGAGCTGTTGTTCCTGTGCTTGATAATGGCTGCATTATGATGTGTGTACGCATTCTGCAATGTCGCTCTTGTCTACAGCATTTTCACTGTATGATCTTCCAGGGTTGCAGTCTGCTTCAATGTGTGTCTGCTGGATGTTTTTGGCTCATACATCAGCACACATTAATTGTTTTCAATCGCCTTGTCCTTGTCTGCTTCACCATGTTCAGCTAATTTGCTTTGTACCATCGTCAATCAATATACTTTGCCTACCTTTGCCCTAAACCTGTCTCCCACTGAGACATGATGGTGCCCTGCATGGCTTTATGAGTTCAATGTTCATTGTGTGGTGACAAAAAAGTGTCCTCCGGAGACTCATTGCAATAGAGGTGTTCTGCACATCTAAGTTACGTGTTAGTGCCGCTGAGCAAAAGTATTCTGTGGGTCCAACTGTCAAATACTTCTATGTTTGACTGTGAATGCAATAAAATATAAGTATTGTAGCAGAGCAGATAAACGTTGTCTTGCCAGGTCCAGCCGCCGTCATATTGGAACAGTCGAAGAAAAGCCATAGATGGGACCCCTGCATCGTTCCTATACTGCATCAAGTGCATGAGAGATGGTATGCACTCTGACAGCCAACAGAATGTACCCTCACACTGAAACTGTGCAAGGATGTTGCATGGAAGAAAGCTACATGGAAGGATGTCGCTTGCCAAGATGTCAGAATGTATAATTGAATATCATGGATGGATGTTAAAGTGAAATCTGACAAGGATAACGTGCTGTCATGAAGAAGATATATGAACCTATGTTGAAATAATATAAAAATATTAAGTAACAATGGGCCTCATTACGAGTATGGAGGTAGCTGGGTACCGGGTCCGGGTTCCAGGAATAGGGAATTACCGGGCCAATGCCGACTTTGGCAGACCCGGTAATTCTCATTCTCGGGACCCGTACCCGGTACATCCCCATTCCAATTTCAGCCCCCGTAGGGACCAATGGGAATGGGGAGGATGCTAACATCGGGTCAGTCAATAACAGGCGTGTTGTTAGCATCCTGGTCTGCTAGCGGGTCCCGCTAAGGACGCCTGGTCTGACCAGGCATTCTGGAGCAGGACCCACTACAGACCTCGTAATAGGGCGGCTCGGAATTAATGGTGCCATTCCCTTACCGGCACCGTTCATTCCGTGGCCGCCTGCCTCATAATGAGGCCCAATGTAACTGAAGCACTAAGAGTAACATGAAACTAAAGTTAAAGTTATCAAGTGGTGTTCTCACGCTCCCTTAAATGTTCCAGGACAGTGAGCAGCAACAAGTTCAACTGCAAACAGACGACTTTGGCTGATGGCCTACTGATGACAGATGATAGACTAAATGGGAACATGGGGAGTAGTCTGACGGGATTCAAACACCTAGGTTTCGTTTCTCATATGTGCTGCTAAGGAGCAAAAAGTTCAAGGTTGGGATAGAATGCCAACCAATCAGTGGTGCTGGGGGATGACCAAACGTTCAATGTTGCATGAGCCAATCCACTGTTATGTCCATTATAATGAATACTATATGTGTTTAGAGGTAGTTCAAGGTGTGCCTACAGATAAGGGGTAGCCAATGATGCACTGATCCTTATATGTTCTATAAGTAGATCTGTTCCCTTCACCAATTCCTTCCCTTGATAGGTTTTGTATTTTGCCACGTAGAATGATGTCATAGATGATGCATATTGGGGTATAGGAACTCTATGTAATCAAGTTGCTGTGCAAGTGCACATGGATAAGTCCCACTTGAGTCAGGTCTCCCTACTTTATTGAATTGATAATAAAATAGTACTTCGCCATATTCCTTGAGTCTTTCTGGTTATTTATAAACTTGATCCGGACCACCTGAAGTTCCAAAACCAGCTCACAACGTTTCTCTTCTCCTCAGCTTTCTCTCTCTCCCTTCCCTGCTGACCTACCTGACCTATCTGTCAGCTGTAACGACTTGTTGCTTGGCTACCCTCAGAGTCTCAATGGGTACCAGGCTCTTTCTTGATCAGTCACCATTTGCACTGCCTCAGTGCCTGCCATGCACTTAGGGGCTGTAACTGTAACCGTACAGTCCCTTGTTCTCCTTGCACCACCCAGAGCCACGCTGCCCTGGCTGCACATACTCAAACATTGCTGCCCTGTTTTCCCCTCCCTTCTCCCTTGCACTTCTCCCCTTTTATTCCCCTTTCACTTCTTGTTCTCACGCTTGCATGATCTGAATGACACAAGGCCTAGTAAGAATGTTTGTCTTGTCCACCTTCTGTATTCCCTCCCTGTTCTTGTCGCGCCTAGAAACACCTGTGTACAGGCACGTTATAAATGACTTATGTCATATAATTTGATTTGTGACCATTATTGGAATTCCATCTACCACAAAATACCCTTCAAAGTGCTGCAGCACAGTATTATGATCTGAGATGGGCATTCTAAATCGTAAATGCATGAAGGTGACATTAGATTGCATATTATTTGGATTCACACAGTACTGACAGCTGTGTACATTTAGGACACTTTAAACATAACATCTGCTCTGAATCGGTTTCATAATTGTCATTGTATACAATCTGTTTATTATTTTTTTAATTTTTTTATTGTGTGTCTGTTTTCTTTTTTAAGGTCCTCATCCATTAATCCCAAGTGTACTAAGAAAGAATGCCATTACCCATGTCACCAGTAGTGAACCACATTCTTCCATCAGTGGATATTATCATGGTCATGGGGCCGGCTTAAGTGGGCCCTGTTCACCATTACAATCACCAGTCCTACTAAATACCTTAATTTATCACTGGTAAATGCACAACTGAGACTTAGTCAGCCATACTTGATCATGAAATTAGATTTCTATACAATTCCTGAACTCTTACTAGTTGGCAGTTTTCTTTTTACATCAATCCTAAAGTCTCCTTAATCTATAAAGAGAAACATCATTCCAGACCAAAATGCATCTCCTGTACCCACCATTCGTGACCACTTGATTTCCATCTCTTAAAGAGTAGAGTGTGTTTTTGCCCCTTGAGAATGTAATACACATCTTATATTAAGCAGGTACTATTTGTGTTAATGAAAAACATTTCATTTCATAATGTTCAGCCACCTCCATGTGCTCTGATGTTTAAATTATTAAGCAAACATATTCATGTTGCGATCACCAATTCCCGCACATGCCATTAGATAACAGTTTCAAAGGGTGCTCACCTGACATAGTACACTACTTTAGTTTCCCTTTTTCCTTACACGCTGGCCCTCTAGTGGGACTTGGTGATAACACAATGGATGGGCCTATCTACGTGGGATAAGTGTACATTTCCCGCCATGTTTCAGACATTCCAAAACAACAGGGCCACCGGACTATGTCAGGAAATAGGCAATTAGACCAAGACGATAAAGATAACTAATTGTGGTAGTACTAAGACACAATTTGTGATAATTATCTGAGAAAAAAGAGAACACAAGATAAATACCAGCAAGGGAGAGTTATCTATGCCAATCCTGCACAGGTTCCTTTAACATAGGCAGTAGGAGCTTGTTAAACAGTTTTTCAGTTTCACAAGCTCTTTGGAAATAAAAAAGATGGACAAGTAATTATAAAAGTGCTATATGTATTTATGGCCAAAGAACACACTATGAAATATGGCTACTAACATCTAATACTATCACACAACTCTCATAATAAAATACATATATACAACTGTAGAGGAGCAGGTGGATGCCTCTTCTCTAGTCCGCTCACCTTCACCACCATCCTATTGGGGTAGCAGACAAGGAGCTGTAATTGGGAATTTGTGCACGAGTTTATGTGACATGTCCATATGCATCAATTGTACGAAAGACGATATGCACACAGACAGCCATTCAGATGATACCCTCACGTTGAGGCAATGGAAAGAAGTTAAAAAGAAAGATGATGTCCTTTGCCGAAGTGCTAGAATGCGGCTACGGGAATCATGGATGAACTCTAAAGAAAAGGTTGATGACAGTAATATGATGTCATGAAGAAGATATATAAGCCTAAACTGAAACAATATGAAAAACCTCAAGACTGATGTTGTAACAGAAACATTAAGAGAAACATGTACCAAAAGATGAAGCTATTGTGAGAGTAAGATAAGGAAGTAACTTGTTCACCAATAACTGTACATACACTGTAACGCAATGTAGATAAAGCATATAGAATCTTGCTAAAAAGAGGTGCATATATAACATTCAGGACAGCTTTTTGAAGAAAATGGACGACACCCTGTGTTAAAGAATCAATCCAGCTATCCTCAAAATGCAAACCTAGGATTGAAAATTGAGGAATTAACGAAGAAGCTGTCTACATGTGCAGAATAAGAGAGTAATTCGGCCTGAAATCAAAGAAGCTATTTCAAGAGGTGGGTGCAAGTGACATGGGGAGTCGAATGAACAGACTGTGTGCGAAATACATATTTCTGCTAAGAGTATGACAGCACGGACATTTGCTTATGCCAAGTATTGGACAACCACGAAGGCAAAACGATGTGTAAGGTGGAGTGAGCAAGTCTCTAAAGGCCAGAAGGGGTAATGGCACCCTGTTCAATAAAATCAAATAGCAGTAATTGAGTGGCTGAAATGGACAAAATCGTGGTCTCCTAAAATGTGATGATAAACTCAAAACAATGGCTATTCATCAGAGCTTAGAGTTACGATAGTGGTGTGCTCACACTCCCTCGTATGACCCAGAACAGTGAGCAGACTATGAGGTCAAATATAAACGATAAAACTTGGCTAGGATTAGGTTGATGACATATGATGGACTAATTGGAAAAACAAAGAACAAGTTGATGGAGCTGGAACACCTATGTTTTCGTTCTGTTCATGTGCTGCTAAGACAAGCCGACAGTGCAAGGTTGGAAAGGGTTGCCTAACAATCAACAGACCCGACATCCATTTTTATATACAATGTTGCAATTATTAGCACAGTGCCATATTCTCTGCTATAAACAGTATGTGACCTACGTTGAAGTAGCTCAAGGTGAGTCCTACAGATAACAGGCAGCCAATGAGATATTAGCACTTACATAATTCTATAAGTAGACATGTTTCCCTAATCCAATCCCTCCTGGTGTTAGGCTTTTATGAAATGCCACCTCGGATGACATCATAGATGACATATGTGAAAGTATCAGAACTCTGTACAAGCAGACCTAAGTGTGAGTGAGCATCTACTTGATAGCTGGATTTCTCTCTACTGTCTTTCATTGAGATTAAAGCAGTATGTTACCCTCTTCCTTTGGTCTTTACGATTATTTGGTCTGTGATAAATTACTGGTACTTCCATCTAGCACAAAGAAGATGCTTCAAGGTGCTAGAGCACACAACCATCTTGGCCAGGGCAAAACAATCACAATCCCTGCACCACACAATACTGAAAGTAAGGGTAGTGATTAGAAATTGCAATGGCAGCCCACAATAACAACCCTAACTTGAAAAGTACAACTCTAAATTGACTGGGGCCCTAAAAGTTCACAAAGTTTCAAGATGTTTTGGAAGCTGGGAAAAGTTAGGAAGAGGGTCTTATGGATGGGCAAAATGTTACAAAAGTCAGAATATGATGTATTATAGTGAATTAACCTGTTCCCAGCTTTCAGAGGGCTTACGGCAACATATTTTGCCGAAGCCTAACAGATAAAACAAGTGTCAAAAGTATTCAGAACTTTTACATGTGGAAATAGGGGTGCAGATAAGTACTTCTGTAACTCCCTCCCAGTACTCTGGTTTGTCTTCAGACTTGGCAGGTCATCAGGGAGTCGTCAGATGTTGGTTTTTCCAACATTGGTTCTGGTCACCACAACCCAGGAGTGGCGGGTGCAAGAAAGGTCATGTTGGATTCAGAAGCTTATGCAACCTGTTTCTGTTGATAAAGGCAACTCATACCAATGCAGCACTCATCTAGGCATGCGACAGACATGGGAAAACCAGTTTTGATGAAAGTCACAGATGCACAGCCAACGGAAGGCACGCAGCTGATGCGGTCAGATTCAGCCATCTATCTCGGGTCGTGTTAAGGCTGCAATGTCAGCATTTCCCAGGTGCGATCCTCTTAGAACAATATGGTGGCCCCTAAAGTGTCTTGCCAAACCATAATGCTTCTACTGTGGTAGCCCAAACTGGATTTGCTCAGTCCACAGGATGGTTCCAGGAATGTTTCCAAAGACATTGGATGGCTAGGTACTGAGCAGACATCGGTAAAGTTACACCAAAGGACTTTTAAAGATCACCAGCCACACAAGGCTCTACTGGGATTGCATCAAAAGTTGGTTGCCAGGGCTTCTTAGGATGGATTCAATGGTCTTCCAATGTCTTCTCAGCTGTGCAGGATACTTGGCTCCTTACAATATCTCTGGGTAATGGCTGCAGGTCTCCTCTTCCTATCCGGAAACTAAATTGATCATGAAACTCAACCCACCCAATGGAAGATCTGCCCCTCAGACACACCCCAGCAGTGTTCCAATCAGAACCACAGATGGTGAAACTCATGATATGATATGATATGATTGGTTATTTATAACGCGCTTAATACCCAGAGGTTTCTAAGCACGGACCCGGGGATCAAACCCGTGATGCTCCTTGTGGTCTTGCTTCCAAGGGGAGCATGTTGCCCCTGAGCTATCCTCCCAAGACATGCCTTTTCCCTAGACATACAGACAGTCCCAACCAACTTCCTGGGAGCAAACTCACTTGGCCCTGCACTAGCCCACAAGGCAGGATGAAGGTAACAGGACAAGATGGCAAAGGAACAAACAAAACATTGGGCCTCATTACGACCCTCGTGGCCGCCGTATGAACGGTGCTGGTAAGGTACCGGCACCGTTCATACCGGGCCGCCATATTACGAGTTTGCTCGCGGGTGGCAGTATGCATGTCTGGTCTGGCCAGATGTGCATACCAACACCCGTGAGCAGACCAGGATGCTAACAACTGACCCGTCATTAACGGGTCTGTTGTTATCATTCTCCCCAATCCCATTGAGCCCTATATGGGCTCAAATGGGAATGGGGACGTCCCGTGTCTGGTCCCGAAAATGGGAATTACCGGGCCCAAAAAAGTCGGAATGGCCTGGTAATTCCATTTTTTTGGGACCCGGACACGAGT
This sequence comes from Ambystoma mexicanum, assembly GCF_040938575.1. Taxonomy (NCBI): domain Eukaryota; kingdom Metazoa; phylum Chordata; class Amphibia; order Caudata; family Ambystomatidae; genus Ambystoma; species Ambystoma mexicanum. Next base: position 1,179,335,374 of record NC_090933.1, read on the forward strand.
TTGGAGGTAGCCATGCCGGTAATGACGGCATGGCTACCTCTAAACTCGTAATGAGGCCCATTGTGTAGCACGGACATTTTGGAACACTAGCCACTGTTAGTAGCCATACACGGTAAAAACGGTAAAGCTAAGTACAGTACAAGTTATCAAAAAGTAACTGCTGCCACCAGTTAGTCTTTAGGCACATCTAAAGTAACCAAAAAATTGCTTTGAGTGTATTGTAGGGTCATACAAAAGAAATACAAGTACACTGCATTGTAGGATTCATTGTGCAATGATACAAGTGATACAAATAGATAACAAAAAGAAAAGGGAAACACAGTTTCCAACCTACGGACTGGTCAGCTTTCCCATAACAATGAGCAAAAGTGCAGTGGAATGAAGCTGGTTGTTTCACTTCCATGGACAAAGTCAGTACAGAGTACACAATCAAATGCAACCCGTTTGATGGTCCATCGACATGGAAGGAAAGTTGCTACAAAGAGTAAACATTCCCTAACAGATTAACTTACAGATCTGTGAACTTTTGGATTGCTGTCCCTCAAAAACTTCTGGGTAAATGTTGCTACATAAACAGATACATGTTATGCAGGAATATGCAATGCAATATTTAATTTGACAATGCCCTTCATAGCTAGAGTCCGTCAATAAGAGCTTCCTTTAAGGGCCATTAAGACTCTTCCATGATAGTTCTGCCACCTGTGGACCCATCATTTTATAAGAACAATCGTACAGCCAGTCAGTGCTATAGGACATGCACACGTGTACTCACTGTTGCTCGCTGTCTGTAAAATGGAGGTCCAGCTTCAGCTGGAAATCAACTTCACTCAGTGCCTCTTCTACCTGCGAACAGAGCAAGCGTCAATGATCTACACTCATTGCTTCCAAGATTGACTCATGAATGAACACAGTGTCTTGACAAGGACATCAAACAAGCCGCAATCTATCCCCAGGAAAGTGTTTGCTATGTCAGTAATACATAGCTGCAAAGCACAAATTGCATTCACATTTTTACATCATGTGGAAATGGAAACACATCAACGCTTCATTTCATCCGGGGGCTATGGAACTTGTTAGCTGTTAATGGAACTTGACAATGCATCCTGGCCTCATTATTGAATTCTGAAGATGGAACCTGCAAGCCTCAGCTTCTATAGAACAAAGTGGATTGTTGTAAGTGTGGAGTTTCATTGAATTTGAGCGATTTGTTTGCAGAAATCTGAAACAATGCAAGCCTGAACAATGTGGAGGCCATACAAATGGTTGGGGAAAAGATAGATTGGTAATGTAAATACACATGATTGTATGGTTAAAATCCTTTCGAATTTCAAATCTGGTCGTCATAAAATAGTTAAATTAAAATCAGGGCTTGTTGGGCCTGTGCACATGTGAAAATGCTCTTTCCATAATGCAATCACATTAGTGCCAGCGCCACAACCCTAACAAGGTCCACGTCAGTCAACCCTTCAAAAAATGTACCTCTTGAAACAGAACAGGCTAATTACATTTTCGTCTGCTAAGCCCACATTCTGTGTCATATACTTTTTGAGGGAGCTATATGCTTTAATCACTACACCAAGTAAGCAATCAAAAGACATATTGAATCCTTTGTACTTTTGTATGCTGCCAATGGGGGGGGGGTAACTCTTCTCAGCCTGCAGCAGGAGGCTTTCTCAAACAAAACTCAAAATACGCCCTGCCTCAGGTATGCAAAGTCGGAGTTGGGGGGGTCACTGATCCCTCAAAAATTCCCTTAAAGTACCAATTATGACAACACTGATGTCACGTGTTATTACATCTCAATACCTCCCTGTACAGTTGCTCGCTACAGTTCACTTTTGATTTTTCTCAGAACCAAAAGTCCCAGAATCTCCTTCTCAGCAGCCAATGAAAATCCAGACCGCGTCCAACAACCTGCATCCCAGAACTGCAGCCATTGAAGCAGAATGTGAAGCATCACGGTGTCCCAACAAAGGCCAACAGCCCAGCAGAGCAGAAATGTCACTAGCAATGCAGAAAATAGATCTCTAGCCCAGATCATGATAGCGAAACACAAGATGGTTTTTGTAAAACCCTGTTGAAAAAAGGGGAGGGGCTAGAGGGGTTTAAAAGTCTAACAGCTTGTGCAGCCCTCCTTTTGGGGGAAAAGACAGGCGCCAATTGGTGCAGGAAATCAGCTGAGCATTGTAACCATTGGGGAGATGAGGTAGTCATTGCACACACAGCCCTGCACTAGAAAAACAAATGGCAGCAGGGGCAGAGTGTGGGGTTGCATGGGTGAGTTTACAGGTTGAGTTTGAGAGGGGCCAAAGGACCAGGAAGAGGAAGGATGTTCGAGCTGGGACGAATGGTGGATAGGCAGAATTGGCAGAGGTGAGGTATTTGAGAGAGAGTGGTATCATTGTTGTCTAGTGTATTTCAGGAAGTGGGGATGAGAGCATAGGAGGTGAGAACAAGAGAGCAAGATACAATAGTGAGAAGGTAGTAGTAGAGCAGTGACTGTAGTAGTTAGTGTGCAAAGCAGTGAGTGTTAGGAGAGAGTGAGGCCAACACAGAGGGGTGCAGACTTAGGGTGTAAGAAGCAGGGTGCATTATGAAAGTGGACGGGGTGAGAGAAGTGAGAGTGGGTATAGTGGAGGGGTGAGGAAAGCACCATATCACTGAGTTTCATGGATAGAAGGTCAGAGTATATAGTAGTGGCAGGTAGATGATGGTAGTAAAGAGGGCATAGAAGTGACAAAAACCTGTTTAGTAGTAGAGAACATGTATTAATAGTAAAGTGACATTGGTACTAGTTATAGTATTAAGATAGCACAGTCGTACTAGAGGGCCAGTGGTAGTAGAGGCCTTGGTTGCAGTGGTTAGAGTGATATTGGCAATAATAAAGTATGTAGGTGTAGAAAGAGTGTAAAGGATGTAGGCGTAGAAAGAGTGTAAAGGATGTAGGCGTAGAAAGAGTGTAAAGGATGTGGGCGTAGAAAGAGTGTAAAGGATGTGGGCGTAGAAAGAGTGTAAAGGATGTGGGCGTAGAAAGAGTGTAAAGGATGTAGGCGTAGAAAGAGTGTAAAGGATGTAGGCGTAGAAAGAGTGGAGTAGGAAAAACCTTAGCAGTTTGGAGAAGGTAGAGAAAGGAGAAAAGAGTGATAGGAAGACAGAGTACTGGCATCAATGGGAATTGTGGAAAGAATTTAAGGTGGGTGGAGTTGGTTGGATGGAAGAGAGAGAGGGAAGGAGAATAAATAGAAAGGGGATGATAGGATCAGGAGGCACACATGCACCACCCTCTGGAAATAACATCTTTGGTAGCGTAGAAGTAGGTAGGAAGTCCCTAGGGGAGATAGACAGCCAGTGTCTCAGGGACTCCTACTTCGAGCAAGTTAGTGAATAAATAGTAGGGATTACCATGTTGTAGAAACTAACCAGGGCTATGGATGCCTGGACTAGGCTGGGAATCCCCAGGGATTTGAGAGAGAGAGAGGGACAGTCCTAGTGCCACATCCCCAAACCACTTTTTTTAGCAGATATGCTTCTTGTGTTACAACCAATGACTGTCTGTTTCACAATAACAACAAAACTTTAAGAATCACACCACATTGTTAGTACACGCCTTAATAAAACCTCATTAAGGGCATCTGTCACATTGACTAAATGAACAAGTTCTGATTTTGTCACTATCACTTCAGAAATGTTTATCATTCTACTAAGAGGCATCATACGTAGGTAGATGAATGGTTGGAGTATGTCTAAATCAAATTGACAAACCAGATCTAGCATTGGGATAGTACTCACGGCACCACCTATTGTTTTCAATTAGTATGCCTATGACCGGGGAAAGAGGCATACAGAGTGAGGGATTTTAAGCATTTCTCCTTTGTTTGTTCTTCTTAGCTGCCTAGCCTACACAATGCTCTCTCTCATCAATCGCCTGACTCACAGTGATGTCATCTTTTGTGCTTGATGTTCAAACCGGTGTTGGGAGTGATAATGCCACACAATTAGGCTCCTATTTTTCAACTTTGTTTTAAAAATGTAAACATGTACGTAAGCAGACAGTCTAACTTTAAATAAGGTCAGTCCAACTAAATAGTGTTCGCTTAGGAATGCTGCCAATGAATACACCAGGGGAAACCTAGTAAACATGTCTTTAAAGTACCTTCTACAATTGCTAAGTGTGCAAGTACCATTTAACACAAATTTCACCCGTGCCCAAAATTGTGCATGACACACCACCATTCAACATTTCTTGCCAGTCTGTTTATGAAATGTACTCGAAACTGGAGTTGGTGTCTTTACATGATCATGTGATAAGTGTGCTTGCCATGATCATGATCAATTCTGCATTGTGTGAATCCCAAAGTAGACATTCCTGGGCCAGGACATGACAATCGAATTTGGGAAACATGCATGCAGTTTGTAGACGCAATGGGTAGGATATTCAGTTTCACTGTGTTGACCACTAAGTATCTTTCGTAGCACTACGCCTCCAGAATGCTCAACTGCTGTTGAAAATCGGTCAAGGTGCATTATATCAGGCATCACCTATCTATAATGGGGCAAAACCCTATAATAGAAAAATAAATAAACAGATAAGAAGTGACTTTAGGTCAAGATTTGGAAGATTACATTTGAATCATTTTAAGTCCATATTAGAAGGAATCTCTAAGGCTCAGTAATCTCCTGACCTCCTGAAGAATCCTTATCCTCGCCATTCCGTGTACATGTAATGGAATCGCTCGCCTATACAGCTAGCCAACATATCATAGGGGCACTTTGACCCCACCCAGGGTGAGTAAAGGGACAGCTTGACCAATACTGTTGCATAACCCAAAAACGGTCATGGGAATTGTTAATATCACTGGGAACAATCTGTTCTTGTTGGGTATATCTCCAAGATCACAAGAATACAGACCTTAAATATTCGAGTTTCTTTTGTATTCCTGGCACTGAACATGAATGGCAAAGTGAGTCCAGAGGAGATCACTGTGAACAAAAGTAGCAATGGATGTGGTCCTATGAGATGTACCAGAACTAGCCACATTCTGTGACTGCAATTCTGTACAAGAAACGTTCTAGATGTCATCTCACGCCTCGGAAAATGCGAAGGTTATATTCAGAAAAGCAAATACATGTCCTTGATGTATTTGACTGGAGAGAAAAGGCCATTCCATAAAACAGGTTGATTCCCACATTTGAAACTATACTGTATTCCGGGGATGAGACATCATTAGTAGAAAAAACATTGGGTGGCTAATCCCCTATGTTTTTATAGTTTATATCAACACACTGAACAGAACAGGCAATATCAGATCAGAACATCTGGCTTAAATAACTAGATACATGTTATATAACCCTACAGAACATGTGCCGCAACAGTGGATCCGTCTGTGAATACTCTACATTGAAAATGGAAGCAAAGCCTTTGAAAATTGAAGCTAGGGGAAAGGATTTAGTTATTAGCCATTTGGTCCAGGGGGCTAACTATCACATTGCTTGAAAGTGCAAAAGAAGGTGAGGTGGCTGATTTAACATGACAACATACATGTATGCCATCATCACGCATCACAAGTAGGAAAGGGGGATGTCAGCAAACAGGGCTGTCACCAGGTGTGGTGAGGACACGGGCAAAATATTTGGTGAGGCCACCTTACCATGTTTTGCCCCGGGCCAGCGGCGGCAACGCGCACAGGAGAAGTGAGATCTCCCCTTGAGTTTATGTGTGGAGGAACCTGAACGTGGTTTATTATTATGCCTGCAAATCAACTACCGCAAAGCCGTGTTTCTCTACTGACGAAAGATTTATGCCAGACTAAGTTTTGTATCATATGCATAAATATATATAGAATGGCATGACAGAGTTTGGTGTATGATGCCAGCATTAAGTAGCGCCTCCTCCTGTGTACGTGTTAAAGCCCACAGCATGCACAGTGACAGGTTGATGATGTTCAGTGGTGGCTGGTGAATGTTTGAGCGGGAAAGGCTTAAATATTCACGTCAATTATGACCACATGCGGTCCTCCGAGCACTGTGACTCTCACTGGAGTTTAATATTATTGTGGCAACTCAGTGCCACGGCAGCTGGTACAGCACTTTAACACGGTGGTGGTAGATTTCAATCATGCTACCATTTTCCCCTGAAATGTTAACAGAGGTGGACATAACAATGTGAAATATTCAAAGTTCATTCAGTTGACCTTTCCAAATGCATTAAATGCACGTGGCTAATAAGCTTTTGCCATTCAGAAACTGAATCCCCAACAACAGAAAAATAAGATTCCAGGGAGGATAGCTCAGCGGCAACGTGCTCGCCTTGGAAACAAGACAACACGAAGCAACACAGGTTCGATCCGCGCTTAGAAAGCTCTGGCTATTAAGCACGTTATAAATATGCAACTAAGACATATTCCTATAACAGCGCCTCGATGCCCCTGAGCTGTGTGAGCGCTTTAAAAATGCAAATAAACAAATAAATAATGGTTAAAGAGAGGATATTTTCTTGTAACTTTGCTGGCAGAGTATGAAAGGCATGCATCGTTTGAACTCAATAATTTGGAGTGAAACATCCCTTCCAGGCAATTTCAAGAGTATCTCGATGTGGTCCACTGGTGAGTATGTGTTGTGGAAACCGGATGACCGTGTTTCAAATCTTAACTGGATTTAAAACGCATGAACCCATTTCATTTTTTCCATGACAGATCCACCGTCTGAAAAACGTGTAACCTGTGTGGCAACATCCATCGCAGTATGCATGCCCTCTCCTCCAGGCACATATTCTGAATATGGTATGCATGGCAGCTCAATACTGTGTGCACCCGGCAATGCGGCCCAGGGAATTCACTGTTGAGTCGCCCTTCCTGCAGCTGAGTCCTATTCATCCATTCGCTCGCAAATGCCAACAGGCACTTACTTCTGTGAAAGGCATGTAGAAGCTCTTTCCAGGGCGTCCTTTCTTTACCTTGCATTTGTTCGTCAGCTCCTTCTGCTGTGTCTCCTCATCCTCGTGACACAGCAGCAGGGTCCCTCCACATGAAGCCACAGGCTGCAACTGTGAATCTGACAGGCACCTGATGGACAGCCAGCAGCTGAGGCGCCGGCCCTACGAGGGTCATCCCGACCATGTCACAGTCCTTTCCTACCTGCATGGTAACAGAAATCAGTTGCCCCATTCCAGGCACCAGTGTCAGTCCAAGATGCAACTGCTGATTGGCCAGCTGGGAAATGTCTCTCACCGCCCACCTGTCAGGTAGCACCAATAGGACACAGCCTGGATGTCTGTGGATGGTGACACGTTAGGCTTTCCTCCCCAGCTGTCCAATCAGAGATCTGTTGCCCATGCAAACATCCATAACAGATGGTTACATGCACAATAGACGATGAGCCAAATCACCGACTGTCCATGATAACTAGAGATGGGTGTTCCCTCAATCTGTGCTGAGGTACACTCACGCAAGGGGTGGGTGGCGCAAGGCCCCTCCCAGGCGCGAGGCCTGGGGTACTTTGCCCCCTCTGCCCGCCCTCCTCCCCCCTAGTGACGGCCCAATCAGCAAAGGCGGAAGCATACAGCAAGAAAAAGCCATTCCATGAAGTTGGTGAATTCTTCCAACTCAATAATCTGGAAAAAGGTCAATTGCCATACATGTTTAATGAACCTGTGGTTTCTGGATAATATTATTTGGCCCATGGTCAGAGATCAAATTCATCCACATTCATATAACAGCAGGTGTGATCACGGTGAGAATCATTCAGACATGTTGTGGGCATCATTCATCTGGATGCGGATAACATCGCTCTAGCTCCATTATAGGCAGAAAGTAGGACTATTGGCGTGAGGTATGAATTACAAGGAGGGTCCCTGTCCATCAATCTTGTACACAAAGGGTTCGGTTGAAATAAGGGTGGCAGATCAATATCTACGCTCAGAACCGACCCCTCAATTGATGCAGCTGTTATAAACTAGCCATATTTTAAAGAAATAATCTACTATTTTAGCTGGTCTGACAGCACAGCGGGTAAAGCGCTCGCTTTGACATCTCTGTAGAGCCTGCTGCCGCAAGTTTGATTCTGGCAGGACCAAACTCAGCCTTTCATCCTTCTGAGTTCGATAAATGAGCATCACACACCGTGGGTAATAATAAGCAGCGTTATAGCGCTATATAAATGCTAAATTACTATTCATTACTATTACATGAGAATTAGGTGTCAGCATGGCTCATCATTTGGGGCATCCAAGCTTGAATCAGACGGTTGGTGGAAACTTCTGTATTTGACAAATACCACTGTTTTCACAGTTATCATCGAATTTGTAATGCGTTGCCACCCTAAGTGACAACCTGGTTCTCCAGAGCGGGACATAGGCAAACATGTATTAGACCAGTGGACCCTGTTTGGGTTGAATATTCCAGTTCATCTCTCCAATATTAAGTTGTGACTTTGTCTCTGAAATGGACCTAAGATTTCACCTGTGGGTCACATTCCAAGGTTTTACCCAAAGGCACTTCCAAGAGGTTGGATAGTCTTCTCCTGACCTACTATCTGGTGGAGGGTTGCCACCTGATAAACGTGCTCTCTCAAAATGCATTCAGAGAATTCATTGTTGGGTGGATTCTGAATTCTTGTATGAATTCAACATTCCTCAGTGAAATGGGAGCCTTGGACGTGGAGAGCTATAAAAAAGATATGATGCACTTTTGCAATGTAAGTGGAGAGCTTCTGTTTTTGTGAACTATACCAACATATGATGCACTTTTGCAATGTATGTATGGACATATATTCTGTACATGGAGCTGTCCCCTTTTCAATAGTGCAAGTAGAATAGTATGATGCAGTTCTTTCCTTTTTCCAAACATACAAATCAATTACTGGATATGACTTGTTGAAGTATACTATTGTAAAGCTTCTTTTGAATAGAAATTAAAGTGGAGTGTTGTCATTTCACATTTTCCAAGCTCTCCGCATACCCCTGCAGTGAAGAAAAAAGAAGGGGAATTGTTGGAAAGTCACATTCAGGAGATGGGATCCAAGGTGTGGGATCGTTGCCTTGCATTTCTCTCGGTCTCCCAGAAGAATCATGACAAATGTCAAATACTGAGTGTGGAGAACAGAGTGGCACATAAGTCATGCAGTGGCCAAGTTAGGGCGCCACAAGACCAGATACCCTCTAAATTGCCATGTGGTGTTCTGCCCGAGAATTACAAGAACATATCTCAGAAGGGTCAAAACCACTAGGAGTGCCTGTGAGGCCCTATCTGTCTCGACAGACTCAAATGCTTCTCGCTGTCCTCCAACTGGTTATATTCCAAAGGTTTTATTTTTATTTTTTATTCTCACCTGTTTGTATTCATACATGTATGTATGTGTTTTATAAAGGACATCACTGGATGGGAAGCAGCAGAGTGCTGTACAGACGGGACCTACCCATGGTTTTACAGATAGGATGTAGGGCTAGCAGCGGAGAATGGATGGGTATCAGGGACAGATGAGGGGATTGAACTGCACATAGGATTGAGTGCAGCAATAAGTAGTTGGTGAGATGGTCTTTGAAGATTTGTGTCTTCAGGTCCTTTCTGGAAAGCCTTAGGCACTTGCAACTTTGTAAAGTGTCTCTGCAGCACGCTCCCATTCCCAGGCTCAGAACTGTGGCTCTTCTATGAGACTTCTTGCTCATCCCTCCGTACAGTGATGTTCTGACAGCCACCAATAATGGGTCTTGGAGGAAGGTTTCAGCAACAAGATCAGCAGGACTCCCAGCAAGGCCATATCCCACTTCCCACAGGCACAGGTTGGGCAGTCGGCCTCTCAGCCAATTTAACCCGCTCATCGAAAAATTGGGCTTACATTTTCAGCATCAGCAGTTTGAAGGTGAACTCCTTCAATCACGACAAGCTGTCCCTCCACGACAGATAACTAGGACAAAATATAATCCATTAAGTTAGGATCTACTAGCAGGCGTCTTAAATCACTCCTATGCAACCTCTAACTGAAAGAAGAGCAAGCAAACCTAGCTCACCCCTTACTAATGACAATCTATTTGTTTGCCACATGGCAATGTCATTTCCTGTGCTTTAATGTTGTATTATTTATTACACTCCAAATCCAAGATGGCTGAAATGAATGGTCACTCAAAAGATCCCTCTAATGGAGGAGTTCTCCAAACCACTTAATTAATTGAAGTGGTGTTTTCAGCTTTGCTTGCAGAGCACTGTATTCAGCTTACTGTCTAGCTTAATTTAGGGTTCCCAAAGGGCAAATAGCTCCTCCGGCCAGCTGCCAAAATGCTTGATGGCCCCTCCTGCCTCGCCCCTTCCCCAACCCCGCCATTTCATATGTATTATAATAGAAATGCATGGTACGGCATATCAAAAGGTGCAAGTCTCCTCTGTGAGCAACATGAAGAATTTACAACATCTGAAAATGTTGGATGTTTGAGTGTCAGGCAACAGGCTTGCACTTACCAACAACAATATTTTAGAATTGTTTGCTGATTTTAGATTCGTTTTATTCACCAAGCATTGCGTAATCCATATGAAAATGAAATATAGCTAGCCAAAAACATGTCTGGGGATGCTTGTGGTCTCATGCAGAAGGGATGTGACCAACTGTCCCTTCTGGGGTGGGATGAAGCCTGATTTGCATATGAACATTCTGTTTTCTATAATGTCTTGGCAGGCATGGAACACTGGTCTGGAGGGTTGCCTAGAGGGATGCTAGAGGTTAAGATGAATTCTGAACCTTCCAGCCATCATCTCTTTTGTTTTGCTAACATCGCCAGGAGCCATTGTTTGCATTATTTTGAAATTGCCAACATGTGGGCCAATGGCCAGTAGTCAACACAGCCTTTTCTATTGCTGTCCACAGCAATGTACCAGTTTCCATGAACACCAGAAGACAAAATGCTTCTACTCTTGGCATTGCGAAAACAAGCATATTATAGTGGACCTATTAAGAACTATTATAAGTGTCATTCTCATAGATGCAGATGTAGCTCATAGACTGCCTCGTGCAAATATTGTTTTAGTGTCACAGTCTCTACAAAGAAATGTTGAAATGCAGAGTTGTCCTAATCTCAGCCTCAAGGGTCAGAATCCCGATGAGTTTTAAGGATATCCCTCATTAATACTAATGAGAAAGTTGATGCTTGAAATTGTAGATCCCACTTCGAATAACTGGCCAGGTGTTTGCTGTCGTTTCACTCCCACACTGAATAGTGAAACTCTGCATTCATGAGCACTCCTAGCATAGCTCACATTTCAGTAAAGGGCAGTCCCTTGGCGGCGACAGACAGCATTGTTTCAGATGAAAATGGGATCAGCTGTCCTTTTCATGTTCCAAGCGTGGCGCTCTTTCTTTGAGCAGTGCCATGACGTGAAGCAGAAACACACTTTTGATGTATCATGGAGGTCACACAACAGAGAAAGGACACTGATGAAATGGCACGTGGTATATGTTAGTTGTATGCATGACAAGCCCAAACGTATACTATGCATTGACTGGCAGAAAATAATCGACCAAATTGCAAATGTATGATTGCTCATAAAGATCTGTCACAATCACAAAAGAAATGTAATGGGGCTGTGACAAAAACAACTTGTTCTCACACATATTTGCTTGTATTTGCTAAGTATATCAATGGCATTCCTTCATACTCGTATCCGCATTACGTCCACTTTGATTTGGTACAGTCGCTAAAGTTGTGATTTTGATTTGAGTGCCTTAATTGTGTCCCAATAAAGTGCAGGAAGTGATTAGAACGGAACATGTGCATATTGAACATTTTGTACCAGCTGTGCAAGCGACGGGACTGGAAGGGCTCAAAAGGGTGCACACCCAGCCAGGCTAGTGACGGGGAGGGAGCCAGAGGGGCAAGTGCAGCTTAGTGGGTGGGGGTCAGGGGAGACCAGGTGCAGGGGTAGACTGGTTGAGGAGGCCTGGTGCCCTGTTATAATCAGAAGTAATCAGGTAGCCAGTCAGAAAGAGGCCGAGGGGCACATTAGCATGGGAGGGAGAGAGGAAACGAGTAATAGAAATGGAGGGTCTTGAGTATCTTCTGGAACTTAACGATATCCGGCTCAAGTGTGAGAGGGGTAGTGAGGTCATTCCAGAGGGAGGCACCTGAGGAGGAGAGAGATATACCCACCACTCTCTGCTTGGAAACACATCTAATCTGCATAGAGTTGGATTGAACACCTCTAGCAGGGAGGTATTTAAGGAGAGAGAGTTGGATGTAGTGCAGACTCAGGCCCCAGAAAGCCTTGTGAATGATGCAGAGGGTCTATTATATTGTATTTGTCATTTATATAACACCCTTTCCCTTTTTATATGGCCTCTCTGTGCTTTGTGGTTGGAATGTCCTCGGTGACCGCAGACCATGTGTGGAAGGTTCTAAGAGTTACATTAAAAGATGCATGTACGCATTTTGCCAGGTTAGGATTGAAGTGGGCTGGCTAGGCTCCAGTAACCGGCCTGGAGGTCAGGCACATGAGTGGGTGCTGTTGGTGGTTTAGGATAGAGTGTTAGTGCCAGAGATTCGATGTGTGCCCAGCCAGACCGAAATGTGTCATAGGTTGTCACAAAGGTGTTGAGGTACGTCAAGTGTTTCAGTGTGGGCAGCTCTGTGAGCTGCTAGACCAGAATACATATCCATAGCTGCATTCTAGGGTGCATGGATGGGTGGTCATGCCTGTGACCTGTGTCCACAGACGTGGTGCAAGTTATACATACCGTAAGCTTGGATGGAGTTCGGCTTCAATGTCATTTCTCTTGGTCGAATGCGATTGGCTGGTCTCGCAATTCGTGGTCTTCCTGGAACCAAAGTCTGAGCAGTGGTAATGGGGTCTGGAGGGATGGGGGGGTGATATACGATCATCTGTCAGTGAGGGGGTGTGGGAGGAGGATGAGAGTTTGTCACGGTGTGCCGCTGCCAATAGGACCGGCATCCGTGGGGTATTGGGGGATTGGAGTGTTGTTGTTTTTGGGTCAGTATTTCTGTGCGCCTATCGACAGTATAGAGTACAAGAGGAGTGGGGGAAGAGTCAAGTTATGATGGCTTTTCTGAATGCCAAGTGATTGTTAATATTGAGGATGTGCAGGGGTAAGGAGTTCTAGATGATCAGCGCTTGGACCGAGAAGGAGTACCCACTCAGTCTTTTGGATTTGTAATGTGGGACAACTAAGATAGATGCTGAACCAGATCTGAGTGTCCTTGAGGGGTGGTAGCGAGTGAATTTGTTTTGAAGGAATTGTGGATGGCCCGGTGAGTGATGCACATTGCTTTAAAGGTAGAGTGTCGACCAATAGGGAGCCAATGGAGAACTCCTAGTGTAGGGATGATGTATTCACTGGGAGGTAGGTTAATGAGCGGGCCACAGTATTTAGTATTCTTTGCAGTTTCCTTAACTGAAACACTGGCGCGCCGAGGTGAAGGCCGTTTGCATAGTCAAAGGAGGAGAGGATGATGAAGATGATGGTGTTGAAATAGTGAGGATAGGTCAAGGATGCATAGATGGAAGAAACAGGTTCTTGATATGGAATTGATGTGTTGGGAGAGGAATAACTCATCTCTGGTGTGCATCTGAGGTTTTTCACTGAGGTGGAGGTTGCCTTTGGGGGCCTAGGGATTGAGGCCAGAGAATAGGTTGGGAAGGAACGCTATTTTCCCACAGACTAGGATTTCCATTTTCCCAGGATTGAGGATGAGGTGTTTAGTCACGGCGACTAAGTCGCAATCCAGTAGTCAATATCTGATTGGCATGATAACAGATCTGGACGATAGTGAAAATCAGGTATTGGTAATTGTAAGACTTTCCCAAACCAGGTCAACATTATCAGAGTGTCAAGCATGTGGTGGAAGAAGGTAAAGTCTGAAATGTCATGGAATGTTGAGCAGATGGAATGTTGGGCTTAATAATACAAGCGTCTTTTGAGGGCCAGGAATGCTTTTGAATGTATTCTTTTTTAATTATGTTATTCTATGTTATGTCATGTTATGATGTTATGTAATGTTAAATGTACTTGTAGAACGCATACCACAATCAAGGTGATGTCTTTGCTCTGGCTGATTCAAGAGAGTAGAAGTGGAAAATCACTTTGGTAAATATCAAATGACAAAAGCTAAAGGAAAATAATAAGGTTAATCAAACAAGAAAATAAAAATATATGAAGCTGTTTTCTGAAAGAGAATTAAAGAGGGCAGCAGTGAAGTGTACTGGAGGAGTTTGCCAATACAGAATGGTGCCTGCTCCTGTTTCAGTGAAAATAAAATGTGGACTTTAACATAAACAATCAGAATAAAAAGATGAAGGTGGCAAGTCCTCAAGCACCGGATAACAAAACAATGTACCATATTTCAGAGTGGATTCTTATGTACAGTGCTTTCCTTAAGAAGTTAACAAACCCAAGGCTGCACGTGGGGAGTCTGCCCACAATAAAAACAATAATGGTGGCTGGCAACTTCGAAAAGTGAAGGATAACAGATCCTTTTTTGGGTCAGACAATTCATATCACAAGAATTATGTGACCATAGGGCTGTTACTGCTCTTAGGAGTAAACAATTAATTAAAACATACTTTTGTAATGAGATGGTTTTCTGAGAAATGATTGGCCCACAACAAATCATTTTGCAGAAAGCAAGATGAAATGACTAAGTGGGCCCGATTAAAGGGTACTTTCAGTTCCATACTTGATCGTTCATCCTGATCATAGGCTACCAAACTGGACTTTAATTGGTTTGCAATAGCTAGGTTGATCATGGCCGGTTCGGTGAAAGCAAATGGGCACTTATTTTCCCTTGGTAAATTCTAACATGTTGCAGCCAGATAATTAATGTAGCCACATAGCCATTATTGATTTGAGAATAGACTGAGACAGGCCAGCGCTCGGGTTATACCATAAAGCAAGCCAGTGGAGATTTCCAATAATGAGATGAGATGAGGAGGCTGGAAGGTCGTGCGATCTTTTTTTGAAGATGGGATGAATAATTGCTGTTTTCCAAGACAGTGTGATAAGCATGTCATAAGAAAAAAGAGTTAAAACTAAGTTCTTGTTCCCTGGACCATTAGTAATCATACCATCCTCAATAATGACTGCAATCTCATTTCGTGCTCAACCAGTTGGATTAGAGCATCGTGAATTAAAATGTTTCACCCACAAGCTATCCAGAACAGTCGTGTCAAGACCACCAGCCTTGCGACAATGCATGGGACCATGGGATACCAATTCCCAAAATGTCTTTGTGCTCTTGCCCTCTGCGGACTCAACTAGGTCATCCCAGGCAATCATTTCAAGTTCTGTTTTCATGGAATCAATGGCCCTCATTGCGAGTAGGGCGCAAAGGGATACCGGGCACCGTTAAGGACAACGGTGCCGGTAATCCCTTTGCTCGCTATTCCGAGGTCCCTTAGCGGGTCCCGCTATGGGCGCGTGGTTTTGCCCCCATGAATGTATGAACATATCACAGCGCTATAGAATATCGCTGCCATGTGACACCATCACTGATGACCTGCATCTCTTCTATCCCCAAGGCACCAATGAGGAAGATGGCAGGCAGGACAGGGGAGCAAGGGCATCTACATCACGGCAAGGGACAAGGGCCACCACCACCCCCACCCCCCTGCCTGAGAAACTGCCCAGACCAACAGGCAGTGTGCCAGACAGGGCAGAAACCCAGCAGGAAACACCTGCAGCCAGTGTGGGCCACACACATGGAGTCCAGCAGCAGCCACCCACAACGGTGGGAGGTGTTTTGTTCCTGCACCGCCAACCACCACGGACGTTGCGTATGCTGATGTGGACACCGAGGGTGACACAGTCGTGTCCATCACACCCACCCCAAACCGCATTACCACCCCCCCATAAAGAGGCCAACAGCAGCGTCGATCCCTGCCTCCACGACTCTGACCTCGGAGAGTCCTACATATGCCCTTCGAGGAGGACAGTTCCGTGGACGTGGGCCCCATGCAAGCGCCATCCACCACCCTGGCTACCACCACCCCGAGTACCACCACCCCGGCCACCAGCACTCCCGCTACCAACGACTCCTTTGAGGCTCGCCTGTCGATGGTGGAGGCACGACAGGAGTCAATGCTAGACCTACTGCGGCAACATATTGCCAATGGGAAGGACTCCATGAGGGCCATCGCTACAGCCATCGCTGCTAACACTGCTGCCATTGAGGCGTCCACAACTGCCATGAGGGAGTGTCTGGGGGAAGTTACGCAAGACCTGATGTCCAACCTGCCTCAAATGCAGCGCCCACACCTTGGAGCAGGCATGGGACCGGCCACTGACACGTCCATTGCTACGACCCCTTCAACCTCAGCCTCCTCAAGCCCTGTGCGGATGACCCAGAGGAGTGCACAGCGCTTGGACTTGCCACCCCCGGATCCCAAAAAGGCGAAGAAGTAGAGTGGCCAGACAATGCCGTTGGACAAATGGACGTTGGTCAAGGGAACAATCTTTGGTGTACATTTGGGGCCATTTGAGGTTTGTAGGGTGGGTGAGGGAGTTCACTGGGGTATTTTTGGGGTTTGTAGGGTGGGTGAGGGAGTTCACTGGGGTATTTTGGGGTCTGTAGGGTGGGTGAGGGAGTTCACTGGGGTATTTTTGGGGTTTGTAGGGTGGGTGAGGGAGTTCACTGTGGGTGGTGAGGGGAATGTTTACATTATTACGTGTCTGAAAAATGCACCCGTTGTGTGCAAGAAAATCAATGGCGGGACATGCTTCATTTTGTGCATGTGTGATGGTGTACAGTGGCAAACTTCAAACAAAACAAGTGTGCATGTCTACATGCAGCCAGTGTGTCACTGGCACATGACTTTCATGGTCCCTGCATTTCAGAAGTGTTCGTGGAATAGTGCTTGGCGTACATCATGGCCATCCTGTGCTTCACATACTGGCAGGAGGGCTCCTTCACCTCCATCTCCATCCCCTTCATCCTCACCCAGCCCATGCATGTCAATGTCAGGTGGTAGTGGTACATTCCTCCGGACACACATGTTGTGCAGCATAACACAGGCCATGGTGATCTTTGCCACCTTCTCAGGCCTGTATAGGAGTGCCCCACCAGACCTGCTGAGGCAGTGTAACCACGCCTTCAACAGGCCAAAGGTCTGCTCAATCACAACACGGGTACGCGTGTGCACCCGATTGTATTCCTCCTCATGGCTGTTCTGCGGGTTCCACACAGGGGTGAGTAACCACGGCCTCAAGGGATATCCTCCATCACCTGCAAGCAGACACAACTAGGCGTGTGTCACTCTGAACTGCCACCTTCTGCGAGCACAGTCATGGCAGCAGCTATTTGATGTGGGCATGCACATGTCCCTGTACGCATGCAAAGATGTTACCTAGATGCAATCTATACTGTCATGAGTTGTGGTAGTCTGGATGGCGTTCAATAGATGATGCAGGGTGTAATCATGCATGCTGAGGCAGATGTGCAGTGCTATTGCAACAATGTTTAGCACCCAATACATGCTGTTCATTCTCCACTATGCATGGTCACACTGACCACGTTGCCACAGTTGCCATCCTGTTCATTCATGCATTGCTTGCAATCACCATGGTGGCCTGGTTGTGCCTCTTACTTGTTGACATCGATATGCATTATTTGTGTTTTGTGGCCCAGTGATGTGTCATTTTCCATTTGAATGGTTCAGGACAGGAGTGTTTAGCTCTGCATGCATTCTCCAATCACCAGCTATTGCCACCCAGGTGCAGTATCTCCCCCCCCCTTTCCCACTCAGGTGCAGTATTCCCCACATTTCCCACCCAGGTGCAGTATTCCCCCCTTACTCCCCCTTATGCATCCCCACACATCAGTGCCCCGAAGCACTGCCATGGGACGGTTGTGCGACTCACCAAGCAGCCAGGCACGTGGTCCAGCATGTCGCTCCATGTGATGGGGTAGCGTGGAGTTACGCAGTACCATGGCATCATGCATTGATCCAGGAAATCGGGCACAGCAATGTGTGATGATCTTGCTGGAGTCACATACCATTTGCACGTTGATGGAGTGGTATTACTTGCGATTGCGGTACACCGCCTCTATGGCATGGGAGACTACCAATTGCACATGGGTGCAGTCGAGTGCACCGACACAATTGGGCATGCCTGCCAGTGCATGGAAGCCTACTTTGGTGTCTGCTTTCTCCTGGGCAGTCCGTGGCAGGGATATGCGGCTGCTTGCGTACTTCAGGAGGGCATCCAGCACTTGGTTCAACATGCGTGAAAATAGTGGCTGTGAAATGCCATGCAGCTGGCCCACTGTGTGTTGGTAGGTGACTGTGGCCAGGAAGTGTAGCACAGACACCACCTTTAGTAGTGGGGGATGGCAGTGCGTATTTCAATGAGGCTGGCAATGTCGTTTTGTATCATGTCCACTATGGTGGTGATGGTGTCACGGTCCAACCGGTACAGGGTGTGGATTTGCTCAGGGGTTAGGTTGAAAGGGCTGGGTCTGGTGCGAGGGATTGGTGGTTGCCTACGAGGCACTGCTGCCTGCGCTGGTGGTAATTGCTGGGCCGGTCTCACCCTCCTTCTCCTCCTGCGACTCCTCTGTGCTGCCTGTTGTTGCTGCTGTAGTTGTTGTTGTTGCTGTTGTTGCTGTAGTTGTAGCAGTATGGGCATGTTCTCCAGCGCCATGATTGCAACAGCTAGTGATAGCATTTTGGTGTTGGAAGGGATGTGTTGTGTGGATGTGCTCATTTTATACTGGCCCAGCCTCCATTAACTCCACCTGTGGGGATTGTGTGCACCTGTGGCAGTTGCCTTGTATCCTGATTGCTGTTTGTGGGTGGTCCGCGATGCCTGTATGGCCGGCATCGTGCAGCCTGTGATTACCGGCCTCGCGATGCCGGTATTTGCATGTCTGCGTGGGTTGGGATTTCCCCCTATTACCAGCATGGCAGTATTTGCTCCATAAAGGCGCGCGTGTACGCGTCTATGCCGCTATCAGCGGCACCATTATTTAGGGTGCAGCTAATACCGGGTTTGCGGGTCGGAATACAATGGAGCGGTAAACTATGCCGGTATTACCATACCGGCATCGTTTTTGCCTTAACGCCAACCTCGTAATGAGGCCCATAGATTCACTGACTCTTCTGATTCCAGCGAAGCACTTTGTCCCAGCATTCAATATACAGCCTTTAACATCCTTCCAGATCCAGATGCCAAGAATCTTGCCAAGCAGTAGCTGGACCATTTTCAGCAAGGCCTCAATCCTCAAAGTTATTGTCACAAACCAGTGTAGCGCTGTGATGTGGGAAAGCATCCTGAACTAGCATCCTGAATCTATCTGGCTTGCTACCATAAGGCTTGCCTGATGAACTCACTATCCTGCTGATTTGAAATACCCAGAAAAAAGAAGGGCAGATCCTGTGCATCTCCGGTGACTGGCCTAGCTGAACCAGTCCCGCGCCTGATGTGCTGTCCTTCTTTGATAGACCCAATCCATTTACCCGAACCATGACTGTCAAAAATCTTAAATCCCAGTGGATTGTGAGTATTAATAGGATGCTAGAGAACTATTGTATACCTTGTATTATCTTGTTCCACTCTAATCTTTGAACTATCCTTACTTCCATAACCAGTAATAGTGTCGAAATCTTTAGTGCTATATTATTCTGTCTAGTTGCTAAAGCGCCATTTTCATAGTCATCTTGTTTGTGTAACTCTGATCTATAAATCCCACTTTGAGTGTTTAGACTGGTGCCGCCGTGGAAGATGATGGGGATCTGTTACTGAAGTCATGAATCAGTCTCAGAGCTTACTTTGTCCTGACTTGGTTGCCTAGCTTAAACGCATAAGCCATATTTTCTGATTCTAAACTGAAGTTCTTATTCAAATTCCTGTATTTATTTTCGAAAAAACACCTCTCAATAAAACCTCTATAAATCCCTCAGTTTTTAAGATAGAAGCAAAATTTCAACTCCCACGTGTACCTAATATCCTTGGCTATCTCGAGAACCCCAGTGGTAAAAAGCAATTGACCCCTTATATCAGAAACCGCATAAATAAAAGTTTGCTGCAAATTTCCCCGTTGAAAAAGTTTACAAGTGTGAATTGCATTTAAATAATTTCCCACTTGGCCTTTGAGATTTCAAATGTTTTCTTTTGATTAAACCATTGCTTGTGTTTGCTGGCATCTGTTCAAAGTTGCTCCCATAGAAATGTATAATAATTTAAGCATTTTTGACCACATTTGGTGGTTTTGCTCAGCCAGTTTCAAAGTTGAAAAGTCAATTCCGTTTTCTCTTGTTTAAAGGGGGAAGGTGGGAGTGATATTCTGTTTGATCTGTCTTATTCCTGAGTACCTGCTCTCTCCTCACATCTATTCAAATTGCCTATTGATGGGTTGAGGGGTGTTGCAAGGGGAACCTCTAACCATAGTGCTATCCGTTCCAAACCAGCCCAAAAGTATTCTTTTCTTTGCTGCATTCTTTTAGTGCTCATTACTTGATTCCTAGTGCTCTGTCACCCCATTGGTGATTGTTGTTACCTATTAAAATATATTGTGATTTAAATTCTAAATAATGAAATAAATATTGACCTTTGAAAACTGGCCTGACTCCTGTTTCAGTGTGACCGGGGGGGAGGGTGGTCTCAGGAGAAGGGTGTGATATGAGTGGTATATCATTCAGAATATTGACCTTATAACTTCAAATAAATAAGGGTTTAATTTTCACACTACATGCTGGGCGAGACTTGGGTGTGTGTCAGATTAAAATGACTTACAGCTATGGGGCTCAGGTCCGGCGGGATCCTGAATTTGACTTACCACTCATGACAGTCTAACACAGCGTGCTAGCCGGCGGGGTACATACACCTTGTTGGGTTGCCATACTGTGCTACACTGTACAAGCCCTCCTCAAACAAAATACTCAAAAGAATTGGGCCTGTTTGGAAAAGTAAATTAACCCTGAGATAAGTCAGAAGGAAATTAATATTTCTGGAATGGCGACCCCAGTGGAAATTAATATTGCTAGGGAACACTTACTGCACACATTGTTTGTCAGGGGTGAATGGCCAGAACAGGACAAACAGGTATGGCTGCAGGGAATAAATCACTGCAAATCCTTGATACCTGGCAGGACAAGGGTTCATTACATCAAGCGCATAGCAAGCTGTACATGGCCCCAAAAATAAAAGAGGAGCAGTGTAAAATTGCCAAAATAGTGGCCTATCTGTACCTCCAGATAGGGGTCATACAGGAAAAGCATGCTGACAATATAGATTTGACAAAGACGCAAGGGGAAGCACTGCAGAAAATCCAGACCATTCTGGACTCTGCAGAGCAAAGGCTCCAGGATAGCAAAGGATGAGAAACAGAGGCTAGGCAGTATCACCAAACTCCAAGAAGATCTGGCTCCCTTGCAGCAAGAGAATGCAGACCAAAATACTCAGGTACAGACACTGCAAAAAGAATGTCAGGAAAGGCTTAACTCTTTACAACAGAGTCAACGGAAAATGGCACAACAGTTAAATTACAAAAGAGCATGCACAGAACAGATAGTCACATTACAGAACCACATAGAATCCTTGAAAGAGGGAAAATAATTAATTAATTAATTATTAAAGACATCCATTCCCAAGAGGAATTCGATGAGGAGCGCCAGAAAGCTAGTGCATTTAAAATACAGAGGGATGACCTGGCTGCACAGAGAGGCACTCTAACTCAGGAGACGGAGCCTAAGGACAGGAAGTCAGCCAATTAAAAACTAGGTAAGAAAGCTGGCCCTTCAGTAGTTTTGTTGACATTAAAACCGATTATGAAAGCTGCAGGAGCACACCAGGCGGGTGGAGGACACTCTGGAAAAGAACAATCAGACCAATAAGACCAAACTCAGGAGGTGAGTCTCCTGCAACAGGAATTGGCCCAGTATTCGCAATCCAGACAGGAAGCACAGAGAGACAATGAGGCTCTCTGTGAAAAGAATGACAGGCTCCACAAACAGATAGCCGTGTAAGAACAAATTATTGAGACCAGTAAGGCCTTAATAGAGGAGCAAAAGGGTCAGATTTTGGCATGTCATCAGGGAATAGGGGCTGAAATAGATGAGGTAAGATGGGAAAGAGAAACCCCTGAGCATAACCCCAGGACCCCTGTCATCAGGGACTTTAATCCCTTCAGTTCCTTGTACTCTGCCACCCTCATGTCCACTGGCTCATATGAACCAAGGGCCACAGGGATGGCAGACTTCAGCAAAATGGGAAATATGGGACTGACAGATCAGCACCTCCCAGAAATAGACAGGCGGGCATCTATATACAGATTCCCAAATATGAGGGCTAGCCTCTCTGATCAGGAATACTCCAGTTAGGGAGAATAGGAGAACAGGATCCTCAAAAATATCACTTACCAAGGGATCAGTCTGTCAAATTTGGTGGTGAATTCCATGAAACTAGGCCCACAAAGAGCATCTTAGAAACCTCTTCCAAGCTAGGTCAGTGGGGGGGGGGGTACTCAGCCAATCCTGGGAACAAGGGAGAGTCAGAAGACTCTTCTGAACGCCACAGGTTTCAAGAGACTAGGCCCCCACAATCTGCAAGCCATTCCCAAGCCCGCATAATCAGGGAGAGCCTAGAGGATCAGACAGGCATCTCCTGTAGCAGTGCCTCTGAGGATGAGTGGACAAGGGTGACCAAAACTAAAAAGGCCAACAAAATGAAGAGGGCCCTACTGAAAGATCCCCTGAAGCAAATCAAGGCCATTAGGAGTGTAATAATGCCATATCATAAAAATGCCAAATATTCAGTTTGGGAGCACCTCGAGTTGTATGAGCAAATGATGGCTAATTTCCACCTGAAGGATAGCCAAAGTTGCAATCAATATGTCAAGTGGACATTTTCGCCTGAATACTCCAGCCTCTTTGTGGGGCTGGAGGATCATAACTGCTCAAGATGGTCCACCTATAGGGTGGCCATCTTAAAGCATTTCTCAATACATAGAAAACCTCAAGAGGCCCGCAAGGCGGCCTACAATCTGCAATGTGGGGAAGACCAGGCCCCACAAGAATTTGTACAAGTGTTGAAACGTGCCTTTGCGCAGACCACCAGGAGAGTGCGCACAGACAGAAGGGAGTTCATCAATAACTTCTTTCATGCACTCCCTAAATACATCATTACCCACTGGTGAGGGAATTTCATGAGAAGAGATCACTACACTGGGTCATTGTACAAGCAACCTGCATTTATGAAGTGCAGAAACCGGTAGAAAATATAAGTGTCAATAAAAGCCCCAAACCAACCAACACCCCTTGTGCTGCTAAGGTGGCGGAGGTGAAGGCTGTCCCCATTTTAGATCTGGAGATGGGAGGGCCTAAAAATATTCCTGTGCAAAATCCTCCTAACCAAAGTCCCAGAAGGCCTTCGGGCCAATCTCAAACAGGAAGTCAGGGAGGTAGCCCCACAAATGGCACCCCTAACTCCCCTGACTACATAAGCCCCCATTACAAGGGCAGTAGACCCATCCTGAGCTATGTGTGGACTCCCCCAGCCCAAGGGGGGATCCAACCAGATAGCTAGGAACCCACAAAACTTCCCTCCTAACTTCCCCCAGGAGAGCTGTAATCCCCCCAAATGCCGGGTTAAGTTTCTTTCCCCGGTACCCACCAAACATCAACCCCCAAACAACCAACCCATCTTTCTTTCCCCACTTTCCTGAGCCCAGACAGCCCAATCCGGGAGAGGGGAGCCCAAGGGTGGAGTTGTACCAAAACTATCCCAACCAAGGGTATTATGGGAGAAGGGACAGTTACCCTCCCCGTGATTAACCTAGGATGGACCAGAGAACCCCATACCAGCCAGAGCAGGTTCCCAACTGGAGGGCCAGTTCCAGAACTTGACGCAAAATCTGGTTCGCATGTTGAGGGCTCAACAAAACCCTCAGATGAACATGGCAGCCCAGAACCCCTCGAATCAAGGGTCTGGTACTCCAGAGCAATGACAGGGAGAGAACCCTGACAACCCACCAGTTCCCAGGGAGGAGGCAGAAAGGAAAGGGGGTGTCAAGCCTTAGAGGAAGCGTCCTTCCCCACTTGTGAAAAGCCCCTGGAAACCCAATTTGTGGAGGAGGTTAGAATCTCCCAATTTGGAGGAGGGGGGTCCTCAGAGGATTCTGGGGAAAGGATTTTCTCCTTCAGGGATGGGGGAACTCTTCCCAAAGAAAAATGGGTCCCGAGAGATCCTGATCAAGACTGGGTAGATGTGGAGACCGAGTTTAAACCGCCTATCATTAAACCCCAGAATGACGAGCAAGAAAATCACCTGGCCCAAACAAATTCTGGTGACTGCCTCCAAAAAGTGGGGAGCAGCCCAGAATCAGAACCAGGGGAGTCCAAAACTCCCCACATATCCAACTGTCACCTTTTTCGTACAGGTTCCCAAGATCCCAAACAAAATCCTGCCCAAATCACCCCTCTGTCAGAATCCAAAGCAAATAAATTAACCCACCAATTGGCCCAACATGTGCATTATCTTTGCTCCCTTGAGGAAAAGGAGGGAAGATTTTATGCCCCGGTCCAAATACAGGGGCAATGTACATTTTTGGCACTGGTGGACACTGGATCCCAAGCCACCCTTCTGTCAAAAAGGGCCTTTGATCAGCTGAATTCGGGAAGGGGGAAATATACCAAATCCTGTTCACCCCTCTTCTTGGACAACTTCCGAACTTCGATGGGAAGGAAATTCCTTTTGAGGGGACTGCAGATTTAGACATTAAAATTGGGCGACACAAGGTGAAGCACCCGGTCATAGTTGTGACTTCAGAGGGGCCACCATGTTTACTAGGGAATGACATCCTGTGTAGAATGTCTCCCCTCATAGACTGTGTAAACAATGTCCTCTGGACCAAGGCTAACCGACCAATTAAATTAAAACATAGTGTCAACCATGATAGTTTAAATGGCATATGCCACATGGTTGAACAGAAATCTGACCAAATTGAATTCCATTTTCAAAATCACCAAATCCCTGACGTGACAGTAATTGCAGTAGGACAACAAACTGGTGCTGGGAAGTCCTCTCTATTTCTGAAATTAACACCGCTTCCAGTCTCAAGACGCATTCCACACTGGAATGGAATACTCTGAAATTCTATACAAATTCACAATCAGAAAATTCCACTTCTATAGTCCAAAATGATGAGAAATCAGCTCAAAGCTTGGCTGACATTCAGAAAATTGGAGAACAATTGTTCATCCCTATTCAGTTAAATGAGGGGAAGGACTCTGTTATTGCCCGAGTGTGCGTGAACAACGGTAAGAGCTTCATCAGCAAGGCCATGTTCCGAAAACTCCCAAAAGATCTAGCCATTCCGACATTTAAATTGATAGACAAATGGGAAATGGACCTGGAAACACCCAATTCCAAACATCTCCTGCCTAGCAGGTGTATGCTCAGAATTTCCATAGACAACAATAATCCATTAGTTCATAATTGTTGGGTCGTGCGAGATGCCCCTGCTTCATTTTATTTAGGCAGTGACATTCTCAATCGCTTTGCCATTAGTTTGGACCTAATAAACTTCAAAGCCTGGTCCCGATTAGCGGGTAATCCCATGGACTTTGATGACCCAGAGAAAGCATTTCAAACAGCTCAATTGCTGCCAAATGCAGATGAAATTCAGATTGGAGAGGAAGTCACCATGCCAGAATGGACCTGACAATTCTCACTCAAAGGAAATATTAAAAGAGGACAGAAACTGAAAAATCCTGACTCATATGTTCACCTCAATGCCCATTTCCAACAGCAAGAGTTGGGGTTAAACCCAACACCACTAGTCAATACAGAACACAACACCATTCCAATAGAGGTGGATAACAGCGACCTTAGGAGTATCACTCTGGGTGCAGGCACCATTATTGGAATGGTAGTTGATGACCAACATTTTTCCATAGATTTAGGTAATGAACTGGTAGGACCAATGTCATACGAGTGGGACCCAGGGTCCAGGCTCACCTGTCTCTCCTTAGAGGTTTTCTTCTTTAGGGAAGGATCCTTCTTCTTCTTTCTTGAGGTCTGGGATACAAAGAGATATGGGCAAGTTTCCCCTGACACCACCCTGCCGGCCTAGAAGCCGAGCGGGCTGACCTCTGGGGCCACTTCCCTGTTGGTTAGTTGGCTGTCTCGAGCAAGTTCCAGGAAGGACGCAGAAATCCAGGAAAGAAGTCTGTGACCATGGGAGGATTCGGGTGGTAATGCAGATCCGCTGAGTAACGAAGGAAGCAGCGGGGAAGGACAAGGAAGGACGCAGCGGGGGTAGGAAGCAGGACAGTGGGAAGGTAACAAGGGAAGATCGCGGATGAAGCACTGAGAATGGCAGACTCGCAAGCGAACGTTGAGACGCGCTGGCTCGCATTAGAGCCGCGCATATCAGCTGATGTGAAGAAGGGAAACTAGACTGCTGCAACAACGATCTCGGCAGGACGGCCATGTTGGGGGAAAACATGGATGCCGCAATACGATTAACACGCTTGCAAGCTGTCCAAAAGGGGCAAATTCAGGAATTCATGACACCAATCCCCAATGACTGTTTTGACAGTGATAGCGACAATGACACAACACCAGACAGGTCCTTCACCCGGCATGGAGGGAATTTCCTGGTGTACTCTTCCGGCCCTTATAGTAAGGAAGAGGTGACCTGTGACTTCAGGAGGGATGAGGTGATATTTCAGGTCCACCCGGCTTGCCTTCCCCATCTGAAGCCATCAGTCCAAGTCAGTACTTTAACCAGGGACTTCTCCACCCAGCTGGAGGAGGCTGCTGATATAGCAAAACCAGAAGATTTTACGGGCTTCAGGAAAATGGTTGAAGTGAGAGTCAACCTAGCTGATGCCTGTGAGACTCTGGAGCAGAAGCAAAAATTGGAACAAGTTTTCTTAGATTTTCATTATCTCTTTGCAGTGGACTCATATGACTGTGGTCACACCGAAATCCACAAAACAACAATTCCCACGGACCCTGGCATGACTCCAGTGTTTGTGAAGCAATATTGCTTGCCTCCACATCAATGGAGTCCGTTACTGAAATATTTAAGAACCTTGAGTCCCGTGGGATAATTTGTCCAGTCCACAGCACCTTATATAATCTGGTTCTCGGGATTATGAAACCAAACGGCCAGTGGAGACTCTGTGCTGACCTAACAGAGCTCAACAAATGGGTCCACACTTCCCGATGGCCTCTTCCCTACATTGACCAAGGGCTGGCCAACATCCAGGGGTCAAAGGTATACACTGCCATTGACCTGACCAATGGGTACTGGACTGTACCAGTCAGTAGGGAAGACCAATACAAGTTGGCCTTTACCTTCGGGGGGCAGCAGTACACTTGGACCCGGACTCCCATCAGATACATCAAATCCTGCAATGAATTTCATATCTTTCTGCATAAGGCCATGCCCGACTTGGGTGAAAGGGGTAACCTGGCCTATGTAGATGATGTTCTAATCAAAAGCTCAACTGTGGAGGAACATATAGCAGAGATCTGTTATGTTCTGACACAAGTGAGGGCTGCTGGAGCAAAACTCACTTTCCAAAAGGCAGAGTGGTGCAGGACCTGTGTCAATTTCTTGGGGCATGAGATTACTCCTCAGGGTCTCTGTCCCCAGGAAAAGAAAGTAGAAGCACTCCAGAAACTAAAAGACCCCACAACCCTGCGGGAGCTAAGGAGCTTCCTTGGACTGACTAATTACAGCAGAAAGTTCATTGAGGATTACGCAGAGATCACAAGACCCCGGATCCACCTGTTGAAGGAGGGGGTCAAGTGGGAGTGGTGTCCAGAACAAGCCGAGACAGTAAGACAACTCAAAAGAAGCCTCTCGCATGTGCCTTGCCTAGCTTACCCTGTCAAAAACAAGGAGTTCTTCTTGGAGACAGGGTTCTCAAATACATGCTTGACTGCAGTATTATATCAAAAGCATGACAAGGTCAATAAAGTAATCGCCTATGCGAGTAAGACTTTATCCTCTGTGGAGGAATAATTCAACGATTGTGAGAAGGCACTCCTGGCAAAGGTGTGGGCATTGAAGAATTACCGCCCGTTTATTCAGGGGGAAAACATCATAGTGGAGACTCCACACCAGCCTATGCAATATCTTCAAAGTGACAGAAACCGGGCTGGAAATGTGAGTAATTCCTTAATTACTTCCTGGATTCTGTCAATGCAAGCCTTTCCTGTGGAGGTCAGATATGGCCAAAACAAGAAGAGTCTCCTCACAAAAGGTCTGGCTGACTTGCATGATTGCGCCAGAGAAAACTGTCTCGAGGATGAAAGTCTTAAAATCAAGGACAACATCGAGGCATACCTTAATTCCCCACACAAAGTCTATGAAGAAGACAAGTGTGAGGGAATGCCCAATGTCTATGTGGATGGGTGCTCCTACCATGTTGACAACAACGGGAAAAAGGAACTTGTGGCCGGCGTGGGGAATGTATTGATGAATGATGCACCAGAACCCTCTGCTGGGTACAAAATCGTTCCCCGTAGTAGTCAAGTGGCAGAGATGATGGCTGTGCATCACACCATCCTCACTGCTGTCCAACACCAACCCCACAAACTGGTCATAATCACTGATTCAGGTTATGTACGGAACAGGTTCCTGGAGCACCTGGTTAATTGAAAAACCAGAGGCATACTATGTGCTAACAATAAACCACTAAAACATGGAAAATTAATACAAAATATTGATAATCTGGTCAACTCGAATGGGATGACCATCTACCGGAAAAAGATTAAGGGTCATTCTAAAGTAGAGGGAACAGACAAAACTGGAAATGACTTAGCTGATCAGCTGGCCAAAACCAGAGCCATCCAAGGGGATCTACTTGAGATCGAGGTCCCAGACAAATGCTCACAATGAGCTCTCAACTGCCGAATGGAGTAAGGAGACCCCAGATTCTGATTTTATACAGCTCAAAAAGGGGATCCAATAATTGGTAAGTTTTATCAATACATTGAGGACACTGAGAACTTTCCCCTGACGGATACCGATTGCATTGGGAAAGAGGACCTCAGAGTGCTGATGAAAGGTCCAAAAATGTTCCGAATCCAAGACGGTTTGTTGGTGAGGAGATCCATATCTGGCCATGACCAGTGGGTGGTACCTACCTCATTCCGAAGCCTGATGCTAAGTCACGCCCATGATGCGGCTACAGCCGGTCATCAGGGGTTTCATACGACATTACAAATCTTGCGAGAGGTTGCATACTGGCCACACATGGGGCAGGCCCTCGAACAGTACTTGAAGGGGTGTCTTGTGTGTGCACAATTTCAGCCAACATCAATCACACACCGTGCTCCCCTCCAAAAGGGAGGGATGACACTGATTTGGTCAGATTTGCAAGTCGATTTTATCGGGCCCGTGATTCTCTCCTCGAGGGGGAACAAGTGCATGTTGACCGTAACATGCTTGTTTACTAAATGGGTGGAATGTCTTCCGGCACCAAATTGAAAGGCAGAAACAGCAGCTGCCCTGATGATCAATCACATCTTCTCGCGTTTTCGACTACCCCAAAGGATTGAGTCAGACCGGGGTAACCACTACACATTGTCTAACGGTAGTCCTCTAGTGGTGGAGCTGAGAGGTACAATAAAACTATTGTGAGCATATTAAAAAGGTTTGTGGACCAAGCTGGGACATTTGATTACCCCTTGTCCTGATGGTCATCAGATCTACCCCTTCATCTGCAACTAAAATATCTCCATTTGTGCCGATGACTTGACGTAGGATGGTGCTACCCCAGCATCTGCTCTACAGAACCCAAGAGCAGACCTTGATAAATGCCTCCACATCTCATGAGTATGTTGAGAATCAGAGAAAACACCTTCAACATGCTTTTTCGTATGCTCAGTGGAATCTAGAAAGATCTGCAGACATTATGAATACGCACTATGACCTTAAGATAATTAAAAGAAATATCAAGTAGGAGACCATGTCTACTTGTTCAATTTCCAAAGGAACCAAGCCAAAGAGTGCAAATTCCTCCCAACCTGGCGGGTCCTTTTGAAATTGTGGACAGAATCTCACCAGTCACCTACAGAATCTGCATCCCCAAGGGCAATTTGAAAGAAGGGGAAGACAAGTGGGTCCACATAAACCAGCTAAAGAGTTGCCACCCCAGGCATACTTTGCTGCAGATAGAAGGGCTTACCGTAAACCCAGAGGGGGAAATTCCAGACACCTAGAAAAATTATTAAATCTGCATTGATTACACCTAAGAAAATGAGTAAAGGATCACTGATTAATAGATGGGGAATATTGCCAATTGTTAGGAATGCAAGTATCTTTCCCACTGCTGACATCCCCCGAAGATGTGTGGACACAGTAGTGGGAACATTTCCATAACCATGCTATGTTCTGTTTTCTAGCATCTGAACTTAGAATCATCCCAACAATCACCAAGGAGGACCACTCAGGGACCGGGAGGAAAAATCCAAAGAACCCGGAGTATCATCCCATCCTAACCTGAACCGGCGAGGAGAGCGTGTCGCCCCAATCACTGACGAGAGAAGCAACTGAATTGTCCACCTGGACAGAAAAGAACATCCCAATCTCTGGACACACTCAATTGGAGGTCAAAACAAAGTTGGGAGGGGGGGATTTGTGGGATGTATTGACCCACTTTTCTATACTATGGGGCATCACTCTGCTATTTATAGTGCAAGAAACAGCAACAATGGTGGCAAAACACAACCTGCCACCCTTGGTGCATGTGTGGTAGAATAGAGCACACACTGCAGGAAAAGTGCCAGTGGGCTCATGATAAGTACACATAGAGTACAGAGGGAGAAGCAGCGCTTTGCAAATTAAACTAAAAAATGTGCATGTAAAAGACATTTATTTTGCTGCAAAAACTCCAAAAGGCCTGTACATAATACTGTTTCAACACTCAAAATCTTGCTTGGCACTAAAATGCATTTAATCTAATGAAGCACTGTGAATGTACAAAGTCCGAAAATGGGAAGAGCAAAACATGTTCTCAGAAAAACTGGATTGCCTGTGAATGTCAGCCCCTGTCAAAATCTATGTGCAGCACACTGGGCTAAGTGAATGATAGCCCTGTCAGATGGGCTCTCCTGATGAAGCTTCAAAGTTATCTAAACTAAAAGTCTGTCTGATTAGCAAACATAAAAGGATTGGTGCTAAAAGGAATACATATCTCAGTCCCTGCTCCGAATCGAGGCTTGAAAGGCATGCTCTCTCCGGCATCTGACAGAAGCCCCTTGATGTCTCTGGATTTAGCGCGCTTAATAAATGCAAAAAATAAATAAATGGGGGGTGACAGCCTGACTGGTCTGGCGTTTGGTGAATTCATGTTTAGAGTTCAAGGCAACAACCAGCAAGTCTGTGAAAATTATGAAGGGGACACCGGCAGAAACATTCATATTCTTCAAAAAGTTAGCAGGGGCTGAGGGGTTGGAAAACGAGATTGGATTTCCCTCCTACGCTGCTGACAGACATTACCTGCAGGACACTGTGTGCGGCGAGCTACGAGCAAAGAGGACTTCCAGTCCACTTTCTCTGTCTTTTGATTTAAAAACACACCCAGACCGCGGAGCGGGCCACGGAGTCGAGATGCTGAGTCTTTGGTCTTTGGGTCCTTTGGGTTCTTGGGTCGGTATACCTGCTGATCCCCCCACGGCTGGACCTTACCTCACGGCTGTGAGGGATAACTAGAACAGAAGCATCACTCCCATTCACGATCCCCGGCATGTTGCCGAGCCTGCCACCACCAGATGAACTTGCGGTAGGTGATCCTTTCGAACTGCCTATATTTTGACATCTATCGTCGACCATTAACCCTGAGGGTTAGAATTATCAGGAGACTGCGGGTGCTCACCCCTTTGATCCTGACCCTGATACCTGCCCCTGAAACCGTGGGCTGCCAGTGTTTTCTTGTGCCTACCTGCTCTTAGCAAATATTCTGCGCCTCTTTGTCTGATCACTAGCTCTGAGGACCAAAGCTACCAGGAGACTGCGGGGGCTCGCCCCTTTCATCCTGATATTGCTCCTGCTACATCGAGCTGTCATGCCGTCCTTGGTGTCTGGTACTATATAAAACTGCTGCTCCGCCATACCATTAGACAAAGTACTGAAAATCTTGCAATCAGGTCACTGCAGAACTTGCAGTAACTATCTTTCCTCTCCTGAGCACGCAACTACCTTAGAAATGTCTTCCCTGTTAAATACTTCTAGTGCTGGCGGAGATCAGTCCCAAACAGAGAAATCGGGTCCTCACACCAGGCTACGAGGAAAGCGTGCCAAGAAACACCAGACCAATATGATGAATGATTCATCACAACCTTCAATAAAAGAAGTCCTACGTAAACAAGAAATTGCGAAGGGAATAATGCACCCATTCACTTACCAAGTGCCAAATAGAGACATACATGGCGAACCTACCCAGACCATCGGCGCCAATTCGACAGCAGCCAACACACAGGAACTAGAGGTAATCTCCCGTACTCCATCTCAGAGAGAAACCCCGCTATCGCCAGAAGACAATCTGCAAGTATTGGCGGCATGGCTCCCTCAACAAATCGTAGTAGGGCAGCTACTGATTTCTCCTCCTCGCGATAGCAGCACTGCCAGTCCGAGTTCAAACAAAATTCCGAGGCCGGACACTGAGACTACAGCCACCACTGTTTCAAATTTGGAAGCCCTTACCAAATCTGTGTTAGCTACGGTACCCCTGGTGCAAACCCCATTGCTGCGTGAAAAACCCTGCTTAAAAGGAAGAGAAACTCTAACATCTCACCTAATATGAACAGTCAAGGAATTGGTAAAACAGATCAAGCCATCGAGATAAATCTGGCCCTCTTATCAAAGACGATCACAGCACCTTGAACTATGCTCCCTCAAGAGTACATACAGAACCATGAAATACCTGACTCGTCAAAAAAAGAAAAAGCCAGGCAAGCCAAATTGAGATGGCTGAAATCTTATACTGCTAAGAGCCTTTCTAAAGCTGAAAGCTCGAAAGACACTTAACAATCTAGAGCAAAAGTAGCCCGCCTGTCTTTAGACATCACTGAAATTGAATCACTGTTGACAAACATCGAAAAGAGGAAAGAAGTTTTCGGAGACACACGGGCAAAGCGGCTAAATGACTTACCAACCACATCAACTCCAACCTTGACCACCAAATCGATGGCAGAGAACTTGATGCCAAAAAAACCTTCCAAACGAAAAGACCAACCGATAAAGAACCCAAAGCACAAATACAATGAAATGGACCCCTCGTTCCGTTTCGTTTCAGGCACACAGAAGAAGAGTGATACCCCTCTTAACTATGAAGAAGAACAGGACGCTTTTAGCAAAACATTATCCCCCACCCTCGAAGACCAATCTCCTCAGAAGATCCCGACTACAATGCTCGATCTACAAAATATGCTCACAACCGTCACCACACAAGCCATGATTCCGTTCTGTAAGCTGTGCGAATCAATAAACGAAAGCACTAAATATCAAGCTACGCTTTTAGCGTTAAACCACACAAAGCAAATCCATCTAGAAGCCTTCATTACCAATGTAGAAAAATGATTAGACAGAGAAGCGGAACTCTACCATCAATGGCAAACAAGACTCTTCGAAATGGCTGCAGCTGAACGAGCTGAAAAAGCCATACTATCTGCCGCAATGATTACCCTGACGAAGGCTCATTCTGTGACAACCCCCAAAGCTCCTCAAGATCCCCTAACGGCCCCTCCAAACAGCGTAATTCTACCAGTCATCACGCAGAAGCCACCATGTTCATCAACCTCTGGGGAAACTTCAGCCGTTGGCCTCCAATCTGCTAACACGAACCCACCAGATACCTTAAGAGTACCGAAACCTCCAGATACTTTTCAGATATTTTCAAATTAGAAAACTTGCAAAGAGATGCAGCAGGTGAAACAGACTCCAAAACCTCAAACCAAACAAACAAAGGGGAATAAACAAACAGGCTCCCGAGCCTTCTTAATGAATATTCCGGGAGGCCCTGAGCTTAAGAAACAGAACACCTGAACCCCTAGAAATCTAATGAGATTAGACCGAAAGGGTGACCACATGACAAGCCCCAGACAAGCACCCTCCAACATCCCGGAAGCGAAAATTGAAGATCTCCTCAACCTCAGCACGTATTCAGTTCACCAAGTGTCCAATGAACAGTTACCAAAAATCAATGAATCGATACTCGTAATAATAGATGAATATGCAATTGACCTCACAGATTCATTAAAGGAATCAAATCTGTCCTGTGAAACAATCTCAGATGCTTCTCTCCACCAAACAGGAGACCTCACAAACATATCAGATGACCCGTCAAACTATTCGCATGAAACAAGCTATCTGACTGATAAAACTACTGAGACTGAGGCGTCTACATCAGCCCCAGCAATTGACTCTCCAGAAATCCATAGAAAAGACATAAGAATCCTCACAAGACCGATACTTGCATTCTACCACAATTTATAGATCCGTGGAAGAAAAGGCAGAAATGTATTCTACGACTAGCCTGTATTAATGAAACAAGTACATCTATCATACTCAAGAGTACTAATGTACTAAGATTGCTCCATGCAATCCCACAACTTAAATTAATTAACTCACAAGATATAAAGATAGTGAGTTTTGAAGATGAATATTACCTAGACAAGGTCCAGATTGAACTTTACACCCCGGAGATCATAAACCGAATCTTAGACATGGCCACGCCACTGCTCTCATTAGGATTTGCACTTACGCCAACTGTGGATGAAACAAGTGATGCTGATGACTTTACACGCTCAGATGAACAACAAGTGAACTGCCCTGACGATGATACTAAGTCGCGAGAAGATAGACCAGCACGACATATGAGCACTAATTTATATTTTAGAAGAATTCACACGCCTACATCAACCAACCAGTGTGATATTATCAGAAAACTGCAAAATAAACAACCCTTTTGGAGAGATTATGATGAAGATCCATCACAAACTTTGACACCTCCAGAACCTTGCTCAGAACCATCAATCGAAACAAAGAGCGACAGATGGAAACTATGCTCATGGAATACGAGAGGATCTTCACATCTCTTTGATTCTCCGGACTCACTACTAGAATCCTGCCAGATTATATGCCTTCAAGAGACGTGGATGACTAAGACCCCAGCTTGTGATGGATATATTACTGCCCTCAACCCAGTGCTGAAAAGCTCTAGGGGCCGCGCAGCAGCAGGCCTATTGACGCTGGTGAGGATATCGCCACAATGAAAACAGAAAACATAAATCCATGGACACAATTGACCATCATCAAAATTATGATTGAGACGACCCCAGAATGCCTACCTGAATCACAACTGAAGTTATTCAGAATGATTGCAGTCATCAACGTGTATTGGAATCCAGTTGCAATTAATGACAATTGCTTCTTGGATGGCATATTTATAACAATGGACAGAATCAGTCGCAAATTCCCAGATATAAACTTCATCATCTGTGGAGACCTAAATATTCATCTGTATAACACCAACGGACTCCTTAAGCAATCTGATACCCTTTCAACCAGAACCCTACGCTGGACTAAAGAGATATCGATGAGAAATCTACAGCTAATAAAGCAACCTCATGATGCCCAGAACCTGCTGATCCCGACCTGGACTGGTCAAAACGCTACCACCATCATCGACTACATATATTTATCGCCAGCCATAACGAACATATTATTGGAATTTCAAATAATATCTACCAGCCCGCCCCATGTCCTCCTCCTCCTTGGATAGAAATTGTTGGAGGTAACACCAGATTAAGAATCAGCAAAGATCTGTTGGCCACCATCCCACAGGTATTCCAACAAACACCTCTGCCAGACGACCAGAAAATACATTATGACTGGGTCCTTTTCCCTTTCCAAAAAACAAGCCTGCTACAGAGAAACCGATCCACCAACATTACTACAACCAAGAAATAGTTAAAAAAAGAAAATTGTTGCGCCAAAACATGGGTAAATGGAGAAAAGATCCAAACCCGGGAAACCTGGAAAACATCCGGAAAGCAAAGCAAGCATACAGAAACTGGACCAAATCAAACGTGATGGCCCTGCAGCAAGCGGATGCCGAAGCTATGCTACAAACACTCAGAAACAAGAATTTGAGATCTCTATGGGATCTGCGAAATAATAATCATCGGCAACAACAAGCAATGGTATCTAATGTCACCCAAATGAATTGGATCGCACATTTTTCTAATCTCTACAAATCGACAAAAATATGGAGATGGCGACAATCTCAAATCAATGGACCATCTCCTGAGAGAAGCACATATTTGCAGAAATGATTGGCAAACTAAATTCCTCCAGAGCCCCCGGACCGGATGGGTTATCTAATGCTGCCCTGAAGCATGATCTGGAGACCTGGGCGAACCTAATGGATCTCATACTAACCTTAATAAATACAGTCAAGTTGTTACCAACTACTTGGACCAAAGTGGTACTTATTCCAATTTATAAACAGGGCAACAGAGATAACCCGGCCAACTTCAGACCAATTGGCCTGCTAGATGCTTTGGGAAAATTGTTCACCTCATATCTGCTACGAAACTTGACCACATGGTCGAAAGCTTCCAACCGGTTGGATAGTCGACAAACCGGCTTCACCGCGAACGTAGGAACTAATGTAAACCTTCTAACTTTAAACCTGCTAAAACATGAAGAAGAAACAACGCCCCCGTTTATGCAGCGTTCATAGACTTACACATGGCCTTCGATGCCATAAACAGGTCCATCCTGTGGAACAAACTTGCTAAATGGAATTGCCCACTTGAAATCAGCGAACCGATCAAACTACTATATACCAACACGACAGTTTCGATCAGGTTAACAAAAGAAGGTACAACGGCGGAGGCGATAAGAACCTGGAATGGCCTAAAACAGGGATGCCCCTAGCAGTGACCCTGTATAATCTGTATACTGCTGATTACTTCACAAGCATCGACACTGCAAATCTCAATCCACCAAAACTAAATTCAATTCTGATCCCATACTTGATGTATGCTGACAACATTGTACTCCTAGACAAAACGCCATCTGGACTACAGGAGAATCTACGTATGACAGAATCATACATGACCAATAACGAACTTCAGATAAATATTAAAAAAAAACAAAATCATGGCATTAACCAATTATTATAAATCGTCTTGCCAAAGCAGACCAAACTTCACCCTGGATAACAAACTGCTGAATACGGTTGACTCCTTCAAATATCTTGCCGTGTTATTGAACCAACAAAAGGAAGAAACAGCCTGGGTGACCAGTCTCGAAGGAAAAATCCAACTGCTGGCACGTCAAGGCGTGATGCTGCATAGACGCTATGGGAAATTCTCTGCAAAACCGATCATAGCGTTCTACCGCCAATAGGTAATTCCGATCATCACTTATGGTAGCGACGCCATGATCATTGCTACTTGAATAAACTGGCAAAATCTAGAGGCATCATTCTGGTGTAAAATCTTACAGCTCCCAAGGAACTATGCTATGCCCAAAATAAGTTTTGAGGTAGCCCTACAATCACTTGCCTCAATAGTACACTGGAAGAAGTTTGATCTCCTTCGTAAGGTCATAAATGAAGATACAGTCCCAGCAATGCAAATCCTTAAAGTAACACCACAAACAATGCATAATACCAGTTTGAAAGCATGGAAGAACGAGCTGTTCAACCAAATCACAAAAGAAGAAATCACGATGGAAATGCTGATAAACCGGCCACAGCGTGCAAAGATCAAACTTCAGTGTAATGATTGGACTAGAACAATAGCAGAAAAGGCAGCATACTCTATGAACCCACAATGCCCAATTGACATGTGAGCTCTGAATGAACTTCCACATTATTTGGAACTTTTTCCGGACTCATCTGCACAATTTTCATGAAACTACGGCTAAATATTCTTCCTACCAGACAAAGACTATCCCAAATTCGAAATATACCAAAGGAGGAAAATGTTTGCCGCTTTTGTAAGAATAAAGAAATAACAGAGTCTCTCATGCATCTAATCATGATATGTCCTGCACTAGCGGACAAGAGAATCCTCTTTGGAGACCTATTCAAGATCTCAGACCAACAAGAACAAGGCGATTCAAGATGGCTAAAACTCATTCAAGGCAAAAATAATAAGTTGATATACACAGTTGTACAATTCCTTGTCAATATCTTGGAGCTTACACACGTTGCCTAAAGTAACTCTTTGTGTCTCTTGGCCCTCGTTTCTTTTCTTAAGGATGTGGCATAGTGTTCTAATCTGTAAATAATGTAAAACGTCTTATGCAATTTCAATTTAAATGAAAAGTTTATGTATAAACGGTATCATTTTAAATACAAAATAAAACATATCTCAGTTGCTTTTGATTCCACAGGTTTAAAGCTAAGAATGTAATTTATCTATGTCATTTGATTAAACTAGTTTGGTTTCTGATGGATTTTAAATCAAGAAATTAAGAATAAATTAGCCTGGCTGGGCCTGCAAGAAGTGGAAAAACAGGTTTCGCCCAAAGGGAGGGAAATCCTCTCAGCAGAAAATCACTGACATATGAAAATTGTGGGTTAGGCCAGATTTTTGTCTACAATGAAGGAATGAACAATCGCAGATCCTCTAGGCCAGGAAATGGATGCATGAAAAGGTTGTAAACTACTCCATGAAGGAATTCCCCAAAGGAGGGGGCCACTCCTTGAGCTCCAGGGAGAGACAACAAGCGGACCAT
Source organism: Ambystoma mexicanum (assembly GCF_040938575.1). NCBI lineage: Eukaryota > Metazoa > Chordata > Amphibia > Caudata > Ambystomatidae > Ambystoma > Ambystoma mexicanum. The sequence goes on from NC_090933.1 coordinate 1,179,374,078, forward strand.
TTGCTGATAAGAATAAAAAATGAACACTTTTTAGAGACTCATAACTTGTTATCCAAAGTAGTGAAAAATATAAAAAGGACAGATTTGTTAGTCTATTTTTTGGCTTTACGTTTCAAGAGGCGGTGGAACTGTGTAACATATCCTGCACAGGAATGCCAATATATGTAGTTTTATGTGAACTGTATTAATGCTACAATTGTTAAACTTTGCACACACATCCCTATGGTAAACATACATATTTGTGGAAATTTGCAGAAAGTTTGGAAAATGTGTTCCTGGTAAAAAGGACACAATTCTGCAGAAAGGTGAAACAAGGTCTCACAGCTGTGGGAATTTAATGAACATATACTACATAAAATATGGAAACTTTGTGTGTGATTTTTGTAAAGGTTACCAATGTATAAATAGGTATTTAAGACAAAATTTGATTTTGATCTAGTGGCTACAGAGGTTTCTAAAGACTATAAAAACCAAACCATACACGTGACATCATCTGTCCTTGAACCAATCACTCAGATGCAAGGTGGAGATGAGGCCCTGATCCAATCCCAATTTACAGGGGCAAGCTTAGTTAAGCCGGCTCATACACCCATTTTTGTGATGTCATTTGAAAGGATAAGTAGAGACAGCTGACAACACATAGACTCACTGACTCATCTGATTCCAGCAAAGCACTTTGTTCTAACATTCAACATCCAACCTTTAACATCCTTCCAGATCCAGATGCCAAGAATTGTGCCAAGCAGTAGTTGAACCATTTTCAGCAAGGCCTTAATCCTCAAACTTATTCTCACAACCCAGTGTAGCGCTGTGGTGTGGGAAAGCATCCTGAACTAGCATCCTGAAACTATCTGGGTTGCTACCATAAGGCTTGCCTGATGAACTCGCTATCCCGCTGATTTGAAATACCCAGAAACAAGAAGGGCAGATCACGCGCCTGATGTGCTGTCATTCTTTGATAGATTGACGAGAACATTGACTGTCAAAAATCTTAAATCCCAGTGGATTGTGAGTATTAATAGGATGCTAGAGAACTATTGTATACCTTGTATTATCTTGTTCAACTCTTATCTTTGAACTATCCTTACTATCATAACCAGTAAAAGTGTCAAAATCTTTAGTGCAATCTTATTCTGTCTAGTTGCTAAAGTGCCATTTTCATAGTCATCTTGTTTGTGTAACTCTGATCCATTAATCCCACTTTGAGTGTTTAGACTGATCCATTAATCCCACTTTGAGTGTTTAGACTGGTGCCGCCGGGGAAGATGATGGGGATCTGTTACTGAAATCATGAATCAGTCTCAGAGCTTACTTTGTCCCGACTTGGTTGCCTAGACTAAACGCTCTAGCCTTGAGTAAAATCATGAGCCATATTTTCTGATTCAAACTGAAGTCCTTGTTCAAATTCCTGTATTTATTTTCGAAAAACACCTCTCACTAAAACCTCTATAACTCCCTCAGTTTTTAAGATAGAAGCTAAACAGTGTGATTTACCCGTTATATCAAAAACCACAAAAGTAAAAGTTTGCCGCAAATTTCCCTGTTGAAATAGTTTACACGTGTGAATTGCCTTTAAATAATTTCCCACTTGGCCTTTGCGATTTCAAATATTTTCTTTTGATTAAATCATTGCTTGTGTTTGCTGACATATGTTCAAAGTAGCTCCCGTAGACATTTATAATAATTTAAGCATTTTTGACCACATTTGGTGTTTTGCTCAGCCAAATTCAAAGCCATCCTAGCAGTTGAAAAGTCAATTCCGTTTTATCTTGTGTTTAAAGGGGGAAGGTGGGAGTGATATTCTGTTTGATCGGTCTTATTCCTGAGTACCTGCTCTCTCCTCACATCTATATAAATTGCCTATTGGTGGGTTGAGGGGTGTTGCAAGGGGAATCTCTAACCATAGTGCTATCTGTTCCAAATCAACCCAAAAGTATTCTTTTCTTTTCTGCATTCTTTTTGTGCTCCTTACTTGATTCCTAGTGCATTAAATATATTATTCAGTGTTATGTCACCCCATTGGTGATTGTTGTTGCCTATTAAAATATGTTGTGATTTAAATTCTAAATAATTAAAGAAATATTGACCTTTGCAAACTAGGGGGGGGCGTCTCAGTAGAAAGGTGTGGTATGAGTGGTATATCATTCAGAATATTGAACTTATAGATAAAAAATAAATAAGGGTTTCATTTGTGCACTACATGTTGGGCGAGACTTGTGCGAGAATTGGGTGTGTGCCAGATTGAAATCACTTACAATGGCAATGGTTCTTAATCATCAACTACTCATAATGAAATTATGTATTGTTTATTTAAGTGTAAGAAGCTTTCATTGAGTGTTCATCACTGAGTGACAAGAATTTGAACATGAATATTAAGTGTGGGAAATCTATACTGTGTATAAATGTGTTATATGTGGTACATGTCTTTTAATACACATATGAAAGGTTACTTGGTGCTTTGAGCAGTGGACTATCACAAAAAATATATGTGACATTGGTAAACCTCTCCTATGTGACAAGTGAGAGCAGCTACCTACTGCAGAGGTTGTTGCCTGCTCTCTGCACTGTTGCACGATGACGGGTATGTAATTTTCCCTTCCCATGCTCCTACCACAGCACCTGTTGGGGGGGTCATGGACACTCCCCTGAGCGTGTAGGGAAGGCTCAGTAGGTAGGGGTGATAAACTCACTTTGAAGAAAACCTTTGAATGAGTTCAAACCATTGGCCCTGCCATAGAGATGGATCACAAGTCGAACTAAGCTGAATTGGTAATTGTCCGATTCAGCTCCAATCAGCTCGACGCAACTCGAGCTGTAGCTCGCCAGGGATCAAATTGGGTTATACATTTCTCATATCCAACCTTTCAATTACTGATCTTCTTCCGGTCGTATTATGAATAATGGGTCTGTTATTCAATATGTTAACACAATTTCTGGCTCTTCAAACTGGTGAAGTATTATCCAGCCCTAACTCTGGCCTTGTTGGCATGTGGTGTTTAATTCAATGTGAGCTGAAGGATGGCCCTTCACAACTCGTATTTCAGTAATATTTACCCTTGCGATATGTGTAATGGGTATATATTCTTGTATACAGCCTAAACAGAATGGTTTCATTTTGTAACAATGGTATGTGTGTATGCCTATATCCATTCCATTTTGGTGGAGGGAAGAGTAAGTTATGTACTCCCCTCCAAATATGTACATGTTTTTACTAAATGACCAATTATATATTTATAATTGATTTAAAATCTATTTGCAGTTTGATTGAAACTGAATTGTCTGTGGGCTTCAGCTATGGCCCTCATTACGAGTTTGGAGGTAACCATGCCGCATTTAGTGGCATAGTTGCCTCCTTACCACGTACCGGGCCCGGGTTCCTCAAATGAGGACTTACCGTGCCATCCCAACCTTGGCGGACCCAGTAATTCCTGGTCTGAAGAACCCAGACCCGGTCCATTCCCATTCGAGCCCCCATAGGGCTCAATGGGAATGGGGAAGGAGCTAACAACGGGCCCGTTTATAACAGACCCGTTGTTAGCTCCCTGGTCTCCTCGCGGGACCCGGTAAGGACGCCTGGTTTTACCAGGTGCCCCTTGCGGGTCCCGCAAGGAGACCTTGTAATAGGGCGGAATGGGTTTACCGGCACCAGCACCATTACCGGTGCTGGTAAACCCATTCCACCAACCTCGTAATGAGGGTACTACCCTGAATGTATTATCCACCTGTGATTTGTGTAGTTTCAAGGTTTTGGTACAATTAATTGAGTATTCACAGATTCACAGACCCATCGGTGTGGGCATGCCGTCAAAGATGTGATGTAAACATAATGAAAAACTGAAACAATTGAAATGTTTGCCAAGTAAACTGGAAAGAAGAAACGCCCGTCGATCATATCCTCTTGTGTAAAAGGTCAGGGCCTAAGGGCACAAGGTATTTACAAGGTGGCACTTGCCATCCACTTGAAGGGGATATTTTGCAAAGGAAAATCAATTACCTCAACACCTGACACTGTTGATTACCTTGCCCTTTATTCTTACCCAAATACGCAACAAATTAAATATATATATATTTTTCAGTAATTTCAATGCAATCCTTATGTGTATACAATTTCTGCCTCCCTCCTTATGATAACACTCACAATTTCCCACTTTGGTTTCCAATCACAATTCAAAGCTGCCAGCTCCTGCATGTACATGAATGTGCCTCCATCACCTGAATGTCAGTCCATATTTTCTTTGTATTTTCTAACTATTGAAGTATGAAGAACATACCAGTGTTCTTCATATGAATCCCCTCATAGTCCCTTCGCGTCTGTGCCTTTTTTGTTCAACGTCACCATAGCTCTTAACCTTTTCATTTCCATGTGATCAACAAGAGCACATTATTTTATATAGGGCCTCATTACGACCCAGGCGGTAAGGGGTTTACGGCAGCGTAAACAGCGCCCACCCTTACTGCCTGATTACGAGGTCCCTTACCGCCATGGAGGTTTTAACACCTGCTTTTAGCAGGTGTTAAAATCCATGGCGCTAAGGGACCTTGTTGTTAATTACGCCACCGTAATTTACGGTGGCGTAATTAACGCCTTCCCCACTCCCATTATGCCCTATGGGGCAAAAATGGGAATGGGGAAGGGTAAATGGGGATTGGGGACTTACCGCCCCGCCAAGGTCGGAATGGGGTGGTAAGTCCGCCAACCACCATGGCGGAATTGCAACCTTAGCGCCATGGACCATGGTGCTAATAGCACCATGGTCCTCCGCCAAGGTCGTAATGAGGGCCATAGTACGTTACTCTGATTTAGTGTCTTTAATTGTACAACATCAAGAGCATCTTGTGTTCATTTTCAAACTCTACAACTCTGCATCCTCACTCTCTTGCTCTAAAGCAACTGTATGTCAACCTTCCTGATAATATTATCAACCCTTAACCTTATGTCAGTATTCTTTTTGGTCTATGATATATAACTCATATCATTCACTATTTCTTGTACAGAATTTAGCTCCCAATCCTTTCTTAATTTCAGTTCAATTATCTTGTCATTGCTTCCAAGGCTTATCATAAGGTAAACTTGCCACGTTCTGGATTGTTTATCACCTCCCAGCCAACCAGGTTCTTTGCTGCACCACTTGTGGTCTTCTCTCATCAGCATCACCATCATGCGCCCTATCCCTTTTGCTTGTGTTTGTATTTGCTCTGAACATGTTTTTTTTTTTATTCTAAATGTACATCGTACAATATAATCTATCTCTTCTTTTGACTGCCTGTTGTTACTGCTGTTTACGATCCCATCCAACCCTTTAAATATCATTCATCTGAACGATCGTGATTATGTTGGTGTTGCTTACATGTCATTTATATGCAGCAACCCGGCCACACAACACTGTATACATTAACAGCTAAATTTAAAACATTACGATGCGTGTCGATAGATAAGCAAGTATGGTTGCAGAAGCCTACATTGTATAATTCCCTTTGGCTCAAAAGAGCCATCTTTTCCTTTGCAAATAATGAGCAGTCATGTTTGTTTTCTGTTGAATGCACTTGGCAGCTGACTTGAAAAGTGATCTTTGAGCTGCACATCAAGCATGATGATGTGATAAAAAAAGGATTCCTTTGGTAAATTGGCTTTATTATGACCTACATAGTTGATGTTTTGTGAGTGCAATGGAGAGACAGACCTTCAGGGCCAGTTTCTGAGAGCGCATGGCCATATATTTTCTCTGACATTATGACACGCTTGACATTTTGGACCACAATAAATATCTTCAGTAAAAAGACAGTGCATTTTTCAGACTGAGTAAACATGAAAACAGAAAGAAAGTCAAGGAACACAGAGGGGAGGGTGGGGGTTCAGAGGTTATCAAACTATGTAAGGTGCTATGAATGCTAGGTAATGCTGTTTTCATTGAGGAATAGCAGGACAAGAAAATGGTCAACTGCCACTGAATGGTGATGTTCCGTACCATTTTCTGTGAGCTGATGCATTCTGATGTTCCCTCAAGTTTAAATGAGCTGAACCACAAGAACCACCTCCCTTTAACTTCAGAGATTTGTCAAAAATGAAATTTTCCAAGATGGCGGTGCACCCTGAAAAACTCCACATAAGGTACATTACTTACCATGATGTATGGTAAGCCTGGCTAGAAACACCAACAGTGAAGACTATGGGGCTAATTCTCAATTGCATCAACCGTCACCGCCTGGACCGCTAAAGGGGAATAGATCTACCAGTTGCCTATGTTTGGATGAACTGTGATCTCTTTCTCATTCAAGAGACCAACCAATGGTGCCAAAACCTTTGTAAATGATATAAGGCAAGGGTTTGTCAGATTTCTTGGGGCTGTGCCATTACCAACTAATTGTATGAGTAATTACATTAAAAAATAAGTATATTCTAGGAGAAGTTGTCAGGCTGAAATGTAAAAATACAAATTGGAAACAATTTACACCCATCTGGAATCAAAGAAACTGCTGGTGTTCCTCAAAAAACAGTGATGGCCTTATAACCTCCACATAAGAATCATTACTTACAATGATGTATGTAGCTAATACAGTTTATTCAGATTGTGACCATTAACACATACATATAAAAACAGAACAGAGTAAATTAAACATCAAATTTGCCCTTCATTACACTTTCATCTAAACACTATCTTTGCATGGAATAAAAGATTTTGCTTATCTACAATAAATGCATGCAATCTTCTTCATGAGTCTTCTTCTAAGAGCTCCCCGTACATAATAAAAACATCAAATAAAAAGTCTACATTATTACAGGACATGAACATTATCATACTGTCGGCGCATGACCTGACAATATTTTTGATCAAATGTGGTCTTCTCTGCCCCTCTACATTTTCCCCTCATTACGTCCTCGGCGGTAGCCATGCTGCTATTGCCGGCATGGCTGCCGCCGAAATCGCATCCGGGTCCTCTGAATGAGGAATTACCGGGCCAGTCCGAGTTAGTCATAAAGTCATAAAGTCATTGAAGAATTGACAGTAGTAGCTAACGCCCACACACACATGCACAAACCCAGACAGTAGAAAGGAATTATGGGAGCAGATACACCACTCCTGCACATCTGCCAGCACAGCCCATTGAATTGTGAGACAATAAAGAAGTACCATGGGCAATGGCTTATAGAAATTAAGGGGGAAGGAACATCTCAAATATGGCCAGAAGGAGAGTCTTTCGATAAGACAGTGTTGGATCTTGTGGCAACATAGTTAATGGCCAAATGTAAAGGGAAGCAGTTCCAAAATAGAAGGGAAGTGTTAGATCTCTGGAGGATGTTTGAAGAAACATTGCTATGAAAAATAAAGAAAGGGAGTCACAGCCTGTAGTGGCATCACTCAGGAGGAGGAATGGAGGGAAAAGACGGAAGGAGAAAAGTCTAAAAAGCTGTACCCATTACTGACAAAATCTTTTGAAGGATACTGTGACCCTGCTATATTTTTAACCCAACCAAGTGCACCAACTACACCAGCAATAGCCCCCCTACCATATATGACCCTAAAAGCCCAAATGGCCCAACAAGCACATCCCCAGTGCATATAGGGCGCATCACCCAAAATATAGAAGATCATATCATTAATACCCAAATGGAATTGTCCTGACTAGCATCCCTATGCAGCGATACACTACCTCTGACAGGGGGCGGACAGGCACTGCCACCACCACCACCAAAAAACCCTTCCATTATAGCCGAGTATGAATGGAAGTCTGGAGACTTTCTCTTCCATATTGGCAGTACACCGGTTAAAATAGTGCGAGTTGGGCAGTAAGGGGAGCAGATAAGTGTGGGGCAAGGTAGTATGACATCTGACAGGGAAGAAGAATGTTGGAGTGATATCGATTAGTATGAGGAAGGAGCAACAGGAGGGTGCCTGCAAGTACAATATCTGACACCACAGGTGTTAGGGGAAGAAGCAGGTTGACAAGGAAGGCTTAGGAATAGGATGGGGAGAATGGCATTGGCAAAGACAAAAGGAACAAAGGTAGGTAAAGGGAAGGGGAAAATTAATCTACAGATGCCCCTCAACCACAAGGGAGTGGGAAGGCCTCACTATGTGCCTTGAGCGCTGATGGACAGATGTTGAAGTCACTACCACCACTTTCGGGGTGGGCAGGGAAATTGATATATGCTTTTGAGAAAAACACTGCAGGGGTCCCTTTAGCGATAGGGGATGTCAAGAGCTTGCTAGTATCTGCGGTGGGTGACCAAGTAGACAGAGTATGGATAAAGGAGGGGTTCCCGGGAGTAACAATGGACTCTTACTGACATTATGGGGCATCTTTCAATAACGTGAGGGCACAGGTATGGGATGCACTGAGATCCTTTCCTGACACCCCTGATTTACACACAGTGATGCAATGTACAATGGGGGACGATGAAGATGCTGCACAGTTCATTCTTTGGGTGCAGGATATGTGGAGGGAGGAGACGGGCACTGCCTGGGACCAGTCAAACTCCTTCTTTTACTTAATTATCAAAAGAGGCCTTCCCAAGGAGGTGCAGAAGGCCCTAGATAAAATTGCTGGGATAGAAGCCAAAGGTTGGCCAGAAATACAAAGCATCACAGTACACCACTGTAGGAGGATCAAAGAAAGGGAGAAAGAAATTGCACAAAAATAGATTGGCAGATGAAGAGAAACTTGTGCAAAATAAGTTGGTGAAGGTCGCAGCAGTAACAGGGAGACGAGGAGGAGGGGCCAATAGCATTACAGGCTAGGATGGCAGCCAGCTGGGCAATGAATGGGCAAGAACAATGGGCTGGAGAGGAGCAGTATGGAAGGTCCCAGTGGCAATGAAGACCTGGATGAGGAAGAGGTGGGTACAGGGAACAGAGAGAGGGATACGGAGGATAAGAACCCTGAGGACGGGGGCAGGGAGCATGTCAGTCATGCGGGAGGTGGGCCCACTTTGTGATGGAATGTTGCACCCATCCCATGGAGTACTATCCGAACACACAAGGATTTAATAATAAGCAACAATACAGCCATCCCTACCCGGGCAGTCCCTATGGGTTACCCATGGGAGGACACAGTCAAGGGGAACAGGATGACACTTGCTTCAAACAAGAGCACAGAGCACCACCACAGGGGACCCAACAATGATTAACACGCCAGAGTCAAATGATGAACATGCACAGTAACTCTTTCGCCACCACTGCTAATGGTGCACCAGCACCGTTTCTGGTGGCAGCAATGGTTGGGAAAAATGTATTTTCTTTCACGGGAATGAACACACACAGAGATTAGGACAGCCCACAGAGAACACTTGCGTGTCCATTCCTATCCACTAGCCTATGTCCAGACAAAGAACCACTGGTGGGGTTGGAGATAGGAGACAGACAGTTTATCTTTATGGTGGACTCAGGAGCGAACAATCATGCCTAATAAAATGCAGGGATTTTCTGGGGCTGTGTTCATGGTTCCATCCACTAAAGATTTGGATATAACAGTAGGGGGAAAAACAGTGTGAGCACCCCTATTGTATCACAAAGACTCGCTGATAAACTTTCTGGGGAGGGACCTCTTTAGCAAGCTCAATATAACTATTTCCTTCACTGAAAGGGGTAAAGTGTGTTCAGTGCCGGGAATATGCCCCCTCTGGGAAATGCTGTTGATTAGCATGATAGCAAATGAAATAGCCGTCCGAGGGGTGCCCACCAATTCAGACTTGTTTGTGTATGGGATACAGGTCCTGGCAAGAGTGCTGCCCGAAATAACAAACAGAGTGGAGAGTACCTTCTGACTTTGCTTTCCACCCCCTAGCTGCCCCTGAAATATTACCAGGTACCATCTTCTCCCTAGATCGGCAGGGAGTACAAGGATCAGCGAAACATATTGTGGTGATAGGTCTGAACATGCACGGATGTGAATGGCAAACAGTGTTATGCATAGACCCAAACATAGCGCTGCGCAATCTGACTGACGAGGAGTTGTTCACTGACAATGACAATGATGGGGACATAATAATGGAAATATGCATGCCCTGTGACATAATGGTCCAAAGCAGATGAGTGACAAACCCTGTATGGCAATTGTCACTGCACCACCGTCATTTTTTGATGAGGACATGCAACAGGTGCCCACAAAATTATGGACCACCAACCCCCATGATGTAAGACTCTTACAAGAGGTTACCCCATTGAAGATTAAACTCACGCCTGGTGCAGTGCTGTCTCGAGTAAAACAATATCCCCTATCAAGGGAAGCAGAATAGGGAATAAAATAAACAATACATGCACTACTACAGCAGGGTATCATTGAACTATCAAATTCCCCTTTCAATACTGCAGTTTATCCGATTAAGAAAGCAAAGGGAGGGCTTGGCGGATGATACAGGATTTACACCCACTTAATGACATCATACAGAAGGAGTTTCCCCTTGTCCCAAACCCTGCATCCATTTTAGGCAGCATTCCAAAATCAGCAACATGCTTCACAGTGGTAGGCTTAATGCTTTTTTCTCGGTACCACTCAATCCTAGTTCACAATACCTGACAGCATTTACCCTGGTAGGGAAAAGATGCAAACATTTCAGATTACCACAGGGATACTGCAAAGGCCGGAGCATTTTTAACAGAATATTTTATCAAGATCTTGGAAATATTGATGTGAAGAGCACAGTGATACAATATGTAAACAATCTTTTTGGTTTGTGGTGAGAGTGAGGAACAGTGCAGAGCAGATTCTATAACATTTCTGAACTTGCTAGCAGACAAAGGATATAAGATTGTCAGAGGGAAGCAGCAGTACTGCCTAGCAGAAGTACTGTATTTGGGACAGCTAACATCCAAAGATGACAAAAGGATACTCCTGGATAGAACAGCAGCAATACGCGTGACAATTAGGCCCCACACAGTGAAAGACATGCAGACATTTCTTGGCATATGTAATAATAGTCGGGCGTGGATACTTGACTATGCAGCATGCATGAGGCCCCTACTACAAGCACTAAAGAAGGCTCTAAAGGAAAGTACAGCATTCTCATGGACACAAGAGATGAACACTGCATTCACAACCCTAAAGGAACTTATTTGCACAGCCCCCGTTCTAGCGACTCCCGAATATGTATGGGAATTCTACCTGTTTTCACACTGCAATGGAACACTTATGACAGCTGTCCTGACACAGAAAAGATCCCTAGTGCACAAGCCATTGGCCTACTACAGTGGCACCCTAGATTCCAAGATGCAAGGGCGCTTTGCATGTGAACAAGCTCTTGCAGCCTCCGCCTTTGCAATTGAAAAGAATGCCACCATAGTGATGGGATTCTCAGTAACACTATTTGTTAAACATTCCTTGTTTGCAATTTTAAAACAGTCTAAATCTACACTTACGACACAAAGAGCAACAGCCTATGAAATAATACTTTCCAGCTCAAACATGAACATAGTGCGCTGCAAAAGAGTAAATCCAGCCACATTTATCACAGAGCCATGCACGGTAGAAGACATTCAAAATCACGATTGTGCCACATACGAAGGGGAGGGCGACGACATTCCCGAAGCAAATGAGAACGCCCTAGAAGAAGGTGAGGTGTATTCTGTGGAAGGCTCAGCTTCTATTTGCCCAGAAACAGTTGAAAAGCATGTGGGTGCAGCAGTAGTAAGACTGGAAGAAGGAGAGTATGAGATCCTTGTACAAAAAAGTCTACCAATGCATTACTCAGCACGAGCTGCAGAACTTGTAGCACTAATTTAAGCACTTCACACAGCAAAGGGATGTGCAGTAGCAATGTATTCAGATTTGGAATACATAACCACAATGGTACATGCTGGATTGTCTATGTGGAGAAGGAGAGGTTTCAAAAGGGCAGACGGGTCCCCAGTACAACATGCAGAACTTTTAAATCAGCTGATAGAGGCCCTAGCAGAACCATCAGGTATGGCTTTGTTGAAATGCCAAGCCAACACAAATAACAGTGACATAATCTCCTTGGGAAATACGGCAGCAGATGGTGATGCAAAACAGTCAGCATATTTCCAAAAGCCCCAAGCAACAGAATACTTACTAAAGGGTAATGCACAGGAAGAAAAAGAAATTGGATACATCTCACTGCCCATCACGCAAATAATTGACTTACAAAAGAGAGCCTAAATAGAAGGAAAAGAGATGTGGTCAAAGAGGGGGTACACCCAGTCACCCACAGATCTCCTTTGGCATCAAGAAAATACAGGGAAGGTAGTGATTCCTGTGGAGTCATTACAACTTGCATTCCAACACCTATATTATCCAGCACACACAACAAAACAACACATAGCAGCCGACATCCTGGAAAACTGGTTTGTCCCAAACATGCAGGAATACATCGCTAAAACGACGATTGAATGTGTAACATGTCAAACTTACAACTCTGGAATGACCCTCAGCACACTGTGAGGAACACTACCCCGCCCCATTGGACCCATCCCGTGAAATGCACATTGATTTTGCAGACGTGGGAGAAAGGTGCAATGGATCAAGGTACTTAATAGTGGTGGTCTGCTCCTTTTCAAGCTGGATGGAAGCAGGACCCTGTGTCCACCCAGATGCGAAATGCGCAGCTCCATTTTTGGTGAGGGAAGTTTTTCAGCGGTGGGGCATTTGTGATGTCATATGCTCCGACAATGGAACACACTTTGTTTGACATCTTTAAAGAAGGAACATTCCTGTTAGGTTTTAAACACAACCTAAATTCCATTTACCACCTGCAGGAAAACGGACTGGTCGAGAAAATCAATGGCCTCCTTAAAAGCAGACTGTCAAAATTATGCCACTCCCTCAAAAAGAATTGGGTGTACTGCCTGATCTTTGCATTATTTCAATTACGCACACAGCCAAGAAAAGACCACCACTTGTCACTGCACAAAATAGTAACAGGAAGTAACAGGAAGACGTATGCAAACCCCATTATCCCCGATGAGAAGAGCATCAGATGCTCATACGACTGCCATAATTATGGGGGAGGAATTTAAGGAATATCTAACACAACTTGCATGGGCAGTAAAGAGTATAACTAAGCAGGTGGCCCCAACCTTCACAAGAGAAAGTGAAACAGACACAAATACTGCAGCAACAGACTGCCCCATGACACAATTAATACCGGGAAGTTGGTGTACGTTCATAGTTTTGTAGGGAGATGGAATTCTCCAGGATTTCACTGCCCTTTCGAGGTGGTATAATTCACCCCCTCTGCAGTGAAGGTTAAGTACCTGAAATATTGGATACACCTTGCAGAATTTAGAAAAGCCCATCGCAGCATACCACCAGAAGTGGAACAGTGAAATTAACAAGAAGTGGTTGTATCCTACGGGGATTTAAAGAGTAGATGCAAAATATTTCAAACATGTGGAGGAGTTTAGGACTCCCTGCACAGGGTCTCCTTGGAGACCCATGTCACACTCTGATCTGATTGTTGTGTGATTGACAGCCAGGCTGTGTGAATGCATAAAAGGCAGGTTTGTGGGGCTGGAAAGGCAGAGTCGCCACTGTAACAAGAGAACCGACGAGGAGCTGACAGAAGAGGACCCCTACCACAACTGAACCTCCTGGTGAAGCCCTGATGCAGGTTCGAATCCTCATACTCCAATGACAGGGAAGATCTGAAAGGAAACTTCTGCCCTTGAGTTGGTGGGAACAACTGGTTTACCAAACTGCTCGTCAGGCCTCCCTTCTCTGCTCAAATTCGCTGTACAGAGCTACAGTGAACCAGATAGCCAAGAGGAACGGACCCTGCTTGCATTTTAAGGAGCACACCTTTTATTCGTTGCTTTGCTCTGCTGCTGGTTTCTTCCCTGGGTAGTGCAGGACCCTCCAGTCTTCCTACTTTGTGTCAGTCCAAGAGTCGCTTCAGGAACCGTGAGCCTGCAGGACCTGCCAGGAACATCCACCTCAGCCACAACCTTCTTCTCCATTTAAGGTACTGTTCAAGCCCAGTTGTTCATGTCCACCTGCCGTGGTGAAAGTGTGTGAAAGCTTTCACCAATCCGAGGGCTTGTCTTTAAACTAACTTTTCTGCCGACCAACTTCGTCCTGAACTCAAAGACTTAACCGCAAACTACCCTGAACTGTGTGACCTTAAGCAACGACTTTGGTCCATTGACTTTGCGCCAGGCCCCTTGAATTTGATTTCCTCACTGTAGTTACTTTTTATTGATTGCCCTGCTTACTTACTTGTTGGGGTGGCTCAATTCCTGTCTAACTGTTGGAATTGAAATAATATTATGCCTCCTACTGCAGTAAAATGAATGTGTATTGGCCTACGCCAAGTCGTCTAAAAATATCATGTGAATAGACTCCGCGGCAAGGTCTTGACCTTAACGAAAAGTAATGTAAGTCGCCATCTTGGATTTAGCCGCCATTTTAGGTCCTCTTGTAAATGTGGAAGTCACCCTGAACATCAAAATGGAGGCTGAATGATATTATGAGCGAGATTCTGGCCGTTGTGACCTCCGCACACACGAATAATTAATATGCCTGCAGGCCACTTGTCGGGGTCGGGAGCTAAGACCTTGTCCTATTGCTGACCTATGTGTAAATGAACAACTTTATCAGCGAAACTGATCAAAACGCATAAATTATAGGATTGAACTGGCAAGGAACTCTAGGCCTGATCCCAAGAATGGTTAACCCGCGAGAGGGTTGGCCAAAGGCTGGACAAAACATATAAAAGACCGAAATATTCCAACGTACGGTGTCTCTACTAATGCATAGAACCTTCGTTGAAGTTCGTTACGTTACTCTGAGAGCCGAATAGCTATCCGTTTGTCAATTGACTTTGGTAACTGTTGTAGCTTTTAAATAAAGCAATTGTATGTTCTTTGTAACCTGTGTTGGTGTGTTTCCTTTGGGCTTCCCAGCCTCATAGCAATTTTTATGTTTTCACATAACTTTGTCTTTCCCTCCCTTTTAAATTGCTGTAGTGCCATTTTGTTCACACTTCATTGTGTGCCTAACTTGTCCAGAATCTATTTGGTGTGGTATAGTGTATTAAGAGTGTGATTTTTCAACTGCTTTACTTTAGTGACATGTTTTACAACTGATGTGTAATAAATGTATAATCTTTTACTCGGAAACCTTGAGTCAGTGTTTGTTTGAATCATAGTAATTGCTGTCCTTTGTGTAACTATTGAAACTGCTCACTTTCTCTTCAGATAAGTCTGGCTGCTCAGCCATCACTACCACTTTACTGTGTAGTACAGGCTTGCACCAAAGGTGGATTTGTACTGTCACTTGTAGCCCTAATTGTGTGTGGTGTTCCCAAAGGGTACTGCATATAATTCTGCCTAACACTGGTGTACAGCGGTGGGGATCAAGTATAGTGATTACACTTAGAGTGCTGCTATTTACTTGGATCAACTTACCACAAGGCTAAACATCACTAAAAAGCAATATTAATCATTTATGATTTGGAAAGCTACAGTCAGGACACCCTCAGTTACACTGTGGATTATCTGAAAAATGTGTGTAGAGAAAGGACTCTCTCTGTCAAAGGCAAAAGTCTGAATTGATTGAAAGGTTGTTAGAGAAACAAAGTCTGGAGGGTGGTTCTGAAATACTTGACCCCTCAGCAAATGTGGAACATAATGAGGATGATAATGGGTCTATTATTGATGAGTTAGAAGAGGCAGGGGTGTCCCATAATGTAGGTCTCACTGCTCCCTTCCCTGCTCAGCAACCTCAACCTTTGTCCACTGGGACCCCTACAGGTCCTACACTCAGTCCTGAATTCATTGCTCTAGAAAAGATGAGGCTTGAATTGGAATTTGAACGCTTAAATGCTCAAATTGAACAAAAACATCAAGAACTTTATCTCAGAGAAATGGAGATGAACCATGCCTTAGAAATGAAAAGGTTGTCTATTGAAAATGCTTCTCTCCCAGAGTCTTCTAGGTCTTCCAGTCGTAAGAGATCCGGTATGCCTAAAGAAATTGTCGGTATGTATGAGGCTAAACTATGATATTTTGGATTGGTTGGGAATGTCTGAATATATGTTCCCTATAGATAACTCACTGTCCCTGTAAAGAGCTCTCTCTGTCCCTAAAGTGAGTGTTCTTGCCTTAGTGTTGCACTGCTGCATCGCCTACAAGGGTTAGGGGATAGAAGAGAGCTCGCCCTATCCTCGCTCATTACTTTCCTCAAATGCCAAAAACGAAGTGCACACTGGTCATGGAAATCAATGTAAATAGATTTAATGTTATTGTTTCCATATAGTGTGTCTTATCACAATACATTAAAACAAACAGCTAGTTAAACTCATATGGAGAATCATTTTTCCAATAAATCTCTCAATGTCCAATTCTTAATACTTTGGGCACTGAAAGAATAGTAAAATGACTTAATAATACTACAGGCCCATCGTATGTTCTATATGGGTTCTGAGGATTCGTACGTCAAGCCAAGCCACTTTTTGTCTACTGGTTCCAGCGGATGTGGACTCGCTCTCCGCTTTCTTCAGGACTTCCCTATAGCACTTAGTAATGCAGGGAATGGTTTAATAAAAAAGACTCTTGTCAAAGGTTGTCTTGTGCTCCTTCAATCACTGTACAGAGGGCGTCTTAATTCTGACTCTGGGACTGCAAACTCTTCAGTCTTCTTTTCCCTAGAAGGGAATATATATAAAGGGGGGGATCTATCAATATACAATTTGTCTACAAGTGTTGTTTCCTCATGATGTATGACATAGAAAGAGAGTAGCTTACCTCTTCATATGTCAATCTCTGTGGGCAGCAGGTTGTCTTAAATACCCTATTGCAGTTTGCTTGTTTTGAATGTGTTCCACCGGTCTTCTCATTAGGGTCATATCTATAGATAGAAACATGGGAATGCTTAGTTTCTCAAATAGCTGACCCCCTTTAGCACTCAAGCAGAGCTGCACAATGTCTAGAATGAGGAGATATGTACTACTCACCCCGAATGATGTTCCGGTACGTGTTATGTACGTAATTGAACCCGGTTAGGTGTAACTCCTGGTCAATGGTAGCTCTAAAAGTCACCTTTCAGTTCCTATTTGGGAGAATACATGAGTGAGTGCGCTGGACACAATGGGCCTCATTACGACTCAGGCGGTAAGGGGTTTACGGCGGCGTAAACAGCGCCGACCCTTACCACCTGATTACGAGGTCCCTTAGCGCCATGGAGGTTTTAACACCGCAGGTGTTAAAATCCATGGCGCTATGGGACCTTGATGTTAATTACGCCACCGTAGTTTACGGTGGCGTAATTAAAGCCTTCCCCACTCCCATTATGCCCTATGGGGTAAAATGGGAATGGGGAAGGGAAAATGGGAAAATGGGGATTTACCGCCCCGCCAAGGTTGGAATGGGGTGGTAAATCCGCCAACCACCATGGCGTAAACATAGTTTACGCCATGGTGGTAAAGTCACGGCCCAGGTGGTAACTTACCGCCTGGGTCGTAATGAGGCCCAATGTCGTTTACAAAAGTCTCCTCAATATTGGAGAAACAAAGCTATCTGTCACCCTTTTTGCAGTAAAAAGAAGAAGGAACATAACAGATAGCCTTGTACATACCTATAAGGAACACCCAAAAACGACAACCAACCATGCCTCTGGCAGCATACAAAAGTCACAGGACACGCACCCTGTGGAATCTGCTCAGTATGCCCATTTACAAAACGTTCCACATCCATCGACATAGGATGGAAGATGGCGTGGGAGCAAAGAATTTTCACTAATTGTAACACCACACACGTAGTATATTTGATCCAATGCCCGTGTGATAAAAAATATGTAGGCATGACCCGTAAGAATAAGAATCTGTGAACACAGATCCAATATCAGACGAAAAAGACTTACAGCCCCACTGGTTGAACATTACGTACTCAAAAAACACTCAGAGAACGACATAAGTTGGACCATCCTTGAAAAAGTAACAGTACCGAAACGGGGAGGAAACATTGGAGCGATACTCCTCAGACGTGAACAACAGTGGATTTTCAGACTGAGTAGTCACCAAAATGGATTAAATGAAGAAATATGCTGGCAGACCTTAGCAGTTAAATTCAATCTTGTTAGCCTGGTTATATCTGATAGAGAACGCAAAATATATACACCCTTGGCACAATGCCACTTACAACATCAATGTGACTATTTAGATTTCCACTGTTAGGGAGAATTGTCTGTATATGCTAATTTCCCAAACCTAGTGAGTCCCCCAGCAGCTTTGCTGGATTTTTAGGGTTTAGATTTTTTCTCCTGCTAATAGTGAGACTCTTTTTCTCCCACTCTTAGGCATGATTTGAGAATGTCCTTTGACTTTGTAATGTGTTTTATGGGCTATGTGGTCTTTTACTCCATAGGGCTTCATGTGTTTTTGGGCTGTGTGTTACACAGCACCCTCAGTGAAGTAACACAGGGGTGTCATAGTGACCTCCAAACATAGACTCCATACCCTGGGACTGACTACTGTCTCCCAGGGCATGTAAAGTCACCATTGACTTTACTAGTCTTAAATTGTGAACTTAACCAGTACAAACCATCACATTGTGGAAGTACTGGTAGGGGTAATTAGATTGCGCCTGGGTATTTTTTTCAAGGGGACACTGTGCAGTCCCCCTTGTCAAGTTTCTAGCTGGTGGCAGTGGTTACCACGCAAAATATTCCACCGGAATATTTCCGATGGGATTTTCCCATTCATGTTAAACGCACCACTTTTTTGGTGCAATGTTAAAGATACCACCGGGTTATTTATTTAATATTTATTCCCCGGTTGGGTCTTTCTGCCAGGACTCGGTTTTAAAATGGTGTTTGTGTTCGCCTCTGTAACTCCAACCCAAGTCAAGCCCTTTGCTCCACGTTTTGGCGGGCTTCTGCACAGAAACCTCCAAAAGTGGTGCCACTCTGTCTGGGTCTACAGGATGTGTGGGAGGGGGGAATAGGCACCCTGGACTGAGTTGCCTCGGCAACTCAAGTCGCATTCTTGTGTGATTGGCCCAGTGGTGAGCCGCCCGGCTCACCACTTAGCATGTTTGAGTGACAGCTAGGACTGATGAATGGGGGTTTTCTGCATAAAAGCAGGGCTTTGGGGACTGGAACTTCAGAAGTCGCCACAGGACCTAAAGAATCCGAAGAGGGAGAAGCTGAGCCAACTTGCAATGACGACACCACCGGTGGAGCCCTGCTGAACCGACTCACCACTTCACGACGACAGAGAAGATCTTCTTCCTGGAGAGTCTTCTTCCTTTGAACTGGTGGGGTTAACAAGTTCACCCTCTTTTCGCCTTCCTGGATCATCTCGTGGTCGAATTGCCCGTGCCAAGCACCCCAGCGGCCGGTTAGCCATGCTTCACCACTACCGCAAAAAAAGGGGTAGTACCTTTTAACCGGGAAACTCTGCAGCCGGTTTCTTTCCTGGCAGTGCAACGACCTCCAGCTTTTCTCCACGTCAAGATCTTCTCTTCCCCTGGACGAAGCACCAACTTGCACCCGCTGCCAGGAACAACTGCCCCCGCTGGAGCTTTCTCACCATTTCAGGTACTGTGTCCCGCCTGGTCTCCCTTGCAACAGACTGTTCAAGGTGTCCCGTAAATCCTTGACTCTCTATCCTGGGGTGACCTGGGACCTGTTAACTAACTTTTCTGAACTGACCCAACTCCTTTTGAACTATCTGCAAAGACTTTTAAAGTGTACTTCAACTGTGTGATCTTGGGCACATTCCAACTTGCTCTCTTCAAGAGTAGGCCTGGCCTATGAACTTTCTTTCTCTACAGTAGACTCTGCCTTTCTTGACTTGCTAAAAGTGTTGGTATTGTGTGTTATTCTAATTCTGCCTTTTCCCTCCCTTTTTAAATAATTATTGGAGTGCCATCTTGGTTAAGCGCTCACCTCTGTATTTGATAATAAGTGGTGTTCTTTTCCTAAGACTTGTTGAATAATTAATCAGGGAGGTGTATATATTTCTAATGACTGTGATTGAACTTGCTTGACATATTAATGCCAGTGTATTTTTTTTTACAAGTGTGTTTTTAAATATATAATTATATACTTTTATACCCAAGCTCTGGTCAGTGTTTGCTTGTGCTACTGTATTTTTGTACCTAATGTGTATACTCTATATACTGCCTAACTCTTCTTGTGAGAAGTCTGACTGCTCAGCCACAGCTACCAGGTAAATTTGGGTGGTAGAGACTGCTACCAATTGGGATTACTGCCAACACCTGTAGTCTTAAACTTTTTGCAGTGGTCCCTAAGGGAACTGCACAGGTTTCTGCCTAACACCCACGAATTAGCATGTATGCATAATTCCTATTTTCACTACATCTGCAAAAATATAACACACATGCTTCACTCCTGTGACTTACTATTCCTGTTGAACCAAATCTGCAGGTTAAAGTAGTAATAATTATGATAAACATGGCCACAATGAATCCGGCAGGTATGCGTGACTTCATAGTGAATAATTATCAGACTGCTTGGACAAATAATATCGAGCCAGCGAACACACAGAAGGTGCCGTGTATTAATACACCTATAATAGCCATAAACATCAAAAAGGGACTAACTGAGTGACTCCTACACATACCAAGCTTTACCCAATATAAACATGGTACAACCAAGAGGGCGATTTACACACCATTTAGAAGAGATACCCGTTGTTAAGATGTACTCCAATCTCATGGAGGTGAGTTGCACAGGGTTCATATCCTAGACTTACCACAGCATTCGTGGTGAGAGGACTTTCAGCATGTTGGGTTGAGTCACAGATACAGCATGCATCCCTTCCAGCATTTAGCGCTTGGCCACGCAGGCGAAAAGCCGAGCCCCGTTTAACATCACGGCCGCACTGCATTACGGCATTGCTGCCCGTCCGTTCATTCCATGTCCACCTCCATTTTGCCTAATAGCTGTATAGCAATGACATGCACTACAAGAGTGTAACTACCTACTTTAGCATGAATAATTAGATAAGGCACTACACTTGTACGAGAACGGATCACTATTAAGTTGTGGAAATATGCACATTACTCGATTTTGGGGGCATGGTTGGTTGTCGTTTTTGGGTGGTTCCTTATAGGTATGTACAAGGCTATCTCTTATGTTCCTTCTTTTTACTGCAAAAAGGGGGACAGATAGCTTTGTTTCTCCAATATTGAGGAGACTATTGAAAACAACATTGTGTCCAGAGCACTCACTCGTGTATTCTCCCAAATAGGAACAGAAAGGTGACTTTTAGAGCTACCATTGACCAGGAGTTACACCTAACCGGGTTCAATTACGTACCCAACACGTACCGGAACATCATTTGGGGTGAGTAGTACATATCCCCTCATTCTAGACATTGTGCAGCTCTGCTTGAGTGCTAAAAGGGGTCAGCTATTTGGGAAACTAAGCATTCCCATGTTTCTATCTATAGATATGACCATAATGAGAAGACCGGTGGAACACATTCAAAACAAGCCAACTGCAGTAGGGTATTTAAGACAACCTGCTGCCCACAGAGATTGACATATGAAGAGGTAAGCTACTCTCTTTCTATGTCATACATCATGAGGAAACAACACTTGTAGACAAATTGTATATTGATAGACCCCCCCTTTATATATATTCCCTTCTAGGGAAAAGAAGACTGAAGGGTTTTCAGTCCCAGTGTCAGAATTAAGACACCCTCCGTACAGTGATTGAAGGAGCACAAGACAACCATTGACAAGAGTGTCTTTTTTATTAAACCATTCCCTGCATTACTAAGTGCTATAGGGAAGTCCTGAAAAAAGCGGAGATCGGGTCCACATCAGCTGAAACTGGTAGACAAAAAGTGGCTTGGCCTGACGCACCAATCCCCAGAACCCCTATAGAACATACAATGGGCCTGTAGTATTATTAAGTAATTTTACTATTCTTTCAGTGCCTAAAGTATTAAGAATTGGACAGTGAGAGATTTATGGGAAAAATTGTTCTCCATATGTGTTTAACTAGCTGTTTGTTTTAATGTATTGTGATAAGACACAGTATATGGAAACAATAACATTAAATCTATTTACATTGATTTCCATGACCAGTGTGCACTTCGTTTTTGGCATTTGAGGAAAGTAATGAGCGAGGATAGGGCGAGCTCTCTTCTATCCCCTAACCCTTGTAGGCTATGCAGCAGCGCACCACTAGGGCAAGAACACTCACTTTAGGGACAGAGAGAGCTCTTTACAGGGACAGTGAGTTATCTATAGGGAACCTAGCTTGAGGAATATTTTTGAATAGAGATATTCTGTCTCTTTTTGTGATATAACAGTATGGGTGGAGACAGGATTGTCAACCTAGCGACTTTAGTTGTGTATAACAAATGTTTGAATATAACCATGGGATTCAATGCCTTACAGGGAATCAGTTGCTTCCCTGGCTCTTCTCTAGGCTAAACACTGTTGCATCTGATGTCGTGATGGAGTTGGGGGAGGTGGATAGAAACGATCATGAGTGTGTGAAGCTAGCTTTAATTGCTAGATTTGGGGAGACCCCTTCCCAGTACCTTAAGAGGTTTAGGACCCTCAAAAACCATTATGGTGCTCCTTGGGCTACCCGAGTATGTGCATGTTTGAAAAAACTTAGATGGTTGGGTTAAGGGTTACAGAGTAAACACTTATGAAGATATGAGAAATATTATTATGTTGGAGTCAATTTATGATGCCTACTCTCCTGAGATCAGACAGCACTTGGCTGATTCAAATGAAATAGATTCCCAGGAAGTTAGCTAAGGCTGCTGACTTGTGGGTTGCCAAGAGGACTACTCACAAGGATTCTGAGGCAACTCAGAAGAAGGATGAGGGAAAGCAGCGAAAGAAAGATAACAAGGAGAATTTGAATACTTCCCATCCAGAAGAGGCCCCAAAATGTAAGCAGGGTAAGACACATGGGAAACCAAATAGGGCTAGTGAATCCTCTGCTGTCCAACCAGAGGGAGGTCGGCAGAAACCCCCATTCCAGAGAGCATTTGTTAAATGCTATGTGTGTGGGTCTACTGACCATGTCAACGGAGATCCCAGATGCAAGGGTAAACCTGCAGGGATCAGCACTGCCTCCTTAGCATTCTCCCCAGAGGAAGAAGTATAAATGGCTAGTGCCCACTTTGAACTATTTGCTGAAGCACCCTTGGGTCTTCGGGCAACTGTATCCTTAGAGCCTATGGGTCTGGGTAAGAAACAGAATATGGATGTGTACAATTCCATTCCAGAAAACACTAATGAGTATTATATGGACAGTGTTCTTGTCAATGGCCAGGATACTCCTACCAGAAGAGACACTGGGGCCAGCAGAACAGCAGAACAGTAATGGATGAAAGGTTTTCTGAGGATGGTGCTAAGGCACCCAGAAATCCCACAAAATTTTCTGGAGGCCCTGTTTAATTGGTTCCAATTCTGCCAGCTCTCATTCCGTGTAATAATATGACAGTGAGGATTCCTGTCAGTGTCCAGAATGAGGTGCCTCGAAGAGTCCTGTTGGGGAATGATCTAAAAATTCTAGGAGTAGTATCCAATACCCCAAGGCCTCCCAGTGAAAGAAAACAGAATCAAATCAAATTGGCTAGAGAGGCAACCTTAAGAGACCACTCTGAGCCTGTGGGAACCTCTACAAAAACCCCACTACAAGCCCTAGTGTTAGTAAGTTGACATCTTGTTAGTCTAGAAACTACCCTACCAGAGCATAGAAAGTATATTATGTTGGCTGAAAACCAATTGCATCATATGCCCTATATCACCAATAGGGAATCGTCAGCATAACCAGAGGGCGTCCATTTTGCACTGTAACGCCGTCACTTGCTTTCTCTTCCTTTCTGATCAACGCTTTGCAAAATATATTTTATTTCAAAAGCTCATGCATGGAGCAAGGCCACACTTTTACATGTTGAGAGACCGGCCCAGACAGAAATCCCAAACAGTACAGAAATACATTGTTTTCCTCCCTCACAAGTCCTTGAAGGCGAGCATAGAGGCATTTAATCAGCGGCCCAGGTGCCGGCCGGTCTCGCTGAATTATACTTTCCTAATGGCCCCCCTTCGGGGCTCTTCATAGATCAGGCTGACCCTTAGTTCACAAATAGAAACCAGTAGATAACATGCTTTGGAATGTGTCTCTCCTATAAGCACAGTATCCTCGATCAACAAGTGACTTGTGTTTTTCATACCAAAGAACTATGTCTGCTTACTGCAAATTGCAACTGTTGCTAAAACGAGTATTATAGATTGGGTAAGAAATGTGTCATAATGTGTCATATTTGTCATAATTGTCAATAACCGATCCCTAGCTCAAGAAGATACATTATGGGCGGTTTTGATGTGTCACAAAGAGATTGTATGATTGTCTTTTCATATATATGATACTTTTGTAGAAGTTTCGCGGCTCTTGCATCTCACGAGGTCTGGGTGACACACGTTGCGAGATGTTAGACCCAGTCGGCCGACTGAGAATATTTGCTTTGCAATAAACCCTAGTACTTGGAAATCAAACCTTGTGTCTGTTGTATCACTTAGTGTATGGTGATTGTGCCTTGTTTCCATACACAAGGGTCTTCAGGACCTAGAAAAAAATGATCTGTACACAGCTGATCCCTGATCGATGCACAGTGGCCAGAGAGCATCGAGGCGATGGTCCCAAAACGAGGCAGACTGAGTCAGATACACAGTCACGACGATTCTTAATTGCGTCTGTATACGGACGAATTGCGTCTTGAGAGACGAATTGATTGATCAGGTGAGTCATGCCCCAATTCTTAAAAGCCCTGATATTGGTTGAGAGTTGCTCTTGCAAGATCAAACGCTCAGGGTAAGGTGCACATAAGATCAATATGCCTGGGAAATTGTCTTCCTGTCCAGTTGGATTTTTCCACTGCGGTAGACAATCTTTGGAAACTGGCCAGGTTGCGCCACCCATAGGGACGCCAGCGTTTGAAATGTATGTAAAATATGGAAAAGGGCAATAATGTTTAATGAAATTTGGCATTGGCAGACCAGACATGTATTAGATTTGCAGTGGCCGAAAGATGGTACTTTTGAGATGGCCTGTATAGAACACTTAGAATCAGTACTGCTGCGCAAGAAAGCACGCCCTGTGACATTTGACGTCATAAGAGACTGGAGGAAGCTAATCTCCATTTAAAAAGTAGGGAGAAACATGCACGGAAACACAAATCAAACACAGAAAAAGCACTAGAATTGAAAGAGCTCAAAATGACTGAGGATATCAGGAGAGGGGATAGGAGTATCCAATTAGGCATACAAAAAATATATCCACAACAGGAGTTGCATGCATCAGATGAATTAATAAGTAAAATTCTGAACGAACAGAGAAAAGAGCATCCTCAAAGTAATGTTGACACTATTGCACCAATACACATTGCTCCAACTCAGTTGCCACCCCCCATTCCTGTTGTTCCAACTGCACCATCTCTCCCTATGCACGTGACACCATTTCCCCCACCACCGACAGAGCATGAATTAGTAGCTGCCGTAGAAGGCAGTTCTACGGAGGCGGGGCCTGCACAGAGAGGAAGTACCAGAGTAACTCGTAGTGCGGTTAGCAGCGAGAGAAGAGAGGATCTGAAAGAATGGGCAGAAACGTACATTGAAGGCAACGACGAGGGATCCGCGCTGAGTGCAATGTATGACTATAGGAAGCTTGGTGAAAAACAGGTATTGTTGGAATGCATGGGGGAGTATCTTATGGATAGCTGGAAGAAATTGACCGGTATGTTAGCACTGCAGAAGTTGCGGGATCTGAATGCTTTTTGACGTATGAGGGAAAGTGTGCCAGAAATAAAAGAGCAGGTAGACTGGCTATTTGAGTTTAAAAATGAGCTTGATGAATTGCATGAAGAGGTGAAAAAAGGGAAACAACGGGTGTTACCATATGTCAAGCAGCGTTTTTTTCCGCCATCAAAACCTGTTAGTGAAGAAATGAAAATATGTGCACGAGAGGCGCTTAGATGGATTATGGATGCTAACATTTCTCCGATGGAGATGCATGATACGTTTGATCAGTATACAGTAGAGATGCAGGGGAAGGCATTGCAGGTGATGGTTGAGTATTTACAAGATGAATGTTTTCAAAAGAAGTATTGTTGTTCCCCCAATTTAATGACCATATACAAAAGAGCATTTTTAACTAAAACTAGAAAGTCTGCACTCTCCCTCGATTTAGCTATAGTGCTTAATAAGCGAACCAATGAAGAAACGCCCAGTTCGATATTGCCCATGAGAGAAGTACCTCCCACGTTTGTGCCAAAGGTAGAGATTGCTGCCGCGGATGGAAATCCACCGCAGGTAATAGAAGCCCATTGTACAGCACAGTTTGTCCATATCGCCTTTTCCTGACAAGAGGCGAATAATATAAAACAAACAATCCCTGATTTAAGAAAGAATCCGGCGGGATTCTATTAACAGATTGAGTCCTATTTAAAATCGTCCATTTTCACAATGAGTGATATTGACCTATTATGTCCTGTAATTCTCCCAATAGATATATGGAAACAAATTAGAAATGTGGATGATGTAGACATTTCGGGTGCGACATGGGAACATTTGATTAAAGAGGATACAGACCGAAAAGCTGGCGAGAAGCCATCGCCGGTGTTATTAGCATTGCCAGTGCGCATAGTTCAGAAATTAAAAATACTAGTTCCTGAAAGAAGAATTGTCTGGGACAAATTAACGTTATGTGTGCAAGGTAAAGATGAACTGGCTACTGACTATTTTAATAGATTTGGAGAAGTATTTGCAGATTTCAGTGGCCAAGATTTGAGCACTGAACCCGGGAAGAGATTATTTGTTGACAAATATGTGAGAGGGTTGTTACAGAAAATTCAAAATGTAACAATGACATCTGAAAGTGCGTGGCAAGCAAAATCACAGAGTGAGGTATTACACATGGCACAATATTATGAGAATAGAGTACATACAGAGAAAGAGAAAGAAACGAGGGATAGAGTTAATTTAAAAATGAGGGTATTAATGCAGCAAGTAGCGAATAATAATAGGGCGGAGGACATGCACAAACTAGAGGGAATTTTTCCAACATGCACGGCGGTCCAATTGGACTGAATCAATGTGCATATTGTAGAGAAGAAGGTCCTTGGCGAAAACAGTGCTCACATTTGCAGAATAGGAATGGAAATGCCCCGAGAAGGCAGAATAGAGGTCGCCCGGGAACACAAGGACAGAATAGAAACTCAAGAATGCCGCAAAATCAGAATCACCAGGGAAATAACAACCAAAATCAGAGCCAAAATCAGCAACAGCAGAATAGTGCAGGAGAAGGAAGCGTTTTTGATACTCAGTCCAATTCATACTACTCTGGCGACTTTACATCGGATGATGTATTGTTCAACTAGGACAGCCCAAGACAGGGGTCGGAACCAGTGTCTATTCCCGTAGACCAGAAAGGGCCCTACATAGAAATGAAAGTTGGGAAAATAGAGCATACTTTTCTAGTGGACACAGGTGAGCAAAGGTGCTCGATAGTCCATCACTTGGTTCCAGAAATACCACTGTCAGGGCAAAATAATGTTTTAGTAGGGTTCGCAGGTGCGCCAGTAATCAGTCCAGTGTCACAATCAGTACCTATAACATTAGACCCATTCACTGTGTCTTGTCCATTCCTTTTAACACAAAATTGCGGCAAGAACTTATTGGGTTTAAATTTGTTGAAGAAATTGAGTGTGGTTATTATTTGTTCCCCTAATGGAGTGTATTTAACGATAGCACCACAAAAAATGCCAGTGTACAATTTTTGTCTAAACCATTACCAACCGAATTAAGTAGTTGGCCAACTTGTATAAGGGCGATGAATGAGAATGATGTTGGTTGTTTGAAAATAGAGCCAGTGAAAATCATTCTAAAGGAGGGAGTTACATTGCCACGTATTCCACAGTATAAAATCTCAGTGGAAGGTGAGAAAGTGTTGAAATGCATTGTTTCTGATTTGATTAAATGGAACGTAATTGAAGAAATTGCTAGTAGTACTTGCAATAGTCCAATTCTTCCAGTTTACAATAAAGGAGGTAATTAGAAACCCTATCATTTCATAATAGATTTGCGCGGATTGAATAAAGTAGTTGATTCCCATTGGTCCCATATGTCAATACCATTTTAACTATGATACCAGCATCTGCATCGTATTTTAGTGTGATAGATCTGAAGAATGCATTTTTTAGCATTACGTTACAGATAGCAGATATTTATTTGCTTTTACACTAGGAGGACGTTCTTTTCCATTTACATGAATTCCACAAGGTTACACTGAGAGCCCTGAGTATTTATAGCAGGGCATTAAAAGAACAACTAGACATGCTAGAACTACCAACGAGTTGTGTACTATTGCGGTACATTGATGACCTATTGATTGCTGCTGTCACAGAGGACATTTGCAAAGAGAGTACTGCTAAATTGTTGACACATTTGGCAGCACATGGACATAAAGCTTCATTAAAAAAATTCCAGTACTGTCGAAAGGAGTTGGCCTATTTAGGCTACCTACTTTCGAAAGAGGGAAGCAGACTGACACCAGAAAGTATATAAAGCATCTCTGGTATGCCTATGCCAAAGACACAGAAGGAAGTCAGAGCTATAATAGGCATGGCTTCATATTGTAGGCAGTGGATTGCTAACTTTGCCATGATTGAGAAACCGATGGTGGCATTGACAGAGAAGGATGCTGCTTTGCCTTTGCCATGGAGCATGGAAAGTCAGAATGCATTTGATCTGCTCAAAGTTGCATTGTGTTCAGCTCCAGTTTTGTGCACACCAAATTATGAAAAGGATTTCAAGTTATTTGTGCATGAGAGTAAGGGTTGTGCTTTGGCAGTGTTGACTCAGGAACAAGGAGGGAGAAATAGACCATGCGGTTATTTTTCTTCCACGCTGGAAACTGTTGCATGCGATTTGCCACGCTGTTTGCGAGCTGTTGCTGCGGCTGCCATGTCAGTAAAACAAACTGAGGGAATGGTTTTGGGTCACTCCTTAACCTTAACAGTGCCTCACACAGTAGACGTTCTTTTAAATAGAATGCAGACGCAACATCTTACATCATCTAGACTGACGAGATATGAAATTATACTATTTGCACCGCGTATTCAAATTTTGAGATGTTGCGCTTTGAATCCTGCAGAGTTAATGCCCCCTCCCAATGAAAGAATGGGTGAAAAGGAACCACCACCCCATGATTGTGAAATGTTTACTGAACAGGAAATGAAAGGAAGAATTGACCTAACAGACACCCACAGAAAGAGCCAGACGGAGAACTGTTTTGTGACGATTCCTGTTGCAAATTGCCAGATGTCAGATCAACTGCTGCATATGCCATCACAACACTAAAGAGTATTGTAGAGAGCAAAAGGATCACATATAATTCAGCATAGGCTGCAGAAAAAATAGCGTTGACCAGAGCATGTGAAATCTCTGAAAACTTCAATTTAAACATACATACTGATAGGCAGTACGCATTTGGGGTGGTACACAATTTTGGTCGACTATGGGCTGAGAGGGGTTTTCTAATTTCACATGGATCCAAGATTCAACATGGTCCTTTGATAGCAAGATTGTTGTCTGCACTAGCGCGTCCTAAGTGATTAGCAATAATGAAATGCCAAGCGCTTAAGAAATTAACATGTAACATTGGAAAAGGGAACGCATTTGCAGACAAGATTGCGAAGCAAACTGCCACTGATCCACACACGCAAATGTTCATTGAGATATCAGAAGAAGTACCCTGGATGAATGAAATGGGATTGCCACAGTTAAGGAGATGTAAGCAGAAGCAACTGCAGATGAAATAAAAGCTTGGGCTGAGGGTTCAGCAGAATTAGACGTAGAGGGTTGTTGGGTAGACAAAGAGAGTAAAAAAGGGATGCTGCCTAACTCCTATGTAATCGCAATGGTCATTATGGCCCACGGTCCCATACACATATGTGCTAAGAAAATGATTCAGCATTTAAACACAGTATGGCAGAATCCGCACATTAGAACAACTGCTGAAAGACTGGTTCAGAATTGTATGACATGTTTGCAACACAACATTGGAAAAGGAACAACTACCCCAGTAGGTAGTTTTGGCCCCCCTCCATGCCATTTTAAGTGGTACATTTTGATTTCATAGAAATGGTAAGATGTCAGAACCTAAAGTACGTCTTTGTAGTAGTCTGTGCATTCAGTAAATGGGTGGAAGCATACCCGCTTAAGGATTGCACAGCAATAAGCACAGCAAAAGTGATGCTGAAGGAGTACTTTTCCAGATTTGGCCTGCCACGTGTCATATGGTCAGACAAAGGCCCGCATTTTGTTGCCGGCGTGATATTACAAATCTGTGCAGACCTCCAAATTGATAAACGATTCCATTCGGCCAGACACCCGATGAGTGCCGGTCTTGTTGAGCGCCAAAACGGTATCTTGAAAAACAAGATTAGTAAAATGTTTTCAAGGAGTCAGTTGAAGTGGCCTGATGCGCTGCCCTTAACTTTTTTGTGCATACGCACGTCTGTGCAGGCAAGGACTGGACTCTCCCCTTACGAACTCATGATAGGGAGACCCACAAATGTTTGGAGTGCCCTGCAGCCTAGGTGCTTGAGCAAAATTGAATACCCTTTTCTCAGCACTTATTGTAACGTGTTAACTCAAAAACTGAGTTTGATTCATCAGCAGGTGCAGGAGGCTCTTCCTGTCAGATACACTGGCCTAGGGCATTGTCTGCAGCTGGGCAAATGGATTCTGTTGAAAAACTTTGAAAGAAAATCTTTGCTTGCACCTCGGTGGAGAGGCCCCTACCAGATCCTCCTGGCCACAAAGACTGCAGTCCAAGTGGATGGTCGAAAGGCATGGATTCATGCCACCCACACGAAAATAATTCCATTCCCATTGAAAGAGCTGCCTGATTCAGACGGCAAGAATGAAACAGCTGCCCCTCACTCGAAAGACACCATCGCCAGTTCTCTGCCACAAGTACTGCCTAAGCCTGAGAAAGAGCCTGATAAGATTGCCACAAAGGAGAAAGGGCTAAAGGTGCCCCAACTATGCCCAGCTGAACCTGCATCATCACAGGGTGACATTAAGCCTGCTTCATCACTTATTGCATCACAGGCTGACACAGAGCCTGCATCTGGAAGTGAATCTGCATTATACATGGATCACACAGTACCTGGAGCAATAAGGTACAACCTATGTTCTCAAAATCGGAAGTGATCTGATCTACATGTTTTGTTTTGCCTCTATTCCCGACACGGATGAATTGGGAATCGGAGGCCTAGGGAAGTGGAGCGTGGGAGCTGTATCAATCTGCATCGAATCAAAAGCTCTGCCATGCGGATTCCCAGTGCTATCTTTGAAAAAGTAAATGGTGTATGTTGATCACCCCGTGCAAACAAGCAGGGCGCATATGGTACAAACAAAATTGATGCCTCCTCTAAAGTTTTTGGAGCACTGTGCTGAGTCACAATAATCTTGCACACGATTATCAATTCAGGCTAATGAGAACTGTCCTAGATGTTTTGGTGACTTTTTTGAATGCTTTTCTGATTGAACGAATGCTGCTGTGAAGAAATTATTTGCGACAAACACTGCCGAGAGAAGAATTGCAGACAATGCCTATACTCACTTCCATTCCTTCCTGCCCCAACGCTGATGACGTAATAGATATAGAGATTATAAAAAAATCTAGAAGAATTTGCTGTAGGAATTTCATCCTAATGATTATAACACTACTTTGCATTCTGAGTACCCTGATCCCAGTATTATGGTATCTGGAGAGCGTGCATCCACTAAGTTCTCTGTTGCCTGCTACCAATGCACCTGCCACAGACAGTCCATTCCATGTACTCTCGTATGCTCTCCCGCCTCTAGAAGAAAGACACGGGAGAGGATACAACAATAATACATTTCTCTTGATCATGAATATAACTCACTCTATCCTGAATAGAACCAATTGTTGGGTCTGCTCCCATTTACCTCAGCATGGCGGGAAAGGAATGGGTTGGTATGTACAGCCATTACCCCTTAATACGGCATGTTATGCATCACTAAGTGCACTATTTTATGGGAAGTGGAATAAGAGTGACACGGGTCAATTAGATGGAGCAAACATAGATGAGTTTGAAAGGGTGGTAATGGAACCTGTAGGTTGGTGGATATTTAACAGAGCAAGAGTAATAAAACCTGCAGTAAGACCAGTAGATAGACTTTATGTGCCTTATAAATCATCTGTAATCACTTTTCACATGAATCCAGTAGGGAACAAGGACGTTGTGCCCCCCTCCGATACTACTAATTACAACCCGCACACTGTCCCGTTTTGCTTACGAAAGAAAGGATCCTATTCAGTAGGGAGATTCACTAGATGCATGAATATTGCAGTACTTGAGAAAGAAGAAGAACTGATATATGTAGGTTTATGTTATATGTGGAGAAAAAGCTTATCCCCCGGTTGCCTAGAAATTGGGGAGGGACCTGTTACTTAGGAATCCTTTTTCCTGGTGTATTCCTTTCCAAAACATCAGACATATCAAAATGATCTAGAGGTAGGCCCCGGCGGGATGACACAGGATTAATTGCGGAGGACATAGCAAAATCATTTAACCCATTTTGGGGGCAAGCCATAAACAATAAATGGAACGACCGACATATTGTATAATATAAGAAACGGCAGTTGGATTAATGACACTTCAAAATAGAATGGCGCTTGATTTAATTCTGGCTGACCGTGGAGATGTTTGCAAAATTGTGGGGTCAGTGTGCTGTGTATTTCTAGGTGACTCCTCCCCTACGATTTTCGAGGCAATCAAGAAATTGCACATTCTGAGCTCTGACATTCATACTGTGACAGCCTGTTGGGAGTTGAATATAAGTTCCTGGTTTTGGGAGTTACTGCGCTCATGGGGTTGGAAACTAATCGCAATTATAGTAACATTACTTGGAATCCTCATGACATATTTTTGTTGCATTTACTGCCTGCCAATCATATGCTGCGAAATAACAAATGAATGTGTACACATGGTAACAGAAAAAAAGAACTCCCAAATTGGATACAAATAAAAACGACAAAATAGTAACAATGAAAGAGTTCATGTCAATTAATATTGATGATGACAATTACAGTAGCATGCATAGCTCAGAGCTAGATACATGGTCAGATGAAGATGCGATGTACGGATGATGCTCTTGGCTTACGGCCAAAAGGAGAGTTTGTGAGTCTAGAAACTATCATACCAGAGCATAGAAGGTATATTATGTTGGCCGAAAAACAATCGCATCATATGCCCTACATCGCCAATAGGGAATCGTCAGCATAACCAGAGGGCGTCCATTTTGTACTGTAAAGCCCGACATTTGCTTTCTCTTCCTTTCTGTTAAACGCTTTGCAAAATGTATTTTATTTCAAAAACTCATGCACGGAGCAAGGACAAAGTTTTACATGTTGAGAGACCAGCCCAGACAGAAATGCCAAACAGTACAGAAATCCATTGTTTCCCTCCCTCACAAGTCCTTGAAGACGAGCAGAGAGGCATTTAATCAGTGGCCCAGGTGCCGGCCGGTCTCACTGAAGCTGTAGAAACAGGTCGTTAAAGTATGAATTATACCTTTCTAGTGGCCCTCCTTCGGGGCTCGTCTTAGATCAGGCTGACCCTTAGTTCATGAATGGAAACCAGTAGAGAACACGCTTTGGAATGTGTCTCTCCTACAAACACATTATCCACGCTGAACAAGTGCCTTGTGTTCTTCATAACAAAGAACTATGCCTGCTTACTGCAAATTGCAACTGTTGATAAAAAGAATATTATAGATTGGGTAAGAAACGTGTCATAATGTGTCATATTTGTCACAATTGTCAATCACCGAACCCTAGCTCAAGAAGATAAATTATGGGTGGTTTTGATGTGTCAAAAAGAGATTGTATGATTGTCTTTTCATATATATGATACTGTTATAGAATGTTTGTAGGTCTTGCGTCTCACGAGGTCTCTGTGACACACGTTGCGAGACGTTAGACCCTGTCAGGCCGACTGAGAATATTTGCTTTGCAATAAACCCTAGTCCTTGGAAATCAAACCTTGTGTCTGTCGTATCACTTAGTGTATGGTGATTGTGCCTTGTTTCCATACGCGAGGGTCTTCAGGGCATAGCATTCTAACCCAGGCAAATCTGAGGCTAGTATAGTAGGGAAATGGGAGCCCCAACTAAGCTCCATCATTGCCCCTCCAATTGTAAAGTCTTTGACTCCCCCTACTTCTCGGAAGAGGTGGCTAGACAAATTGGACCCCTCTCTAGTCCTGTGAGAACTGGTAAATAGGTCTAAGGATAAAAACCTTAAGACTATTGGAGCTTTTACTGAGACTCCAATATAAATTCTAATGTTATGAGTAAGAGTGCAGGCCTTTTTTCCCACTCGTACATGTGGTTTGCTGTGCGTGTTTAACATTTTCTTGTGTTCATAGACTGTGGAGCCTCACCTACTCCATAGGATGCATCTTTTTACTGTGTGTTACACAGCACCTTCAGTGCAGTGACACAAGGTTGTCTTTTTGACTTCCCAACTCCGACTCCATTTTCTGGGACTGACTACTGTCTTCGAGAACATGTAAAGTTGCCATTGACTTTATTAGTCTCTTTTAAGACTCACAGACCCAGTACAAACTATCTTAAATAGAGTTCTGGAAAGGGTTAATACTTATCCCTTTTTGCCTGTTTCTCTTGGAGCCTTTTTTCGCTCCCTTTTCAGTAAGACTTGGCTAGTGGCAGTGGTAACTACCCTATTTTTCCTACAGCAGTTATCTTAAATAGCCTGGTATTTTTTAGGCTATCTTAGTAGACTCGAACTTAAACCCACTAGACCATATATGTTTTTATACAGTTCCGGCTGTGTTTAGTCACCATTTCTTTTTGTAAAAGTCTTTCTCGTGTTTTACTCTGCGCGCAAAGCCAGGTTTGGTTCCGTTGTTCGCCGTCCTTTTGCGCACTTCTGCGCAGAAGCCCTCCTTAGGTGCCTGTATGTCTGGGGGGAACAGGATGTGAGGGAGGGGTTTAGGACACTTTGCACAGGGTCTCCTTGGAGACCCATGTCCCACTCTGATCTGATTGGTTGTGGTGACTGTCCAGCCAGGACAGACACCCTGATGTGTGATTAACAGCCAAGCTGTGTGAATGGGGGAAAACTGCATAAAAAGCAAGTCTCTGGGGCTGGAAAGGCAGAGTCGCCACTGGAACGAGAGAACTGATGAGGAGCTGACAGAAGAGGACCCCTACCATGACTGAACCTCCCGGTGAAGCCCTGCTGCAGATCCAAATCTTCATACTCCAACGACAGGGAAGATCTGAAAGGAATCTTCTCCCCTTGAGTTGGTGGGAACAACCAGTTCACCAAACTGCCCGTCAGGCCTCCCTTCTCTGGTCGAATTTGTCTGTACAGAGCTACAGTGAACCTGATAGCCAGACGGAATGGTCCCTGCCTGCGTTTTCAGGAGTGCACATGTTATTTGTTGCTTTTCTCTGCTGCTGGTTTCTTCCCTGGGCAGTGCATGACCCTCCAGTCTTCCTACTTCGTGTCATTCTGACAGTCGCTTCAGGAACTGTGAGCCTGCAGGACCTGCCAGGAACGTCTGCCTCAGCTACAGCCTTCTTCTCCATTTAAGGTACTGTTCAAACCCACTCGTTCATGTCGTCCAGCTGCGGTGAAAGTGTGTGAAACCTTTTGCCAATTTGAGGGCTTGTCCTTCTCCATTCTTTAAACTAACTTTTCTGCCGACCAACTTCGTCCTTGACTCTTAGCAAAGACTTAACCGTGAACTACCCTGAACTGTGTGATCTTGAGCAAAGACTTTGGTCCATTGACTTTGGGTCAGGCTCCTTGAATTTGATTTCCTCACTGTTGGTCCTTTTTCTATATTGCCCTGCTTACTTACTTGTTGGTGCTGCTCAATTCTTGTCTAACTTTGTCTTTCCCTCCCTTTTAAATTGCTCGAGTGCCATTTTGCTCACACTTCATTTTGAGCCTAACTTGTCCAGTATCTATTGGGTGTGGTATAGTATATTAAGAGTGTGATTTTACAACTGCTTTACTTAAGTGAAAGTTTTTACAACTGATGTGTAAATAAATGTATATTATTTTACTCAGAAACCTTGAGTCAGTGTTTGTTTGAATCATAGTAATTGCTGTCCTTTGTGTAACTATTGATACTGCTCACTTTCTCTTGAGATAAGTCTGGCTGCTCAGCCATTGCTACCACTTTACTGTGTAGTAGAGGCTTGTACCAAAGGTGAATTTGTACTGTCACTTGTAGTCCTAATTGTGTGCGGTGTTCCCAAAGGGTACTGCATATAATTCTGCCTAACGCCTATGATCTCCAAAAAGGGACTCACTTGTTGAGAAGTCTCTAAACTACATCATATTTCAATCCAATCCACATCCCATTGCCCCCCCAGCCGCTTACCATCAAATTAGAGGAAAACAGGTCCTGTAGTTTTCTCTATGGCGCACCATCCCAAAAGCAAGTGGTCACAGACCTCTCTAACTCTGTCCACACCAAAGCATACTCTCAATCATGCATTTGCAATTGAGGCAGATAGGCAGGTAGTGTAACAGAGAGGTGTAAGAATAAGCAATTTCTCCTAAAATGCCAATATGGATGTGGACATGTCTGCCACATTTTACACTGCACCACTAGTAAATTATACTTTCCAGACATATCGACCTGGAAGAGGTACCTTACTGTTGGAAACTCTTTCAGTTTCCAAACACCCAACTTCACCTTTGCTCACTTATCCTACCAATTTAATTAAACAGAGCATGTCCCTCTGACTATGTCCCATACAAACCAAGTTGTCACACCTACTGTTCTATAATCTGACTGGTACACTGGCCTGAAAAGGGAGCTTGATAGAATTTTCAAAACATTCCTCTGAGAGTTCTCTAATGCCTTTTGAAAATGATTTAGTTTTCCCAGTAGGCATTTCCCATAGAAATAACCACAGCTTATTTCTCACTCATCCGCAGTGTCAGGAATCGCCATCTGCCATCTGGCAAAAGTGCATCTATGATGATCTGGGTGTTTCCCACTTCAAAGGAACAATCTGCTAACCACATCCAACTTTGTCACAGCTCCATTCCAAACGCATAGTGCCCTTGGGCCCTGCTGCATCAGTAGCCTGATTCACAGCACCTACTCTGCTCTTGGCGCAAAGCAGGTGCAATGTTCATAAGATGCACATTCTACCGCTGCAACTACAGCTACGTCACTGTATCACAGGGGAGACATTTAAGATATCCAGCCTGTAAACAAACTACAATGCCGGTGGGATGGTAATCTCTAAGCATAAGCTATGCCTGAGTGTAGGCAGAGTGCATGGTTATACGTATGATCATGGACACCACATCCCAAATGATATTGCACACCTGTCAGCTCCTGTGACTCAGCTCTGCTGTGGAAGGAACTTTGTATTCAGGACAGACAGGCTGATACTGCAATACAGCAGGACAGAAACCCAGAGGACCCAGCCTCTCTTTGATTCCCTTTGTGAGGACCAGTAAACTCCTCACCCAAAGACAGTCAGACAGCAGACAGCTGTCATGGGCCTACATATCAAAGGGCCACACCCATCATTCTGGAAGAGTAGGCTCACACCAGGGTGCTGCATGTCTAAATGTCTTTTTTTTGTCAGCAGGAGGAAAGGTGGGACAGGTGCAGGATATACAGGAGTGCTCTGGACACTGGAAGAAGCCTTCCACTATCTTGGTGCTCACTGTCTCTCTTTCACTTTCCTGTCTAACCCCCTTCCTCTAGAGCAAAGTATTTTGGGTGCAAGATCAACAGGCCAAAGTCCAGTCCAGTGAGAAGCAGGTATTATTCCCCTGAAGCAGAATAACTGTAGACCAGTCACCTGAGAACATGTGCCCTCAAAGGAAGGAGTCTCACACCCCTTCCAGAGAATTCATTCAGTTCCTCAAGGACCCTTTGAGGCCAATGAGGCATTCTAAAGATTCTCAGTTATACTACCTTCGGGACAGTTCCACTGTCCAAAGCCCTCTGCCAGATTTAATGAAGGATCTGTCACGTCACATCACCTGCACAGCCTGAAGCATCTTCCAATCCAAAAGCATATGCTCAATGCCGGAACCCAAACCAAATCTCTGGAGGGTCCCTCGCTGACTCTAACCAGGGGTTACAACCATAGGTTGGTCCAGTTAGTCCAAAAACTGCCGCCTTTTTAACTGCACTTTGACACACCCTGTATCACCACTTAGACTTTTGTCCACTGACTTAAACCACTGGAGCATCACGCGCCGACCTCGCACAGTGGCTCAAGCTTGACTCGGCCTGGCAAACTTAGAAGGGTTCTTGGGACTGCTCCGACCTGCATCATTGAAATGCCACTGTTCAGTGACACAAGGCACACACATTTGGCCCGACTCGATGCCCGCTTGTGGCCTGAATGTTGCTACTTGCCCGACTGAATCTGATCAACTTTCATCAACATTCGAACCCAGGTCTGATGCATCAGCCCACCAACAACTGAATCAAGGCGCTTTGACAATGAACTGCCTCTGCGGTCCACTTGGGCTTTATAGACTGGTTAGGTCATGATCTCTCCTACTTTCAACCCAATATCCTTTTTCCGGTAGTACCTTACCTACCACCCCTGGAACTATACAGAGTGCTACTTCCTCCAAGTCTGTCATATCTATTGTGTTCTTTCCTTTGGGGTGTTTTTTTTGTTTTTTTAAAATAATGATCACTTTTCGTTCAACTTGCAGATGGTGTATTTTATTAAAGTGTGTATATCTTTATAGAAACTTGATTGGACATTCCCTTTATTTTGGACTGTGATACTGTGTTATTTGGGTCACAACTGGTTTACCTTCACACCCATCTTAAGCCGTATTGCCATCCCTCAGCCTGAGTTACCACAAAAGGCTAAGGAGGCATATCTCTTGATTGGGCCTGTTTACCTTTATGATTGCTTTGTGTTTTGGATTGTACAAGTGTGAGGGCTGAGTGGACCATTTGACCCCCTACTGTTATTGTACACCTGCAAGTCAGAATCCAATTCGTTAAAGTCAACACTCTCAATATCTCTTCAATACTCCAACACACAAAGCTTGTAGTTTCATTTTTAAATCGGAATACTGTTAGGGAATGCTTAGATCCCTTCAATTTTCAAAATTCACTCTCATTTTGTCTCCCGGAATCATTGCAGTGAAATCAAATAACGAATTTTGCTTGATCTGAATAGCTTTTATTCTGCCGAAATTAGCCACACGCGTACTCGAAGCTGAATTTAAGTACTTCCCTATTAGAAACGATCATTGTACAATTAAAAACAAAATATCCAGTTTACAATGTTTTTCAATTAAAAATGTTCCTTTTATTTAATAGATTCTTCAACAAAATTAAAAGGATCTGTTTC
Organism: Ambystoma mexicanum; assembly: GCF_040938575.1. NCBI lineage: Eukaryota > Metazoa > Chordata > Amphibia > Caudata > Ambystomatidae > Ambystoma > Ambystoma mexicanum. The sequence goes on from NC_090933.1 coordinate 1,179,413,455, forward strand.
CCTTGTGATCAGAAATGTCATGTTTAGGTTTTTGTGCTGGTCTTGAACTGTGCAGCTGAACCCACACATCTCTTGCAGTGTGCGCGTTCTCTCGCGTTCTCTCTCTCTCTCTCTCTCTCTCTCTCTCTCTCTCTCTCTCTCTCTCTCTCTCTCTCTCTCTCTCTCTCTCATGATTAACAAGGACTGCTGCTGCCCCTTCATAGCATATTTGTGTCCCCCAACACTCAGTCTGTATGGACAATGCACCCACACTGTGATAGCCACATTCATGCATTAAACATGCAATGACAATGTATGCATCCAGTTGCCACATTGGGAAAGCCTCTGTTGCTGCTGCGCCCATTCCACAGAAACAGCATTCCTTTCTTTCGTATGTTATACAGCTTTCAGCAACTCATGGGGTGTATCTAGAAACTAGGAGCAAATAATGTGGAAGAGGAAGATGGATGGTGGTGGGGGATCGGCATAAACCACCCCTCCCCCACATGGAACCACATTGGAATACTGCTCGAAGCGCCTCTCTGCTTTTGTATCTACATGGAAACAGGGCAATATCATTCTTCACCACAATATTTTAAAATCGATATTCAATAGAGTAACTGTTTTGTGACCTGACTTGCATATGGTTTTATCAATTTACGGTAATCGGTTCCAAGAATATGAAATGACAACTACAGAACACCCTGTGTTTGCCCCCACCTGTCTGTCCTACTGAAGTGTTGTCCTACTTTTGTGTTGTCTGTCGCTGTAAAATTGTAGTCCAACATTTAAGTTGAAAGACCTTCCTAGTGTTTAATGTTAATAATGTTCTCACATAGAGTCTAGCATTTTCAAAAGTCAGAGTTTCTTCTTATCTCATATGTCAGACGGCCATTGAAGCACAGCGAGGGTCTCTATACAGCTACAACAATGTTTACTACTCAAACCCTCATTCCCTTGAATCCTCATTGGATTGTAGCTCCTGAGTAAGAGAGGATGTCTTTAAAAACATGAGATTATTGGCATGTGATCTGAATGTTTATTCTGCACATAGTTTCTTTGTTATCCCACCATGGTGTGTTGTATTGTATATGGGTAAGATCATACAGAGTGAGGGAGTTGCAGGGTTTCGGTTCACCAAAGGTCTTTTTTCTGAGATCTGGCGTATCTTGACCTCTTTCCTCAGAGAACTAGCACATTTACACCATTCAAATTGAAAAGGAGGGTCTCCCAGCTGAGTACGAGGGCTACAGAAATGTGTTCTTGATGTTTGTGTGGGTCTTGAAAGGTGTTTACTGTACTCGCCAGGGAACAGGCAAGGTGGTCCCACTGCAACGGAAGTTAGTGTTTATTGTATCATGTAGACTCCTAACATCATATACCCCCATGTTCTGACTGCTGGTGTGGGCAAGCTGACCCTGGGACAGGTTTGGGGCAATGGCAAACAATATAACGTTTCTGGGCAAAGATTGCCTCACAAAAGTAGCTTCCAGAAACATCTTAAAGTTAACATCATGATCAAGTGAGACAAAGAGATAGTAGGATCCTGGGTAAAGACAGAGGTATCCAATTGAACATGAGGGCGTGGGGTGATGGTGCAGTAGCATGTCAGACTTGCTACATAAGATACCTGATTGCAACTCTGCCAACAACTGCAAGTTGAAGAACATGAAGACCAACAGGGGGTAGAGACTGGTAACATTCTTTGAGTCATGTCTGGACATGTCATGACAGGAACTGGAACCATTTTATGGATGTACACACCATTATCATGCAAGGCCATTTGGTGACCATTGGGGAGTTTCTTACATTGTTACAGGTATAGATTTGCATTCATATAAATTGTCCAAGCCTTGTGATGGATATGATACTTATGCATTAACAAGTCTCCTACTTTTGTTTTAGTCAAATATGCTAAACTGCACGCACTTCACTACACCACAACAGCTAAACAAACCACACATAGCCTCAGCCAACAGCACATGGTGCTTACCAACCGAGAAATACACCTTCGCTCAGCGAACACTGTCAATCGAAATTAAGCTGCCAACAGCGCACCCCAGCTCTTTCTCCTGCTCAGTCCTACTAAAGTACTTGCTCTGCCAGAGCACCAAAGAACCACACAGGTGGCAGCAGTACACAGTATAAGAACCTTTCACATAACAAGGCTTAACATCAATCATGGTTGCATGCAGAAAGACTCCAAATCCAACAGCTTGGGATCTTTTGAAGTCAACGATTAATCATGCTGAAACTAATATCTTACCATGTATCAAAACACAAATACGTATTTTGATGTATCAAAACACAAATACGTATTATGATAAGGTTGACCATTTAAAGTTCTAATTTCCATCCCCAATGTCCCTAATATGATAAGGAGGGTACCTAGAACAGGCTGGTGTTTTATGGCGACTATGAACCGCCTCGCTTATCAAATTCCTTCATGAGGACCAAAGGTCCAAAGATAACAACAAAGGGTTGTGTGCAGGTCACATGTCAGTAATATCATGCTGGTGAAATTCTTTACAGAGATATGCAATCATGCACACTTTGTCAGCAACTGAATGCCCACTTCAAAGGTCAGATGGGCAGACAGTGGGTCAGACTGGGCTGATGTGGATCATTTAGGAGTGCAGCCTGGCACGGTTACCACCACCTTTCATCTGCCATGATGTTCACGAATATTAGCCATCTTCATTCAGGACGGTACTCTCATACTGTGCCAGCCCTCTTACTTGCATTCGGATCTCAGAAAACAAAGAACTGCTTGGGTACAAGTTATTGTACAGAAACATGATCACAGAGCATGAATTTGGATACACATGCTGGTAAAACCAGTGTGGACATTTTTACTGCACTGCAATATTTCAAAATAAGAAGTAATTATGAGGAGATGAGACTAGGACAGCCACGCTGTTACTTGTTATTTCAGAGATATAGCAGCTACATGATTGGCAGCCATTTTCTTTACGGATTTATGGTGGAATGACAGCCATACTTGTAGTGAGGTCCAAAGACCCTGTGTATTTCTGTAGATATTCTTAAAATCGGGTTATGTAAAGAGTTGGGGCACCTCTAGGCTAATAATAGGCTTATAGAATACATCATTGCAGATTTTGATTCTTGAATACAAACATACCTTCTCGCCATCCAGGAGCATGTGCACCTTGAATCTCATGGATTCATTCAGGATGATATCTTCATTCCTGTACAAGATCTGAAATATTCGGCTGTACACATTATGTTCATAAATGCAAGCCGAGTACGGGTCAGCATCATCTGGAAAACAGAAAACAATGTGGTTTGTAGTTTTTGTTTTGATTTTTTGATTTGGTAGAGCGTGTTTTTTTTTAGTTAGACAAAATGAATACAATGCATATATATATATATAGATAATATATTGCTCCAGCATCTATCTTAAGTTTAAAGGTTGTGTCCTACAAAGGTTTACATTACCCAATACAAGTGTACATGTACCGCTACATGTCAGAAAAACAAGACGGGACACATGATGTGTGCAATTGACAAATCATGTTGCATAACGTTGGGAATCAAATGTGTCCATTCCCAAAAATGTACAGGCCACTTATTCACAGAGGTGATCTGCGCATTCTGGCCGTGTTGTGCAGGGAGTGCAATAATGGGCAGGATGGTCACTAGGAATGGCTAATCTGGTGCCAGATGACGTGTCACCAAGTGTCAGAGCAATATTGCGCATAGTAATGTCACTAAGGCAAACATTAGCCTAATGCGAATGGTATAGCTTTAGAGCAAAACATACATATATTATTTGAGTCTATTTCTGAACCAGGGCAAAAGCTGTCATAGTATATTAGCACTAGGGCAAACTTTGTCCTGGTGCAAGAATGCAGTGAACCAATGTGAATTTGGCACTTTGCCCGTGTTTGCTCTGGTGCTATTATCATGCAAAATTGAACTTGAACTCGTGCAGACCTTCAATAATCTCGCTGCAGGGGATGTGCTTGAGTAAAATGGGATCAGTGTAAGAATGCAGGGATCACAATTCAACATGCAGGTTCGTGAAGTGCACATATTGCTGAAATGCAAAAACCAGACAAAGGCATTTCTGGACCAATACGTGTATAGTCCGTGCCAGCTCGTGCGATGATTTCTGAGGCAGAAGGTGAAGGGCAGGCTGATCATGAATGGTGTATCTGCTCATAGCAAATCTCCCATCCGACCGTTTGGAGCAGGTGTTTGTTGCCCCACTATCCCCACGACCCGGCCCCCAACTTTCAATGTTGTACCCCCCACTCCTCCCCAACATTTTCCGCAAAGTTACCCCGCCGGGTGCAGAGTAACGGCAAGGTGTGCTCTCAATAGATGAGCACGGTCCCTTTTTTTGCATGCAGTATTTCCTGACAAGTGAAATGGCATTCCCACGAACCCACTACAGACCCCCTTCGAGCAATTGCACACTGGGCTAAAAAGGGACTTGCATGATGCGCTTAGTGACCCACATATATAGTTATTAAAAATACTATGACTTAATTTTCATGATTATATAGACAGCCAATATCGGCGAATCTATTTGTGAATACCCACATTGAACTGACCATGTAGATTTGTAGTAATATGTATGTTGGCCACAACCATTGTTATTTATTTAAAATCTTGCATGACGTTGCACGTATGTGTACTTGATCCTATGTGTATATCGACATCACTTATGCCAGGAACCAATCAAAAGCACAATAGTCTTTCATCCAATTCTGACAGGAAATATTCAAAAAAGACCTCTGTTCATACACAGTGATACCACCACTTCAAATTATTTTTATTAGTAACTCCCACCCTCATCTCCTCCAAACGCATCTATCTGCTGCATACCACTTATCTATCTCACTTGCACCACTATGTCCATCGGTACCACCTTACTCAACCGCAATCCTGCCACTCGTATGTCCACCTATGCTAATATATCCACCATGTGTATGACCATCTATGTAACTTCAATTATGTAGCTTCATCCATGTACATCACCTATGTAACCTCAATATGCCTACTGCCTATATATATGTACATCACCTATGTAACCTCAATATGCCTACTGCCTATATATGTAACCTCATCCACATATGTAAAATATATGTAATTTCAATATGCTCATTGCCTATATATATATATATATATATATAACTTTATCTGTGTACACCACCCATGTAATTTCAAATATGCCTATTGCCTATATTTGTAACCTGTCTTACCTTTGTAAACTAATTTGCGCCCAGATACCTCAGGGTCAGGTGTGCTATATAAATAAAATAAACAAACAAACAAACAAACATGTTTGTGATACATGCCTACTGAGAGATCCATAATTTCTATTTCTATAGGAGATTTGTTGTTTTACCTGTCCAGGGAGTGTACCTAGTCACCCTTTCTCAACTCTCATGCTGGACTTCCTTTCCATCTTGTACTCATGGTGGCCCTGAATCATGCTGTTCCCATGTTCATCTTGTATCCTAGCTTGCAACACTATGTGTTACTAGTGACTTCTGCAATTGTATTCGCTCTCCCCTCTTGCTTCTCCACTCTTTTTGACTGCTTACTCTCTGTTCTCTCCTCCTCTCCCTTTCTCCCTTTCTCCCTTTTCCTATCTCCTCCCCTCCTCCCTGTCTCCCCTTACTTTCTTCTATGCACTTACTCTATCAGAATTGTCCCTGGACGTAGTATGATAGCAACCTCGTCTGTCTCCTGCCCCCTCCCCTGACTTGTTTTTTTTTCCTCAAGCACTATCTGAAAAGTTGTCAGGCCTAGTCGATAGTTGCTTGTTTGTTTCTCCCCTCCCTTTCTGCACCCCTCTCCCTCACCTTTTGTTTTTATCCGGCTCTACCAGAAATGTCATCAGGCCTAGTACGGTAGTCTCCTGTCAGTTTCCATTTCCTTCCCACTCTACCCCTCCCTTACTTATCAATGTCTTAGCTCTTGCACTATCTGAAATGTCGTCAGGCCAAGTACGGTAGATAATTTCACATCCTTACTGTTCATGGCCTATAAGAATGTAATTGTATTTTCCTTTGTTCCTTCCCTTTCCTTGAAGCGCTATGAAACACATTGGGGGTAATTCATGGATTATTTGCGCTGAATAAAACGGGATTTGTGCGCCATTCTGCCCGTAAATCCCCATTTGTTAAACAGGGATTTTGCGTGCAGAATCGCACAAATCCCGTTTTTTTTCGGCGCAAATAATCCATGAATTACCTATATTGTGTATAGGCGCTATATAAATAAACTATCATATCATATCATAACCAAGCTGCATTATCAAAGAAGTTGTGATCTTCTGCACCTCTACCAACATTGTTGATGTCTTCCTCTCACCAGGACACAGCATCCAGCAGCTGTACCACAAAGTGAATGTAGGGGGAGGCCTGCCAATTATCCACAAGTCTGACAGATGTGGGTTCTTCCTCAATTACATTTCCCACCACATCAGCTCAGAATCCTATGCAAATTCAACATCTGTCAGAGACACAGGACACTAAACATACCAGGCCCACTCTCCTCTACCTCATGGATTCCTTGGGCAAAAAACAACACATACTAAATCCCACCCACATCAGAGGAACATATTCAACCTGGTGTTCAGATCATGCCTCTTTCTACGGTGCAAAGGTCCTTTCATAAACAGACTTTTTTAATGAGTTTTTTCATTGAAAAATATCAGTAAAAAAACATAGAAAAAAATACATTGATGAAATGCCATATAACTTTTCTGCCATGTCTTACACAATCCCACTTGCCTGAAGAGCACATATTGGCATAGGCATTCTCCTTACAAGGAAGAAGGTAAGCAGACCATGTCCCCAAGTTGCTATGTTAGGGACTTCCCCTTAGAAGAACTATAACACAAACAACCCTAACATTGACACTGTATCATCAATTGTCAACCAAACCATAGTGATATGATATGGCATTGTGTAGTGGAACTGGGTGATGCACATGAAGCCGTGAAACTGTGTCTCATCAGGGTTATACTTTCTGCCCCCTTGTACATGGAACAACTTCCAAATAATAAGAACACCATGCGTTCACTCAAATCTAAAAAAGAACTGCTGTGAAACACAGAGGAATGAAGACCTCCTCTTCCATCAAGGCCTTACACACTATGTTCTGCTCTCTCACTATCAAAGCCAAAACTGCATATTACTTATCAACCATGTCTGTGGCTGCCAACAGTCATAAAGCTCTTCCCAAAGAAGTCAAACACTGCAGAAATCCAAGGAACTACCTGGTAATCATTCACTCTACATACATTCCTCTAACAACACATTTCATCACCAAGATGAAACATATGACAACAGATCAATACCACAAAATCCTTCACCTCCTCCACCATTAACCATAGAGTGCATAGCACAAAACTTGACTGCCTTCAATCCGGTCACACTCAGGATTCTTGCTGACACACTTTCATCAATTAAACCTCCATGTACAAATATGATGCCTTAGCAACTACAATCCTAAAGCAGATAAAGTGGGGCCCGAGGAGAAGGTCAAATGACTGAAAAACCTATGTGCTTTTTGTTGACCAAGGAGAAGGCAACATTTCTGAGAACACAATGTGCATTTTGTAGGTGGAGGAGGACTACATGTTGCAAACCTCATGTACATTTTGCAAGTAGAGGAGAAGGCCAAATCACAGAGAACAAAATGCACATTTTCTATGAGGTGGAGAAGCGAAAATACTGAAAATCCTGCATGCAAACACTAGGCTTAAAAGAAGACACTGCTGTACTATGCATAATAAATAGCACTGAGAACCCCATCTGTATTGGTAAGGCGTAGAAGAAGGCAAAATCACTGAGAAGCCCATGTTCATTTGCTCAGCATAGGGGAAGGGCAACATAGTAAAATATCCATGTGTATTTACTAGGTACCCGAGAAGAGTAAAGCACTGAGGACACCACATGCATTTTATAGACAGAGGAGAATGCCGTCCCACATGTATTGTGTGGGTGGAGGAGAAGGTTGTATCATTGAGAACCCATATGCAGGTGTTGGAGAAAGCCACAGAACTGAACATAAATTGTCTATGTACTAGGCATAGGTGAATGTCAAATCACTCAGAACCCCATGTGTATTTATTAGACATTTGAGAAGCATATGTAGATTTACCAGGTATAATGGAGTACAACATGCTGAGAACCCCACATTCATTTACTAGACATAGAAGAAGGTCAAATGATAAATCTATGTGCACTTACTGAGCATAGGGGAAGGACAGACCACTAAGATCTCCAAAGAACTGAGAACCACTTGTTACTGTATTAGGCATAGGAGAATGCCAACACATTGCGAACATCACATGCATTTAATAGGTGGAGGTGAAGGCCAATGCACTGAGAAACCCATGTTCATTTTGTAAGTGGAGGAGAGAAATGCAATGGTGCACGCAATGTCTTTAAACATGCATCAGGTGCCAGAGGACGGAGCTCCAGATGAGGAGAGGGCAGTTGAGTCACCAATAACTAAGGTGGAAATAAAAGGATAAGCAAGGAGAAGTCGATCCTGAAAATGTCCCTGCTCTGATTATCCTGTAAATTGCTGATTATGAAGAAAAGTACAATGATTAAGTTCAATCCCCGGATTCAAAATCAGGTTTTACACACATCTACTTTGATAATGCCATAGAGCCTGAGGGGGACCTGGAAACAGAAGAAGAGTTTGCAGGCATTGCTGAATACATGCAATGGCCAAGTGCAAGAACTGCAAACAATAGGTAAACTCCAGCCATTCCCTGAGCACCATGTGCAGTATTTTCCAGTGACAGTCTGAACAAAGAGTTGTAGATCTTTCTAGTTAGTCACATCAACGGTACAAACTCTTTAGTCAAGAGCACCCACACAGCAGCCACAGAAATGTACATTAATTAGACCCTAAGAAGTATGGGTCATTAGAGACCTTACAAAATATCAGTAGCGTGGTGTTAATTTATAGCGGAAATTTAGAAAGCTCATTATTGCCAACTGCTAAGTATGCAAGAAAAATATCTTTGTTGGAAAAGTGAGTACCAATTTGGGCATCTTCCCTTGTGGGCACACCCGAGACAGCATCATCAACATGCTTGCATCTCCATACTGCACCACTCCTCCTAGTGCATAGCTTGGAAGACCACAGAAAATATTCTTCAGATGATGAAGATGTGTGTGCTAGGCAGCCATGGTCACACAGATTTAGCCCGATTCAGAAAGCGGTGGAGTCTTTGACTCTGACCTTATCAGCAGCGTGGATTTTAAACGGAACTCTAGTTTTTCCTTCATCCTCACTGCATTTGGCCTAATACTGTTCTCCCAATCTGGTGATTCACAATCAATATATGTGGTTCTATCAAGCAGCAGAGCCATTCTGCAAATCCTAATTCCATGCACCTAAACTTGATGGTCTGCCTTTATTGTGGCACTAGCAACCCATGGACCCACTAATGTCCTTTACTACCCACTCTCAATGCAATTGGTCCCCTTTACTACCCACTATCCCAGTCATATAGAAGTGTGTAAGATGGTACAGGACTAGGATGTGCGTTTACATGACAATCAACAATAGTGTGTCATCCAGCTCCCACTGAGTGACAGATGACAGTCAGCGCAGGCAGTAGGTGCCTGCATTTCTAATCACTATGTATTGACTGGTATCTCAAAAGAACACCACACACTGAGCTGTACCAGCATGAAAGGTGTTTGCGCTGTTAGTCATGGCATCGCGATCCTTCTGCTTGATGTAGCCACTGTGTCAGAATGTGATGGGGTCAGAAACATAGTTAAGCTGGCCCAGAGTCAAGGTCGATGAAGGTTTCTTACTTGAGTATGAACAGTGTCAACCTGGAGTGTAATATGGCACTTTCCTTTTACCACCAATGCTGCTGCAAGACAGCGCTGCACTACCTGTATCCGTGGCACATTCTATTTGCTCATTGGACACATGATTGTACTAAAGTGCTTGGAAGTAGAGGAAGTGCTCATGGCACTCTTACTTGGGTTACTATGATGACCTGTCATGTGGGAGGGATTGCATATTACACTGCCTGCCTTCTCCATGACAATGACATCCTCTGTCAATCTACAATAGTCCCTTGACCGTGACTAGATGTGCAGTGTTGGTATGGATGGGGATGTGTTCTGACCTGAATTCTCTCTCTGGAGGACAACAGGGAGCCTGCATTCATCTCTATTCATGCGCAGGCAATGGCACATAGGGGGTCATTCTGAGGTTGTAGGTAAGGGATAAACGATGCCGGTAAAGGATTACAGGCATCGCTTACCGCTCCGGCTATTCAGACTAGCCAAACTGCTATTAGCGGCACCGTAAATAACGGTGCCCATAATAGCGGCATGGCCGCGGGCACGCGGGCCATCATACCATCAATAGCAGCATGCCGTAAACTGGAGGACATCACAAGTGAAGCGGACATGCAAATACCAGCATCATGAAGGCGCAAAAAGTGGATACCGGCATGCCGTAAATACCGGCATCTCTGACCAACTGTAAAATGACATGTGCAGTGTTCCCAACTGCCACAGGTGCACACCATCAGTGCAGGTAGAGGCAACAGAGTCTGAGCTTGAACAAAAGCAGCACACCCACACACCACAACCCTTTCCACACAAAGATCAATCCAATAGTAGCATCAACACTTCAGCTGTAGGACATGCATGCATTGCAACACCAGCAACAACACCAACACCAACAGAAGGCACCACAGAGGTGACGTAGCAGGAGAAGGAGGGTGATAAAGACCCAGCATGCCCCACCAGTGCAGCCAGCATAACCATGCATGCAGCCCCCAATCCCAAACATCACAGCCGGTCCCTCCAACCCTACCCCACAGCACAACCACACCCTGTACCGTCTGGACCGTGACACCATCAACACCATTGTGGACGTGATACACGATTGTCAGCCTCATTGAAATACGCACCGCCATCCCCCCTCTACTGAACGTAGTGTTGGTGCTCCACTACCTTTCCACAGCCACCTACCAGCACACATTGGGGCACATGCATGGCATATCACCACCCTTATTCACTCACATCCTGACGCATGTAGTGGATGCCCTCCTCAAGCACACAACGGAATACATATCCCTACCACGGACACCCCACAAGATTCTTGAAACAAAATGTGGCCTCCAAACAGGTGCAGATGGAAGGTGACGCAAGCAAGATCATCACACATGTTGTGCCCGATGTCCCGGATCAACCACAGGAATGTTGCATGTCACCATGTCAAAAATCAATGCAGAATGCCTAACATTGCAGAGCCTACTGGCAACGCTCCCCATCAGGAAATCCTACAGAACACAACACATCACTAAATTGCCACAAACACAGCTGTATGCGTACACAATGCATGAGCTACAAGACGGCAGAGCACACTGTGTATCATATTGAAGATGCAACCCACTCCATGATTCCATGGCACAGGACACATTGAAGGCCTAATAATGGTGTGAATACAACCAGGGACATGTGCATGTGACCTACGATAATCTGCCGGCATGTGTGACTAGTACAACTTTCCATCATCAATCGACTGACATATAGCTTGTTATGCCTCCCATGCAGGTGACAGTGGCTAACCCTTGCTGCCGAGGCTCATCACCCCTGTCCGAAACACACAGAACAGGCATGAGGAGGACTACAAACGATCCCACACCCGTACCCGTGTGGTCATTGAGCAGACCTTTGGCCTGTTGGAGGCATGGTTTTGCTGCCTTAGCCCGTCAAGTGGGGCACTCCCCTACAGGCATGAGAAGGTGGCCAAGATCATCATGGCATGTATCATGCTGCACAAGATGTGTATCTGTCGCAACATGCCCCTACCCCCTGACATTGAACTGCAACCACCTGGTGATGATGATGGGGATGAACAAGAAGTGGCTGCACATCATTGCGGTGCCGATGCACAGGAGGGACATGCTGCACATCAGTCAGTGATTGCACAATATTACTGACACACATGTCTTCAGAGGGTGACATGATATTTTGATAGAGGCCACTGGGTATGTGGCTACATGCATACTATGCACTGTATATGAATAAATGACACATGCACAATGATGAATGTCCACTCAGGTCTTGCATTTGACACAGGGGGTGTTTTAAATGTAACAATGAAAATGATGCAATAACCCTCCACCACCCTCACCTACCTCCCCCTCCCCCACAACTCTCCCACACACCGTCACCCCCTCTCCACCTCCCCCCACAACACCCCCACACACCCTCATCCCCCTCCCCCTCCCCACACAACTCACCCACACATGTCCCATCAAGTCTCTTATGCCTACACCACGCTGTCCAGACTATTAATTAGCACTCCCTGGACCTGGTGGCAGCATGCCTGGGTTTGTGATGACCTGCGGAGCAGGCTCGTCTGGGTAGAGCTAGATGAGGATTGTGTTGCCGCCTGCTCGAATTGGGTTGCCGGACGCCCTGACTCCATTGCATCGGCTATGCGGCCTAGTACCTAGCGCAGGGCGGATACCTCCTCGCAGAGGCGGCTAGTGTTCTCTGAAAATATTTTGCCCATGGAGGCGGTGTTGTCCGAGATGGTCCTGCCTAGAGAGGCGATGTTCTCCCGCCACTCCTGCCTAGCCTGTGCATTGTCCTCAACAAACTGCCTCACAAGGGCAGTCAGCTGCTCAGCACACTGCAGCCCTGCGGGTGCACCTGTGGAGGTCGACGGTTCCTGGGTGTCTTGTTCGGCCTCACTACTGGCTACTATTGGACTAAAGGGCCCTTGAATTAGCTCCCCTCTTGACTGATCCGGGTTGGTGGCGTGGTCTGTCTCAAGGGATGAGATTTGGGGGGATGCCTGTGGACTGGGAGTGCGGGGCAATTCAGAGGAATCATCCTCAACGGGCACCCATTCCTCATCCTGTGCTGCCTCCACACCCCGGGGTGCTGTGGCTGCCACCTCCCCAGCCGAACTTGACTCCTCCAATTGTGGTGTCTCGGCTGATTCCTCTGGCTGGCCAATGGGTGTTTGTTCTTCCGGCTCTACAGCCCTTGGCAACTATGAAGCACTTGTAAGCTGGGGTGTCTTGACTGGTGGTGCACGCCAGCCCTTAGGTTGGCCCTTAGAGGTGGACGGCCGGTTGGCCTCATCCCAGGACCTCTTCCGGGGTGTGGTTTTCACGGGGGTTGGTTCCTGGGCATCGCTGTCATGGTCAGAGCCTGTGGGGGGTCGATGTGAGGGACGGCATGAGTGATGTTTAAATAGGCATCATACATACATTTGTACAATTGATCATCCACACAATACAGGGTAATAGGCATTTCAGTTTGGATGATCACGTTGTTTGATACATGGGTGGGTTATGCAGGCATACCTCAGGGTCACTCATGTTGACCAAGATCTATGCTACGTGACTTGCATATTTGTTGGGGCCTGCATGCTGTGTAACTTATGGCATTTGCATTTTGTGTGGTATGTGTCTTGCTGCAGTCATCTGCATGTGTCTGTGATGCGTCCGGCTATTTTGCTGGGAGTGTGTGTTGGGCCATGGCTTGCCTCTTTGGACAGACATATTGGTTGACTTTCATCAGAGTCTGAATTACAGTGTTTTGTTAGGACACTCACCGCCATCGGCCGATGTTGTGGCGCCACACTCCATTTCACCGACACCTTCGATCCCCTCCTTGCCAATCATGCTGGCGCAGATGTCCTCCCATGGGGTCAGCTTGATGAGGGAGCTGGCACCTCCGCCTGTTGCCATTGCCTGACTCCTGTTGACGGAGGGTATGTTCCTTACTCTGAGCCGCAAGTTGTCCCAGCGCTTACAGCAGTCTTTGTGGTGCGTGGGGTGTTTCCAATTGCACTCACTTTCTGAGCCACAAGTGCCCAGTGCTTTTTTTTCTTTATGATGGCCTCACTCTTCAAGCTGTTGGCAAAACAATGTCAGCATGTTCCTGCAGTCTCCCGGCTACCATCTCTAACTCATCCTTGTTGAAGCACTCATTGCGCTGGCGGGCAGCTCCCTTCTTAAGGGCCTTGGGCATTGTGGTGTGTTGGATGAAGGTTTTCTAACAAACAGTCCCACAGATCCTGTCAAGGGTTTTTGCCCATGTTGAATCCTTAGACTGGGTAGATGTGGGGATGACCTGTCGCCGCCCATTATTCTATCCCAGAACAAACTAAATCAATAGACTCGGTGGATGTGGGGATGAGCTGTCACCGCCCACATTCACGCCAGAATCCAGGAGAACTGCGCAGTTGGCACAAGACCACTCCAAAGATACAACCTTCTTGTGGGGGGTTCCACATCACCACTCTACTGTAAGGATGCCATCAAAACAATGTTAAGCAAGGGTCCTATACTATCAAGCAAAAGACCACTCTATTGAAATGCAGTAATTCAAGACAGATCCCAAAAATGGATGCAATATCGCTACTCACCACTATCAGAAAGCCGGCATTTTAAAACCACCAGACGTTTGTGTAAAACTGAACAGAGGAACCCAAACCAGGCCAAGAAAAGACTTGCTAAGAGGTGGATACAATGTAAAACTATATTCTGAAATGACTTGAAGGCAGTAATTATTTAATGTATATATAAAAAATAGCTGCATGTAAGTTGGATTTGAATGTAGAAAACTGGGAACTAAAGTGACATTTAGCTGAATTCTGCCTGACAACTACCCCCGACAGGAGAAACCTGCTCAGCCACTCTTCCCAGGCCTAGCTGCATCCTGCTTCCCCACCGAAAGGAGATGACACCTCTCTGATTAGATTAGGGGAGGTGCACCTGCAGGAGGTTGAACAAAGCCTTGTCCTGGACTCAGGCAAATGTTATATTGGGGGGGCCGTAAAGTGGCTTCCTCTTGGGAGAAGTGGGAGGAGAAGTGCCTGTGAGAGCCAGCTGAGCTTGGGGGAAGTGGATAAACCAGTTATTCCACAATGTGATGTGGGAAGCCACACCCCTTTTTGACCAGGGCATAAGTTAAAAAGATGGATAATTCCTAGTAAGGACTTGTCAGAATTATATAAGTAATAACATTATTCTTGTGATTTTTCTGTGCACGTTTTAAGAGGTGTTAGGACCCTGTGGTGTATTCTGGGGGGTTGCTAGCAGAAAATAGGGTCTTACTCAAAATGTCTGCACGTTAAAAATCTGACACTTCATCAATTAATGTCCATACTCCTTGCGCACATGTGTGTAATTTTTGGTAAATGTCCGATATTGGTAAACCAGCCAAAAAGCGCAAAATGTTGTCATTTTTGAATGCAAGACCCCAGGAAGATCAGAGGCGGACAAGCATGGACCATAAGGAATATATAATGTGTACCTGTAATTTCAACAAATTGTGTATCTGGGAAATATGTATTTGAATCAAATATAGATTTGTGGGCAAATTGACCAGGGGAGGATCCTCTGACCCTTAAACAGAACTCATCATGATGACAATCCATTTCCTTCCCCCAGTCATGGGAGAGGGGAGAATTGGGCCAATGACAAGTAGAGAGGGGCAGGCTCAGTTATGCCACGCACACACCCACTTCCAAAACACATAAAAAGAGACTGCTGGGACAGGTAGAGAGATTCAATTCCATTTGTTGCGGAGCATGCTGACCGACGACTTCACATCCAGAGATCCAACACTTAGACTTCCAAGCTAAACAGAGACTACAGCACTTTGAACCAAGAAGGCCCTCTGCAAGCAAAAGTATTTGTCAGCAGGCCTCAAAATCTTTTGCAAACTATTCCACAACCGGGCGAGCTGTCTGAATTCTTTGCCAAGAACTTTTGCCAGTACCCAGAGAAAGCAGACCCCGATCCAGAGAACTTTGGCGAGTACCAGAGACCAGACCAGAGATCCAGAGAACCGCAGGCTGCTGTATCCAGAGAGTTGACCCAGATCGCTGTGAAGTGCCGAGACCAGAACCAGAGTCCAGTCCTAAACCTGACCAGATCCGTGACGTGGCCCATTCATTTTAAAATTAGGAGTGCGTATCCGCCAGAACTGTGCAGAACCCAATCTCTTAGTTAAAATAATCTAATTCAAACTATTTTAACCTAATTAGAACAGCCTCCTAGAAATCGTGTCATCTGTCATTTTTAAAGCTGCACAACTGTCACCTGTCAATTCTGCAGCTGCAAGCTGTCACCTGTCATTTTGAGTTTTACCTTAAATCCGAAAATCTACCTTTATTAAATCGTCCGTATCTCTTGAACCGTTTGGGCTAGGAACGGAATTTTAAAGCTGGGGTTCTAGGCTTTCCAACGAACCTAGAACCGGCTTCCTACTCCTTATACTTTTACCGCAATCGCGATTTACGCACTCGCAAAATTTACCGCGATTTGCGATTTGGCCTGATTTCGTCATCTGTAAAAAGATAGCCGTTTTTTGCATGAACTGCTAAAATTCGTTTGCAACCTAATAACCATCCCTGAACCATTGTTAGGGCTGACCTGAACTGATTTAAAGTGTCTACCACTCACCCTGAACCTCCTATAGGGAATTAAAAGCAATTTTAGCATTTTTCACTTCCTTGCCACCACATTACAAAGCACTCTAGCCCGTGTTTTAAAAAGCATACCTGTTGTCTAAGCTTGCTGGGCAGGGGAACTGAATTCCATATTGTATTTGATTGTATTCCTGAAGACTGTATGTGTTTCTCCCATTTCCTTGCATTGCATATAGGGGGGGGTGAATTGCCACCAGTGGAAAAGTGAACATATTATCTCTTGTGAAACCATATCAGTTTATTTTCTGTAATGCATTTATTCCACCTTGCATTTCCTTGAAACCATAAAGCGTTTCAGCTACCTCATCCTCTATACTACTTCTAAGTAACCAAATCAGTTTACCAGTAGAACATTATCCATTGTTGATCACTGTCATATTTTAAGTGTGACATCCAATATAAATGTATTATAAAAGTGTGATAGATATATATTGTTATATTTCTCAAATAAACCTTTTAAATTTGCAAAACAGACCTACTTCTTGGCTCAGTGGGGTCAGGGGGATTCTAAGAGAGGGGTGTTATGTAAGGGTTGTCATCCAGAGTACATGAACTGGACCTACAAATATATCAATAAGGATTTCCCTCAACATCCCAGACTAGGCATTGACTTATCTGTAGTGTTGAAGTGAAGCCGCTTAACAATGTGGGGGCTCGTAGCCGGAGATTCTGGGTTAGATCTATCACTTGTGCAGATTAATACAGTGTGCTAACTGTTAGGAAAGATTTTGTAATTGTGGGTAATTTTCCTTCCATGTGGCAACCACTAAACTTTTTGCTGTTGTTTTCACCATGATCTAGACTTTGCCAGAGAAGTGCAGCCTTCTGCTGCACTCCTCTGGGCTTTCGCTCCATTCTTACGGGGAAACTGACATGCCCTTAAGACAGTCAGCACCGGGAAACGCTGTTTTCCGTAGTTTCTTTATCATGTTGCGACTTTCGTGCAACATGACACAAGGGGGCACTGTAAGCTAAGTTACTGCTGTCTTGGGTCTCTAGCCTTCTACAGGCCATAGATACTCTTTTTGGATTGTAACTGATTGGTGCAAGTGAAGCACGGACGGGACTGGTGGCAGCGATCGTTTCTTGTGTTTTGAGCTCCTTTTGGCGTTTTAAGCGCGTTTCTCGAGCTTAGCCCAAAATGGTGGCCTGGCTCCCAAAATGGCCAGACCACGAGGCTCCTTTGTCTTGTCCGCTGACCGTCTTGCTCCCTTCACCTTTCCCAGGTCGAGCCGACCCAGGGCCTTCCTTATTTGGGCATGTACTTTCCCGCGAAACACAGATGCTTTTGCGGGCTTCTACAGGCCTTGTGTGTGCCTCCAGGATGTGGGCTGGGATGTCTGGTCCCAATACACATCCTGGGTGCCAGAGAGTCTAGGGTGGTGTGAATGCCTGGGACCACCATGGTCCGTGATAGGTCCACGTATGGTGTGAGTGTTGATGAGCGGATCTCCCATTGGGTCCCCTCCGTTTTGGCGCGAAGGAAACCGTGGATAAGAGGGGGCTGGAAACGCCACTACCATGTCGATCTCCTGAGTTCTCATGAACAAAGGAATACAGTAGCCAAGTATCCTGCAACCACGAGGCTGAACCGAGGAATCGCTGGTGACCCGCTGAAGGACTGCTCCTCTGCACTGCTGTCGCCTTGTGAAACCCTTTTTACCTCTGATCGAACCAGAAGGCCTGTACTGGTACTTCGACCCTTGGAATAGCGGGGACAGCTATTCTCGGCATCTTCACCATCTCCTGCACGTATGCCTTCAGAAGTGTCTCTGGGCCATCCAGCAGACTGACCAGCCTACACAGGAGTCTTGCTCTGTAACCGCCGCCAGGTTGTGTTGTATTTCTAGTCCTTGTCACTCTCACACGATTCGTACACTTGGCGTTCCCAGGTCTGAAGTGAGTAGTGTACATTTGGCTGAGATACACACGGCCGCTCCGTTGCCCTGCTGTGGTAACAAACTGTGCGGGTTCACTTCGTTTGGGACATCTTTAACTCAACTCTGCTACTGCAGAATCTACACGACGACGAGACGTCCCCTGCTCTCCTGAACCTGCCAGCACTGAAACTGACGCGGAGAAGCCTGGGTCTGCTTGCATCGGGGACCGGTGAGTAGCATAGCTAGGAACTGGTCACCCTCCTGCAGGAGCCCATAGCTTTTCCCAGCTGTGTCAAAACAGCATGCCTTTCCGTACTCGCGCTCTGCTTCTGCCCACAGTGGCGGCTGCGCTTGAGTCGCGGAACTCTGTTCTTCTTCATTTGTGCACTAAACTGAACTGCCTGATTCCCTCGAAGAGACTCCCCTTTTTGCCCATGGGCACCAGCGTGTGCAGGTACTTTTGAGCACAAGGCTCCACTCTTCGTAGGGCTCGGACTTCCTTTTAGTTAGGTGCCTCTGAAGGCGGACTGGGTCTAAGCATTATTTCGCACTGCCTGTTTTCCTTCCCTTCTAGCTGGACTACACATTTCGTGCATCTAACGCTTTAGACTCGTTTGTATTTGTATATATATTGTATTGGTTTGGTATGTGTTGGTTTACTAGAGTTGTATTGTGATTTCTCGCTACGGTCATTATTGCAAAGGCCTTGGAATGAATGTGTATATATTTTTTATATAACACCTGTTTGGAGTAGTTTGTAAGTGTCCTTGCTTTGTGTGCTCATTGCGGGCTTTCAGTCACCCTCACCCCTCTTGAGACCTAGTCTTGACCGCCGCGATCGCTACCCTGATTGGTCTGGCTTGTCCAGAGGTTACCCTGTTCCAAGTAATTAGGTTGGCCTTCTGAACTTCTGCGCCGCCAGGACAGAGTTCAGAAATCCGTCTTAACACTAACTGACAGGAGACATACATCCGGTCGGATCACCACGATGTGTTACGCTGTAAAGCTCTCCTCAAAGGAACGCTCTAAGGAAACGGTCTGTTTTGCAAAAATAAAATACAAACTTCTGTAAGTCAGGAAGGAACTCAAATTCCAGAATGACAACACTGGTAGACATCAAAATAGCCAGAGAGCACTTCTTACATAAGCTATTTGTGAGAGGTGAGTGGACTCATCAGGACCAAACGGTCTGGTTGCAGGCAATCGCGCAACAGGTCACTGAAACAGGGTCAGATAAATGGAGAGATCAGGGTCCCCTACATGTGGCCCTGAGTGAACTATATATGGCCCCTAAAGCCAAAGATGAACATAATAAGATTGCCAGGAGAGCGGCATATTTGTACCTATATATGGGAGCCATGAAGGACAAATGTGCTGAAGGCCAAGATCTGGCAAATAGGCAACAGATGGTGTTAGAGAAGGCCCAATCTGATCTGGACTCTTCTGAGCAGAGGCTGCTCAGGAGCCAGGAGTCAGAAAAGGACAGCAGACAGTTCATCACTAAAATAAAGGCGGATATGGATGTGCTGCAACAGGAAAACGCGGACCAGGATACCAGATTTTGTCCTTGCAGAAGGAGTACCAAGAAGGTTTGGACTCCCTACTGCAGAGCCAGAAAAAGCTGGAGCAACAATTAGATTTCAATAGGGCATGTGCTGAGCAGGTAGTCACCCTGCAAAGCCAATTAGATAGGGAGAAGGCAGAGAGCAATAAACTGATTTTGAAAGACCTGGATACCCAGGCAGAGTTTGACCAGGAGTGCCAGAAAGCTGGTGCCTTCCAAAGGCAAAGGGACGACCTGGCGGCACAGATGCAGGCTCTTAGTCAGGAAATGGATACCTTAAGCGAGGAAGTCTGCCACTTAAAAAGGAAAATGGAAGAAAATCACCTGGCCCTCCACGGACTGGTTGACCTCCAAAAAGAACACCAGAACTTGTTAGAGCACACCAGGAGGGTGGAGGATGCTCTGGCAAGAAAGGAGCTGGCCAATAGGGACACAGCTCAGGAGGTAACCCTCCTGCAGCAAAGACTGGCCCAGTACTCCAGGACTAATCAGGAGGCACAGAGAGAGAATGAGGCTCTCTGCCAGCACAATGATAGGCTCCAGCAACAGGTAGCGATGCAGGAGAGACTGATAGAGTATAGTAAGGCCTTAACTGAGGAACTGAAAGCGCAGGCTCTTGCATTGCAACAGGGAGCAAGGGCAGATAGAGATGAGGTTATCTGGGAAAGAGAAACTCCTGAGCATAACCTCAGGAGCCCCAGTACCAGAGGCCTTCATCTCTCCCAGTCCCTGGACTCTGCCACCCCCATGTCCCCTCGCGCACATGAGCCCAGGGCCACGGGGATGGCAGATTACTATCCAGCTAGAAGTATGGGGCTCTTAGGCCAGTACCTCCCAGGAATGGATGGGCGGACATCCGGGTATGGGCACCCAAGCACAGTGCAATTTATTGGGGAACCCCAGGAGAGTAGGCCCATTAAGGGCATCTTGAAAACCTCTGCCCAGTTAGGTCAGTGGGGGGTTACCCATCAAATCCTGGCAGCAAGGAGGGATCTGAAGACTCCTCTGAGCATTACAGGACACAGGAGACCAGGTCCACACATTCTGCCAGCCATTCCCAGGCTCGCAGAATCCGGGAAAACCTGGAAGATCAGACGGGCACCTCTGGGAGCAGTGCTTCTGAGTCAGAGGATGAATGGACCTGGGTTACCCGAACCAAAAAGGCCAATAAGGCACAAAGGGCCTTGCTTAAGGACCCATTGAAACAAATAAAGGCAATAAGGAGTGTCATCACGCCTTATCATAAGAACGCCAAGTATTCTGTTTGGGAACACTTGGAGCTCTATGAGCAAATGATGGAGACTTTCCATTTGAAGGACAGCAGTAGCTGCATCCAGTACGTCAAATGGACCTTCTCACCAGAATACTCCAGTTTCTTTAGAGGGCTGGAGGATCAAAACCATTCAAGGTGGTCCACATACAGGGCGGCCATCTTGAAACATTTTTCTGTGCACAGAAATCCTCAAGAGGCTCGCAAGGCAGCCTACAATTTGCAATGTTGGGAAGATCAGGCCCCACAAGAGTTTGTGCAAGAATTAAAGCGTGCTTTTGCGCAGACCAACAGAAGGGTGCGCATGGATGGCAGAGAATTTATCAATACGTTTTTCCATGCCTTACCCAAATACATAATGACACAGCTTGTGAGAGATTTTCATGAGAAAAGATCTTTAGAATGGGTCATTGAACAGGATACCCGGATCTCTGAGGTGCAGAAGCCCATAGAAAATAAAAGTAATGCGCAGAAAAACCCCAAAACCAACAGCACCCCTGCTGCTGCCAAGGAGGCGGAGGTAAAGGTTGCCCCCGTTTTAGATTTGGAGATGGGGGGCCTAAAAACCTGCCTGCACCAAATAATTCACAGCCCAGAAGGACCTCGGGCCAGTCACAGACAGGGAGTCGAGGAGGTAGTCCCACAAATGGGGTCCCCCGCTCCCCTGACTATGTAAGTCCCCGCTACAAGTGAAACTGACCAATCCTGGGTTATGTGTGGACTCCTCCAGCCCAAGGGAGGGGATCCAGCCAAGCACCTGACCCGGGGAACTTCCCTCCTAACTTCCCCCAGGAGGGCAGAAATTCACCAAATCCTGGGGAGAACTTTTTCCCCAGGTATCCACCCAATTTCCAGCCCCAAAATCATCCATCCTTCTATCCCCAATTCCCTGAGCCCAGACAACCTCATCCGGGAGAGGGGAGGCCAAGGGCGGAGGGGTACCCGAATCTTCCCAACCCATGGTATTACCAGAGAAGGGATAGCTACCCTTCCCGAAATCAGCCCAGGGGAGAAAATAGAGCCCCGTATCAGCCTGAGCGGGTTTCCCAGATAGAGCGCCAGGTCCAAAATATGGCACGGGATCTGGGTCACATACTGAGGGCTCAACAGAACCCTCATATGAGCATGCCACCGCAGAATGCCGCAAACTCTGGACCTGGTGCTCCAGAACAATAACGGGGGCAGCACCCCAATAACCCACTGGTTCCCAGGGAGGAGGCACAAGGGGAAGGGGGGTGTAAAGCCTTGGAGGAAGCTTCCTTCCCAACTTGTAAACAGCCCCTGGAAAACCAGACCCGGAAACAAAATCTCCGACCCCTGAAAGTCTGCCACCCAAAGAGCAAAGAGGAGGTAGGAGAAACAAAGGACCCAAACAGACCCATTTTGTGGAGGAGGTACAGATCTTCCAATTTGAGGGAGAGGGATCCTCAGAGGATCCTGGGAAAAGGATCTTCTCCTTTAGAGATGGGGGAACTCCTCCCAAAGAAAAATGGGTCCCAAGGGATTCCAATCCAGATTGGGGAGATATGGAGACTGAGCTACCGCCGCCCATCATCTCATCCCAGAACCCACAATACCGAAATCCCCTGGTTCAAACCCATCCTGGTGACTGCCTCCAAAAAGGGGGGGGGGCAGCCCAGAACCGGAACCAGGGGATCTCACAATAGCTCTGATCTCCAGTTGCCAACTTTTTCTTTCAGATTCCCAAGACTCTCCACAGAATACTGCCCAAATCTCTTCTCTCGCCATGTCCAAAACCAGAAAATTAGCCCACCAGTTGTCCAAAAATGTGCATTATCTGTGCCCCCTTGAGGAGAAGGAGGGAAGATATTATGCCCCGGTACAAGTACAGGGGCAGGGTACAATTTTGGCGCTGGTGGACACTGGATCTCAAGCTACCCTTCTGTCCAGAAGGGCCTTTGATGAACTGAATGTAGGAAGGGGGGAGAATTACCGTATTCCTCTCACCTCTCTTCCTGGACAACTCCAGAACTTTGACGGGAAGGAAATTCCCGGCGAGGGGACGGCAGATTTGGACATTAAAATTGGGCCACACAAGGTGAAACACCCGGTCATAGTAGTGACTCCAGAGGGCACCCCTTGTTTACTAGGGAATGACCTCCTGAGAAGGTTGTCACCCCTAATAGATTGTGTAAACATGGTCCTCTGGACCCAGACTAGCCGACCAATAAAATTACAATAGAGTGTCAACCATGTTAGTTTAAATGGCACCTGCCACATGGTTGAACAACAATCTGACCAAGTAGAATTTCACTTCCAGAACAACCAAATTCCAGACGTGACAGTAATAGCAGTAGGACAACAGACTGGTGATGGGGGGTCCTCTCTATTTCTGAAAATCAACCTTCCTTCCAGTTTAAGGTGATATTCCACACTGGAAGGAAACACTCTGAAATTCTTTACCAATCCACAATCAGACACTCCCACTCCTATAGTCCAGAAAGAGGTGAAATCAGCTCAGAGCCTGGCTGATATTCAGCAAATTGGAGAGCAGTTGTTCATCCCTGTTCAGTTAAATGACGGGGAGGACTCTGTTCTTGCCCGAGTGTGTGTGAATAACGGTAAGAGCTTCATCGGCGAAGCCATGTTCCGCCAACTCCCAAAAGATCCAGCCATTCCCACATTCAAACTGATAGACAAATGGGAAATGGACCTGGAAGCACCTAATTCCAAACATCTCCTGCCAAGCAGGTGTATGCTCAAAATCTCCATTGGCAACAAGAGCATAGTCCATAATTGCTGGGTCGTACGAGGCGTCACTGCCGCCTTTTACTTAGGCAGTGACATTCTCAATCGCTTTGCCATTAGTTTGGACCTAATAAACTTCAAAGCTTGGTCCCGATTAGCGGATAATCCCATGGGCTTTGAGGATCCAGAAAAAGCATTTAGGTCAGCTCAATTGCTACCTTATGCAGTTGAAATTCAGATTAAAGAGGAATTCACCATCCCAGAAAGGACCCGACAATTCTCCCTGGAAGTGAAAGTTAAAAGAGGACAAAAATTGAAAAACCCTGATGCTTATATTCATCTAAATGCTTCTCTCCAACAGTAAGGTTTGGGGGTAAACCCAACACCATTAGTCAAGATAGAACATGACACCATTCCAATAGAGGTGGATAACAGCGACTTGAAGAGTATTACTCTAGCCGCAGCACCATTATTGGAATGGCGGTTGAGGACCGACATTTCTCCATTGATTTAGGAAATTAACTGTTAGGACCGATCCCCAAGGACTCTTTTGACAGTGACAGTGAGGACAAAACAACACCAGACAGGATCTTTACCCGGCATGGGGGGAACTTCCTGGTGTACACTCCTTGCCCTTGTGGTAAAGAAGATGTGACTTGTGACTTCAGGAGGGATGAGGTGATTTTCCAGGTCCATGAGGGCTGCCTTTCCCACCTGAAGCCTCCAGTCCAAATCAGCACTCTGACCAGGGACTTCTCCACCCAGCTGGAGGAGGCCGCTGAGATAGCCAAACCAGAAGTCTTTCCAGGCTTCAGGTAGATGGTGGAAGAGAGGGTCAACCTAGCTGATGCCTGCGTGACTCTGGAACAGAAGCAAAAGTTGAAACAAGTTTTCTTGGATTTCCAAGATTTCTTTGCGGTAGACTCATATGACTGTGGTCGCACCGACATCCACACCACAACAATTCCCACGGACCCTGGAATCACTCCAGTGTTTTTGAAGCAATATCGCTTGCCTCTCGCATCCATGGAGTCCGTTACTGAAATAATTAAGAACCTTGAGTCCCGGGGAATAATCCGTCCAGTCCACAGTAACTTCAATAATCCAGTGCTGGGAATATTGAAGCCAAACGGCCAGTGGAGGCTCTGTGCCGACCTTAGGGAGCTCAACAAACGGGTCCATACTTCCCGATGGCCTCTGCCCTACATTGATCAAGGGCTGGCCCAGATTCAGGGGTCACAGGTATTCACAGCAATAGACCTGACCAATGGATACTGGACTGTGCCTGTCAGTAGAGAGGACCAATGCAAACTGGCTTTTAGCTTTGGGGGCCAGCAGTACACATGGACCCGGACTCCCTTCGGATACCTCAACTCCGGCAATGAATTCAACATTTTCCTACACAAGGCCATGCCCGACCTGGGTGCGAGGGGTAACCTGGCTTATGTAGATGATGTCCTCATCAAAAGTTCATCAGTGGAGGAACACATAGCGGAGATCCGTTATGTTCTGACACAGTTGAGGGCCGCTGGAGCAAAACTTTCCTTCCAGAAAGCACAGTGGTGTAGAACCCGTGTTAATTTATTGGGGCATGAGATTACTCCTCAGGGTCTCTGTCCCCAAGAAAAGAAAGTGGAAGCACTTCAGAAGCTGAAAGACCCCAAAACTCTGCGGGAACTAAGGAGGCTCCTGGGACTGACTAATTACAGCAGAAAGTTCATTGAGGGCTACGCAGAGATCACTAGACCCCTGATTCATCTCTTGAAGGGGGGGTCAAGTGGGAATGGGGTCCAGAACAATCTGAGGCAGTAAGACAACTCAAAAGAAGCCTCTCACAAGCGCCTTGTCTAGCTTACCCTGTCAGAAACAAGGAGTTCTTCCTGGAGACAGGGTTCTCTAATACGTGCTTGACGGCAGTATTATACCAAAAGCATGACAAGGTCAATAAAGTAATCTCCTATGCGAGCAAAACTTTATCCTCTGTGGAGGAAAAATTCAACGATTGTGAGAAGGCACTCCTGGCAACGGTGTGGGCATTGAAGAATTACCAACCGTTTATCCAGGGGGAACACATCATAGTGGAGACTCCAAACAAGCCTCTGCAATATCTCCAAAGTGACAGAATCCGGGCCGGAAATGTGAGTAATTCCCGAATTACTTCCTGGATTCTGTCAATGCAAGGCTTTCCTGTGGACGTCAGATATGGCCAAAACAAGAAGAGTCCCCTCGCGCAAGGTTTGGCTGACTTGCATGATTGTGCCGGAAAATACTGTCTCGAGGAAGAAAGTCTAAAAATCAAGGACATCATGAAGGCATACCGCAATTCCCCACACAAAGTCTTTGAAGAAGACAAGTGTGAGGGAATGCCCACTGTCTATGTGGATGGATGCTCTTACCATGTTGACAACAACGGGAAAAAAGAACTGGTGGCCGGCGTAGGGAATGCATGGGTGAAGGAGTTTCCAGAACCCTCCGCTGGGTACAAAATTAGTCCCCAAAGTAGTCAGGCTGCAGAGTTGATGGCTGTGCATCAAGCCATCCTCACTGCCGTCCAACATCAACTCCATGAACTGGTCATAATCACAGATTAGGATTATGTACGGAACGGGTTTGTGGAGCACCTGGTTAATTGGAAAACCAGAGGCATGTTATGTTCTAATAACAAACCCTTGAAACATGGGAAGTTAATCCAAAATATTGATGATCTGGTCACATCGAATGGGATGACCATCTACTCGAAAAAGATCAAGGGTCATTCCAAAGTAGAGGGACCAGACAAAGCTGGAAATGATTTAGCTGATCAGCTGGCCAAAACCGGGGCCATCCAAGGGGATCTAATAGAAATAGAGTCCCTGTTGGGGGAAATCCAGGTCACTGCCATCACTAGGTCCCAGACCAATGCTCACAATGATCTTTCAACTGCACAATGGAGTAAGGAGACCCCTGATGCTGATTTGATTACAGCTCAGAAGGGGGATCCAATAATTGGTAAGTTTTACCAACACATTGAGGACCCTGAGAACTTTCCCCTGACGGATACCGATTACATTGTTAAGAGGACCTAAGAGTGTTGATGAAATGTCCAAAAAGGTTCCGAATCCAAGACGGATTGTTGGTAAGGAAATCCCAAGCTGGCCATGATCAGTGGGTGCTTCCTACCTCATTCCGAAGCCTGATGTTAAGTCACGCCCATGATATGGCCACCGCCGGTCATAGGAGGTTTCACACAACACTGGAAATCTTAAGAGAGGTTGCATACTGGCCACACATGGGGCAAGACCTTGACCAATACTTGAAGGGGTGTCTTGTGTGTGCACAATTTCAGCCATCATCCCTCATACACCGTGCGCCTCTCCAAAAGAGGGGGATGACACTGCCATGGTCAGATTTGCAAATCGACTTTGTAGGCCCTGTAATTCGCTCGTCAGGAGGAAACAAGTACATGTTGAACGTTACATGCTTGTTTACCAAGTGGGTGGAATGTCTCCCGGTCCCAAACTGCAAGGCAGAAACAGCAGCTGCCCTGATGATTAACCACATCTTTTGCCGTTTTGTTCTACCTCAAAGGATTGAGTCAGACAGAGGTAGCCACTTCACCAGTGAAGTAATGACAAAGATGTGGGAGATACTGGGGGTCAAAAGGAAGCTACATATTGCTTACAGGCCAGCTTCTTCTGGAGCAGTGGAGAGATACAACCAAACCATTGTGAGCATATTAAAAAAGTTTGTGGCAGATTCTGGGCCAAGTTGGGATATCCGATTACCTCTGGTCCTAATGGCCATCAGATCTACCCCTTCATCTGCAACTAAAATGTCACTATTTGAGTTGATGACCGGACGCAAGATGGTGCTTCCCCAGGATCTGCTCTACAGGAACCAAGAGCAGACACTTATAAATGCCTCCACAACTCATGAGTATGTGGAGAATTTAAGGAAACACCTTCAGCAGGCTTTTGTGTAAAACTGAACAGAGGAACCCAAACCAGGCCAAGGAAAGACTTGCTAAGAGGTGGATACAATGTAAAACTATATTCTGAAATGACTCGAAGGCAGTAATTATTTAATGTATATGTAAAAAATAGCTGCATATAAGTTGGATTTGAATGTAGAAAACTGGGAACTAAAGTGACATTTAGCTGAATTCTGCCTGAGAACTACCCCCGACAGGAGAAACCTGCTCAGCCACTCTTCCCAGGCCTAGCTGCATCCTGCTTCCCCACCAAAAGCAGATGACACATCTCCGATTAGATTAGGGGAGGGGTGCCTGCAGGAGGTTGAACAAAGCCTTGTCCTGGACTCAGGCAAATGTTATATTGGGGGGGGCGTAAAGTGGCTTCCTGTTGGGAGAAGTGGCAGGAGAAGTGCCTGTGAGAGCCAGCTGAGCTTGGGGGAAGTGGATAAACCAGTTATTCCACCATGTGATGTGGGAAGCCACACCCCTTTTTGTCCAGGGCATAAGTTAAAAAGATGGATAATTCATAGTACGGACTTGTCAGAATTATATAAGTAATATCATTATTCTTGTGATTTTTCTGTGCATCTTTTAAGAGGTGTTAGGACCC
Organism: Ambystoma mexicanum; assembly: GCF_040938575.1. Classification (NCBI taxonomy): domain Eukaryota; kingdom Metazoa; phylum Chordata; class Amphibia; order Caudata; family Ambystomatidae; genus Ambystoma; species Ambystoma mexicanum. The sequence goes on from NC_090933.1 coordinate 1,179,441,916, forward strand.
TGTGGTGTACTCTGGCGGGTTGCTAGCGGAAAATAGGGTCTTACTCCAAATATCTGCACGTTAAAAATCTGACACTTCATCAATTATTGTCCATACTCCTTGCGCACATGTGTGTAATTTTTGGTAAATGTCCGATATTGGTAAACCAGTCAAAAAGCGCAAAATGTTGTCATTTTTGAATGCAAGCCCCCAGGAATATCAGAGGCGGACAAGCATGGACCATAAGGAATATATAATGTGTACCTGTAATTTCAACAAATTGTGTATCTGGGAAATATGTATTTGAATCAAATATAGATTTGTGGGCAAATTGACCAGGGGAGGATCCTCTGACCCTTAAACAGACCTCATCATGATGACAATCCATTTCCTTCCCCCAATCATGGGAAAGGGGAGAATTGGGCCAATGACAAGTAGAGAGGGGCAGGCTCAGTTATGCCACGCACACACCCACTTCCAAAACACATAAAAAGAGACTGCTGGGACAGGTAGAGAGATTCAATTCCATTTGCTGCGAAGCATGCTGACCGACGACTTCACATCCAGAGATCCAACACTTAGACTTCCAAGCTAAACAGAGACTGCAGAACTTTGAACCAAGAAGGCCCTCTGCAAGCAAAAGTATTTGTCAGCAGGCCTCAAAATCTTTTGCAAACTATTCCACAGCCGGGCGAGCTGTCTGAATTCTTTGCCAAGAACTTTTGCCGGTACCCAGAGAAAGCAGAACCCGATCCAGAGAACTTTGGCGAGTACCAGAGACCAGACCAGAGATCCAGAGAACCACAGGCCGCTGTTTCCAGAAAGTTGACCCACATCGCTGTGAAGTGCCGAGACCAGAACCGGAGTCCAGTCCAAAACCTGACCAGATCCGTGACGAGGCCCATTCATTTCAAAATTAGGAGTGAGTATCCGCCAGAACTGTGCAGAACCCAATCTCTTAGTTAAAATAATCTAATCCAAACTATTTTAACCTAATTAGAACAGCCTCCTAGAAATCGTGTCATCTGTCATTTTTAAAGCTGCACAACTGTCACCTGTCAATTCTGCAGCTGCAAGCTGTCACCTGTCATTTTGAGTTTTACCTTAAATCCGATAATCTACCTTTATTAAATCATCCGTATCTCTTGAACCGTTTGGGCTAGGAGCGGAATTTTAAAGCTGGGATTCTAGGCTTTCCAACGAACCTAGAACCGACTTCCTACTCCTTATACTTTTACCGCAATCGCGATTTACGCACTCGCAAAATTTACCGCGATTTGCTATTTGGCCTGATTTCATCATCTGTAAAAAGATAGCCGCTTTTTGCCTGAACTGCTAAAATTCGTTTGCAACCTAATAACCATCCCTGAACCATTGTTAGGGCTGACCTGAACTGATTTAAAGTGTCTACCACTCACCCTGAACCTCCTATAGGGAATTAAAAGCAATTTTAACATTTTTCGCTTCCTTGCCACTACATTACAAAGCACTCTTGCCCGTGTTTTAAAAAGCAAACCTGTTGTCTAAGCTTGCTGAGGGGGGAACTGAATTCCGTATTGTATTTGATTGTATTCCTGAAGACTGTGTGTGTTTCTCCCATCTCCTTGCATTGCATATAGGGGGGTGAATTGCCACCAGGGGAAAAGTGAACATATTATCTCTTGTGAAACCATATCAGTTTATTTTCTGTTCTGCATTTATTCCACCTTGCATTTCCTTGAAAACATAAAGTGTTTCAGCAAACTTATCCTCTATACTACTTCTAAGTAACCAAATCAGTTTACCAGTAGAACATTATCCATTGTTGATCACTGTCATATTTTAAGTGTGATATCCAATATTAATTTATTATAAAAGTGGGATAGATATATATTGTTATATTTCTCAAATAAACCTTTTAAATTTGCAAAACAGACCTACTTCTTAGCTCAGTGGGGTCAGGGGGATTCTAAGAGAGGGGTGTTATATAAGGGTTGTCATCCAGAGTACATGAACTGGACCTAAAAATATATCAATAAGGGTTTCCCTCAGCATCCCAGAATAGACATTGACTTAGCTATAGTGTTGAAGTGAAGCTGCTTAACAATCCTGTGTGCTGAACATGGCAATGGATTGTGTTTTTAAAGATGGCCGCTGAGCTCCTTCCCGTTCCTGGGCAATGACGCTACTTCCGGTTCCGCTTATTTACGCTAATAGTGGTCACTGCTAATGCCGCATTGGTTCATGCCGGTAGTGCTATCTGCATATGCATGATGCCGCTAAGGTCATTTTCTGTGCCTTTAACGGCATGGCGGCAATGCCCTTACCGGCATGGTGCAAAGCTTCAGCCCACAAAGTCGTAATAGCCCTCTATTAGCGGGCTATTGACTACAAGGACACGCTATTTGTGCCATGCCGGTAAGGACCGTTACTTACCTCCAACCTTGGAATGACCCCCATTGACCCCATATCCTCCTTCAGATCCATGTCCTGAGGTAACATCTCTGCCTCCTCTGCTTGGTCCTCTTTGAACTCCTGTATCACAATACATACCATAATTCACCTCTCTCCCTGTATATGAAACAACATATGTTCACCTCTGCCACCTCTCCCCCCCTGTAACAACATATGTTCTCCCTATACTCCTCTTCATAAACTATTATTTGCAAAAAGCCTGCATCATTGGAAATTACACAAGGGGAGCAAAAGAAATAAAATGTAATATAAAATAAATAATTCATGGCAAAATAATATGGGAACTTATTGAGTTTGGTGGTATTACCAGCCATAATACTGGCACACTCAATTATTGTTAAACCATGCAATAATAATATGGTAATGGGAAGGACATGCATGATTTAGAGTATTGCAGCCCTTGTACTTATTGTCAATGTTGGTGTCCTGTTGGACTACATAGGTATTGTTCATGTAGTAATACTGCTTGAGTAATACTGCATCACTCTACACATTTGGGTGCAAGTGTTACCCCACACAAAAACAGACACACCTTATGGGTTGGTAATGACGTCCATAATCTGGCAGAGTGATAAAACATGTGATACCTCCAAATAATACCTGTTTTACCCACTACTGCCAAAGTCATTAGAGGTTTGGTGGTATCCCACCGGCAGTTCCGGCGGGATACCACCAACCAGTATTACCGTGATATCAGGCAGCGGGAATACTAGTAATTCCCCATTCCATGGTATCCCACAGTACTCCATGGGGGGAATTGTCGGTACTTCAGGCACTAGTAATACCGGTGCTGTAAATACCATTTTTTTTTCACAGTGGGATCCTGATTTACCTCCAACTCTTGGCTGGGGGTAAGTCATGTAACCCCCACCAGCAAACTTGTACTTTGCCAGTCCGGAAAAGTGATGGCATACGTAAATACTAGCACTTTTACTCCAGACTGTCAGAGTCGGAAACACCCCCATAATGTGTCCCTTTTAATGTCTATCCCTTACCTTCTCCTATTTACCATTCTTCTGCCAACCATATTTCCCATTAACCAGTAAACAGACCCCAAGTTATGTTCAATTTCGGAAGATCACCTTGTGAAACACACATTTTTCTTTATAATAAAGAGTGAACTATTCAGCCAGTTATCAGTGGTATGTAGCATCTCCTGCTTAACAGCTTTAATAGTAACATTCTGTGCTGAATAGTTAGGGAGAACACATAATGCCCTTCATTGATTTCCTCCACCTTTTCAATATCAAATCATGTAAGGAAGACTCAGTTTTTCTTGCTTTTATGGATTTAACAAGTGCATGTGTTTATGTAAAGAGAAATGCATTTAGTAGAAAAAGGGTGCCATTAATCCTGCTAATTTTCGAATCCAAAGTCAATAAGACATTGAAGCAATTGGGAGATTGGTGGAGGGGAATTCATACATTTTTTCGTATCTTTTAGGTGGATGAGGCAGGGGTGCGCTCCCACACTGTAACACAAATTTAACATACACATATTAATTGCTTTAACTATATTCAGCAGGCTGCAAATACAGATATTCCAAACATACATGGTAGACATATTCTATTGCTTTGACATGGGTATTATGCAGGTATTTTTATTTTACCTAGAATTGAAATGATAGATTGAAATGATATGTAGTAGATCCGTAGTCATTATTGAGGAGAACTTTCCCAAGGTAAGCCTCACTCCATCCGAAATTATTGGGCTTGGTCATAGGGATTTTGACTGAGAAATATGTGTCTCTAGTGGGGAGAGAAGTGGGGAGAGAAGTGAAGGGCACTGGAATACAACTTGAAATCACTACCTAGAGGCCTGGTAGTATTAATATTGTCAATACTTTAATCAATATGAGATTAAAAAAATAAGTGTGTCACCTTGGTTTCCAGTTTTTGTTTTTTAATCCCCATATTTCAAGTTCTTGACTAACTGAGAATACTATTTTGTGATAGAAACGCATTAAAGATCTCTTTCTTCAGATGCTCTGAGCGTTTTACCAGGGTTGGAATCTGAGTCATGCAGGTCTGTGTTCATCTTACCTGACAGGTGTAAATCTACAACACAGAACTGCTAGCTTACAAAAGAAGCAGCTAGAAATAGTACACCATTGAAAGAGATGTATTTTCTTTAAAAAAAAATGTAAGCTGGGCAATTATTTTTTTCCCACACACGTTGGCCTTATGAGCACATCACCTTATTGGCACACCCTGAAACGTTAAATTTACATTGATTGCCTACAAAGATATGCACAATCTGGAATACTCAACAAGCAATGGGTAAGTAAACTGAAACTCACAAATAAAAAGAAAATGGCCAATGTGAAAGCTCCAGAGAAACAAGGAAATCATAATAGAACAACAAACAGGGCTGGGGCTGTTGTGGCCCTGGATATAATAACAAATAGTGATGACCCCAATGTGGAAAACAAAAAAAGACTTGGAACTATTTGCCAAGTCAATATCCAATGATATTTGTGAACATATCCAAAGATACATACCAAACACAAACTAACTCCTGGGTCATTCTTGAACGATATTTGACATCTTTGTCAAAGATGCAGCCTTTTTAAGGATTTCAATCAGGCACATACCCAGGTCTCGCCTAGCACGTAGTGCACAACAAAACCCTTATTTTATATGTCTATAAATTCAATATTCTGAATGATATACCACTCATATCACACCATTCTCAAAATACCCCACAGGTCACACTGAACCAGGAACAGGCTAGTTTGTAAAGGTAAATATGTATTTAGTTATTTAATTTTCGAATCACACATAAGTTTTAAATATATATATATATAAAAACAACTGATATGCCAAAAATAGTGCTCAGCCTTCACGTAGCTGGTGCTAGGGACAGAAATCCTGGCCGGATTTCTAAATATGTAAAAATACACATGTGTGAAGGAAAGTTGTAACACTTCAAAAACCCCCCAACCACAACATGTAGAAAATAAACCCTGCACACACGACCAAACCGCTTGCTACAAAAAACGTATTTTATTGCATTTCAAAAAGACTTGTGCAACCAACACTGCCTAATGGCTTAAAAGGGGCAGACATAATAACCATGCCTCCCTTGCTGACAATCAGGCAAAAAGAACACTCACCCCACCAGGGTGGAAACCGCCACGCGTTCCGCTTGTTTAACAAGCTTCCTCAGGCTATTTACTTCCCAAATACATGAAAACACATTACTTTTATAAACAGGAAATGGGTCAGCATCGGTATTAAGTTCCTCCCATTTGCTTTTTGAAATGCAATAAAATACGTTTTTTGTAGCAAGCGGTTTGGTCGTGTGTACAGGGTTTATTTTTTTGAAGTGTTACAACTTTCCTTCACACATGTGTATTTTTACATATATATATATATATATATATATATATATATATATATATATTACATGGCCACGGTAGTGGCCATGTAGTTATGGTTAAGTTGCTGTTTCCATAGGAAGAGCACTTTTTGGGTGGCTTATAACTTCGCTCTCCCTGGACGGATCCTCACCAAGCTCTGCAAAAAAAGTATTTGGGTCACTCTGAATATGTTTGCAAAGTTTGGTGAGGATTCGTCCAGGGGGGGCAAAGTTATAGGGGGTCCCAAAACTTTTTTTTTTCCCATAGACTGAATTGGAAAAAAAATGTTCTCGCGCCTACAGCCCAAACCGCTGGACGGATTTCCACCAAATTTGGACCAGGAGCAGCGGCTTGGTCCCGAAAGCGTGCTTTTGCAAATTTGGTGAAAATCCATCCAGTAGTTTTTTTTAAAATGACCAAAAAGTAGGTAAAAAAAAATTAGTGATATCTGTGTTCGGTTCGCGGACACACTTCCCTGTTCGCTCCGCGGACAGTGTCCTGATTGGCCAATCGACTTGCATGATGTTCGCGGACATGCAACGTGTTCGCTGATTGGACGCCGTGGAGCTTGAAGCGCGTCAGATTTTTCGGTAGCACCCGCCATCTTGGATTCGCGGACGTCCGCGGACAGCGCGGTGAGACTTTGTTCAAAATGTGTATTTTGTATAGTGTGTTGGTGTGTAGGAGTGTTTGGGGAGGGTGGGAGTGTATGAGATTGGATGTAAGTTGTGTTTTTTATGTGTTAGACGTTCTTTTTGTGTTCGATTTGTTTGCGGACATCACGGGTGTTCTGAAATGTTCTAAATAAACTGACTAGGGGGTGTTCTAAGGACTCAATATGTGTCTGTTTTGTTCGCAAGCAAAGTGAAACTCTTCTAAGAACACTTGCGGTGTCCGGGGAGTGTTCGTAGGGGGTGTCCTGAGGACACTGTCCGTATTGTTCTCTGTCAAGTTGAATGTGTTCTAAGAACACCCGCGGTGTCCTTAAATGTTCGCAAATAAAAAAAATGGGGGTGTTCTGAAGACGTTTTTGAGAACACTCCCGGTGTCCTGAAATGTTCGTAGGGGGTGTCCTGAGGACGCTGTCTGTATTGTTCTCTGTCAAGTTGAATGTGTCCTAAGAACACTCGCGGTGTCCTGAAATGTTCGCAAATAAACAAGATGGTGGTGTTCTGAAGAAGCTTCTAAGAAAACTCCCGGTGTCCTGGAATGTTCGTAGGGGGTGTCCTGAGGACGCTGTCCGTATTGTTCTCTGCCAAGTTGAATGTGTCCTAAGAACACTCGCGGTGTCCTGAAATGTTCGCAAATAAACAAGATGGTGGTGTTCTGAAGACGCTTCTAAGAACACTTGCGGTGTCCGGGGAGTGTTCGTAGGGGGTGTCCTGAGGACGCTGTCCGTATTGTTCTCTGTCAAGTTGAATGTGTTCTAAGAACACCCACGGTGTCCTGAAATGTTCGCAAATAAACAAAATGGGGGTGTTCTAAAGACGTTTTTGAGAACACTCCCGGTGTCCTGGAATGTTCGTAGGGGATGTCCTTAGGACGCTGTCCGTATTGTTCGTTGTTAAGTTGAAAGTGTTCTAAGAACTATCGCGTTGTTCTGAAATGTTCGTAGGGGATTTCCTGAAATGGTGTCGTATTGTTCGCTAGCAAGTTCAAAGTGTTCTAAGAACACTCACATTGTTCGCGGACATTAAAAGTTTCCCATAGATCATAGTTGAAAAGTTTGACTCTTTGGATGTGATATGCTGCGGTGGTTGTTGCCAGGGCATAGAGTCTTGGGTGCATGGCCATTTGGCCATGCACCCAAGACTCTATGCCCTGGCAACAACCACCGCAGCATATCACATTCATATTTGCTTATAACTTTGGGTGAAAAACAAATGTATAAAGAACAAAGGTATTAGATACTATGGATGTGATATGCTGCTATGGTTGTCCTTATTATTGTATACTTACTGTTTGGTCTAGTAATGGGAGTCCATGTTTTTCTTCTTCATTTCTTTGATAAAAGAAAATAGCATGTTAGTATTAGTATTTTGTAATGACTTATTACATTGTATAAGCAATATACTTTTATTTTTTTTCGACCCTCATATTTAGTAGAGTACAAATCAGAGTACTGTGCAATTTGCTCAGTTTCTGTATTTGTTGCTAAAATCATTGGGTCTGTGGGAGAAAAAAAAATCCATGTTGGATTAAAAAAAAACCCTTTTTCTGTTATGCTACAGGTTATTTGTTTGTTTGTTTTCAGTGTTCACTTGTTGTTTCTGGCTAATGCTTTATACTTTGCTTTGTTGTATTTTTTTTTTAGCAATAACAGCTTCTTCATTTGTTTTGATATTATAAAATTTTGGAGCAGTTAGATACCAATTGGCGTATTCTAACTGTCTATTTTTTTAATATATTTTAGTGGTTTTGATTTATCTATTTGTATATTGTTAAATTTTGGGACAGTTAGATACCAATTGGCGTATTCTAACTGTGTATTGTTTGGCCTAATTTAGTGGTATTCATTTATCTGATTAGTTGTTGTAGAATCATTGAGCTGTTAGATAGCTTTTGGAGTATTCTAACAGTTTATATTATTTTAACACAAATTTATGATTTTGGGGCAGTTAGATACCAATTGGCGTATTCTAACTGTGTATTTTTTGGTCTAATTTAGTGGTATTCATTTATCTGATTACTTGTTGTAGAATCTCTGAGCAGTTAGATAGCTTTTGGAGTATTCTAACAGTTTATATTTTTTTAACACAAATTTACTTAAAGGTTTAAATACAGTTTATTTATCAAATTTTGGTTTTAAGAACATCAAATAAGCGTTTGTAAGATTTGCTGGTAATCTCTGCTTTAGAGTAATGGTACTATCATCAAACCATCCACATTTCTTTTTTATATATACAGTGTAGTGCCCTGAATTGGTTGTGGCTCCTGCGTGGTAGATTATACCTATTGTTGTGAAGGTTTTCTTACCAAGTGATATTTGGCCATGTGTGAATCCAGTCAGCTTGCAGTTGTTTTTGGTAGTATTACGTATTTACTATGTGTTTGTAGTACTAACGTGGAGCGATTATCTGAATTGCAGGTAGAACATAATCTACCATGGTTTGCATTTTGTACAAGTTGCTGAAATGGAATGGATTCACAATTTGGTATTGATATATATATGAAGCGTTCATTGGGGATTTCTTCTTGTGTCACATTGTTGCAGAGAGTGCATGTATGTTTCCACATGTATGGAATCTGAAAGATTTCATTTATAGGTATGTTTTTGTTTTCCAGTACTTGTAGTAAGTACATTAGAAATTCTTGTGGATCTTCCTGTGAGTTTATAGTGAATTTCACCATTCCAAAACAGTAGTCCAATTGCCGTCTTATTCCGTCTTATTCCGTCTTATTCCAAAAACACTATATGTGTTGTCAGGATTGTTTGCTGCATTTCTGTGAAGTACTAACATTTGCAAACACAATGGGTCTGTACTGTTTAAGTAAATGTTGTCAACAATTGGTGATAATTGAAATACAATATTCATTGCTACATTTGCATAGCAACTTACACCAACTATATTTGAGAATTTAAATGGTCAAGGTAGTTCTGTATCTAACTGCTTTTTTTGGAGTTTGTCTTCCTTCTTTAAAGAAGTTCCTGGTTTACTTTCTCTAATTGATTCTTTTTTGTTTGTGGTACTTGATGAAGTATTAGTTTCGTTTACTCTCTTTGGAGGGTTTGCAGTGACGTCCTGTTGCATTTCTGTTTGATTTAGTTTTCTTTTACAACATTTTAGTTTTTGTGGAACAGAATATGTGTTTAGATGGGGAGTGTATAGTGAGCGAAGTCTATTATATTCTAAAATGCAAGGAACATCAGTGTTTACTTTACTTGCATCAAAGTTGATTAGAAATAGACCGTCAAGTGTACGTAAGCGTGATAGTGCTACGTAGCTCATGCCTTCTTTAAAGACTATGTTACCAGTATCTATCATTGCTTTGTCTAGGGTAAGACCTTGTGATTTATGAATCGTGACTGCGTATGCAAGATTTAGAGAAAATTGTTCTCTGCGTACATACATATCTTTGAAGACAAGGAATCTAGCTTTTGAGCGTCCTATCCGTTTTACTTCTGAAAGTTTGTCAAAGAGTATATTGACAAACTGAATTTTGTTGTCACGTGGGTATGTTTGAAAGCCAACAACTGTACCCAGTGCTCCATTAACTAGTCCTTGGTCCACGTCAAGGTTACGTTTAAGCATTACTCTGCAATTTAAGGATAATTTTAACATCTTTTCTAAGCCTGCTGTGTTTGAGATTGATTTTTTAAAATTATTTAGTCTTGTTGTGGCTTGGTCACACATGGGTAGTGTCATACCATGTACATCTAGATTGTCTGTGGCGCTAATTTCCATTATTGGTTGCATTTATTTACTTAACATTATTTCATTGAATTTGAGACAGCTTGCAAGAGTTGGCATTAAGGCCATACAATTGACATTTTTGTTGGCTAATTGTTCCATAACATCTGTAGCACATGCATTATCGCCATAAAGTGCATTAATGTGCCGGGTTTTTAATGTTGCTTCTGCTTCTTTAGAAAGTATACCAACTCTCAAACTTTTTAAAATGTTGGCATAAGTTAGATCTGCAGATTGGCGCATGTTTTCTGTTAATTCTCTGTATTGGAAATGTTGCCAAAGGTTGACATTTCCAATGCTGCCAACAGTTTTACGGCAGAGTTTGTGCCCTAATGTTTTAAAAATAGGTTCACCTTCTACTGGTGTTAATTGAAGCAGATCTCCAAAAACAATAATGTGTTTTCCTGCAAAGAGCTCTTCATAGTCTGTTTTGAGCACTTCTTGTAATCTGAGGTGAATCAAAGCTAACATCAGGTTGGAGACCATGCTCACTTCATCTATTAGTAGCATTTTCATTTGTTTCAATACTCTGCGTAATTCCATTGCAGCTTCTGCAGAAAGTTTCTAATAGTCTAATTTGTTCTGGTGTTCTACTGGTAATAGTAGTAATCGGTGTAATGTAACACCACCTATGTTGTAGGCAGCTAAACCTGTGGGGGCAGTGACAACAGCTGACAGTTTGTTGTTTGTCAATTGTTGAAGGAACTTACTAATGATTTTTTTTTTTTTAAAGTGTAGTGTTTTAGTTTAAATTTAAACTTTTATCACACTTTCCGTTTCATTTCAATTCATCTCTTTTCCTTTCGTTTCGTCGTGACTATCTTTACGTCCATCGCCTCCTAAGGTATATGTTTGTTTATTCACTTGGTGTGTCCAGATGTTTGCATGTTTTCATCCGCTAGTTCGTCGTCTTTTTCTTTGAGGATTTTATCCAAAAAGTTTATACCCGCACATGAGAATCTGGGATTGTGTCCTTGAATAAAATAGTTCCATCGTTCCTCGTCGTTGCTTTGGGTTATTTTTAACATATACCTTGATAACAAACGCTTCCTGTCCTTTGAAACGGCGGTGCAGTTCAACATGAGATGCATCGGTGTCTCCAGTTGACACTCTTTTTGACAGAACCTGCAGCGCCCTTCGTTAATGCCTCTTCCTCCAGTTCTGTTTTTATATTCATTTGTTGGGTAGACTCCCAACCGGATTTTTAGTAATGTTGCTCTATGTGTGTATGATGGAAATTTTACTAGATACTCTGGAAGCACATTTCTTTTTCTATGTTCGACTGCCATGGTTTTTATGTTCGTTAGCTTCATTTTGGCCTCTCTTGTTGCAATCCAGTCCTGTCTCATGAGCTTTTCTTTTACTTTGTTGGGGTTTGTAACCAGTTCTTCTTTAGATGAGTCCATTTTTGTTAGTACTTGGGACCATTCTCTTTTCCAATGGTTAAGGTAAGTTGAGCTTTTGTCTACTCCTTTGGTTGCCAGTATTTTATAGCTCTCAGCCGGACTGGTTTCACAGATTTTTCTCAACAGGCATAATGATTTCCATTTCATTATGGCTTCAAGTGACTCGAGCCCTAGTTCCGCTCTTATTGCCACTATCGGAGTGCACCTTGGAAGCTTCAATACTGGTTTCCAAAATCCACTTTCCAGTTTCGACCATATTTTATATGATAGATTCAAACCGGCTTCACTTCCGTATGTTAAGGAGGGCAGAACTTTTTGAACGTAGAACAATCTTACTGGAGCCAATGAAAATGTTCCATATTTGCCATCTAGGACCCTTCCTTGTGCACTTAGATTTCTGACTTTTACAAGCAGAGTTTCTACCCAGCTCTTTTCCACTGTAGAGGCGTTGAGTCCGACTCCTAAGTATTTTATCGTCTGTATTCGTTCAAGAGGTTCTCCTGCTATATGCCATTTAAATGTTTTCATTATGGGGTTGTTCTTGCCGTTTATAGTCAGGATCTTTGATTTTCCCACGTTGATCATCAGGTCATTTTTTTGCATGTAGGTTTGTAGGTTGTTTATGAGTCGTTGCAGCCCGATTCTTGTTTCATCTAATATTACTATGTCGTCTGCATAGCATATTATCGCCACTTCCTGGTTGTTTATTTTCGGACTGAAATGTCTTGTGCATGATGTTATTTCTGGAATGTCGGCTATAAACATTTTGAACAATGTTGCTGCAAGCGGACAACCTTGCTTCACACCCTTGTTGATTCTGATGTTGGCCGTCAAATCCCCTCGATCGTTTACTCTGATTTGAGTGGTCGTGTTTTGATGTAAAGCCCTTATTGGGTTCAACAATTCCGCAGGACATGACCAGGATTTTAACTTTTCCCATAGCTTTCTTCTGTTTACGGTGTCAAATGCTTGGCTTAGATCAATAAATGACAAATGTAGTTCTTTTTTTAACTCTATTGCGTTGGTTTTTAGCATTGATATGATAAATAGGTTTAGATCAGTTCCTGTACGCTTTGTGAACCCTGTTTGGCGCGGGTCAATGATGTTATTCGTCTCTGCCCATTTTGACAGGTTTTTCTGTAAGTCTGCTGCAAAAAGCTTTCCTGTTGTTGCTAGTAACGAGATAATTTATAGGCAAATCACGTTGACCCTTTTTATATATTGGCACTGTTATGCTTTTTGTCCATGTTTCTGGGATCTTTCTTTGTAGTACAATTCTCTTGAATAAGATGTTTATTATCACTGCCCATGATTTTGGATCTTTCTTCAGGTGGATATTCGTCAACCCATCAGGTCCTGCAGCGGAGGAGTCTTTTAATTTCCGAATAGCGGTTTCAATTTCCTCCTCGTCCATCATTTTCATCCAAGGAAGTGTTGTTATCTCTTCAGGTAAGTCTACATCGTCAGCTCTAGCTGAGAAGACTTCTGTGTAATGTTTTATCCAATCAATCTCAGATACTCCACATATTAATCTACTTTGATGGTTCAGGGTACAATTGTTTTAGGTCCCATGTTTCTCTGGTATTGGCCTTTTGTAGGGTCTTTAGCATTGACTCCCCTTGCTCTTGAAGTCGTCTTGTTTTGAAGTCTGTGAGCCAGTTTTTATATTGATTTCGGCATACTTTGATGTTCCTTTGTTTGTCTATATTTGAGTCTTTTTTTCTTTTTTTACAAGCTCTTATTTCCTTTCTTAGTTGTTTCCTCCTTTCAACTAATTCTCTGCTGTATTTGTGCTTGTGTGTTAATGCGTCAGTTTTAAGTCCAGAGCTCGTTGTTTTGTAGGCTTCTAGTAATATTTCATAATTGAGGTGTCCCGTCAAATTATTTTCTGGTTCGACGAAGACCTCTTTCAGCGATAGAATATTTTTCATTGTCAGCCTTATTTGATTTACTGATGGATTTAAGGCTAGGTTAGTACTGTTCCCGTAAGATTTTAAGTTTTTCTCTCTCCTCCATGATGTTTTAAGGATGTTATGGTCGCTGTCATTTTGAAATAGTATTTCAAAGTTTTCTATTTCCAACGTCAGGGGTAAAGAGACCCAAATATAATCTATTGTTGTCGATGCTTGGCCATTCGACCACGTGTGTTTACCTGGAATATCGCCACGTGTTTGACCGTTTAACATCTGCAGGTTAAAACCTTTTGCCATCTGTGCCCATCTGGCCGCGTTTGAGTTCCCCATCTGTAGTTCTTCTAACCGCGGGAGCCCATTTTTTGTCAGACATTTTATGTTTAGATCACCACATACAATTATTTGACACGTTGAATTCTGTTCCCTTCTTTTGACTATTATGTCTGTTATTGCTTGAAGGAACTGGATGGTTGTTGTTCCTGCTGGGTTCCAATAGACGTTAATCACTAATAAGGACGACATTTCCACAATCTTAGAGTCGCTGTCGGTTTCTAACAGAGTCCATTGTATAAAATGGGTTGCATTACCTTTCTCCCTGATCCACCAGCCACTTCCCTTTCTTATTAATGTGATTAGGCCGGCATAAGGTCTCCCATCTCGTTCTTTTTTTGCAGGGTTCATGGCGATCTCGAAATTTCTGCATACCGGCGTTTCACGTAACCAGGTCTCCTGTAAACATATTATTGTGGCGTTGTTCAAAAGTGGGTTCTCCTTCGTCATCAAGTGCTTAAATCCCCTCGTGTTCCAAGAGAACAGTGATTCCGACTTTCTTTGCTATCGGTCTTTTCCATCTGAGGCTAGGGAACATGCTAACCATAGCCAGTCTTCTTGGAGCTCTACATTCCTTTTCAGACTGTCTTTTCTGTCCCTATTTGTTTTTTTTGTTTTTCTTAAGTCATCTTTCACCATTTCCTCAAGTTCTCCCTTCATGTTTGTCACTGTTATTTTGAAGTTTTCTTTTTGCTTTCTGACCGCTCCCTTTTGCGGTATGGGAGTTATTGATGCTCTTTTCTGTTCACGAGGTGTTTGCTCTTTTTTCTTGTTGTCATCTTATTTTGGATTGTTTAAAACTTCTCGAATCTCGTAGCCTCGTTTCAACAACTCTTTCCATCTTTTAAAATTAATTCTTTGAGTGTTCTAGATTTCAGATGTAAAACCACTTTGTCCACACGTTCTTCGTCAATGTATTCAACCACCGCTATGTCTTCATTTCTTAACTTTCTCAATTTGTCCACACAGTGAAGCAGGGCTATCACGTTTTTCCGATTTAGGTTTTTTCCTTCGTTTTCTTCAAGCAAGTTTTCGACCAGCACCTTTTTAGGAGACTGGGCTCTTTCGTTTTGCTGTTTTTTCATGTGGTTGTGATTCTGCATATTGGACTGTTTTTTCCTCGGGTGCTTTGGGTTCCATGGATTATACGTTTCTCCTGAAAGGTCGCTCTTGATCTTTGCTTTTTCAGTCGGAAGTTTTTCCCTGTTAATTCTATTTCTTTTTTCATCTAATGTTAGAAATCCTGAACGTTCATGGTAGTCGTCTTCCTCCGATTCCAAGTACGAGCTTTCGTCGTCCTTTGTTTTTTCTTCACCTTGTAGTGGACTTACTTCATTTTGCACTTGACATGGAGACTCAGCCACTTCCATTACATTTTGCCTGTTGTTTGCTTCCACCTCTTCAATGTAGAAAGAGGCATCCTCGATCAGATCTCTTGAATTATCTTGCGACTCTAGGACGCTTTCTTCGTCCTCAGTGATCAGCACTACATGCCTTTCACTTTGTTTGGGAGGCGGTCGAGTTGTTCGTTCTAATTCTTTACTTAAGGTCACGTCTTCATTTTCTCTTGTTTGTTTAACGTTCCTAAATATTGGCCGTATGCTTTTTGTAGATCCCTCTCCTTTTTTTGAGGTTTTCAAAATTCTCTTTTCTTTAGCCTCTACTGTTTTAGTTATTTTGAGAATTTTTTTCGATGTTTTTGTAGCTTCGACCGTGTTTTTGTTTTGGGTCTCCTGCCTTTGTTTACGACCGAACACGGGATAGTGCTCCTCTTTGTTCAAGATTTTCTTTGTAAACTCGTTGTCTCTTGTTTCGGCTAAGAGATCGTCGGCTCGTTTAGTCTTGTTGTTCTTCCTCGGGTCTTCAACCAGACCTTCAGAGGTTTTTTCCTTACAGTTCATGTTTTCGCTAGTGCTACTTGGTCAAATTCCTGCATCGTATGGGTCTTGCACTCTAATTTTTGCTAACGTAACTTTATTCAATTTTTCACTATGTGTTAGTACTGGGCAGTCTTCTTGATTTTCTTTATCATAGCCCTCGAGACTACTTGTATCGGATCTATTTTCCATCGTGACCATTTGTTTAGTAGTTGCAACCAGCCTCTGGAGATTTTGGTTCCTCTCTGCAGACTCTATGGATTCCCGCATCCATTTTAGTGAGTCTAGCAAGGCGTTTGTCAAGATGTCTTTTTCTTGTCTATCTCCACTTGCAAGGTCAAACAGTCTCCTTTGCCATGCCGCTGAGGTTTCTGCTTCTTGATTTAACCTTGCTTCCAGTTTTAAAGCTGTTAATTCTTGGGCGGTTAGCTTGGTGAGCATTAAAGCTACGAGAGCGTTGTTGTCCTTTACGTTTTCACTGATGGATTCGTACAGTTTCATGTATGGGGCTAACGAAATTGTTAAGGCGGCCATTACATTATTCTGCAATTGTGTTCCCAGTTGTGGGAATGAAGTTGGACCTACAACTACTTCTTCGTTGATGTTTATGCTCTCTTTTGTGTTTCCTGTTGGGTTTTTTTTAGTACTTTGCGAGTGAATGATGTATTGAGTCTTTCTTTGTGGTGAGCATTCATCTGTCTGTGTTGCGGTGCATCTCGTCATGATGTTTTCGCAGGACTTTTCCCCTTGTTGTATTTGAGCGTCAAGGAACCGGCGCCTCTTTTCAAATGTTGAATGCAAGCATCTTTTGTCATTTGGTGAATATGTCGATAAGTCAGGATCTTCAAAATTAAGAAACTGCTGGGTTCTTAGTGCCCTACACGGGGTCTTCTCAGTTCGAAGTCCGTACGCGCTGGTCGTAGTTTTTGTTCGTGCTCCCAGGTCTTTAAGTTCACCTCTCCCTAGAGAGGGACTGCTTTCCTGGCTGGGTTTTAATCTGTTACCTGTTGTTATTCTCTTCATTGTGTTTCCTTCCATTGTTTTAATAAAGTGTTCTCTCCATTCATGTTCTCCAATCTCTTCGGCAATTGAGTTTTCCTGACCACCATTTTTAGCAGCAGATCTTTTCCAGATTAAGGGGGATTTGCTGATTGAAGGAGCTGGATTGTCTTTCTGTGTGGGGCAATCCCCTCTTTCTGACTAATTCCAGTTTTCTGCGATCTTTGCTTGATTAATGATTCCAATTTTTTGTAGTCATTCTCGTTTGGTCCTGCTTCCAATTGTGCTTTTATGTTAGTTATTTGTTCTTTGGAGACATTCAAGTCGTCGTGTGGTATTCTGCTGTTGTCTGTCTTATGATTCTCTCCTTTGTCACTTATTGATAGTATTTCGGAAGCATCTGAGTAAACTGATTCGTCCAAGTCTTTGTTAAGTGGTTGTATGACTTTTTCATTGTTGCTTTTGCTGGTAATATCTTCATCTTCGATTGTCTTTAGTACTTTGTTTTTTAGATTTTGCTCTAACAGAGTTTCTGGTGGATATAATCCATCATGTTCTCTGTTTATCGTTGTTAGACTACCCTCGTTCCTTTCTTCCACGGGCAGTTTTTCCCTTATTTCATCCTCTTCCGTTCTTAAGTCAGTTCTGTTTTGCTGAGCTTCCAACAACATTCCAAGATCTGTTAGTTTGGCGTCTGTCACGTTTAGGAGTTCAGCTGGCAATGGTAATGTTGAATCTAAGTCTTCACAGTGTGATTCCTTTTCGTTTATACACTGCTGTACTAATACGTTTTCGCCTGTGGATGAGATCTGGACTTTTTCTGCACACTCAGTTGTCGGACTTTCTCTATAGGCTTTCTCACAAAAAGCGTTTCCTTCATCATGAACTTTTATGATTGTATTTATGTGTGCGATTGCTGATGTTGTCAATTTGAATGGGTTGATATTCATATCTCGTTTGATTGCTTCCCTCCTCTGTTCCCTCCCTCCCGACTCTGTGTTTTCTGAGTTTTTAGACAAGTCAATGTTCGATATTCTGGGAAAGGCAGCAATCTTACCTCTTTCTTTGTGTATGTCGTGGATATTCCCCGGCCTCTCTCGTTGTTGCAGTGTAAGTCTTGAGGTTGCTCTTGTGAGTGGGCGGGCTGTAGCCCCTCCTATAGAGATGTTGCTACTGTCTTCTGTTACTGTTATAGTCGAGGCCATCGTTCTATGCCTCTCTTTGTGATTGTCTTGTTGCTTTCAAGCACAGCCCTTGTGCCGCGAGATTTATTTGAGATTTGTTTCCTTCCCGGCTGGAGATTATAACTGTAATGTCATGGGTTTATGTTCAAGATGGGGTTCAAAGAGGTTATATCTCCGCATTCTCCCCAAGTTTAGGTGGTGCGCCCCAGCGCCAAACAGCCGCACAACAGCCGATGTGCTTTACTCCCTAGGGCTTAACGCCGCAAGGGTGGGTGTCTCCGTGTTTTGAGGCAGCTGGGGGTCACGTGATGCCACACGTGTGTCTGTCAGGCCACGCCTCCTCCAGGAAGCAGGCACAGGACAGAGGACTTGAAAGAGCCCCTTGGCAGCTCTGAAGCGTTCGTTTTCCGGTTCTCCCGAAAAGAAAAATGCTGCTTTAGGTAGGTGCTAATGATTTTGATTAGGAATGTTTTGCCAGAACCAGTTTCACCACTGACGTACAGTAGTATAGGTTTATAATTATGGCAGGAACATTCTTTATTTTCATGTTTTACACCATGTGCAATTTGTTTTGTTACTTCTTGAAAAATGCTACTTTGCTCATTGTTTAGTTTTGATTGTAGTATAGTTAAGTCTTCCTTATCTTCATACTGACACATGGTGTTTTCTACTTCTATCATAGCTAATTCTGCCTCATTTGTTATTAGTGCTTCTCCCAGTGGTTCTTGGCTTCCTGTTACAGAAGGTTGACTACTGTCAGGAATATCCTTATCTAGTTGTGCTTGGTGTTCTTCTTCATGTTGCTGTTCATTGTGCAACATTGTTGTGTACTGTGTAAAGTTTACATCAGTTATAGTGCTTTCATTTGCTTTGAAAGCATCCTCATATGAGTCATAGTTATCTAGTATTTGTTCTTCTTTTCTCCATGGTTTGAAGAGTTGTAGCATGGACATGTAATATACTTCTTTATGTTGAGGAGTCTTCAATGACAATGTGATATGATTAATTAAATTTGGTTTAGTGAGTTTAACTAAGCTGCCTTCACAGTCTGTCACTCTATATTTACCTTTTTTTTCATCAGGTTTCATATTATTTTTGTATGTGTAGTTTTGGGCTATTTGGTATAGACACATGTTTTCCAAAGTATTACTTCTGTTTGGGTAGTATGTGTCCAATACATTGTTTTTTAAAATGTCTTGGCTGTTGGGATCATGTTTGGCTATTGTTTCTATATCTTCATATGATTTTAGAACTCTTTTTCTAGATTTAGCTGGACCAAGACTTAGCCATACTATATTTTCAGATTTACCATACAATGAAGTACCAGTTAAACGATCAGCTGCTTCATAAGATCCACATTCTCTATGGGTGAGCATTTTTATGCCCAAGCTGTATAATTTCTGAAATACTGTTTTATCTGATGACAGGCCATTCCAGAGGTCTTGGAGCTCTGTCTTTTCTGCTTTAGTTAAGTATGCTGTCACATATCGTGCAACTGCAATAGAATTGTCTGCAATGTACTGCACATCTATGTTTGCATTCCATAAGTGGGCAATGATTGCATTATAATCATTGATATATTTTTCTTCTTCTTTTCTTTTTATGTAATATGTATTTTTAGGTGACTTACCTTTAACACTATGTCTAACTGAAGACATGAGGTTGTTTACTTGACCTGTATTTGTAACTGGTCTAGGGAAACCAAATCGGCATTTGGTGTAGTATTTGCCTTTGTTTTTGTATTTGCGACGACAATATTTTCCACATTTGTGTCTTTGAAATTGTAACATTTGTGCACGGAGATCACTATTTGTGGCTTCTGATGGAATTTCACACGTGACATATTTTTCAATAAACTGTAAAACAGTGGCATCACTGTCTTGACCAAATTTAGGGGCATCTTTAATCCATAAAAGCATGTGGGTATGTGGTGCTCCTCTGGCTTGGTATTCTTTTCTCCAAAAGAAGTGTTGCACTTCTCCAAGGGGAAGAACAGTTTTATTACAAATAAAATGTAGCATAGCAATGAAGCGATGGTGAAAATATTTTGGAACATTAACAGGATCCAAAGAACAAAGTTCTCCAGGTGTTAGAATATCTATGTTTGTTTTGTTTTTATTTGATATGCGTAGGAAATCATGTAAATCTTCCCATGCATATTCTGCACAACTTAATGTAACAAACCAAGTGGGTGGGCCAAGGTTTCTGATCATACAATGTACATCTCCATGACGTCGAAACCAGTACTCTTTAGTACCACGCATAATTCCTAATAGATTTGTAATATTTGATTGTAAAACCTCATCCTTTTGTTGCACTTTCTCTAATAATTGTGTAGCTGTCATATTTTGAAACTGTGATACTGATTTTAATATGTGTGCAACTCCGTAACATAAAGTTGCTAGTTCACTTTCAAAGAGTAGGTGGAATATGTATTCCACATTTTGTCTAAATCTGGGATCTTCAGAATACATCCGTAATGAGCGGTATTCTGAAGCTGATATTTGAATAGGTCTATCATCATACCTTCCTCCTTTGCCAGTAGGAAAGAGTAGAGGAAAAGCATGTGCTTCTATACTTTTTTCCCATATACTAATTGGCGATCCTTTTGTTTGACGCATTTGGTAAGTTTCCAGTATATCTTGTACGGTGTCATTACAGTGCAAAGGATGAATTGTATAATGGTCTAAAGTATTTGATATTGTAGCAGGATCTAGTAGCTCAAATTGACCAGCTTCTTGTGTTTCTTGAATTATTTCAGTTGTATCTTTCAAGTTTTGTTCAATATTAATTTCTTTGTAATATTCATTATTCTCTTTAAGATATTGGAATGCTTGTCTAACTTTATATAAATCTACCAGCTGTTGCCATATTTTTTTGTCTTTTGTAGGTACGCCATTTACTAATATAATTAAAGATTGCTGCATTGGACGTTGCACTCCTAGAGTATGCACATTTTCTTTTAGATTTAATGGTAAATAAACTACTTTTCCACGAATGCCTTTTACCAATTCAGAGGGAGGTAATTATGCTGTTTTTGGTTGAAGGCGTATTATTGCTTGAAATGGGTGTACTGTTTGAATTATGATGTTCTCATGTAAATCAAGTTGTTGTAGAGGTTTTGGTACTGGGTATAATTCCAAATTATTTGTGATAGAACGTGAAGGAGTTTGGTTGTTGTCAAGTTTTGTAGTGCAATAACTGCAAATTATTAAGGGCTCAGTTATTTCATATTTGTTTTCTGCTACAAGGTAGAGAGCAAATTCAAACCATTTAGAATCTTCATTGTCTTCTATTTTGTATGATAGGTCTACAGTTTTTGTGTTACTTTTATAAAAAGTTCTGCGGCAACATACACACACATGGTTTGGTACTTCAGCTGATGTTCTTTTAAATTTTAGTATTTCTTTTTGGTATGTGTTTAGTAATAGGTTGCCATGTGTAGAATTGTTGCTTATTTGTTTTAAAGCTATTTCATTCTGAAAGAGGCTTTCACTTCCAAAATATTTTTTCTGGATATAGTCAATTTCTTCAAGTGGGTCTTTTGCTGTACCATTTACAAGCATGTTATTTAAATTTGCTAGTGCTAAAGCAGGACTTTTAGCATAGTACAGTTTATAGACGAGATTTCTTATAGTTGAATGATGTGTTGATATCCTTTTGATATCATGGAAGGTGGTTTTACAAGTAGGTCCTGTAATGCAGGCCAATGAATGTCCTTGTAGTCCTGTGTTCTTGCGCACTGGAAAGGTATCCATATTTTGCAGTAGTTTAATTTTGATTTTGTCTTTGCTTTTTACATATTGATTGAGGAATTGGCGTAAAGACTTGAAAAATTGTTTGGGAATGTTACACATTGACATGCATGGCCATTTGTACACTAGATGTTCTGATTCAGTTGAATGGAGGGGTAATTCTAAGTTTTCAGGGCATATTTTTGTAAGAAGTACTTCTTGTTCCATTATGGTATTATTCACTTTTTCATAACCTCGACCACTGCTATGTATGGCAATTGTATTAGTTTGCTTTTGTTTGTACGCTTCTTCATTAAAATATGGTTCTGTGCTTGTAGTGTGATTCCATTCACCTCCGCTGATACTTAAGAAGTTCTTTCTGTTGATATTTCGCTTATTGAGAAGTCTTTTTTGTAATTTAGTTATTAGTTTTGTTAGTGGTTTCATTTTGTTTAAAATAAATACATTTCTTTTGAGAAGAATTGCACTGTCCATCAATGCTTCTAAGATTAATTTCCTATGATAGGTTTTAAGCTTCGAACCTGATTTCTCTCCTGTTTTTATAAGATTTGAAGGACTTTGTGACGGTATATTTTGGCTCAAATACTTTTCTTGGTATGCTTACTTTGCACTATATTAAAATTTGAAGAAGTAGTTTTATATGTACTGATAGCTGATTTTCTGTTAATTGTTTTTGGTTTGTTTTACATTTTGATAGAGGAAGCGAAGTTGTTGTGCTTGAAACTTCTTGTGTTTCACTAAATGATTGTATTAGCTGTTTTGTTTCAACTTTTTTTTACAAATTCTGCTAGAGATGGATGCTTATGTTGGACACCTTTATTTTCATTTGCTCTACTTTTGCGTTGCTTTCTACGGACTTGACTTTTGGTAGGCATTCTTTAGGGTCTGTTGAAAAAATAAAGAAGATATGGGTTGGGGTGTTCTGGAATGTATGTGTGCTGTGTGCATGAGTGTTTGATTAAGATTATAAAGATGTATGTAATGGTGTCTGATTGTGCATTGGGAACTAAAACTAGTAGGGATAGGTATTCTTGAATTTATGTGTTACTAAACTTCAGATGACAAAAAAAAGTAAGCTAGTGGTGTGGAAAAGTGCAAATAGTAAATCTAATGTATACAATTAAAACAGTTGTTTGTTCTATAATATGAACATTGTAGTGGTTCAGTTGGCTAATTTGTGTGTCCAAAAATAGAAATTTGTGGGCCATTCTGGCTGTAAATCGCTGTTTAAAACATGGACATTTTTGGACAAAATAGTACAAAATCTCTATTTTTAGAAACCGAAATAGCTTGTATTAATGTTATAGTATATTTGATTAATAATACAAATATTATGGTGATATTTTACTTACTTTTTTTTTTAAATTAACAGGTAACTTCTTAGTTTTTCTTTCTTCTTCGAATTTCGGCTGCTTCTTTTCAGGAAACTGGTCTTCACTGCTATTGTAAAAGCTTCAAATTAGTAACTTTGTTTGTATATAGCACTGTTTTTAATTTAGATATTGATTTTTTTAATTGAAATCCTCAGTGCCTTCTGTAAAACCATTAAACTAATTTATTTACATAAGATACATTGCATCAGTTCAGTACATATGATATGTTCTTATAAACAAATTGTATTGAATGACTAACTGTAGCAAAAAAAAAATATCTTTACCATGTCTTGTGAAATTTATAATATATTAGTGAATACCACTATTTCTGTAAGTAAACTGTTCTAGGTAATAGCGCCTCAATGTCATGTCTAATTTAAAGTAATTAAGTAAATAAATAAATAAAAACAAAAAATATGAAATTGTATAAGTATTTTTATAAAGGTTTAAACATAGATTGTGTTTGCATGCAATTTTGTTTGAATATATGTAGTCTATATATTTCATTTAAAAAATGTTAGTTTAACATGATTTGAGTGTGTGTGTGTATAAAGAAAGTAAAAAGTATAAAGGTTTATAACTGATAGTTGATTTTAGGAAATTGAAAAAAGTACAGTAAATTCATTTTACAGATTTTACAAGGTAAAAGTCTGTTTGAAAATGTGTTCATCTACTATAAAGAAAATATGCATACCTGAAGTTTGTGTTCATGCATATGGATATGCATGGAGCTGCAAGTAGAAATCTTGAAGACTTGTACAGTATTTCTGCTAGATGCTGCTTGCCAATGATATGACACTTGTACTCAGAGAGATTCAGAGTACATTTGCAGTGCTGATCTATGATGATGCAGTTAGATGTAGAGGTCTTGAATGTGATTGTTGCATGGTCATGTGATTTTTGAGGTACATCCAATGAGGGAATGGCAGAGAGAGTGTAGTGGAAATGGTAGAAGGGCTGTTCATGTTACGATATGTCCGCGGACATGGCGGTAGTTCGCGGACATCGGGAGTTACGTCCGGGGATTTTTGGGTTCAGAAGTCATGCAAATGAGAATAAGCACTGAAAGGGATTGGTCAGGAAAGTTTGGTGGGTGTGTTGTGCCAGGAGAGATTTTCTCAGACACTCTTTTTGCTGAGAGAACAAAAGATAGCTATGGCTGTGTGTTTCAGAAAACAGATTGTTTGGATTTTAGGAGATTCGTGGATACATTGGTTGAAGGTGCATGCAGAAAGCTGTGGAGTAGCTGTAGATCTTGGATTCCCACATGTGGAAGTACACTGGCATGGAGTACGTGGAATGAAGTGGTTGGACTTGCTACCTCTCTGTGCTACTTTGGAGACAGAGCAACATCCAGACATAATTGTAATTAATTGTGGAGGGAACAGTTTAGGACATGTGACTGAATTTTTTTTTGCAATTTGCTATGGAAGAAGGACTGAGGAAGGTTATGGACATGTTTCCTAATTCTCAAGTGATATTTTCACGGATTGCGCAGAGACAAATGTGGTTTCGCTCTTCTTCATTTGGTCCACAAATGGAAAAAGCAAGGCGCAATGTTAATAAGGCTGTTTGTGGTTTTCTAAGAGATTTTGGCATGTCTTCTTTTCACAATGAAAATATTATGTTTTGTAGTACATACATTTTTCGCAGAGATGGAGTCCATCTTACTTATGCTGGCAATCAGATTTTTCTGAGAAATGTACAAAATGCATTGCAACCTTTTTTGGAATTACAACAACGATTTTGAAGTAGATGTTAAGCATTTACAATTTTTGACTTACAAACACCACACAAAGGCTCTTTTCAGAGCCACCACTTCTTTCCAGAGAAAATTACAATGTTTGTGATGGAGTAGCAACCCAATTTTTTTAATGTTCGCGAACTGTCTGCAGACTTCTACAAAATACAAAGAGCCCTGCTTCATTTATTTTCACTTCTATTTTTTAACTGGGAAAGGCGGCTCTGAAAAGAGCCTTATTTATTTTTGATTTTTGTAATTTTGTATTTTTTTTGGTTTTTCAGACACGACACACTAGGAGAGGAGGGTAAAGGAGGGTAAAGGTGGGGACACCAACCACAGGGATAAGAAAGTGCGAGCTGAGAGAGGAAGATGTAGAGTGGGTTTTATTTGGGTAGTGAGCAGGTCTTCTCGTGCTCTGAGACGATAGTCTCAAAAGCACTCCGAAGTCGCTCCCCCCTGCAGAGTACTGTGTCACAGTACATACATATAACTGTGACCCTCGAAAGGTAAGGGTCATCGGCATTCTGTATGGCCTGTGAGGCAGCTTGAGAAAGACGCTGTCCGACAGAGGTGGTCCTTGTGGTGACAGGATCAGAAACAGAGGATGAAGTAGAGGAAATCAACCTGCTACGTTCTTCGCAAGGTACAACCCTGCAAATAGCCCCAGAGTGAAATGACCTCAGGTGTCGCTTCATAGTAGTGGTCCCAAAGCTGTACTTACCGTGCTTCCCGCGACTGAGTATCATTTTGCACTCATTGCAGGTAACACGGTTCGCACGAGCCTTAGGACCATTCCCATGAATGGTAAATAACCGCCACACCCAAGACTCACGCCTAGTGCGGGTAGTAGGGATTTCCTCTACCTCATTCTCATCATCCTCTTCTTCCTCCTCCGCATCCTCACTCCTGTTCCTCTCTTCAGACCCTTGGGGAGGTGGTGGTGGTGGAGGGGATGGGGGTGGTGCTGAAGCAGGTGCAGCACCAAGTGGCAGTTCAGCAGCCAAGGATGCCATCTCGATGATTGTGTAGTCTGCAGGTGGCAGCAAAAATCACTGTGTTCTGAAGAATAGCCAGAAACACAATGGGAATAAGCTCTTGGTCGTGGTCTTTTATAGGGGCGCTTGTGCGCGGTCCGCGAACATGCGCACTGTCCACGGACAGATCGAACACAAAAAAAGGATCGGAAAGTTTCAAAAGGTATATAGAAACTCAAGATTGCTATGTGGGACTTGTGCCATGGTGAGATTATATTGAAAAATATTATGAATTAACTGAAAATGTACTTTTAAATTGTTCGGGGACATGAACAGTGTCCGCATTTCAGGACACACGATGAGCGTGGGCGCGGTCATATGATCTGTTTGCAAACTTTTCCGCGAAGGAAGCGCCTGTCCGCAGGACACCAAGTGCATGGAGATTGGTTAGCGCATGCGCATTGATGTCCTACGGACACTGTTCGGGTTCTGAAGTAATTAAAAGTGCGTTACACGTGAAACGAACATTTCAGGACACCGCGTGTGTTCTTAGAACAGTTTAAACTTGGTAGCGAACAGTAAGGACAGATATAGTGTTCTTCAAGACACTTGTAATTTAGTTTATGTACAAACATTTCAAGACACCAATTGTGTTCTTAGAACAGTTTCAATTGGGTAGCGAACACTACGAACATGTATAGTGTTCTTCAGGACACCTCCATTTTCGTTTACGTACGAACATTTCAGGACACCAATAGCGTTCTTAGAACAGTTTGAACTTGCTAGCGAAAAGTACCGGACAGGTATAGAGTTCTTTAGGACACTTTAATTTTTGTTTGTTTACGAACAATTCAGGACACCGCGTGTGTTCTTAGTACAGTTTCATGTTGCTAGCGAACACTACGAACAGTTGTACTGTTGTTCAGGACACATCATTTTCGTTTATTTACAAACATTTCAGGACACCAATTGTTTTCTTAGGACAGTTTTAAGTTGATAGCGAACATTACGGACAGATATAGTGTTCTTTAGAACACTTTAATTTGTGTTTCTTTACGAACATTTCAGGACACCAGGTGTGTTCTTAGAACAGTTTCAACTTGCTAGCGAACAGTACGAAAAGGTGTGGTGTTCTTCAGGACACCTCCATTTTCGTTTATGTACGAACATTTCAGAACACTCGCACTGTCCGCGGACACTTTTATTGTTTTTTTTTAAAAAAAACGAAAACTATTCACAATACAATATAAAAATTAAACTTTATTTAACATATATTAATAATTCATGACAGAGAATGTGAGGCAGAAACAGAAACAAAAACAGGAGAAGTTGGGGTTTCAACATGATTGGTATTAGGTGAAGAAGGGATGGAAATCTCATCAAAACGTTTTGGATTATGGAGAGGGTTTGGGGATAATTGACTGGGATATGGTGAGGAGGGACAAGTACATGTGGGGCAATGGTACGAGGATTTTGGTTTGAAATTATTTTCTACAAAAGTTTTTAAATTATTAAAATTAGCCAACAATACATCCATTTTTTCTTCTATATTGTGAAGACTGTTATCCATAACAGGGTTTTTTGAAGTTTTTTCTATTCTGGTATGCTCTGTACAAAAAAATAATATATATGTTAAATGTTTATAAAAAAAATAATAAATAAATGGTTTATATTATAAAGTGTATACCATTAGTTTCACTATCGTGTGACATTTCTTCATGTGGGAAATTGTCCTCTAGCCATTCCAGAGTACTAGACATTTCTGTGAGAAAAAAAAAAAAGATAATATATTTTTTAATCTAATACAGAAAGTTTATAAATATATGAGTAAAATGAAGTACACTTACTATTTCTGGTAAGATAAGTCCTATGTATTCAGTGGGTCTGGTCTTGTTCTCAGTTCTGTTGTGTCTGTGAGGTAATTATGTTGGAAGACAATTTATCTTCTTGTGGTATATTCCATTTCAGAACATATTGTATTTAAATGAATGGTTAGTGTGTTACATATATGGGTTACATTTCTTATGTATTACTATATATGATGTGTTTGTGTGCTGCTTTTTGAATTTGTTAAATGTTCCTATATTATGATATAACAATCAAACATACCCCACTACCCCCACCCCCCACAGTTTTTAGGTAGTGGTACTGTTCTCCGAACATGTCCCCCGAACATTAAATACGTTCGCGGACGTCAAGTTCATAAGAAGAGATCTAGTCAGTTCCATATGACATGTATATAAAGTCAAAGTCATTATTGTTAAGTTGTGCTACTAAAAAACTATGAAATTCAGTGAAAAAACTTTGTTAAAGGGACGTTATGGTTAAGATGCGCTACTAAAAACCTATGAAATTCAGTGAAAAAAACGTTGTTAAAGGGACGTTATGGTTAAGATGCGCTACTAAAAACCTATGAAATTCAGTGAAAAAAACGTTGTTAAAGGGACGTTATGGTTAAGTTGCGCTACTAAAAACCTATGAAATTCAGTGAAAAAACTTTGTTAAAGGGACGTTATGGTTCCAAGTAAAACCTAAAAAACCCTTGAAATTCGCCAGTTATGGTAAGCAAAGCAACCATAACTCGCGCCACCACCGTGCACTGCTAAGACTAACACCCAGGACATCAAAGATGACATCACAAATGTCATTGATGACAAATTTTGTTTTCACTGAATATATATATACAAACATATATGGGACAGCAATCACCTAACGGTGACAATACAATTCAGAAACTAAGCAAAGCAATTGAATTCACTTATAATGATAAAAATTGAAAACACAAAAAAAGAACAGCTTTGGTTTGTGAACAGATAGTGTTGAGGTAAATATTCCCCCTGCAAAGTTTTGTTTAAATACAAATGAGCAATCCCACACAGATATAAGTAATCAGCAGGTATTCAGGAATGAAAGACAAGTTTAAATGCAATCTTCCCTCCCCCAAACAAAATAAAAACATTTGGAAAATGACACTTTTAAACTGACAGGTGAAAATTGCTTTGTAAAATAAAAAAAAAAAGCTTAAATGGATAGAAATTCTAAGGAAAGCAACACTAAACAGGTCCTAACAAACATGAGCTATAATATAAACAATAGGGCACACTTTAGATCAGGACTGGATGGAAGAAGCACTTTGAAACGGAAAAAAGACATGTGTAAACTTTTGAAAACTGCACAATCGCGGCAAACTTTTTCTTAGCGATATTGGAGAGAAATGGGTCAAATCCACTGTTCCGATGTGTGGATGTAGCTAACAGTCTTAGGTATTTGTGAGAGTTGAAATTTCTTTTTTATCTATAAAATTGAAGAAGTTATAGAGGTTTTAGTAAGAGGTGTTTTTTACAAAATAGGCGCAGAAATGGACAGGAATTTGGTTTTAAAAATGACAGATCTGTTTTATTACACTATATTAATGACTATTAAAATGGGAATGCCACACATGACTCTTCACAGCTACGTGGCCATCATGCCCCTTCACGTGTTGGATTTCAGATTTCTGGGATTTACTTTAGTTACTCAGAATCTCTAAGGACTTACGGTTTTTGGAATACAAATGAGAGAAAATCAGCGCAAGAAATGGTTCTGAAATTAAAGATGGGATGGGTTTGAGATGGGATAAGACACTGCAAATATACCATGGGTCACTGTTCTTCCTATTAATACCTACAGTCCCTTGTAATTAAAATTGGATCGTCAAAGTTCTGGACATCGGATCGGTCAGGTCTACCGGTAGCAGGGCACTTCTGGAGGGATTGGATTAGCAACGCAATTATGGTCAATTTTGGACTGTACCTGGGACTGGGTTTGGATGGGCCATTCTGGTCAGTGGACACGGTAGATTATAGGATGCTAGTTTCAGCGGGTAAGCCTTAATGGTAGCAAGCCAAGCTGAATCAGAATTATTCTTTTAAGTTTTGGATGTTTTGAAATTGGGTCTAGCTAGCAAGAGTTCAGCAATGCTAAAGTCTGGAGTCTGCAAAGAAATCGGGATCTTCAAAGGACTCTGGAGTCAGCTACACGATGAAGAGTTCTGGAACAAGGTGCAGCGTGGGAAATCTGGATGAGTTCTGGAAGCAGTCTCCCTATGTGGAGTGAAGTTCCTATATTTATGCTATCAAATGACATCACATGTGGGCAGAATTTCAAAACACACCCCCGCGGCTGTGAGTGGCTGCAGGCACATGTTTTCTTTGGTTGGCAGCCACAACAGATCTGTCATCTTTACGATGGGATTTAGGACCTCCCACATTATAACAGTTTGGATTAATCATTTCTAATTAGGTACATCTCTGGGCGCTTATCAGTAGATCATGTACATACAATCTTAGGTTTGCAACATTAATCGTTCTGCTACAATGAGAATTTTTTCATAACGTTGGTCCTTAAATGGTACAGGTTTCATCAATATCTTCAAATCAAAAGCCTAAAATTAGGTTAATGTCTACACATTTTCAGATGTATCCCTCTTTAGGTTGCTCAGTTAAAGAGTTTCAAACTTAAACACAATTATGCATTTTAATCAACAGATTGCTTTGAGCATTTGTTTTCTCTCCTTTCAACAAACAACAGCTGTCAGATCCCTTTGATCAGGGTGGGTTGTAGAGGGAAGCATCCTGCCCCTCCCAGCAGAGGACAATGCTCAGCCTGTCCTTTGCTCTTGGCTCAGCCAGAAGACAAATGTCTAATGAAGTCTTATTGTTCTCCTTGTTGTCAATATGCGGGAAATATTAAGGCCTCCTGTAGCAGTTGACTGTCAAGCTGAGTTGTAAATCTTTCCCAGGCTAGCACTGTCAGACCACTGTCCAATCAGAATTAAGCCGTTACTTAACTCCAATACTGGGTTGCTTTAAATTAAAGTCTTTTCATTTCACACATATAACATATAAGCACAGTTTATAAGGGATTCAGGCATTTAAACGAATTAGCCCTTCACAAACATGCTTTAAAGAGGTGAATTTTGCAATTTTAATCAGGTAACAGAAACACATTTAAACTGGGTTTGACATATCATTTCCTTAAGCAGCTGTCAGACAGTGAGGCCTGGATTCCTCTGACTGCCTGGGGAATTTATGATTTCAGCACACATTTCCTTTCCATAGTTCACTGGGAAAATGACTGAATTTTTAAGGACATTTTTGGATTTTAGCCCTTCTGTCGCCTTGCTTCAGCTTACAGGTGACAGATGACAGTTGACAAGTGACAGGTGACATTCAGTGATTCCTGTTTTTACATCAATTTTGCCTGTGTGTGGCAGGGTGTGCAGCTCTTTTGTGATAGTGAACCATGTGCAGTCTTGCAGATTTGGCACGCACAGGGTTTATTGCCTCCATTTCTTGGCAGTTTTCTTTCCCCCATTGGCAAAGGGGTGTAGTAGGGTGCATTGGCATGGGTAAACATATTCCACAGCCTAGTAGTCATTGTTATGTTCCCAAAATTATTGTATGCAACAGAGCTAAGTTCCCTCATCGGTGCTATGTGTTAAATTCCCCTTTTCCAAAAGGGGATTTCAAAAGCATATCATTTATACGTTTATAATATTTTCAATATGTACCGGAAGTGATCAATAATTTAACCTTGTAATATTTATTTTATATTGAGTGCATTACTGAATGCCCGCTGTTGCTGCCTGGACCGTGCAGGAGGAGCCCTTATGTAAACACCAGAAAAAGTGGGTAATGTCCATCTACCCTCTGATGTGGACATGCCACCCCCAGAGGATTAGGGAGCAATGCCTGTGGCAGAGGCATCTGTACACATTGCCAGAGACAATGTCATGTAAGGCCAACTGGCTCGCCAGGGACAGATAGACAATTTTTTCTGAGATATTCACATGGCACAAACCTGGTGTGGAAGATTGCCCATAGCAATGCCAGTGGTTCAGATTCATTTGAAACCTTCTACCCATAATTGTTTTGGTTTTAGTTTGTCTCCCTATATGAGAGAGGGTGTTCCCAGACGAGGGCTCCTTGCTCACTGTGCCATAGTGAACCAAGCTGCACCGCTCTCAGGAGGCCAAACAAGGCAGGAATATGTCTGGGCTTGCTTGTGTGTTTGTGCAGTGGGGACATGGCCTAGCAGTTTGGTCAGGGCTGTTCCCATTGGTGGCAGTACCTGACTGATTTGCATATGGCTGGACCCCTTTTGTAATGGTGCATACTTGCTAAAATCAAAGGTGTGGAAGTTTGCCCAGAGCAATGGCAGTGGTTTAGATTAATTTGAAACCTTACACCCATTATTTTATTGGTTTCACCACTGTTTGATGCTCACAGCAATTGAATAAACACAACCATGACACAATGAGGAATGTTGGTGCATTGACGAAGTTCAACTATTTGAATGTAATTAAGAGCACTGACTATTCCCCCACCACCAACACCCCATACACAATCCCCCCTGCCTCATACACCACCACCAACAGCCCCACACACTTTCCCCCCTACCACCACCAACACCCACACACACTGTACCCCCTTCCCACCAACAACACCCCAGAACACCCACTGTAGGAAAAAAAAAGTTGTGTCATTGTCACTTCCGTGGCCTCTTCCCCCTCATGGCTGCCCCTAGTGATTTCGGCCCCATATGGTGCTCAGACTGGCTCCTGGGTGTGCAGGCCTGTGACCCCTCAGTGGGTGTGGTCGAACTTTAGGTTATTGACCCTGGCCCCTGGATGTGCTGGAGAGTGAGTTATTTGCATTGTTGCATTGACTTCGCAAAGGCCGAAATCCCTTCTCTGAGCTCCCTGACTCACTGCCCATACACCGTTAGGAAGGCAGTCTTGTCAGTCACCATTCCCCTGGTCTGATTCATTGTCCTCACGATCCTTCAGGTGGTCCCTTGAATTCAATCGCGTGTGGCCTGGCAGTGCAGTGAATGTGTGTGGCCAATGGCCTCCATCTCCCGTTGCTGCCACTCCATTTCTTCCAGCCTCTGGAGGATGGATTGGCTTGGTGGGGTTTGGTGAATGGGAGTGGGGCTCTGCTGAGGCTCAGGGCTGAAGACTGGTAAGCCACACAATGTGGTGTAAAAGTCAGGCACGGGTGTCTGGGCACGCTGGTTACGGGGATGGCTCTCAGGGGTGTGTGACCCTTTATCACCCTATTGCACTGGGCTTGCATCCTCCCAGGTATCAATGGAGGCCCTGCCAACAGGTGTGATCTCAGTGTCTGGCACTGCAGCTGCTAGAGTGGCCATGGAGGTGGTCGTGGTGGCATGTGGGGTCAGCTCAGGGTCTGCACTGCCACCTGCAGTCTGGGGGTTGCAGGGTCCAAGTGTGGCGTGGTGGTCCTTGTGCCTTGGCATGTAATGTGACCGATCTTGAGGGGTGGTGGACCTTGAGGGAACCACTTCATGATGGGTCTGACCCCCATCTTCCTCATATGCTTCAAGAGATGCATAAGGGCCTGTAGGGGACATATAACATGTTGTCAGGTATGGTTCTTTCATGTGACACATATGCTATGGTACAGAGCCCACATATTTGGCCAGATGGGCATGGCTCTTCAGGGGACATTGCATGTGGGCACAGCAGTGTGGGAATGGGTTCAGCCATGATTTTGTTACAACTGCAATGGTTGCCTTTGGCCTGTGTGTTGTGAAGGCAGGATATCCATGCAGGGGCAGTTAATTTATTACATGCATGCTTGTGATCCTTCATGCTCCCACATCCACTCCCCGGGTGACCCACACCTTGTGGGAGTGAGTGTGGTGGCTTTGTCTATGATACTGCCATGGCTCTATGGGATGCTTCTGTGCAGCCAGCAGTGTGGCACTGTGGTGTTTTATATTTGAATTGATGCAACCATGCCAGTGTAAGGGTACATGTACGTCCATGGGGCTTATCTGCCATGCCAACATGGGGCAGGTCAACTGGACCTGTAACATGTTGGTGTGACTGCTGCACAGTGTCATGGTTACTCACTCACCACAATCCTGCTGGCACAGGGTGCACTAGCAGGGGTGTGCTGTGCATTGCACTTGGATTGGTCACTTGCCACCCCTTCACACTGCAGTACGGCTCAGGGGTGCACCTGGTGCCCTGTCCTGTGGCTGCAGTTGGAGGGTGGCTGATGTAGCACCCCATCACTTTACCCTAATTGGTCAGCCCAGCTGCTGGGTCAGCTGCCATGAGACCTCGTCCACTATGGCGTCTTGTGCTAGGCTGACATTTATACATGGTCATTTGCTGTGTGGATGGGGATGATTGACTCACCTCCTGTCGATGGCGCTGATAAATATAGGTCCAAGTTGCCTAACCGTCTTAAAACCGAGAAAACAGGGGCTTGTTGTTGGCACTTTCAGGACGTGGATGACAGCCATGGAGGATTGGGATAGGTGATGTAGTTTGCATCAAGAGAAATATTCTCTATATTCAAAGAACTTACAACTCCCGCTTCCAGCCCTGATGAAATCATCAAGGACGAAGCTTGGTGCACAGGCATCCAGACTGCCCTCCTCAACAAAGTTGAAACACTCCAAAATAAAATAGCATCACAGCGTAAAGCTCTCCATACCCAAAACAGTCCTCCCACACTCTCCACTCACAACCATCACCCGAAAACACCCCCTTTCGCCTTCAGAGAAGTCACAGAGCTGGAAGTCTCTGACCTTCTTAAAAACATCAAACCCTCCACCTGCAAAGGGGATATCTGCCCACCTACCATTTTCAAAGAATGCACTGAATCACTCACCCCCATCCTCACAGCATTTATCAATGCCTCATTCTCATCTAGAATCGTACCACAATGCCTAAAAGAAGCCTGGGTTCACCCGCTTCTAAAAAAAACCTCCCTTGATCCCTCCTCCCCCAATAACTATCACCCCATCATCACCGTCCCCTTCCTCCTCAAAATCCTAGACAAGGCTGCCCATAACCAAATCCAACACTACTTGGAAACTAATTCCATCTTAGGCAGAAGACAATCAGGCTTCCACAAGGGTCATGGGACTGAACCCGCCCTCCTAGACTTAAAGAATCAAAACACCAAAATAATGGACATAGGCAAACCTGCCCTCCTACTCCTGCTAGATCTCTCGGCAGCGTTTGACCTAGTGGACCATGACATCTTCACCTCTCACCTATTCAATTTAGCACACATCTCACACAAAGCAACCACTTGTATAACCTCATTCTTA
Organism: Ambystoma mexicanum; assembly: GCF_040938575.1. Lineage (NCBI taxonomy): Eukaryota > Metazoa > Chordata > Amphibia > Caudata > Ambystomatidae > Ambystoma > Ambystoma mexicanum. Next base: position 1,179,476,812 of record NC_090933.1, read on the forward strand.
GAAGGTAGGGCCATGAAAGTATACTCACACCACGGCAACGCTCCCCCTACCACCATCAATTGTGGAGTCCCACAAGGATCATGCACCACACCTACCCTCTATAACCTCTTCACCAAACCTCTCTTTGACTTACTGGATGCACTTGGCATAGCCTACACAAACTACGCCGACGACACGCAAGTCCTCCTCCCCCTCACTGGTGACTATGACCAAGACACAGAAGCTCTCCTCAAGATCTATGCCACAATCCAAACTTCGATTGCTATTAATGGTCTCTGTTTAAACGGCGATAAAACTGAAATCATTATCCTAGCCCCCAAGGAAATTCTAACCAAAGTGAGCCCTGATTACTCACATATCACCATTGTCAACACAAACATACTTGTCTCCACATCCGTGAAGACCCTAGGAGTCTACTTAGACCGCACACTCTCAATGACAAGACAAGTCAGCGCCATCTCCTCCGCATCCGCGCTCACCACCAAACACATTTATGCCATAAAACCCTACCTTACCTCTCCTAACTGCTTCTCCATCGCCAGAGCCACTATAGGAGCCAGACTCGACTACTGCAATGTCCTCTTAGCTGGCACATCAACCAAAAACCAAAACAGGCTCCAAACAGTGCAAAATAATGCTATCGTCGCCACACTGCACTTCCCCAAATCTGACCATGTATCACAGGCCAGAAGAAACGCACATTGGCTCCCAGTCAAGGAAAGAATCAATTTTAAAATACTCACCCTCACACATAAATGCATCAATCTCACAGCACCATCCTACTTATCAGAAACCTTAACCAAGAATTCTTCCCTCCGCCCTAAAAGAAGCCACCATGCTAACCAGCTCCAAAGCAGCATTGGCTTCCCCCAAATAGCACCTAATCTCTGGAACGCCCTGCCCAACGCACTCTGAGCAGACCATTCTCTGTGCTCCTTTAAAACTACAGTATTCATATAATCCGCAAATAGTGAAACTGTACTAGTATACGTAACCTAAATATGCTCCTGTTTTGCAAATGCCTTGTAACCACTATGCCTTCTTTGTATCCAGCTTGATGTCCTAATCTATAACAGCGCCACATTGCCCCTGGGCTGGTGTGCTCTTTAAAAATCTGAATAAATAAATAAATGAGAATTGATAAAATGGGACAGGTATTTAGTAATTGCAAATGTTTTTTTGCCGAGGAAGTTAACAGTTACAGTTGACTTCAGTGTCTAACCCTTGGATGCAGACTACTACTTTGGAAGAGAGTTCTTTATGTATCTCCTCCATCATGCATATGGTAGAAATATACATCAGACTGTTCTAGCTGCTTTGACTTATGCTCACTTTGTTGTTTGGATGACTCCTATGTGTTTAGATATCTCACTGTTTGGCATATACAGGCAGGTCTCTCTGGGCCTGTTGTGGGAAACACTTTCCCTCATGACCGATGGCCTGAAAGTAATTTGGCCATCCATAATTTGCTCGAAAGTTGTCCTAGTGCCGAGCATGGATCTGTGTGGGGGAACGAGCTTCTCCATCTCTAGCATATATGTGCTGTTTTTTCCATTGATTCCATGGTATGGGTTTCCCTTGTTGGTCTTGGTGCCTCAGCCATGTGGATGTTACCGCTATTTGGTCTAACCTCTTTGGGGAATCTATCACAGCTGCTTGCGAGTCAAACCCATATATAAGGGTGAGATCAAGAATCTTATTCAGAGAGTGGCAGGGGTTTCTTGAGAAGGTGTTTCCTGAATGCGGACGATGTGCATCCTTCGATGATACGTAGACTAAGAGGTTCATTGTGAGAAAATGCATGGAATTGGCACTGGGTTACCTTCTTTTGGAGGCAAAGGACACATTTGATTCTGGCTTTATGTCTTCTCTAGGAGCGCTGATTGAAGGCATATTGGTCAGAGTTTCCATTGGGCGGTATTGCAAATGTGGTATTTAATTCTTTGTTGACTATTGCGGGTTACTGTCAAGGTCAGAGAGCCTTTTTGTAATGACATGTTTTACTTTGCTTTGTCCTTTGGATAGTATCTATGTACCTACTGCATTGTCTTGCTAAAGAATATATGTTTTTTCAGACAAGCTCCCTCTATGCCATATTGAAATACAGTCTGCAAAATGTGATTATTATCTAATAGCAAGTATATGTGCAGTTCTGTTTCTGCTAGACATCCCTTTGTCTCTTTGAATCATTACACAAATAAGGGCATTTGCGGGGCAAGTTGACCCAGCCCTCCAGGTTGACCACATATTGTGGAAGCCCTCCTGAAGATAGCATTCTCTAGTTGGAAGTGGTTCCTTTACTATCAGGGCCTAGAGTACTTCGTGACAAGCGCTAATGATTATTTTTTTCTCATAGAATGTGACTGAATCATATTTTTCTGCACTGCAAACTTCTCTGAGCAACCATGCCATTGAAGGGATAATTAAAAACAAGGAGCCGCACATCGAGTTCAGAGCACAGCCTTTTTGCTATTTCATCAAGCAGAACAGTGCATTCAAGCGCAGACGTGGCCCATTAGGTGTGCACGGTGTTGTGTTCTGTTAAACAGGTGAGCGCTAATGTGTTACACAGCCTGCTTGGTACATGAACACTTTGATTGCCTGTTGTACACATATACAAATCTTTATTAAAGCAAAGACGCATTTTGGGTTGTGTTTCATAATTTTTAGATAGAATAATGTGTTGTACAAAATTAGGGACAGTCACTTAGCCCTCCAATAAACAGAACCATCCTACGTCAACATCGTGCCTGATAACTCACTGAATAGCTTTATTATTATTAGAATATTTTTTTTTTTTATTAGGCATATCATTCAAATAAATGAATTTTTACCTATTCATTACATAACATATCTCATGTACATCTTGATCAATAGCTGATAAAACAAAATAACACATACATCTTCTAAAAATGCAATGCAGAATGTATCAATCAATGCATTGCAAAATTAAATATTAAAATCGTATAACCATCCTCCCTGACTGTAATTTGAAATAAATGTAACACATTTACAACCACCGTGCTTATAGTGACATATTGACCACAACATAAGATCGCCCAGCATTGTTCTATCAATAAAGATCTATATTGACTAATACATCTACTTAAATGGACAAATCTCAAGGGACTTAAATGTATACATTCAATGAGCACATGTCGAAGTTTTACTTGAGCTGAACTACAAAAGCAGAGACCACTTTCCTCAGTTTCATAAGAGTTCAGATAACTTCCTTCTTAGAGAGTACATTTAGTCTTACTCTTAAAACATGCTTATATAGGTTGCACTAGGAAACTTACCCAGGTATTCAGGCCGAACGTTAAAAGATGTAACTTCATCTCTAAAACTATCTCTAAAATTATCATTTTTCTAATGTTGTTTACATAAAAATTGAGTTAAAAGCCAGTCAGTAATCCACAGTTCCTCGTTCAGTTTGTTGGGGTTGTTTACAAGTATATCTAGACCTATGCCTGCTTTAACCAAAATTAACCATTTTTGTTTCCAACCCATTAAGCCACGGTCAGCAGCTAGGTCAATTATAACATATATCCTGTGAAATGGGGAGTTAAAAGCTACCATTAAGCATTTCCTAAAAAAGGCCAATCTCTTCTTATTCACAATAGCAGAAAGAGACAACAATCCCAGTTCAAATCTAAGCACCACCATTGGGGTGCTCCTTGGGAGAGCTAGAAATTGTTTCCAAAAATGACATTCTAGGTATTGCAACTTCACACCTGACTAATCAAACAGAACCTCAGCCCCAACGGTAAGGAATGGAACTAATTGTTGCGTATAAAAAAAGAATAACCAAACATGATGAATGTAAACCAAATCTTTTATGAAGGATATGTCCTTGTGCAGCAAAGGCTTTGACCTTTAGTTTCAAATCAAATTAAAAACATTGGGAAAATCCCAAATAATGCTCTTCATAGACTGGTAGGATCTACGTATTATCCGGATGCCAATTTAAGTGCCTCTTTCTAATTCTACTGCTCGTAGAATTCTGCTACTGTTTGATTTGTTGACATTAATTTGGGTTTAATGATGATAGATATATGAGGGGAACAAGGGAGATGGAACTGCAATGCTCTCGTGGAGGATAGCCTGTAATGAAGGAGAGTGGTCAATAATGACGATGGTAGTTGAGAAATGGGAGGCGATGAAGACAAGATCAAAGGAGTTAACTTGAGTGTAAATGGGTAGATTGGGGGTAAGGACATGTTTAGAGAGGAGGCCCATGTGTTTAGGTTTGTGTGTGAGTACAATTTTGAGAAGGTTAATGTCACCCATGCGTGCTATTGGAATTTTCATGGAATGCGAGTTTAGAAGGAGTTCAAGATCATTTAGGTAGTACTTGAAAGAGCCTGGGAGTTGAAAGATAATGAGGATAGTGGTAGTGTTTGATGTGAACAGTTTGTTGAATTCAACTGGGAGTAGTGGAAAGTCAGAAGGTGCAGGGGATTAGAGTGGTTGGTACTTTTGATCACTGGGCCAACCCCAGCAGTGCTTTTGATGGAGCCAGAGGAGGGGCAGAAGGTGTGTGAGAAGGTATCCAAATTCGTGTTTTGGTCAGAAGAGTCACTGGGGTGTGATCCAAGTCTCAATGATACCAAAGCCTGACAGATGGAGTGAGAGTCAGATGTATCTACTAAAGCAAGACCATGCTTTAAAAATAATATTAATAGCAGACAGCCTTTCTCAAAAATTGCAATGATTACTCATTTAAGAGTCACAGATTTTAGGCACATCTATTCTTCCACTAAACTAGGAGGACGTTATGAGGAGGTTAACTTTCTTCATTTTCTACATAATTCCTTCCCATGTTCCTTGTGAATTAACCCCGTCCTATTCCCTTTCCTTTCCCAGTCCCATGCCCTTCCTTTCCATGCACAACCCCCTATGGTGTCCTTGGGAGGACATAACACCACTCCCACTTAACTGTTCACTTCTACATTTATTCTACCAGGATGATGGCTTTTTGATCACCATTCTTCATCCAGTACCTTATAGGTGACTTTGGGATGTCCCTTCATCATGGCAAGTTCCTATGTTCTCCTCTATTTGCTCACCATCAGTTGCAGATGGTGTCACGTCTTGTTCTCCATCTCTTAGATCATCTAACCCTTCTGTGCCAGTGTTTTCTGATCTTCGGAAGTGTGAGAAGTGTGACGCATTACAAGTTATGTCTCTACCAATCAGCGCTGCAGTAACCATGGTTCCTTTCTGCATAACAATGTGGAATAATTCTGCCTTTAACTTTCAGTCCGTTTTCTGTGTTTATCGCTGTTGGACCAGCACTTTGTTACCTTGGTCTAATTCTGAACTTTGTCCATATATCCTTTTGTCAGAATATTATTTTACCTTTTCCTCTACTTCCATGTAGTTTTCTTGTATCTCTAAATCAATCTGATGCTGTGGGAGAGGTTGTTTGGTGAGACAAGCACCAGCGATCGGGTCATCATGAGTTCAATGGGCGTCTTACCCATAGTTTTGTGTGGTGTTGTGTGGTCTTGCTATAGTACTTTGCATAGAGCCTGCTGAAGCAACCGATTTCCGATTGCAGCTCTCTGTGCCGTTATCTTTATCATTGTCATGAAGCATTCTGCCATGCCATTTACTTGAGGCCATAGTGGCATGATCTAGTGGTGGATGAACCCCAATCTCTTGGCTATTAAATGGTGTCCCAATGTCTGATTCCCCCACATTGAGAATGCCCTATTGTCTAAATACTTCATTCAGTGTATAGGCCAATACCTTGTAGTTTATCAATGGTGCAATCCTGGTTATGGGAAAACATGATTTCTTCAAAGCAATTGTCAGCTCAATTGTAGGGTAATATCTTGATGTCAAGAAAAGGTCTTGTTCAGAGATTGTCAGTGGTAGTACATTGACTATAATACAATTGAATTATTCTTCAACTGCTTTTCACATGGTGTGCACTTCCCCTGGTGCTGGATAAGAAAAAAAAAACCTGGCCTGTGAATGATTCAGTAATTTTTTTCATGAAGTGACAAGCCTCACATTTCAATGGTTGGGGCATTGTCCTTGGATTCCAAAACAATAACAAGATGGTCTGAATGCCCATCACCTGTGTGAACTGTTTTGTTAAAATAAAGTAATGAAAGTGCTTGCATCACAACACTGCAGTGAGGCTAGCTTTCTCAGGCTGGGAGTATACCTGTTCTGTGCCAGAGAGCGCTCTGATGGAGTATGTGACCACTTCCTTTGTTTGTGGTATCAGTTCAGTGTGGTTTGCCATAATTGCCCAACGGCCTATAGGGCTAGCATCAACCATCACTTTTGCACACAGCAAAGTATAAAAGTATGCCTTATGGTGTGCATTTCCGAGTGTGTCCTTGAAGGTATCAAATGTTAGCTGCCATTCTGTAGTCCATTAAAAAAAATATTCTTGTTTGAGAATATGGTGCAAATGTGAGGTCATGATCGCAATAATCATGGATGTACTTGCTAGAGTAATCTTTCATGCCTAAAAATTACCTAACTTCAGCTAAGTCATTTGAAGGAAGCAATTGGTAGATGTTTTTGGCATTCGTTCTATTTCAGCACACACTCTTGAAATCACTGCCACCATTGTCTCAAAGAACCTTGATTTTCTAGCCATCACAGAATCGTGGCTAAATGAGGCAGCTGGCCCAGCACTCGCCCTAGATATACCTAACAAAAACACCATATTTAGGAAGGACAGAACTAATGCAAAAGCAGGTGGAGTTACCATTATTGCAAACAATACCCTCAGTATTAGAACTGTGTCATCTACCCCTATACCCTCTGCGGAACTTCTCTCTGTAAAAATGTCACCTTCCGCTAACACTACCTTGAATCTCCACTTACTCTACAGGCCACCAGGCCCTATACTTTCCTTGAAAAATAAAGGTAGCTCAACTCCTATCAACTAATACCAAACCCTGCACTCAAACGCTCATCTAGGCGATTTCAATCTAGGTCTAAATGACCCATCAGATAAAAATGCTCTATCTATGGCCAACATGATAACAGATTCTGAATTCTCACACAAAATACAGAACCCAACCCACAACAAAGGCAGAATCCATGATTGTTTAGCAAAGCACAATTGCAACACAGACATCACTTCTAATGCCTACAGCCCCTGGTCAGACCATCACCTCATCACATTTACTATCAATATTAAATCTAACCTCTCTAGCGCTGCCTTCCTTGCACAGGCTGCCCTATTCATGAACCAAAGGAATATCACAGCCAAAAACAAGCTACCACTATTACAACCCATTCTGACACATTCTAACATAGCCATCAAAGAACCAATCATTCTGGTTGATATATACAGCAAAACTGTTCTCTTCGCTATAGATAAGATAGCACCCCTTTCAATGCGAACAGCCAAACCAGTATCCCACCTTAACACATGGGTCACACCTGCCCTAAAAACTTTGCACAATGTCAAAAGACAAGCTGAAACGAATTGGCAAAAAGAACCAAGTGCTTCCAATAAAAGTATGTACAAGACAGCTGCAGACAACTACAAGCAAGCTGTCCTACATGCTAAAAGTGCTTCCTTCAATGACAGAATTACGAATGCACAATCCAAAGCTTAAGATCTTTTTGCCATCCTCTGAGAACTGGAAACCCCAACACCACAAGCAGAAGTCAGCACCAAAGACCCCCAATGGTGCGCTAACATCCAGGTCACCTTATTGGGCTACATAACCTTAATTCAAACTAAAATTGAAGCAAAAAAATGACTATCCAACTGCTATAACCAGTCCATACCTCCAATACCACTGCCAATGACAATACTCCCCACAAATTCGAATTTAAATTGCTCAAGAAGTCCTATAAATCAACAACACCTAATGAATTCCGGGTGCCAAGGTGACCCTTGTCCAGCTTCGGTCATCAGGGACTGCGCCGTTGAACTCACTCCTTTCATCACCAACCAAATCACACCTCCTTCACCAATAATACAATCCCAGTTGACCTTATTACCTCTCCTAAAAAAACATCTCTAGACCCTAGTGCACCTACGAATTATTGCCCCATTACAACAGTCCCCTTCATTCTGAAAATCTTAGATCGTGTAGCATACCTACAGATACAAAATTATCTAGAGACTTACAATCTCCTTGTTCGCCGACAATCAGGTTTCCAACCAAGAACGGGACAGAAACTGCCCGTTAGACCTTAAATTCCAAATGCATGATCTAAAGGATAAAGGGAATCTAGCTCTATTGCTCCTACTAGCCCTCTATGCAGCTTTCGATTTATTGATCACAATATCCTTTGCAATCACCTAGCATCTGCGGCTCATTTCTCCCCAAATGCTATCATATGGATTCAATAAATTCTCTCGGACAGAACTACTAGAGTCTTCTCCCCTACTGCAGAAGCCCCTCCTTCATGGGTCATGTGTGGGTAGCCACAAGGTCCTTGCGTCTCCCCCACGCTCTACAATATATTCACCAAACCCCGGCTGCCTTAATGATTTGGGTGTCACATACACTAATTACGCAGATGACACTCTAATCCTTATCCCCATCACAGGTGACCACAGACTCAGAAACTCTCAACGTCATTTACCTAACTATTCAGGCCTGGATATCGCACCATGGTTTGTGCCTAAATGACGACAAGACAGAGCTGCTCCTTTTAGGTTCACAACTCTGCATCACCAAATTAAATGACATCTTCAAAACCTTCAGCATAGACGGCAGCATCATCCAAGTTGTTAATGAAGTAAAAATCTTAGGCTTTTACCTGGACTTCTAAATAGACAAGTAAATGCTACATCATCTGCAACAGCCTACAATTGTACGCTCATAAATGCCTGCAAACACTTCCTGACCACTGACAGCCGTATTACACTGGCCAGAGCCTTGATATTGTCAAGACTGGATTATTGTAACGCCTTTTAAGATGCACTAAAATGCAAAACATACAGATATATTAAATTCAGAACTCTCACACTTACTCAGTTTAAACAAAATGGCACCTACCTATATCGCTGACAAAATAGCCAGATCCCAGACTAACAGGAAAACTCGCTCAGCTAAGCAGAACCTGTTAGCCACACCCAGATTTAACTTACACAAAGAAGGTGGAAGCAGTTTCCCCACACTAGCTGCAAAACAATGGAATGCCTTACCACCTCATCTCAGAGCTGAAAATGAATTCTGGAAATTCTGCAAACAATTTAAGACTCACCTCTTCACACAGGGCCCTGACGCCAACCTATGTAATCATGCTATGTAACTAATACATACTTTCCATATCTGTATACCTGTAACTGTAACAAAGAAGGTAACCCATACAAAGAATGTAATATAATATAAGGTACCACCCAGCAATGATCTTTTCCGTGTAACCTGTGTACTACTATGTAAGTTAAGCGCTTGGTTGCCTACGGGTTAGCTGCATTTATAAATGCAAAGTAAATAAAAAAAATAATTCTGATCATAGATCATTACATTTTTGAAGAATATGTGTCCATAGAATTTGAATTTTCTTACTTTACTCAACATCTATCAATGGTGGGTGTGACTCCAACTGAGAGGAAGGTTTTACGGACATTCAGTAGGATTTGATCATGTTCCTCTTGGGTGCGTCCAAATAATAGTATGGGTGTCACTGCAATTAAATACCTCAGGGAATGGGAGAAGTAGCTTTCAAATCATTTTATGAAATATTTCTGATGCAGATGATGTACCCAAGTTAAATATTTTATATCTGAAAAGGCCTCTATTAGTGGAAATGGGCATGTTTGCTCTCGATATAGTATATAATAGTAGCTGGAGGTATCCTTGATTGAAGATCAGTTTAGTAAATTTGACTGCCTTGTTAAGGAATATTATGTCTTCCATACTGGGGCATGGATGTCGGTTATCTTCAATGGCTGTATTGGGAATGTGCATGTTGATGCAGAGCTTATTTGTTCATTGTTACAGAATACTACCACTGGGGAAACCTATTATGGGGCCCAGTTGCATGTTTGATTATGTAACATGTAAGGAGTCAATCCAAATTCTTCTGTCACATTCTGTTGTAGGTGGAATCCCCCTCTTATGGGGTGTTCTGGACTGGTCTCTCGTTGTCAATGATATTTAAGCAAATGGGAGGGGGCTCTGAGCTTTCCAAGGCCTCTAACATTTGTCTTGTGGTACTTTGACATGCATTGGATTAGTTCAAGTTTCCTTCCAGTCTTAAAACCAAGAAGTCATGGGCTTGTTTTGACACTTTCACGACAGGAATCACATACAGTGAGGATAGGGATTGGTGATGTAGTTTGCATGAGAATTGGACCATGCATTGTAGTGGCTTGTGGTGTCCCACTCAAATATTCAAGCTGTTGTCACTGAAAAATGGGACAGATATTTAGTAATTGTGAATGTTGTTTTTCTAATGATGTTAACAGTTACAGCTGACTTCAGTGTCCAACTCTTGGATGCAGAGTATTACTTTGGAAGAGGTTTCTGTAGCTGTCTCCCTGGTCATACATAAAAGGTAGATATATTCATTGGACTGTTCTAGCTGCTTTGGGTTATGTTCACTTTGTTGTTTTTAGATATCTCACTGTTTGGCATATAGAGGCAGGTCTCTCTGGGTCTGTTGTGGGAAAGGCTTTCTCTCAAGGCAGATGGCATGAAAGTCATTTGGCCATCCATATTTGCCACAGATTTGCCCTTGTGCCGGGCATGGTTCTGCGTTGGGGAACGAGAATTTGCATCTCTAGCATATATACATGCTGTCTTTTCCATTGGCTTTAATGGTATGGGGTTCTCTGTTTCTCTGTTTGTATTGGTGCTTGCAGCAGACATTTGGACATTACTGCTAATTGCAGTGACTTCTTTGTGGAATCTGTTGCAGTTGCTTTCGAGTCAATATATATATATATATGAGATCAAGAATCTCATTCAGAGAGTGGTATGGGTTTCTTGAGAAGGTGTTTCCAGAATATGGATGATGTGCATCCTTTGATGATATGTAGACTAATTGGCTCATTGTGACAAAATGCATGGACTTGACAATGGGTGACCTTAGTTTGGAGGTATAGGACACATTCGTCTTGGTTTCCTGTGATCTCTGGGAGCATTGGTTGAAGACATATTGGCCATTGTCTCCATTGGGCTGTATGACAAATGTATTATTTAATGCTGTGATGAGCACTGTTTGTGACTTTCAGGGTTAGGGGGCATTTTTATAATGACATGTTTTGCTTTACTTTATCTTTTGGATAGTATCTATGTACCTATTGCATTATGTTGCCAAATAATTGATGTTTTTCAGACAAGATTTCTTTGAGTCATATTGAAATACAGTATGACGACTGTGTTCAGTATTTAATAGCAATTATGTGTTCAGTTCTGTTTCTGCCACACATCCCTTTGTCTCTTTGCATCATTACACAAATAAGCACATTTTCGGGGGCAGCTGATCCAGCCGTCCATGATGGCCACATATTGTGGAGGCCCTCTTGAAGATAAGGTGCTCTGAGTGGAAGGGGTGACCTTTACAAACAGGGCCTACAGTACTTTGTAACAAGCGCTAATGAAAAACAATTTTCACAGAATGTGACTGAATCATAGCTTTCTGCACTGCAAACTTCTCTGAACAACCATGCCATTGAAGGGATAATTAAAAACAAGTAGTCAAACATCGAGTTCAGAGTACAGCCTTTCTGCTATTTCATCAAGCAGAACAGTGCATTAGAGCGTGGCAGCGGCTTATTAGTTGTGCACGGTGTAGCATAATGCCTTTGTGCTCTGATAAACAGGTGAGCGCTGATGAGTTGTCAATGATATTTAAGCAAATACACAGCATGCTTGACACATGAACACTTTGGTTGCCGGCTATATGTGTACACAAGTCTTTATTAAAGCAAAGACACGTTATGGGTTGTTTTTCATTATTTTTTAGAAAAAATAATACGTTTGTGTTTTGTTTTGCACAACAATAGGGACAGTCACATAGCCCTCATGTAACATAAACAGAACGACCTCAGTCACCATTGTGTCTGATGTCTCACTGAATACAGGTTTAATATGTAGCTTAATGTGTTTAGTAGGTATATAATTCAAACTGAATCTTTAGCTATTCATTACATACACTATTTAATTTAATTCTTGAACAATAGCTGAAAAAACATCATAACACAAATATCCTAAAAATTCAATACAATTCTTAACACATCAGAATTCATCAATCATCGATACATTTATAAATTAAATATTAAAATCTTATAAAACATCCTCCTTTACTGTAATGTAATGAATTGAAGAAATGAACAACTGTGCTGGTTATAGTGACACATTGACCACTAAATCAGTTTGTGCACTATTGTTCTATTGATAAATATCTATATTGACCAATAAATCTACTAAAACTGACACATCTCAACTGACTTAAAGTTACACAACCAATCAACAAATGTCAAAGTCTTTCTTGAGCTGAATTACAAAAGCAAGACTTTTGGTCAGATTTCACCAGTTTAAATTAGTTCTGATAAATTCCTTCATAGGGAGTACATTTAATCTTATTCTTAAAAAAGCATGCTCCTATATGTTGCACTAGGGAACTTGCCAAGGTATTTAGGCAAAACATTGAAAGACTTAACTTCATCCCTAAAATTATAACATGTATTATATTGTTTACATGAACATTGAGTTAAAAGCCAGTTTTTAATCCATAGTGTATCTTTCACTGTGTTGGGTTTGTTTATAAGTATATCTAGAGCTATGTCTGCTTTAAACAAAATGTCCATAAATCCTTGTTTCTAATCCATTAAGTCACATCAGCAGGTAGGTCAAGAGTACACTTTGTCCTGTTAAATGGAGAGTTAAATGATGCCATTAAACATTTCTAAAAATTGCAAATCTCTTCCAATTCAACATAGCAGAAATAGACAACAAGCCCAACTCAAATCTAAGCACCAGCATTGAGGTGTTCTTAGGGAGAGCTTGAATTTTTGCCCAAAAATATCTTCTAGGTATTGCCATTTCACACTTGATTGATTGAACAGAACCTCAGCCCCAAAGGTAAGGATTGGAACTACTTTTTGCTTATAAAAAAGAATAACCAGACATGATGAATATTAACCAAATCTTTTATGAAGCATGGATCCTTCCGCAGCCTTGGCTTTTAGTTTCAAATTACAAATGGCAACGATTGGAAAGGTCTTCTTTATTAATGTTAAACAAAATCCGAAATAACGATATTCATTGACTTATTATCCAGGTGCCAATTAAAGTGCCTATTTCGCTTCTAGCGCTCAGATTAATCCCCATAATGTTAGATTTGGTGATATTAATCTAGAGCCCGATCTTACTTCCATATTGCCCCACAGCGTCAAGTTGTCTCTGGAGTCCTATAATGGTTTGATCTAAGAGTACCAGACTGTCAGTGTACAGGAGCCACCATAACGTTAGTCTAACTACCACTCAGATCAGCAATAAACACATTAAATAATGCTAGTGTAGGGGGCATCCTTGTTTTTATCCTCTAAATGTGGATATTTGGCTTCATAACTCCCCTTGAGAGTGTAAGTGACCTGAAGAGACGTTTGACTATATAGTCCCTTAATTATTTCCAATAAATATTGTGGGCAACCCCAAATTAACAATTTCTCCCATAACAACCGGTTGTCGACACAATCAAAATCCAGCTGAAAATCAATGAACGCCAACCATAGCAGTGGTTTAGTAGAAAAGACTCTTAAATACATTTAATATGAAACAATTTAAAGAAGTTTCAATTCCTTTAACAAAACCCGATTGGTTTATGTCAAAAATAGAGTTTTCCATCACCGTCATTCAACTTAGTTAATAACAAAACTACAAATAACTAGCCTAGGGGATCTAACAGGGTTATCGCTGATAATTACCTGGAACAGGTCTTTCTCCCTTTTTTAATAATATTGGTATGATAACAGTCATCTTCTTGAAGGGGGTGGGTCTGTCTGACCCTTAGAACGTGTCCAAATATCACAATGAATAAGTCTCTCGACAAAACTGGGTGAACTCTAAGTATCGCATTCGATAGACCATACATTCCAGGAGCTCTCGAATTACTACATTTCCTTACCCTCTCAAGAACATCTCCATGTCAACATCCAAACGCCATTCAGCTTTAATAGGCATCTTCTTGCAATCATTTTACATATATCATCAAAAAATGAATGTATATGTAACCCACTCATATGTCATTTGTGCATTGGCGTGTTTGAAGGGCCATCTGTGGAGTTTCTTGCTGCTTAATCAATCTCCACATATCAGCTGAGTTTTTAGAAGTCAAAGCAGCAAGCGCGTTTTCTACATCGTTCTGAATCATGCTATCTTTATAACTCCTCAGCCAGATTTTAAAACTAAGTCTCAGTTTCTTCATTTCTTTGCATTAAATGCCTAGTTGGCTCATGCCCAGACACTTAATTTGCACTCCCAGGGCTCGCTGTTTTTGCCAATAATAGGATCATAAATATGCCTATGGCGAAATTCAATCCTCGCAGAATAACTTTGTTTTCCAGCAAAAGACTGCAAGGCCTCAGTATACAACTCTATTTGACAAATTCTGACATGTTCCTTCCATATTGGGTAAATAATATAGCTTTTAATTGTTCATCAATGGTAGTGGCCACGTAGTAGTAAGAAGGGTATGATCGCTATTAGAGGTGAAGGAAACAGTCATATTCAAAAGAAATGAAAACATCTTTCCAGAATCGAATCAAAAAAAATATAATTAAAAGCAACCTGCTTTCTATTCGCAAGTAGGTTTAGCATTTTGCTGCCCCATAAGTAAGTGTCTCAGGTTAGTCAAGATAATTAATTTACAACCCCTGTCTCTTGCCTGAACTTGACACTTTTTTTTGTACGGAAAATTCTAAGTCCAGGTTGGAACAAATAACCTTAAAATAACCTTCCAAAATTAAAGAGGAAACTCTGGTGTTTTGGAGACAAATGTCTATTGTATTAGCCAGAATATTCAGTAACTCATTGTCAAGTGATTCAACAGGGGTTCCATTATACGTCAATAAGGGCTACAGAACCCATTTGCAAATGACCATTACATGGCTATGAGAGCTTAGACACCTGAATATACGGATGAAGTTTCAATCTTTTTTGAATATGAAGGCAACTAGTATTTTTTGCCACTGTTAATAATCCGCTAGAGGGCCTTCCCTTAGGAACTTTAAGAGCCAGAGACTATATTGTTGTAAAACCATTGATTTATCTTGTCTGTTTGTAATGTTCTTTTATTGTATTGTATGAATTTAGATGTATGAGTTATTTTCTTTTCAGCATTATTGAGTGTTGTAAAATCGAATTGTTAGGCTGAAATAAATGACAAATCCTCTGGTATTCCCAGAGGCAATTGTTAGCGTACCAAATGTGGCCTGTTTTTTTGTCACATTTTCACAAAGGAACACCGGCAACCAAGACCATGTAGTTTCTCATATGCATGTTAAAGGGGTATTAAAATATTCTACAACCTTTCTATAATTTCCCGCTTCATATGTTTGTGTCACCTTCAGAGGGTGACAGGAAGTATGCCTACCATGGTACACAGAATGCTCTGCTTTCCAGGACAAAACCTCCAGAAGATCTGCTCCTACTAACTCTCTCATGTTGTTGCCCATTGGAAGGAATACATGGGCCACTTCCAGGAGATAGTTCCTTAGTTTAGGATCTATTAGAATCAAATTCAAAACATCGGACTAATGAAGAATAGTGTCCTCCCTTGAGATTGCCAGCCTTTCTAGCAAAATACATTTCGATGAGTCATTACAATTTTCTTTTGATGAAGTTGTTTGTGTTATTCACTCAGACCCACAGACTTGGCCTTGCACATTATCTTCTGTTTCAAAGTTAGAAACTTATGCTCAACTTCAGCTGGCTCCACAGTTTGTTCATAATGGTATTCTGCATTACAGTTCCTATCTTTAGACAATTGATCTACAAGAGGTTTATGGATTTTAGATGAGCTGTCTATAATCTCTGATCTCATCATCACGTCTATAGGGTCACTAGAGTACAGGGATAACTCCATAGGATAGCCAATTCCTTTTAATCTCTAGAGATTCCAGTGAGGTCTGTGACAGGCCATACATCAGAGTCCATCATTTTATCCAAGCTGTCTCAGGGTCACAGCTTGTTCAACTGGTTTGCAGTAAAACAATTAATTTTCTTAGGGACAGCTAGAGCTTGCAGACATGCCCTAGAACCACAGTTATTCTGTTTAAGGAGCATCTTCAGATGTTTTCACTTTTTTACCTTCTTCTTCCCTTGTTTTCAGAGTTGTTTCCTCTGGTGAAAAATGGGATAGTTTGCTGGAATGTTCTTATTCTACAGGACAACAACCTCATCAATCACTATCGGACTAGTCAAAGGAGACTCAGCTACAGTAGATCATTCACTCACAAGGTTAGTTGGTAACAATGCTGAGGGCAATTGATCAATAGTCACTGTGACACTGTCAGTGGGATCTAAATCCAATACCAATATGGAGTGCTCACTCACAGGAGATTTAGATCCCTTATCATTCACATTCAGAAGTGTTTTGCTTTATGGGATGAGTCTCCTTGGCAAAAGTAATTTCCATGTGTTTAACATTTTGCTGTTCTGCACTAATGAAGTCTTCAATAAAGGAGAATTTTGTTCTAAATTGAATTAGTACAGTAGCCTGATCACTGACCCTCGCATTAGTAGACTTGTATAACTTCACCAGGTATGGATGTCAGGGAAAGTTTCTCATCTAACTGATGACTCCTTTGCGTAGTAGGAGGAGTGTTAAGGATTTCAATCAGGTGACACACACCTTGGTCTCAGCCTAGTATGCAGCGTGTTGTGATGGGAATTTGAGGGTTGAATGAACACTCAGGAGCCTTGGTTAAGTTATGTGATTTTAGTAGGTTTGTATCATATAGGTAAGTACAATTAGGTTACAGTTTAGGACAAGTTCATGGTACAGAAACATCGTCCGGTCCCCCTGTGCCAAGCTCAGTTTCCAACTGAAACTATAAGAACCTTGGCACTCACACCATAATACAAACATTCCAGATACAGACTCACACATAAATAGGCAATAGCTACAAACACAGGATAGGTAAAACATAACACATCTCCCCCTTACATAACATTACAATGAAGGAAGGAAACAGAAGGAAAAGTCATTAATATGAACAATTTATATCTCAAAGAACTATCCTTCCAGAAACCCATCCTGTAAACTATTAAAAGCAAAATGTTATTTCCTTCCAAGTCCATAATATGGCTATCAAATAGCCAATCCACTTCAATTCAATCACCAGAACCATAATGGCCACTTATGGAACTCAGCAGCATGAGACCAGCCCACAATCTCATAAACAATATTTACCACCTACAACAACATATTAACCCTGTGTCAACATTCACCAACAACAAGGTTTCCTGACAAAACCACAGCGTTATACCCCTCTATCTGCCTAAAGCATATCCATCTTGAGACACAATGGGCGTCCACTAAACACCCTCATGCTGAGCACTAAGCCCAATGTCGTTGTCATATAACACCAACATTGATACCCAACCAGATCATCAATGTTGACTAACCGCACATAGACACAAGTAGTGTGCCTACATAATACCAGGTCTGTAACCTAGCCACTAACCTTGAGAAACAAATGTTCGCTTCTGAGCACATTAAAATTGCCATAACTCCAAAACAAACCAACTGCACACACAACCATCTTCCTCCTCTGACACCAACAGTGTCGGGATTCTCCATCACCCACAAATTTGACACCACAGTGTCGGGATTCTACATCCCCCACAATATTTGACACCAACAGTGTCGGGATTCTCCATCCCACACCAATTTGACACCACCGGTGTCTGGATTCTCCATCCCCCCAAAAACTTGACACACCCAATATCGGGATATTCCATCCCCCACAATATTTGACACCACAGTGTCGGGAATCTCAATCCCCCACCATATTAAACACAAGAGTGTCGGGAATCTCATCCCTCCTTCCATTTGCACACAGCACTCTCTCACAGAATCACATCACACACTTAGGCAATTTGCACATATAATATTCGGTAAACAAGAGTATGCAACATCAATTGAGTCCAATATATTCAGCTACAAAGTCCTTTGTGATGTTACCTGTGAAAAAAAAAACTGTCATGATCAACAATTGTGCAATTAGGATGTTCTCAATAAACATTGCGAGAATGAACATATCCAAAAAATGCAGTAGGTCTCAATCACAATGTCCACACAAAAACAACCAGAGGAATTCAGCAAAATCCAATATTTAGGTGCGCCACATAAAAGGCCACAATATTTATGCCTGCAGAGTTTTTGTTGAGATGTAACTGTGGATAAAAGTTTGGGTTAGTGCAAAAAAAAATACTTGCACATATCATTAACTGACATTTCTTTTGGTAGCATTTGTTCCATACCTTTTCCTAAAACCTGCAAAACCCAGTGGCACCATAACATTAAGTCCATACACTTTCCAATATAAACTTGCCAATAAGCACATTGGCGCCATAGCTTTGGGTCCATGCAATTTCCAAATAACACTTGCCAAAAACACATTGGCACCGTACCACCCAACACTTGGTTCAACAACAATAAAGACATGGAAATGTCTCAAACCACGCCAACACTAATGGCACTATCAAAAACGGGAATCACCATACTACAAACAGCATGTCCACTGGTTACTGTTTGGAAATCTCAAACCAATACATTAATTCACTTGCATTTCAAATTGTGCTATATGTGTTCACTTAGACAATATACATTGTTGACAACAAATATATATTACCATGTCGTATGTATCGCCTTTCCCAAACCTACAAAAGAAAACGTTAACACAGTACCTTGTGCCTCCTCATAGCAACAGCAGAAATAGTATGATGCACAATGGAAATAAACATGTCCACGCTCACTGCCTGCTCTGTAAATCCATATCATGAAATTTCCCTTTTCTCAATAATAGGAACAAAAGCTCTGATCCTGATATATTTCCACGCCACTGCAGTCCAACGCTTGGCATATGACTTTCAGAGCATGTTGCAGTATTCTGCCAGGTCCCTCTTTCTTTGTCGTAGAATTCCTCAGTAATACCCGGAAATAAGGCACGTCGCAAGCACGTTGAAAGGTGCTTTCTTCTAATCTTCAAATACAATGGTAAGACGTGGTGCTGTTTGTTGCATGCTCCCGGAATGTTGGATGAACATTCTATGCAAGAAAAATCACCGATTCCTCCAGCAGCATAGTGACATCACCATTTAGATGGTGAGCGCAGCCACAGATGGAGCTCTCTGCCCCAACCGTCACCCTAACGTGTAAATAAAGAAATGTACCCTTTCTAGTAAACAAAGCTTGAGGCAATTATGCTACACAGATACAGGGTTATGGGCCTGTCCGTAAAGTAATGTGAAGGTTGGTCGGCTAAGTAGCGAATCTCAACCTAAGGTCAAGGGTGTGTTAACCGCTCACTGAGTAAAAAATACAATTGGTAGCAAACAAGGATTTATTTGCTAAACATACAAACAGATGCTTCATTCATAAAAACTTGAGAAATGATGTTGAAAAGTGTAACATACATAAACAAAGAATAATAACAATGACTGATACCAACAATTTGGCAAAAAAAGGAGAAAGAAAGGTGCATTATTTACAACAAAAGTGAACAAAAAATACTGTATTTTCAGTATACATATAATAAGGTATCTATTCGTGTGGACACATATGAGTCCTTTGTGAATGAATCCCAAGGTCATAGAATAGAGGCGAAAAAGACTATATCATCGCCCAATTACATAAGGGTGTCCTATTTAGTGGAAAGTTTCCTAGTCAATTTCCTAATTTCCTTTCAGTATTGCTTTTTGGTTATAACAATGAATGTTTCAGGGTCTTTATGAGATATCTTAGAAAAAGCCGACGTGACAGAGACTGAGTAAACAGAATCTGGTTCAGGCGGGAACCACAACATGCAAGTGTTCCCGGATTGGCACGTTTCGGTGGATGTGTAGTGATGTAGCGTCCGGCTTCATCAGGGCTCCGTAGGGGCGACCCTGCAATATGTATAAAGAACTCCAGTGAGTAATCCCTTGGCCTCCCTTGGCCCCCTTCCTGCCCCTACCTGCAAGGCTAAAAACCTTGGGGTCATCTTCGACTCCACACTCTCCTTCTCTCCTCATATATCTGACGTCTCTAAGAAGTCACACTACCAGCTGCACCTCCTCAGAGGTATTCTTCCCTTCCTCTCCTTCCCCCAGAAGCTCACTGTCTCCCGAGCCCTGGTTCTCTCAAGGCTGGACTACTGTAACAGCCTCTATCTTAATCTGCCTGCCTCCACTCTCCGCCCTCTGCAACTTATCCAGAACAGAACTGCGAGACTTGTCCTTGGCCTCAAGCCCAGGGACCGTATCTCTCCAGGACTGAAATCTCTTCACTGGCTCCCAGTGGCTGCGAGGATTAAGTTCAAAACCCTCTGCATTGTCCACAAGGCCTTCTGGGGCCTGGGGCCTAAATACCTTCAACTCTCTCTTCCTAAATATCTTCCTTCACGAGCCCTTCGCTCATCCTTCTCCAACTCCCTCATGGTCAGCCGCTTCTCGAAGCAACGAGCTGGGGGTAGATCTCTCTCCGCAGCAGGGGCCTCCCTCTGGAACAGCCTTCCTGCCTCCCTGAAACTTGAGGAGAACCATCTCCGGTTCCGGAAGCACCTCAAAACCTTCCTCTTCGCTTCTGCCTTCTCTCTCCCTCTCCCCTGCTAAACCTGCTTAACTCCCCACTGAATTCTGCACTAAACCTGCATCTGAGCCACTCTCAGCGACCTCGGTCCAGGTCCCAGCCACTCTCCACTTGCACTGCCTCCCTGGCTCCCCCTGCACTGTGGGACTGTCACTGCATCCCTACAGCCCCCTTCCCAGCACTTGCTCTGCACTTACCTCGCACTTTGCCACCAGCTGGCCCTTTTATTTATTATTTATTATTTATTTATTTTTACGCTACTTACCTTGTACCGCACTTCCCCCCCACCTCCTCCCCCTGCACTTTCTCCTTTTCCCCTTACCTCTGCACTTGCGCGATCTGAATGACACCTGGCCTAGTAGGATCGTTTGTCTGTCTTCCCCTTGTTTCCCTCCCTCCCTGCCTCGTCGCGCCTTGAAACACTTGTGTATAGGCGCGTTACAAATATCATATCATATCATCATATCATATCATAATTTAGATGAATGCCAATGGTCTTTGGGCATATATGACAATGTACATGTTTTCTCAAGCACCGTGCCGGCGGCTTACCTGCCGGTGCTATAATCCCAAAAGGCTCGGTTCTCAATCAACGAAGGGCATGGGGTTGAGCAAAGAGGGTCCTCAAATGGGTCCTGCTGGAGAAAGTGTGGGCCCAGGGCAGTAGTCATGGTCAACAACGTGGTTCTGTGTTGGGGACAAAAAAGGAAAAAATTGAGTGGTACAATGGGGGCTGTTGTGTGAAACTAGCTGCTAACTACAGTATCTTGCGGGCAAAAACCATTAGGCCGTGAATCTGGTATAGAAGGAAGTTACCTGCAGGTAGAAAAGTGATGATTAACTGAATGATGAGTACATTGGGATTGAAGCGTAGAGTGTCTTAGTAATCATCTGGCATATTTGCTGAAAATAGTCCTAGAAGAACTGGGACAGAGATGGAGAAGAAAAACCCAAGATGAGGTGGGGAAATGAGGGCTGGCTTACACACTAAATGATTAATGTGTGAGTTACATTTGGTGTCCATGCTATGTGAAGAAGACATGAAAAACACGGTGAGAGAAATCACCACGGTTATCTTGACAGTGAATGGCTATTCACAGGCACTAATGGCGTTCGTGTCGTGGTGTGCAGAGAAGGGAATTGAACTGTCCCCTTGGGTGCTCATGATGCTTGCATGCCAAACGTGCGTGACCCTGTGCTCAAAAGTGCAGATTTGAACTGAGAAGAACAGTGCTGTCAGACAATTCGATACATCCGATGTGTGTTGCTTCACAGACAGACAGAAACGAAGCTGAGGGGTAAGAATACCTTGGTATGCTGCTCAGACTTTCCAGCCGCTCTCTGGCTGGCAGAGGCCGCGAGTGCGAGTTGCTAATGGTGGTGCAAGCGCCGACTGCCGTATGTGGAAAAGACGGTGTCCATGGCTACGCGACGCTAGCCAATCCCCTGCAGAAACAGAAGCGGTGTGAAGCGGGGTAGGGGAGGCGCGTTCTTGTTTGTTGATGGATGGTAACCATAGGGACCCAGAGGCTGCGCAAAAGCTGCAGCCGCTGGACAGCTGCTCATGGAGCCATGTCGCTTCGTTCCTCCAAACTGATTAGGGTAAGGAGGAGGGTATTGAAAAAAAGGGGAGGGTTTCCAACACGAAATGAGTGGGACCTATAGGAGTCGTTTGTTGTGGCAGGGCACATTGGCCTAGGACCTCATGTGTGGGGTATCAACGCCCCAAAGAGGGGTGTGGCTAATGAGTTTCAGGGCCACGGTGGCTGAAAGAGCACGTTGGTGTCAAGGTGCAGTACAGTGCTGCACAATGTCCAGAGGTGTGCCGGGAGGGGTGGGGGTTGTTTTGGGGGGGGTTTGGTCTTTTGTTGGGTGGTTGTACCAAGCAAGTACATAGTGAGTTGCAGTACAGCAGACTCCTCATCGATGTTATTGCTTACATGAGGGGCTGAAAAATCTCATTCAGGCCATGGTGGTACGTGTCTAGGCGGTGGATCCATCTGGATTCTTCTTTTAGGAGACTGTGTTGGATATCCGCCCCCCGCCTTTCACTTTTTACACCACCCACCACCACCCACCAGAGAATATCGTTGGGGGTGTGATTCATGGTCAAATAATGCTCCACTAGGGGGGCTGTCAGATTCTTACATCGAATTTTGGAACGGTGCTCCGAAATACGGATGTTAATAGCCCGGGTGGTCTGGCCTATGTATCTAAGGCCACACGGGCACTCAATACAATAAATCGCGTTGTTTCTCTTACAGTTGGCCAAATCTTTTAAGGTCCATTGTCGTGCACCGATTGAGAAAGATTTCATCTTTTTTGTGAATTTGCACGCGACACAACTGCCGCATGGGTGATGACCTTGTAGGGGACGAAGTGTGCAGGTACTGCTGCATGTAGTATCTGGTTGGTAAAGAGAGTGTACCAAATGTTCTTTAATGTTCTTAGCGCGTTTAAAGGCGAACCTCAGGAGTGGTTCATCCGGTAGATTCAAACGTGCTATGTGCCAGTGTTTCTTGAGAATTTTCTTCAATTGTGCCGTTTGTGCACCAAAAGTTACCACACATGTCATGCGGGTCTCAGTGGACTGGTGGTCTTCCTGAATCGGGTGGATGAGGATGTCTCGATTTGTATGCCGGGCTCCTTTTCTGGCCTGTGCAAGTTGTTTCTTTGGGTAGCCTCTTGCTCGTAAGTGAGCAGAGAGGTCTTCTGAATGGCGTTTGTAGTTCACAATCGAGGTACAATTCCTCTGGATACGGAGGAATTGTCCGTAAGGTAGATTGTCTCTTGTATGGGATGGGTGGTTACTGGTGTAGTGCAAGAGGGTATTTCTGTTAGTGGGTTTACGGTAAAGGTCGCATTGTAAGGTTCCCTCCTCGTGTCTGATAGTTAGGTCCAGAAAATTAATCTCCGAGTTGCTTTTGTCAATAGTGAATTGGATATCCCTGTTACAGGTGTTAAGCCATGACCAGAAAGCCGTCAGTGCCTGTCCAGATGAATATGACGTCATCAATGTAGCGATGCCAATTAGTGATCTGTGCCTGCCATTGGTTCTGGTCTGAGAAGATGTAATCGTTCTCAAATTTGGCCATGTACAACATTGCCAGGCTTGTGGCGAATGCCGCACCCATGGCCGTACCTTTAGTCTGTTGGTACTTTACACCATTGAAAGTAAAAAAGTTTTTACACAACGCAATCTCCATCAATTCCATTACAAAATTGGTCGGGGTCTTATGAGGAGAAGGGTCAGCGGACAACCATTCTCGAACACACTCAATAGAGTCCGCTTGGGGGATGTTTGTGTACAAGGACTTGATGTCCATTGTCACCAGAAGTTGATCTATAGGGTCAAAAGTAAGGCCCTCAAACACGGAGATGGTGTGCGTAGTGTCCTTAAGGTATGTACGTGTTTGTGTACTAATAGGTTGAAGAAAATGGTCTACAAATTTGCACAGGGGCTCCAGGATCGAGCCGCAGCCAGATACAATCGGACGACCTGGTGGGTTGAGGGGGTCCTTATGTATTTTAGGGAGGGCATAAAAACAGGGGGTTCTCCCCGAGGGTCTGGTAAGGAATGCTGCCTCCTTATCAGAGATCCAGTCTCTTTCTTGTGCATAGGCAACTGCGCTGCTTAGTTCCTGACAGAGGTCCTTAGTAGGGTCTTTGCGGAGGATACCGTAGCTATCTCTGTCATTGAGTAGCACCAGAACCATGTCTTTATATTGTTTGTTGGTCATTATCACCAACCCTACTCCCTTGTCGGAAGGTTTAATAATGATCTTTTTGTTGTTTTGTAATGACGTCAAAGCTCGTCTCTCTGCTATGCTAAGATTATGCTTAGTTCGCAAAGTTCTGGTTTTTAGACGGTCTAGGTCCTCCAGGACACATCTCTCGAATGTGAGAAGGTCATGGGGGACCTGGCCGTCAGTTGGAGTAAATGTGGAAGGTTGGTGAAGGCCAGTATCATCTTTATCAGTTTCTTCATCCAATACATGTTCGTGAAAAAAGGTTTGCAGTCTCACTTTACGGAGAAAAGTGCGAACCTCCATTTCCGCATCATACCAATCTGTGGAGGCTGTTGGTACGAAGGAAAGGCCTTTGTATAGTACCGATAGTTAGGATTCTGAAAGTACAATTCCGGCTAGATTGAAGACAGGAGTTATTAAGGAATTATCAGCAGAGGTCAATATCTCTGTCGGCGCCAGCGTTGATTTGTTCTGCCTCCGCGAGCGGGAAAACACCATTGTGGTTGTGCCCATTGGGGGTTGCCAAAGCCTCACCTAAAAAAGTAAAGAAGGCCGGGGGAGTTTGAGGGGGATATGTAAAATTTGCCTGTTGGCGACCCTGTTGGCGACCCTGTTGTGGCCTGGATTGGTCGTCAGAGGAGGACCCACTACTAGAGCCTGAAAAATTGACGCCCCTACGGCGGTTACTTTGTGATCTTGTGTTAGGGTTGCCAGGTGTTGTCCCCCAACCGTCACCCTAAGCTTAGCTGCCCTACAACATTGAACTATATTAGCCGCCAGCCCACACAGCGATGCTTGGAAGAAGTGCTATGATGGTAATTGGTTTATCTCAATGCCTCACTGTCTGCTGTCTTTCCGACCACCTATTCTGCTGCATTTATGAAGAGCTCCCCACCTTTAATGCCATTGATGCCCAGCCCCTACGCGCTGTTATTGTTGGCTGCTGCAGTCTCAATGCCAATTACAAGTTATAATAACAGCCGCACAGCACAGCTTAATCTCCTTCTATGACTGCTGGCACGGGCGCGCTTACCTTGGGGCTGAAGGGGGGTGGTGGATGCTTCTAGGTCCTTGCTTCTTGGTGTTGGGTAACTTTCTAGTAATCCTTGTCACCTGGTTCAGGTCCCTGTTGTACCTTTCATTTCTTTTCCGATCCTTGCTCCTTTTCTGTTCCTGCTTTCCCAGCTCCTCCAAGAAAAAAATCCTTGTCGCCAGTGTTGTGATGGGAGTTTGAGGGTTGAATGAACACTCAGGAGCCTTGGTTAAGTTATGTGATTTTAGTAGGTTCGTATCATAGAGGTAAGTACAATTAGGTTACAGTTTAGGACAAGTTCATGGTACAGAAACATCCACCGGTCCCCCTGTGCCAAGCTCAGTTTCCAACTGAAACTATAAGAACCCTGGCACTCACACAATAGCATTCTAGGTGGAACACTCTAATACAACCATTCCAGATACGGACTCACACATAAATGGGCAATAGCTACGAACACAGGATAGGTAAAACATAACACAAAGCACAACTGAAATGCTTATGTTTTTATATTGATTCAATATTTAGATGGTACCCCACTCATATCACAGCCGCTTTTCAAATACCCTGGGTCACAATGGACCATGAACCAGGCTGGTTGGTAAAATAAAAGATTTATTTATGTATTTAAAATTCAAAAGAAATTATACACTTTTTAATATGGGACAGCAATCACCAATGGGGTGATAATGCTGTTCCCATCTTCATCTTGTATCCTGGCTTGCAACATTATGTGTTACTACTGACTTCTGCAATTTTCACTCTCCCCTCTTGCTTCTCCACTCTTTTGACTGCTTACTCTCTGTTCTCTCCTCCTTTCCTTTCTCCCTTTTCCTATCTCCTCCCCTTACTTTCTTCTATGCACTTACACTATCAGAATTGTCCCTGGACCTAGTATGATAGAAACCTTGTCTGTCTCCTCCCCCCTCCCCTTACTGTTTTTTTCCACCGCCCCCCCCCTCCAGCACTATCTGAAATGTTGTCAGGCCTAGTATGATAGTCGCTTGTTTTGTTCCTCCCCTACCTTTCTGCACTCCTCTCCCTCACCTCTTGTTTTTCTCCGGCTCTACCAGAAATGTCGCCTGGCCTAGTACAGTAGTCACCTGTCTGTTTCCATTTCCTTCCCCTTCTCCCCCTCCCTTCCTTATCTATGTTTTAGCTCTTGCACTATCTGAAATGTTGTCAGGCCAAGTACACTAGTTAATTTCACATCCTTACTGTTCATGGCCTGTAAGAATGTAAT
Source organism: Ambystoma mexicanum (assembly GCF_040938575.1). Taxonomy (NCBI): domain Eukaryota; kingdom Metazoa; phylum Chordata; class Amphibia; order Caudata; family Ambystomatidae; genus Ambystoma; species Ambystoma mexicanum. Next base: position 1,179,503,579 of record NC_090933.1, read on the forward strand.
TGTATTTTCCCTTGTTCCCTGCCTTGCCTTGAAGTGCTTTGAAACACATTGTGTATAGCCGCTATATGAATAAACTATAATATAATATCATATCATAATTACAATGAGAATGTGAGCAATGCACAGAGTTTAACCTTCTTGTGGAACAGATATACGGCACAGCGGAATAGGAGCACTTTTTGATTTAGGAAAGATAGCTCCCAAGTTAGAATTTCCCCCTGGAATGTTCCCTCAACCCACAATTAATCAAAGCTGAGTGGATAAACAGACACGGCAGGTAATCAGGAATAGGAGGCAAGAAACAGAATCTGAATCTAAACTTGCCTCCCCAAATAAGAGAGAAAAACTGATTTTAAACCACTTGCAATGTAATGACACTGGAAAAATAAATAATGCATGTGTGTTAAAAACCTTGAAGCAAAGATAATTCCTCACTAAAGCAACAGTGCAAAGATACCAACAATCACAAAGAACGGATTACCAAAAGCATACAGTTTGAAAATGAGTGTCAGGGTTAACACAGGTTGTACCAAAATGACATCTTGGAATCTTTGCAAACTTAGCAATTCCCGCCTAAAATCAAAGAAACTTTTTTAATAAAAACGGTTGAAATACACTGATTCAGAGTGCGTTTGTTTTTGGTTGGGGTGTAGCTATAGATCACAGGCACAATATGCAAGAGAAATTAGGTCTTTAGCTGGTAAATTGGGTGAGTTATGCAAGATAGAGTAAGGGTTGTTTTTAGGAAAATAGAGCAGTGACAAGAGAAATCGGCTTTAAAATTGAAAAGCAAATCTCACTTAAACTAGATTTAATGGCTAAGAAAAGAGGAATGCCACCAGTGAATCTCAAAGTTATGCTGCAGTTGTAACCCTTCACGCAGTGTACCCCTGTTCTTAAGGGAAAATTAATTTATTTAGACACAATATCGCTAATGACTTAGGATCTATGCAAGACAGAAATGAAGAGAAACGAAACATGGCGCTAACACTAGAAATCAAGGACAGGGTAGCAAGAATTATTGTGACAGTTTGAACAAGGAATCAGGATAAGGATAGGGTGACTTAGAGAGTGGGATGAAGACAAAGACAAGGTAGGCTATGGATTTAGATGGGGTAGGAATGATACTTACAGTCCACTTTTAGTTTGGGATTTTGGACCGTCAAGGGTTCTGGTCACTACACGGCAGGACACCTAGCAAACAGCTGGGCAGTTCTGCTCACCGGATGTCACTGGACTGGAAGGGCGATTCTGGTCACTCAATAGTAAAGGTCAGCTGGCTGGCACATGTATCTCTGGAGGCAGTTAGTGGGATCAGGATGCTTCCCAAAAACACCACAGTTTTCCCCTTTGGTTATTTGGGGATTTAGTGGTTTTCAGAATTTAGGCCTTGCTGGAGCAGGATCAGAAATGCTTGGGTTTTGCAATGGGCCCTGGAGTAGAGTCAGCAATGTTTTGGCCTTGAAGTTGGGATCTGGAATCTGGATGGATGGAACAGGACGCCGGCTCAGGAAATCAGGAAGAGTGTGGGTGGGTGTGTGTCTGTCTGTGTCTAGACTCTTGTCAGAGACTCTTATTTATAATGACATCATCACAGTATATGACGGGGGCTATATATTAACTAAACACACCCCTACCAACAGGATTGGACAAGGGTGATAATCTCCGCCTCGCTCTCAGTTGGTTGGATTTCCAAGGGAATGATGTCAGATTTATGATGGGAGTTTTACAATGTCCAAACATTACGACAATTACTTTACTTAAAATCCGATTTTGCCAGAAACAAACATTTATACAATTGAAATATATACAAAGGTTACATATTATGTCCAGCACATATCAGTCCAATCCTCCAGTCTGTAGGACCTTGTTTCAGCCTTCTGATACATTTTGGTAATTTTGAGCAAGAAAGATTCAACCTAAAATTCCATAACTTTATACACAGATGAGAATTATCCCCAGGGATGTATGTACAAAAATTGATGTTTGCAACATTGATACTTTTCTATTTATCCTCAATACTTTGCCCTTTCTGTCCCAAGGAGTCAATGAATTCTACCATGTCTCTAAAGATAGCGCAACAAAATCATTTTTAAACTGCAACATTTTTTCCATTGTTCAAAGTCTTGCTGCAGAGAAATAATTATTTAAAGTTTATTCCTGAAATAGTCTTTGGGAACACATGACAGTCCCCTTTGTCACTGAGTTATTTTTTTTTTCTTTCCCTCAACTGCTGTCAATTGTCATTTCCTTCAGAACATGGTGGGGTTTTCTCCCTTGATTGGAGTTGTATTGCCCCTTCACACTTCAGACTTCCTTCCCTGGGAGTTTCATTGTCAGGGTGCCAGCAGAGACGAACGTCTGTCCAACCAAGTCATTATTAGGGGGTTGTTAGTATCTGCTGAGAGAGAGAGCCCTCCTTTTGGTGCCACCCATCCAAGCAGAAAACCTGTTTTTCAACTTCCAACTCCAGCCACCATAGTTTTAATCTGATCCAAAATTAAAACACGCCTGTTGCATGAAATAACCCATGTTATATAGTCTCCCCAGCAACAAACCTCTTCATATTGCTAAAGACTGGCAGGCTTGTACTCACCAGTGTACTGTTCCAACACACAGGCATTTGTTTTTCTTTAGTTTGCAAAGGCCCATTTTGTTGCACGTCGTGCGGCTGGCCTTTCTTCTTAAATTTAACTTTTCATCTCCAGCAGATTCACAGACTGTCTTGCAGCTATAGTTATTCTTTTGGAATGCTGGAGTTGGTCTGAAGCACGGATACATTGAAACAGGCATGGCTCAGCTAGTTAGGGTCTCTCTCTGAACAGCTGAGTTTTGGATACTTTTGCAAAGAAAATGAACGTGGTTCCCTTGTAAGTAAAAGTAAAGTTCCTGGTTGACTCTTTTTCTTTAAAGTTGGTTTGAAAGGGCATGTCAATTCAGAATCATGCCTGGTTTTGCTGAGGCACAGTGAGAAAAATAGGGCTTAGTAGGGCTTATAAATCACAGTGGCTTTAAGGAACAGAGGGAATTAGCGTCACAGCAGCATTTTTTAAAGGTGGTAAAGGGTTTCTTTACAATAGAGATGTTGGCTTTTGCAGCAAATCAACATTGCTTTTTCCACTTTCTTCCTTTTGTTTATGTTGGAACCCACTGGCAATCTCCTTCAATGTGCCCCCTGGTTCCATCCTGCCGAATGTGTGCTTGGCAGGATGGTGCAGCCATTTTTGATGTTGAAAAAATGCAGTGCTGAGGTCCTAGTGCGCACAAGAGCCAGCAGAGCCATATTGCTGTTTCTTTCAGACAGGCAGCTTGGTGATGTGGTGAAATCCTGTTGAGTGGGTCAATATATCCCACAGGAGGTTGACCAGAGTAAGCAGAGAAAGTGTCCTCAGAGCTTGAAGATGAATCACAACATAACTTGGGTGCGATCGAAAGTGAGATCTCTGGTATCTGCTCATCAACATAGTCAGAGGAACGGGGTGCAGATCAGGTGCTTCAGACCTAGAGCAGGAGACTGCATGCACAAGTTCAAAATCTTGATGCAACACATTCTGTATGTCTTGCAACTCCGCCTTTGATCTCTCCTCTGTCGTAATATTCACCATTTCCGACTTGATGCTTGAAGCCAATGTAGATGCCAGAGTATCAGAAGTTAAATTAGTTGCTTGTTGAATAGAATCCTGAATTATATGTTCTACTTCATGTATCCTTTGCATTAATTCCTCATCTGGTAGCTCTGTCACCGATCCCCCTTCTGCCAGATTTAAATGGGCCACGCTGTTATTTTGCTTTGGGAAAAAAGAGGTCATTTTAGAAGCCAAAACCATTTGCAAATTTAAACCAGCAGGAGAGGACAATGTTAAGGAAAAGTCTGATGAAAAATGATTTCTACCGGTAAAAGCTTAGCGTGCACAATTTCAACCAATGGAGATGTAACTACCGGTAACAACGGAGTATCAGTCACGTTATACAAAATAGAGGAACTACATTTAGGGGTGGATGCCATCACAGAAACCGTGCTACACAGAGCATACGAATATAGCATATTATTTCTGGTTGCAGCTAAAAACATAGAGTAAGAGTGAGAATATGGCAACAGAAGACTTAGAGCCGGAAAATGAGGACTTGAATCTTACCTGAAAAATCTAGAAGACAGCGGATCACTGTAGAAGATTTCCTCTCACTTCCCGCCAGGCCTTGCCCTGACTACCCAGACTGCGTAGGCCACTCTCCTCCTGGCTCTTGACACACAGCGCTCCACGCCTAATTGGAAGTTTTATACCTCACAGCTACTGCTGATTCTCAGCTGTCCCACCTCCAGAACTTGTCCCAAGGGAAAAAAGCAAGAAAACACTCTTGTAGCTCTGTAGCCGCTCCACACATGGTGCTCCATGCCTGACTGGAAGTTGTATCTATCACAGCTGCTGCTGCTTTTCAGCTGATCCACCACCAGCACTTGTCCAAGGATAAAAAGTGAGAAAACACTCTCGTAACTCTGTAGCCGCTCCACACACAGCACTCCATGGCTGACTGGAAAAGTTATACTTCACAGCTACTGGTTCTTTTTAGCTGACCTGCCTCCAGCACTTGTCCCAAGGGAAAAAGAGTGAGAACACACCTTTGTAGCTTTGAAGGCAGTGCAGACACAGTGCTCCAGGTGTGTCCCAAGCGTTCTGCATCCGACTGGAAGTTTTTATGGTTCAAAGCTGCTTCTCAGCTGACCTGCCTCCAGCAATTGTCCCAAGGAAAAAAAAGTGAGAAAACACTTTTGTTGCGCTGTAGCTGCTCCACACATGGTGCTCTGTGGCCAACTGGAAGTTTTATACTTAATTGCTGCAGCTGCTTCTCAGCTGACCCGCCTTCAGCACTTGTCCAAAGAGGGGAAAAAGCACAAAAACACTCTTTTAGCTCTGCAGCTGCTCCACATACTGAGAAGTGCACCTGACTTGAAGTTTTATCCTTCACAGTTTCTGCTGCTTCTCAGTTGACCCACCTCCAGCACTTGTCCCAAAGGAAAAAAGCTATAAAACACTCCTGGAACTCTGTAGCCGCTCCACACATCATTATTAATATTTTAAAATGCAAAAAAAGCATGTGGTTTATGGCCCTGAGAATTGTTCAAAAATGAGAATATGATGGCCCACCCAGGGTAAAAGAGGCCGTAGTATGTGGGGAAAAGAAAGTATGGGTTGGAAAAAACAGGAGTAAGATAGAAATGGACAAACAGCATGAAAAAGTTGAACAATGGTAGATAGTGTATTACTGTAGTAGAAGGTGTGTTTGTGTGTGTTTGAGTGTGTGAGTGGTGTGTGTTGTGTGTAATGATTGGCAGCATGAATGTTCTGGTACATTGATTGTATGCTGCTTGCTAATCAAATAATGAAGAATGTTCAGGGACACAAACATCTTACAATCTGACAAACACAATACATGAATAGATAGTAAAGGCAATAATAATAGTAATACAAATAATAATGATTCTAATAATAATAATAATGACAATAATAAAAATAATAATAAACATTTGCAATGCCTCTTTCTGAAGGACTGCAATTTTTCACAGTGCTGAATGTTAGACACACAGAATCCTATGTAGCGTCATAGCAGCACATGAACTAACTAGGCTTTAGTAAAGAAAAATGTAAAGAGACACGTGTAAGTCTCCCATCTGTATTTCCAGGTTCATATTACCAGAATTGTGTGTATGTTAGGGAGAATTATCAGAAATGTGCTAATTCCCTTCTACCTTAGAGACTCCCCGCTCTTTTTGATGGACTTTAGGACGTTTAATTTCAAACCTGGAGAGAGTGAGACCTTTTCCCCACTCTCTCATGTATTTTTCTGTGAATTTGACTCTGTGTTTCTTTTGACTTTGAAGTCTGACAAACTCCATTTGCATCATCTTTACATTGTGACACACAGCTCCTTCAGTGCAGTGGCACAGCAAAGTATCTCAGATTTCCCAAAGATTTAAATACCTCTCTTGATAAAACGTCTGTTTCCAAGATCAGTGAAATGAAATTGACTTTACTTACATTGTGTAACTTTCTAAACTTTCTAAACCCAGAACAGTATCTACATTAGGGTGTTGGAGGGGTTACTTAGTATCCGCTTTGTCTAGTTTCTCATGTAACATTTTTATGTTTTCACTTTCTGGTGGCAGTGGTTTACTTTTTCCTACCATTGTGTGTTTTTACCACGGGTTGCAATTGCAGCTACAGTAAAGCACACATGGGTGCCCATTTTGTCAAAATATCCCTGGTCTTCTTTTTTCAGCATTTCTTGTTAGAAAGTTCCTTCTTGAGATTTACTCTATGCGACAAATCCGGTTTGGTCCCTTTGTTGATTTTGTCTTTGGTGGGACTCCAGCATGTCTGGCAGGGGCAGGAAGTGAGGGAGGTGCCCGAAACTCCCTCTGCTTAATCCCCTTTGTTACAGGAATGCTACCAAAGGTGATTGGCCAGCTGGCTGGCTGGCTGGCTGTCTTTGGAGGTGAGGCTTTTTGTTTGAAAGGCAGAGGCGACCACTGGACGAAGGGATCCGAATAAGAACTTGACGAGACGCTTGCTGCAACTCCTGGACCATTGGTTTGCCCGGTGAAGCCCTGCGCATTGCTGAAGCGCAGATGTGGCCTCGACTAGAGAAGCCCTGCAACAGACAACTTCTCCCCTTGCATTGGTGGGACCAATCAACCCCAAAGCAAACTCGCCTGGACCTCCTCTCACTTTGGATGTACTTCCATTTCTGCTGCAGGAACTGATTGCCAGGGAGAGGAACACCACAATCGAGTGTCTCATTTTTAAGTCACACCAGAGCTACAGGACAATCCTCCGGACTCCCATGAAGCAGGACTGACCAAGCCTGAGCCACCTCAACAGAGTGTTGGATCTCAGATGCAAGGAAAGTCTATAAAGGTATCCGAGAACCGCAGTGGTGCTATTTGAGAGAGCCGCGAGAAGCTGAAACCACAAAGTGCTGCTGATCTGAAGTTTGCCCATTGCTGCCGCCGACCTTCCATTCGTAGTGCAAGAGTCCCCAGGTGTCCTCCCTCTTGTACCCACAGCTGAGGCCCAGGAAAACCAGGATCTGCAGACCTACACAGGAACAGTAGCCAATTGGAACCACTTTCTTCTAACCAAAGGTACAGTAAAACTAAGGTGACTTAACTCTTGTGTAGCCTTGCCAGTTCTCAGTTGAGACTTGTCTTGGTTGCTTTTGCAGAGTTGCTTGCAGCTTTGCCCCTCACGAGTCTCCCAGCTTGAGGCGATACAGTGATTTCATGTTCTACAAAGACTTCTAAAGCATTGTGCAAGATGTTTTACCTACCTGCAAGAAGTATTTCAGCTCACCTAGGCTTTTGCTCAACTAACATTGGCTGTCCTGGCTCCCTGAAAGCATCTTCCTGCCTCTGACTTTGTGTTCTACCTTTCCCCCAGGAAAGGGTTAATTTACTTTAAATTAGATGGTTTAAAAAGGACTTACCTGCTTTAGAATATTTGTTAACCATTGTTTTATTCCCTTATCTGTATCTTTTGACACTACCTCAGTATTGCTCTAAATGTGCCAGTGATATATCAATGTCCACAGTGCCCTAGTTAATTAAGTCACCACATGGTGTTGGAAGTGTCTGTGTGCTATCCCAAATGAACTGGACAGTGCTGGAGGCAGTGAATCCAACCCCATTTATCCAGATGATAGTGATACAGCTTGATAAAGATGCTGCGCGAGTATTGATATTGATCAATATTTACTGGAACCCAGCTAATATTGCATGCGAAAGGTTACCGGAGGAAATATCTGAACTGATAGACGAACAGAGAGAGAAGTGGACTGACCCGCTATATATACTGGTGGGGGATCTAAATTGTACCTGCGTGAACAAAGATAGCCAAATAGAGGAGGTGATAACAACCGCCACAGCGAAGGAAAAAAGAGGAATAAGATGGAACAACATGTTGCAATCAAGAGATTGTGTTATTCTTAATGGACAGGTGAAAGGCGATGTACCAGCTAAACCCACATGGAATGGGGCTTAATCAGCAGAAATCTTGGATTACATCTGCATCTCGAGCAACCTCTCAGAGAATATTCAGACCTTGGAAGTCATAACAATGACAGAAAGTGACCACAATCTGATGAAATTGACATGCAACAACATCAGTAACAACAAGATTTTTGTCTACAACCAGGATATTGTCACAGTCCATGAAGGAAAGAAAATAAGGATCAGACCAGAAAAAATCAAACAGTTAAACAACAAACTAAAAGGCATGATCCGACTGCTCGAAACGGAACAAGAAACACAAAGGATTGATTACACACCACTCTTCAGAGCCTTTGTGACAAAAGGGAAACCTGGAAGTAATTATCCTACCAAGAACCACCAACATCTATATGACAACCAGATAAGGAAAAGGAAAAAAGAATTAAGAAGAAACATCAGGAGACTAAAGACGAAAAAAACAATAAACAGTCAATAGAGTAAGGAGATAAACAAGTTAAAACAGAGGTACCGCAACTGGCTGTACTTACATAAGAAAACTATGCTGAACCGGGATGCAGAAAGCATGTTAGAAAAAATAAGAACTAAAAATACTGCAGAAATATGGGCTACCATTAATGGAGCAGACCATCCCCAGGAGACAAGCCTATCAAATCCAATAAGTGCCACCTCATGGTGTGAATATTACACACAGCAACAAGAAGAGCCTTACACAACATCTAAGCGAAAATCAGTGTCAAGGAAGGAAAACGCGATAATAGACATCAGTATTGACGCAATTGAAAATATCTTAAAGAAATTAAAAGATTCAAGAGCTCCAGGACCGAACGGACTTACGAATGCAATATTAAAGAGCAATACCAGTGAATGAGCAAAGTTTCTACACATCATGTTTGAATACAACCTAAATACCGAGAAAATTCTGGACTCCTGGAGGACAGCGGTAGTGGTGCCGATTTTCAAAAAGGGTCTTCGAACTTCGGCAGACAACTACAGACCGATCGCACTGCTGGATGTCGGGGGGAAGGTCTTCGCATCAACATTGGTGAAAGCACTGACCACCTGGGCACAGCATAGCGGACGACAAGACCCCTGGCAGTCTGGTTTTGTGAGGGGGAGAGGTACTGGACTCAACATTTTTTTGATCAATCTGATGAAAGCAAGAACTACAAGGAACAACAATCAAGAAATTTATGTAGCTTTTATCGATTTGTCAAAAGCGTTTGACACAATAAAAAGAGCCAAATTTTGGGAGAAACTGGAGAATTGGAAATGCCCGCAGCCACTGGTAGAGAACATCAAAGACCTATACACAGATACAAGCATAAAATCAGGATGGATACAGCAAGAACACTGACAGATCAAATTCCAATAAGAACGGGTTTAAAACAAGGGTGTCCCCTTGCGCCAGAACTTTATAACCTGTATACATCGGATATTGAGGACTCCTTCGAACTTATACGCTGTTTTCCACCAAAGATCGCAGGGGCCTCAATAGGTAGACTACTATATGCGGATGATATCGTCCTCATGGACCAGACCCAAATAGGCCTAAAAAGACAGCTGACGGTGTTGCAATATTACAAGGACACAAACAGCATGGTAATTAACCCAGGAAAATCAAGGATCCTGAAGCTGCGCCCAGGAGGGAGAAAAAACAAAATGAGTAAGTCAGGCTGGCTGCTGAGCGGTAAAAAAATTCAGGAAGCGGAGGCACTGACATACCTGGGAGTTTGCATAAACAATACCAAAAGTGAAAAACCAAGAATTGAAGATTTAAAACGAAAAGCAAACAACTTAGCATCTCAAGGGAAAATCCTGATGCAAAGATACTGCAGATTTGCCCTAACACCATTGGTAACTTTTTATAGGATGAAAGTCGTGCCCACCCTGACATATGGAGTTGAATCACCAAGACCCATATCGACACAAACATGGTCAACTCTAGAAGGCCAATTCTGGCGAAAAGTGCTGCAACTTCCCAAATCTGTGCCTATAGAGGTGATAAGGAGAGAGTTGGCATTAACTTCGCCTAAAGCCATAGTGATATGGAAAACGCTAACCTTCTATCGAAAATGCTTGGAAGAAAATGCAACCAGGGGTTTCAAAGTGCTGAACAAAGCAATAAAAGAAAAAACAGATGCAACACTAACAGAATGGTAAGAAGCGTGCCGAGAGATTTTGGTGAACCTAAATGAATTAGAAGATGATCTGTGGATAAACCCAAACAAAACCAAGAAAAAACTGTACATGGCAGACTGGATAGAAACCCAGGAAACCACCGGCAAATACAAAGGCTATGAAGATTTCTGGGCACAACCGAGAAAATTGAACCAGATTCCGAGCTATTTGACCTTATTCCCGAATTGGTACTTTCAAACTCTCTTCCTAAGATTTAGACTGAACATCTTGCCAACGGGAGAAATATTCACAAAGGAGGAAAGTCATGAGCAGAGACGCAATATGTAGAGTGTGTGTATGTAGAGTGTGTGAGCTCAAAGGAGAAAAAGAAACCCTGAAACATCTCACACTCCATTGCATAGGACTACGAGAAGCTTGTGAGCAATGTTTGGGCAATTTACTTAGAAACTATGTCACAAGGAGTGCGGAAGACTGGTGGAAGATCCTTATAGAAGGAGAAATAATGAAGATCAACTTAGCGCTTGTAAGAATGGTGATCTTAATACTTAAAAAATTGGAAGGACTTTGGAGTGACACAGACAACGGAACAAATAACAAAGTTGGATGAACTACAGAAAGTTGGTAGACAAAAAAAATGGAAACTTTGACTAGAACAGATTAAAGGTTTAAAATAAGGAAAACCATGTAAATCTGTGAAACAAATAAAAAAAATGGGTATCTACTGATTTAAAGAACATGAGAGTGTTTATTTTGAAGTATATTTTTGTGTTACATATATTTGCTCCCTTCTCAAGAAGGCTTATTCAACTGACTGTTAAATTAATAAATCATGGTTTAATCAAGAAACCTTGAGAGTAAGTGTTTATTTGGATAATTGTCGTCGTGAATCTCTGTGTAAAAAAAGATAAGCCTGGCTGCTCAGTCAATCTACCAACTTGTGTAGTACATTCTTATACCAAAGGTTGGGTTAATTATTGCCAAGAGGAGAAGGCTGGTGCAGTCTCTCACAGGGTTACTAAATACACTCATGCTTAACAGTGCACCTATTCAGTTTGCTGTGCAGTGTTGCAAAAGTAGTGCTACAGCCTGCAGTGCCGCCCCACACATTCCATGCATATTGCTGAGCAGCACAGCCCCTGCTGGACTTTCACAGAGTGCCAGCCTGTTCTGCTGCTGCTGTACCACCTGGATTGTTTTAAAGGAGAAGAGGGGCCGGGGAATCTCTTGAGAGATCAGGTGGTGCATCTTACCTGAACAGTCCAGGATGCAAGAAAAGCATCTATGCACGTGACATACATAATGGCTTTGAAGAGTGGCAGACCCTTTCCTAACCCCAAGTGAAATGCATTCCATCACTGCCACCCTTATGGATTCTCATAAGGGGTCTCTACATCTCACCATGCCACTGCCAAGCGTCCAATGGTCACAGACATGGAATGACTCCTCCTTGGCAGTGGTTTACCTGAGAGAGGGAAACATGACATCCCTGATGAGTCTGTGATGCGACTCATCAGATATGAAATCATAGAGTTCTCATTAATCAATGCACACGTGATTAAATGATGCCCGTTCGATCACATTTCCGGCAGTACACGTTTTACAATGCAATTAGCCATTTTTCCAGGAAACGGCCTTCCTAAAATACAGCTCATGTTCTAAATGACTGTCGTGGCTTACGTGTTTAGTTTAACAGGCATTTTACCCACAATAAGCAAAAACAATTCACGTTTGTTTGTCTTGCAGTGTAGAGCGCTGGAGTGTGGGTCATCAAGTTTCCAAACACTATAAAGTTTTTCAGAAACAACACAGTTGTAGAACAACCTTGATGGACAGGATGAGGACAAAACGAGGGATGCAATGATCAAAACAATTCACATTCTCCGTAAATATATTTGCACAATTTCAAAACAGATCGTACCCTTTATAAGACATGTATGACCGGAGTCTATTCTCTTTTTCACAGTGCATTTATTGGCATGCCAATGTCTGAACAATATGGAAACTAGTCAGTTTCTTGCTACATTGCACACCGAACGTGCCTAGTCAGTTTGCTCTCCCCTGCTGCCACCTTACAACGAAAACCAGCACAAGAACTCTGCCACCTGATTGAGAGCAACATAACGGGCATCCATCATGCATAAACAGCAGACTGGGCCTCTAATGGTTTGGCCTATTTATTTATTTATTTATTTATTTATTTATTTATTGTCTTGCATGTATGTTTTAGCCTTGACCCTACACAGAGGTTCTTGGAGCACCTTGCATGGTGCAAATTGAGAAGGTGGGGGTTGAAAAAAAGTTACAAAATGTGTTAAGGAAAGGATAGGAAGATGAGGACATGCAAGTGATAGCAGTGGAGGAGGGCAGTGGTATGTGTGGGGAAACAGGTAGGCTTTAAGATTATTTCTGAAAGTGGTGATGGAGGTTGCATTCGTATGGAAAGAGGCAGGCTATTCCATGCCTTTGGTGCCCAGTGGGTAAATGTGTGTCTTTTGAGTGCATGTTAGTTTGCAGAGTGGGATGTGTAGAAGTTGTTGGCTGGCTTGTCTGTTGTTTTTTTGGTGACGGGTTTGAGTTTGTCATGAAGGTAAGATGGAGTTTTCACATGTATTGCTGTGAATATAATGTAGAGTAGGGGTGATGTGTGAAGGTGGAGGATCAGTCTGGCTGCCGTATTTTGTATGGCTTGCAAGGGAGAAATTGTGTTGTTGGAGAGTCCAGTGAGGAGATCATTTCCCTAGTCCAGCTTAGAGAGCACTTGTGCTTGGACTGCAGTGCAGAGGTCACCAGGCAGAATGAAAAGTCTGAAGGATTATTCTGATTTTGTGTAGGGGGCGTGGTTGTAGACTGCATGTTTTGTTGATAGTGGCTATGTGTTGTGTGATGGAAAGGTGGATGTCAATGGTGAAACCAGGGTATTTATCAGGTGGGGAGTTGGATATGTTTTGGTTGTCATTGTCGAGTTCTTGGATCCAGAGGGTGAGGATGGATTAGTGCCTTGAAGGGCAGATGAGGAGATATTCTCTTTCGGAAGGGTTTAGTTGGAGGAAGTGGGTGGCCATCCAGTTGTTGAAGGTGGAGACACAGGTTTTAATTGTGTGGAGTTATGAAGGTGGATATGTTTGGAAGTATATTTGTTTGTCATGTGCAAAATGATGGAAATGTATATTGTTTTTGCTAAGGGATTCAGCATAAAGGTTGAAGATGGAACACATAGGTTGAAGATGGGTGGAAAAACAAGTTGAGTATGGTGCCAGACAAATTCATGCTGTGTGCTACGATGTCTAGTAGAATGATGTGGTTAATGGTGTTGAAGGCTACAGAGAGGTTGAGGAGTATGAGAAATGCTTTGTTTCCCTTGTCTGTGATGCTGTGGAGGTCCTTGTAAATATGTAGAGTAACGGTCTCAGTGCTACGTCCAGGCCAAAAACTAGATTGGAAAGGGTTAAGTAGGTTGTTTGTAGTGTTGCGTTGTTGCAGTTGTGTAGTTACAAAGCATTCCACGTTTCTGGCGAGGTATAGTAGGCTAGTAATGGGGCAGTAGTTTTCAGGAAGCGTGGGTTCGAGAGATGTTTTTTTGAGGTTGGATGAGATTTGTCCTGTTTTGAGTGCAATGGTGATAGTACCATGTGAGAGACAGGAGCTAAAGATGTTGAGAGAGTGGGGAGCTAAGGTGGTGATGCACTTTGATGAGGTGGGCATGCATCATCCAGGAAGTGTGCAGGTTTGGTTTTGCCAGTGAGAGTGATAAGTGTGTGGGCGCTGATGGAGTGGAAGGTGTGCCAAGCTGATTCCAATCTCTAACCACCAACTGGACTTATGTGAAGTAAATCCTTATTGCAAATGCAGGTTGAAATGGGCAAAATGTAAACCTATGAATTTCCAGCAAAAAGCAGATATTCAGGAACCTGATGGGGTCCCTGAACACTCTTTTTCAGGGCGATTTTAAGTCTGAGACAAATAGGGAGACAGGTTGTTTTAATGGGTGTGGTGGGGGGCTTGAGTGGGAGAGCCGATGGGAGTTTTGTCATGATGTTGTGCATTTTGAAGTTAAAGAAATTCATGATGGGGTTGAATACAGTAGTGAATGGGGATGCAGAAAGTGTGGATGGTGATTTAGAGAGGGATTTTGCGATGTAGAATAGCTTCTGGATATGAATGGTGGTGGATTGGAGTTCTTGGAAGTAATGGGTGACTTTGGCATTGTGAATGACAGTTTTATATGTGTTGTGGCAGTTCTGTGGGATATCCTGGTTAAGGGGCATGGTTTATTTTGCCAGGCCTAGTGCTATGATTCCACAACTGGAGTCCTCACTAATACCAAATCACCCATCTCACAACTAAGGATATACCTCCCCATCTTCTACCACCTGACCCCCCACACAGACATATCACCTTGCATTTTGCAAATACCAATGCCATATCAACTATTAACCTTGATGTAGCTGCCATTGTATGCATATACAGTGGTAAAAGTGTGAACATGAGCACACTGCTGGAGCCAACCTGTCCAAGCAACTGGTGATGACCCTGAGATGCCACCACTTGAGAGAGATAAGGAAGATGTGGAAGTGGACATTTACGAATCACAAACCCGTGGTATTGAATCAGCACTTAACACAGATGCACCAGAAAGATCACTCCTTCCACAGGATTGAAGTATCAATGATAATGGAGAAAACACATTGCAGTCCCTTTACATAGATTTCTGTGGCATCCCATTGTAGAGAGTGTGCAGCTTCCGGTAACACAGAAGCCCATTTTCATCATGGGAGGAAGATATGTGAATCCATCAACAGATTGTATGAAGAGCTCGTGTGCATTTGCAGTACACTAGACAATGGTCTCATAGGGCTATTGATGGAGGTAGCTGACAGCAAGTTCTGGCCATAGTATAGGAGGACAGAGTGACCAAGGAAGAGTTGCAAGTGGCTGCTGAAGATCACAGGGCTCTCAGACGAGAGGACAGTGCATCCTGGGAAGAGCCACTGCAAATCTGTAACGGCATACATTGTGCAAACCATAGTCAGGTCCTACTACACATGTTGCATCTTTCTAAAGCCATGGGTGTGGCTAACCTCATAGCCACTTCCCTTGAAGTGTATGTTGCTGCATTGGTGACTGGCTCCAGTCTGGACGCAGGCACCTCCATGTCTTCAATGGAGCTGTATCCCCACAGGCCCATACACACCTGTCAGTGCTCCATTATCAGAGCCAGAAGGTAGAGGGCAGGATCCCATGGTGGTCAGAATCCTCAGACGGAGCAAATTCAATGCCCACAAGTGACTGCCATTTGTTTTCGACACATTTTATTTCTGGGTTCCCTTTTCTATTGGCATGGGTCAAGGTTAGGCAATTGTTAATTGTATTTATGCATTTTTTAACTTCTGAAGTTAAGAGAGATACCCACTTGGTGGTTGCAGCTGTGTTTCTCCCATTTCCCTTATGGCTCACTCTCATGTGGAATGGGTTATTGCCTTCCTATAAGTGTAAGGGATTGATAAATGACTATTCTGCTCATGTATGCTTCATGAGTGATGTGTATGTTGGTGTTGTGTTGGTGTTGGAGGTACTGCACATGTTTCAGAGACAGTGCGGCTATAACTTGTTTCACTCAGTCGGTTGCCTATGTCTCTCCACTGGGGCCTTTCTTAACTAAACATGATGTAGAGGGCCTGGGATTGCATCTCTTACCCCAATGTGGCATCTCCCAAGAAGGTGTTTACATAGGAAACAACCTGGGAAGGTTTATAAACAAGGTGTCTTTCGTGGGTTGCTAGCATAGGCATTTTAAATTGTTGAATATGTTTCATACACCTTTCTGGTTTACAAGCAGAATGCAAGAATACAAGAATGGTAAGAGACAATCGTATGAGAATGAATCAACTTCACACTGCACATATTGCATACACACACACACACACACTTCACACTGCACATATTGCATACACACACACACACACACACACTTCACACTGCCCATATTGCATACACACACACTGCACATATTGCATACACACACACACACACACTTCACACTGCGCATATTGCATACACACACACACACTTCACACTGCACATATTGCATACGCACACACACACTTCACACTGCACATATTGCATACACACGCACACTTCACACTGCACTTATTGCATACACACACACACACACTTCACACTGCACATATTGCATACACAAACACACACGCCCCAGAGGCGAAGCCAGGATTGTCTAACAAGTGGGCCTGAAGCTAATGTACCTGGGCCCACCGCAGTGGCATTAACACCTGCAAATGCAGACACAGCACTGCTGAGTGGGTATTTACAGATTTTGGGTGGGCTTTGCCCGGTCAGGCCCTACCCTATCTACGCCTCTGACATGCACACACATAGCGATTCTGCTCCTTCACTCACTGCCCACACACACTGCCCCCATGCTTTGCCCATACATATCACGCCACACGCATTTAAACACTCTGACCCCAAGATATTCCTGCCAACTCACACATACATGAACACACACACTGCCCACAAATGCTGCTCCCAAACACTTTCCGAGTGGAATTTTATACGCATCTGCTTGTGAGGTAAGCTCTCAATGAAGCATAGTTTTGTAAAACAGTGGCGTGTGTTCCCAAGCCATGATTGTTATGGGGTAGTAACACCACAGTTCTGTTGTTTTCTCTTTGAACAACACCGCACGTGTGGTTATTAATGTTTATATCCTAGAAATGCATAAATGGTCGATTTGGCACAAAGCAACCTCTCAGGTAC
Organism: Ambystoma mexicanum; assembly: GCF_040938575.1. Lineage (NCBI taxonomy): Eukaryota > Metazoa > Chordata > Amphibia > Caudata > Ambystomatidae > Ambystoma > Ambystoma mexicanum. The sequence continues at coordinate 1,179,520,497 of NC_090933.1, forward strand.
TGTTCTGTTTTTTGTTTTAAGAATGGCATCTCTTAATGATCAATGAAATGCTACTCTGCAAACATGTACAGTTTGTCAGGATGACTGTGCATCAGGACAAATCCCGAAGATCAGGGACGTCAACACTTTGGCTTGTAAGGTGAAATGGTGAAGGTGCCTGCGAGGTTTTCATATGGGAGAAACATGCCAACTGGGGCTTTTTGTTTCGTATGGAAGGACATGACTCTGATGTGATATGACAATTCATTTCTAATGTGCCTGTACACAAGTGTGCCTAGATGCGACAAGGAATGGAGGGGAGATAATGGGAGGACAACACAAATGATCTTACTAGGCATTGTGTCATTCAGATCGTGCAAGTGCAAGCGGACGGTAGATAGGAAGTGCCATGGGGAGCTGAGAGAGTGCTGTAGGGTGTGCTCTAAGTAAGTGCAGCCGGGGTACTGACTCTGGGTAAGTGCACAGAAGGTAGGGGACTGTAGGGTTGCATATACAGTCTCTAAGTGAGAGGTATAGAGAGAAAGAGAGAAGGAAAGTGTTTGGGATGAGACAGTTGGATGTTGTGTGATCCCTGGCCCTAGAAACCCTTGTGGACAATGCAGAGGGTCTTGAACTTGATCCTTGCAGACCCCAGGAGCCAGTTGAGAGGGTATCAGGTAATAATATCGCCATATATATGGTTGCCGTAAATAATATCGCCGGGAAAATGTTGTGGCAATATTATTTAGGTGATCATATATATGGGGACAGGGGCAAAAAAAAAATGTTTAAAAAAAAAACGAATTGGGGGCTGCGGGGGTGTCCCCCGCATGTTCCATGCAATAATGTCACCACAAAAAACGGCAATTTTTCGGCAATATTTTTGCATGGTGAGAGTTTTGTGGCGACATTATTACATGGAATCGTTGAGAGATGTCAGGGCTGAGAGATATGATCCCTTGGCTTGAGGCCAAGGATAAGTCTCTCAGTCTAGTTTCAGTGGGCGAAGAGTGGAGGCAGGTAAATTGTGAGAAAAGGAAGAATACCTCTGAGGAGGTGCAGCTGGTAGTGGTACTTCTTAGAGAGGTCCAAGATGTGGGGAGAGAAGGAGCAGCTGGGGAATTGTCTACCATTTCGGTGCTGGACTTGCCCATGGGTAGGACAAAGACTGATATGTTTGCGATATTTCTCCTCTGTGAAAGATAGTGAGCAAAATAATCTGGGTAAGGCTCTCATACCAGGACTAATGTCTGTCAGAGAGATTCCCAGGACCCCCCCTTGTTGTTTTGCATGGCTCATATAAGCCACCAGGTCTACACCGCACAGGACTCCGGATTCAACCATCGAAATGGAAGAGAGGCTCAGAGCAGAACCGTGTCTTCCATGTTCGTGGCAACTGCACTTTTCCACAGCTGATTCGCCGGAAACAGGGTCTAATTATCGAGCGGAACAAAAGTCCTACAAATCATGGCTAAAACAGCACCGGTTGCTCATGTACCAAAATGACGCTGAAGCAATGCTTCGTACTTGCGCCACAAGGAACACTCGTGACTTTTGGTCGCTATTGAAATCAATTAACTGGCAGAGGGCAAATGTGCTGGCTAACTGTGTCCTAGAGTCAAAGTGGATTCAGCACTTTACGGAGCTATACCGCTGCCCCACCACCTCGTCAGTGCATACTCCTGTCCCCTCAGATTCCCCATGGATCACTCTCTCATCGGTTGAGGACATCAGAGAAGTGATCAACAAACTTAAATCCTCAAGGGCCCCAGGGCCAGATGGCTTGACTAACACTGACCTCAAGGAACATCCACTATTATGGGCGCAAGCAATTGGCGAAATATTCACCCAAACTCAGAAAACCAAAGAAATTCCTAAAACCTGGACAGAGGCTGTACTGGTGCCCATCTATAAAAAAGGAAACAGAGACATCCCCGCCAATTACAGACCTATAGTCTTATTGGACGTCATAGGGAAGATTTTTGCTGCACTACTCCTACGCCACTTCAAAGTCTGGGCCAGTGCCTCCCCGGCAGCCGACATGTTTCAAACAGGATTCCAGAAGGGAGCAGGAACGTCAATTAACCTTCTGATTTTGAACATACTCAAAGCAAACATAAAGAGGGGCACTGGACAGGTCCACATGGCAATGGTGGACCGGTCCCAGGCCTTTGACCTGGTAGACCGAGAAAGACTGTGGAGCAAGTTAGCCACCTGGAAATGTCCTGACCCGATTCTTGCACCAATAATGGCACTCCATGAAACCACTTTGCTCAGAGTTCGCCTAAACCAACAAGGCTCACTCTCAGAGCAAGTCTTTACAAAACACAGAGTAAAACAGGGCTGCCCTCTGGCCCCAGCTCTGTTCATTTCGTTTATTGGAGACTTTCAAGACTCAGAGAAACTAGTAAGATCTTTCCCACCGCGAGTGGGCGGCTCTAAAGTCTCAAGACTGTGGTACGCTGACGATTTAATTTTGATTGATCAGACGGCAGTGGGCCTTCAGAGACATCTTACAAACTTGGCCAAATACATGGAAGAAAATAACCTGCAAATAAATAAAAACAAAACCAAAATCCTGTCTTTTTCAAAAGGTACAAAAGAAACAAAGAAATGTCCGGCATGGTTTCTTGATGAAGAAGAAATCGAAGTAGTAGATGAGTTTAAGTACCTGGGCATCCAACTAGACAACACTCTGAACGATATTTCACTACAAGCCTCGCTATGGTCAAAAATCAAGAACTTGACAGCCCAATCCCGAGCTGTTGACAGAAAATTTGGCAAGTTTTCCTGGACCCCGGTACTACAATTCTATAAAACAAAGGTAGTACCGGCCGTAACATACGGCATGGCAGCCAACTTAACCTTACCTGTCGAATTCTGGCTGAGATTGGAAGGTTTTCTATGGAAATCGGTCTTGGGGCTTCCTACCTCAGCCCCCATGCCAGCCATTCGGCGCGACTTTGGCCATCCCTCACTAGCCTCAGTTGTTATGCAAAGTGCGATTCTACTTTATAGGAAAATACGGACCTTTGACTCTTTGCCGATTTTTCGGATGTTAGAAAATGAACTGAATAATGGGAAGTGCACACAACTCACTAACTGGGCGAAGAAAATTGAAAAAAACTAGAAGAAGTCCATTGTACGGACGACCTCCTCATCTCAAATCCTGGGCGTGTAAAGCAAAAACTTCTAGAACAAGATTGGATACGTACTAATGCAAAAAATCTTAACGTACAAATCCCTAAAAGACTTGCCACCCACTTACAATCGCCCAAAGGTCCCGTTAAAATATTGTGAAAAATTTCCTGAAAAAAAGTTGAGGAAAATTCTCCTGCGGGCCCGCCTGAATCTGCTGCACACGAGAGAAATTTTGGCCAAAAGAGCGCTGGCTAATTCTTCTTATTGCCGGGTCTGTGGCCTAGTTGACCAAATAGAATCTGTTCGTCATCTACTCACTTCATGTGTTGGACTGGCGCAGGAAAGAAGGGCTTATTTGACACCACTCATCACGTGCCCTTTTACACTCGACGAAGAGACAATATGGTTCCGTCTAATTGCAGGCGACTCCACTAGATGGTCCAGAGCGGCAGCTAAATTTCTCGAAGTAGCTCTGGTACAAGCTAGTGACATTGGCTCATCGCCTGCAACTTCAGTAAGAGACCTTCAAGGAAATTCGAGAGTGGTGTCGTGAGTCCTGGGTCAACCTCCAACTTTCAAAAGTAGCACAAACACAGTTTGCCAAAACACAGTTTTGGAAAAAACCCTAACAGGTTAATAAACAAAAAAAAAAAAAGATAGTCGCCTGCAGTCACCCCAATGCCACTTAGGCCTGCCATGCCTATAGCATCGTGCTTGCCACATATCTCCTATCAGCCACACAGGACTCATCCCATAAGTGAACAAGATTGATACACATTGTAATACTTGCAGACACTATTGTCAACCACTTGGCCAACATATCCACCACACTACTAAAAAACCTCATGCAGGCAGGTCATACAATGACCCTATCCAGTGGCAAGCTGCCCATGCACAGAGACAAGCTTAGCCTGAGCTCCACCCATTTACATCTCAAGCTACTAATCGCCCCTGCCCACTAATAATTAGAAACAATAACCTAGCAACCAGATCAAAGCCCACCAGAGACACCCCACACACCTCTGCCCACAAAACCCTAAGAACGAACTTGCTCCTAACATTAAGAGCAACCTGTATAAACATATACCCACCTAAACACCACCCCACCCACCTCTGCACACCTGACAGCAAGATCCTAGGAGCCTTCATCAACACCAGATACCTACCAGCCCATGTGCTAGACATTGCTGACATCATCACATCTCAGAAACTAGACTTCCTTGCCATAACAGAATCCTGGCTCCATGCCGCAGCTAGCCCATCCCTCTCTCTTGGCGTCCCAGATAGGTACTCAATCTGTAGGATGGACCAAACCACTACCAAAGGTGAAGGAGAAGCCATAATCGCAAACACCTCCGTGAACATGAGACACCTGTCACTCCACCAACATCTAGTGAACTTCTAACAGTAAAAATGTCACTGTCTCCAACTGCCACCCTAAACATCCACCTTGATTATGGACCGCCAGATCCTGTACTCGCCTTTGAGAAAAAGATTACTCAAATCTTATACTCCAATGCCAAACCAAAATCACAAACTATCATTCTCAGTGATTTTAACCTTTGCCTCAACGACCCAATTGACAAAAACACTCTATCCTTAGCCAACACTAAGTCAGCACTCGGATTTGCGCATAGGATCCAGAATCCCACTCATGTGAAGGGTTGAACACTCGATTGGATTTCGGTCATCAACTGCAGCTCGACCATCATATTGAACTCTCCCTGTCCATGGTCAGATCTTATAATTTCAAGACATATACCAAGATTAACAAGACCAGTCTCCCAAGTCTGGCCCCTGCTGCTCCATTCAGAAACAAACAGAATATCACAGCAAACAATTTACTCCCATTACTGCAACCTGTCATTGCTTCTAAACTCACAAATAACTCTGATCCAACAATAATGGCTATACAATACAACAACACCTTACTCGCAGCCATAAACAAATGAGCGTCCCTTGCCTTACGCAAAGCCAAACAGCCTGTGCACCTAAATGGGTTGTTCACACCCTCTTTAAAATCTCTAAGAAAGACTAAAAGGAAGGCCCTTTAGAGGAAATCACCAACTGCACTAAACAAAATTGACTATGACAGTGCCGCGAAGGAATACAAAAAGTTATCCTGAGTGAATTAGAAACCCTGATTACCCCAGTGGAAAATTACAATAAGGATGCAAACTGGTGTCTGAACATACAGAACACCCTCCAAAATAAAATCCCTCAACTCCAATCCAAAATTGAAGCTAAAGGAATAAGGGGGTAATTCCTACCCTGGCGGTAGGGAGTTAACGGCACTGGTAAGGATGCCGGTGCCGTTAACCCCCTACCGCCCTATTACGAGGTCCCAGAAGCGGGTCCCACCAGGACCGGCTAGTTTTACCAGCCGGCCTTAGCGGTACCCGTTAAGGTACCATGGAGCTAATAACGGGCCCGCAATTTATTATCTTCTTCCCCATTCCCATTGAGCTCTATGGGGGCTCAAATGGGAATGGGGAATGGTTTTCGATATGGGGACTTACCGGGTCTGGAAAGGTCGGAAAGTCCCGGTAAATCCCCATTCCGACACCACAGACCCGGACCCGAGTTTGGAGGCAGCCATGGTGCTTAAAGCACCATGGCTGCCTCCAAATTCGAAATGACCCCTAAGTCTAGCTAAACCGCATGATCTTCCTAAACAGCATCTAAATGTCCCTAACAACAACAAAAAAAAACTCAATTTTAATTCACAGAGGTCACTAGCGCAGAAGTCCTTCAAATTATCACAAGCTTAAAACCCTCAAGGTTCCAAGGTGACCCCTGTCCACCAACCATCATTAAAGACTGCACGCACAAATCCACGCTGTTCATCACCAACTTCATCAATGCTTCTTTTAAGAACATCTCTGTCCCCACAGGACCAAAAGAATGCTTGGGTATTACCTCTACTAAAAAAACCTACCCTTGATCCAAACATTCCCACCAACTACCACCCAATAAAAACAATACCGTTTCTACTTAAAATACTAGACAGAGTAGCCTATTTAAACATTTAGTAACACTTTGAAGCCAACAACATCCTGGGGCTGTGACAGTCTTGATTCTGTCCAAAAATGAAACAGCACTCCAAGATTTAAAAGTTCAAATGGATGACCTGAGAGATAAAGGGAAACTAGCCCTTCTTCTCCTTCTTCTCCTCCTAGACCTTTCGGCTGCATTCTATCTTGTGGACCATAACATCCTATGTAAACTCCTGATCTCGACAGCACAGTTCTCCCCAAACACCACCAAAAGATCTTCCCTAACAGACAGAACTATGAAAGTGTTCTGCCCCAAAGCAGAAGCTCCACCCTCCATTGTCTTGTGTGGAGTTCCGCAAGATTTGTGTATCTCCCCAACCTTGTATAATATCTTTACAAAACCCCCTCTTTGACTGCCTTCTCGATCTGGTTGTCACCTACACCAGCTATGCAGATGACTCCCAGATCCTCATACTGATCACTGGAGACCACACCTTAGACACTGCCACTCTAAATGCCATTTACCTCTCCATTCAAGCCTGGATAGCACACCACGGGCTGTGCCTAAATGATGATAAGACTGAGCTGTTCCTCATAGGATCTACACTCAGATTTCCCAAACTAAATGATCCATTCATGGCCTTTAACATCGACAGTAACACCACCAAAGACTCCAACGAGATAAAAACCCTAGGTTTCTACCTGGATTCATCACTCAACCACTCTAAACAAATACACCCTACCACATCAGCCACATCCTATACCTGTAGACTCATCAATGCATGCAGACAATTCCTTTCTCGTGAAAGCTGTATCACATTGGCCAGAGCCATAGTCCTGTCCCGAATAGACTACTGTAACACCCTATACTCAGGCACCAAGATCCAAAACATCTGCAAACTCCAAAACCTGCAAGATAATGCCATTAGAGCTGCGCTCAACATCCCCATATCAGCGCATATCTCCTCAATAAGACAAAAGCTACACTGGCTACTGGTACAAGAATGTATTACGTTCAAAATACTAACCTTGACACACAAATGTCTTCACTGTGTGGCACCCGCGTACATGTCAGACACATTCACATTCCCACATCGTACAAGACCTACAAGAACCGCCCAGCTGCACCCCATCTCAACCCCAAGATTTAAGCTCCAAAAAGCGGGGTGGGGGAAGTTTCCCTACAATTGACAGCAAGCAATGGAATACCCTAGGGTCCAATTAAGAGCACAAGAATCCTTTTGGATATTCCGCAGACAACTGAAAAAATACACCTCTTCACTCTAGTTGCAGGCAATTAAGCCTGCACTCGCTCACACATCTCTCAGTTGCAACTCTGTAAATACTATACTATTATGAATGCATCTGAACTGCTACTCACTATGCCCTTCATGTGTCTCTTGTATCTATTGTATCTGTTTAACATGTGCAACAACTGTAACCTTTCTATGTAAGAAAGCGCCCAGATGCCCCAGGGCTTGCTGCACTATAAAAGCAACAAGAATAAATAAATAAATAAAATAAATACCAAGAAAAAAAAAGAAACAAAAAAGAAGATTTTTAGTTGTGAATCTAAAAAGATGGGCCTCATTACCCGGTAGGCGGTGAGCCATGGCGCTATTAGTGCCATGGCTCATGCCGGTAAAATACCATTCCAAGGTTGGAGGGGCGGTAAATCCCATTTCCGCCATTGCCCTTCCCCATTCCCATCCCTGCCCCATAGGGCTCTATGGGAATGGGGAAGGCGCTAATCACGGCACCGCAATTTTGTGGTGCCGTAATTAGCTCCGAGGTCCCTTAGCGGTTGGATTTTAACGCCTGCTAAAAGCAGGCGTTAAATCCCCCAACCCGCAAAGGGACCTCGTAGTAAGGCGGTAGGGATTTACCGGTACCGGTATTTTACCGGTACCGGTAAATCCCTACCGCCATCCGTGTAATGAGGCCCATATACTTTTGGTTAATCTATATTGGAACCCCTCACATTCCTCCATTGAGGCATAATTGAAGAAATTGACTCTCTTCTGGAAATGCATATTGGTGTTATTCCGTAGAGATAACAATTCATTGTGGCCAATATTAATTCTCTGCGTTTGGAGCTTTTTGTACAGAAAGTGAATCCTGCTTTTAGTGACAATACACACAAGAATCAGTAAATGGCTTATGTCTCACTGTCTGCATAAGTGGGACGTTACTATGCTAAATGGGAATCTAACTGGAGATGTTTCAAGTAAGCATACATGGCATGGAAGCCCCCCTTTTCTCTAGAATTGATTATATTATTGTAAACCATTTTGTCTTTAATAAGTGGAAAGGATACTGGACTTTTAAGCACTTGCAAATACCATTAAATTATTGAGGAATTTGTATTTCAGGGAGTATATTTATTTTCAGGAAAACATGACAGAGTATGTGGAATTTAACAGACCTCCCCTTGTGTCTTTGTCTCAGAGGATTTTTATAGTTTTCTTGGAGGAGGTCAGTGACATCCCATATAAGAAGCTTCACCTGGGTATATATCCATATGAAGCAAGAATTGGGCAGGGTGGTCAATGATCAGGATCCTTGTTATGCTATATTTCCGGATGTAATAATCTCAACATCAGAGAGGTATTGTACTACCAAATGAATTATGTATGACACCGATTGAGTTATCAAATAGTTCAGAGTCTTAAGTCATTGGAATAAGAATGAGGAAGATATCTGGGGCCAGATTACAGAAACTTTGCACCTGTGCAAGTGCAAAGTTTGCATGGTATTAGCATTAGGGCAAAGTTTGCCCTTTTTTTAAAAAAACACTGGGATACATTAAAACACCATTGCACCTCGACAAGTGCAGTTTGGCATATTAAAAGCACCAGGACAAAAATTGCCCTAGTGCTAATAAAATACATTATTGATGCCTTTTTGCATCAGGGAAAAGTTTTCCCTAGTGCTAATACCATTCCGTATTAGCACTAGGGAAAACTTTGCACTGGTGGAAAAATGTAGTGAAAATGAATCTTTTTTATACTAGTGCAATGTTTGCCCTGGTGCTTTTAATATGCCAAACTGCACTTGTCAAGTTGCAATGTTTTTTTAAATATGTCCCAGGTTTTTTAAAAATAGGGCAAACTTTGCCCTAGTGCTAATACCGGGCAAACTTTGCACTTTCTGTAATATGGCCCCTGAACTGTTGATGGTGCAAGAATGGCTGTGTGATGTGTGGTATTTGGTGCAATCTAGCAATCTACAGAAACTTCTCAGCCATTTATTCCACATCATGTGCTTAGCACACAAGTACTCAATACTGTTTCATGTGGTACTCAGAAACGTAATATTGCTTGATGGTCATTACCACTTGTCCTACTCACTGAACAATCAATAACCTTCTGAGGGTATTTTAAAACTCAAATCAGACAATCCTTTGGCGATTACAGAGAACTTCTGAAAATTCCTATCTGGAAACTGGTAGGGCTGGCAGGGATCCTGACATGATATTTGTTGAATACTTGTTTGTCTCTCCTACATGTGAGCTTTTTTAGGCAAACATATTTTCAATCTGAGACTGGATATGGTCTTTCTAATTGAACCATTGTCACAGTAGAACTCCAGTTTCATTCTGTGGAAGTTGTTTACATCTGGATTACCAATTTTCTGAACCATTATGAACCATTATGTATTACAGGATCACAGGAGTGTTGGCCATTTTGTTTATGCAGAACTTGAAAATGGTGCTCCAGCTGTGTTCTTTCTGAATAAGGGCTCTTTTACAGAAACTCCACTTTTCCAGAGCTGGGCATTTCAAAGTTGGTTAACAATCCCATTAAATTCAAAGGGTGCAACTTTGATCACACTTTTAAAAAAAAAAATGTTATTTACTGATATCAACACTAACATAGTTACCTTGCCTGACCACCAAGCCATCTGCTTCCCTTGTCGATAAGGCCTTCCTGCCATTACTAAGCATTGCAGCATAAATGGAATTATGTGAATGTCGATTAGAAATCTTCTTTTTACTGAATTACCTGCTTGCAGCAATCACTGTATACATGTTTGGACAGGGATGTATAACAATACTAGTGTACAGGCCCATGTACATGGGCAAAAGTGCAGGTTTTCATTGACACTGTAGGACTGCTTTATATCCTAAGCATGCAGCTCCCTCTAGCGATGACAAAAGGTGAAGCTATGCAAATTGGCATTGCCTCTATATAACCTAAGGTAACAGCTACCTCTAGCGGTGATAACAGTTGAAGCTGCTGCATCGGACAAATATACAGGGACAACCATACATCTGGCGTTTCATTACATTGTTAGCTGGACAACTCATGTGTAAGACAATGGGATATCTCCTCCCATCAAGAGTAACTTGAATTGCACAGACATCAACCATATTCCCCTTAAAGAAAAAGAAAAAAAAGGGGAGAAGAAAGGTGCATAACCATAGATGCCCACAGTTTAAGGTCAACTACATATCCAGAATCAAGATTTGTTTGGGAGATTTCTCACACAAGTGCTAAAACCCCTCCACCTTAGAGCCCTCCGGCTCTTTTGCTATATTTTTGGGCTTTGAAATTTTCATTTTCAATGTGTTTTACATTTGTGCTCATGGACTATGGAGTCTCACCCACCACATAGGCATCATCTTTTTTTCTGTGTGTCACCCTGCACCTTTAGTGCAGTGACACAAGGTTGTCTTTTTAGACTTCCCACTTTAAACTCCATTTTCAGGGACTAACTGCTGTCTCCCAGAGCATGTAAAGTTACCACTGACTTGACTAGTCTTTTTAAATGTATAGACCCAGTACAAACTATCTTCTAATAGAGTACTGGAGGGGTTAATAGTTATCCCCTATTGTCTGATTTTCATGGAACATTAGTATGTTCCCCTTTCTCTAAGATTTGGCTGGTGGCAGTGGTATCTACCACGTGTATTCTAATGCAGACTGTGAAAATAGTCTCGGTACCGTTTGAAGCTATGGTGGTAGCCTCAAACTCAAACCCGATAACCCACTTTTAATTTAACTTGGTTCCGGTCAAGTTGTTTCACCAAATCTTTTAGTAAAGGTCTTTCTAGTGTTTTTCTCGGCGTGCCAAACCAGGTTTGGTTCCTTTGTTCACCGTTCTTTGGCAGACTTCTGCACAGAAGCCCTCCTTAGGCGCCTGAGTGTCTGGGTGGGCAAGATGTGAGGGAGGGGTTTGAGGCCCCCTGCAGAGGGTCTCCTTGGAGACCCAAGTCACACTCTTGTTTGATTGGCTAGGTGGCTGCCCTGCCAGGACAGCCAGGCTGGGTGAATGATGGATTTGGGGCCAGTCTTTGGGACTGGAAGGCAGAGTCACAACTGGAACGAGAGAACCAACGAGGAGCTGAAGGAAGATGACTTCTGCAACTACTAGACACCCGGTGAAGCCCTGCTGCAGGTCCGAATCACATGAAACTTCGACGACAGAGGAGATCTGCAAGGCATCTTCTTCCCTTGAGCATCGTGGGAACAACCATCTCTCCAAATGCCAGATACTGGTCCTCATCCTGATCGAATTTGTGTGCATCGCTGCAGTAGATCAGGTAGCCAGTGGGACGAGAACCAGTTTGGGTTTTAAGGAGCGCACCTTTTATTTCACGTTTTGCTCCACTGCTGGCTTCTTCCCTGGGCAGTTCAGGACCCTCCAGCTGTCCTACTTCTTGTCACAATGACTGAAGCTTCAGGAACAGTGAGCCTGCAGGAATTTCCAGGAACAACTGCCTCAGCTACAGCATTCTTCTTCTTTTAAAGGTACTGTGCAAATTCGGCCGTTTGTTCCGTCTGACTGCGGTGAAAGTGTGTGAAATCTTCCACCTCTCCGAAGGCTTATTCTTCTCTTGTCCTTTGAATAACTTTTCCTCCCACCAACTATGTTTTGAACTCTTGACGAAGACTTAACTGTGAACTTCTTTGAACTGTGTGATCCTCTACAAAGACTCTGAACCATTAACATTGGCCCAGACATATTGACGTGAATCCTAGTTGTAGTAGCCTTTTCTAGATTGCCCTGCCTATGACTTGTAGGTGCTGTTGATTTTTGATAACCTTGTCTTTCCTCCCCTTTTAAATTACTGGAGTGCCATTTCGCTCACACTTCCTTTTGAGCTTAACTAGTCCAGAATTGATTTGGTGTTGTAGTATATTAAGACTATGATTTTCTGCTGCTTTATGATAGTAGACTGTTTTATAACTGATGGTGTAAATAAATGTATATTCTTTTACACAGAAACCTTGAATCGGTGTTGGTTTGAACCATAGTCATTTCTCTCCTTTGTCTGACTTCTTGTACTGCTCGCATAACTCTTGAGATAAGTCTGGCTGCTCAGCCATCGCTACCACTTTACTGTGTAGTACAGGCTTGTACCAAAGGTGAAATTGTACTTACACTTGTAGTCTTAATTGTGTGTGGGTTTCCCACAGGGTACTGCATATGTTTCTGCCTAACAATGATGTATGTATTATTCTGAATTGAAGTAAACACATGTTCATTGATGCAGTGAAATAGATCAACTGTATTATTCCTTCCAATTCCTTCCTGCTAGGTCTAGGAAAAATTCAATTCTCTTAAGAACCCATTGTTCCCTTCAATTAATTATTTTCAGAACTGTGATATATTTTCATGAATAACATTGAGACTGAATGAAAATTGCGTCAGACTAATAAACAAATCTGAGTCATTCCACCCACCACTATGTAAACAACAGTCTTTAGAATCCCAGTAGATTTCTACTTTGTTTCAGAACCTGAAGTACCTAATGCCTTTTCCGAACATCTATTTCTCTTAGTTGTAAACCCCCAACCCGTTCTTTTGGACCCATTTTTGAATGATCGCCTAAACAATTGCTTCCAGGGAGGACCAAGGGTAAGTGGGTAGATGTACACTTGGAAAAACCTGGACTAGACAATCTGAACTATACAAGCTTTTGAGCCGTTGCACGCCTACCTAGTCTGAGCAAGGAGGTGGGAAAAATTAGTAGGACACATATCTGATCTTTGAGGATAAGAATGAAGGTTTCTTTAAATAGCTAATTGATTCTAAAAGACACATAGAACCAGGCATTCTTAGTTTATCTGTGATTAGCACCCTGGGAGGGGGGCTGTCCAATCAGGATGCTCTGAACACAGACTGTATTCTATAGTAGAAGCCCATGTTCCCAGTAGCCTTCGTGGGCAGCACCCATGCACTTCTCTTCCCTGCTCCCACTTCACCACTTAGCACCCGTATAATTTTGTACACGGGTGCTAAAGCCCGCCACCATGGCAGTGCTGCTCTCAGGAAGCCTGTTTTCATGTCAATGATGTCACAGTCACCAACTTGGAAAATGGACTACTTGTTAGCAGCACTTTTTTGTGTACCAGGCAGCACAAAAAAGGTACATTCATTTTCTCCAAATAAAAGACAACATTAGCATGGGGAAAAACATTGGTGCTAATGGCGATATGTCCCTCAGTGTCCCTCAGTGGCATGCTAACCCTTTCGGTAACGGCACTGCCTCCCTCCTTAATGGACCCTCACTGCACCTCTGGCCCTTAACTTGCGTGGCAGTTAGAGAAATACATGGGTGATAATAGCGATATGTCCCTCAGTGGCATGCTAACCCTTTCGGTAACGGCACTGCCTCCCTCGTTAAGGGACCCTCACTGCGCTCGGGCCCTTAACTTGCGACAGACTGTTACCCACTTAATCAGCTTGCCACTTTGCAGCATATTGCCTCATTAGGCCCAGATGTTGTGGACAAATGCCAGGCTGTACTGGTAGTGTTTTTGAACTTGACACACATATTCTGTTATGGGTGCAATAATACAGACACAATGAACTGTTGCAAGTGCAATTAACATTACGGCAAACATGGCCACACTAAGTCAAAGAAGAAAGATTCCGGCAACACATTCCATTAATGGAATGTGTTTTTTTTGCAAAAGGGCAACATTGATGCACTTGCACCGGTGAAATATGTCTGTAACACCTTTTTTCAATAGGGACATTTTTCTAAAAAATGCAAAGTTTCCTTAAATGGCGTATGATCCCTCTTACAGTGAGGAGTAAAAGTATGGTTGTTATAGTCAATTGTAAGAGCTTTGTGCTACTGTCATGAGACTACCTGTGTTATTCACAGTACATCAAGCAAGTGGGCAATCACTCTCTCACTCAAGCATTTAATGGAACAATCCCTAATGCCAAGAACGGGAGGATAGCTCTGTAGCAACACGCCAAGACCATGCTGAGGAAACACAGGTTCGAATCCCAGACCCGTGCTTGGAGAAAAAAATGAGCGTGTTATAAATAACCTGCCCTTCCAAAATCAAACTAGCGCCTAGATACCTACGGGTCATGTGCACTGCAAAAAAGGGCTAAAATAAAAAAAAAGAACACCACCAGTTTGAATTAGGTGAAATTAAATGCCTAATCCATTAGCGCAATACCTTACAGTAGAGTATTAGCATAGTGTAGTAATAATGACTCCTGAAATGGTACTGTTTAATTGCAGGAGCAGAGGCGGACTGCCAGACTCTTTAGAATAAATGCCATTGGCCAATGACATTTGCCTGAGAATATGCTCAATAGCCCAGCAGGCACAGAATGCAGTTTAAAAAAAAAAAAAAAAGTTTACATTTGAACTCCGAATTTCCCTTGTTTGCACACCTGTCGAAACCAATTGATTGAGCCCTACAATAGAAGTCATTAGAAGACAGCAAGCATTTACCCAATTGCTCAGAAGCAGAGTACACAAATTATACCTGCATTTTGATTGAGTCAACATTAGAACCGTTGCCGTAGCATGGCCGGTGTCGTTCGCAGTAAAGGCATTCAAACTCATAACAACGCCAGCACTTTGACAAGCGTTTCATCTGGCCGAACTCAAAGTGTCGTCTACTCAACAACAACAACCGGAACTAAACGCACACAACACAACTAAACACGTAGCAAAAGACGTAGAAGACGTAGGAGTGGCAAAACCACACATACAGAAATCAAGCACAAAAAGATAAAATGATTAAAAGACCCACACTAAAAGACCACCAATGAAAACATCTGTAAGCAATAGGGATGCTCGCCAACATGCTCAGCAACAGGGCAGGCATCAGAGGAGCAAAATGCCGGATTAAAAATGGAACGTTAATTATTACAAGGTAAACATTCCTAATTGTACATTGAATGCAAACAGTAAAAACAGATACATTGTAAATGAAGAAAGAAAAAAGGTATTGATATTGATATTAATATTTTATTTCTATTGCGGTTGTACACAAGTCTTTCAGAGAGCGCAACAAGGCAATGTAGGGGAACAGGGGAGAACAAAAAAAACGATCTTACTAGGCCCAGTGACATTGAGAACACGCAAGTGCATGGGAGAGGGGGAGGAAACGTGCATAGAAGGAGGGAGAAGTGGAGAGCGCAGAGCAAAGGAGAAACTGATAAATAATAATAAATAATAAAGGCAACAAACTGTGGCAGTGCAGCCAGCAATTGGCAAGTGCTGGGTTTAAGGCAGCAGACAGGGTAGGTCTGATAAGTGCAGGAAGAAAAAAAGTGGGGTGGGGGAGTTTATGGGTACATATGCAGGCCCCAGTGCAAGGGGTAGCCCGGAGGCACTGCGAGAGGGTTAGCAGGTACCTGGGCCCAGAGGACAGATGATGGCTAGGTGCATGGTGCCAAGAGAGAGCAGATCAACAGGGGAGAGGGGGAGCAAAGGCAGAAGCAAAGAGTAAGGTGTTGAGGTGCTTCCAGAACCGGAGATGGTTCTTCTTAAGTTTTAGAGTGGCAGAGAGGCTGTTCCAGAGGGAGGCCCCAGCCGAAGAGAGAGATCTACCCCCAGCTCATTTCTTCAAAAAACGACTGACCCTGAGGGAGTTAGAGGTAGAGGAGAGAAGAGCTTGAGAGGGGAGGTATTTGCTGAGGTTAAGCTGAAGGTATTTTGGAACCAGGCCCGAGAAAGCCTTGTGGACAATGCAGAGCGTTTTGAATGTAATCCTTCCATCCACTGGGAGCCATCGGAGTGATTTCAGAGCTGGAGAGATACGATCCGAGGGCTTGAGGCCAAGGATAAGTCTTGCAGTCCTGTTCTGGATTAGTTGCAGAGGGCGGAGAGTAGAGGCATGTAGATTTAGAAAGAGGCTGTTACAATAGTCCAACCTAGAGAGAACCAGAGCTTGGGAGGGCATGAGCTTCTGGAGGAAGGAGAGAGAAGGCAGAGTACCTCTGAGGAGGTTCAGTAGGACATTTGCCTTTTTAGAGACATCAGAGATGGGGGCGGAGAAGGAAAGTGTGGAGTAAAAAATGACCCGAGGTTCTTAGCCTTGCAGGTGGGTGTAGGAAGAGGGCCAAGGGAGGCCGGCAGAGAGTGAGGGGAACGGATGGTGAAGGTGTGCCGATGAGCAGGCTCTCCATCTTGCTGGCATTCATACAAAGATCATTGGTGGCCTACCAATCTTACATAGCTGTTAGGCAATCAGAGATGAGCGAGGGAGAGGCGGTGGCCGAAGGCAGCCTGAAAAAGAGTTGAGTGTCATCAGCGTAGTACTGGAAATTTGAGCAGAAAATGGCAATGCAGTGGGGGAGAGTTGCCAGGTATTGGTTGAAAAGCCAGGGCGAGAGTTTAGACCCCTAGGGAACATCACAGGTAGAGAGGAAGATAGATGAAAGGAAGGGCCCAATTTGGACCTGGGAGGGTTGATCAGAAAGGAAAGAGGTCAGCCAGGCCAGATACTGATCAGTGATACCCAGGTTATCATGGAGGCGGTTCAGCAAGATGGTATGGTTGACTGTGTCGAAGGCAGAAGAGAGATTGAGGAGGATGAGGACAGAGGGAATGTTAGAGTCAAGGTTGGAGAGCAGATCTTCACATATGTTCAGTAGAGCAGTTTCCGTGCTTCTGGCAGCTCTGAAGCCAGACTGGTGGTCATGGAGACAGCCAACAGAATTAGAATGAAGGTTAAGCTGAGAGATGGCCAACTTTTCCAGGTGTTTGCCCAGAAAGGGAGTAATGAAAATTGGGCCATAGTTAGCCGGACAAGAAGGATCAGCTGTGGGTTTCTTGAGAATTGGATGCACAAGGGAGTGCTACAGAGGGGAGGAGAAGGATCCTGAGGCAAAGGAGTGGTTGCAAAAATCAGCAAGGTCTGGAGCAAGGGTGTCAATGTGGTCCTTGATGGTTTTAGAGGAACAGGGATGAACCTGTTTTGACGAGGCTTTCATAGATTGGACTTGTCTAGTGACCACATCAGGGGGAAAAGAGGAAAGGACGAGAAGGAGGGTGGGGGAGTGGCTGAAGGAGGGTCAGCAAGCACAGACAGAGAGGGGAGAGGAGGGAGGGAGGTGGAGAGGGCGGACGGGATGTCCTTGGTTTTTCTAGATAAAGTGAGTATGACTTTTTATATTGCACTTGTTTTTTTTTCTATAAAAAGGAACATCTTTTCAAATACAAGTTATTATAATAAAATATGTGTTTTGTTTCATTTCTTGATTAATAGAATGGTGGGACCCTAATCAGCACCCTAAAAAGCAAAGTCTGGGAAAAAAAATCACGAATTTTCATCGCCTTCATCGATCTAACGCAGGCGTTTGACCTCGTCGACAGACACCGCCTATGGGAAAATCTGGAGAGATGGAGTTGCCCACAAGAAATACTCCAACCAATCAAAGCTCTCCACACGGACACTTCCCTCAGGGTTCGACTTTCCCAAAGAGGTGATCTGTCAGTCGAAATCCAGACCGGGCGAGGGGTAAAACAGGGATGCCCGCTAGCACCTGCCTTGTTTCTTGCATACCTCGGAGACTACGGCGACTCAGTAGATCTGGAGCATACGTTTCCGCCGTCTCTAGCATCCTCAAAAATAAGCTACCTTTTGTATGCTGACAATCTAATTCTCCTGGACCAGACCCAGATCGGCCTCCAGAGACAACTAACAAATCTCCTGAGCTACACAGCCGAAAACAACTTAAAAATAAACCAAGAAAAAACACAAATAATGATTCTGGAAGGAGGACGGAAGAAAAATAAATCCTCTGAAAAATTCAAATGGTACCTAGAGGGTAAAGAGATTGAGTCGGTCTCAGACTATGAATACCTAGGCGTCCAGATCGACTCCTCAAAAAACGAAACATCTATGCAGTTTGCCTTGGAAGTAAAGTTGGGGAAATTAGCCTCACAAGCAAAGGCAATCGATACAAAATTTGGTAAATTCTCGTGTATCCCTGTAATAGACTTTTATAAGAAAAAAGTCGTTCCTTCAATTACCTATGGAGCAGAGGCCATGCCAACAATGCCGGAAAGAACTTGGCAAAAACTGGAGAGCAAGTTCTGGAAATCAGTCCTGAGTCTACCAAAGTCTACATCTATCGCTGCAATCCGCCAGGAATTGAGTCTATTGTCACTAATAGCAACAATAAACCTAAACTCACTTAGGTTATTCAGAAAATGCATTACGGCCGACAGCGTGCAACTCTTTGGCCTATTAAACAAAGAACTACAAAACGACAAAGTCAAAATGCTAAAAACCTGGAAAAACAAAATTACGTCCATCTTAGAATCAGTGACGTGCACGGAAGCTGACCTCATCACAAACCCTCTGAGAGTTTATAAGAAACTCAAAGAACTAGACTGGATCCAGACCCAAGACCTAGTCATCAAAAACAAACTCCTTCTCCATCTTCCCCCCTTGCTCTCTAAATTAAACGAGCCGATGCAATACCTCCGAAAATTCCCAAATAGGAGAGCAAGAAACTACATGTTAAGAATCCGGCTAAATCTGCTAGAAACAAACGAGATCCTGAAAATTCGAGGCCTCTCTGACTCTAACATATGCCGTCTGTGCAACGTCGAAACTGAATCCATCAGGCATCTATTGACCTCATGCCCAGAAACCTTAGCCTTAAGATCAGCCTACATAAAGCACTTTAGCCCAGAAGAATACGGGTGGGATGAAGTCACCTGCTGGAATAGACTGATAGGTGGGGACCGAAACTGCTGGTTACTGGCTTCAACCAAAATACTGCAATTCACCATGCAGAGGATAGAGTGTAAACGGCCCCATCCTCCGTAAAATCATTGGACTCCTTCTGGGCTACCCCTGTGCAAGTCACTCTCTCGCCTCTTCCCTTCTTTTCTTTTGTAAAGTTCTAAATGAACACATACAAATAAATAAAAAAAAAAAAAAAAAAGAATGGTGGGACATTTACCGGGATAAACCCTCTCTGCGTTTTATTTTGCAATTCATTGTATCTTTGAATGTGTCCTTGTCCCACCACATGGTACAGTACGATGACAGACTTCATGGCATTCCAAGTGTGTTAGCATAGTTCATGTGGCATATGGAACACGCAGCGTCATGTAATGAAGCATTCTCAAGCGGCTTGCTTGCAAAGTGCCGAACATTCATTAAAGATCACCAAGGTCCACCGTACTTAGAAAGGATGATGATAATATCGCATGACGTATGGTTGATAAACAAAGCCTATTTTGCTGTTGGTGCAGCTTTGCCCTAATTTACTGCAACAGGATGTCTTTTTTGAGTAGAAGAGATGACAGCTGCTAGCCCTGGTTATTCCGTGGATAACCCTGAGTGTTCCTTGTTACTAAGCCTGGGCAGATGTCAAAATTTGTGAAGTCTCACGCTGGTCTGAGGTTTTTATACTGTACCACGTGTCACTATCACAATAGTCTCAGAGGATACAGACCAAATTGGAGATCTTCCATTAATGCGAATATGCTGGCATAATATTCTATTAGGATTCCATATAGGTGTGGGTGCACATTACTACGCAATAAACTATAGATTTAATCATATCACCTGCTATTTATTTATAGAATGAATTTATTTGGCACTTATGGATATTCGCATAGCAGTCAAATTATGGCACATTCTGCAACGGCTGGATTGCCTGGAAGAGTGCATATTTATTTATTGTTTACATTTATAAAGCGCGCAAAAGCCCTTGGGAATCGATAGATATATAATCTTCAATACACCATGACAACAAGGCCTGCATGAGTTTAGGAAAGGATGGCCACGGTACTCCACACTTTCGCGGGGAAACAGTAGTAAGACAGGGTTGCAAACTTGCCCCATTACTACTTTTTTTTCTATGTCAATGGATGATACCAATCTGTATCTAAATTTAATGTGAATGTTCCTTGTTCCATGATATGCAATTACCGGTTCTGGCCTATGCTAAACGTTTTATTTGCAAAAACATCTATATCACTTCAGTTTGTAATCTCAGTTTATGTAGAATGTATAAGTGGTTTAGATTTACCAATCAATGTATTAAAATCTGCTGTAATGGTGTGTGTCGGGCCGGAAAAGCTTTCCTTTCTCGAACAGACTGAATGGTGACAAACACATCGAAACAAAAGGACACACATATCACTAGCATAGGGTGCAAATTCTGATTTGGTAGAATGTATAAATATCAAACAATGAATATATTTCCTAGAATATATATTGCAAAAGCAAAGGCAGTGGCCAACTATGGGCCAGGTATAAAAGCTGTTTGTAATATATATGAATGATCCAGACTCTCTTTTTTAAACACAAGGTCACGTTTTTCAACATTGGCCCTAACAATCCCTATCCATAGGGAATGTGGCTTGCCTCCATTTGAGAATGAACTGCTCAAGGATACCGCACGTCTATCGCCTAAACTCTTAGCCTCCCAAACTGTGATTCACTGTCTGACTTCTTTGTCACCCAAGTCGCGGACATACAGAAGAATATCTTTCTTAGTGGGCAGAGTATGGTGCATCTACCAGCTGACCAGCTTGTGATTACTGCTACTCACTCTTGCTTTCAGTTCCCTCAGTTTTCTGTGCAGGAGGTTTTAAGTGCTGTCAGCCATCGTAAGTCGGCTGCTCCCTCTGACCATGTTTCTTTGGCTGCCCTGTAGGTTATCAAGCCTGGTATGGTTGCCTGGATCACAGAGGTCAGTCAGGCTCAATCCCCACAGAGCTGAAACAGGCCACTGCTAAAGTCCTTCTGAAAAAAAAAAAGAAACAACTCACTGGATGCTTTGTTTCTAGCTAATTTCCACCCTATCCACTATTCTTCCTTTCTTCATAAAGGTGTTGGAATCATTGGTTTAGCCACTTGTGTTATCCTTTGACCCCTTTCAGTCAGGCCCGGGGCAGGGAACACAGAATGTCCTGTGTCCATAGTTGATGAATTATCCATGTTGGTTGTCCAAGGTGGAGTGGGAGCCCTGATACTTTTAGATCTGTCTGTGGCATTTGACACTGTCGACCACTCCATCCTGCTATCCCGCCTGGCCTCGGCAGGCCTCATTGGCCCCGTTCTGGCCTGGTTTACATCCTTCCTGGCTGACTTTCCTCACCTCAAGCACTTATTTCTGGTGTTCCTCAGAACTCCACCCTATCCCCCATGCTTTTAAACATCTATGTTCACCCTCTGCTTTACCTCTTCTGCAACCACAGTTGGTTTTTGCTCCTATGCCAGTGACACCCAGATTTTGGTTCGATTAAATCTTGACAAAGCTGAGGTGTCATCAGGACTGTTCAAGTGCTTGGCAGCCGTGGGAGAGTGGATGAGTGTGAACTTGCTTAAGTTGAATAGGGACAAGACGGAGGTCATAGTAGTGGGGTTCCCTCCTAATCCTGCTCTGTCGGCATCCAATTTTTAGCCATCCACACAGAGTGATCTCCCTATCCCAGTCACGGTGGTTAAGAACCTAGTGGTCTCACGTTCCTCCTCTCTTTTGAATAGCCTCCCAAGTGAGCGTGGTCTGAAAAATGGGTTGCTTTCTTCTTAAAGTGCTCTGAAAAGTACTCCCAATTCTTCCCTATCGTCTACATCCTCTGGTCATTGCATCATTGGTTACTAGTCAAATATACTCTTGTGATGTACTATTTCTGCCACAAACATCTGGTTTGATACATCGCATGCAGCTGCTGCAAAATCTTTCTGCTCGGGTGGCTACCAATTTTCCTCATGGTTCTCGCATCAGCCCTGTGCTCCGCTCTCTTCATCAGCTATCCATGGCCCAGAGGATAACATTTAAATACCTGTGCTTAGTTCATTAGGCTTTCTATCAGCAGCAGGCCTACTACCTTTAAGATAAATTCTCCGCGTATGTGCCAGGACATACTTTTTCAGTCCGGTGGAGCTCAACTAGCGGATATACCCGAAAATGAAGTTATCTAGAGTTGGAGGTCAGTCATTTACTGATTCTGCCAGTAAACTGTGGAATGAACTGCTGCTTACTCTTATTCATATCAAGAATCATTTTCAATTTAGGGGGTCCTTGAAAACCCTGTTGTTTTAGACGTTAGTTACTCTAGCCAGTAGTGAGATCCTCGCACCAAGATGCCTTTGGCTGAACATGTGCACTACAAATGTGACTAACATAAACTGGAACAGTTATAATTTGGAGTACAATTTGGAATAGCGAGAAAGCTATTATCTCTCATCATATTTTGAGACACTGTCATAAAAAGAAATTAGACACTATACATGCTGGTAATTACTTCTCTAAATAGAACTTCATTACCTATTCTAACTTGTAGCATGCTCACTGAGAATATGAAAGCATAATTCTCAGTGAAAAGAGAAGAAAACGATTGATCAAGATAGTTTAATAGGTCACTTGCTTTTTTGGACACCAACTATATACAGGGCTCTATATGATGATCCGATTATAAGTATGAGAGGACTCTGAGCGCAAGAGCTTGCTTTCACTTAGAGCTGCTATTGGCAAATGGTCAATAGCTAATATGACTGAGGAAAGCTGTCTCCTGTGCAATGCCTTATTGAAAGATTGAATGCATTCTCTTATTTTCTTTTCTGCCACGTATATCCTAACATTAGAAAATCCACCATTATCCCACTTCTTCCCAAATTTGCATTCATGTAGTGAAGACTTGTACGTGTGACTTCGTATTGAAAATGGACTTTCCTCTGGTGGCATGGACCCTATTTACTTTTTTCAGACATGCACTGATGATGATATGCAGACTAATGAATGTTAAGTAATGGTTGATGGAAGTAATATTTCATTGATGTTAATCTTAATTAATTAGTACCCGGCAAGGGCAGTTTGACAGCCTCCCAGCCAATGGGGAGGCTCAGAATGAGGGCATTACTACATGGTAAACACGCTGCCCTGAGCCTCCTTGTGGCCAGCGGCCACCATCTCCCATCGTCAGGGAATCAGCTAAGTGTTCTCCCACTCTCCTTCCCCCATCTGAAGAATCCCCTTCCCGCCTCCCACTTAGCTTCGTTTTTCTCCATTTCGTTAGCGGACACGCTGGGAACACATCAGTCGCCAGCTTGTACGCTCCCGATCTGTGACAGGCCATCATTGAAAGGAAGAAGGGACTACATGTAGCCCCTTCTCCCTTGCCATGGTGTCCATTTTGTTTGTTTACTTTTTTTCCTATTTTTTTAAATGGACATAATTGAAATGGAAAATGGACTTCATTTTCCCTACTCCAGCGGGCATTTTTTGGACCATCTTTTGTTTCTGTTCCGAAATGCAGGAGAGTTTCAGAACAGAAAAATAAATGCCTTTAGTACCTAGGTCTAATGGCAAAATGCCCCTACGATCAGGCCTGTAACTATGGGCACTGAGGCATTACCTTATGCAGTAATGGCCGGCAAAGGGCTTATAGCCTAATTAATTTTATAGTATCTTTGGCAAAACAAACTTGTAGTTTATACTATTTCTGATGTTTTCATGGTAATTAATTCATGTAAATGTATATTTTTTGGGAATCTAACATTTGGTTGTATGTCTTTACACATTGCGATACTGTATATTTATGCAATTGCACTTTAATTGATAATGTTTCCTAATAAATGGAAGACTGATTTGCTTGTCTGTGAATTGGCAAACTGACTGTGAACCGCCGCCACGGTTATCACTAGAGTATTCTGCAGATTTGAAAGGACCAGGGAGTAGTGGAAACAAAACAGGATATATGTATGACCTATAGAAAAAAGGCTAGGAGACAAGCAACATAGGTAGAGGAGAATGTTTTCTGATAGCATGCGTGCATGTCATTGTTGTAACATGGATCATAGTTTTAAAATGCAGAAACGATGGGTATGTCATAAAGACATTTGAATCAATTGTGCTATGCTTCAATGTAGTTTTGGAAAACAAGAAATAAGATACATTGCAATGTTTTCATGCATGAGGGCCGTGCAAACTTCTTGGGCAAACCTTAAGTTTGCTGGCTTATGTTTCTGGGTATACTTTCAAATTTTACTGCAGGGCAAACTATCAAATATTATAACTCTTGTGTTGCTCACTGAGTGTTCTCATTGGACAATTTGTGGGCTATATATATTAGCCAAAATAAATGGCAGATTGACTTGTATAGCTTTATAAAGATCCCAGCAGTGTGATAGTACTCACAGCACCGACTCAAGCATGTTTTATTACTATAGCTTTATAGGCCTGCAGCGAGGGCCGTACCAGGCGTTATGGCCCCTGAAGACTGAGTTAATGAGGTTTGAGGATCCATAACAACAGTACGGCCCGAGGGCGAGGTCTATAAAGCTATAAGAACCCATGGGCAAACACACAAAAAGTTTAAGTGAAAAATGTTTTTTTTTTAAATATGAATTTTTGTTTTGGGGGGAAATATTCCACAAAGAATATATAAGTTTATAAAGGGGCACAGTAGGAGGGGTGGAAACATGCCTTCAGAGGGACGAGTTAGCAGGTGTGAGTGCGCGACAGAGCACAGAAAGTGGAGATCGGAGGAGTACAGGTGTGGGATGTATTGACCCACTTTTGCTCTGCTATGCTGCATCACTCTGTTGTGATGGTGCCAGAAATAGCAAAATGGCCGTAAATCCCTTGTGCGCGCCAAAACCCCTGAAAATCGTGCTTTGCCATGCACAAAAAGATGGCTGCCCAATCTGCCACGCATGTTGTCAGTGGTAGAACAGAGCTCTCACTACTGAAATGTGTCACTGGGCTCCACAACAATTGAAAGTGGAGTGCAGAAGGAAAAAGTAGTGCTTTGCTAAATGAAACTCCAAGATTGCTTTAAATCTCTTTTTCTTTGTTGCTGAAACTTCAGAATGCCGGTATAGAACACCTTTTAAATATTACAAATCTTGCTGGGTGCTACAATTCACTTGGTTTAAGGAATCATTGTGAATTTACAGGGGCTGATTCATGGAATTATGCGCGCCGAAAAACAGGCTTTGTGCGCCATTCTGCCCGCAAATCCCTGTTTCACAAATGGGGATTTGCGAGCAGAATGGCGCACATAGCCTATTTTTCAGCGCACATAATTCCATGAATCATCCCGACTATGTTTTGAAAAGCTGAGAGCATAAAGAGATTTCCACGGCAAAAGTGGCCTACTCGTGGATCTGTCAAAAATCTCTGTGCAGCAAAGGGCTGCTGTGATGACAGCTGTCAGGGGCCTGCCTGATTAAACTTTAACATATATAAACTGAAAATCAAATGTTTGCAATCTAAGCGGCTTGCTACTGATAATAACCCATATTGTAATGGTTTGATCCCATCGTTTAAAACCTTGAATGATAATTCTAGCTGTATTTGATACAACAAGTTTGTTTTGTGCTGAGAAAAAGGCCACAGAATTTAACAATTAATTTAAACATGACTGAAGCTATAGAACTTGAATAACAGGTTTTCCTCACAGAAGGAAGGTTTTTGCCCCCAGCAGGAAATCACAGAGAAGTGTTAATTACAGGGTAGGAAAGAACCTGGTCTACAGAGGCAAAAGGTACAATGACAAGCTGCAGCTCAGGAAATTCGAAGTGTGAAGAAAGTCGTAAATGGCCTCTTCAAGGAACAAGCATGGGGGATGGCTCCTGGACTGGGTTTTTTCCCATCTATTGAGCAGGTGAGTGTGCCTGCCCATCCGCGACCCCATTTCCGTGTTTTTTTTTCTTTGTTCAATTTGGTGGCCCAGGCCCTGCGTTGCCCCGTGGTTCCCGGCCTCCCCTTCCTGGTTCTCCCTCGCCCGCCTGACTCCCAGCCCGCCCCCCACCCCTGATTGGCTGCGGCCAAGTGGTTGCCTGGGTCTAGCGACCAGTTCGGTGCACCCGCTCCTCTTTCCCATCTATTGAGCAGGTGAGTGTGCCTGCCCATCCGCGACCCCATTTCCGTGTTTTTTTTTGTTTGTTCAATTTGGTGCCCCAGGCCCCGCGTTGCCCCGTGCTTCCCGGCCTCCCCTTCCTGGTTCTCCCTTGCCCGTCCACCTCCCAGCCCGCCCCCCACCCCTGATTGGCTGCTGCCAAGTGGTTGCCTGGGTCTAGCGACCCGTTAGGTGCACCCGCTCCTCTTTCCCATGTAAGGAGCAGGTGAGTGTGCCTGCCCATCCGCGAACCCATTTCCGTGTTTTTTTTGTTTGTTCAATTTGGTGCCCCAGGCCCCGCGTTGCCCCGTGCTTCCCGGCCTACCCTTCCTGGTTCTCCATTGCCCGCCCGCCTCCCAGCCCGCCCCCCACACCTCATTGGCTGCTGCCAAGTGGTTGCCTGGGTCTAGCGACCCGTTCGGTGCACCCACTCCTCTTTCCCATCTAAGGAGCAGGTGAGTGTGCCTGCCCATCCGCGACCCCATTTCCGTGGTTTTTTTGTTTGTTCAATTTGGTGCCCCAGTCCCCGCGTTGCCACGTGCTTCCCGGCCTCCCCTTCCTGGTTCTCCCTCGCCCCCCTGCCTCTCAGCCCACCCCCACCCCTGATTGGCTGCTGCCAAGTGGTTGCCTGGGTCTAGCGACCCGTTGGGTGCACCCACTCCTCTTTCTCCTTTAAAGGAGCAGGTGAGTGTGCCTGCCCATCCGCGACCCCATTTCCGTGTTTTTTTTTTTTGTTTTGTTAAATTTGGTGCCCCAGGCCCTGCGTTGCCCCGTGCCTCCGGGCCTCCCCTTCCTGGTTCTCCCTCGCCCGCCCGCCTCCCAGCCCGCCCCCCCCACCCATTCCTGGTCCCGCTTCCTCCCGCCTCCCGACCCGCCCATCCCGCCCTTCATCACTGGTCCTCCCAGGGCAGCCCTCTGCCCGGCAGCCCCAGCGGCTAAGGGTCCCAAGGCCAAGGGGGGCTCCAACAGAGGCGGCTCCAGGAAGTGGCAGCAGGGAAAGGCAAGGAAGCCACCAGACACCGACAAAACTGTAAGTGTTGGCTTGGGTGGGGGGTAGAGCAATTACTCTATTCCAGAAAGCTCCTGCCACTCTAACCTACCTTTCAATGGCCTGCAGTCTAATGTTAACCATTACCATAGCCCGAGAGAACCACACAGGTTAGCCTGCGCCACCTCTAGGCAGAAATGTGATTGTTAGCATTTGTCACACTTAGATGGAATCTCTAATAGCCTCTCTGTGAAAGTTGAATTTAGAAGTGTACCCAATTACATTTAGAAGTTGCGCCCAATAGCCTCTCTGAGAAAAGTTGAATTCAGAAGCCCACCCAATTGCATTTAGAAGTTGTGACCAATAGCCACTTTGAGAAAAAACGAATTTAGAAGAGTATCCAATTGCATTTAGAAATGTACCCAATTGCATTTAGAAATGTACCCAGTTGCATTTAGGAGTGCACCCAATTGCATTTAGAAGTTGCGCCCAATAGCCTCTCTGAGGAAAGTTGAATTTAGAAGTGTACCCAATTGCATTTGGAAGTTGTGACCAATAGCCTCTCTGAGAAAAGCTGAATTTAGAAGTGTACCCAATCGCATTTAAAAGTGTACCCAATTGCATTTAGAAGTTGTGCCCAATAGCCTCTCTGAGAAAAGTTGAATTCAGAAGTCCACCCAATTGCATTTAGAAGTTGTGACCAATAGCCTCTTTAAGAAAAAATGAATTTAGAAGTGTACCCAATTGCATTTAGAAGTTGTGACCAATAGCCTCTGTGAGAAAAGCTGAATTTAGAAGTGTACCCAATTGCATTTAGAAATGTACCCAATTGCATTTAGAAGTGTACCAAATTGCATTTAGGAGTGTACCCAATTGCATTTAGAAGTTGCGCCCAATAGTCCATCTGAGAAAGATGCATTTAGAAGTGTACCCAATTGCATTTAGAAGTTGTGACCAATAGCCTCTCTGAGGAAAGTTGAATTTAGAAGTGTACCCAATTGCATTTAGGAGTGTACCCAATTGCATTTAGAAGTTGCGCCCAATAACCTCTCAGAGGAAAGTTGAATTTAGAAGTGTACCCAACTGCATTTGGAAGTTATGACCAATAGTCCCTCTGAGAAAAGCTGAATTTAGAAGTGTACCCAATTGAATTTAAGAGTGTACCCAATTGCATTTAGAAGTTGCGCCAAATAGCCTCTCTGAGAAAAGTTGAATTCAGAAGTCCGCCCAATTGCATTTAGAAGTTGTGACCAATAGCCTCTCTGAGAAAAGCTGAATTTAGAAGTGTACCCAATTGCATGTAGAAGTTGTGACCAATAGCCTCTCTGAGAAAAGCTGCGTTTAGAAGTGTACCCAATTGCATTTAGAAATGTACCCAATTGCATTTAGAAGTGTACCCAGTTGCATTTAGAAGTGTACCCAATTGCACTTAGGAGTGTACCCAATTGCATTTAGAAGTTGCGCCCAATGGTCCATCTGAGAAAGATGCATTTAGAAGTGTAGCCAATTGCATTTAGAAGTTGTGATCAATAGCCTCTCTGAGGAAAGTTGAATTTAGAAGTGTACCCAATTGCATTTAGGAGTGTACCCAATTGCATTTAGAAGTTGCGTCCAATAGCCTCTCAGAGGAAAGTTGAATTTAGAAGTGTACCCAACTGCATTTAGAAGTTACGACCAATAGCCTCTCTGAGAAAAGCTGAATTTAGAAGTGTACCCAATTGAATTTAGGAGTGTACCCAATCTCATTTAGAATTTGCGCCCAATAGCCTCTCTGAGAAAAGTTGAATTCAGAAGTCCGCCCAATTGCATTTAGAAGTTGTGACCAATAGCCTCTCTGAGAAAAGCTGAATTTAGAAGTGTACCCAATTGCATTTAGAAGTTTCGACCAATAGCCTCTCTGAGAAAAGCTGAATTTAGAAGTGCACCCAATTGCATGTAGAAGTTGTGACCAATAGCCTCTCTGAGAAAAGCTGAATTTAGAAGTGCACCCAATTGCATTTAGAAGTGTACCTGTACCCACTAGCGTGCCCCACTCAATCAAGTTGCGCCCCAGTAGTCCCTCTGAGAAAGTTGCATTTAGACGTGTCCCCAATTACATTTAGAAGTTGTGACCAATAGCCTCTCTGAGGAAAGTTGAATTTAGATTGATGCTTAATACCCTCCCTGTATAAGCAAATTGAATCTAGAGGCCAATGTAGAATCTAAAACGGCGACTAATAATCTAATACAAAGTTGATTTACATTCATGCCTAATACCCTCCCTGTATAAAGGTGAATTGAAAGAAGTCCACCCACTAGCGTGCCCTACTCAATCCTATTAGTATAACTAACAGTATAGCTGTGTAATGTAGAATCTAAAATGGTAACTAATAATCTAATACCCCCTCTAAGCAAATTGAATCTAGAGGCCTACCGAATATCTTCTCTGTGTACAGGTGAACTTAGAAGTGTACCTAATAAACTAATATCATCTCTGTCTACAATTGTATCTAGAAAGCACCAAATAGTTTTTGACCAGTTGAACCTGGAAGTGTGCTTAAAAGCGTGAGCCACCGATCTTAGAACTACAATCAGAAAACCCTCCTAAATCAACCTAAAGCTCGCACCAATCATGAGCGCACCCACTCCACCAGATTCTGTCAGAAATGACCCCCGTGGTCCAACCCCACTCTCCGATCTGCCTTCCCTCCCCCCCTCCCAAATCACCCCACCCTCCTCCGCAATCCCTGCCATTCCCCTCTCCAAAGACCAAGCCAGGGGGGCACGATGGCGAGCCCCTCACCCTAAGACCACTCATCCCCTGAACCCCACCCCCTACCCACCAGCATTGCCCATACACGCTCTCCTCACTATCATACCTGGCACACCCCAAACTGCAATCACCCACCCCCGCCTTGCCCTGATACCCCTGCCACCTTCCCCCCAACCGCACCCTTCCCCTCCCTAAAAACTGCACGCCTAGCCCTAGCAAGAACCAAAGCTGCTTCCCTCTCCCCCTCCGATCCCCTACTCTCCCTCACACACCAGTCGCAGCAAAGAAACTAAAGAGGAGACGTTCCTGGTCCCCCTCATCTCTCAGCACTCCTCGCCTCCCCTGTCTCGACCGAATAGTACAAATTAATAGTATGTTGAGCTGATTAGTGTGTAGACCGGATGAGTGTGTAGACCAGATGAGTGTGTAGATTAGATGAGCGTACTGAGCAGATGAGCGTACAGAACGGATGTGTATACAGAGCGGACGAGTATACAGAGCGGATGAGTGCGTAGGCATACAGGAGTACATGCGCGGGGTAGACTGGAGTGCATGCGCGAGAAGGACAAGAGTGCATGCGTATGAAACACATGAGAGCATGCGTGGGGCACACTGGAGAATGAAGGATAGACTAGAGCACGCAAGGTGAACCAGAGTGCGTGAGTATGACGAGCAGACATGAATGTGTAGGACAATCTTGAACGCCTGAAATGAACACAAATACATAGAACGGACCTGTCCGCACGGAATTGCGTGACATACATAATATGCCTTGGAATGCAGGGAAGATTTGAAAGAGCATACATCATACCACACCCCACACTTACTCTCTCCTTTACACCACCACTCAACTAGAACACAGAGATACTATGACACCATTCGGTATAACTGTTCTCATATCAACATCTCCCGCTTAGTCCCCATCACTCTAAGTAAACATTGCTGGTTTCACCCCCCCCCAGCCAGGCGTTCTCCTCAGGCCTAACCCAGCCACACTCGGTCTGGATAATTCCGGCCAGAGCGAACACATACTCCTGATCTCTCAACCACCACACCTACCGCTAAGAAGCATCTGCCACATGAATTCTGCACCAGCTGCACACATACCTGGTGCGCACACGCACTTTTTGGACTCTCTCTACTCTCTCTACTGACCCGAACTTCGGTCCCCATGGGCGTTCAACCTACCAGCGCCTTCAGACCATACCAATGGTATATAAGGTGCTATATAAATGCAAAATACCATAACATAACATAACTTCCAGGGGTGGAGCCAAACAACCATTTTTAACATGGACAAAGAACATATTTTAAAAAGGCGGATAACTTACTGTTTAAAATTGTGAAAAATATAAAAATAACAGAGTTGTTAATGTAATTCCTGGCTGCACGGATGAAGAGGTGCCAGAACTATGAGACATGTTCTGGACAGCAATGGCATGAAATGTGATTTTTACGTAAAATGTATTTCCGCTATAATTATGAAACTTTATACACTTATTCCCATGCTAAACACGCACACTTGTAGAAAATTGCTTAAGAATTGGACATTGTGTTCCTAGTAAAAAGGGAAAAATTCTGTGAAAAGCAGAGACAAGATCCCACAGCTACATGGTTTTGAGGAATAGCTTCTATGTAAAATATGTAATCAGTATATGTGATTTTTATAGAGGTAGCACATGTGGAAATATGCATTTTTCCAAAAGTAGATTTTGTGTTCGAGGGACTAGGGGTGGATTCTCAGCCTAAGAAAATCGCACCATAAAGATGACACTCTGTTTCTCTCCTACTATCAAGGCCGAGAGTAGACTCTGACCCAATCACCTTTCAAAGGGGCAAGCTTATGCTAAATCGGCCCACACACCCCCGTTATGATGTCGTTTCATAACATAAATAGAGAGAGCTCACCACTCATAAGGACGGACAGATTCACTTACTACCCTGTTACTGGCGGGGCACCCTGCTGCTGAACACTACATCTTCCTTGACCCAGACTCCCAAAACTTGGCAAAGCAGAAAGGCCTATTGCATAGCTGAACCATTCTCAGCTAGGCCTCACATTTCAGAAAAGAACCACACAAGCCTAAGGGGAAGCATCATAATACAGCTGGGCTGTGCTGTTACTGCTTGCCTGAAGAAAATACATATCCTCAGAACCAAGCAGGGCAGATCCAGTCCAGTCCTGTGCCGTGCTGTGACCAGAGCACCTTGCTGACCCTGCCCAGTCTGATGTGATAAGCTGTCTTTCCTAAACCCAATCCAATCCCCTGACCAGAACTGACGGTTCCATTTATTATAAATAGGAAGAATTGTGTCACTAGCATATGTACCTTGCATAGTCTTATCCCTATCTTAGACCCATCCTATCTTGTATTCAGAACCTGTATTGTTAGGAGTATCTTTGCATTGTCTGAAACCTCTCTCCAAACCATCCTATCTTTCCTCCAGAACTAGTACTGTTAATACTATCTTTGCGCTGATCCTTTTCTCTTCTGAAGAAGGCGAGTTTCCTTAGCAGGCAGTCACCTGGATCAAGTGACTGTGTTCCTGTGTGGTATTCATTTTGTTCATACTCTTCCTCTAGTATCAGAAACCCTTTTGTCATTTTAAAAGTGCATTCCTGTTTTCCATTCTTGCGCCTATCTTGAAAAACGACCTTCACTAAAACACATGTAACTCCCTCCGTTTTTATGATAGAAACACAATCCATGAGTTTCTCCTGTTATCTCAAATATCGCGCAGTGAAAACTTTGCCGTGAATTTTCGTTTTGGGAAATTTGTACACGTGTAAAACAGCTTTTAATTGCTTCCGACTTGAATTTTAAGATTTCAAATGTTTTCTTGGGATTAAATCATTGATTGTGTTATGTGCAACTGTCCAAAGTGCCTCCCACAAGAATTTAGAACAATTTCAGCAAGTTTGATCATATTTGGTGTTTTTGCCCAGTCCATTCTAAAGATAACTTTATAAGCCATTTTGACAGCTTGACAGTCAATGCCGTTTTCTCTTGTGTTTGAAAAGGGGAAAGTGGGATTGATATTCCGTTTGAATTCTGCCATTCCTGAATACCTGCTCTCTCCTCCTATCCCTTTACATTGCCTAGGGGGGTTCAGGGGTGTGCAAGGGGAACCTCTAACCACAGTGCTATCTAATCTGAACCCACACAAAAGTATTTCTGTGCTGAATAGTTTTTCTCACTACATACTCCTTGTGTATTAAAGAGATTATTCAGTGTTACTTCACCCCATTGGTGATTGTTGTGTACCTCTTAAGACATATTGCGATTACATTTTAAATACATAAATAAATATTTACCTTTGCAAACCAGCCTGATTCCTGGTTCAGTATGATTGGGGGGTTTCTAGGGGAAGGGTGTTATATGAGTGGTATATTGTTCAGAATATTGAACTTATATACACAATTAAATGATGTTTTCAGTTGTGCACTACATGTTGGGCTTTGTCTTGGGTGTGTGTGGGATTAAAATCACTTACAAGTTGTCCCAATCAGATTTAAACAATGCGGTCTAGTATTTTCTCTTTTTTTCTCAGCCATGATATGCAATTGACTGCCCACACACTTTCTCTCTCTTTTCTTGTTCTTGAATTGATGAGCCAACTTGAGGCTCCCTCACCAACAGGAGACAGACCTATGTATTCTTATTTTATCTTCACGTCCCACCACTCACCACCCAGCCCTAGATATTGCCTTGATGTTTACTATGAACTTACACTTCTGTAGGACACTATCTGCAATCCATGTTTTATACTGTTCTTGTTCCATCATTATGTTTGTGTGTAAGGCGCAAACATATGGAAATGGCTGACCAAGGAGTGGCAGCAGAGTCTCTATGAGGACCACACAGAACTTCATCTGGATACGTTCCCACGACTATACCATATTTCTGCAAATAATGTATTACAAATATAACTAGAGACATGACCTCGCTAGTTCACGTGCTGCACATGTGCTGTACACATGTATAGTTTATAATAAATACATCACAGTATTGCTTTAATGTACTGTCGAATGCATGTCTAAATGCAATGTACATTATTCTGCACCTGTGCCATAGAGAGGACAGTTATGATTGTATGTTTCCCATTTCACCCCTCCTTGACAGGTTAGCACTGTTGCTCTTAAGAACCGGCAGTACATTTTATGGACATGATTTAAAGAAAGTGTTTTACAATGGTGCAATCCCATTGAAAAATGCTGTGTTAGGCCCTGTGAATCAAATGAAGAATTTCTTTGGAAGAAAACACCACAAATCACCTTGTGCAAATGGTGATGAGAGCATGCAAAATGTCACAAACCAAAGGTGGTTTTGCATGAAGAATTTGACAAATTTATAGCACAAATTGGATTGAACTTTGAATACAACCTTTATGTTGGCTCTTGCAATCACTGCTTCATTAGTCAAAGGTTGCTCTACAATTGAATAGCTAATTAATAAGGCAAATTAAAACTGTCCTTTAGAATCAGCCTATGCATATTATGCATGCATCAAGTCATTTTATAGGCTATTGCATGTATATATACGTTGTGATATGTGCAGCAAAGTTATAACATATTTCAATCATAAACAGGGACTGCTCTCCACAGCACAAGCATCATCACCCTTACAGATATTTTTGCAATTCGACCTGAGTGTCGTTGCTCACAGTAGCAACACATTTTCTTTCATCTTAACATGTTATATAGTACAGAGCAACCTGCAATATTTGAAAAAAGCCTGTAAATAATGTTCTTATTACAGGCTATTTGTGACATCACAAATTAACTGTAATAGGAAAATGTCATGACAACCGCTCTATAATCAGTTATTATGCTTCTGTTGTGACGTCACAAAGCCAGTAGCCTGAGCCAGTAAAGATAATTGTAGGTGTCAGTGCAGCACTTCATATAAGCTGTGACAAGTTTTTCAAACTCCTTGCTTCCACAATAGTTTTCTGTTTATGGTAGAATGTTTTGTTTTTGCACTGCTGGTGTTTAACACATGTGGGCACGAATCTGCATGTTGTTACTTATTTTAAAACACAAAATAAAAACTTGTTTTCGATACATTTCATTACTTATTACTGTCTCCGGCAGGGCAATCACTGGAAAAACGGCACATTACAGGTCCTAGGGCACGTGCACATGCCCCTGCCAGAAACAGTAAAACCAGCAGGTCGGAATTTCCAGCGTCGGGAGCAATCCACTAGTATTACCAGAAGAAATGTGCCAGTAATAGCGATACCGGCACCCAAACTGCCGGAATTACCGCCGCCGGAATCAGAGTCACCGCTGGAACGAAAACCTTGCTGGTGGCCAATTTAACAACTCTATCCAATTTGAATCCCCCACTTCCAAAAGCCATCTACTACAACAGGAGTTGCCAACATGTCTGGGAGCAAGAAGGCAAGAGTCCCCGATGTCTGCCTAAGGAAACTATTGTTTTCGGAGCCGGAGCTGGCTGCACTGCCCGACAAGGTGGGGCAGCATGGCAAGGCCTTATTTTGGGGCTGGCCACAGGAGGATGAGTCAGAGGAGGAAGACTGCTATCTGGCAGGAAGTGGGAGACATAGTCAGGGCAGTGGTGACTGTCCCCCGCACACTGAGTGCCATAAGCGGTGGGATGACTTGCTCTGAGGGTCTGCAACTTCCAAGCAACATTCATCGGCTGGTGGCTGATCTCTTTCCTGAGCAGACTGCCTCCTATGGAACAGCCTCCCCTTTGTCATTGTCTTGAGCCAGATCTCCTCAAATTCCGGAAGCTCCTCAATCCTTCCTTTTCACCTCCTCCTTCCCTTTCTCCTTCCTTTGCTAAATCCCACAGTTGCTGAGATCGTTGAACAGGGCCCTAATGTGTCCTCCTGGGTACTGGATTCCCACACCCTATTGGCTACAGGCTACAGCCTCCACCCCTCCCAGCACTTTGCCTTGGCATCCACTGGATTGGACGTTGGTGAGTGTTTGTGTGAGGAATGTGGGTACCAAGTAGGAAAGAAATGTATGAATGATTGCTATGGTTTTGAGCGTGATTTGCTCCTGGATTGGTAGCCAATATGCTTTTCTTCTTGCTGCCGAAATGTGTTCATGCTTCAGGGTGCTCAAAGCTGCTCTGGGGGGATTGTTTTGAATGATTCACAGTTTGTTAATGTTGCATGAGGAAATTACTGCACAAAGTGCATTGCAATAATCCTATATGGAAATATGGAGCCAATTAGTGCTCTTGCAATGGTGATGCAGTTGTTGGGGGTAAGAAAGGGTCTGCATGCATTGATTAGTTTAGAGGCATGTGTCGCAGAGGAGGTGATCACATTAACCTGTCTGGATAGGGATACGGTGGCATCAAGATAAATGTCCAGAGTCTAGATGTTGCTGGAAACTAATATGTTGCCCTCTATAGTGAATGATTTATATGATTGATCAACGTGTTAAGTGATATTTTGGAGCCAACAAAAAGCAGTTATGGTATACAGAGAGAGGATTGTTGGCAATGGTAGTGTAGTAGTCAGTGAGGGCTAGGAGGATATGCATTTCATCTTTATAGTTAGTGTATGACACTCCTTTGTGGTCTAGCAGGTAAAATAGTGGTTGGTTGGAAATGTTGTACAGTGTCGGGGAGACACAGACACCTTGAAGGACCCAACATGTGACAGGAGCTAGAGGGGCTGCTGCATTCACAAAACATTCTCTCATGGAGCTGTCAGATAAGAAGGAGAATAATCCAGAAGATGGCTCCAGGTGAGAAGTGAGCTGCTAACGCCAAGTGGCAACCTAATATTTGGTGGTCTACTAAGTCAAAGGATGCCGACAGGTCAAGGAGCAGAAGGGTATTTTGCCAGCATCTTAGATTTAGTCCAATTGGTTCTTTAAATCCATCAGTTCAGATTCTGTTCCAAAACATGGTTGGATGCATGATTGGCACAGTGCACGATCCCAAATTTTAAGAAGAAAGGGGCCAGAGGTAATAGGGTGATAGTTCATAGGGATGGTTGGGTCAAGGGTGAGGTTTTTTAAAGGTGGGAGGACCCATGCATCCTTGCATGCATTCTTGAGGCTTTTAGGTACTGAGCATGAGGAGAAGGAGGCGTTGATAAGGGTGGTCATGAAAGGTGTGATTGTATCCATGGCAGTGCCAAGGTTTCAGCCCTTGGATGATCTTGGTGACCTCAAGTTCAATCACTGGTTTAAAGTAAAATGTAGTTAGTTTTTTAGTTGTGCTGGGGGCCCAATGCTAGGGATGGCAGAGGTGGCACTGGCCATAGTGTTTTTTTTTGTAATTCACTTTTTTAAGTGTTTTAATTTTGAGCAACAATGCATTTTGTATATTGGTGCAACAGATGCTCTACTGAGTGCAGTTTATTGGGGCGGACACAGGGGCTTTGAGTTCACACAGTATATTGAAGAGCTTTCTGGCACTGAATTTAGATTTAGCAGTTCTGGTATTATAGGTAGAGCATTTTTTTATTCCTTAGCTGCCAAGATGAAGCAGGGTTTGTTGGGCTTAGTGGGTTTATTGTTTCTCTGTGTTTCAGCCTTGTGTTTCAGTAGGTGGCAGGTATTGAGTTCCGTGGAAAATCAAGGATTGCGGTGTGCGGCAGCTTTGGCATTCCGCAATGCGAGGGGTGTCACAGTGTTGATAGCCTGTGTATGTGCTAGGTTGTACATGCCGACTAGTGCGGTCAGGCCGGTTACTTAATTAAAGCAGGCCATCAGGGATCCCCCAATTTACCCCAAAGGTGACTACGATCACCCGTATTGAACGCAGCAGATAGATCAATTGAGGCCACATATACATCAGCCACCTTCTTATCAATTATTAATATTAGAGATGTGGCCCCTACGGAATCCGATCTGCAATTTATTTAATCTCCCAATTCCACTTATCGAGGACTCTAGATGGTGTAGCAAGAGGGACTCAAATACTTTGCTATCTAAATATATAATAGATTTAGGGTGGTAGTTCTTAGGGCCATTCTTCGCACCCCGCTTAAAAATCAGAACAACATATGACGTACCCCAGGATAGAGGAAAACATTCAGCGCAAATTATATTCTTGTATTCGAAACAGAATGGCAAGAATGCATGACTAAATGCCCAGGTCCTCTTTAAAGATTTTATTTGATAGCTGATTTGGGCAAGGAGCCCTTCAGTGAATGCATTGATCAATAAGGTCAAAAACATCATCCTCATCAATTGTAAGGTCCCACTGCACAAGTCCCCCGTATGTCTCCGTTCAACCTTATTTTAAATTCTGTTGACTACCCTTGTATAGTTCTTCAAAGTGGAGTACCCAATCATTTTCTGACACAGGGTTACACTGTTCATAGATTGATTTGTGTCCTGTGCATTGATGACCTCCCAAAAGGAAACCACAATCCTATTTGTTTCATTCAGTTATCAGCTCAGCATGGTTTGGCAATAAAGTGGCAGAAAGCTGTTTCCACATGTTTTTATAACGCATTCTTCTGGTTTCTGCAACACATCATTTCTGTCTTTACAAGCGAGCTCTATGGGATGATATATTTAACAAATAAACAGAGGTATAAACAGGGAAGAGCTCTGTGATACTCAGCACATCAATGGTTTAGATGAAGACGTAAAGTGACTGAATCTGTGTTTGATTAGACAACACATATTAATGAAGTCCAGAACTGTTCCATATATGTACATAGAATCTAGATATCGTGTCAGGATGTATGTTTAATGGTGGTGAATTCTGCAGATAGTTCTGATGTCTAAAACCTCCCATACAGTCTTGCAGATGGTTTCTGTAACCAGTTAAGTCCAACCGCCAGATCTAATTTCTATTGTTCTTGCTCCAGGATGTTCTGTTCTTCAACAAAAGTGCACATTTGTTTTGTCACTGCCCATTTCAACGGTTTGGCCAAAAAATGCCATTGTGAAACTCAATGAAAATTGACAGGGTCCATATGATCCAACTTTGCCTGATTTAACAGCAGGTGAACAGCCACCTGTTTCTAAACAATATTTTGATAGTGAGGCATTAATCTAGAATGGTAACATTTCCTTGGCCAACTTTGCAGGGAGAAGCTAATCACTTAAAACTGGGCATCATGCAGACATTAAAAAAATGAATACTTGCTCAGGGATTGAAATAACACACGTCTTTTAGTATCACTGTTCAAATCGTTGGACTCTAAAATTTAAACTAGGTAGATTTATCCTACACACTTTTACGAGACAGTGGTACATTGGGTGTTCACACCATTTGGTTTCTCAAAGTATCAAAATATCAAGGATTGAACAATATTCATTAGTTACATATACAGGCCGATTCATGGAATTAATGTGCGCTGAAATTTTCGGCGCAAGCGTGCGAAAGCGTGCAAATCACAGCGCAAGTGCGAAAATCGCAGCGAAACCCGTGCACAGCGATTCATGGAAGTCCGTGCACGTGTAAATCCCTGGATGTGCGCTAAAAATCTGTGTGGCGCACGCTGGCTCACACGTCTCCAAACAGTGTGCGCTATGCGCACAGCGAAAGCGCACATAGCGCGGTGCCCACAACAAAAGTAGGCGGAACAGGGGGCGTAACACGCGGAATGGGGAACAACGTGTGAAAATGTGGGCGGCACGGGGGAAGTACAGGAGGCAAATGCTAGAACGCCCACACGTTCGTTCAAAACACGTATTCATGGAATCGAGCAGGGCTAACATGTGCGCCAAAAAAGACAGGCTAATCTGGAAACACGTACGCCAGCAGGAAGCAGGCGTGCGTGGACCCGCGCAGCATAAAAGTGCGCGCAAACAACAAACAAGCTCAGACGCCAGGATGAATATACCATTCCTAGCAGCAGTGGTCGTGGGATACCGCAGGAGGAGGAGGAGGATAGTCAGGCCCAGAATTCTTACACCCAGAACCAGCCTATTTGGGATGCCTGATGACCAGGTGTATGGGAGGTACAGGTTTCCAGCTCACATAATACTCGACTTGGTGAGTGAGTGGGAGGATGACCTCACATCACCCACCCTGTGCTCCCAAGCACTGAGCCCCTTGGAGAAGGTCCACAATGTACTGCACTTCTTGGCCACTGGATCATTTCAGCGGACAAGTGCTATAGTGGGGGGGGGTGTCACAGGCCACACAGTCACGCTGCCTACACCAGGTGTTGGGCATCATGACTGCACGCCCATCAGTCCGCAGGCACATATACCTGCCCAGAACACCTGCAGAAAGGCAGGCTGCCATCCAGGATTTCTACGGGGTGGCAGAATTCCCCAAAGTGCTAGGTGCCATTGATTGCACCCATGTGGCTTTACGTCCCCCCAGGGCATCTGAGCACATCTATAGAAACCGCAAGCACTGGCATTCCATCAACATGCAGGTAGTATGTGATGCCAAGGGAATCATCACCTCAGTATATGCCAACTATCCAGGGTCCACCCACGACAGTTTCATTTACAGAATGTCAACCCTAAACCGGGACCTAGAAGCTGGGCGGCATGGCGATACATGGCTGCCTGGTGAGTATAAATGCCACTGCACATGCATGCATGTCACATTCTGAGTAATGTCACAACCCCACTAATGATACCCATCACCACCTCCCCAGGGGACAGTGCCTACCTTCTGAGCACCCACATCATGATGCCAATTCGGAACCCCACCACGCCACCCGAGGTAAGATTCAACACAGCCCATATTGCAACCAGGTGCATAGTGGAGCGCACCTTCGGAGTGCTCGAGTCACGCTTTCGCTGCCTTGACCACTCTGGTGGGCAGCTGCTATACGCTCCCCCAGTAGTGTGCAGGATCATAGTGGCAGCATGTGTCCTGCACAACGTTGCAACATGCCGGGGCCTGCCGGTGGACATGGTGGTGCCCCCACATCCCCAACCACATGCACACCCGCTGCACATGGGAGGGGAAAGGGCACGTGGTGAGGCAGCCTGTACGCAGCTGGTGGCTAATTACTTCACATAAAATCATACCCCTGTGGAGTGCACACAGCCCTGGTACATACCAGCTGACAATCAATGATGATGACATAAGGGACAGTCAACTGTCACAACCATACCAGCCTGAAATTGGTCACCTGGAAGTGTTACATTGTGTGCATCCCTACCTACACAAACACCACCAATGCTGTGTCATCAAAAGACATACATCTATGCTGTTAAAATCATTACCCCCTTGCAAAATACAACATGAAAACAGCGCCATGTCACCCAACCCCTCCCCAGCTCTGCCACCCAACACACCATGGCATGTCATGCAATGTGAAAGCAAACAACAAAATGCACAAAACCAGACACAAGTGTCACAAAGTACACTGTCCCCAATGGAAAATGCCCACACACAATATGCTCCCAGTAATGTATACCTAACAACACACATGACCAAATACTTACCAACAATACAATGCAGCAACACAACATCAAAAATAGCAAAAACATGACAGTACTAAGTCAAAGTAGTGGTAGTCTTACAACCTGAATAAGCCAGCACATCGACCCCTTCCAACTGTAGAGTGTTGCTGCCACGCAAATGTGTCAGTGTACTGCATACAACATGAACTCCATCTGCAAAGGAGACGGCCTTGTGAAGACATGAGGAAGGAACCTGCAAATTAGGAGGAAGACATGGATGCACAAGCACATATCAATACACCATGCAGTGTACAATACAACAACAATATCCACTAGGGATGTCTACACAGTATTGACTACAGACTGCCCACACAGCTCATGGGAGCCCAACATCACTGTGTAGTTCAATGTCACTTGGTCACACCCTTTGCAAGCCCATGGAAATGGGAAGCAGGAGGGGTGTGTGTCTCACAAACCCAAGCATCTAACCCAAACTCAGGACAAGCCTGCATGTGCCCAGCCGGAATACAGTGGAAGCCCACGGGAGCCACACAAGGCAACACACTGTAAAAAAAAAAATCAAAAATCAAAAATGGCCATGTGGGGACAACGGGGGGTTGGGGGAGGCCATCCAGGAGGTTCGAGGACAGGGTGCACACCAACACCCACCTGTGTGGATGTTGCAAAAAAAAAAAAACCCTTGGGCTCATGGCCTGCACGGCTATGCCATTGTGGGAGAACTGCTGTCGCTCTGCTCATCCTCTGCTCCTGCATCAGGAGGCGGTGGCACTATGGGAGGCAGCCCATGCAAAGCCCTGGTATGGTCCTCCATGACAGCAAGCATGCGGGTCTGGAAGGTCGGATTCATGAGGATTAAAGTGCGGAGATCCCCATGCAGCACATCACGGGTTGCCTGCATTTCTACACGCATGGCCTCGCGTGATGCCCGGATCTCCTCATGTGTTGCATGCAGCTCAGCTGAGAGCGAACGTGTGAGCTGCTCCAGCTGCTGTTCTGCCCTTAAATTACTGGAAGCCTCAAGTGCAACCAGAGTCTGTCTGAGGTTATGTAGTTCTACCCTCAGGGCTTCCCTGTGGCCCTGGGACTCAATTGATATGGATTTGCACAGAGTCTCCAGTGCCGCCCGTCTGTCCCTGTTGGATGCCAACATGTTTTCCCTGTGTGATTGGCAAATGGAGTCTGTTGCCTGTTGTTGTTGCTCCATCTGCCTTTCAGGGGGGATAATGGAAGTGGCCACCCTCTCCATTGCCTGAGCCATCATGTCTACTGATGCTGCCTGTTGGGTTGCCATACTGTACATGCAGTTCTCCCATACAGTATTGCCTGGTGGGGCACGGCCACCGCATCGACGGGCACCACACCTGTTTGGGGTAAGGCGATCTGCACCTTGCTGTGCTGGCACTGCCTGAGGCTGCAGGACTGCATTCCCCCTCTGATCTGCTGGCCTAGGAACAGGATCAGATGCTGTGGAGTGTGACCCTGCATCCATAACCGCGAAAGGCGGACCTACCAACACTGACATCCCCATAGAGGGTTCTACCCCTGGTCCAGCTGGGTTGGACAGAACAGAATCCTTTCCAGAAACACCACCTGCGACTGCACATAAATCTCATCATACAACTCAGCACCTGAATAGAGGTCTGGGGAGGTGCATCCAGAGGCACCCCTGGACAGTATGGTTTACAGTAGCATTGGGTTTTCACCCACCACCACACCACGTCCCCCACTGGTGCCCGGTCGTGCCTGAGATTCCTCCTGGGTCTGCACCATCTCCTCAACCTCAACAGCACCAAGTGCGTCATTATCTGCAAAAACATGAAATACAACAAATGGAAACAGGCATGAGCACCATAGCACACACATAGGCCGTGACAAGCCAGAGATCCAGTACATGAATGACACATGTCCCACATGACTATAACCCTGCCATGCATGCACTGTCAAAGAGTTGAAAGTGGAGTCAAAAATGCAGACAGTGGGGAGAGCAATATGGATATGCAACACATTTGCTGCATGTTGGGTAGCATTGGCATCACACATCAGGCTGTGAGTGGCATGTCCAATACACATACATGACACATGCCACCACACAGCTGTCATGTAGCATAGCCACGGTAAATTACAAAACTACAGCAATATGTCAGTGAATGAGTAATGTCACACATCCATGTCACATCAACATGATGCGAAGATTGATGCTGAATAGTGTTGCAAAATATGCATGTGCCATACACTGAAACAGATCCAGTATCCAATAACACAGTCATTGTGGGCTGATCAATGGTTGGTCCCTTTGACATCACAGGAAACACCTGTCATCTTCCACATGCAAACAGGCCCTTATGAAAATGTTCTGCATGCCTGAATGGTCTAATCATTAACATAACCATGTGAAAATAGTGCCCCAGTGTGGGCTGTGAACAATGACCGAAACATAGAACATATGTCGCAATAGTGCAGAAAAATGTCTAGCAAACAGGGGAGAGTGGAAACAATCAGCCTGATGAACACTTACAAAATGTGAACTATGTAGTTGCAAGATGACAGTTCAAGGTAAAGTGCACTAATGTGTGCCTAATTGGCAACTGTGGGCAGAAGGGATACAGTCATACCCAAATCCAAGGTATGTTAATGTATGGTAGGAAGCAAATGGGTGACCCATAACACTCAGGAGTACACACACTCACCTGGCACTCAATCAGAACCCGTCACCCAAACAACATACACATGGATTACACACACACGCATGGCCACTCACTGGACAATGCTTCGTAATCAGGTAGATCTCCTACACCTTGGATCTGTTCCTCTGTGACGAAGGTCCCAGCAACAGACTCATGTTCAGTGAGCTTGTTGTACTCTTGTGGAGACCCACTGCCAGTCACCAGAGTAGCGGCATGATTTGAGGCCAGCTTGTTCTTTGCTCTGCGTTTCAGGTCATTCCACCGCTTGTAGCAATCATCAGCTGTGTGCTTCACAAATCCAAGGGCACTTATGCGGTCC
Organism: Ambystoma mexicanum; assembly: GCF_040938575.1. Lineage (NCBI taxonomy): Eukaryota > Metazoa > Chordata > Amphibia > Caudata > Ambystomatidae > Ambystoma > Ambystoma mexicanum. The sequence continues at coordinate 1,179,564,783 of NC_090933.1, forward strand.
GCGATGGTCTGCCAGTGTGCCCTACGTTGACCAGGTGTGGTCTTGCACCCTGAAGTCACCAACATTTTGCGGCTATGTGCCGACACATAGGTCACAAGTGCATCAAGTTCCGGGTCATTAAAAGCTAGGCTTCCTTGATATGCCGGAGTGTGTAGCTGTGTCTGGGGTCTCAGCCAGTTGTGCCAGAGCACCCTTCTTCCTCTTCTTCAAAGGTGAAGCGGAGCCTGAGTGGCTTACGCCACTCTGGTCAGTAGGGGCAGAAGCGCAGGTGGACTTGGTACTGGGAGTGTGCAAATGCACAATGACCATAGGTCTTGGTGCAGGCATTGGTTGCAGGGTGATGTTGGCAGGGGGAACATCAGTTTGATGGACCTGGACCGACACTGTCCTGGCTGGGAGAGTCAGAGCTGAGGTGGATGGAGCTGCAGCTGCCCCTGCAGCCTCCCCACCCTGCCTACTTGCGGCAGCAGATGACATAGCTGCCCCAGATCCACATGGCTTGGTGACAAAAACTTATACTGCCAAACGTGGCCTAGACTTGCTGACCTGGAAGTTAGCCTGGGTGTCATCCTGTACCAGGTCAGGTGCCACAATGGGCTGGTCCAACAGGGCTGAGCTGGGATGGTGTCAGCCACGTTTCCCTCAACCATGGGGGGGCATGGGTGTCCCTGATTGGTCCTCCACACATGGGGGTATAGGGGCACCCTGCAAATCCCGGCCATGTCCCCTACCGCGCCCACCACGGCTACCTTTGGAAGGTCGGCCACCTCTGCCTCCCTTACCGCTTGGTCGCCTCCCAACCATGGCACTCATGTTGTTGTGCGTATGGGAGTTGCAGTAAACAATTGTCCTGGGCAATTGGGGGTCAAAGGGGTAGGGTACTAGATGGAATTCAAAAAATTATGTGCACGCAACCCCTCGTAGACCACGTGCGTGAAATAATGAACCCGCACTACGTTGTGGCACCCAAAAACACAAAAATAAGCGTACGCGTAATACACGCAGCCTACAATGACCTCTGAAGGGATACGCGACACACGGGGCAACCACAGTTGTTAAATACGTGCACGACTCACCGTTTGCCTGGAAAAAGAACGTGAAAAATATGTGCGTGTGCGCGTTGGCAACACCCCTGCCAAAAGAAGAATTGTACGCTGTCTGAGGAGAAAGGACAAAAGAAGAAGTGAACTCTGTTTGAGAAAACAGGCCCAACAAAAAATCTGAAAAAAGCTGTCAGAGGTAACAGGGAGGACGAACTAGAAACGCTGTGAAGTAATCGAGTGTGAACCGACAAGAAGTACAGAATTCACCCATTCGCTCTCCACGAAAAGCACGTACAAGGAAATGGCATCCTACACGTACCTTTTAAACCGGCCCACACGTACTACATCACTTACGCGTGTATGCGCTAAGGCCCTTTCCTCCAATTACATGAGCTGACACTCAGACGTGCTTTTTTTGCACGTGTACGATGAACATGCACCCGTGTTGAGGGAAAAGCCCTTGTGCGTCATACGCGCTAAGGCCCTTTCCTCCAATGGCACGGTGACGTGCAGTTTTCTCGAGTGCTGAATCAGTATGCACCCGTGTTGTGGGAAACGCCTGCGCACATAACGTCACTTATGTGCTTACGCGCTAAGGGACTTTGGTCCAATGAAAATGCGTACGTGTGCTGACGCGCTTTTGCGCTAAGGGCCTTTCCTCCAATTACATGCTGACGTGCAATTTTTTCACGTGCCAAATCCCTCCGTATCAAGCTGGCCACATGAAAACACACAGAAGACCACGCTCCTGCCCAGAAGGCCGATTTACTGCCCCCCAGAGCCCCGAGCACGCTCCCACCTGCCATCTGCTGCTGCCTGACTGCCTGCTGCCCACATGCCCTGATATTTGCTGCCTGCACGTCAGCCAGGGGTGAAGTTGCTGTGACCACCCCTGCTGGAACCGAAGACTCCCGATTGGGATTCCATCGCTCCACAGCCCAGACCCAGGACCCAGTCGCCCACCCACTCCTACCTCTGGGATTGCCATGTCGGGCACAAGACCATCTGGCACCACTGGCAACCCCCAGCCAGAGAGGCAGATGGCCACCAGCTTCAGTGCCAGGGAAGTTGGTGTCCTGGTGGAGCAAGTACTGGGGAAGTATGATGCCCTCTTTGGAAGTTTGCGCGCCGACTATGAAGGACGGACCAGGATCTGGATGGACATCGTGACTGCCATCAACACGGAGGGGGTGGCAGTCCACGACTTACATCCTGTCAAGAAGCGCTGGGAGGACTTCAGGTCCAGGACCCTCAACAAGGCCCAGAGCCTCTCGAAGGCAGTGGATACCAAGGGGTGCTGGGGCCAGCTGTCGGACCAACAAATGAGAGTCATGGAACGCATATGCCCGCGCTCTACGTCCAGATCCTTGAGAGGCAGACCCATCTGGAGTCGAGCGGTAAGTGTACATGCATGGTGATTGGACGCTGTGCGTGTTGTGGTGTGCCAGTAGTGTGCAGCTTGCACATGTTTTTTTGTCGGGCCATGTAGGGATGTGTATGAACATGGGCATGAGGCTGCCACATGTGAGTCCTCTCAGGTGTGAGATACATTGATGGTGTATGTGTTGGTAAGCATGCTGGGCAAATGCAGGTGTGGGAGCACACATGTTTGAATTTCTGTGTATGGACATTGGCATTGTTGTGGCATGGATGGTGGTTCATAATGCATGTATCTGCACTTTGTACATGTGCATGTGTGTGTATTTGACAAGTTTGCAACTGTAATGCAACATGGATGCACGTGGCACTGATATGTAGAAGGCTGAATGTCAGATGTGACATGTATGGTGATCTCATCACTGCGACAGTTGGAGGAGATGTAGACATGCATGTAAGTGTGGTGGCGTGTGTGCATGTCTGTCTAGTACACTCCCAGTGTTTCATGTGATGTCAGGCTCACCTTTGGCTGTACATGCTGTTGTATGTGTATGGATGGTGCTGCCTGGTGCAATATTGCTGTGGAAATGCTCATTTGTGTGAGTAAAAATGACATGTGTGTCGTGGAGTGTGATGCCGTGTCTGAAGTTTGACAATGCCACTCATGTACAACTGTCATGTGTGTATCAGTCCAATGTACAGTGCCCTGATGCCTGTGTTCTATCTCTCCCTGTTTGCAGCATCAACTGAAGAAAAGGGCAGAGAGGGTGCTGTGGAGCACAGCGGCAGGGATCGCACCACCAGCCGGAGACGCAAGGCCCGGCTCCCCTCCCAGATTTTCATCTGGTCTGGGAGTGAGAAGTCTGGTGCCGTGTCCCAGGCCGCAGCTGCCGAGGGTAGGTCCAAGAGGCGGAGGTTAGAGGTGGACTCCTCGGCAGCAGAAGGGGCAGCTGAGACCGCACAGGGTCCGACGGAGGAAGATGGCATGGAGTCATCCAGGTTGGTGGGGGGTTTGGTGGAGGAGGAAGACGCCGTGGAAGGGACACACACGGGGTCTGGAGGTGGGGATTCCACTGGTGCTAGTGGTGCAGTGCAGGACCAGGGACAGGAGGCAGCACAGGCCACCACGGAGGTGCCTGTGTGCAATCATGTCCCTGGTCCTGTCACTGCATCATCTGGCACCAGCAGGGATGCCTACGTCCAGACCCGTTTTCAGGGAGGGGATGAGCGCACAACAACTGGCCTTCCTCTCCCTGCGGACGTGGCTATCCAGGACCATGTTGAGCCTGTCCTGGCCGGGATAGCGGTGCGTCAACGGGGCATGCGAGTTGACGTGCAGTCTTTTCGTGAAGAGACTGCACGTCATCTCAGGTGCCTCTTTGACCGCGTTGACCTGCTGGGATGGTTCACCAGTGCTGGATTCCTCCGTGTGCTGGGCCTTCTTGCAACCCACCTCCTCACCTAAAAACCCTACGCGCCAGTTGTCCTCCATGCCATCTTCCCACCCATGTATCACCTGGGTACCCTGTGGAGCTGCCTCTGACCCTGCTGCCAGGCTGGTGGAGGACACATCCCTGCCACAGTCGGGAGTCGGACGTCCAGCAGGGGTGGCCACCTCGACAACTGCACCCCAGCCGGAGAAGGATGTGCAGGCAGCAAGAGCCAGGGCACAGGCAGAGGCACAGCAGCAGCAGCAACAAGGTGGGAGCAATGATGGCTCGGGGCCTTCAACATCGGAGGGGCAGGCATCGGCCAGAGGGCAGGAGGACCCAGGACTGGAAGTGTCTTTCGTGTGGCAGCGGTTAGGCCATGCTATAGATGCTGCGCGGCAGCGGGCAGAAGAGGCACAGCTCACAATGGTCAGGGCAGAGAACTCCATGCGTAGGGCTCTGAGGCAGGCTCAGTGCCTCGAGGCAATTCGCAGGGACCTGGAGGTCCACATGTCATCGTCCCTGCGAACCTCAGGGCCATGGAAGAGGACATCGAGCAGGAGTTCGATGATGCCCTGGCCCGGGTAATCGGGAAGTGAGCCGTCGGACTAGCCCGCTGCCATTGTAAATAGTTTTTAGAGTTAGGTTTTCCTTTTCCTTTTATTTGTGGTCAATGGACAATGCCACACACATTTGTATATAGTTTTATTTTTAGGTAGTTTCTTAGGTAGGTTTCATTTGTTAGGTTGGGCTCATGGACCCTTTACATAGTTGGACAATTGATATTTTTGATATGTTTTTTGATTTTGCACATGGATTCATGGATTTTTCTGTTGGACAATGGATTCTGAATAGTTTGATCATGGATTATTTTGATTTTTTTTTTCATTATGGACCTGAAACAATGGAATTTTTTGTTTACCTTTCCTTTGGATTTGCGTTGGTGGAGGGAGAGTTTGGACTGTTTTTCTTTCCATTTTTTTTGCATTGGTTATACTTTTCATTCATACATCTTTTGAACATGCTTTTCATTTCATGTGTGCTATTTTTGTATGATTTCATTTTATTTATTTATTTTTGTACATAATACATTTTCATATTTTAGTTCCATGTGTGGGATTCGCTCATTGGGTTGATGCATGTGCCAACCAGTGTATCTGTGTGACGGACATGTGTCGATGTACATAGTTGACTTTTGGTTTGTGTCTTGAGGCATGTCAGTGTGGGGTGGATTGGGAAATCATTGCGTCTCAAGAATGGGGTGGCGTGATGTTGTTTTTCGGTGTTGAAGTGGGCCATGATTGTGCTTCTTTATTTTGTGTAGGGGGGACATGAGTGGGGGCCTGGCAGGTGCCCCTCACTGCTGGGGGGTGGGGGTGCTGGGGGTCATGAGCGGGGGCCTGCTGGCAGGTGCCCCTCACTGCTGGGGGGTGGGGGTGCAGGGGGACATGAGTGGGACATGAGTGGGGGCCTGCTGGCAGGTGCCCCTCACTGCTGGGGGTGGGGGTGTAGGGGGACATGAGTGGGGGCCTGCTGGCAGGTGCCCCTCACTGCTGGGGGTGGGGATGCAGGGGGACATGAGTGGGGGCCTGCTGGCAGGTGCCCCTCACTGCTGGGGGGTGGGGGTGCAGGGGGACATGAGTTGGTTATCACTAGTGGAAGGTAATATGTGTGCTGGCTGGGGGGCATGCCCAGGGGTGCAGGGTAGTCCCCTGTGTTGTGGGTTGCCTGCAGGGGCCGTGGATGGGGTGGAGGGCACACCTGGGAGGACCCACACTGCCAATTCACGTGTGGGACTCCCCGCGCACCCCACTGGACACACGTACCCCGCTCTGAGGGCGAAATCGCGTGTGAAAGTTCCCGCGAACCCCAGTAATAGACGTACTCCACTCGCACAGGTGCCATCGCGTGTGAAACTTCCTGTGAACCCCAGTTATACACGTACCCCACTTGCACAGGGCCCTTCGCGTGTGAAACTTCCCGCAAACCCCTGAAATACACGTACCCTGCTCCAATCACTTGTGAAACTTCCCGCGAACCCCAGTTATACACGTACCCCACTTGCACAGGGCCCTTCGCGAGTGAAACTTCCCGCAAACCCCCGAAATACACGTACCCCGCTCCGATCGCATGTGAAACCTCCCGCGAACCCCAGTAATACACATACCACACTCGCACAGGGCCCTTCGTGTGTGAAACTTCCCGCAAACCCCAGAAATACACGTACCCCGCTCCAATCGCGTGTGAAACTTCCCACGAACCCCAGTAATACACGTACCCCACTCGCACAGGGCCCTTCGCATGTGAAACTTCCCATGAACCCTAGTAATCCACGTACCCCACTCGCACAGGGCCCTTCGTGTGTGAAACTTCCCGCGAACCCCCGAAATACACGTACCCCACTCCAATCGCGTGTGAAACTTCCAGCGCAACCTAGGAATACACGTACCCCACTCGCACAGGGCCAATCGCGTGTGAAACTCCCCGCGCACCCCAGGAATACACTTACCCCACTCGCACAGGGCCATCGCGTGTGATACCTCCCGCGCACCCCAGGAATACACATACCCCACTCGCACAGGGCCCTTCGCATGTGAAACTTCCCGCGCACCCCCGAAAAACACATCCCCCGCTCCAATCGTGTGTGAAACTTCCCGCGAACCGCAGTTATACACTTACCCCACTTGCACAGGGCCCTTCACGTGTGAAACTTCCCACAAACCCCTGAAAATACACGTACCCTGCTCCAATCGCGTGTGAAACTTCCTGTGAACCCCAGTAATGCACGTACCCCACTCGCAGAGGGCCCTTTGCATGTGAAACTTCCCGCGAAACCCCGAAATACAAGTACCCCGCTCCAATCGCGTGTGAAACTTCCCACGAACCCCAGTAATACACGTACCCCACTCGCACAGGGCCCTTCGCTTGTGAAACTTCCCGCGAACCCCAGTTATACACGTACCCCACTCGCACAGGGCCCTTCGCGTGTGAAACTTCCCGCGAACCCCAGTAATACACGTAACCCACTCACACAGGGCCCTTCGTGTGTGAAACTTTCCGCAAACCCCCGAAACACACGTACCCCGCTCCAATCGTGTGTGAAACTTCCTGCGTACCCTAGGAATACACGTACCCCACTCGCACAGGGCCAATCGCGTGTGAAACTTCCTGCGCACCCCAGGAATACACATACCCCACTCGCACAGGGCCAATCGCGAGTGATACTTCCCGCGCACCCCACGAATACACGTACCCCACTCGCACAGGGCCCTTCGCGTGTGAAACTTCCCGTGCACCCCCGAAATACACGTACCCCGCTCCATTCACGTGTGAGACTTCCCGCGCACCTCAGTTATACATGTACCCCACTCGCACAGGGACAATCATGTGTGAAACTTCCCGCACACCCCAGGAATACACGCACCCCACTTGCACAGGGCCAATCGTGTGTGATACTTCCTGCGCACCCCAGGAATACACGTACCCCACTCGCACAGGGCCCTTCGTGTGTGAAACTTCCCACGAACCCCTGAAATACACGTACCCAGATCCAACCGCGTGTGACACTTCTCGCGAACCCCAGTTATACACATACCCCACTCACACAGGGACAATCACGTGTGAAACTTCCCGCGAACCCCAGGAATACATGCACCCCACTCGCACAGGGCCAATCGTGTCTGAAACTTCCCACGCACCCCAGGAATACACGTTCCCTGCTTGCCGTGTGGTGTGTGGCGACCCTGTATACTGGTCCAGGGTTATCGCAGCCCTTTGCACTGGATTGGGGATTTTGATGGCTTTTCCTTGCGCCGGGGCTTCTTGGGGCGTAACTGGCGCTGCTGCAGGGTCGCGGCGCCACTCTGAGCCACAGCTGGTTTTGGTAGCTGAAATCCATGAATACGCTGTGCGCAGAAATGGATTTTAGCGCACGCGGCTGGCGCAGACAATCGCACACGCACACTGTGTGCCAGCCGCGTGCGCCACTTGTGCGCTAAATTCTATGAATTACCCCTTTAGTATGTTTGTTTTTCGGGAGAACATGTGCATATTCTTTGCTGGTAATGCTGTTAGTTTATATATTCACAGCTCTCCTCTGTAAAATGCCCTGTCTTCTAGTGCATAGGATATTCTCCAGCACCGTTAAAGGTATTTTAGTTTTGAGAAATAGTAGATTAATCTCAGGACAGTACCAGGTATGCCTGGTATTCTAAATGTCTTCATGATATTTTTGTAGAGTGTCAAATTATCCAGAATGGTAGTTACATGTTTGTTGAAAGAAGCAAATATTTCATTTGGATTGTGGGCATCAATCAGCAAAAGCATTCTCCGAAAAGAATATAGTGCTTATCTATTTATGTATTTGTTTATTTATGTGTCCATCCATTGTAGCACAGGAACCATTAGGCATCAGGGCACAAAGATGGAAATGAGGATGGGAAGAGATTGATCAAGATCATGCAAAAGCCCTTAGCTATTCAAAAAGGATCGTTTTCAGAAATGTTCTAAAATTCAAGAAATTAGGTTTGGCACGCAATTCCTTCGGGAGTTTATTTCAGGCCGTGGCTGCCTGCACTGTGAAGGATGTACCATATCCTCTGACACGCCTTCTTCTCGGGACAATCATGTGTGTTTCATCACTTGATCTAGTGTCTCTTTTGGGGACATGCACCTTCATACGTTCTTATAAATATCCTGGGGCTTGTCCGCACAAATATTTATGTACAATGGTGAGTGCCTTAAAGCGAGTTCTGGCTTCCACTGAGAGACAGTAAAGATGCTTTCTGTGTCCAGAAATAGGCTCATATCTGTGCATGAGATGGAAAATGTAGCTGTTCAAATGCTGAGTATAGTAGTTTGTCAGGCATCACTACTTTCCCTGTTGTCTGCTGTCTCCAGAGGATATCTGTGGGTAATTGGATGCACCCTCTCTTGACCCACAGATCCTGCTCGTTTGCTGGTGCTCTGCAGTGTAATTTGATCATCTGTTTTAGTGGCAGTGCTATGTATGCATCTGTTGCCGGCCCTTGGTGGCCGGTACTAAGACATATTTTGATGCCATGGGTACGGGGAGGTATGCTTCTTTCTTGGCGGCTGTACCGGCGGCAGCGTTTCCTAATGATAATTCATTTGTGTTTTGGGTGTGTTCTACGCATTTCACGACCGCCACAACAGAATGTTCTGCGAGTGATGAAATCAATGCGTTCAATAGTTGTGTGTTGTAGTGGAGACCCATCTGCCCTCCCGAACCCCCTCCTTCTCCACCAGGACAGACCTGCATGCACTGTGGTAGTGACATAAGCAGAATCTGAATAAATGGTGACCCAACACCCCTTAGATGCTTGCAGGGCTTCCATTAGTGCCACAAGTTCTGCTGCCTGCGCTGAATAGTGTCTGGATAATCTTTTTATTAGGAGTGTTTTGTATTCCCCTTCTTCTAGGCACACTATCACTTCCCCAACATGTTTTTCACCCGTGTATTGGTCAATTGACACTGACCCATCAACGAAGAATACTTCTCCTTTGGTTAGGGCACTATCCTTTGCTTTGGGGATGTTGTTACCTTCCCCTTCATTGGTTGCACAATAATACTGTTGCTTGTCTTCGGCGATGCATGGCTCTGTGAGGAACGTGGCAGGATTTACAGTTCTGCACCACACCATATGGATATGGGGGCTGGACAGTATTATTTCATAAGCGGATGCTCTTTGTGTAGTGAGGGTAGATTTTGATATCTCTAGTATTGCAAACAATGAGTGCTCGACCTACAAGGTTATTGAGCACCCCATGACAATTGTAGAACTTTTCTCAATGGTGATTGTGGCAGCAGCAATGGCTTGTTCGCAAGAGTACTGTCCCTGCATAGCAGAGTCGAGTGTGCCACTGCAATATGCCAAAGGCTTGTTGCTCATGGAGCTTTTCTGCATGAACACTGTGATCATGAGAGTACCTTTTCAGTGGGAGAAGAGGTTACATTCCTGAGTACAATCCGGGGGCTGTTGTGATCACTTCCTTTAAATCATCAAAGTTAGTTACCATTTCGGCTGTCCACTGAATTTGTTTTCCATCTTTTCTGGGACTCCTTGAGTGGCCTTGTGTATGCTGTGTAATCTAGAATCCATGCTCTGCAGTAATTACAGAGACCCAAAAATGTTTGGGGAGTGGAATGCACTGCAGCTGCCCTGTCTGGTATTATTCTCTTGCCGTCTTTTGAGATGAGCTGCCCTAAGTACTATACCTCTAGTAGACAATACTGGAGCTTTTTCTTATCCAGTTTTATCCTTTCTGTGCTAGTAGCTGGAGAAGTACAATGGAGTCCCTTCAACAGCTTTGCTCACTGTTGCTAGAGACCAGTAGGTGTTAGTAGCGCTTTCCCCCCATTGTGAATGCTGTAAGGTGCAGTCTTTCTGGGTCGAGGGGTACTGAGAAGAATGCATTCTTCATACCCACCACAGTGAAATGGGTGGCCTGTTTGGGAATGCTGCATAAAATGGAGGCCTGGTTATGAACAAAAGGAAATTATTTCTGTACAATGTAATTAAAAATCAGTACCAATTGTGTAAGCCTGAATGGTACCTGTCACATAATGGATAAACGCTCTAAGTTCCATTTCAGGGATAGCCAAGTCCCAGACATCACTGTCATCTCTGTAGGAGAACAAATTGGTGATGGGAACCCTTCTCCATTATTGAAAATCAACCTACCTCCCAATTTTAAGTGGCAATCCACACTAAAAGGGAACAAAAAGGGAAAATCCTAAAATTCTACACCAGTCGAATGGTGAGCAGTTGTTTTTCCCCATTCAGTTAAATGAGGGGGAGGAGACGGTGCTGGTCGAATTATGCCTTAATAATGGAAGGAGCTTCATCAGCAAATAATTTTTCAGGAAACTCCCAAAAGATTAGACCATTCCCACATCTAAATTTATTGACAAATGGGAAGTAGGTTTGGAAACCCAAAATTCCCCAAATCTCCTGCCTAGCAGGTGTATGTGTCACAATCCATGCCCCTGAACCCCTCAGGTATAAAAGCACCCTGGCAGCAGTGGGGCTAAAGCCCTTCACACTGGCCCCAAGGGCCTTAAAACTCCATCAGAAACATACATGGAGTCAGTCCTGGTGCCTTTGGCGCCAGGCTCATTATCAGGAATAACGCAATACCAGTTTTGGACCTTAATCCAACATGGAGGCCTATTACACAGCTCAGTTTTTTAGAACCAAGCCATGCGGTCTAGTGTTTTGGGTGTGGCTGGGCCTGGAACTACTTGGCCTGGAACTACTTTACCTGGGCTATTTAAACCACACCCAAACAGCAGAACACACTTTGCGTTATTCTGCACTCCTGCAGTGTAACGCTCACTGTGTCCAGCTCCTGCTCATCTGCTTCTCTGGCGGCCCAATCCTGAAGCCTCTAGATCTGGATTCCATTAATAACCTGGAAGAACAAGAACAGCATTAGCGAGCAAGAACACTTACCTGTGAAGTAACCGGTCTTGAATACATCCTGCGCTTCGCTTACCTCTACCATCTCCGGAGTTCGCCGCAACCTGCAAATGTAAAGAAACAAGGACAGCATTAATAACAATTCTTACCTGGGCAAGCAGCGAGTCCTGGCAGCAACCTGCGCTTCTCTTACCTCACCCATCTCCGGGTTTCACCGCAACCTGCAAGGGATAAGGAAGAAGGTCAGCATTAACAAAGCACTTACCTGGGCAAGCAGCGCTTCGATCACTCATCACTCTGGAACATCACTGCAACCTGTACAAAGAAGGGAAGAGAACACAGGTTAGTAATTAACACCAATAAACAGCGTAGCGCTCCGCACATCAATAACTCACTGTGGTCTTCGCCATCGGCAGGGCAACTCCGAGATCGCAACAATCCCTGTGAAAACAAAACGAGACATTGTTAAGGAATAGCATAGTGGAGCAAGATGCCAGGAAGACAGAGAAAACGGAGGGAAAAAAAGAGACAGAATACAGATGGAAAAGACATTATAACTCACCTGGAAGACAGCAAGCAGAGTCGGAAGCAGAGAAAAGGAAGCTGAAGGAATGATGACCTATTATGACCTAAATCCCACCAAGAAAGAAAATGAAGTAGGTGAAAAAGTTTACCCTGTACAATTTTCAAAAGAATCAGGCCTAGGAGCTGAAATTCCTTCCATATTGGTGTGGTGCCTTTGAAATTGTAGATACAATAACACCTGTTCCTACAAACCCTGCATCCCAAAAGGAGAACAGAAAGAAGAGAAATCAGTCCACATCAATCAGTTGAAAAGCTCTCTCCCCAGACATGCTTTACAAATGATTGAGGAGTCAAATGAAAGTCGAGCAGAGGAGCCATCTAAAGAATGAAAAGGAAGGATTGAAAATCAGATGGAAGCTAAGATGAATATATATGTATATAAGTAACAGGGAGTCTTTTTTTTGGTGTTCATGGTGAAAGAGAAAGAAAATTTAAAAAATGTGTTTTGTGAAATGGTGAAAATGTTTTTTGTATGCTGTTGTTGTTTTTGTCATTTCTATGTAAATCCTCTGGGGAAATATGTATGTAAAAATAACTGAACCTCTTTTTCTTTCTATTGTTAGAGAACTAACCTCCTTCATTTCCAGCCTGTAGGGAAGATGGGAGTCCAGTGAGAGCCCCAGGGACCCCGGAAAAGAATGAAGAAAAGGGGGTGCCGTGCCACACCCTCCAACCCAAAGAGGGAAGGGGAGGCTGGATGCCCTCTTCTTAAAGAAGGAAGAAAGGGGGTTCCTGTGCCAAACCCTTCAACCCAAAGATGGAAGGGGAGGCAGGAGTGTCCACTCCCCAATGAATGACATTGTGCCTAATGAACCCCCACTCTGCCCTGCTCTTCCCCACCAAAGAGTCATGGAAGAACATGGGGGTTGGTGGGGGGTTGTGGGGTACATTCAAAGACCCCAAACCAAAGGACACTTTCAAATGAAAAGCAGGATTTTTCAATACTGACACAAAAACAGCTTTGCATGTGTGCTTCAAATGAAAAATGAAGGGCCATTTCAACAAGGCCTACCTGTCATTACCCAAGGAAAAGCAACATTTCAATTCACAAAGCAAGAAGAAAACTCAATGATCCCTTTGACTTGAAAAACAGGATCTTTAAACACTGTCACAAAAATGGCTACGCATGTGTATTTGCAGTTTAAATGTGAACATTGTACCATTGCGAACAGGAAAAACGGCAGGGAAAAAGATATGGTGCGTGTTGAAAAAAGTAATGTATATTATTTTTTGCATACAACATATCAGTGACATTTGAAAAGCCACTTTGTTTTCAATGGTAAACATTCTGTATACCAGAGGCAAACCCTTTAGCTGGCCATTGGACACATGTCACAAGGAACTGCAACACTGGAAGGCAGGCATCCTAGTTTTGTTTTTACAAATGCAATAAAATGTGGCTTGCTCTGGAAGGTGTGGAAAGCCAAGTTTTCCATAGACTGGCTGCCTCTGCAGGACCATTTCAACTGGCTGATGCATGTCCACAATGGAGAAAGTAGTTACAAAGAGGGGAGCTGTAAAGATATTTCAATTAAGGGAGCCTGAAACTCCAACTTCAAACAGGTAACCCACTTCAAACTGATTAAGGAAACACTCGGGTTACAGGCGAGCCCAGTGAGGCCATATGGCTGGAAGGCAGAAGAATTGCCATTTGTCCCACATGAAGATGTACTATTCATGTTAAATGACTATTATCAAGTAGGCCTTTTTCCCAGCAACCAGAAGCCAGACTTTCTTTATTTATGTATCATTGTTTAGGTAATGGCCAGGCACATTCTGGAGCTATAAAATACATGCACCTATGATTTAGGAAACTGTAATGGCTATTTAAACTAGGTTCCTGGCTGATCTGAAAATGTCCCGAATGTAAGAGTTGGTGAATGGTGATGGGTAACATTAGGAATATAGGGAGGAAATGACATATTCATAACAGTTATTCTTCCTGTGAAAATGGTAGAAAATTGTCAAATAGCCGTGCAAAATATTGCAGGCCTGGCTTTCGTCTTATTTAATTTTCCATGATTTACTGAAAAAGAAAATATATATGGTACAGCAGTTATAAGTAAAAATATGAAGTTTTGCCACATAACTAGATTTATGCGAAAATGGTAGATGAGAACAAATGGAGCTTGTAAGTTAAGTTGCCATATGTCTGCTACAGACCCCTAAAACAATCCTGACTGGAAGGCTGGGTTTGGGAGGAGAAAGACGGGTAACTGTCCAATACTATTGGTGTGACCTTTTGCAGAGTTCTCCATCAACATTGTAAAATGTGTGGTGTCATCACTGCTATATAAGGGGGACTGCACTAGGAGGAAGAGACAGAGCTGCTGAAATGTACCATCAAAAGAGTGCTGCTGCAACTTACATCTGACATTTGCAAGGAAAGGAGGAAAAACAGAGGAGATTCCTGAGAGTACATCCGGGTGGAGCTGTCTATTGCTAGGAAGCCCTAAATGCTGACTGTTCCTATGGGAGAGAAACAGGCCATCCTTGAGAGTGGAGTGACCAAACCACTGCCCTATCTTTCCAGCCAGTCCTGACATGCAGCTGGCTGTCCTGAACTTTAAAAAGAGGTTTCTTTTTATGTAAGTAGAACTCAGCCCTGAGAAACCAAACAGTGGGAGAGACTTCTTGCATTGAATATTTTTCCTTTAAGGGAGGTCAAGGGGGGTGAAACCTTGTAGATCCTTAGCCTATTTAACTAAAAAAATGAATTTAATTAATTCCCCATTTGGTGGAACACTACGGGGTGATTTTTGTTAAAATTTGAAATGCATTTATTTATGTATTTATTAATTTTTGCATTTATTTCAGTGCACAAAGCCCCGAGGCATCTAGGCACTAGTTACAGTAAGTACTTCTTTACAAATCATTAGTACAAGAATATGCAGTCAGATTATAATTATATGGCGGGAGGTGAGAGCCGTCCCTGACAGGCCTCACATCATGTCACTGGGGTCATGCAGATATCATGCAGGAACAAGTATACCATCTAGGAAAGCCACACCTCATGTTGCAGGGGGATACCTCAGGCGTGCAGACATCTGGGACATAATAGGTAGAAGTATACAGACTGGGGAAAACGCACATCTTGTTGTGTGGGGCTACCTTGGGCATGCAGACATCTGGGACATAATAGTTGCAAGTGTACAGACTGGGAAAGCCTCATCTCATGCTGCGGGGGGCTACGTCAGGCATGCAGACATCTGGGACATAATAGATGCTGGTATACAGACTGGGAAAGCCTCAGATCATGTTGTGGGGGACTACATCAGGCATGCAGGCATCTGGGACATAATACATGAAGAAATTAACAAAGCTTACTTCCCAGTGTGTGATGAAAAACTCTAGCCTATTATTTAATTGGGTACTCCATTTTGTCCTGTTGACCCCAACTTCTTTTAGGAAGAGGGGTGTCTTCGTTCTTAAATCAGTCCTATCTTTTTGTCCAACTTTCCCTTAAAACAGGCCTTTCAGTGGAGGGTGGTCTGAAATCGAAAATTCCCCAAATCATTCACATTTTTATGTCTGACAACACAGACCAAAGTAGGGGGTGTGGGGGTCTGAAAAACAACCTGCTAAATCGACCCTGTGTTTATTTTAAAGCTAAAGTTTGAGTGAAATCATAATTGCCATACGTATTTGTTCAAATCTTGAAATCCTACTGCTAGCCTTTTAAGCATGGAGGAAAATTTAAATTGCACAGCACTGCATCTATAAATGTTTTTACTGACCAGAGCTAAGTATTTACTGAAGTGAAATTTGTAGAAAGTAAAGAATTGTGCTTAGTGTTCTGTTCAACTCACTTTTGTGATATATTTATGTAGAGAGAAGTGTATTGTGCTGTGCCACGGTTAAAGTGTTGTTTGACGTTTTCGTGCACATTTCATTTACGTTTAATTTAAATAAATAAAAATATATTTCCTGTAAACAGGCCTGGTTCTTGGCTCATTGTTAGCTCAAGCGGCATGTTATGTGTCTGAAGTAGGGCTGAAGAAAATAATCTGTTAAACTGTTTCTTGCATAACACCTTGTGTGAGGAGGGAAGGAACTCCTCGTGCTGAGGGTGGCTTCTCAATACACCGTTACATAGCTTTTTAATGTAGGTTAGTGTCAGTTAACTGGATTCTACTGTGTATAATGTCATAGGAACGTGTTCTCTGTGTGTGAGGTAGTGTAACCCGTGAGGACTGAGTGAGAATAAGATGGTCTAAAGCAACACAAGCTGGAAGGAAAGAAGCAACACAGGTTGAACATCGAAATAAGTTGGCACCTGTCACATATATAATCAAAAGAAATGTGTAATACATATGTAAGCGACACGCGTTGCGGAGAAAAAGATGTTGCAACGAGTTTGCAAAAAGGGAAATCCAGAAAAGGGTCATTACAAATAGTGTGAGCGGTATTGCCCGGCTGGAAATAGTAGTACCTCAGTACACCAAGGGGGCTCCACTTAACAGGTAGGAGTGTAATGCTATGTAAAGGGAATACTGGCAGTACTTCAGTGCATTTTCCTCAGATTATGTAACTAAAGCATGTGGTGTTACGTCACTGATGTCTTGCAATGTGGTGACACCCAAGTAATCTTTCCCACCTGACTTCAATCTAGTGTGGATATTGAGACTGTGTGTGTGCTGAGTGAGTGGTCTTTTGATTGATCTGTGTCTTTCACTGAAGATTAGTGAGTTAGTGCAGGCAGATGTCTAGGATGTCCCTGTTCTCCTGTACGCGGTTTGGACATCTGACTTTTAAGTTGAATTTGTGCCTGGTCTTTTATATGGTGGGTGTTTATCTGCTTTGCTCTCGTTCTCCACCTCATTCTCTCTCTATAGTGGAAGGCTCGGAGTTGCATTTCAGGAGAGCGTGAGTCTGTGTGTGATATGACTGTGTTTCTGGTACAAAGGGAGCAGAGGTGCAGTATCAGAACCCCCTCGACCCCTCTTTCTGGCTTAGCCCTGTCTTTCATAAGACTGTGACAGTGAGTGTGGTATGAATGTGCATCGGACAGAAAGGGAGGTGCGTAGTGTTTCCCCTCCCCTGCGTATGCTCTGCCTCTCTGTGTGATGTCAGAGAGTGTGTTGGAATTAATATATGTAGTTGAAGGTTCCTACTCCTGAGATTCAACCAGTGATCGACAAGTTGCCTGGGTGGAGGGCACCAGGGGGTCTCCCCTTTACATGTACTTGTAATGTATGTTCCTAAAATCTGAATTCAAGGTCTTAAATTGTACTTACCTGAGTAACATGATCTTCATTACTACAGACATGCAGTCCCCCAAAAGTGCTTCTGTTAAACATCCAATACATCACACCAGTACTAATATATCAACCAAGAATAGCACACACAGGTTTCGCAGAAGGGGATGAATATACAGGTGATAACCCCTGAAGTAGCATTTCAGTCATTGAAGTTTACTTCACCCAACTATTGGATACATGCGTGAAATTCAAGGACCAGAATGACCTATGCCCATGTAATCCATTCTGCCTTGATGTGCCACTGACCTTATGTGGGTTGCAGTTGGATGAATGAGGTGGTGTCCAAGGGAATGCTGCACCCAGCAACTAAAAACCAGATCTATTGACTCACTCCACATTGGCCAAACATAGATTGATCATTATTACAAGTGTCAACAACTAAACAGCGCATCTTAGCTATGCTACATTTGTGGTAAGACTTCATTATACTGCATTTATTTGTGTGATGACATCTTAGCATACTGTGTTTATGCCAGGCCTGCACTTGCCTAACAGGGGGAATAGGGACTGCACGTGACATGTAGCAGCAAAGCCTATTAGCTGTGCCAATGTCTGATTTAGTTCAAATATCTGTGTGATGAATGACAAAGAAGGATCACTAGAAGTAAACATATATTCTTGGACAGAAGGTTTCCTTATGTGACTGAATATTATTAATTTGAATTAATATGTTACCATGCCCCAACCATTTCCCAAGAACAGACGGGTGCAAATCAGTGGGTATTCAGTGATCCACAGCAGATATGCGGCTTGTGAAATTAGGTTTGCTAAATGCAAACCAAGTAAATGAAAATAGGAGTCAATTGCCACTACGAACTGAGCAATTAAAGGCAAATCATGTTAAGCAGCAGTTCTAATTAAAGAACGTGGTGATACAAATTCATCTCAATTAATCATGAATGCAGTTCTATCAGTCAAAAATTACAGTGAATTACACAGAGTGTCACATCAAAGAAACAAGTGCAAAATGAACCAAAGATTTACATGTCATAAAGAAAAATGAACCGGCAGACCTGCATACGCTAGGATGGAACTGCAGACTCAGCCATGTATAATATGTTTCGGCAGAGCCACATGAGAGCAGATATAACAAGGTGGGAGTGATTTTTGCCTTGTTTAAAATGATTGACAATAAACTTGGTGTCGCTATTCCCATGGCATAGAAGAGGCATATCAGGCAGGTATCCATAGGTACAGCTGTGTCTGGTGTGTGCGGTACAGAAAAAAAAACAAAAACACACAACAAAAAATATATAGCATACACAAATATATAATGCACAATGTGGAATAGTGGACATTTGAGGCATCATGAGGTTTGCTCATGTCATTTGTATGTACCCTGTGCAACTTTTTATTTCTCATTTCCTGCATTCTGGCACTTGAGGTTGCGCCCTGTTGGAATTTAAATGCAGATGTGCACACCCTCGAATGCCAACAATAGATAAGAGCCTGGCTCACAAAAGTGCACTAGTGGCGGGCCATTTAGCTTGCGTGATGTGCAGTTTCGCCCAGCTGATAGTTTATTTTTAACAGCAATGTGCACCAAATTGCTCCAAAAATTCTATTATACACAATGCCTTTGCACCGACTGGTGAGCGAAATGACCACATGTTGTACTCTTCTGAACTGTGCAAATATTGTTGCTAAATTCCCTATCCCCAGTGCAAACTATGATGCAGAAATAGGAGAGATCTAGTACCAATAGCTATCAAAAGCTTTCACAAATCTGCATAGGGATTTTTACCTTCCATGGGTAGTCAATTTCCTGATGGACATGTATGGACATCTATAGAGTTATTTTGTGAATGAGTGGTTGATACCAGTCCAGATTCCAAGAGTACTTAACCCAATGTTCATGACAGCAGCATACCAGTGCTTTGATGCCATACCAATGACAGTAAGCGCTATACAAATGCTATTGTTGAACGGCAGATGAATATGTCATCCATGTTATCTGACCCTCTCCAAGCTCAATATTGTACAGGTGAGAAATATTACTCACTAAGACCACCATGCCACCCTTTGCACAAGCAAGTACAGCAATTGATGGCTACAATCTAACAGTAAAGATGTCATGAATAAAGCAAGCTAATTTTAGAACATGTGCATGCACTAGACATGAAGCAAATGTGCACTCAAAATGAAGAATGCAACCACAAGGTAACATGTGCAGTAATACGCAAAAAATATTGACATATCATTCATAAGACATGAAAAATGCTAACATAGGCAATGTATAAGCTAAAGGCAACATGAATGACATGCAAATATATCTCACTAACATAGAAATGCAACACTAATGAGCAGCCATCTATTCCAAAATGGAAGTCTCAACATGCTTCTAAGGAAAGAAAAGGCATCAAGACTTCAGAAGAACTCAAAATTCTGAAATAACAAAATGCAGATCCATGCAGAGCTCTGACAGTAGCTAACCGTACATTATTAGATTAATGAATAGCACAATTAGCCTTTGTAAGTCAGGTGCACGACAACTATATAAACCAAAGGACTCCATGAAGAATAGCTCAAGAGTGTCCCCAGTGGTAAGATAAACCATAACACTCACATTAACATTAGCTAAAATCCAAATACACGCATAGTGAAATATGTCCAATTACGGTCCCATCACACTTGATCCATCATTGAAGAACAATGCCTATTATACAAATACATATTACAGGCCTAACTTACTTCTTAAACATATCAGCAGACATGAGACGCCACACTGGCCAAATACAAAGAGATTGCTCTGGCTCACGGCTTAGAAATTATACATGGTATCTTCTTTAATTGAAAGGAAAGCAATCCACGGACCTCATTTCAGTTTTCCAAGGCCTATCATTAAGACCCCAACTAATCAGAATCCTTAATGTTAGGCCGCCTATTACATATTATGTATTTCATAGTGTAGAGATTATGTCTTTTTACTATTATCAATTTATAGGTGGTCTCAGGAGGAGCCAATAGACTGTCATAACCCAATGAAATATGTTGCACATATAGAGTCTAATTAACCAATTCCTAGTCTTGTAGGTTTTGTACTGACAGATTATGTTGTGATGCCAGCAATGACACGTTTTGAGCATTTAATCCATTGTCTGTATTGAATTAATCAAAAGCTCCAATAGTTGTATGCTTGTATGCTGTCCCTGCTTTATTTTGATGATAATAAATCTGGGTTTTGCCTTCTACTTTGTCTATTTCTGTTATTGAGTCTGGTTTGATCTGGCTCCAGAACCTCTGTGTAATTCTGGAGTTTTCTGGCTGTTTTAACACCATATAAAATAACATAACATAAAATATCCTTGTACAAACTTAAACCCTGGTGAAGTCTACAGTGTCCAAACATTCAAGAAACACAGAGTATTTTCAGAAATGTCTTGTTCAGCTAAATATGTGTGTTCCATGCACAGGTGATGGTAAAGTTAGAAGCTACTTTACCAAGCTCCAGCACTGACTGGACGCAATTTGACACTTTTCTCATTTTTAACTAGAGAATTGTAGTCGTTTTGACAAAATATTAACCATTTATGATTTAAATGTACAGTTAACAATACAACATTCAAATGAAATATAACAATAAGCATTTCATCATGCATGGGATTGAAAATAAAAAGAGTCTAAGGATATTGGAGTCATGAAATAGCTATGGCCTTCTCCCAAACTTTGCCAGGCCCCCTATCCCCCATTTGCCTTCCTTTCCCTCCCCGCACCATCTTCCAGGTCCCGCTCCCTCCCGCCTCCCGACCCGCCCATCCCGCTCTGATTGGTCGCTTGGACCATGTTGTGTTGGCCTAACGGGCCGCAGCAAAAAGTGCGCCCATCTTTTCGACTGGACTGCCGGTGAGTGCTCCACCACACCTGCAGTGCTCCAGTAGCGCTTCCGGGCCTTCTCCCAAACTTTGCCAGGCCCCCTATCTCCCGTTTGCCTTCCTTTCCCTCCCCGCACCCTCTTCCTGGTCCCGCTCCCTCCCGCCTCCCGACCCGCCCATCCCGCTCTGATTGGTCGCTTGGACCATGTTGTGTTGGCCTAACGGGCCGCAGCAAAAGGTGCGCCCATCCTTTCGACTGGACTGCCGGTGAGTGCTCCACCACACCTGCAGTGCTCCAGTAGCGCTTCCGGACATTCTCCCAAACTTTGCCAGGCCCCCTATCCCCCGTTTGCATTCCTTTCCCTCCCCGCACCCTCTTCCTGGTCCCGCTCCCTCCTGCCTCCCAACCCGCCCATCCCGCTCTGATTGGTTCTGCCGAGACGTTTCCCCTCCTTTAATCAGTTCTCCTTGGGCAGCCCTCTGCCCGGCAGCCCCTGCGGCTAAGGACCCGAGGCAAAGGACGACTCCACTCATGTAACAAAGCATCACCACCGTAAATTCATTATAATTGCATTCAGAAACTCTGTCCTTTGCATGTGAAAGGTGTACCCAATTGCAGTTAGAAGTTGTGACCAATAGCCTCTCTGAGGAAAGTTGCATTTAGAAGTGTGCCCAATTCCATTTAGAAGTGTACCCAATTGCATTTAGAAGTTGTGCCCAATAGTCTCTCTGAGAAAAGTTGCACTTAGAAGTGTACCCAATAGCATTTAGAAGTTGTGACCAATAGCCTGAGAAAGTTGCACTTAGAAGTTGTGCCCAATAGTCTCTCTGAGAGAAGTTGCACTTAGAAAGGTACCCAATTGCATCTAGAAGTTGTGACCAACAGCCTCTCTGAGAAAGTTGCATCTAGAAGTGTGGCCAATAGCCTCTCTTTGAAAGTTGCATTTAGAAGTGTGCCCAATAGCCTCTCTCTGAAAGTTGCATTAAGAAGTGTGCCCAACAGCCTCTCTATATATTTATAAGTGGGCCCAACAGCCCATCGGTGATAGTTGAATTCAGAAGTGTCCCAACAACCTCTCTGTGAAAGTCACATTTAGAAATGTGCCCAATGGCCTCTCTGTGAATTTAGAAATGTTACCAATAGCCAGTCCGAAAAGTTGAATTTAGAAATGCGCCCAATAGCCTGTCTGTGAAAAGTTGCATTTAAGTGTGCCCATGAGCCTCTCTGTGAACCTAGAAAGTGTTCCCAATAGCCTTTTCTGTGGAAAGTTACATTTTGAAGTGACCACAATAGCCTCTCTGTGAAAATTGCAATAGCGTAATACCATGCCGGACCAAACCGACCAATCTCCCTAATAACCTCTCGGTACAAAGTCTAGATAATACCCTCCCTGTATAAAGTCGAATTGAAAGAATTGCACCTACTAGCGTGCCCTTATTAATTGTATTAATATAACTAACAGTATAGCTGTGTAATGTAGAATCTAAAACGCTAACTAATAATCTAATACAAAGTTGATTTAGATACATGCCTAATACCCTCCCTGTATAAAGGTGAACTGAAAGAAGTCCACCCACTAGTGTGCCCTATGCAATCCTATTAGTATAACTAACAGTATAGCTATCTAAAACGGTGACTAATAATCTAATACCACCTCTAATCAAACTGAATCTAGAGGCAGACCGAATATCTTCTCTGTGTACAGGTGAATTAGAAGTGTACCTAATAAACTAATATCATCTCTATCTACAATTCTATCTAGAAATGCACCAAATAGTCTAGTATCGTCTTTGAGCAGTTGAACTTGGAAGTGTGCCTAAAAGCGTGCCACCACCGATCTTAGAACTACAATCAGAAAGCCCTCCTAAATTAATCTAAAAGCTCGCACCAATCATGAGTGCACCCACTCCACCAGAGTCTGTCAGAAACAACCCCCATGGACGACCCCCACTCTCCGATCTGCCTTCCCTCCCAACCCTCCCCTCCCAAATCACCCCACCCTCCTTCGCACTCCCTGCCATTCCCCTCTCCAAACACCAAGCCAGGGGGGCACGGTGGCGAGCCATTCACCCTAAGACCACCCATCCCCCGAACCCTACCTCCGACCCACCAGCGTTAACCATACCCGCTTTCCTCACTATAATACCCAGCACACCCCACCCTGCAATCACCCACCCCCGCCTTGCCCTCATACCCCTGACACCTTCCCCCGCCGACTGCACCCTTTCCCCTCCCTAAAAACTGCACGCCTAGCCCTAGCAAGAACCGAAGCTGCTTCCCTCTCCCCCTCTGACCTCCCTACCCTCTCTCACACACCAATCGCAACAAAGAAACTAAAGAGGAAATGTTCCTGGTCCCCCTCAATCTCTCAGCACTCCTCGCCTCCCCTGTCTCGACCCTCTACCTCTTTCCCGCAATCTCCTCCTTCTCCCGTAGCTTCTCCCTTCCTGAAACCCCTCTCCCTCGATTTCTCATCAACTGCAACTGAAACTCCTAACCACCCACACCCACCTTCAAATCCCCCAACCCAAACCCGATCATCCTATCACACGCAGCCACCCAACCCCGCCCGAACCCTACCAAATTTTCTGCTCGCCCACTATTCCCATCTAGCATCACCCACCCTACCCCTCTCCCTCCACTCTCTCCACCACCGCCCCATCCCGATCCAGCACCAAGACCAACCTTGCCTGCCGATGTGAACTGTATCCTATTTAAGGCCCGATCTGTTGCAAAAAACAGACATTGCATCTTTGACCTCCTCGCCTCTGTCAAACCTAACCTAGTTTTCATCACTGAAACGTGGTTCTCTGACGACTTCGGCTCAATCGCTAATGAAGCCTTTCCCCCTGAATACTCCCTCATCCCGCTGAACCGTCCTTCCAGAGGAGGGGCGGTAGCATTCGTCTTCAAATCTCTCTTCTGCGCCTCAATCATCGACAACCAACCCTCCATTCCGTCCTGTGAATCTCTCTTCGTCAAACTATCCCTCTCTCCGTCGCTCTCACACAGCTTCCTAATAATCTACAGGCCCCCTGGCTACGATAGACAATTCGCAAACAACCTTTGCGACTCTATCGCCACCCTCCAACTAAACCATCCCAACCTCACCCTTCTTGGAGACTTCAACATATGGCTTGACATCCTCACCAACCCTATGACACACTCCCTGGTTGACGGTTTAGATGCAATTAATCTCCAACCCCACATAAACGGCCCGACTCACTATAAAGGACACACTCTTGATGCCATCTTTAGCTCCAACACCCTGATTCATTTAAAGCCCCCCACCCATATCATCTGGTCCGATCACTTCATTCTCTCGTTTGCCATCCGCTCACCCGACCCCCTTCCCGTACTCGTATCTGAACCTCTGAATCTACGAAATGCTGGAAAAAACTAATAATCACCCCGGATCTAGCCGAGGCGCTCCTCCAGTCTCCACCACCTACCTGCCGTCTCAACAACCAACTAACCACTGAGGCCTTTGATTCATGGCTCAACGCATCTCTGATGCGGCTCACCCCCCGTGCAAACCATCAACCCGCCGTGGCCTTTTCCCCAGATGGTTCACTCCTGAGTTGAAGACCACTAAACGACAATACAAATACCTAGAACGCAAATGGCAGAAAGAGAAAACCCACGAGAGTAGGACCACCTTGGCCCGACACCTGCATTGGTACAAGGCCGAAATCCAGAAAGCAAAAAAAGCCCACTACAACACCCGAATCCTAAACTGAAAAAACCCAAGCAAAGAACTCCACAAAATCATCTCCGAATTCACCAACCCTGCTTGTAACACAACCGTCCCAACCCCGTCACAATCACTGTGCGACCAACTCTCCCTCCACTATTACACCACGGCTATCGAAAGGACAAAAACTCTAACCACCAAACTGGCTCTCTTACAGCCACCAGGTAATCCTCCGCCCGTACCGGCCAGCCCATCAGCTGCGACCTCTACGCAACCAACGTTCGAATCCTTTAGTCCAATATCACCAGAACAATTTCTCAAACTTCTATCTGCCCGCAAACCATCTGGATCACCACTGGACCCTTGCCCAGCCACAACCCTTAAAGAAATGTTTGCTTCCACCTGCGCAGGAGAACACGCAAGATCCATTATAAATGCCTCCCTTTCTTCCGGCATCTTTCCCGACACATTCAAAATGGTGCACGTCAAACCTCTAATTAAAAAACCTTCGCTCGACCCTCTCGAGCCCAAAAACTACCGCCCCATCTCAAACACCAAGTTCCTTGCCAAACTCTTTGACTGAACCGCCTACTCTCAACTAAATGCCTTTGTCGAAGCCAACAATCTCCTAGACCCCGCCCAATCAGGTTTCAGAACACGTCACGGAACTCAAACCACCCTAACCTCCATCTGGGATGACCTTAAAATGGCAGCAGACTCTGCGGGATGCGCCGCACTAATCCTTCTCGACCTATCGGCCCCCTTTGACACGATCAATCACTCAATCCTCCTAGACCACCTCCACTCCCTAGGAATTCGTGAAACCGCTCTAAAATGGATAGCTTCATTCCTCAAAGACAGGCACCCAATAACAACACTCTCCAGCTTTACCTTCCAAGCCCGACCAGTCGACACGGGAGTCCAACAAGGAGCATGTCTATCCGCCCTCCTGTTCAATCTCTACCTGATCACCCTCCCACCTATAATTCGTTCACACAACATCCTGTGTTACAAATACGCCGACGACACTCAACTAATTCTAAAACTCCTGAACTCGAAACCCAACTCCGGACCTGACCTGGCATCCTGCCTCCCTAACATAGAACTCTGGATGACCCAAAGCCACCTCTTGTTAAACCCCTCCAAAACGGAAATCATGGTTTGCGGCAACTCCGATCTTCTACCACACCCACTACCCTGGCCACCCGCCATGGGCAATTCACCCACACCCTCCGACTCAGTGAAAAATCTTGGATGCACCCTGGACTCTAACCTAAAACTCTTGCGCCAAGTCAACAATGTCTCAAAGTCCTGCCACTACCACCTTAAAACCCTTCGGCGCATCTTTCCATATCTCTCATTTCCCAACAGACTCTCCGCGGTCCAATCAATCGTTATATCAAGACTGGACTACGCGAACCCCCTATACCTCGGAATCCATGCCTACCAACTGAATAAACTCCCAAGGGCACAAAACGCGGCGGCCAAAATGCTACTTGCGCTCGGTCCAAGAGACCACGTCTCCCCAGCCCTTAAGACACTGCACTGGCTTCCTGTAGCCCGTAGGGTGGCTTTCAAAAACTTATCCCTCTCCCATCGAGCACTGCATAAAACTGGACCTCAAGATCTGCAAGACAAGCTAATACCTTATCATCCCACTCGCACCATAAGATCAAGCTCAGCCGGCCTCCTAGTAATTCCTAAAGCAAACTCAGTCAGGTTAGGCGGATCATCATTCTCAGCCCTGGCCCCAACCCTGTGGAACTCGCTCCCACTCCACATCCGCCTAACTGAGGATTTAGCATCCTTACGCAAACTACTGAAAACCTGTCTCTTCCCCTAAAACCAACCAGTATTCCAGACTAACACCATCACAATGACACCGACCCAACAAACTACCTGATGCGAGAATTGACAGCTAATAAACTTGAATGTAAACTAGAAAGACAAACAGAACTAAACAAGTAATGTAGATCAAAACAGTGAAGTGGATAATATGAATAAATCATTGGGAAAGTAAGGAGATATACACTGATGAAATGGACATAATGAATGAGGAGGGAACGTAGGGAATGACATGGATGAAATAGTTAGAACGGATGAAGCGTATAGAACAGATGAATGCACTAAGTGGAAGAGTGCATGAATGGAAGAACAGACGACTTGAAAGAGCAAATGAGTACAGAGATCGGATGAGTGTATAGAATAGATGAACATACTAAAGCCATTGAGCGTGTAGAGTGGTTAGGTGTGTAGAGCGGACGAGCGTGTAGAGTTGATGAGTAGGTGTAGAGTTGATGAGTACGTAAATACAGAGAAGCGAATAGAACGCATGAGGGCGTAGAACTGATGACTATACTGAACGGACGAACGTATAGACCAGATGAACGTTTAGACCAGATGAACGTGTAAGAGCGAACAAGTGTGTAGAGAGGATGAGCGTGGAGAGCAGATGAGCGTGGAGAACGGATGAGCGTGGAGAGCTGATAAGTGTGGAGAGCGGATGAGTATGGAGAGCGGATGAGTGTGGAGAGCGGATGAGTGTAAAGAGCATATGAGTGTGGAGAGCGGATGAGTGTGAAGAGCGGATGACTGTCGAGAGCGGATGAGTGTGGAGAGCGGATGAGTGTGGAGAGTGGATGAGCGTAGAGAGCGGATGAGCGTAGAGAGCGGATAAGTGTGGAGAGCAGCTGAGTGGGGGAACGGATGAGTGTGGGGAGCAGATGAGCGTATGGAGAGGATGAATGTGGAGAGCGGATGAGTGCGGAGAGTGGATGAATGTGTAGAGCGGATGAATGTGTGGAGCGACTGAGTATGGAGAGTGGCTAAGTGTGGAGAGTGGATGAGTATAGAGAACAGCTGAGTGTGGAGAGTGGCTGAATGTGTGGAACGGATGAGTACGTAGAGTGGACGAGTACGTGGAGCGGACGAATACTTGGAGCGGATGAGTTTGTGGTGCGGATGAGTGTGTGGAACAGATGAGTGTGTGGAGCAGATAAATACGTAGAGCGGATGAGTGTGCGGAATGGATGAGTACGTAGGGCGGATGAGTACGTAGAGCGGACGAGTACATAGAGCGGACGAGTGTGTGGAGCGGACGAGTGTGTGGAGCAGATGAGTGTGTGGAGCGGATGAGTGTGTGGAGCGGATGAGTGTGGAGCGGACGAGTGTGTGGAGCGGACGAGTGTGTGGAGCGGATGAGTGTGTGGAGCGGATGAGTGTGTGATGCCGATGAGTGTGTGGTGCCAATGAATGTGTGGTGCCGATGAGTGTGTGGTGCCAATGAGTGTGTGGAGCAGATGAGTGTGTGGAGCGAATAAATACGTAGAACGGATGAGTGTGTGGAACGGATGAGTACGTAGAGCGGACGAGTAGTATGTCAAGCGGACGAGTAGTATGTTGAGCCAACGAGTGTGTGGACCGGATGAGTGTGTGGTCCGGAGGAGCGTATAGATTGGATGAGTGTGTAGATTGGACGAGTGTGTAGACTAGACGAGTGTGTAAATTGGACGAGTGTGTAGGCTAGACGAGTGTGTAGATTGGACGAGTGTGCCATTTGGACGAATGCATGGTTTGGACGAGTATGTGGAGCGGACGAGTGTGTGGAGAGGACGAGTGTGTGGAGCGGACGAGTGTGTGGAGCAGACAAGTGTATGTGGAGCAGACAAGTGTATGTGGAGCGGATGAGGGTGTGGAGCGGATGAGTATGTGGAGCGGATGAGTATGTGGAGCGGATGAACGCATGGAAGGATGAGTGTATGGAGCAGATGGGTATGTAGAGCGGAGGAGTTTGTTGAACGGTTGAGTACATAGAGTGGATGTGTAGTACGTAGAGCGGATGTGTAGTACGTAGAGCAGATGAGTAGTATGTTGAGCGGATGAGTATGTGGACCGGACAGAGTGGATGAACATACAGAACGGATGAGTATACAGAGCAGATGAGTATACAGAGCGGATGAGGGCGTAGGCAGACAGGAGTCCATGCGCGGATTAGACAGGAGTGCACGCGCGTGGAAGACAGGAGCGCATCCGTATGGAATACATGAGTGTGGAGCAGACGAGTGTGTGGACTCACTGGAGAATGAGGGATAGACTAGAGCACGCGAGTTGGACCAGAGTGCGTGAGTTTGTCGAGCAGACAGGAGTGTGTAGTGCAATCTTGAATGCCTGAAATTAATAAAATGCATAGAACGGACCTGATCACATAGAATTGCGTGACGCACATAATATGCTTTGGAATGCAGAGAACATTTGAAAGAGCATATATCATACCACACCCCACGCTTATTCTCTTCTTTACACCACCACTCAACTAGAACACAGTGATACTATGACACCATTCGGTATAACTGTTCTCATATCAACATCTCCCGCTCACTCCCCATCACTCTAAGTAAACACTGCTGGCTTCACACCCCCAGCCAGGCGTTCTCCTCAGGCCTAACGCAGCCACACTCAGTCTGGATAAATCCTGCCAGAGCGAACACATACTCCTGATCTCTCAACCACCACACCTACCGCTAAGAAGCAGCTACCACACAAATTCCACACCAGCTGCACAGATACCTGGTGTGCACATGCACCTTTGGACTCTCTCTACTCTCTCTACTGACCTGAACTTCGGTTCCCAAGGGCGTTCAACCTACCAGCGCCTTCAGACCATACCAATGATATACAAGGCGCTATATAAATGCAAAATAAAATAACATAACATAACATGATGATGCACGTTTTTGATTATTATTGTCGACTTTTATTAAATTTAATGATTCAATATATTCTGTATATTTAGAGTTTTAAAAATAAGACCTGTGATGATGACGACCAGCTGTGTTAGATGTCCACCACAGACAGCAAAATCAGTGTTGAGGGACCTGAAGAGCCACAAATTGCAAACTCCTGCTGTTGATCATTCTGAGTTACCAAACCTTGCTAACAAATGTAGGTGCATGTAATATTAAAGGCATTTAACAACAGATTATCTGGGGCAGATATGATGATGATATGATGTGGCATTTATAAGGCGGCTGTACACACATGTATCTAGGCACAACAAGACAAGGAAGGGGAAGCAAAGGGAGGACAAAATAACAATCTTACTAGGCCTTGTGTCATTCAGATCGCGCAACTGAGGGGTAGAGGGAAGGGGAGAAGTGTCAAGCGGGGAGGGGAAGGGGAAGTGCAGTTTACTCACAAGTGCAGCCAGCGGGTGGCTCATAAGTGCAGAGAGAATGGACTGTAGGGTTGCAGATACAGACCCTTAAGTGCTGGGGAGCCCGAAGGCAGTGCAAGGGCAACTGTGCATTCAGGAGCCTGGACCTGAGTTCAGAGGGTTACTAGGTGACCAGTGCATGGAGCAGTCAGGTGCATCAGCAGAGTAGAGGAAGAGTGAAAGAGGAACTGACAAGCAAGGTCTTAAGTTGCTTCTGGAACCAGAGGCAGAGGCATTATTTGGGGCTCGCCAGGGGTCGCAACTGCAACTCCTGCAGTCTCCCTGTCTGCCCCTAAAAAAAAACTTTTTTATTTTGTTTTAAAAAACTTCCAAAAGGCACTTAGAGTAGAATAAGCATCCATTTCAGACTATTTATTTTGCTTTTCGCAAAGTTGCAATTTTCGCATGTTTTTTAATGCATCATCACAAGACATTCCATCTTGGTGTCCTCGGTCACTTGACAAAATGTTTGTGCCTTAAAGCTTGTGTACAGTGTAGAAATGTTTGACTATAGCATGTAAAGTGGCCCTTGATTTCATTGTGCCACAAATAATGTTTTGTTGGATTGTGTCGATATTTGCTGCCATGCTGTCAGGATGTTTGTTTGCATGTATGATGTAACGAGTGCTCAGAGTACGGGATGCCGTGTGAGTGTGCTGCTTTACCAGTGCTACTCTAAATTCTTTAATGCACAGTTATGAATCCTCCCAATGTTATGTATTTTGCCAACCTCTGAAGAATGTAAAGTAGATCCACGCGGGCTTTGTACAAGACCTGCAAGTGAACTGACCTGCTGTTAAATCTCAGTTACAAGTTAAATGGTATCCACTACAGAGTGTAATTTTTGTAGGTGCCTTTCCCCGGCTTACTACGTGTGAGAGAAAATAAAATAACCAACACCACCCCTGTCGGGGAAGGAGGCACTGAGACCCGGCTGCAAGAGTTCAAAGGATGGTTTATTTCTCCAGCTAGGAAATAACCCAAAAAACCCCCACCCCAACATTTACATCATACTCGTATATATATCAATTAAAGTAACTCTAACAAAAAATACTAAATGGACCCGATTGGCCAGGCGGTGTGGTGCTGTAGGTGTGGGTGGCATCCCTTCCTCCTGATTGGCTGAGTGGCTGACGAGATGATGGATGTCAAATATCTTGTGCTCCACGCAGGTCAGGGTCCGGTCACTGTGGTCACTACCTAAGCTAATATGTTGCATTTGAAAAACACTAAATAACAAATTATCTAAATATTTTATGCTACTTTTCATATTTCTACACAAGTTACACATAGTAATTATTGTCAGTACAATTGGGTCATTTGTGGTTTTAATTGGAGGCCTAGACCTTTATTGTGTGTGTAAAAAGAATCAAGCTGTGTTTCACATATCTCCTAAGCTTTAGACCTATTAGTATAAGTAAAAACATATATTGTGGTAAGATGCTTAAGGTTAGTAGTGGGTGTGTTGGGTGGGTTTCACAGCACAGGCGAGGGTCTGGCACTTGAAAGAAATACCTTACAGGGAGCGCAGGGTCAGGATGGCAATAAATTGCTCTAAATGGGGGTGGGTGGCATGCACATTTGTGGGGACGAATGAGCAGAAAGTGCTTAGCTCATCCTGGTTCACATGCTGGTTCTCATGCTAGCAGTGATCTCAGAGGAAGAAAACTGTATCATATTGGTTGTTGCAACTTTCTCCAGCTTCAGCGTGAGAATGGGAGTGCAGAGCTTTCCTTCTCAGGGGGAGTGCAAGGGTGGGGGCCAGCCAGCTGCCTGCGTGCCTTGTGTGTGCGTGTCTCTGTCCTTGGCTGCTGCGGTGGAAGGGGAGCTGAGCATTGCTGTACTATCGCAGTGAGGCCTGTTTACCCAAGATGGAGTTGAAAGGGGGCACAAAAGATGGATGCCCCGTGTCCTGCTCAGTAGTCCCATCTATGTAGCAGTCAACCGTGGTAAACTTTACATAAGGGCAAGGGGCAATCCCACTACCGGAGGCACGTGGTCCATGCCTCGTACTGAGGAGTGTATGGAGCGAGGGGGCCTGGGGGCCCCTCACTCCCATACATTTTCTTTCTGACTTTGAGAACTTTCAGACATGTAATTGGAATTTTAGTATAGCCGGTAAGCTAGCTCTAGCTGGTAAAATAACTCAGTGGGTTGAGCGCTTGCTGCTGCGATGTTGCTGTGCTGTGCAGATTCAAATCCCAGCGATGCCAACTCAGCCTTTCATCCTTCTGAGGTTGATAAATGAGTATCAACACAGGTTGGGTGATATTATATGTATATTTGTTCTAAATAGACTAAGACGCTTAAGTATAAGTACTAATTAATAACACAACATTATCATTTGACCTTGGACGTCTGCTTGCATTCACAGTAATGTGTTAATTTGGGCCTGTAGACACGGATATTAACTGATATTATGGTGATCCATTCTTCTCTGCAATGTATATCACATTACAGAGATATTTTAACCATGTTATTCGTAGTGTACTTAGGCACAATGCTATGTGATGCCACTTCCAGTTTTGTCAGGGGTGAAAGGTAATGTTCCATTGCTACCCATGATGTAATTTCAGGGTGCAGTCAAATGACATCACTTCCTATGATGTCATCAGATGTCAAGGGTCGTGCTTCTGATGCCCCAGGCATTTTGATGTAATGACGTCCCTAGCCGGAGGAAGTTCTTCTCAAGTTTGAGAGAGGCAGGGAGGCTGATCCAGAGGGAGGCCCCAGCTGAGGCGATAGATCTGCACCAAAATCTCTTCTTGGAGAAGCGTCTGACCCTCAGAGAGTTGGAGCTGGATGAGCAGAGAGCTTGAGAAGGAAGATGTTTTGGAAGACAAAGTTGGAGTTAGAGCGGTGCCAAGGCCAAGAACGCCTTGTGGATGATGCAGAGGGTCTTGAAGTTGATCCTTGCAACAACAGAGAGCCAGTGAAGAGATTTCAGAGCTGGAGATATACGATCCCTGGGCTTGAGGCCAAGGACATGTCCTGTTCTGGATAAGTTGTAAAGGTTGAATGGGACAGGCAGGAATATTTAGAAAGAGGCTGTTGCAATAGTCCAGCCTAGAGAGGACTAGAGCTTTGGAGACAGTGAGCTTCTGGGGGAAAGTGAGAAAAGGAAGAATACCTCTGAGGAGGTGCAGCTGATAGTTTGACTTCTTAGAGACATCAGAGATGTGAGGAGAGAAGGAGAGGGTGCAGTCCAAGATGACACCAAGGTTTTTATCCTCACAGGAGTGAGAAGGAAGGAGGCCCAGAGTGGTCGGCCAGAGAGAGTGAGGAAAGGAGGGAGCGGGTGTCCCAATGAGGAGGATCTCAGTCTTACTGGCATTAAAGCAGAGATCATTGGTGACACACCATTCCTGAATTGCGGCCAGGCATCTAGTATGTGAGAAGAAGCAGAGGTGGCTGAGGGCAGCCTGAAGGAGAGATGAGTGTCATCTACATAACATTGAAAATTGGAGCAGAAAGTAGCAATGTGGGGGGCAAGATGTGCCAGGTACAGGTTGAAGAGCCAGGAGAGAGGTTAGACCCCTGGGAAACACCACAAATAGAGAGAGGGATAGAAGAGAGGAAAGACCCCAGTTGGGCCTGAGAGGGTTGGTCGGTAAGAAAGGGGGTCAACCAGGCCAGGGCCTGATCAGTAATACCAAGGTTGTCACAGAGATGATTGAGCAGGATGGCATGGTTGACTGTGTCAAAAGCAGAGGATAATTGAGGAGAATGAGACAGAAGAGAGATTAGAGTCAGGATTGGAGACCAAGTCTTCATGGGTGTTCAGGAGAGCAGTTTCTGTGCTTCTGGCAGCTATGAAGCCAGACTGGTGGTCATGGAGGCAACCAACAGATTCTGTATGTAGATTAAGCTGGGATATGGCCAGCTTTCCCAAGAGTTTGTCCAGTAAAGAAGTGATGGAGATCGGGCCATAGTTAGCCGGAGAAGAAGGATCAGCCAAGGGCTTGTTTAGAAGGGGGTGCACAAGACAGTGCTTAAGTGGGGGAAAGTTCCAGTGGCAAAGAGTGGTTGCAGAAATCGTCCAAGGCTGAGGCCATGGTGCCGATGTCATCCTTGATTGTTCAGGATGAGCAGGGGAGAACATGCTTTGACAAGACTATCATAGAACGGAATTGTCTACAAACATTGTCGAGGGTGAATCGGGAAAATGAGGGGATAGGAGGAGGAAATACGGGCAAGGAGTGGTACAGGATGAGTAAGAGGAGGTAGAGGAAGAGAGGGTGGACAGAATGACCTGAGGTTTAGTAGTGAAATGAGTAGCCAAGTCTGTGCAG
The DNA here is from genome assembly GCF_040938575.1 of Ambystoma mexicanum. Classification (NCBI taxonomy): domain Eukaryota; kingdom Metazoa; phylum Chordata; class Amphibia; order Caudata; family Ambystomatidae; genus Ambystoma; species Ambystoma mexicanum. The sequence goes on from NC_090933.1 coordinate 1,179,598,932, forward strand.
AGGGCCTGGAAAGGAACTTGCAACAGGATTAGCCAGCCCCATGCAGATTTAGAAAACTTCAGCTGAGTTGTTAGAAGCCACAGAGATGTGGGCTTGAATATAGGCTCTTTGCCTAGAGAGGACAGAGAGTCTGTACTACCTTTGGAGCAGGCAGCAGGCCAGTTTGTCAGGGGGTGTGCCCGATGCCCACTACTTTCTCTCTGCCACCCTACACATCTGTTTAAGGGTGACGAGGTCCAAATCGGTACAAGAGTTTCACTTGGATGTGGGCTTCAAGCGGATCCTCATGACAGTGGCAAGGGCATCCAGATTGTAAGAGATAGAGAGATAAAGGTTAGAGAGGGCTGTGTCAGGTTGTGAGTCAGCCAAAGGTGCAGGAGGATGAGAGAAAGTAGTGGTGAAAGCCTCAACTGACACACGTATCATGGGTCAGATGAACGAGAAGGTAGGTGGCAGTGCTGGAGTTGACTTCACCTGTGGTTAAGAGAGAGAGAAGTGGGAAGAAAGGAGAAAGTGATTACTCGAAGAGAGAGAGGAGTGGTGAGAGGGTTAGAGAAGGAAGGGTCTGAGGAGATCAGTGCATCCATGGTGTGCCCTGCAGAGTGAATCATGCCAGAGGGAAGAATAGAGAGAGACAGAGTGAGAGAGAGAGAATGGCAGAGGTTGCAAAAGAGTCCTGAAGAAGGGCTGGTAGCATCCAGGTGGATGCTCAAGTTCCCAAGGAGGAGAAGTTGAGAGGTAGAGGCAAGGAGTGAGGAGCAGAGGACAACCCACTCAGAGAGGAAGAGGGCAACCTGGCGCAGTGGCCTGTAGATAGTGGCCACATTGAGAGTTGCCAGGAGAGACAGAGAGCCTGCAGACCAGGCATTCAAAGGAAGAGTAGTGCTGAATTGGAATGATAGAAATACATGGGCAGAGAAGAGTCAGGGAGAGCAGGAATTCATCTTCTTTGCTTCATATTGAAGATCATTTTGTGGTTAACACCCACATTTGAGTCTTATTCATGTGTTGTAGATCACAACAGGTTGAATATCCGAGGTGTCTGAACAGGACCCATTTGCAAGTGTGTAAATATGAAACTGGCTAGTGAATTCAAATCATGGTTTCATGGCATGACAATTGATTTTCAGCTAATTGTTTTGCACTTAAACTATGTATATGGGCTAACATCTCTAAAATATCGGAGAATGAGATGGGCCGCAACTCCCAGACTTCCAAAAAAAAGGATCTTGCATACTCTTTTTGCTTCCAACCAATAACAAGCACCGATATTTGCGTCTTTCTTAAAGCTATGCACCCAACCCAATGTTAGGGAGAAATTCTGCCCTCAAATCTCATTCTAATTAACCGTAATATCTGTGTGGCCTTCTTGGTTTGCTTTGTGAACTCTTCCTTTCACCATTTGCTTGACTACTTGGAAAGATGCAAAAGCAGGCTTCCTAGCACTTTCAGATCTGTCAGCTGGCTTCGATTTGCTTGCAAAGCCGGCTTCCTAGTACTTTTAGATCTGTCAGCCGCCTTCGATTTGCTTGATCATGGTTGCCTACCGGACTCTTTGATCATGACTGGGAAATGCTCTAAAGAGGCCATAGATTGAATTCCCTCATTCTTGGTCAACAGGGAATCACGAATACACTGTACAGAGTGCCACATGGAGCATACTTATCACCAGCTCTATTCAATCTCTAAATTAATCCTTTATGTGACTTATTAAACAGCCTTTGTGTGTATTTCACCAATTATGCTGATGACACCCAGCTCATGATTGAGCTGTGTCGAGATTACAAGAGTGACTCAGCTAGGCTCAATTCCATGTATGACTCAACAAAAGAGTGGTTGTGCAAGAACTGGATGTGCCTTAATCACTCAATCCCTCAAAGACAGTGTTTGTGATCTTTGATTCTACGCAGACGAGAGCAAAATTAAGCCCTAAATATAAATCTATGCAGCTGGATGGTAACTGCAAAGACATTCTAGAGAAAATTAAAACATTGGGTGTTTACATTGAAGCTTCTCTCAGTTCCAAGGGGCACGTTGATGGAGTTGTCAGTAACTTGCACTATTATCTTAGAGTACTGAAACACGCCAAATTATTTCTATCACAAAAAAATCATTAAGTCTTGGTCTGAGCCATCATTATGTCCCAGCTGGACTACTTTAATACTCCCCTTATAGGATCCAATAAACAATACACAACCAAGCTCCAGATTATTCAAAATTAAGCAGTGCAAATTATTTGTGATATTCCTAAGGGGGAAGACATTTCCGGGGCTAGAAGGAAATCACATTGGCTGCCAGTGACAGCCAGATCAAGTTTCAGGTCTCTCTCCATTGCATATCAATGCCTATATGGGAAAGCTCCCAGCTACCTTAGGAAACGTATGTCACCCTACATACCCTCCAGGTATCTCTGATCAGGTACCCAAGGGCAGCTTGTTTGTACCACGTGCAAAAAAGGCAAAAGGGTGTGAGCGCTCTTTTGATGTCCTTACACCTCGAGCATGGACTAACCTACCTCTGAAGCTGCACCTTGAGAAATGCCATCTGGCATTAAAGAAACTGACAACCTGGCTGTTCGAATAATCACTATTTTCTAGCCTGAATTACCCATTTGTCCATGTCTTGTCCGTTTAATCCTTTCTTGTCTATGTGTTTGTGTTTGCCTGCGCCCTGATGCCTGTGGGCTTTGGCGCTATATAAATATTTAGAAAATAAATACAATATCTGAGTCGGTGAATTGCTCCAAAACTTGTTTTAACAATGTGGATCTGTCTTTCTAAATACCACTTTAACTAAGCATTTAAAGAAAATGGCAAATGTGCAGTAAAAGGGATTTAGGGGGTACGTTGATGAAGGACCCATACTGGGCTAGTTCTTGGTTGGGATTTGGTGATGAAGCTGGAAGAGCGAGCCTGACACGACAGGTAAAACAGATGAAATGTTCCACATCTATAATATCCATGTTTTCAATGCATGGTTCTCCAACAATAAAACACTTTCAAATTACATTTTTCTCTGTCAGGCTACTTAATACTAAATTTTCCAAATCCAAATAGGCTTGCATGAGTCATCGCTGTATTAAAAACACCCTTCTTCGGCCTCACACCAAATCTCTGATATCCACATACAAACGCTGTCTCATTCTGAAATTAATAGACTAGATAATTATGAAAAGTTCCTGCTAAAACTACATATTCAACTTCTGAATGAAAGTAATCTACATGTGGAGTGAATGTCAGACATGCAGGCTGTTTTAGGGGAGGAGTTGCATGTCCAAATTATTACATCCAACTTGCACCACTCATGACTGTGCCATTCAACATCACGAAGCCCGGAAATGCCCTGTGTGATACTGGAAAACCATGCCACTTGCAGTCTGAGTACAGCTCACTAGAGCAGTGAGTCGGCAATTCTGGTGCCAGCCAAGACTTCCTGAAATTGTGTTGATTATTTTTATATACTTTTGTATTGGTTCATGCAGATGTGGCACACCAATCTCACACTACCATCTCTCTAATCCCAACCCATTGCTTTATGGCCAAAATACAGACAGTCAAACACGGAAAATTATTTGAAAACATGGAAGCAACTTAAAACAAGTTAGTTTCCAGCTTTATCCTTGAGATGACTACAATATACATGTATTCAAAACAATGATCAGTGCAAACTAAATTTAACCTGTCTATCTCGATACCATATGTCCACAAAGCATGCAATTTCAATAACAGCATCTTCCTCTAAATACAATATGCATTCTAACATTTCAGATTTTGTCAACATCACTATTTTCTCACTAGAGCATTCTACATGATGCACATATGGTTAAACATCTTATTATCTCCAGTATCATGAGAAGTATGGTACCAATGAAAGTTAAAGAAGTAAATATCAATCAAAGATTGTTCTTTTTTTTTTACTCCACCCAACACCCATGCATTTTTCAGATGTTCCTTCTGGAGAGGAGTGCCTGCTACCTTTTTTGAAACATTTTTCAGATGTGTAACTATTTAGAGGCCACTTGACATATAGGAAATGGCCAGCTAGCAAAGGCCTATTTGGTAAGCCATGTAACAGATGATTTGTTTTCATTGCTTCATATAAATTTGAATTCACACATAATGTTTTGGGAATCTATATGTTCTGCTTTGAGTACACATGTATCTTATGTTTTAGGAATGTACGGGTGCAGATTTCTATAGACATGTGGATGTGGCTTTGCTCTTCTTTTCATTTAATGTTGTGAGTGCCTGTGTGTATCTGTGTGTGTGTATGTGTGTGTGTGTGTGTGTGGAGGGGGCGTTCTTTAAATATGAAGGTATTCTTTTCAATGGAGATACATGAAAAGTTTCAGTCTCTTTAGACTTCTGGGCTGGAGATGTACTATTCTCCAGTAACGTATATTGGCCCTCATTACAACACCGGCGGTAACCAATGGCGCTATTAGCACCATGGTTGCTGCCAGTATTGTAACGAGTCCGCCAATGGTAAATGGGGAAATACCGAAATTCCAAGGTTGGTGGGGCGGTAATTCCCCATTTACCATTGGCCCTTCCCCATTCCCATTTTTGCCCCATAGGGCTCAATGGGACTGGGGAAGGCGGTAATTACGGTACCGCAAGTTGCGGTACCGTAATTACCTCAGAAGTCCCTTTGCGGGTCCCTACTTTAACAGCTGGTCAAGACCAGCCGTTAAGGTCGGGAGCCGCAAAGGGACCTCGGAATCAGGCGTTAAGGTTCAACAATGCTGACACCTTTTAGGGCACCGTTAAACCCTTAACGCCAGGGTCATAATGACCCCAATTATGTTGGAGGTCCTCTTCCCTTCCCCTCCCACATTACACCTGAATCTGCCCATGACATATAGGAAAATGCAGAGGATTTGCATATCACACAGTTCATAATAAATGGCATTAATGTTTTCAGCATACATTTTGTTTCACGCACAACCAGTCCATACAATGGCTTTCCCTGACTGCATTAAATGCTTGATTTCATCCCAGGCCATAGGACTTGGCATGGCACTATAACCCACTGTGATTTCATACTGGTTTAAACCAAAAGCACTATTTGCTAATGAAACTAAGCTTTACAAAGTCAATCCCAATTTAAATTGGCAGCCAACATGCTTTCAGACTTGAATTTCATGTTTCACGTTGAGGTAGACTGAGAATTAAAGAAACCAAATCTCATTTTGTACTGGATACGTATGAGGAACCCAAACCATTGGGATATTAGCATATGCATCCCTGTTTTCCAATTGTTCCTCTCTGCTTTCTCAGTCCTGGCACCTTCCAAGATTGCACCCTGATCAAGTTGGACACTTTAGGGAATTAGTAAGTGTTTCTTTTAATCTACCTTTTAAGATTCACTTCTGACCTTGGGAGAACCTGCAAGAGACCAAATCAGACAAGCATAATTCTGTAAGTAAACAATCAGTGCAGATAGCTTATTTGGAAGTCAAATCCCCTCGGCAGGCTATTCTTCCTTCCTTTTACCAATGTACAAATCTTCCCTCTGGGTAAATCGGACCTTATGTTCTCAAATCACCAGTTTGTTCCCCTTCTTACTTTTCATCCCCAAAATCTGTATTCTATCATTCTATTCTACCCTTCTGTTTTATGGGTATCCCAATATATTACCCTATTTATCCCACCGTGGCATGTCACAGAGGTGTAGTTTCTTATTAACATGACAAGAAAGGATGCTGGTGGGGTTGCTCTTTCTGAAGATAAGCTCATTAATTGCTAACTTAATGAAACTCACATTTTTAGATTCTGCAATTTGAGGCAAACATTTTGAGAAATAAATGATTACATTCTCATAATTTGTCACAATTATTTAACATTTTTAGAATGTAAGAGCTATTTTAAAAATGATGACATATAATGTATAAAACATATTCTGATAGGTATTATTTGTATATACGAAATATCCATGGCAATGTGTTAGGCAGGATTGTATGCAGTACCCTTTGGGTGCACTACAATAAGCCTGAACTCCTGGCAATAGGGACCCAACCTTTGGTATAAGTCTGAACTACACAGGTTGGTATCTCAAGAGGGGTCAATGTGAGCAGTAATGTTAGTACTGTTATCCAAATAAACACTTGCAATCAAGGTTTCTTGATAAACAATTATATATTTGTTTATGTGTTTGTTTTATTCATTTTTCATTATTCATATATTTCACAGTCAGTTGCATAAGCCTTCTTTAGAAGGGGAGCAAACATGTAACACTAAAAAATACTTCAAAACATACTCTTAGTTTCTCTAAATCAGATGATACCAATTGGATGGCACACAGACACTTCCTACACCCTCCAGGTAACTTAAATAGCTAGGACACTGTGGACATTGATTTATCACTGCTACATTTAGAGCAATACTGATTTTCGTGCAAAAGACAGAATAGAGGAATAAAACAAAGGTTAAAAAATAGTTAATAAATAGGTAAGTAGTTTTGAAACCTTCCAATGTTCAGTAAGTTAACCCTTTCCTTGGGAAAGAGACAACATAGGGACAGAGGTAAGACGAGTTACTCAGGGAGCCATGACAGCCAATGTTAATTGCACAATGTCAATGGGAGCTGAAGATCTTCTTTGCAGGTAGGTAAAAAGTCTTACACAATGTTTGTAGAAATGTTTGTAGAAAAATAGAATACTTGAAGGGCGGCCACAAGCTGGGAGGCCTGTGAGGGGCAAAGCTTTAGCAACTCTGCAAGTTAACCAAGACAGGTCTCAACTGAGAGCAAGCAAGGCTACACAACAAGAGGTAAGTTCTCTTAGACGTTACAGTACCTCTGGTTAGAAGAAATGGTTCCAGCTGGCTTCTGTTCCTGCAGATCCTGTTGTTCCTGGGCCACAGCCATGGGGACAAGAGGGAGGATGTCTGGGCTCCTCAGCTCTGCAATGGGACGGTCAGTGGCAGCAATGGGCACACTTTGATTCAGCGGTCCTTCAGTGTTTCAGCTCCTCGCGTCTGACAGCAAATAGCAACACCACAGTTCTTGGATACCACTTCAGACTTTCCTTGCTTCTGGGGTCCAGCAATCTGTTGAGGTGGCTCAGGCTTGCTCAGTCCTGCAACAGCGAAGTCCGAAGGATCTTCCTATCTCTTGGGTCCGACTTAAAAGCAACACCCTGGCTCTTCGGTTCCATCAGCAACTCCAGTGGAAATGCAACCAGCTTCGAGAGGATGTCCAGACGGTCTTACTTTGGAGTTGATTGGTCCCACCAACTCAAAGGGAGAAGTTGTCCCTGCAGGGCTTCTCTAGTCAAGGCGAATTTGGAACTTCAGCACAGCAGCAGTGCTTCACCGGGCAAACCAACGGTCCAGGAGTTGAAGCAGGCATCTCTTACAAGTTCTTCTTCGGATTCCTTTGTCCAGTGGTCGACTCTATCTTCCAAGCCAAAAAGCCTCACCTTATATGCAGATTGCTCCCATTCATTCCAGCCTAGCTGTCAATCACACAGCAGGGTGGCTGTCATTGCTGGAAAGCCAGGTGGCCAATCACCTTTGGGTGCATTCCTCTAACCAAGGGGATTAAGCACAGGGAGTTTTGGGCACCTCCCTTACTTCCTAGATCCTAGTATGAAAAATAAACTTTGCACATTGCCAGAAAGAATACAATTACAAATAAAATGATGTGACCCACACTGAAAAAGGAATTATAGTGATATACGCAGGATCACTGCTAATGTAGGTATTCTTAATGTTTATTTTATTTTACTTTTCAAATTGCCTGTAGAACTCACATCGTGCTGTTGCTTGTGCTGATGGTTGTCTGAGTGGGAAGGGGTACATTATTGTCGGAAGGTGGAGGCAGGAGGGAAGTCAGCCAGATGCAGGCACAGGCAGGTTAGAGAATGGATAACCAGAGCATGAGAGAATGCAAACTTTCTTAGGTGTACGCAGGCTGTGTTCTTTCACATCTCCTTGTCTGTGCTAATGAGTAGTCATGCCTGATTAATCCAATTGATATCAAAATGTGTATCTCAGAGGCGCGTCCAATGAATGATTCTGCAAATGTAAGCATGTTGGAAGCTAAGCAGGCAGTCTTATGCAACGTCAGTTCGAAAAGCTAGTTGTAGGAGTATTTGCTAGCTCTTTACCATTGCCAATCAAGATACATTTCATGAATTCCACTGCCAGAAATTTGACTGAGTTCTGTCTTGTATTGTCATAAAACGAGAGGGATGTGGGATAGATGTTTCCTTTTTTCTGTGGTGTTGGCCTCATTTATGGAACTGCTGGCTTGAACAAGGAGGATGCAGTCTGATCAGTGGCTCCTGCGCTGTCAAAGAATAACACTGCATTCAGCAGTGTACCTACCCTCTTTCTGTCACAGGCCTGGTTCTGACGAGTGTCGTGCCTTGTGACACCAAGTGCTAGAGTCATGGACCTTTATACAGTGTAGTCTGTGACGTTAGAAGGAACCATGTATATGTCAGGTGGAAAGGTGAGGACAATTGAAATAAGTAATGGAAAGTGGCAGGATGCCAGGTATTTTATTTCCTTTTTTGGGTGGTGGGGCGCACGTTGCAGGTAGATGAGGGTGTATTGACATCTGGGATACTTTCTCCTCTTGGGCATAGGGAGGGGATCTAATGAAGGGAAGTGTGTCGTTGTTACATAGTCCTACTCATTTGCTCCCCAAATCTCCCAGACATATAGCCAAAACCAGAAAATTCCTAGTTGTATCTCTTTGTCAATTGACACTCTCTATGCCTGTCTGTTCATGTGCACAATTCAAGTGGGCAACCGCTTTATTACCATGGATACATGTATGGCCATTTATTATTGAAGGTAAAGAACGTTCTTGCTGTATGACTATTAATATTGTAATATACCTCTTGTGTTTGATGCTGGACAAGAACATTTTGGGGCCCCACAGTTTAAAAAAAGGTGCATTGTTTGAGCAGAGTTTCTAGAGATATATTGACAAGGTAACTGCCCACCATGATATACTGTACTTAGCTGTTCATAAAAAGAAAAACAAAAAACAAAGTATTGCCGATCGCTTTCCTGCCAAGATTCCCAGTTCCATGCATGACACCTCAAGTCAGTCACGCTTTTTGCTTCCAATTGCATGCTGGAAATTGTAGTTTTGTTTTTTTCCTATTGCAAAGGTGGGTGTAATCCCCGAATGCAGTGCGAACAGAAAAAAAAAGAAAAAGACAGGACTGGCTCAAAGATTCTGCATGGAACTGGGCAACTTGGCATCTATGCACTTGAAACCTGATTGCGTTACAATTGTGAAAGTAGAACTGATTCTGAACAGACAAGTCTCCACAGCATTGATTAATATGACTTTCACTCCCCGGCAGAGGGGCGGACATGGCCAGTGATAGCCCGCCAGACTGGGCCATGGTAGACTTGAGTGAAGCAAGGGCCTCAGCGGGAGCTATGGGCCGTTTCTAGCTATGTCCACCCCCCAGCCCAGGCTTCACCTCGCTTGGAGCATGAAGAGGATGTCACATGGGTAAAAGACCTACAAGTCATTCTGGGTCATCAAAGGAGGATGCCGGTAAATTGGTATGTTTTCATCGGCTGTAAGAAAACATTTGTATTTGTAATGGTGGATGGAGAGACGCAGTGTAGGGGGGGATGTATATTAGGATCTTTGAAACTGAAGAAATGTGTAAATGTACACATACAGGTAAATGAACTGTAATTTTACAAGATACATCATAAATGAAGTGGTGATGAAATGATATCTGAATCTGTTTAGAATATGAAAAGAAGTCATAGATAGTGGGGTGAACAAAAACTGGTGAAGATAAGCCAGGTGAACGAATGCACATGTATTATTGAATGAAGAATGATGTATTTCTATCTCGTTTGGTGGAGTTACACTTATGACAATTACTACTATTACTAATGACTAATAATATCATGTCTCCTCCATAGGAAATGTATACGAGATTTCCTTAAATTGAGATTATGAGCTTTCCAGTTATGGGTACGTCAGTATATTTTACATGCATTCATTATAGCCCGGAAACTTTCCAATATCTAGTAAAATGATGTGATATGATTGGTTATTTTTAACATGCTTAATACCCAGATGTTTCTAAGCGCAGACCCGGGGATCAAACCTGTGCTGCTCCGTGTCGTCTTGCTTCCAAGGCGAGCACGTTGCCCCCAAGCTATCCTCCCGAGGAATGGACATTTATAACACAGGATGACAAACATAAACAGTTTTCTATAGAGGAAAACATTTGAGGTACAACATCTTCTAAGTTTGAAACACACTCCTAGTATCAAGTCTGGGTCAACAAATTAAGGGCACAACGATGGCTTTCTAGGCTGCGGTTAGGTATGCTTGACGTGTGGATGGAATCTGGAGCATTCAAATAATTTAGAGAACGTGTTTATGGTCTGACCATTTTTTACTGGGACTGAAGAATCACTGTTGCACTTCATGTTGGCTTCTTCTAAATGTGCGCATGAACGTGCAGTGCTGTGACTGTGCTCCCTCGTTTTTAAGGCAAGGGTTGCAAGACAATGGGCCTCATTACACGGAAGGCGGTAAGGGATTACCGGCACCGGTAAAGGCAACGGTGCCGGTAATCCCTTACTGCCCTACTACGAGGTCCCTTAGCGGGTCCCTCCCCTAACGCCTGGATTTACCAGGCGTTATGGACGGGACCCGTTAAGGGACTTCAGAGCTAATAACGGTACCGCAAATTGCGGTACCGTTATTAGCTCCTTCCCGATTCCCATTGAGCCCTATGGGGGCTCGAATGGGAATAGGGAATGGTTCACGGAAGGGGGATTTACCGGGTCCTCCAAGGTCGGAATGACCTGGTAAGTCCCTATTCCGGAGCGGAATGCAGTAAGGGGGTAGCCATGGCGCTAATAGCGCCATGGCTACCGCCTACCGTGTAATGAGGCCCAATGTCGTCCTGTTCTTATGTTATTAATAATGGTACCAGATGCAGCTGTGACTTGAGCTTTAAGGATAGGTTTGACAGCAGCAGTGGGAATAAGAACGAAGGGCCTTTTGCCAATTCTGCACCAGGGATCAACTAGTAGCTAATACAAATGGTATACAGTCATATTTTCGAATACAAATTACTGATAACATTATTCAACGAACTAAAACAACAAAAGAACACTGAATTAAACAAATATGTATGTATGGGGAAGGGTAAGGGATTAAAACGGGTGGGGAGGGTGTTGGGGTGGGATTGTTGGCATAGGGAAATGGGGAGGTTACGGCAGAACCCCAAATAAAAAATAAAAAACATGTGGTATCTTTCACTGTTTTAGTTTGGTTACACATGTTTTTGTTAATATTTTTTCGAAAAAAATCACACGGAACCAATCTAAATACAATTTCAAAGAAAACCCATCCCTGAATTTAATTGAACACAGAAAAGAACACTTGAATTAAAGAGAGTGAAAGCAGCTTCGAAGCAATGGAGGTACTTCATGATAGTATTGGGGAGTTTAAAAACAACACAAACAATCCTCAGTCAGGGGTCTAATATTTAAATGAAAAACTGAAAAATGAGGTACAAAAAAGAAAAAAAAAGAAAAACAGGAACAGTCTCCTTTATCCCACCATTCCTTAACACTTTCTTTCAATGAATCAAAGGTGAACATCAGAAACGGAAGGATACTGTTCATCGCTTTAGTGAAGCAACTATTTCTAATCACACTGCGGTGGAAGGCCCTACAGTGACAGCGATGCAACCCCAAGACTTACTCCAACAGGGCCATCCCTAAGCAGAACCGGCTCCAGTGGCACAGAAGTATCAGCACCTCCAGGGTAGACCTTACTCCATCCTATACTCGTGCAGGTGGAGTCTATGGATATATCCTTCCTTTAAGAAAGCTTCTAATAGACAAAGATGTGTATCAGGTACTGTTGCATGTCCCCTGGGCAATGGGGATCTTAGGAATGAGGCAAAAGGCTTCTCAAATATTAGGGAGGTTCTGAGAAAGGTTATCAAAGTATCACCCATTGTTGTAAAATTGTATAATTTAGAATGGGCAGACTTGGAGCAATTAATTGGTGATTGTGCTAGCAGAGGCGGGCCTTGGCTAGTGCAAGAATGTGGTTGGCTTGCTCAGAATTCAGGTATATGTGCTGAATGTGTGCATGCAAGGTCACATCTGAAAACTGGTATACCTGTGGTGTACCCAACCAAAGAAAACAGATGGAGTAAAAATGGATTATATTGTGAACAGAATAAGAATGAATCGCTTGGGTCAGTTGCAGATCGCACTGACTCAGCATTCAGGCTGTACCAAACCTGCAGAAACCCCCCAACAGCAAGTGGCGGCAGCGTTTGCGCCACAGCTTTTCTCAAGATGCAACGAAAACTAAATGTGATATGTGCTGGGTAGCAAACAGAGCTATTGGTGGAATCAGTGATGGTGGATCAAAATTGGGTGCCATGTCTGGAGCAAAAACATAGACTTGACAAATCCAAGCGGATGAACTTCAATGGGGGGTTTTAAGAGGCAGAAGTAAGGGTGCATGCACTGTTCAGGGAGCTGGAAGTAGGTGGCTTTGGACAGAGGGAGTGGTGGTGCAAATAGGTATTGAAACACACCTGCACTTGGGTTTCAGTCTACACCTATAGAAATCATTACAGCTTGTCATAATTGCAAGTAAAAATGGCATGGGAAGTTCGATTGTTCAAACTAGAAACTGACAACCATTCCAATGTCACGCCTTTTCACTAGTGCAAATGCACAGGTATTACAATCACACGTATAGGCAGAAATATGAATTAGGACAGACTAGGTGAAGATATCATCATAGATACACTGATAAAGACGGTCCATTCATGGATTGTCTGATCGAAGGGAATAACACACCTTACTTTGTGGATACTGGAGTATAATCGGTCAACACTGTGATTGAAAGATGTTCCAAATGTGCCACTCTCTACTGTTGTTCGTAACGATTTCTAATCAACTGTTAGCACATCCTTTTACTGCATTTCCGGTCTCCCTGTGATCATTGGTTGAACAGCAGATCATCATGTTTTGCTATTTTGCATCATCTGCTGCTGACCGATAGCCTCGGGTTTGTCGTGGACAAATCCGGCACTTGAAATGTACCATTTATGGTTCTTCCGATACTGTCTTCCTAGATAGTACTCAAGAAAATGCAGATTTCGTGTTAGCTACTTTACAAAAAGGGTTAATAGAACCCTCTCCAAGAGAGGTGTACTGAGCCACCGTCATGTTAAAATGTTCTCCACATTTCATGAATGTTTGTGATCACAACATATGAACGAAGCAGGTAGAATTTGAAATGTTGTGTCCCAACTACTAATCTATGCAATACATACATTGTTTCCTCCAGTGAAGAGACTAGAACGGTACACCAATCTGTCCCGGGAGGATAGCTAAAGCGGCAACGTGCTCGCCTTGGAAACAAGACGACACAAAGGTTCTATCCCCGTGTCCGCACTTAGAAACCCTTGGGTATTAAGCGCGTTATAAATACGCAACTAAGACATATTCCTGTAACAGCGCCTTGATGCCCCTGGGCTGTGGGAGTGCTTTAAAAATGCAAATAAATAATATTTTTTTTAAAAAACTGTTTGTTCAAAACCATATAATTGTGAATTCAGGGATTTAAGTCAGGCAACAATTGTTTCTTGTATTCCTTCTAATGTTGTATGTTTTATTTGTGTTAACTTCTGTTCCACTTTCGTCTCTCATCGTATACATCCTGATTGCCAATATGTGGTTGCCTTTCTCCAACTGCGTGTCCTGTACACCAAGACCTGGCTTCCTCATAGGTATACTGAAAGTCTCACATTCCTATCCCACTTCCTGAAAAGTACTTAGGTGATATTAAGGGTAAACCAACCCTTGTTCAATGTAATGATGCCTTCCTTATGTCATTCCTCCCTTCTTTCTCTTATAAAGCATTTAAACGGGATTGTTGTTCGTATTGCACTGGCTGAAAAAGAACACAAAGTGTCAAACCGAGGGTCCATTATTTGGGTAATGCACCAAACTTCATCTCGAGCGGCAGCAATCTTGTACACCAAAGTCTACGCAGATTAGTTCTTATCTAGGTGTTATGGAGTACTGTTGCCAATGCATTGTGGGATATGCTGCCATGGGAAGACCCTTACAGGTAAGGGCACACATTGGCATGCACATTACCTGAATGGCCTGTTGAAGCAGAACCAGCATATACAGATGTTTTAAAGGTGATTTTGCAATACACCACCACTGAGTCTTCCAAAGTACAATGCACAATTGTCTCTGTTGTTGTCATTACAAGGAATGTTATTTCTAAGCAGCACTTACACATGTAGATGGATACAAACAATGGCTGATAGCCTATTCGAGTGCTGCGCTTCATCCTGTTGCAGCTGGGTTAACACCCTTTTGCAGTTTGTAGCAGCTGCTGCATTAGAAGTCCCATCCTTCGAAAAAGTGGTTCTGGGATCACTTGGCATTGGCAGTGGCCCATGCTGTAGTGGTCTTATTGTTGAAAATGTAAATCCCACACATATCCATTTCACATGTCACAAAGTATGAAATTATAGTCTTAAATGCTCCCAGTGTTACTTGGAGTCTCTGCCCCGTTCTTAATCCAGCTTGCCTACTGCCGATCCCAGTCCATGATGAAGCACACCGCAGCATTACTGTGACATCACTCCTTGCTAGTTCCCAGGAGTCCCTGTGTGATGTACCTCTTCAACATCCGGATCTCACTTATCCGGTAGATCAATCTATAATGAAGCCCCCAGCACTTGAACAAACGAAACACAAGGAAACAGCTCTGTTGCTCCCTCCGCTCTTCAAACCACCTTACCATGGATAGCCCATGCTTTAAACTCACCAGAGCAGGAGGGGTGAGCTTCAGCACCTCCGCCCCATCCCTCTGGAATTCACTTCCCTTGCATCTAAGAAACAAACCATCTTACCCAGCCTTCAAGAGACGTTTGAAACCTGGCTGTTCAATAACTGCGACTAACTTTAATCCTCATCACTTCATTATAGCGTTAATATTGCCTTATTCCCTTGATTGACTGTTGAACTTTCACCTTGCTTGCCCTCTGTACAAACGTCGTAACACCCGTGGATCTGGCTATTACAACACATTTAAAAATAAAAAAAATAAATACATAAAATAAATGTTTGAGAAACAAGCAAAGTAAGCTAACTGCTTGGGACACAGTTTGCACAGTGCAAATGTAATAGAGAGTATGTGTACTGATGAAGATGTTTTGCCTGCAATGGCTGAACTCATTGCACTAATAAATGCCTGGATACTGACCCAAGATTGGAGTTCTATAGTGTGCACACTCTTGTGCATTTGTGGCTGTTCTCATTTATGGGCACAATTTGAGGCAAAGGGGATTTCTGTTAACTTATCAGGACCTAAGCTACACCTCACTGATGGCACCCAATAAGGCTGAAACATGACTGCGGTTGGTTTTGCTCTCATGCAAAGGTGATATGATCATGCAGTTGAGGCTGGTCTACTCCTTTTGGGGTCTGACCAAATCTGATATGCATATAGTCTTTCCCCATTCCGTAGTGCCTTGGAAGATGAAGAACAATAGTCTGCAGGGTTGCCAGAGCAATGCCGGAGATCAAGAACAATTCTGAACTTTTTCAGCTATCATCTATTTTGTTTTGCTGAATTCCTATCTATCAGGAATGCCTCATATGTTGATGCACTGTTGAATAATCTAGTGTTACCATGAGGTAATGTACTTTCTTCCCGCTTTGTTTGCTTTGCATGAATCCCATGTCAGGAGTTATGAGATTGGAGTGTGGTGAGTGCTGACTGCTGAATGCTCTATCAATGACAGTTTGAGAGATGCTGGATGTGAGAGAGGGTGTGCAGGTTGATTTTCCCTAATGTACTGGAGTACTGTGTCTTATGTGACCTTTGGAGAGTGCCTATTCTGGAATGCAAAACAATACGGTGATGGCTGGATGATTTTGAATTAATCATAACCATTGGCACAGCTCTGGACAACCCTCAAGACCATAATTTTTCAGCCTGCCAAGTCATTACAGAAGGGGAAAAACCATGTGCAAAACAAGGCTTAGTCCTACCCCAAAAGGGGCAGTCCAGCCTGAACTGCTAGGTCACATCCCTTCTGCACGAGACCACACGCATCCCCAGACATGTTTGAGCCTTGTTTGGCTGTCATCAGAGGAGTAGCTTGGGTCTCTAGCCACAGCAGGCACGGGACCCACGTCTGGAATGCAACAATAAAGAAGGTTTCCTTCTTTATTGGCTTCTCCTGCCCATCTGTGGAAAGGGCCACTCAAACATAGATCTTCAAGTAGCAGCGGCGAGACATCCTGCACATCAATCCCTGATGGTGTTGCCTATTGTAGTGCCCCCATTGCCTCTGCAGCAGGGCAATCTACATTGTCCTCTCATTCCTAGACTGCAAATCTGTTTCCCGAAAACGAATTGCAGCCACCCCTTTATACTACTCTTGATAAAATTGCTAGGATTCAGAATGACACTTCTGATATTTAAAAGAAGACAAGGAGAAAATGCATGTTTGGAGTTAAATAGTGAAAAACTGAGGCTACTCAGAAGATCATGTATTAGTAGTGTCTAGATCACTGTCGGAATGAACCACGGCAGAATGCATTTGGGTAAAAGGATATGGCGAGCACAGCTCAGCAGAAATAATTTGTGCCAAAATTCCCCACAATGGCTAACTAGGATTGTGGCCACTGTTTGTTCTGCCAAAGCTGCAATACAGTCAAAAACATTTGAGCAAGTTGGGAATGGAAACTGACTCCATGGGGTCCTTTTTGAAAATGCCCTAGATGATTTTTTCCAGATGCCTAGTGGTCCATGTTCATAATGCTTCTTAGTAATTGTAGATATGTTTTCTTTCTGGGTTAAGGCATACCCTTTTGAAAAGCTGATCCACATGTCAGCCACATTTGCAGTGTCAGTGAGTATCAATATTATCAATAGAATTGCTCATATTTGTCTCGGGAGGATAGCTCAGGGGCAACCTGCTCACCTTGGAAACAAGACGACACAGAGCAACCCAGGTTCGATCGCCGGGTCTGCGCT
The DNA here is from genome assembly GCF_040938575.1 of Ambystoma mexicanum. NCBI lineage: Eukaryota > Metazoa > Chordata > Amphibia > Caudata > Ambystomatidae > Ambystoma > Ambystoma mexicanum. The sequence goes on from NC_090933.1 coordinate 1,179,615,978, forward strand.
TAGAAACCTTTGGTTATTAAGTGTGTTATAAATAACCAATCATATATCAATCATATTGTGCACAATGGCCCAGCATGGGTAAAGACAAATTGGGATACACAAGAAATCACCGCCACGTCAGGTGGCTGACATGGCTGGTAATGGCACGTCAGTCTGAGCCTAGGCAAACCCAAGTGAAGCAAACTTGAAGCTGGAGGTAACTCCTCCACTTTACCTCTAAAAATCGCCGGTAATACTGCTGGAGGTAATATCAACATACTTGTAGCTTGGCGGTGCAGGAAAACATGAGGTGAACAGTATTACCTTCACTTTTGTTCCCTGCACCACCAGGCTCGTAAGGACCCTCAATGTTATCGTATGGGGAAGCTGTTCAGGAACACGATAAGAGACACAGGAAGGTGTTAGAAGTGGCAGACCAGTATTACTTGATGTTAAGGTCCTGATTTACAAAAAAACATGTCAGTGGACTTTCCCATGTTAAAACATTTCTGTAAATCATGCCTTAAGTCGCAGGAAACATACATGTTCCAAAGAGGCCATCTGAATCACCCGTGTCATCAGTTTACAGCTGTTAAACCCAAGGAAGGCCTAGTCAAGATAACTGTAGGGCTATCACAGAACATGCAAGATTGAGCTCCCTTCATTTCTAAGGGTGGTCGAATGTATCATCCAGTTTCTGAATTACATGGCTGCAAAAAGGAAGGCACTCTAGAGATTGATGAGAAAAATCATGATTTATTACTGGTTCTAAACTCAAAACGGTAATGGAAGACCCAGTTCCTAGTATTGACCAGTTCTGAAGAAGAGTTTCCTCTGATGTTGTACATTGATGCTAAAGCATAGGGCATTGGCTCTGTCCATATGCTCCTTTTTCGCAGAGGTGAAAAGAGCATATCATTGGCAGCAAATCCACTTACAGGAGCTGAGCAGAGATATTGTGTTAATGAACATGACTCTCTAGTTTGTCTTTGGGACATTATATTTCACAGGGGGAGGTCCTTCATTGTACGCAGTGCTGTCAACCCCATCTTGGTGATATCTAATAACAAATGGCTGGGTACCATCTCACACTGATTAAGAAGGTGGATCACCTACCTTCACAGCTTAGATTTCAGTGTGGAGCATGCCAAGGGCTGGCGAAATGTATAAGACAATGTGCTTTCTTGTTGCCCATAGAAGTAAAGGAGTGTGATAGGGTTGAGGATAGTGTTGATTATAGTGAGGACCAACCAAAGTAAATGAGGTTTTCAGAGCAGCAAAGTATCCAAGATCAATAGATGGATACATTTTCTAATCAAAACCAAGTGAATGCCAAGGCAATCTTGCAGAACACAAACACCAGCAGAACTCTTGCACATAATGCACACAAATTAGTGGCATTGCTCACACAGCTGAACAATTGGACATCTGTTCTATGCTCCTACACACCCATAAACCCACCGGGTTAGCTGCCGGATCCAAGGTGCCCAACGGCTTTTGAAATGACAAAAAAACACACTAATCCGAGACGAGTTAACATGTTATGACAAAAGCCAAGTAAAGCCAAGTAAAACCATGCAGAGTAAAGACTTCTCTTACTTGCTTGTGAACAATCGCTCTGCGCCTGAAGGACTTTTCACTGTCCAACATGTAGCCGATTGTGATGATAACTTGGTATTTAGTAAGAAGCCTTGCAGCCCCTACTGGCCCTTATCTGTCCTAGGGCACAAAGTGCCATGTCTTCAGCAGCTGCACTTTTGCCACTCTAGGCACATAAAACAATTCAAGCCGCCTGCACATGGCCTTCAAAAGCCGAGCCGTGTAGCCACATGAACGGTGATGTTTCCGTAATCGTAGCAGTATGGTTTGGCAGTACGGTGGCATGCTTTGGCTTAATAAAAAATAAAAAATAAATAATATATTGCCGTTTAAAATACGACCCGATTACCTTTTGAATGTATCAGCTTTGAAGGGCATAAAAAAATCATCTTGTGTTGGATGTATTGTCAAAATGTTACCAATGTGAACAGGTGAATTACATATGTCTGGCATTTAGTCTCTAGAAATTACACGAATCTGATCTTCGTTTGGGCCTTACACTGCACCGTAACTGATGACGGCTTATTAAAAATGTGCACCATTTATAAGAAATGGATCAAATGAATTTAAAAGCAGTTTAGCTTCTTTGGTATTACATAATGGAGCAGCACGTTTTGTCCCAATCGGTATTAGCTAAACATGCTTTCACTAGTGCACTTTTTACACATGTGTGCTCCATCCACTATGGTATCATCACCTGTTCTTCCGCAACATGTCTTTGCTCCATTTTTTCCACAAGGGGCACATATCAGAAAGTTAGATAAACCTAAAGGATTCCAAAAATGGTGAGTGCAGACATAACAACGAGCTGGCCCAGCACCCACCTTGATCACTACTACATCACTATAATAAGTATGTTTTCCCTCCAAGGTGCCACATCACAATGTATTTAGTATCAGTGTATGTGTTGCAGCTCTACATTTTTGTTATCTTCCAATTCTCTTTGCACTGAGTGTGTAGTTTTTTTGTATAGTTACATTCCTTGGAATGGTGCTGAGGATTGACTGGTCTCCAGGTTTTCCGGTCGTGAAGCCGGTTTGATATCCGCCCTTCAGACCTGCAAGCATTCTCACTGATGCTGATATAATTGTGGTCATGTATATTCCAGTTTAGGGTATCTTATGTTTGATCCTGAGATGTATTTCGTGTTCTCAATTTCATCTTCACAGCGACCAAATGACTCTGGCTTAATAAACAGTGACTTTAGCTTGCAGTCTGGCAGAGACAGTTATATGCAATTGTCTGTCCGAGACCGACCTCTGTATTTCGCTGAGCCTGAATACTGTGCCCTGTTTCGACGCGAAGTGTCCGCTGTCATTTCAGTGTAATTAGTAGTCTAGCCAAATTGTGAAAGCTAGTTTATTTCACTGGAGGATGTCAATTAATCCGCTGAGTTGAGGGCAGAGCTAAGCGAGGGTCTCATAAAGGAGAATGCTGATGAACTTGACAGCCTGTTGGGCATCAAACTCACTGCACTATCAGCACTTGCCAGCTCTTGAGTCATTGAGTGATTGCAGCCTGCTGTGACGTGACAGCTGGCTGTCATTAGAAACTTGCAAGACTACCTTTCTCTTGTCAGTTGATTGCAGACAAGCTCTCTCAGCAATATCGTGAATCAAATGCTGCTTCTTGTCAACCTGTTTGAATTATTCAAAGCCGAATTCTGGTCTAGTTGCGCACGTGCCAATCAATGTCATGCATGTGCTACACAATTTGCACGAATTGGAATCCAGTTGCTCTTACCAGCCTCTTCCTGTGATAGTTTTAAATATGTGTCTGGTTTGGACCCAGTAAAGGTTCTGACATGATCATACACTGTGTTTTACCCTTCATGTTTAAGAAATGTAATTATGAATTATTGTTTTTCATATGCAATTTGTGTAAGGTTGGGTATGCACAACCGAATGCATGATAAAAAAATAAAAGTTTAAAAAAAAAACAACAGACACTGCTACAGTTTACCTGTTTAATGGAAACAAGACATTTGGCACTGAACATTACCAATAAAGCTGACATCCCATGTGTTATCAAATGTCTTAATGTGTAATCATTCTTAATGTCAATTGAGCGTTCCCTTGGGGATGCATGTGATTTAAATGAAATAACTTGTGAAATGGTGGCATGTATGTGAGTGAAATGCAATCATTTGAGAAAAGTAAAAAACAGAAAGAACACCCTTAACACTGGAAAATGTGGGTTCTAAAGATAGTAAGCACAGAATACCAAGTATTTTCTGCACTTAGCCGAATTATTTTCCCATAGAGAAAAGTTTCTTCCTTTGAACACAGGTACAGCAAAAGCCACTGGACGGATTATCACCAAATGAGAAACAGCTTAGACACAAAGCATTGCAGATATTCCTTTTGTTTGTTTAGTGTAAATCAGTTCACTAGTGTTTTTTTATTGTTTTAATGTTTAAATTACACACAAAGGGGTGGTAACACAAAGTGTATACATCTCGCATGGAGCATTGCAGCATTGCAGATTTTTGAAACATGAAAAGCTGCTTTTTTATTGAAACATGAAAAGCTGCTTTTTTATTTTTATCGATTAGAGCAATTGCTGTGATATTCCTGTGGAAACGTAGAAACATACACGATTTAAAAATGATATTTGGAGAAGCGCAACGGGAGGTTTCACATCAGGTTCATCGTTACCACTGGATCTCTAGCGCGTACCATCTGAAAATTACGAAAAGCTATAGAAGAGTAAAGTATGTCACGCAACGAACAGGTAAATTGAATATCATGAGTGGAACCACTCAGGAAGAATTTTCATACTGGGGTAAATGTGTGGGGACAAAAACAGTATGAAAGCAACAAATATAGAATTACATTTGTTAATTACCGCAGAAATCGAACAATGTGGCGTTCTGCTGGGATTCCTACAAAAGGTGGCACCAATGTGATCACGGTTATTTTCCAACATAATGTTGGGAAAGGGGCAGCCAGGTATGGATTATGATCTATGACCATAATTGATGGAAAGTGGCAGGGAACACAGCCAAAGGGACTGGCCAACATCGAGGGGTTAATGCCATGGCAATGGTGACATGACCGATTACTAGTGAAGGGGACATGGCCTTTTGGAATAATTGTTGCAATGGATATTGCAAACATGACCAAAAGCCGTGGTAGGAGGGACCTGGGAATTTACTAGCCAGGGGGATTAGGTAAACAACTGTAGGCTGCAGCCACTGTCCAAAGCTGAAGTCCATAGCCCATGGGCCAACGTCTTTTATCATAATTGCAGCAAAGTGGTTGATAGCCATGGCCGAAGACCAGGGGTCAAGACCTAAAAAAAAGTGTGGGGACTCATCAGCATACCAATTGAATATGGTGTCACCAGACATTAGCATATCAAGGTGCCCTCTGAAACAAAGTGTGAGGACTCTTAAAAAAAGTGTGGGGACTCTGTCCGCCGTGAGTACCATCGACTGGAGCCCTGCCAAAGATGATGACAAATGGCCACTGATTTAGATAATGAAATGCAGTGAACAAACTTTAGTTAAGAACATTTAAGATAACCCCATTTGTGTTTAAAAAAAATCCCTGTTGCCCAGCTATAGAGTTGTGGTCATGAAAGCTAAAACCCATTGACTTTTGCGAAAGTTGTACTACTAAGAACCTTTTACTTGTTTGATATATCTTCATGACTTTTTATAAAGATGTTTTCTTGCCTGTGCAACCTAATTATAAAAAGATTGGTGCAAGTTAGTGAAATGATTTCATAATGATTAAGTGTTCTAAAAGTGGGTGTTTTTGTGTTTTACATTGTTTTTTCCCATATTTGAAAGTGCTAATATTGCCTGCAACTGCAGTCTCTGAATTTAAACTGTGCTGCTCAAAAGCATTTATAGTGAACATGTGTACAGTGCACACAACTACTTTAAGAGACACTTGTCCCACTCTTATAAACTTTTCTTATGAACCAGAACCATCTCCTCACTTAAAGAGAAATACCAGATTTCTCTAGTGTATCATTGTCATGTCTGAGAAAGCTATTTCTGTTTTTCTGTTTAAATTCTTGAACTTGTAGGTTTACATTTTAAATGTTCTAAATAAAACTCGATTTTCCAGAATTTCAAGTAAAAAACACGAACAGATGACTTTCTCACACATGGCAATGGGAAACTTGAAAACTCTGGAAATGCATGATATATATTTCAGGGTTTGGCAACATGTCCTACAGAAGTATTACATGTATGTGTGACATTTTACTGAGCAAGTACCATCCACCAAGATGGAATGTCATTATTTGCATTGGTAGATCTGGGCGGGAGAAATGTTATGCAAAGAGAATAACGAGTCGGAAACAGCCTCTATCTGTGATCTGTGACCTGTGATTCCATTTCCTGTGTGCACGACACGTGACACTCTACACGTCCGAGGTGCGGCTGTTTGACTAAGCTGTGCTGATCGGCTCGATTGATAGAGCAGGGTGAGAGTGGATAGCAGCGAAAGGCGTGGAGTGAATAACTGAGCACTGCCGTAGGAAAGTGTGAGAAGTTGTCGGAGAGCTGTGAGAGCTGCCAGAATAACTGCAAGCCAGCGCAAACAGTGATTATCAACAGTGAAAAGCGTCTGGTGTCACGCGGCAGCGGCAACGGCTCTACCCACAGCGGTGCCCAGGAGGTACTTGGTGAGGCAGGGGTAATTGGGGGTAAAACTCTTGGCACTGTATTGGTGCCCTCTTGGTACTGCCTTGTTGGGCCGATTGAGTGGCACTAGGAAGCACATTTTCTTCTAATTTGGGCATTTGCCCTAACCTTATTCATCTTTGTAAAAGTAAAGGTGATTTGAAGCGAGCTGATGTGCCGGGTGAAGAGACTGTATGTTCAGGTCTAGGAAGGACAAACCGTTGTGTGGCTCATAACTACTGTGAGCCCTTACACCTCTGATGGGTCACTAGAGGGAACAGTGGCGTCGCCAGGAATCAAATTTAGGAGGGGCAAAGAGGGGGCCTAAGACAAAAGTAGGGGGGCGTAGACAAAAGTAGGAGGAGAACATGGTCACTGCTCGTCTTACATAGGGGGGGCACTAGGGAGGGCACAGCGTTTCACAGGGGGGCCCTGGCCCTCCCAGGCCCCCCGTAGCGACGCCACTGAAAGGCTTGGAGCTTTCTCAGCCGCTTTCCTCTTAAAATCACATTACAGAGGCTGCTTAGGGGCTGAGATTGTTTGCTAAACAGCAAACCAGCAAATTGTGCAATGTTCGCAGAAGACAGTGGGCTTAAGTGCCTTGGATTCTGCTATAAAGAGCAAATCTGCTTGCTCTCATATAGCAGCAATTGTGTTGGTGATCACAGTCTTGGCAGAAAGTGGAGGCACAGTGACCTAAAGCAGCCTCTAATTTGAACCACTGAAATACAACTGGCAGTGAAATGCCCTCTGGGAAAAAGTCTACACAAAACAAATGCAATCTTCGCAAGACGAAGAAACACATTGATATGGACAATCCGGAGAGAGAAGAGCAGGGGGGCTGAAATTAAAATCTAAAAAGAAAGCAAAAAAGCCTATTCCTTCTGACCAAGGGGTGATTACTGTTTTTTTTTCTTGTTTTTTTTCGCCGAATCCCCTGCCAGAAATTAACTCTACAATCATTGAGGCAATTGTGGTGACAGATGCCAGTAGTGGTGGTTTAATGAGTTCAACAGATTTTGATGATATAGACAACAACTCATTATTGGAACTGTGTTGAGCATGCAGAGGGGGATGACCCCACAGATCCCCATGACATTGGGAATCAATGGTGTGACCCAGGGTGAAAGCCCTATAGTTACCCTCTCAGCCCCCGAGTACATCAGTTCTCCACTGGCAGACTATCAGCCTACCCAAATTTGGTAATGGTTTCAATGGAGGACGTCCGGATATGGACAACGAGGATTTAGCCTCTCCCTATGCTGGGGCAAATGAAATAGCTGAGATACAGTCTTCGGTGGCATCCCTACAATTTGACCTCAAGATAGTATTGCAAATGAATGGGCGCATTTTGGCTAACACACATACACTTGCAATGACTCAGATACATGAGGGCAAAGAGGGGGAGGAGGCAGAAGCCAACTTGTCTGAAGCCATCCATATCGCTGAAGAAATTGAAGACCAGCAAGACAAAGAACTCACTTCAAATATGGAGCATAGTAATGAGGTATTTTTCTCACAGAAGCAGCACAGAATGGCGTGGAATTCACAAAAGAGCAAGAAAGTGAGCATTTTGGTCCCACCAGCAGGGGAATTAGCAATACCTGGCTTACACTCTAAGAAAGGAAAGAAAAGAGCGGCCAAGCTAAGAAACAGAATGCACAGGTGACAGTTGCCTGACCTGCTGGTTAATAACAGAGCAGGAGAGGAGGGAAGAGTTAGCAGAAGATGTGGAACTATTGGAGGTTGAAGAGCAGGGGGAAGAGGACAGGATAGTTTTGAGCTCGGACAAATCCCCTCAACCTCCACCTGGTCCTGTCATTCCAGATATAAGATCAAAAATGCAGGGAGACGACCAGAAAAATGTATCAGCCAATCGAGTTTGCATGATCAAGAAAGTATACAAAAGTGGCGAACATAGATGGCTGTCACGATCTGAATTTTTGATCAGACTTTATTCAGTACCGGAACTACGAGTCCTGAAGTCGGATGACTTCCAATTTGTGGAGCCACTGAAAGGACCCAATCCGAATGTCTCTGCTTTACACTGTACATTTATATCCACTGCACAGATGATTAGGAAATTTAAGGAAGAACTGAAGTGGATATTGAGATTGACCTGGACTTGGATGAAGTCAATCCCAGCTCTATATATGAGGAGACAGTTATACAAGTAATGGAAGCTGAATGTACTAATGTGCCTAAAGGAAAGAAGGGGGAAGTTTTGGATGTCCAACAAGTCTTAAAATGGTTGGCGGAGTCCTTACCTGAAGTGATGGTAAAACATTGAGATTTGACTCTATTAACCTGGAACTGCAGAGGCTTCACCCATCTATTGACATCGAAGGGTTCAGTTGACTTTGTTGCAAAACATAACTGTATTTGTCTCCAAGAGACATGGGCTATGGACACTCTGATATTAGATGGATATGTGATTTACCAGTCCTTTGCTAAGAGTGTAGAAAGAGGAAGGCTTATAGGGGTGATCAATTTGTTGGTTTCCAGGCGTATCAAATGTAACCAAAAGAACAATTTGATTGTAGTGGAGGTGGAGTGTGGGAGTGAGGGAAGTGTGGAGAGATTTCTTCTTGTAAGTTGCTATAATCGCCCCAAATTTTGATAAGGGAACAATTGCAAGAAGCTCTACATGACCTAGTAGCATCTTGGTCGATAAAGCCAGGAAATACAGCTGCAATAGTGTTTGGAGATTTCAACTGCCACGTGTCAGGTAAAGGGGGGTGAACTCACCAGAACCCTAAGTTGAAAGAGAAATGTGTAATGGCTACAACTATTTGATTATTGATATTTAGCAATGATGAATGGCCGTACTTTAAGCGATCATCCAGGTATGCACACATGGACCAATTGAATATCCAGTATTACGTTAGAATACATACTTGCGTGCCCTAAAATGCAACTGCATGTTGAAGACATGGTAGTTAAGCCGAATAAATGGAGCGATCATGCTGTGCTACGATGTGTACTAAACACCCCTAGAAGTGGTTTAGTGAAGAGGAGCATGGGTAAAGTATATGTTGGCAACACTGGTATAAGAATCAGCTGGTCCATTAAGAACATAAAGCAGGCTGTAGAAGCTCTAGCGACTGAGAGATTGCCATACCTACGCAATTTCAATTGTATGACCATCAATTCAATTGTAAACTGGATCTCTGAATTCTCTGGTAACCATGTATCTGCCCCTATGGGATGAATGGTAAGAACGGAGGGTAATAATCTCCCCTATAATAAGGAGATCAGAGATGCCAAGAGGGGTCTTAGAATGGACCTATGTACTAGTAGGAAAAAGTATAGCTCGGTGGAAGGATATCGGGTTGAGATGAGGAAAATCAAAAATAGATATAGAACTACTATTAAGGGTATAATAAACGCTGAGATAAATCGAGCATACCAAAAATGTGTGCAGACCATCTGCTCCAAAAACACACAAAGTATGTGTGAAGCAAGAGGGGTTGTGAAGAGACAACTAGTGAACCCAATTAGTGGTGCAGAATGGGTAACGTTCCTGGAGAGCCGAAATTCATCTATAGAGGTAGAGGAGCCTATTTCTCTTAGAGTACACCCTTAAGTCCATCTTTTCATATATCATATGGTGCTATATTTAGTAAGATTAAAGAACGAAAATCTTCTAGAGCTCCTGGACCTAATGGGCTGCAAACATAGTTATCATGAGTTAGCCTGAGTTTTGGGACAGTTTGCTAGTTGTATTGTTTGAGAAGATCATGACTCAAGGTGCAATGCCTTATACTTGGCAGACTGCTGTTTTGATACCGTATTTAAAAAGGGTAATCAGTTTGATCCTAACAATTATAGATTACTGTCAATGTTAGACACAACAGGAAAATTGTTTGCCTCATTATTGCCCAAAGAGGTTTTCGAAGGTGTTATTCTACCAGCCATAATCTTATGGTTATGGATATCCTGCGAACTAGGGCTTGCAATGGGGGACAGCCACCGTTATATGCACTTTAAATAGATTTTAAAGCTGCGTTCAATTCAGTTCGCAGAGATCGACTATGGTTAAAACAGGAAGCCATGGGCTGTCCCATCAGTATTTTGCATTACCTTAAATTGCTACATCATAACACCTCAGTCGATGATTATGGGGAGTAGAGATCAGATCCCTACTGACCAACGAATATGTCGGCTATGCAATGAGCCAGGTATACTGGAGACAGCAAAGCACTTGCTGACCGAATGTCATACTATGACTAGCATAATTTGATATCGATATCATGTTGGGAGGTATGTTCACAATCAAGAAGCGATTGGAGAATTGTCTTTCTTGTTACTATCAAATAGTCTGCGATTGATGACTGCCCTTTATAACATATGGCTAAAGATTGAAGAAAAGTTGGGCATAAAGATATAAGTAACAGGAATTGATGCCAATTTAGGCCATATATGTAATAAAGGGTGGGGTTTTGTTGGCGAATAATTGAAATATACCTGACATGGGCATATATACTCAGCTGTTTTTCGCTACTGTAAGATATATAGGTCACTGATGGTTGTTTAATCTAAGTTTTTGATTCACATGAGATGAGGCAGAAAGTGTAATAGGCTTTTTATGAGTATTACTGTTTGTATGAATAATATTATGTTATTTGATGTTATGAGGTTTTGGATATTATGATATTGTTTGTTTTGTTTTGTGGTATTATAATATGTGTAAAGTTTATTATGTAATCTAAATCACATTAAATAAATTATTATTGTGATGCAAAGAAATAGATCTCTGCCTGCCCACTCAATATGGCCACCAAATTTCCCTATGGTGGGGGAATTGATCCGTGGGTAGCTCCCCAGATGAAACACATGCTGATCTATTTTTCAGGGCTATCTCAACAGTCACCACTGGCACTTCTATGACACAATGTAGTTGTCATGATCTCTGCTTCCAAAAGGTCAGGGTTTTCCCAACTCCCTTGGAAGCAGATTCATAACCCAGGTTCCGAGTGCCAACCAGTCCCAATTGGGACCTTTTGGACCCAGTCCTGGCGCCAGTGGCACCAGGCTCATAAATATGCCCAGTCCCAGCGCTGGAAGCGCCGGGCTCATAATGCTTTGGTGGACTTACCTGCAGCAGACCATGCTGCTTACTTGCCTGCCAGTTGAGCCTCTGATCCTCTTCTGTTTGGAACTACTTTTCCTGTTGGGTGGGGCAGGAGCCACTCCCTAGGTTCAGAACACTGGAACTCTTCTGGAAAGCAGGAACTCTTTTCTTACCTAGGCGTGGCTGTGGAAGGAGACACCTAAGCACTACAGGAGGCTATTTAAACCACACCCGATGGATGAATCTTGCTTTGCGTTATTCTGCATCCTCTGCAGCTGAACGCTCATCGTGTCTTCTGCATCTGATCCTGGGCCTAAGGAAAAAGGCTTACCATCCTGAATCCAGTCTTCAGCAACACCTATAAAGGCAAGAAAGAACAGGCTAGCATTACGGTCTTCAGTGACAGCTCTTCACTTACCTGGGCCATCGGCTGTCACCAACGCCTCGCGCTGCATTCTGAAAGACAAAGGCTTACCTACTCTTCGTGCGCTCCGGAGGTCTTCACACTGCATTCCGGCATCTGAAAGACAAAAGCTTACCAACTCTTCGCACGCTCCGGAGGCCTTCGGTGCTGCATCCCGCATCTGAAAGACAAAACAAGGTGCGTTTAAAGACATTGGGGAACTTTAATACTCACGTGCCATTACTCCTTTCCACATCTAACCCAGTGGGTATTCCGGCACCCTGCAGCCGCTCCGAACTTGTACCTGCAAAATAAAAAGACAGTTAGAGCGCATCGTGAAGCAGGCAACAAGCGCTTACTTACGTGCTTCCAGGCGCTTCTATTCATCACACGGGCTCCATCTTCAACTCACTTCAGTCTGTCATCCATCATCGCCGGAACCCTGCAAAACAAGAGACATCATTACTAAAGACTTTAAAGACATTAGAATTACTCGAAACTTACCGTTCGTGCAGTAAACGAAGGACAGCAGTCCTCTGAAGTCAAGAGGCCTGCTCCCCTTATCCAGGGAAGAAACTGGTTACAGCACCCTGCCCCGAGGCAGATGGAGAGCACGGCGTTCACTTACCTAACACATCTTACCCTTCGAGTCAAACATACAGTGCACAGAGGTCCAGCCCAAAGAGCCAGCCGTGTGTTACACATCACCTTTGAAGATACGGTATACGCCCAGTCAAGACCGGCGCCTCTACGGGAATCAGGTGAGCGTTACAGTAGTGCTGCATCTGTGGTGATAGGGTATTGACGAAATGTTCATGAAATGTCCCCCACTTACTGTACCTGGCTTCACTTGGCAGGACTGCATGAAGTCCATTCCCATCAGGGGATTTCCACTGGCAAACAACTCTAGTCATCTCTGGAAGGCAACTCATAACGAGTGGCAAACATCTATCCATGAGTATCAGCTATAAGTCTGCTGTTAGTGGCATAGTAAGTCAAGCCTTACTATGATAGGTCATACTATGATAGGTTAATTATAACGCGCTTAATACCCAGATGTTTTCAAGAGCGGACCCGGGGATTGAACCTATGTTGCTCTGTGTTGTCTTGCTTCCAAGGAGAGCAGGTTGCCACTGAGCTATCCTCCCAAAACAAGGGTTACTTAATGCCCTGTTTATTTATGTACTTATTGTTCGCTTGTTAGGTGCTTATACAGGAAGTAAACACTGTTTCAAAGCACCACTGTTGATAAAGTGCTACTTTAATCCGATCTTTGGCATCACCCCCTTTGACTAGAAGGCCTAAAAATGTTTTGTTTTCTTTGTTTTGCGTGTTTGCTGCCTTTTGTTTTTGTTTTGCTTGTTTGCTGCGTTTTGTCTTTGTTTTGCTTGTTTGTTGCCTTTTGTGCATCATCAAAAAAAATAATGATTTCTGAAGCTGACACTGATTCACCAAGAAGATTCTGCACATAAAAAAGCAACATGCAAAATAACTAAACCAGGCAAATAGTCACCTTATTAGTACCACCAATGTCATGTTAATTAATGCAACAGACACATTGCCATAAAGTTGAGGATTAACACACATTGCTTACAAAGTCTTTACAGAATAAGAGAATTTGGCAAATTACCCTCCACATGGGTGGAGGCATTTTACAGGATGCCACATAAAGAGCACTTCATACAATTATTTTCAGCAGGCGTTCATTCGATGGAAGAAAAGATGGCACTGGTGCTTCAATTATATTTTAAAATAATGATGAAAAGCCAATTTACAATCAAAGAAGATGGATTGCCACCAATTATAGCATCCCAAAGAGCATCCCATGGGATCTGAAATTACAAATCAAGCAGCAGGCGAGAAAATCCATTATGCTTAAATTAAGCAATTTAAGCAATTTTCTAAATATATTCAAATGGGAAACACTAGCGTGGAATGGACATAAACAATCACACACTTCAAACAGTATGACAAAAATTAAACAAATAGAACATGAGTATGACATTCCGAGAATGGCTTAGCGGTTATGTTGCTCCCTGTACGTGTGCGGAGAAGAGAACATGCATGCAAAATAATTAAAGTTCTCAAAATCAAAAACCAAGACAGGTCACCACCTTAAAAGTAGGAATAGAAGAGTGGTTATGAATGCCACATAAGGACTACCCTTCAGTAGCACAAGGGTGGTGTCAGACATAGGATGTTCCCTAGTTTATAACCAAAACAAACTCTTAGGCCCCTCTACCCAGTGCCGGATTAAACCTTGTGGAGGGCCCTAGGCAGTCAAAATGTCAGGTGCCCCCTTTGCAAATGATATCCGAATATGTTTTCAATTTTCTGCACCGCTTTATTTTGATCCATTGTCCCGGGGCCCCTGAAAGGAGTGGGGCCAATAGGCTAGTGCCTACTTGGCACAATGGATAATCCAGCACTGCCTCTACCTCTTACTATATGTATCAAGCAGATGTTCAACACACAGTGAAGATATTCGAGAAAACGCTATCTTGGGCCCCTATCTGCAACAATTCTATTTATTAAATTATAAGACTAGAAACACATTTTTGAAAGCATCTATAGTGTCCTGTGCAACCCATAAAGTGACGTGTGCAGATAATACATTGAACAATGTATATAAAGCATAAATACGATAAATCATCGCCTTGTGGCTGATTTTAACATGAGAATATATACACATCCACCATTTATGAACACATATTGCACTATTCTTGTTGGAAGCACTCATCCTTAGCTTACCGTCCTTATCATGGTGTTATTGTTAGCATCCACGTCAATGTGGGTGCATGCTATCATACCCCTAGTTCATAATGTCATACCTTTGGCAGTCATTGCATAACTTTGAATGGTAATGGAGGTCATCAGAATTCAAACAGCTAGTTTCCCAATTACTAGTCATGTCATTAAAGAAGTATTGCATTGAATTGAATCGAAATCCAGTGCATGATTGTGTGTCCTGTTATTCAGGGAGATGTGAAGGCAGGGAGCCACTTGAAGCAGTAATCTGTAGTGGAAATTCTTAGCAGGGTTTCATGTGTTGGGGGGGCTTGTTTATACACATCCATTGCACCCCATCACCTCTATCCCTTACTCTAGCACATTGCTTGCTCTGCTCCCATATGGTAGAGACCCTACAGCTGCTGCCGAGCAGAATGGTCAGTGGAAAAACACAGATATCTTGAAAGAGGAACGCGAGGGATGTTGTGTTTTTATGGTTAAAAGTAGAAAGAGCTCAGTAGCAAAGTAGGCTTTCCCAGAGGTGAGCACTGGCCTGGTATTTGGAGAAATGCATTGTTATTATGTGTGTCCTTCAAAAATGGCACTGTCACATGTAGTATTATAAACGAATCAGACTCCAAAGATGCATAAGATGCTTTTATTCAGTACAAAAGCCTTATAGCTGCATCACCTCCAGCTTCTCCAGGTATGTCCTCAACTGTCCACTTGCAATCACCCTCAAGTTTCGATTCATAACAATTCTAAAGGAATGCCACAGGGAGATTTGATCAGAGAATTCTAATGCACAGCTGACATAATAAATAACTATATACAAGCAACTATTTAACGACATACAACATATTGTTTAGTCACCCGTTGCTCACTGTTCTCAGAGAGGCACAGCTCCACCTCACTGATGAGGCCCAACAGGGCTGTAACCTGTGTCTGGGGTTGGTGTTGGTACTCTTGTTCAGAAGAGAATTGCCATAGCATTGCATTGCTGGACTGCCCCTGTGGGTGGGACAAAGACTGATATGTACATGGATATTCCTTTCTGAGAAAGGTGAAGTGAGCTTCAGACTCCTGAGTGGGTACGTTCCCAAAGAACAGATCAATCGGCCGTGTTCGTTCTCGCAGGGGGGCGCCTATGACTATTTTATGATTGTTTAAGGTACTTAGGTTTAGCCATCATAAGTTTCCTAGGGCCATCCAGATGTGGATTCTTTTCTCACTGTTCTCAGAGCGGCACAGCTCCACCTCACTGATGAGGCCCAACAAGGCTGAAACAGTTGTCTGGGGTAGCTGTTGGTATGCTTGTTCCGAAGAGAATTTGCATAGCATTTCGGTGTTGGACTGCCAATGTGGGCGGGACAATTCTCATATGGAAATGGTTATTTCACTTCTGTGAAAGGTACAGTGAGCTAAAGTGTGGCTGCGGGCTCTCGAGTTGGTCCCTTCTCAAAGAATAGGTCATTTAGCCATGTTTGTTCTAAGACAGGGGCACCTATAACTATTTTATGATTATGTACAAACAACTTAACTTTACAACAGTGTACCCTGGCCATATTGAATGTGATGGGGACTTTGATATGCTCTAAATGGCGTCTAGAGGTTTTAATAGACCTTGCCAAATATCAGTGTTTGTGCCTGCTATAACAAATGCAGGTTTTAACAACAGTAATATTGCCCAGTGCATAATGTTTCACACCCCCTTCGTGCTTACCAAAGTAACAGATCATTAGTTTTAATCTGAGCCCAACCCTTTCCAAGAAGAAAAGACATTCTGAGGGACAAAATGGAGAGCATTTCTAGAAGGTAATAAAAAGGGAATTATTAAATTGTAATAACATTGTAAACCGTATATTTAATGATCGCTTGCAGTATATTATGCAGTCATAATAAGAATATTAAGAGGGCGATTCATGGAATTAATGTGCGCTGAAAATTTCTGCGCAAGCGTGCAAAAGCGTGCGAATCGCAGCGCAAGTGCGAAAATCGCAGGAAAACCCGCACACAGCGATTCATGGAAGTCCGTGCGCGTGTAAATCCATGGATGTGCGCTAAAATCCTGCGTGACGCACATGTCTTCAAACAGTGTGCGCTACGCGCACAGCGAAAGCGCACATAGCGAAGCGCACACAACAAAAGTAGGCATAACACGGGGCGTAACACGCGGAATGGGGAACAACGCGTGAAAATGTGGGCGTCACGGGGGAAGTACAGGAGGCAAATGCGCGGAACGCCCACACACGCGCCTACAACACGTATTCATGGAATCGAACGGGGCTAATGCGTGCGCCAAAAAAGACGCGCTAATCTGGAAACATGTACGCCAGCAGGAAGCAGGCGTACGTGGACCCGCACAGCATAAAAGAGCACGCAAACAACAAACAAGCTCAGACGCCAAGATGAATATACCGTTCCTCGCAGCAGTGGTCATGGGATACCGCAGGAGGAGGATAGTCAGGCCCAGAATTTTTACACCCAGAACCAGCCTTTTTGGGATGCCTGATGACCAGGTGTATGGGAGGTACAGGTTTCCACCTCACATAATACTCAACATGTTGAGTGATTGGGAGGATGACCTCACATCACCCACCCTGTGCTCCGAAGCACTTCTTGGCCACTGGTTCATTTCAGCAGACTACTGCCATAGTGGGGTGGGTGCACCAGGTGTTGGCCATCATGACTTCACGCCCATCAGTCCGCAGGCACATATACCTGCCCAGAACACCTGCAGAAAGGCAGGCTGTCGTCCAGGATTTTTACAGGGTGGCACACTTCCCCAAAGTGCTAGGTTCCATTGACTGCACCCATGTGGCTCTACATCCTCCCAGGGCAACTGAGCACATCTACAGAAACCGCAAGCACTGGCATTCCATCAACGTGCAGGTAGTAAGTGATGCCAAGGGAATCATCACCTCTGTATATGCCAACTATCCAGGGTCCACCCATGACAGTTTCATTTACAGAATGTCAACCCTAAACCGGGACCTAGAAGCTGGGCGGCATGGCGATACATGGCTGCTTGGTGAGTATAAATGCCCCTGCACATGCATGCATGTCAGATACTGAGTAATGTCACAACCCCACTAATGATACCCATCATCACCTCCCCAGGGGACAGTGCCTACCCACTGAGCACCCACATGATGACGCCGATTCGGAAGCCCACCACACCACCCGAGGTGAAATACAACACAGCCCATATTGCAACCCGGGGCATAGTGTAGCGCACATTCGGAGTGCTCAAGTCATGCTTTCGCTCCCTTGACCGCTCTGGTGGGCTGCTGCTATGCTGGACATGGTGGTGCCCCCAGAGCCCCAGCCACAAGCACACCCGCTGCGCATGGGAGGGGAAAAGGCACATGGTGAAGCAGCCCGTACGCAGCTGGTGGCTAATTACTCACCTAAAATCACACCCCTGTGGAGTGCACACAGACCTGGCACATACCAGCTGACAATCAATGATGATGACATAAGGGACAGTCAACTGTCACAACCATATCAGCCTGAGATTGGTCGCCTGGAATTGTTACATTGTGTGCATCCCTACCTGCCGAAAGACAACCAATGCTGTGTCACAAATAAAACACATATTTATGCTGCATGAATGACTACCCCCTTGCAAAATACAACAGGAAAATAGCGCCATGTTACCCAACCCCTCCCCAGCTCCGCCACCCAACACACCATGGCATGTCATGCAATGTGAAAGCAAACAAAGCAATGCACAAGACCTGACACAAGTGTCACAAAGTGCACTGTCCCAAATGGAAACTGCCCACAGACAATATGCTCCCAGTAATCAATAACAAACAGCACACATGAACAAACACTTACCACCAACACAATACAGCAACACACCATGAAACATTGCAAATACATGACAGTACTAAGTCAAAGTAGTGGTAGCCTTACAACCTGAATAAGCCAGCACATCGACTCCTTCCAACTGTAGAGTGTTGCTGCCACGCACATGTGTCAGTGTACTGCATAAAACATGAACTCCATCAGCAAAGGAGACGGCCTTGTGAAGACATGAGGAAGGAACCTGCAAATTAGGAGGAAGACATGGATGCACAAGCACATATCAATACGCCATGCAGTGTACAATACAACAACAATACCCACTAGGGATGTACACACAGTATTGGCTACAGACTGCCCACACAGCTCATGGGAGCCCAATGACACTATGTAAGTCACTGTCACTTGGTCACACCCTTTGCAAGCCCATGGAAACGGGAAGCAGGAGGGGTGTGTGTGTCACGAACCCAAGCATCTAACCCAAACTCAGGACAAGCCTGCATGTGCACAGCCGGAATACAGTGGATGCCCTCGGGAGCCACACAAGGCAACACACTGTAAAACAAAGAAAAAAAAATCAAAAATGGCCATGTGGGGCCGGGGGGGGAGGCCACCCAGGAGGTTTGAGGATAGGGTGCACACCAACACCCACCTGCGTGGATGTTGTGAAAAAAAAAATACCTCCATGGGCTCATGGCCTGCACGGCTATGCCATTGTGGGAGAACTGCTGTCGGTCTCTCACCCTCTGCTGCTGCATCAGAAGGTGGTGGCACTATGGGAGGCAGCCCACGCAAAGCCCTGGTATGGTCCTCCATGGCAGCAAGCATGCGGGTGTGGAGGTCTGATTCTGGAGGATTAAAGTGCGGAGATCCCCATGCAGCATGTCACGGGTTGCCTGCACTCCTGCACGGATGGCCTCACGGGATGCCCGGATCTCCTCACGTGATGCCTGCAGCTCAGCTGAGCGCGAACATGTGAGCTGCTCCAGCTGCTGTACTGCCCTAACATTTCGGGAAGCCTCAAGTTCAAGCAGACTCTGCCTGAGGTTATGGAGTTCCACCCTCAGGGCTTCCCTGTGGCCCTGTGACTCTATTGATATGGATTCTCACAGAGTCTCCAGTGCCGCCCGTCGGTCCCTGTTGGACGTCAACATGTCTTCCCTGTGTGATTGGCAAATTGAGTCTGTTGCCTGCTGTTGTTGCTCCATCTGGCTTTCAGGGGGGAATAATGGAAGTGGCCACCCTCTCCATCGCCTAAGCCATCTTTTCTACTGATGCTGACTGTTGGGTTGCCATACCGTACATGGAGTTTTCCATACAGTATTGCCTGGTGGCGCACGGCCACCGCCTCGGCGGGCACCACACCTGTTTGGGGCAAGGTAATCTGCACCTTGCTGTGCTGGCCCTGCCTGAGGCTGCAGGACTGCATTCCCCCTCTGATCTGCTGGCCCAGGAACAGGATCAGATGCTGCAAAGAGTGACCCTGCATCCGTAACCACCAAAGGCGGACCTACCAACACTGACATCCCCATAGAGGGTTCTACCCCTGGTCCAGGTGGGTTGGACAGAACAAATCCCTGCCAGAAGCACTGACCTGCGACAGCACATAAGTCTCATCATCCGACTCAGCACCTGAATAGAGGTCTGGGAGCTGCACCCAGAGGCACCCCTCAACAGTATCGTCTGCAGTACCAAAGTGTTTTCACCCACCACCACACCACGTCCCCCACTGGTGCCTGGTCGTGGCTGAGAATCCTCCTGGGTCTGCACCATCTCCTGAACCTCACCAGCAACAAGTGCGTTGTCACCTGCAAAAACATGAAACACAAGAAATGGAAACAGGCATGAGCACCATAGCACACACATAGGCCTGACAAGACAGAGATCCTGTACATGGTTAACACATGTCCCACATGACTATAACCCTGGCATGCATGCACTGTCAATGATTCTGAAGGGGAGTCAAAAAGGCAGACAATGAGGACACCAAGATGGAAAAGCAACACATTTGCAGAATGTTGTGTAGCACTGGCATCACACATCAGCCTGTGAGTGGCATGTCCAATACATATACATGACACATGCCAGCACACAGATGTCATGTAGCATAGCCATGGTAAATTAGGCAACTACAGCAATATGTCAGTGAATGAGTACTTTCACATGGACATGATGAGAAGATTAATGCAGAATAGTGTTGCAAAATATGCATGTGTAACACACTGCAACACATCCAGTGTACAATTAGACAGTGATTGTAGGCAGATGTACACATCAATGGTTGCTCACTTCAACATGACAGGAAACAACTATCATGTTCCACATGCAAACAGGCCCTAAAAATAAATTTCAGCAGGCCAATACTCCCTTGCCCTGAATGGTTTAAACATTCACATAAGCAGGTAACTAAAGTGGCACAATGTGGGGTGTAAACAATGACAGAAGCATGTCACATATGTGGCATTAGGGATGAAAAAAGCATATAAAAAATTGGATAATCTAAACAATCAGCCTGAATGAACACAGAAAAATCAGAATAATGTTGTTGCAAGATGATAGTTCAAGTGCAACAGCAGTAATGTGGGGCTAATTGGCTACTGTGGGCAGAAGGGATACTGTCATACCCAAATCAAAGGCACATGAATGGATTGGTGGAAGCACATGGGTGACCCATTACACTCAGGAGTACACACCCTCACCTGGCACTCAATCAGAACCCGTCACCCAAACAACATACACATGGATTGCACACACATGCATGGGCACTCACCGGACAATGCCTAGTAATCAGGTAGCTCTCCCACGCCTTGGATCTGTTCCTCTGTGACAAAGGTCCCAGCAACAGACTCATGTTCAGTGAGTTTTTTGTCCTCTGGTGGAGACCCACAGCCAGTCACCAGAGTAGCGGCATGATTTGAGGCCAGCTTGTTCTTCGCTCTGCGTTTCAGGTCATTCCACCGCTTGTAGCAATCATCAGCTGTGTGCCTCACAAATCCAAGGGCACTTATGCGGTCTGTGATGGTCTGCCAGTGTGCCCTACGTTGACCAGGTGTGGTCTCGCACCCTGCAGTCACCACCATTTGGCGGCTATGTGCCGACACATAGGTCACAATTGCATCAAGTTCGGGGTCATTAAAGCTAGGCTTCCTTGATGTGCCGGACTGTGTAGCCATGTCTGGGGTCTCAGCCTGTAGTGCCAGAGCACCCTTCTTCCTCTTTTTCAAAGGTGGAGAAGAGCCTGAGTGGCTCGCGCCACTCTGGTCAGTAGGGGCAGAAGCGCAGGTGGACTGGGTACTGGGAGTGTGCAAAGGCACAATGACCATAGGTCTTGGTGCAGGCATTGGTTGAAGTCTGATGTTGGCAGGGGCAACGTCAGTTTGATGGACCAGGACCAACACTGTCCCAGCTGGGAGACTCAGAGCTGGGGTGGATAGAGCTGCAGCTGCCCCTGCAGCCTCCCCACCCTGCCTACTTGGGGCAGCCGATGACATCGCTGCCCCAGATCCACGTGGCCTGTTGACACCAACTTGCACCCGCACATGTGGCTTAGGCTTGCTGACCTGGAAGTTAGCCTGGGAGTCATCCTGTGCTGGGTCAGGTGCCACAATGGGCTGGTCCAACAAGGGCTGAGCTTGGATGGTGTTAGTCACGTTTCCCTCAACCATGGGGGGGGAGCATGGGTGTCCCTGATTGGTCCTCCACACATGGGGGTGTAGGGGCACCCTGTAAATCCTGGCCACGTCCCCCTACCGCGCCCACCACGCCCACCTTTTGGAGGTTGGCCACCTTTGCCTCCCTTACTGCTTGGTCGCCTCCCAACCATGGCACTGAGGTTGTTGTGCGTATGGGAGTTGTCCTGAGCAATTGGTGGTGAAAAGGGTAGGGTACTAGATGGAATTCGTACCCTTGTGCTCTAGCAAGGCTGTCTGTGACCCCTGGGGGAAGATGACGGGTCACGCAATGCACAGGCACCCTGAAAACAAAAATTAATGGAAAAATGAACCCGCACTATGCTGTGGCACCCAGAAACACAAAAATAAGCGTACGTGTGTTACACGCAAATAAGCGTACGTGTGCTACAATGACCTCTGAAGAGGTACGCAAAACACCGGGCAAGCACAGTTGGTAAATGCGTGCGCGACTCACCGTCTGCCTGGAAAAAGAACGTGAAAAAAACGCAACAACAACACCAAAAGAAGAATTGTACGCTGTCTGAGGAGACAGGACAAAAGAAGAAGTGAACGCTGTTTGATGAAACAGGCCCAAAAAAAAAGAACGCTGTCAGAGGTAACAGGGAGTACGAACTTGAAATGCTTTGAAGTAATCGCGTGTGAACCGACAAGAAGTACAGAATTCACCCACTCGCTCTCCACGAAAAACACGTACAAGGAAAATGGGTCCTACACGTACCTTTTAAAGCGGCCCACACGTACAGCGTCACTTACGCGTGTACATGAGCTGACACTCGGACGTGCAGTTTTTGGACGTGTACGATGAACATGCACCTGTGTTGATGGAAAAGCTTGCGCGCGTCACGTCACTTAGACGCGTAGGCCCTTTCCTCGGATTACGTGCAGTTTTTGGTGCGCACTGAACCACTATGCCTACGTAACGAGGGAAACGCCCACGCGAGTCACGTCACAGAAGCGCTTATGCGCTAAGGGCATTTGGTCCAATGAAACCGCATACGTGTGCTGACGCGCTTACGCGCAAAGGTCCTTTCATCGAATTACACGCTGATGTGCAAGATTTTCACGTGCCAAATCACTCCGTATCAAGCTGGCCATGCAACAACACACGGAAGACCATGCTCCTGCCCAGAAGGCCAAATTACTGCCCCCCAGAGCCCTGAGCACGCTCCCACCTGCCATCTGCTGCTGCCTGCCTGCCTGCTGCCCACGTGCCCTGGAATTTGGTGCCTGCACATCAGCCAGGGTTCCAGTTGCTGTGTCCACCCCAACCGGAACAGAAGACTCCCGACTGGGATACCATCGCCCCACAGCCCAGCCCCAGGACCCAGTTGCCCACCCACGCCTGCCTCGGGGTCACCATGTCGGGGAAAACACCATCTGAGACCACTAGCGACCCCCAGCCAGAGAGGCAGAGGGCCACCAGCTTCAGTGTGAAGGAAGTTGGTGTCCTGCTGGAGCATGTCCTGAGGCAGTATGATGCCCTCTTCGGAACATCACGCACCAACAAGGAAGGACGGGAGAGGATCTGGGATGACGTAGTGGTTGCCATCAACACGGAGGGGGCGGCAACCCCCGACATCAAGCAGGTCAAGAAGCGCTGGGAGGACTTCAGGTCCAGGACCCTCCACAAGGCCCGGCGCCTTGCGGAGGGGGGCCGGGTCAGCATGAGTGACATCCAGATAAGGGTCCTGGAACACGTATGCACAGCGCTCCACGCCCAGATCCTTCTGAGGAAGACCCGTCTGGAGTTGAGCGGTAAGTGGCCAAGCATTGTTGTGTGAGACAGGCCATGTTGCAGTGTGCTGTTAGTCTGATACTTGCCTGTATGTGTGACATGGGCCATGTATGGATGTGTGTGTGAAGGGACATCATGTTCATGCATGTGAGACTAGTAATGTGCGAACCACATGGTTGGCGCATGAGTTCCAATTCACCCTGGGGAGCTGTATGGCAACTGCACACATGCAAGCATGCCAGTGTCTGTTCTTGCACATGGTGGGGGTGTGAGGGATGGGTGCTGTTGTCATGTACATGTATGGTGCACATGTGTGTGTGTCTGAGAAGTGTGCCTGTGACTTTAATACGCCATGGATTCATGACACATGTCTGTGATGATGTGTACATTCACTCATGCAGTACGGTCACCATTGTATGCACTGTGTCTATCCAATGTGTCTGTGGTGTACAAGGCATGATGAATGCCCCACCAGTGATGTGTGTGCATGGGATCAGTGTGAGCCATGATGCATGTGAGTTTGAAGGCAACATTTGGATTAATAGAGGCCCTTGTACATAGATGCTGATGTTGATTGCAGGCGCCATGCCTGTTTATGCATGTGTGTTGCGTGCATTCACCCATGTGTTGTGGAGGGACAGGATGGAAGTGACGTTAGACACTGCCACTCATGTGTTATTGCTTCCTGTCTAGGCGAATATTGTACTGTACCCTGATGCTTGTGTTCTATGTCTCCCTCTATGCAGCGTCAAGTGAAGAAGAGGGCGGAGATGCGGCTGTGGAGCCAAGCGGCGAGGATGCCTCCACTGGGTGGCGACGCAAGGCCCAGCCACCCTCCCAGGACTTGCCATCATCCGGGAGCGAGGGGGCTGGTGCCGCGTCTGCCACTACAGCTGTGGCCGAAGGGCCGGGTGAGCCCCCACAGGGGCTTGCAATGGCTGAAGATGGTACAGAGACATCCAAGTTGGTGGTCTCCACAGAGTAGGAGGAGCCTGCTACTGAGCCGCACATGGGGCCTGGTGGGGGTAGTACCACTGGTGCAAGTGGTGTAGTCCAGGGCCAGGGTCAGGGGGCAGAACAGGTCACCGCGGAGGGGCCTGTGCATGTCCCTCTCCTTGACCCTGTGACTGCAACACCATGCACCAGAAGGGATGCCCAGTCCCAGGCCCATCCGCAGGTAGGGGAGTGTGCCATGTCATCTGCCTCTCCACTACCTGCGGACGAGGGGTCCAATGAACGTATGGGCTCTTTCCTGATTGGTGCCGCGTTGCGCATGCGTGACATTTGTGATGACGTGCCTTCTTCCTGGGCGGAGAACGCACGTCACCACGAACAGCAGCGTCACGATGTGGCACTGTTGGGAGGGGCCCTGTTTGGTGGGTTCCTACATGTGATGTGCACTCTGACGGTCCCCTCCTCCTCTGTGGAGACTATGCGCCAGTCGTTCTCCCTGCCGTCTTCCGGCCCAGATTCCACCATGGCCCCCTGTGGACCTGGCCTGACCAAGACAGCCAGCCTGGTGGAAATCCCATCCCTGCCACAGCCGGGAGTCAGCGGTCCAGCAGGGGTGGACACCACAACTGGAGACCAGCTGAAGGAGGATGTGCAGGCATCATCGGACAGTGCACATGGACAGCAGCAGAAGCAGGCTCTAGGTGGGAGCAATGATGGCTCGGGGCCATCGACATCAGGGGGGCAGGCATCGGCCCGAGGGCAGGATAACCCTGGAATGGATGTGTCTTCCGTGTGGCTACAGTCGGGCTAGCGTATAGGTGTGGAGTGGCGGCGGGCGGAAGAGGCATGGCTCACCATGGTCAGAGCAGAGTTCTCCATGCGTCGGGCGTTGTGCCTCGAGGCGACTCGCAGGGAGTTGGAACAGGCCATGAGTGCCTCTCTGCGAGACCTCGGGACCAGGACAGAGGCCCGCCTATAGCAAATAGACATGGAGTTCAATGATGCCCTGGCCGAAAACATCACAGAGTGAGCCGCAGGACTTGATGTCGCCATTGTAAATAGTTTATAGTGTTAGATTTCCTTTTTTTTTTGGGGGGCTTTTGGACTATGCCCCACACTTTTGTAAATAGTTTTTTTGTTAGGTAGGTTATTAGATAGGTTTCATTTGTTTTGTTGGGCTCATGGACCCTTGGAAATTTGATTGTACATAGTTGGACGTTGGATTGATTTTGATTTTGTACATGGATTAATGGATTATTCTTTTGGACAATGGATTGTACATAGTTGGACAATGGATTATTTTGAAATTTTTCTTTTGATATCACCATGGATAAATGGATTTTTTTTTTACGTTTCCTTTGGATTTGCGTTGGTGGAGGGAGAGTTTGGACTATTTTTCTTTTGGATTTCTTTGTATTGGTTACACTTTTCATTTACTCTTCTTTTGCACATGCTTTTCATTTCATGTTTGCTATTCATGTTATGCTTTCATTTTATTGATTTATTTTTGTACATAATACATTTTCATATTTTAGTTCCATGTGTGGGATTTGCTCACTGGGTTAATGCATGTGAAAATGTGGGTTTACACAATCAATGCCAACAAGTGTGTGTGTGTGACGGACATGTGTTGATGTACATAGTTGACTTTTGGTTTGTGTCTTGAGATGGGCATGTCAGTGTGGGTTTGAATGGGAAATCATTGCATCTCTTGCATCTCAGTAATGGGGTGGTGTGCTGTGGTATTTTGGTGTAGAAGTGGGCCATGATTGTGCATCTTTATTTCATGTAGGGGGGGACATGAGTAGGGGCCTGCTGGCAGGTGCCCCTCACTGCTGGGGGATTCGGGGTGCTGGGGGACATGAGTGGGGGCCTGCTGGCAGGTGCCCCTCACTTCTGGGGGGTTGGGGTACTGGGGCACATGGGTGGGGGCCTGCTGGCAGGTGACCCTCACTGCTGGGGGGTGGGTGTGTTGGGGACATGAGTGGGGGCCTGCTGGCAGGTGACCCTCACTGCTGGGGGGTGTGGTTGCTGGGGGACATGAGTGGGGGCCTGCTGGCAGGTGACCCTCACTGCTGGGGGGTGGGGGTGCTGGGGGACATGAGTGGGGGCCTGCTGGAAGGTGACCCTCACTGCTGGGGGGTGGTGGTGCTGGGGGACATGAGTGGGACATGAGTAGGGGCCTGCTGGCAGGTGATCTTCACTGCAGGGGGACTGGGGGTGCTGGGGGACATGAGAGGGGGCCTGCTGGCAGGTGCCCCTCACTGCTGGGGGGTGGGGGTCCTGGGGGACATGAGTGGGACATGAGTGGGGGCCTGCTGGCAGGTGACCCTCACTGCTGGGGGGTGGGGGTGCTGGGAGACATGAGAGGGGGCCTGCTGGCAGGTGGCCCTCACTGATGGGGGTTGGGGGTGCTGGGGGACATGAGTGGGACATGAGTGGGGGCCTGCTGGCAGGTGACCCTCACTGCTGGGGGGTGGGGTGCTGGGGGACATGAGTGTGGGCCTGCTGGCAGGTGCCCCTCACTGCTGGGGGGTGGGGGTGCTGGGAGACATGAGAGGGGGCCTGCTGGCAGGTGGCCCTCACTGATGGGGGTTGGGGGTGCTGGGGGACATGAGTGGGACATGAGTGGGGGCCTGCTGGCAGGTGCCCCTCACTGCTGGGGGGTGGGGGTGCTGGGGGACATGAGTGTGGGCCTGCTGGCAGGTGCCCCTCACTGCTGGGGGGTGGGGGTGCTGGGTTACATGAGTGGGGGCCTTCTGGCAGGTGACCCTCACTGCTGGAGGGTGGGGGTGCTGGGGGACATGAGTGGGGGCCTGCTGGCAGGTGACCCTCACTGCTGGGGGGTGGAGGTGCTGGGGGACAAGAGTGGGGACCTGCTGGCAGGTGCCCCTCACTGCTGGGGGGTGGGGGTGCTGGGGGACATGAGTGGGGGCCTGCTGGCAGGTGACCCTCACTGCTGGGGGTTGGGGGTGCTGGGGGACATGAGTGGGGACCTGCTGGCAGGTGACCCTCACTGCTGGGGGTTGGGGGTGCTGGGGTACATGAGTGGGGGCCTGCTGGCAGGTGACCCTCACTGCTGGGGAGTGGGGGTGCTGGGGGACATGAGTGGGGGCCTGCTGGCAGGTGCCCCTCACTGCTGGGGGGTGTGGGTGCTGGGGACATGAGTGGGGGCCTGCTGGCAGGTGCCCCTCACTGCTGGGGGGAGGGGGTGCTGGGGGACATGAGTGGGGGCCTGCTGGCAAGTGACTCTCACTGCTGGGGGGTTGGGGTGCCGGGGGACATGAGTGGGGGGCCTGCTGGCAGGTGACCCACACTGCTGAGGGGTGGGGGTGCTGGGGGACATGAGTGGGACATGACTGGGGGCCTGCTGGCAGGTGATCCTCACTGCTTGGGGGTGGGGGTGCTGGGGGACATGAGTGGGGTCTGTTGGCAGGTAACCCTCACTGCTGGGGGGTGGGGGTGCTGGGGGACATGTGTGGGCGCCTGCTGGCAGGTGCCCCTCACTGCTGGGGGAGGGGGTGCTGGGGGACATGAGTGGGGGCCTGCTGGCAGGTGACCCTCACTGCTGGGGGGTGGGGGTGCTGGGGGACATGAGTGGGGGCTCTGCTGGCAGGTGACCCTCACTGCTGGGGGGTGGAGGTGCTGGTGGACATGAGTGGGACATGAGTGGGGGCCTGCTGGCAGGTGTCCCTCACTGCTGGGGGCGTGGGGGTGCTGGGGGACATGAGTTGGTGATCACTAGTCCAAAGTGACACGTGGCCTGGCTGGGGTGCATGGTCATGGTGGACGGGCTGCCTGCGGGACATGTCCAGGGGTGCAGGGTAGTCCCCTGTGGTGTGGGCTGCCTGCAGGGGCCATGGAGAGGGTAGAGGGGACACCTGGGAGGACCCACACTGCCAATTCACGTGTAGGACTCCCCGCGCACCACACTGGATACACGTAACCCGCTATGACAGAAAATTTGCGTGCGAAAGTTCCCGTGCACCCCAGTAACACACGTACCTCACTCGCATAGGGCCAATCGCGTGTGAAAGTTCCCGCACACCCCAGTAACACATGTACCCTGCACGCACAGGGCCAATGGTTTGTGAAAGTTCCCACGCACCCCAGTAACACACGTACCCCGCTCGCACAGGGCCAATACGTGGAAAAGTTCCCGTGCACATCAGTAACACACGTACCACGCTCGCACAGGGCCAATCGTGTGTGAAAGTACCGGCGCACCCCAGTAACACACGTACCCCACTCGCACAGGGTCAATCGCATGTGAAAGTTCCCGCGCACCCTAGTAATACACATACCCCGCTCGCACAGGGCCAATCACGTGTGAAAGTACCGCGCACCCCAGTAATACGCGTAACCCACTCGCACAGGGACAATCGCATGTGAATGTTCCCGCGCACCCCAGTAATACACGTACCCCGCTCGCACAAGGCCAATCACGTGTGAAAGTACCCGTGCACCCCAGTAACACACGTACCCCGCACGCACAGGGCCAATCGCGTGTGAAAGCTCCCCCGCACCTCGGTAACACACGTACCCCGCTCACACAGGGCCAATCGCGTGTGAAAGTTCCCGCGCACCCCAGTAACACACGTACCCCACTCACACAGGGCCAATTCGGTGTGAAAGTTCCCACGTACCCCAGAAACACACGTACCCCGCTCGCACAGGGCCAATACGTGTGAAAGTTCCCGCGCACATCAGTAACACACGTACCACGCTCGCACAGGCCCAATCATGTGTGAAAGTACCGGCACACCCCAGTAACACACACACCCCACTTGCATAGGGCCAATCGCGTGTGAAAGATCCTGCGCACCCCAGTAACACACGTACCCCGCTTGCACAGGGTCAATCACGTGTGAAAGTACCCGCGCACCCCAGTAACACACGTACCCTGTTCACGCAGGGCCAAACGCGTGTGAAAGTTCCAGCGAACCCCAGTAACACACGTACCCCGCTCGCACAGGGCCAATCGCGTGTGAAAGTTCCCGCGCACCCCAGTAACACACGTACCCCGCACGCACAGGGCCAATCGCGTGTGAAAGTTCCCACGCACCCCAGTAACACAGTACCCCGCTCGCACAGGGCCAATACGTGAGAAAGTTCCCGCGCACATCAGTAACACACTTACCACGCTCGCACAAGGCCAATCGCCTGTGAAAGTACCGGCGCACCCAAGTATCACACTTATCCCACTCGCACAGGACCAATCACGTGTGAAAGTTCCCGTGCGCCCCAGTAACACACGTACCCTGCTCGCACAGGGCCAATCGCATGTGTAAGTACCCGCCCACCCCAGTAACACACGTACCCCGTTCACACATGGACAATCGCGTGTGAAAGTTCCCGCGCACCCCAGTAACACACGTACCCCGCTTGCACAGGGCCAATCGCGTGTGAAAGTACCCGCACACCCCAGAAACGCATGTACCCCGCTCGCACAGGGCCAATCGTGTGTGAAAGTTCCCGCGCACCCCAGTAACACACGTGCCCCGCTCGCACAGGGCCAATCGCGTGTGAAAGTTCCCGGGCACCCCAGTAACACACGTACCGTGCTCGCACAGGGACAATCGCGTGTGAAAGTTCCCGCGCACCCCAGTAACACACGTACCCTGCTTGCACAGGGCCAATCGCGTGGGAAATTCCCTGGGCCGGGGTGTACATGTATTCGGAGGGGTGCGCGGGGAGTTTTACTGGCGTTTTTGTGGTTCGGGGCCTGTGCGCCATGTACGGGATTTGTGCCCTGTTCATGGCGCACGGGGAGCGGTTGGGGGCGTAACTGGCGCTGCTGCAGGGTCGCTGCGCCACTCTGCGCCACGGCTGGTTTTGGAGGCTAAAATCCATGAATACGCTGTGCGCGGAAATGGATTTTAGCGCATGCGGCTGGTGCAGAAAGTCACACGCGCACACTGTGTACCAGCCGCGTGCGCCACTTGTGCGCTGAATTCTATGAATTACCCTGTAAACTTGTCCTACTAAGCAAAATACATTGCTGAAAGTTGGTAGATATTCTATTTTCAATTTGTCAATAAAACCTCTCAGTAAGGATACATTTGAAGTTTGTACTTGTGGGTTAACATGTGTTACTACTTTAACACCTAGTAGAATGCAATTAATAGATTGAGGATACGATTCTTCATGCGCATATTGGCATCTGGAATATTATATTTTTAATGTTGTGTATATATAATGCGTGTATGTAAGTTAAGTACTTGAGCTGTTCTTGTTTCAGAAGTCTGCTTTTGTGTACAATTTTGTCAAAGCCTTTTATGTATAGCCTTTTACATGTAGTGCTATTATTTATTTGTGTTGCTTGTTTTAACCTTACCAGATTTCTGCTAATACTATTTAATACATATGTGAAATGTGATTTGATGATGTTGTAATAGTAGACTGTGTATGTCAATTGATTCCCAGTTTCCAGTTGGATTAAGAGAAAGCAGGTTGTCTGTCCAGTAAACCAAACACTTAAACAAACAGTAAAACAAACATTTATTTTTAAGAAATGTACTTTCTTGGGTTTGGAGAGGCCTTGTGATTGCAATAGCCCACAGATCTGCCCCATATCTGGCAATAGATTTACCTTTTGCAGAATATACTTTAAGCATCATCTCTAAAGTATGTGCTTTGTACATATTTGCGAGACACAGTTTGCCACCACACCCTGGCGTACTCTACCACCCTGCCTCTCCCAATGAAATATGCGATTGAATGTACTCGAGCACGATACTCCAGAGGATTCAAATTAGCCAGTAACTATTAGTTGCTGATCTCCAACAACATTAGCGATTTCAGTCATCTACCACTAGGCGTACGCCACATGACTGCAGATGTTGCTACATTTACCGTTGTCAATAAAAGTATTATAAGAATTGAAAGAGCATCTAGTGAAATGGGAGTTCTTGTACTAAATAGTGTGATCGGTGTATGCAAGCACTGTGATTCTCATAGAGCAAGGTTGAGGTACCTCTGCTTCACTCTGTACTAAATGTACACATAACATGCTGTTATATAAACAATGGGGGAGCAAGAAGACACCCCTGCCTAACACCAGTATTAATGGGAAACCAGGTGGCACATGTACCTTCACTTCCTGAGTGCACAAAATATTGTTTGTCCCGGTGAATCAAAGATAGGTCTTGACTAAGTCTTCTGGGCATTTTAAATCCCTAAGGAACTTTCGCAAACCTTGTACTGAGATTGATGAAAGCCAAGATAGTATTCTTTTTTTAAGATTAGAGCATTTGAAATAATATGAATCATGCTGGATGTTTCATAAGATGTTTTCAGTGTCAACGCAAGTTTGTAATTGTGCTAAATTTGCCCTCCTGTAGAGTCCAACAAAGAGATTGGATAATACGCAGATGGATTTGTCTTAATGCCGTTTAAAAAATCCCAAAATGACACCCTGTCTCCATGAATCTAGAAAATGTCCTTGTGACAGCATGTGGTTAAAGATTTTAGTGAAGACCAGGCCCAGAGATCTTTATGTGATCGAAAGAATTCTGCAGGAAAGCCATCTGGACCATGGCTTTTATTGCATACTTGATGTTAAATTGCTTATCGAATATCAACATTAAAATGTATACCAATGCCTACGTAAATGAATTCCGATTTGATGGGTGCCTCTGTCAGGCTCTAGACTAGAATTATTCTGGATAGGATTATTTAGATTGCCAAAATGGGAGACCCAGTCTGAGTGTTTTACATTAACGTTTGGTCAATTATCTGTTCCTGCATGCCAAGGTCGGTCCAATGTTAATAATTGCTCAAAAATCTCTCCATCCTTGCCTTAAAATTAAAGAGCACATTCTTGCATAACGCTCTAGTCTTTGTAATCTGGGCCTTTTCCTTGCTTTGGTATTTTAAAATGCCTACATGCTGTCTTTTTGAGTGTTCTACAGTTAGTATCGCATCATTCATACTGATTGCACAACCTTTTCCCATAGGAAGGTTTATATAATCTAAATTATACAACATGAATGCATGTATCATACTGTGTCAATGCATTATCTGCATTCAAATATGGGCTCTGCATCCATGTTCCTGCCCACCACCAACTCACTGAATGCATATCACTGTATTCTTCCTCTTAAACTCTTCTCTTCTTGTCTCTTATTAACCTATCAGTACCATGCCCCACCTGTGTCTCCTGCCCACTTTTTTTTGTAAATCTTTTTGATACTTGCACCTCTCCACTGCAATGCTCTCCTTGTGGCTATCAAAGCCATTTCCTCAATGGAACTCTTCAAAACAAGACTCAAACTCCAACCTCTCACAATGGAATAGCTACCTGAAACCTCTCACACTCCAATCCAAACTAACCACTGAAGCGATCTCTCCTGCACTCTGTCCATAGAACAACTCTAATTTGTAAATGTAAATAGTTTTATTAGACTGTCAATGTTAAGAAATATTGCTATGTTCTCCAGTTCTTGTCCCTGGCATATGCTCCTACTCTGATCCCTTCACCACCTGGTACATACCATTCAATCCAACAATGCTTGAGTGTAAAGACACCTGACCCTGGGACTCCTATACTCCATGTTATCGCTTATTTGCACCCGCTCAGTCAATCAGGTGGCTGGAACAGCGGACAAAAACACACTGTGTACTGCCTGCTGTTTCCAGTGAGCAAAGGCCCTTCCCCAGGTGGCACCATCTTTATTGTGGGGAGGCAACAAGTACCTCCTCCCATATACCCACCCACCCTCCCACATCCAAAATCAAACATAACCCTTTCCCCATCCCCCTGCCTCCCTCCTCAATTACCTGCTGGACTGTTTCTTTGTGCTCCAGTCTCGGCAATCCTCCTAACTCCCTTTTCCTATGAAGGTGATCATGTTTTTTTTTCTCGGGAGGTTGGCACCAAGCAAAACATGTGCTGCCTATCTCCCGAAGAAAAAAAACGAAAAGTATTTGCAGCCTGGGCAGGCCCTGGTGTGCGAGTAGCTATCACCCCCCATTCAGGGGTGCATACACGGCCGTTAATGGCCCGCACCTCTTGCTGATGCTCTGACTGCAAGGCGGTTACAGGCCACGTACGTCCCCTGGCTCAGTAGTTTTTGCTATAGTATGGCGCTGAGTAGACTGCCCATGGCAGGATTGACAACAGATTTTATGAAATTTGCAAATTGACTATTATTAACATCCATATTGACGTGTGCAGCACTTTTCAAGTGTTGTGATGAGTCAGGTTCTTGATTGGGAAGCTCTGGGATTTGGTGAGCGTCACCACGATTATGGGGGTAAACCAAAAATAGAAACTGCTCACTTATGTAACCTACTGTATCCTTAATCTGCACCAATATAACTACATCCACATAATTTACTCAAGCTAACCTATTAGTTTTGTCACAAAAGGGATCCAGATAGCAATTTCAAAAATTGCAAATTTCATCTCTTCCCTGAGTAAAATGTTCCTTTCTGACTGACATATTTCTAGGCAGGTAAATTGACATATTTTTAAGTTTGAAAAATACAAATGTTCTTATAATCGAACAATACTTCGATTATAAGAAATTGAAATGTATTTAGCAACTCCCATGAATAAAAAAAAGCACTTTCTTTCAAACTGACCATCTTCAGAACAGGGAGAACCATAGAAGAGGTCCTCATTGTGCAAGGTGCTGCCCTCACCACTCAACATAATGCAACCCTTGAGCAGTGCATTTGACATAAACGCTCACACAGAGTTGCTCACTCATTTTTCTTGTTGGCAGTGACTCTAATTCACCAGATTTTTGTTTTTTTCAAAACCATACAGACTTATGTCAATGGGTTATCTTCATCTAGGAGCTTGAATGGAAATGTATATATATATTTGGAATCATGTGCACAATTTCTACATCATGCATTCCACAGCCTTTTTGAATCCATTGTGATTCCTCTACGCCTTTCTCTCATTTACAGATATTTCTCAAGAGACATGTCTGTGACTATGTTAATATGTCTCCATGTATGAGAATGACAGATACTTTCCTATGCACCACTCAGATGTGGGATTCATAGGAAGCGATACAAATTTAGTATTGCCGCCTCATTTCCAACATGACATGGACTTGTGTTTCCTAGTCCATGGACTCAAAGAGTGATGCTATTATTATTTTTTTTTTTAAAGACTAATCTTTCTAAAACCTTTTATGTAAGCTTAATACTATAACACTACTTATGCATGAGAAATAAAAGAATAATGCAATTTACTTATTTTAATTGTAATCCTTAGGCTGTACCTGAAACAGTTGCTGACATATAGGTTTGGCATAAACATGGTATCCTGGTTTTTCTCCTACTGTATCTCAGTGTACCTATAAGAGAGAGAAATAGATGTTGAATAACTCTGACTAATAACCTCTATGCTGCCTCTACTCCATTCATCCTTGATTCCGATCACGCCCATCAATTACTTCTTATACATTTACAAGCCCACATACTTGTGGTGGTTTGCTTCCTGCCCTTATTTCAAGTTTCCTTTCACCCTTTTCTCCATCATGCTGAATGTTGTAGATGCACACTATTTGAGGGCAAAACGTGTTTGCAGGGATTTTCTCTGCGTCTTCCCATACCAGTTCCTGTACACCTGAAGAGCTTGTGCATGTTTGCAGGAAAGCACACATGGGTTTCTGCCACCTGCACAGGAACTCAATAGGCATCACCATTCTCAGTCATTCAGTATCAGCAAATTAGCATGAATTGTGTCTGGTTTTCTTGTACCTCTAACAACTAATTGACAGAGTGAAAATCATTAGAAAACTGGCCTGTATCCTATTTAAATGGTGGCTTCTATTCATGAACTCCTCCATGCACAGGTGGCCATGTCAGAAGGCACCCCCTATGCACTTGAGGATTGGTTTGAAAACCAGGGCAGATGCCAGGAATCAAAACATGTTTCCTTACAGGTACAGCCGTTCAATGATCTGTGCCTAAGTTTCAAAGTAAAAACCCGAGCTTTCACATGTCAAACTCTTTCCTGCTGCCATTCTGGGATGACCAGAATCAACCTATTAAATACTGACACATAAATTGTATTAGTACCCGGCGAAGGGGGTGTGGCGGCCTCCCAGCCAATGGTAATCTCGCTACCTTGAGCCTCCTCACGGCCGGCGGCCACCATCTCCCCCTGCAGGGGAATCATGGCTACTTGTAGTCTCTTCTTCCTTGGTCTCTTTTCCCTTCGCATGGTGGCCATTTTTTTGTTTACTTTTTTTTAGACATTCTTTAGACATTTTTGTTTCTGTTCCGAAATTCTCCCTCAAAAGGCCCGGCGTACTAATGGCAATAAGCCCCAAGACTGTGAGCCATTACCGCATATGGTAATGCCCCTGTGGCCTTCGTTAAGGCCGTCTCAATGTCAGGCCTGTAACTGTGGGCTGCAGGGGCATTACCTTATGCGGTAATGGCCCGCATTCTTGGGGTTTATTGCCTAAGTCCAACAGTTATATTCCCCTATTATCAATTATCTCACCAAATTCTTGGTTTGGATTCTCAAATGCATACATTTATTTCAAGGGTGCCCGTGAGCTTAACAGCACCCTTGTTCCCGGACCGGCAAACTTGTAAAGAAGCCCATTGACTCTATCAATGCATGCACATTTCTGCCTGACATTCCACTACAGCAGCTGTGATCCCACCCTTCATAGCCTTCCAGTGGTTTTCCATGGTTAACTGCTGGTTTTTGGTGAATGTACCTCTCAGCCCAAGGGTACGGCTGTTCCCATCAACCCTACACCTTCACACCCTGACTGAAAGTCTAGGTAAAAGGCCAGTGTCAGAATAATTGTATCAGTCCTCCTTCAACCTTCTGACTCATTCTTGAATCTGTTAATGAAAGCTGCATTCTGTTGAAGAGCTACGACTGCAGCGAATACAATACATTCAACGAGAGAGACGATTTTTTAGATGTAGAGGTTGTTGTTTAGCTTCGTTTTTAGGATCCTAATTATACCAATGAATCTCAATTTCAGATTCATTCGGTTTGTCTGTGTTTTAACCTCGTTGTTGTTTTCATTTAGTTTCCGTCTCTGCTCGTTATGGGCAACGTGAATCTTTCTAACGTCAAACATTCCTTTGATCAGCCGTTGATAGGCAAGCATTGTACACATGACACAATAATGTTCCCATTTTCAACACGGATGTTTCAAGTGCATTGTATTTTCTGTCTTCTCAAATCTCTAAAAAGGGTGAATAAATGGCATGAATTTGCATTAAATATTCTCAAACGAAAAATGAGAAACCTGAATAATACATGGATGAGATGCAGTCACCAAAAAGAAATGCTAGATTCTTCAGCTCAGAAGCCAGCAAAAATCATGCATTGCCAAACCCAAACATGCTAGCTTTTGAATAGGCACTATATACGTATCTGTCTGTTTTGACATCATATGCTCAGCTACTTGCGCCCTTCCACAGCTTATCAACAAATACGTATGTGCACTGGCATCATCACCCGGTATCAAATTACAATATTCAGGTGCATAAAACAATGGCATACATGTCCCTGAATGTTACCCACATATGCTCAGCTCCCTGCACCCTTTTGCATCTTTTCACAACATGCATCCGTACACTGGCATCATCAGCAGGGATCAAATTACAATATCCAGGTGCACAAACCAGTGGCATGAATGTCCCTGTAACAACCAGGTACTAACAACATCTGTATGTGTTTGTATGTGGGAAGCAAATGTGTGTGTGTGGGGGGGCAGTGCATTAGGGTGCTGCAGTGTGGGGCAGTATGGAAGAGGCTTTATCTGTTGGACTGTACATGGGTGGGGGCTTCGTGTGGGGGCAGGGATTGTTTGTGGGGTTGCAATGTTTGTGTGGGGGTGCTGAGGGGGGAGTATGGGATAGGGTCTGTGTGTGTGTGGGCAGTGTATGTGAGGATCAATGCTGTGTGGGGGAAAGTCTCACTGTAAGTGAGGGGCAGTAGGTTGTTTTGCGGTATTGGATGTAATGGGTGTAATGTGGGGTGGCAACATTACTGTGTGTGTGTACATTTGAATGTGTGGGCAATGAGTTTGTGTTGGGAGTGTGTGTGGGTGTGTGAGCCTGTGTTTGGACAATTTATGTGTGGGGAAGTATATGTGTGGTGGCAGTGAATGTGTGAGTGGTATTGTGCATTTGGAAGTGTGTGTATGACACAGTATGTGCAGATGGGTAGGAGAACTGTGAGTGTGCTGGGGGTGTAGTGTTAGTTTGTAGGGACAGTGTTTGTAGGGCAGTGTTAGTGTGTGGGTCAGTGTGAGTGGGGGGACAGTGGTAGTGTGGAGGCATTGGTAGTGTGTGTGTGTGTATGTGAGATACTGGCCAATGTATATGCAGGGAAGCCTGCATGTGGGCAATGTGTGTGGGGCAAGTGTGTGATGGGAGAGCGGGTGCTGTGCATGTGGGGAGCTCTGTGAGTGGGTAGAGGTAATGTGTGTAAAGTTTGTGGAGGTGTCTGTGTGTGACAGAAGACAGTCTGTGTGTGTGGGGACAATATGTGTGTTGGGGGCTACAGTGTATGAGGGCAGGCTGGTGTGCACGAGAGGAAGAGTGCCTGGGGGCATGGTTGTTGTTTGGTGGGTCAGACTGTGGGGTCAGTATGTTTGGCTGAGAACAGTACGTGTTGTATGCACAGAGTTTGTGTTAGTGGGCCGTGGGTGCTTGTATGTTTAGACATGGATGGGTGGGTTTGTGTGTGGACATTGGCTGTGTGGAAGTGTTTGCAGTCAATGAAATTGTGGGGGCAGTGCAGGAGAAGGTTGGTGTGTATATGTGGGAGATCAGTGTGTTATGGGGATGTGCATGCATGGTGGAAGTGTGTGTGTGTGTGTGTGTGTGTGTGTGTGCGTGTGTCTGTGTGTGTTTGTGTGTGTGTGTATGTGTGTGTGGGTGTGTGGGTGTGGAGGGAGAAGCAGCGTATGTGGGGGAGTCACAGTGTGTTTGTGGGAGGCAGATAGTGTGTGTGGTTGTGGGTGGGCAGAGTGGGAGTTTGTGGGGTAATTGTGTGTGTGGTGACATTGTGTCTAGGCACTGTTTTTATTAAGTTGCATGTGTGCAAGCAGTGTAAGTGGGGTCCGTTTATTTATGGGAATTGTGTGTGGGTGTCACTATTGATGGGCAGTGTGTGAGGGAAGTGCATGTGTGGGATGACTGTGAAGGGGCAGTGTGTGGGAGTAAAGCCTGTAGCGTACCATGTTAGTCAGACCTGAACTTGTGCACAACTTGACAAGTATTACATTTTTGAATTTCCATTAATTGGAAAGAGGATATAGTTAGTCAACTGAGGTACATTTGCTTTCAAGATCTGGGTCAAAATAATGGAAGTTAGCTGGTTAAAGTCATTTGACAGTGCAACAGTGTCATTAAAATAGCCCTTCGCGTCAGAAGAGGAGGGATGGCAGCCCTGACAGTAATGTTTGGTTTGGGTTTGCTTTGTATATCGACCATAACTACTTTCTTTGTTTCAATATCACGTTCATAGCTTGCTTGCATTTGCTGAACAGACATTGGTGGGTGTCTCCTGCTTGTGAGATGGGATACCCCCCTGACCATGCAAATCAATTGCTATGGTCTCAGGTTCTATTGCACTTTCTTTTCATGTATGGCTTTGGTAAACCGTTTGAGTCATTGCTTTGAAGCAAGAATGTGGTCTCCACTTATTTTAGCATTTCTGTGTGTGTATTTGTGCAGCCATTGTTTCTTTGAAAATGATTCTCAATGTTAATTTAACCTACCTTTGATTGAACACATTTTGGGCATGTATCTATGCTAACATTCTTTTCATGTGTGTGCGTCATAGGATCTTGGAGTGTGCCTGTATTATTGTGAGTGGTTGCAAGGTTTGATCATGCACTTGCATTCAGTAATAGCAAATGGATACAGCCTCTAACTGTAATAATAACTAGACTGTGGCTAGACTAGCTGAGAACACAGTCGTTGGTTGCCTGCTCTAAACGTTCATCATACTCTCCTATTGATACAGATGACCATGTTTTGTCCATACACTGTGCTAGACAACTTCTTCCACATGATACATCTGCCGCATGTTCCTCTAATAGATCTGTAACTCCCTCTATTGATCTGAGTAAACAGATTAAATGTCTACTACTCAATGCTAGATCTCTCATTCAACATTTAATAGAGGTGGCTGTGCATATCATCAAACAGAACATTGACTCATGTGCCACATAGTCGTGGCTACATAATGATGCACGGCCCGCCCTCTCTCTCGCTGTACCTACAGGATATAGTATACTGAGAACAGATTGATGCTGTGCAAAGACAGGCGTAGCACTGATCTACAACAAAGCTTTAAAGGTTCACAAAATTGAAAATATTATACTTTTGGAGTGTGAAGTGTTATTTGTAAAACTGGCCGTGCGCAGTGTGTTTTGGTGAGCCTGAGACTGCCCAGGCTCTTTCTGCTGCTGCTGCTTCTGAGACATTTGGAAGTTTGTTTTCCATTTCCACTACTGCTTCCAGGAGGAAGTAGCTTAAAACCCCT
This sequence comes from Ambystoma mexicanum, assembly GCF_040938575.1. Classification (NCBI taxonomy): domain Eukaryota; kingdom Metazoa; phylum Chordata; class Amphibia; order Caudata; family Ambystomatidae; genus Ambystoma; species Ambystoma mexicanum. Next base: position 1,179,656,089 of record NC_090933.1, read on the forward strand.
AGCACACGCGGAGCGCGCGGTGTGCGCAGTGTGTTTTGGTGAGCCTGAGACTGCCCAGGCTCTTTCTGCTGCTGCTGCTTCTGAGACATTTGGAAGTCTGTTTTCCATTTCCACTACTGCTTCCAGGAGGAAGTAGCTTAAAACCCCTAGCACACGCGGAGCGCGCGGTGTGCGCAGTGTGTTTTGGTGAGCCTGAGACTGCCCAGGCTCTTTCTGCTGCTGCTGCTTCTGAGACATTTGGAAGTCTGTTTTCCATTTCCACTACTGCTTCCAGGAGGAAGTAGCTTAAAACCCCTAGCACACGCGGAGCGCGCGGTGTGCGCAGTGTGTTTTGGTGAGCCTGAGACTGCCCAGGCTCTTTCTGCTGCTGCTGCTTCTGAGACATTTGGAAGTCTGTTTTCCATTTCCACTACTGCTTCCAGGAGGAAGTAGCTTAAAACCCCTAGCACACGTGGAGCGCGCGGTGTGCGCAGTGTGTTTTGGTGTTCTGGTGTTCGGGCGAGGGCGTGGGCATGCGGGCCTGTCGTAATGGATGGATTATCGTACAAACGCGGGAAAATAGGAGACCGCTTGCCCTCCCCACCCCATACAAGGCTGCAATTGCGACGTTGGAACTCCGCCTCCGCATCCACATCTAATCTGACTGATGCGAGTACTGATGCCAACGAGTAAGTACAAAACTGATTAGACATAACGATGTAAGTGAGTGTACCGGAACTTTTGTGGAAGAACCTGAAGATGTGGTATCATCATTGATGTGTTTGAAGAATAAAAGCGCAAGGAGAAATGCAGTATGTACCGCCACTCCAATGATAGATTTTTTACCCTCCACACTCTCTATACCGCCAATAGCCCCCAATACCCTGCAAGTGGACTTGTCAAATACTGACAATAGCAACAATCACCTAGCCGGGCCCGTCTCACCCCTCGATCCCCCTTACCTGTCTCCCCCCGTGTTAGACAAACTGGCCATTGACGCAAGCAAGTGCACACCGAGTGTGATGTCACTATGCTCGCCGAGTGATGGGACGGCCGAGCGGGGTGAGAGGGAATGTGCGCCTGGTGGCCGTGGGGGTGGCATCATGGATGACCGCGTGGGGCCGGGGACCCCCCCCACCTGGGAATTGTTGGGCCAATTCTGGTGGAGGTCGGGGCCTCTTCGCCTGCTGGCGATCCCCGGGGCGGACCCTCCCACCCCGAGCCTTCGATTGCCTCATCTGTCAGATTGATGGCGCCTGATCCAACTGTCAGCTCCGAGTGCTCTAAGAGAGAGATAAGACGCCGAGAGGATTTTCGTGTGTCCGTCGTCATGCTTGATGGGCCGACCAAGGTGGACGCCTGTAACACAGAGTCTGAGGTTGCGTCAAGTCCGTGCCCAAGCTATCTGAACGCTGCACCCCTCCCTGACGCCCACTCTATAAACTCTTCTACAAATAAATTACCTAAATTGATGGTGTTGGCGTGGCGCGCTCATACTATGAGAGGATGCACAAATAATGGCAACTGTGATGGCAGTCCAGATCCAACCTGAAAAGAGGCCCCTCCGTCAAAACTGCGCACCCCTTCACTCCCGCCCTCCAAGAAACCATACGGCCACTCTATACACGGATCGGATGTATCGGACCCCGACAAGTCAAACACTGTGCTAGAAGACAAAGTATTTTGCATCCTCGACAAGCACTTATCTGTCCCAAACAAGGGACGCGCTTCTCCAGCACTCCCTAAAAATAGAAGAGTCTCGTCAGAAGCTGGAAACAAAACTTTGACAGAGCTCGCTGAAATAAATAAAACCTTGCAAGATTTTTCCCAAATAAACAAAACCTGCAATTTTACATCAAGAGGAGAGCATAGCATAATTAACTGGCAAAACCAGCGGACGCCTATGGCGCCCAACCATGAGACTCAGCCAGAGGCAGACTGGGCTATCACAACCTCTGATGCTCTGCGTAATTGGAAAATTGCTCTGCAAAATGATAAAGATGTTGTTTGCCCGGCTTCACCTCGCATAGCCTGTTCTCAGGCTCGTGCCCCTCAAAGACAGGAAATTGCGACAACACGCCCAACTGACTTCAGAAGTGCTAAACAAAATCCCGCATACATCACTCATGAGCGTGATTCTCTCGCTTCCACCTCATCCTCTTCTGAGATTTGTTCAACTGCTTCTTCAATCATAGAACGCGACTTTCCAAAAGTCAGGAGATCCAACACTCAATCACATGAAAAAGATCGCAACTCAGAAGTCAGGCTTGACGCGAACTTTACCAAAGACCTACAATCGGTCTTAATGTCAGCAACTGGAATTTCGCTTGCTCCATTTCTAAAGCTCTATGAGCAATTAAATGATAATGTGAAGGACCTGACAACTTTAGTGGCGCTTATGAACTCAAAGCTAATCAATATAGAAAAAGAATTGCGCGCTGAAAGAAAAGACAATGGAACAATAAAAACAGACTTGACCGCTGCCTTGCAAACTCTAACAGAACAGAAAGAAAACAACAAATTGGATAAAAAGCTCAATGCAGAGGTAGCGAAAGAAGCTCTAAGCGTGCTAAAGTATCGTCACACGACGACACAGGATTCAAATCGGCAACCTAGTCGGGAGCACCCAGCGGGTCAACAAACCGACAAGGGGCAAATTCCTATGGAATCTCCGTCCTACACCTCAATGGGAAATCTTGACACAGTCACTGGCACACTGGTACTCCACCCTACCATAGGGGCACTGGACACTTTCAATAACTCTAGAGAAACCATAGAAGCACTAAAAACTGCACCAACAACTCAGAACTGTCGGAAGGCCAACAATCCGAGTAGCGAAAAAATCTTGCCGCTTCCCTTAGTGCTTGATACTCAGGACAGCCAAGGCTCAAAACCTGTGCCTGAAAATCCCACGAATGAGAGCTTGGGCCCTAATCATGAAAGAACAAGAACCGAAGCACCTCTTCAAATGAACTTTGCTAGTGTCCTGGAAAGTAGTAAGGGCTCTAAAAATCTGGCGACACTGGATCCTCAAAAACCTTCCTCCTTGGCAACCTCGATCGACAAGGGAGCCCCCCGTTCTCCTGAGGTGATACTAATTCCAGAAACAACAGAGCCTAAAATTCAAATATTTGACATATTCAAGGGAACTGTACCCCTGAAAGTAGATCACAAGAGGCCGAATCCAGGACTGTTGAAAAAAACTAAAAATCAAAGAACTAAAAATCAAAGAATAGGTAACAACTCAAGAAAATTTCTTCGGAATCTCAAAACTGTCAATGTAACCATTAATAACACTCGAACAGACGACCGAGTCCCAACAAAGATAAATGACCTTACCACTGCAAACACCTCTACAAAGCCTGTAGAATTTGTCCCTCTCCCTGAACCTACCGAGGATCAATCCATCGACTTAATGAACCTGTCTGTGTATGAAGACTTGGAATCAGAGGAGAAGGTTTCTGGGACGGGAGCTGAGGACACCTCACTTGTGGATGCACAGCCGGCAGTTCCAAGTAACGGAAATGACTCTGCGCTTATCCAGATACCAGCTTGCGCTGCAAGAACATGTACTCTCTTCGAAAAGAAGCCTAAACAAGACGAGTCCCATATTCAAAACTTTGGAAGAAAGGCGAAAAGCCCTCGCTCAATCTCAGACGCTGTCTAAACCATCGTTAGACAGGAAGCATGCTCTTAAAGAGGGTCTGTGGACTCATAACAAACCAAAAGATACATTTTTGGATCGCCTTGGTTATAACAAAGACGACGTTAACAGAGTAGGACTGGCCAGAAACGAGATCTTCGACACACAGCTTGGCCGTGAGAGAATGGAATGGCGCAAAACGAACAGGACGGATAAAAGCGCTGGCGACAAAAGTCAAACCTTTTACAAGGCGAGGCTAGAACGTATAGAAAATGGAGAGAAACTCATTTTAAATCGCACAAACGTTCTATGCCTCTTTCAATACGTGCCTTCGCTCAGAACGATACGATCTGAGGACATCAAGACTGTGGAATTCACAAATGAGGAACAAGATGATAAAATCATCCTTCACTTCAGATCCAGAATTGTTCTAAACATTGTACTGGATGCGGGCCCCGCTCTTATGTCTATGGGCTTTGACATCTCAGAAGTGTGTGAACAAGCTGAATTCAATCACAGAGCAGATTCTCAAAAAACTAAACGCGACTCGTTCTACCAGGAACCACTGTTTTCCAATAAAACCGCAGAAACTGAGCGTCCCCGAAATGTGGAATCGTTGCTAGAACGTGATATGCACCTTGTTTCGGGAAGCATGAAAAAGACATTGGCCAATCTCTTCCCTGAGTCTGTACCAGGGAAACTCCCCACAGAGGACACCATCAAAATCACCATTAAAGGAGCTGGCACGACGGATCCGAGTCGTGGTGACTCGCAAAGCCAACAAGCCCAAAGCGGAACACAAAAGGATTGGTCCTGGCTGGCTGAAGCGTTAAAGCCATTATGCTCCAAAATGATGCAGAATTAATGATGCAAAAAATGAACAATAAAAATTCAGCAGAGTTCTGGAGACTTCTAAACAACGAAGAGGCTCCTCAACCCGCATTGATGTCAAATATGGTACCAGCAGCAAGGTGGTCATCACATTTCAAAAACTTGTACAGTAAAAAAGGTACCTGTCAGGCCCCTATAACACCAAATTTAACCAAATGGGACCCGACTTTCTCTAAAGCTGACATACTACAGATAATTAAGAACGCCAGTGCCTCAAGGGCTCCTGGACCTGATGGTCTGACTAACTTTACCCTAAAACAAAATCCAGAGCTATGGGCGGACTTTTGTAAGGAACTCTTCACTCGAATATGTCGAAGACGAGAATCCCCAAAGTCTTGGAAGAAAGCAATAATTGTGCCTATTTTCAAAAAAGGAAATCGGCTCGAGCCAAAAAACTATCGACCAATAACTCTTTTGGATGTATTGGGCAAAGTGTATGCAACCATGCTGCAACGAAAACTCTCACAATGCATTGTTGACAGTGGTCACCTTGATGAAAGACAAACAGGCTTCGTAAAGGGGGTCGGCTGTGGCCTTAACCTTCTGCTGATAAATCTGTTGAAAATGGAAGCCATTAGAGCTGGGAGAAAGGTCTATCTTGCTCTGATAGACTTTTCCCATGCGTTTGACTCCATCGATCGCGAGTTACTTTGGACAAAAATGTATAATTGGGGGTGCCCTGAGAGTCTGTTAGCCGCCATCAAAGAAATCCACTCTGCCACCACCATCAGAGTACGCCTTGGCCAAGGTGGATTGCTCACAGATGAAATTAACACTTTTTGTGGTGTCAAGCAAGGTTGCCCTTTGGCGGCGATCATCTTCAACCTTTTTCTCTCGGATATTGGCTCCGCAATCAACGAGCCATGATCCTTCTCCCCCATGCTACACGGCTCTGCATTAGGCTGGCTGCTGTATGCCGACGATTTGATCTTGTTGGACTCTACCCCAATCGGCCTTCAGCGCAAAATAAATGCAGTTGAACGTTACGTGGAAAATAACGGACTGCTCATCAACAACATAAAAAGCGAAATATTAACACTACAGAATTTGCATACGGGATGCCACCGGAAAAATAACAAATTCAGATGGCACTTGGGAAAGGAAACACTTACTACGGTGGAAAGCACTAGATATCTTGGGATGCACATTAACACAAACATAAATGATAGCCCCTGGATGGAGATCACGAAGACTAAATGTCGACAACTAGCTTCCCAAGCTTCTATACTAAACAAAAAATATGGAAAGTTTTCACTCAAACCAGTGATAGCATTCTATCAGCAGAAGGTTGTTCCAGTCTTGATATACGGCGCAGAGAATGCCTTTGGATGCTCGGCTGAACTTTGGTCAACCCTAGAACACATTTTCTGGGTAAAAATCCTACATCTTCCGAACAGCACACCCACATCCAGCATACGCTACGAGTTAGGTTTGATCTCGCTCGAAGCTAGGATCCTGTGGAATACCTTGCCCCTATTTAGGAAAACTGTGATGCCTGCAACAATACCTCAATTTAAAATATTAAGCAATCCTGGCAATGCCAACCCAGACTGTCTCCTAGCATTGTGGTACAAAAGATGCCAAGAACTGCTAACCATTTATGGAACGAATATCAAAACTCTTCAGGCCAACCCAGACCTGGTGAAGAAAAAGATCTGGGAAGCAGACTGGATTCAAACTAGTGAAGACAGAAGAAGGTCTAAAGCATTGAAGGATGCTCCACCTGAGGCACAAGCTTTTAACATACTACAAAATTATGTAGCCTTGTTCCCGGACAACGCAAAAAGGGCCACATACATGACATTTCGCCTAAACCTATTCAGAACTAAAGATAGGACAAAGAACTGGATAGGTAAAGTTGACTCGAACACCGTATGCAGGTATTGCAAAATCTGCGAGGAATCACTCAAGCACCTTGTCTTATTCTGCCCATTCTTTAAACCACAAAGAATTAAACATCTGGGACAAATAATCTCTGAACACGCAACAAGGAATGTAGAAGAATGGTGGCAGCTGATGTATTCCGGCTCCAATACAAAACTAACCAGGGTGCTAACCGTGTTTTTGCAAGAAATTGAAGCGAGCCTTGATGCGGTGAATACCGAAGATGAAGGTTGATGGTACAGGCTCACATGGCTTGTTACCAATACAGCTCACTCGGAGTTACATGTCAAGGTTCCCGTGGCCCTGGCTGTGACCTCCTGTTTTCTTATGCCTGTATCTTGAAACGTGATCTCATGTATACTTCTGAATGTGGAAATGGATGACTTGTATCATTTTGTTTTTTTAAAGGTTTTCTATAAACCAATAAAAAAAAAAAAAAAACTGGCCTTTGACCCAAACACTACCTTCACAATGGTTCTCATTTATCAACCAGCATAGAATATGCCAGACTTTTTAACATACATGAGTGAACTTAGTTCCTCTCAATTGAAACCACTATCTAGAACTATGAATATGTGTGATTTCAGTTTAGGATTCTTAGATGATTCTGATGCAATGGAAACTTTGGTTGGATGCACTCTTCAAAATCTAGTTTTCACTCAACATGTTAATGTACCAACACACAAAAAAGGAAGGACCCTAAAATAGTTTCTTACACACAACATTACTATTATTGAAATCAATCTCTGTCCCTGGTCAGACCACTTCTTTGTGGTTTGGAACATGAATAAATAACAGGTAATGTCAAAAGTAGAGCCACCAAACAGTGGAGGTTGTTTAGAAACCTTCGGAAACTGACCCCATCTGCTATTGCTCTCTATATTTCCTGTGTCATTGACAAACTACATAATCTTAATTCAGCTGAAGAATTGGCCAATGCATACCTACTTATGCTGGAAAACACAGTTTATAATGTGACCCCAGTAAAATCTTGTCTTGTGAGCACACTACCTGACAGAGCTTGGTTCTCGCTAGATATCTGCAAACTGAAATAAAATCAAGAATAAAGCACTGAATCGATAGACAAAAACTTAATTGTCATCTATTCTGTTGCGGCCAAAATGTACAAAGTTACCATCTGCAAGGCAAACAAAAATATACTTCGATCGAAAAGAATCTCCAACTCCAGGGAGCTCTTCAGAATTCTTAAGGAGCTGCAGGGTCCTTGCCCATGTCCAGCTCAAATGACCAAAGATGCCAGTTAGTGTACTGGCATTCATAATGCCCTCATTGATAAGCTGACACTCATACTGAGGGATATTGCAGCTAAACAGGTTTCAGGTGATACTGATAAAGGGGAACCGGTCCATGCGGGGATCACAAGTCTAGCTACCAAATAAGAATTTCAGTTGGTTAATGAAGACCAAATGATAGAAATCATTAAGAAACTTAGACCCACACATTTTACAGGTGATCTTTGCCCGGCCCTCACTGTGAAAGCATGTGATCCTGCTTATTACCAAATTTAAAAATGCATCTTTCCCAGAAAACTGTGTTCCACCTTGTATCAACAAGCATTGGTTTCACCATTGATTAAAAAACCCTCACTGGACCCCAATGTACCAGGTAATTATCGACCAATTACCAACTTGCCTTACCTGTTGAGAATCCTGGATCAGGTGGCACCTGTACAAATAGAGGAATTCCTCTTGAAGCACAATATATTGGGAGAGAAACAATCAAGCTTCTGGTGTACATATAGAACAAAATCCACCTTATTAGATTTAAAAAATAACATCTTTAAATCTTTTGAGTCAGGTAATACAGCATTGCTTGTATCACTAGATCTATCTGCAGCATTCGATCTGGTGGATCACGCCATACTGACAAACCGCTTGCAGCATGCAGCTTCCTTTTCGCCATTAGCAACCACATGGATAAAATAATTCCTCTCGGAACGCAAAGCCATGGTTTTTTTCAAAGACTCTATGGCTGAAGAATTCTCAGTAACCTGCGGGTTACCACAGGGATCATGTGCATCACCTACACTGTTCAAGATGTGTATGTTACCATTGTTTGAACAACTGTATAGGGAAGGCATTGTGTATGCTAATTATGCTGACAATATGCAATGTCTGATCTCCATTACTGGGAATTTCAATGCTGACCTACTTTCCAACAATGTTACCTATGCCAGTTCCACATCTGGATGCGCACAAATGGTTTGCTCTTAATGATTCTAAGACTAAGCTGATGGTCATGGGTAGATCTGTGCAGCTGTGAAGGTTAGGCCCAGAATACCAGAGCTTCAATATCACAGGCTGCATCATTCCCACCCAAACTAAAATCAAGACGTTAGGCGTTACCTTCAATCAAATACTTAACATGAAAGAGCAAATAAGCAGCCTTGTCTCAAGCATCTCTCACCAGCTGAAACTGCATGCCCAGCTTAGAGCATTTTTTGAATTCTACTAGCTGTGCCACCATTGCTTGAGCTATAATAGGTGGTCCAGAACAAAGCTGTTCACATCGTAGAGGGACTCTGCAGATTGGATCATGTGTCTGCAGCTTGCATGGCTTTTACACTGTCTCCCGATTAGCACTAGAATCTCTTTCAGAGTTCAGTGTATCACACATAAGTGCCTAGATGGGGTAAGCCCCAAGTATCTGTCAAACTGTATAACTTGGCTCCTGGCCGGCTGGGTGGTAAGACCCACCAACGCCTATCTTTTGGATACACCACGGGCAAGACTGTCCACTGTTGCTCTAGTGTCTTTCGGAGTACGGGGCCCCCAAAATGTGGAGTGCATTAGCTCCTGATCTGAGAGCCTGTACCACTTTCTCTGCCTTCAAACGTGGACTAAAAACAGCTATGTTTAAGTAAACAACCAATGCCTCCCACAGATTCCTGGTCTCTCCCTCAAAACTCTGATGTTTGTTCTGTGTTTTCTCTAGGTGCCCCCATGCCCACAGGCTATTGTCTCTGCACCATAAAAATAAAATATATGTACAAAAATAAGTAACAGAGTTTGCATGAAAATTGCAATTGTCAAAATACAACACAAGATGTTCATGGGTTAAACACTATGTTTCCTCCATGTTAGGATTTATACCATAATAAGATTGCTAGATCATGCTGTATTGTGAATACAACACACACATATCCGACAGCATTTGTATGAAAGCTACTGAAAGCAGACCCGATTAAAAGAAAAGATAATTGTACACGCATGGTGTGACATTGTCATCAAAATGGATCCACAGCTGTTGACGTTTTAAATATACTGCCATTCAAGAGTTCGACACAGTGAGGGATGGCATTTGTTTCCCGAATGCAGCATATTTGTATATAAGGTTTCTGATTCAATCGCAGGTGTGTGGTGTATGGTTTTGATTTTTTGTAAACGTTTAGAAACCGTTGAGCCATTTGTAAAAGTATGCATGGTTCTCTATGAATTTCAGTGCTAATGCATGCAGATTTGGTGACAGGATTACATCAGCGATGAGACACCATTTGAGTCGAGCAAAGGACAAATGTAACAATAAAAGACATCAGCCTCATTATGAGTTTCGTGGTATCTCTGTGGTAAATCTGCCAAGATACAACCAAACTGAAATACTGTTACTGACACTGGGTCCAGTGGAAATACCACCAGATTACTAGTGGTGGTAGGCAGTGTTAGTCCACAATAATTGGCGTCCATTGGACTTCATAGCGATTTGGGTGGAACTGCCGCTCACAGTAATTCTGGCGATTTTGCCATTTTTTGGGGTGGAAAGGTGACAGTATCACTTCTAGCTAAAGGTGAATCCACCACCTATGTGCCACGGTCCTGGGTGAAGAGGTTGTTTTTTTAAAAAATTACCTAAAAGAAATTGATTGAGAAAGACCATTCCATGATCGCATGGAGCAGTTTTTCTAAATGACGCACATGAGTGCGCGCAGGGGCTGACAGGCATTGAGGGATAACAGGTAAGTGTATGTATGTGTGCGTGTGTGCTTCTGAGTTTGTGTGTGTTGTGATTTTGTGTATGTTTTACAATTCGGGAAGTCTTGGGGGGGAGGCAGTTGGGGTTAAGGGGGGTTTAAGGAGTGCAAGCTCCGGGTTTTGAGTTAATGCCGGAAGGGAATCAATTTTTTTAAAAAATTTGTAGGCCACCTAAAAACGATCTTTTTGTTAGGGGATCTACAAAAAGCGAAACAAAATCACATAGAACCCTCTGCCACTAGTAGTATAGTGGTGTGGGAATGCAGCAGTAACAGAGTGGGGACTCCATTACTGCTGATTTTTAGTGCACTGCCATACTTAGAATGAGGTTGGCAGAGATGTTATCACAGTCCCTTGGGCACAGTCGTTTAAAAAAAATGTATTCTCTTCTTTTTAATTTGCATAACAGTTGCAGAAAACCACCCACCCCCATTAACTGTGTTACAAACATTAATACAAATCCAGAAATCTGCCCGAGATATCCACACATAACTTTTTATTTTTTTCTGATGCTCGTAAATAACACTCTCCATCATTGCAAGCTTGTCCATTTCATCAACCCTCCTGATCTCGGGATGAACCCGCCGACTTCCAGTGTCTCAAGATACTTTTCGTGGCCTTCAGAGAACCTCTACATAACTACTTTTTCTGTGCACCAGTCAAATCATCAATACATTGATCATCTCCCGTTATCAAGGTATCAAAATTATAATGAAAGGATTTTCTCAGCATCCTATTGAATATCAAGGACAACCGTCCCCAGAAGTGCCTCAATTTATTACATTCCCCTAGCATGTGTATTAATGTTCCGGTCCAATGAGAACATATCCATATCCATGCTTATACAGATGTTCTGGAACCCAATAGACTCTGTTCAAGATGTTAGCCTGTCTCGACTTCTCCCCCAGCCTAATAAAGACAGAACCACATTCCTACAGACAGTCACCCAGCACACCCCAGTCATCTCCCTAGACAATCTTGGAGACCACTCTAGCAAAAAAGCAGAATTTCTATTGGCCGATCACTTCTTCTTCTTCTTCTTCAAATTATCGACAGCGTGGGCGGACCCACGCAGGTGCTTCCCCATCCAAACGGATGATGTGCACCTTCCCCACCAATCTTACACAAAACCCTCACATTCTCATGACTGCTCCCACTGCCCCGTCTGCCCCACAAAATCTAGCAGCATACTGCTCCTATCTCTGCCTCTCACCCTGACTCCTCCCAGCAAAGCCTTCCCACTCAGTTCAGCCACTCCCAGCGCAAACATTCAAACCCTCATCAACTCTCTCTCCTCGACATGCCTCTCACACGCAAGCAGAAAATGTCCCACAATTTGGCCGATCACAAAATCACTCTGTAGAACCAGCTTGCTTGTTGCTTCTCCGATTCAGTCTGTGCAATTACCTCTCCAAATCAATCTCATCCTTAGGAACCCTCTTGGTAGCCTGCAGATGGGAGAAAGTAAGCCATGTCCCATCTGCCCTGAGTTCACCAATCCAATGTACACCTCCAAGGAACCATTCTGGACAAAACATCATTTTCCTTCCATCTGTGACCTCCGGGTTACACCAAATCGAAGAGTTCAAATGTCAGAATGCCCCCATCCACCTCAAAAGGATCACGCGCTTCCCCCAAGACACCCTCAAAAACTCTGTTAATAATGTACTGGGAAAAGGCTTCAATGATTTAATTGAAAGCAGAACCTGAGGTGTCAATGGCCAGCACAAGCAGGCCTGCACCTTAACCCAATCACCCATTTATGCATCGATAAACATAGCTAGATGCCTGACCTTAAAAGCTAGATGGAAGGCCTAGAAGTTAGGAACACTCAAGCCACCATTATTTACGGGTAGTTGAAGTTTGTAGAGCTTCATTCTAGGTAGTTTGTCATCCCATAGAAAACCATGTAATAAAGCATTGATATCCAACAACAACGATCTACATGCAGGTAAAGGCAACGTGCTGAGTATACATGTAATCTTAGGTGCAGAGTTCCTTTTCAGCGCATCAACCTTCCCCCACAGGGACAGATTCAGCTGTCTCCATCTATCCAGATCTGATTTCAGAACTGACAACATCCTCCCCACATTCTCCAACATAATCTTGTCCAACCTGCTGGTCAGCAAGATGGCCCACACATTTTATCTGTTCGGGGTACCATCGGAAACCCATATTCACTACTGCTTCCTTACAGTATCATGATGAAATAGGTTATGCCTCTGACCTGGACAGGTTAATCTTGCACCCAGAACAACAGTAAACTCAGAAATCTGTTCCATTAAAGCTGACAGCAAGTGGTTCAAGTCACTCTGCAGCAACAGTAAGTCATCTTAATACAACCAATGTTTCTGTGTGGCCCCTTCATAAACAACTCCAGTTATCCTTTCATCCTGACTGATGTGTGAGGCCAGGGAGACAGCCCTGTCTAGTCCCCCATTACACAGAGTTCAGAGCATACCCCATTAGTCAACACATCAACAATTGGATTTGTGTATAACAACCTGACCCAACTCATGAAGGGCTCACCAAAGACCATCGTCTTTAGCACTGCACACAAGTAAATCCAGTTTACTCGATCAAACGCCTTCTCTGTGTCGAAGAAGAAATCAGCTCCCTCTTAATACATGCCATTTTCTTGTGAAATAGTATGACCTCTGCTTATTAGTTGCCACATGCCTTCCTTTCACAAAGCCAGACTGATTCGAGTGCATCAACTTTAGTAAAAATACCTCTAACTGTCTTGCCACCGCCTTAGCCAGAATGTTATTATCAGTATTAATGAGGCATATTGGTTGATAGTTTGCAGGCGACATCTGAACCTTATCTTTCTTCAGGATCAGCAAGATCGGCATGTGTTGCGTAATCTTTTGAAGGCTTACCAGGGCATCAGAGGCCCTATACATATCCCTCAGTAGCTCAAAGATAGAATGTGGCATAATTCTATAGAATTTTGTGGGTAAACCAACTTTGCCAGGACATTTACCAGAGTTAAGGAACAAAACTATTTTCCGCAATCTGCCAACCAAGAAGTCTTTATCTAAATCCTCTCTTTCCTCAACAGAAGGTTCCAGGAGTGCCAAGTCCTGACCAAGCTCAGGGATATCTTTTATACCATCCAGACAATAGAGGTCCTTATAGAAGCTGGAAGCAACAAAACACTCCATTGATTTTCACAGTATCTGTCACACCATTGATTTGACAGATCCATCAGGTTTCTCCATACTGATATTGATATTGTATTTATAATGCGCTCGTACACAAGTGTTTCAGAGTGCGACAAGGCAAGTGAGGGGAACAGGGGAGAAAATAAATGATCTTACTAGGCCCAGTGACATTGAGAATGCGCAAGTGCATGGGAATGGAAAAGGGGAAAAGTGCATAGAAGGGGGGAGAAGTGGAAAGTGTGGAGCAGAGGAAACAGATACTTAATAAATAAATAAAATAAATAATAAAGGCAATAAATGGTGGTAGTGCAACCAGCAAGTGGCAAGTGCTGGGTTTAAGGCAGCAGACAGGGTATGCCTGATGAGTGCAGAGAGAGAGAAGTGTGGTGGGGGACTGTATGGAGACATATACAGACCCAAGTGCAAGAAGTGTCCCGGAGTTAGTGCAGGAGGGTGGCAGAGTGAGCAGGTACCTGGGCCCGGAGGACTGAGGGTGGCCAGGTGCATGGTGCCGAGAGAGAAACAGATCAGCAGGGGAGGTGGGGGAGAAGGCGGAAGCAAAGTTAAGGTTTAGAGGTGCTTCCGGAACCAGAGATGGTTCTCCTCAATTTTCAGAGTGACAGGGAGGCTGTTCCAAAGGGAGGCCCAAGATGAAGACAGAGATCTACCCCCAGCTCATTTCTCTGAAAAGCAACAGACCCTGAGGGAGTTAGTGGTAGAGGAGCGAAGAGCTTGGGACGGGATGTATTTACGGAGGGATAGTTGAAGGTGTTTTGGATCCAGGTCTCATAAAGCCGTGTGGACAATGCAGAGGGTTTTGAATTTAATCCCTGCATGCAGTGGGAGCCAATGAAGGGATTTCAGAGCAGGCAAGATACAATTCCAGGGCTTGAGGCCAAGGACAAGTCTGCAGTCCTGTTCTGGATTAGTTGTAAAGTGAGGAGAGTAGAGGCAGGTAGATTTAGAAGAGGCTGTTACAGTATTCCAATCTAGAGAGAACCAGAGCTTGAAAGGCAATGAGCTTCTGGGGGAAGGAGAGGAAAGGCAGAGTACCTCTGAGGAGGTGCTGTAGGAAGTTTGGAGTCAAAGATGACACTGAGGTTCTTAACCTCGCAGGTAGGGGTAGGAGGAGGGCCCAGGGAGGCCGGCCAGAGAGTGAGCGGAAAAGATGGTGAAGGTGTACTGATAAGGAGGATCCTCTTGTTGGCATTTAGACAAAGATCATTGGCGGCACACCAATCTATAATGACAGTTGCTATCCCCAGATTCAAAAGCACAATAGCAGGGGACAGCAACTTCAAAGTTCTAGCCCCAAAACACTGGAACACTCTCCCAACTAACAGAAACAAGAAGAACTATTCAAAAAAACACTGAAAACATGGTTATTTAACCAATTCTAAAAACACCAAAAGTCCATAGTTACTTGCAGCCCTATGATCTTCTACCTGCTGGACCAAACACCTGTCTCCTGCTGTTTCCTGCCCATAATTGTCAAGAATGTAATTTATGTAATTTTGAACTGTCTTGTAACCATGCGGGGATGTTGCATTCTGCCCAGAATTTTTAAGTTTGTAAGTTTTATGAATTGTCTGTAATATCTTAGGGTCTGGGCGTATAACAGATGAAATAAATTAAATAAATGAACAGTTCGGCAATCAGAGATGAGAGAAAGAGAGGAGGTGGCTGAGGGCAGCCTGAAAATGAGTTGAGTGTCGTCAGTGTAGAACTGGAAATTTGAGCAGAAAATGGCAATGCATTGGGCGAGAGTTGAAAGGTATTGGTTGAAAAGCCAGGACGAGAGGTTAGACCCCTCGGGAACACCACAGGTTGAGAGGGAGATAGATGATAGGAAGGACCCAAGTTGGACCTAGGAGGGTCAAATTGAGAGGAAACAGGTCAGTCAGGCCACAGTCTGATCGGTGTTACCCAGGTTATCACGGATATGGTTGAGCAGGGTTGTATGGTTGACCGTGTCGAAGGCAGATGAGAGATCGAGTGGGATGAGGACAGATGGAATGTTACAGCCAAGGTTGGAGAGCAGGTCTTCACGGATGTTCAGAGAGCAGTTTCCGTGCTTCTGGCAGCCCTGAAGCCAGACTGGTGGTCATGGAGAGGGCCAACAGAATTAGAATTAAGATTAAGCTGAGAGATGGACAGCTTTTCCAGGAGTTTGCCAAGAAAGGGAGTTATGGAAATTGGCCGATAGTTAACCGGATAAGATGGGTCAGCTGTGGGTTTCTTGAGAAGTCGCTTCACAAGGGAGTGCTTCAAAGGAGAGGGGAGGGATCCTGAGGCAAAAGAAAGGTTGCAAAAATCAGCACGGGCAGGAGCGAGGATATCAATGTGGTCTTTGATGGTTTTAGAGGAACAGGGATGAACCTGTTTTGACGAGGCTTTCATAGATTGAACTTGTCTAGCAACCTCATCAGGGGAGAACAGAGGAAGAATGAGACAGAGGGTGGGGGGATGAAGGAGGGTCAGCAAGCACAGGCGGAGAGGAGAGAGGAGGGGCAGGGGAGTAGAGGGTGGACAGGATGTCCTGGGTTTTTGAGATGAAGTGAGAGGCAAGGGCATTGCAAAGAGCCTGGCAGGTAAGAGGGCAATGGGTTAGAGACTTCAGCAGGGTTGGCCAGCTCCTTGCAGATTTGAAAGAGTTTGGCCGAGTTGTTAGATGCCGGAGAGACACAGGCTTGAATGTGGACTCTCTTCTTGGTGAGGACAGAGAGTCAGTATTGCCTTTGGAGCAGGCGACAGGCCAGTTTGTCAGAGGATGAAAAAGAAGCCCTTCATTTCCTCTCAGCCCCCCTACACTTATGTTTGAGTGTAGCTAGGTCGGAGTCATATCAGGAATTGAACTTGGCTGATCCTAATGACGGGGGCAAGAGCCTCAAGAGTATCAGAAATTGAGGAGTAGAGCAGGGACAGGGCTGTGTCCGGATGTGAGTCAACCAGAGGTGAAGGAGGGGAGGGTAGAGAAGGTGGCAGCGAAAATCTCAACTGACACATGCTTCATGGGCCGGATGTCCGAGAAGGTAGGTGGCAGTGTTGGGGTTGGCTTGGCTTGGGGGGGAAGAGAGGAAGAGATGAGAGGAGAGGAGGCAGTGTTCACTCCAGGAGAGAGGTGTGGTCTGAGAGATAGAGAGGGGAAGGCCAGAGGAGATCAAGACATCAACTGTGTGTCCTGCAGAATGAGTCGGACCAGAGGGGAGGAGAGAAAGGGAGAGGGAATCACAGAGGTCACGAAAGAGCCCAGAAGAGGAACAGGGAGAATTGAGATGGATGTTGAAGTCACCAAGGAGGAGGAGTTGAGTGGTTGAGGCCAGGAGTGAGGAGGAGAGGTCTGCCCACCCAGAGAGAAAAGAGAAAACTTCATCTTGTATGCTGCACACAATGTTATGTTTCTGCATGAGTAGCTTAGTATACTAGATAGAACCCCATAATAGGATGCTATTTATATCAATGCATCGTTCAATGCACTTATTAGGGTATATTTCTTGCAATGATTCTTGACACTTTTTTCGCAACATAATAAGAATCCCTTCTACACATATTTCATGAGAAGTACATACACATGTGATGTCATCAGTGATGTCCTGGGTGTTAGTCTTAGCAGTGCACGGTGGTGGCGCGAGTTATGGTTGCTTAGCTTACCATAACTGGCGAATTTCAAGGGTTTTTCGGTTTTACTTGGAACCATAACGTCCCTTTAACAAAGTTTTTTCACTGAATTTCATAGGTTTTTAGTAGCGCAACTTAACCATAACGTCCCTTTAACAAAGTTTTTTTCACTGAATTTCATAGGTTTTTAGTAGCGCAACTTAACCATAACGTCCCTTTAACAAAGTTTTTTCACTGAATTTCATAGGTTTTTAGTAGCGCAACTTAACCATAACGTCCCTTTAACAAAGTTTTTTCACTGAATTTCATAGTTTCTTAGTAGCAAAACTTAACAATAATGACTTTATATACATGTCATATGGAACTGACTAGATCTCTTCTTATGAACGTGATGTCCGCAAACTTATTTAATGTTCGCGGACATGTTCGGAGAACAGTATCACTACCTAAAAACTGTGGGGGGGTGTGACGATGTGACAGCATATGAGCCTTCTTACTTGGGTCTGCCGGTGGTTATGTACAGCGGGAAGTACTATTAAAGCCCGAATACAGAACCAGGAAGTGATCCCTGTATGGACTTTCCTCTAATCAAGGCTGTGTTTTGGTATCCTAGGAAACGGGAGACGAGGAGGAGCCGGAGATCGAGACCAACGGTTGCAGCTGGGCGTACTGAGGGAGAAGACGGCGAAACGGGAGAACCTTAAATCCTGGGGTTTCTCCGGTCGCGACGTGAAGAGAAGTAAAGGAGAGAGAGAGAGAGAGCGTTGTTTAAACAAGGCGATCGTTGTCGCCAGTCCAGGTTATTGAGTTGGTCGCACTGTTGCGCACAACGAAGTTCGTTTTCAAGAGGGGACCGTTGTCCCGATGACGGGTTCGCTGTGAGTATCCGGGCCTGCCCGCTTAGAAAGAAGGAGCAGTGAACCCAGAGAGAGAGGGGTGATACTGAGGGAGAGGCGAAGGACTGGATGTGGACTCACGCATGGGAACCGAACCCAGAGAGAGAGGGGAATTAAAGATACGGTCGCCTCACCAGCGGTGCTGAGCAAAGTCGGGTGCGGTTGCACTCATCAGCGACGCCGATCTAAAGGGAGAGTGAAGTAAAAGGAGGAGATAAATAACAACAAGCACAACAGGCTACGGCGAAAAGGATCTTGTTGCCAAGAGGTGGAAGGAGGCTGGCTAAAAGGCAAATGAAGTAAAAGCAGGGGTGGGGAAAAGGACAAGGAAAAGAGAGAGAGAGAGAGAACCAGAGAAAGGGAGAGAAAGAGGAAAATTCAGGAAGATCCGAGGAAATCGGTAGGAGAAGGGCAAAACCCTTTTAAGACTGTTTGAGAGAAAGGGACAGGTCGGAGAAAGCGAAGAACTCCTGAAAGTCATAGTGTACGGCAAATAATTAAATAAAGGAAACCCCTACCTGAAAGGGACCCAACAGACCTTCACTTAAGACCCCTGAGAAGATCGGAGAAACGTATCCTTTAACAGTATTAGGAAGAAAGAGTTTTGTTAATAAAAGATTTGGGTTCTCGTTGAAACTCATACAACTACGCATTCGACTCAGAGTCTTATTGTTGTCATAATTAATCAAAGTATCACAGGGGGGTGATGGGGTATGTTTGATTGTTATATCATAATATAAGAACATTTAACAAATTCAAAAAGCAGCACACAAACACATTATATATAGTAATACATAAGAAATGTAACCCATATATGTAACACACTAACCATTCATTTAAATACAATATGTTCTGAAATGGAATATACCACAAGAACATAAATTGGCTTCTGTGATACCTTGTCTTCAATATTCTATAAATAAAAGTCTGAGTCAACAAGTAGTTTGTATGGAGTTCAACGAGAACCCAAATATTTTTATTAACAGTGTTTTCCTTCTTTCTTTCCTATGCAGTTTTAAAGAAAAGTATACGTCTTTAGTGCTGGATCTTCCAAACTTGATATCAGGATTGGCATCTCTTCAGGCTCAAGGTAAGTTGTCTGTCTCTTTAACCTACATTAATTCCATCCTTTGTAGACTGATGTTACTTCCCCTCATTCAGTAATATAGTTTAAAAAAAACATGTTTTATAACATTTCTGATAATGTGGTTGCAGAGGCTAATGTTGCTAGTCCCTGTTCAGAATACACAGGCACCGAGTCCATGCAGCTTCTCTGACACGTTCTATTTCGTTTCAGAGGAAGAGGTAAAAACTCTTTTAAGCTCCCCTTCTTAACTTAGCTCCTGCTCATAGGAATACTGGATTCAACATCTCACACTCTTTATCTCCTTATAGTTATACTCTCAAAGAAATTCTTCAGGTTGCTGTTTATCTACACAGCGACGTATAGCAGTCTTTATCAGGCATTCGACCCCACAGGAATGTCCCTTAAGCAGAACGGCTCCCCTACTTACAGTTCCTTGAAGTCTGTAATACGATCCCTCATTCAGGGGTCGGACACTGGTAACAAGACATCGCCGGGTTCTCCCATGTGAATTCCTGATCTCACTTGTTTACCGGCGCAACAGCGCCCACTGCTTCCTTCTTCAACGACGCGGACGATCAGCTGTTCCCTTCCGGACACGGCTGACTTCTTTGGTTCAGCGTGGCGTGATCTCACTTGTTTACCGGCGCAACGGCGCCTACTGCTTCCTTCTTCAGCGACGCCGACGATCAGCTGTTCCCTTCCGGACACGGCTGTCTTCTTTGGTTCAGCGCGGCGTTTCTCTCACCCAAGTAAGCGACAACGATCGCTGTACTGAATCTGACGAACAACCTCGTCAAACCGCGCAACGGCGCAACTTTGTATCTATATATCTATATTTCAGGCCGAAGCCAACAGCGTCTTCCTTTTCAAGACTCCTCCTCAATATGCCCAGGCATAACCGTCCTTTTCTCCTTCCTCCCCGCGAGGCCCCGTCTCCTAGGTAACAAATCATGAGAGGCATTAGAGGAAAGTCCATACACGGTTCATCCAAACAGGACTTCCTGGTTATACCTTCAGTAGATATTATGGTACACGTGAGTCTACCAGGTTTAAAGACACCGTCACATCTTCCGACATAATTACCTCACAGACACAACAGAACTGAGAACAAGACCAGACCCACTGAATACATAGGACTTATCTTACCAGAAATAGTAAGTGTACTTCATTTTACTCATATATTTATAAACTTTATGTATTAGATTAAAAAATATATTATCTTTTCTTTTTTTCTCACAGAAATGTCTAGTACTCTGGAATGGCTAGAGGACAATTTCCCACATGAAGACATGTCACAAGATAGTGAAACTAATGGTAAACACTTTATAATATAAACCATTTAAATATTATTATTTTGTATACATTTAACATATATATATTTCTTTTGTACAGAACATAACAGAATAGAAACTACCTCTGAAGAAGCTGTTATGGAAAACACGCTTGACAACATAAAAGAAAAAATTGATTTACTGTTGACCAATTTTAATAATTTGATGTTGCTCTGTCTCCAAAGTAGCACAGAGAGGTAGCAAGTCCAACCACTTCATTCCACGTACTCCATGCCAGTGTACTTCCACATGTGGGAATCCAAGATCTACAGCTACTCCACAGCTTTCTGCATGCACCTTCAACCAATGTATCCACGAATCTCCTAAAATCCAAACAATCTGTTTTCTGAAACACACAGCCATAGCTATCTTTTGTTCTCTGAGCAAAAAGAGTATCTGAGAAAATATATCCTGGCACAACACACCCACCAAACTTTCCTGACCAATCCCTTTCAGTGCTTATTCTGATTTGCATGACTTCTGAACCCAAAAATCCCCGGATGTAACTCCTGATGTCCGCGAACTACCGCCATGTCCGCGGACATACCGTAACATAAACAGCCCTTCTACCATTTCCACTACACTCTCTCTGCCATTCCCTCATTGGATGTACCTCAAAAATCACATGACCATGCACCAATCACATTCAAGACCTCTACATCTAACTGCATCATCATAGATCAGCACTGCAAATGAACTCTGAATCTCTCTGAGTACAAGTGTCATATCATTGGCAAGCAGCATCTACCAGAAATACTGTACAAGTCTTCAAGATTTCTACTTGCAGCTCCATGCATATCCATATGCATGAACACAAACTTCAGGTATGGATATTTTCTGTATAGTAGATGAACACATTTTCAAACAGACTTTTACCTTGTAAAATCTGTAAAATGAATTTTATGTACTTTTTTCAATTTCCTAAAATCAACTATCACTTATAAACCTTTATACGTTTTACTTTCTTTATACACACAAACTCAAATCATGTTAAACTAACATTTTTTAAATGAAATATATAGACTACATATATTCAAACAAAATTGCACGCAAACACAATCTATGTTTAAACCTTTATAAAAATACTTATACAATTTCATATTTTTTGTTTTTATTTATTTATTTACTTAATTACTTTAAATTAGACATGGCATTGAGGCGCTATTACCTAGAACAGTTTACTTACAGAAATAGTGGTATTCACTAATATATTATACATTTCACAAGACATAGTAAAGATATATTTTTTTTGCTACAGTTAGTCATTCAATACAATTTGTTCATTAAGAACATATCATATGTACTGAACTGATGCAATGTATCTTATGTAAATAAATTAGTTTAATGGTTTTACAGAAGGCACTGAGGATTTCAATTAAAAAATCAATATCTAAATTAAAAACACTGCTATATACAAACAAAGTTACTAATTTGAAGCTTTTACAATTGCAGTGAAGACAAGTTTCCTGAAAAGAAGCAGCCGAATTCGAAGAAGAATGAAAAACTAAGAAGTTACCTGTAAATTTTAAAAAAAAGTAAGTAAAATTTCACCATAATATTTGTATTATTAATGAAATATACTATAACATTAATACAAGCTATTTTGGTTTCTAAAAATAGAGATTTTGTACCATTTTGTCCAAAAATGTCCATGTCTTAAACAGCGATTTACAGCCAGAATGGCCCACAGATTTCTATTTTTGGACACACAAATTAGCCAACTGAACCACTACAATTTTCATATTATAGAACAAACAACTGTTTTAATTGTATACATTAGATTTACTATTTGTACTTTTCCACACCACTAGCTTACTTTTTTTTGTCATCTGAACCCCAAGTAGTAACACATAAATTCAAGAATACCTATCCCTACTAGTTTTAGTTCCCAATGCACAATCAAACACCATTACATAAATATTTATCATCTTACTCAAACACTCATGCACACAGCACACATACATTCCAGAACACCCCAACCCATATCTTCTTTATTTTTTTCAACAGACCCTAAAGAATGCCTACCAAAAGTCAAGTCCGTAGAAAGCAACGCAAAAGTAGAGCAAATGACAATAAAGGTGTCCAACATAAGCATCTATCTCTAGCAGAATTTGTAAAAAAAGTTGAAACAAAACAGCTAATACAATCATTTAGTGAAACACAAGAAGTTTCAAGTACAACCACTTTGCTTCCTCTATCGAAATGTAAAACAAACCAAAAAACAATTAACAGAAAATCAGCTATCAGTACAGATAAAACTACTTCTTCAAATTTTAATGTAGTGCAAAGTAAGCATACCAAGAAAAGTATTTTAGCCAAAATATACCGTCACAAAGTCCTTCAAAATCTTATAAAAACAGGAGAGAAATCAGGTTCAAAGCTTAAAACCTATCGTAGTAAATTAATCTTAGAAGCATTGATGGACAGTGCAATTCTTCTCAAGAGAAATTTATTTAGTTTACTGTTAAACAAAATGAAACCACTAAAACAACTAATAACTAAATTACAAAAAAGACTTCTCAATAAGTGAAATGTCAACAGAAAGAACTTCTTAAGTATCTGCAGAGGTGAATGGAATCACACTACGAGCACAGAGCCATGTTTTAATGAAGAAGCGTACAAACAAAAGCAAACAAATACAATTGCCATAAATAGCAGTGGTCGAGGTTATGAAAAAGTGAATAATACCATAATGGAACAAG
Organism: Ambystoma mexicanum; assembly: GCF_040938575.1. Lineage (NCBI taxonomy): Eukaryota > Metazoa > Chordata > Amphibia > Caudata > Ambystomatidae > Ambystoma > Ambystoma mexicanum. The sequence continues at coordinate 1,179,679,276 of NC_090933.1, forward strand.
AAGTACTCCTTACAAAAATATGCCCTGAAAATTTAGAATTACCCCTCCATTCAACTGAATCAGAATGTCTAGTGTACAAATGGCCATGCACGTCAATGTGTAACATTCCCAGACAATGTTTCAAATCTTTACGCCAATTTCTCAATAAATATGTAAAAAGCAAAGACAAAATCAAAATTAAATTACTGCAAAATATAGATACCTGTCCAGTGCGCAAGTACACAGGACATTCATTGGCCTGCATTACAGGACCTACTTGTAAAACCACTTTCCATGATATCAAAAGGATATCAACACATCATTAAACTATAAGAAATCTAGTCTATAAACTGTACTATGCTAAAAGTCCTGCTTTAGCACTAGCAAAGTTAAATAACATCCTTCTACATGGTACAGCAAAAGACCTACTTGAAGAAATTCAATATATCCGGAAAAAATGTTTTGGAACTGAAAGCCATTTACAGAATGAAATAGCTTTAAACCAATTAAGCAACAATTCTACACATGGCAACCTTTTGCTAAACACATACAAAAAAGAAATACTAAAATTTAAAAGTACATAAGCTGAAGTACCAAACCATGTATGTGTATGTTGAGTTGAATTTTTAATAAAAGTAACACAAAAACTGTGGACCTATCATACAAAATAGAAGACAATGAATATTCTAAATGGTTTGAATTACCTCTCTACCTTGTAGCAGAAAACAAATATGAAATAACTGAGCCCTTAATACTTTGCAGTTATTGCACTACAAAACTTGATAACAACCAAACTCCTTCACGTTCTATCACAAATAATTTGGAATTATACCCAGTACCAACACCTCTACAACAACTTAATTTATATGAGAGCATCATAATTCAAACAGTACACCTATTTCAAGCAATAATACGCCTTCAACCAAAAACAGCAAAATTACCTCCTTCTGAATTGGTAAAAGGCATTTATGGAAAAGTAGTTTATTTACCATTAAATCTAAAAGAAAATGTGCATACTCTAGGAGTGCAACGTCCAATGCAGCAATCTTTAATTATATTAGTAAATGGAGTACCTACAAAGGACAAAAAAATATGGCAACAGCTGGTAGATTTATATAAAGTTAGACAAGCCTTCTAATATCTCAAAGAGAAAAATGAATATTACAAAGAAATTAATATTGAAGAAAATTTGAAAGATACAACTGAAATAATTCAAGAAACACAAGAAGCTGGTCAATTTGAGCTACTAGATCCTGCTACAATATCAAATACTTTAGACCATTATACAATTCATCATTTGCACTGTAATGGCACTGTACAAGATGTACTGGAAACTTACCAAATGCGTCAAACAAAAGGATCGGCAATCAGTATATGGCAAAAAAGTATAGAAGCACGTGCTTTTCCTTTACTCTTTCCTACTGGCAAAGGAGGAAGGTATGATGATAGACCTATTCAAATATCAGCTTCAGAATACCGCTCATTACGGATGTATTCTGAAGATCCCAGATTTAAACAAAATGTGGAATACATATTCCACCTACTCTTTGAAAGTGAACTAGCAACTTTATGTTACAGAGTTGCACACATATTAAAATCAGGATCACACTTTCAAAATATGACAGCTACACAATTATTAGAGAAAGTGCAACAAAAGGATGAGGTTTTACAATCAAATATTACAAATCTATTAGCAAATAGGTCTGGTACTAAAGAGTACTGGTTTCAACGTCATGGAGATGTACGTTGTATGATCAGAAAACTTGGCCCACCCACTTGGTTTGTTACATTAAGTTGTGCAGAATATGCGTGGGAAGATTTACATGATTTCCTACGCATATCAAATAAAAACAAAACAAACATAGATATTCTAACACCTGGAGAACTTTGTTCTTTGGATTCTGTTAATGTTTCAAGATATTTTCACCATCGCTTCATTGCTATGCTACATTTTATTTGTAATAAAACTGTTCGTCCCCTTGGAGAAGTGCAACACTTCTTTTGGAGAAAAGAATACCAAGCCAGAGGAGCACCACATATCCACATGCTTTTATGGATTAAAGATGCTCCTAAATTTGGTCAAGACAGTGATGCCACTGTTTTACAGTTTATTGAAAAATATGTCACTTGTGAAATTCCATCAGAAGCCACAAATAGTGATCTTCGTGCACAAATTGTACAATTTCAAAGACACAAATGTGGAAAATATTGTCGTTGCAAATACAAAAACAAAGGCAAATACTACACCAAATGCTGATTTGGTTTCCCTAGACCAGTTACAAATACAGGTCAAGTAAACAACCTCATGTCTTCAGTTAGACATAGTGTTAAAGGTAAGTCACCTAAAAATACATATTACACAAAAAGAAAAGAAGAAGAAAAATATATCAATGATTATAATGCAATCATTGCCCACTTATGGAATGCAAACATAGATGTGCAGTACATTGCAGACAATTCTACTGCAGTTGCACGATATGTCACAGCATACTTAACTAAAGCGGAAAAGACAGAGCTCCAAGATCTCTGGAATGACCTGTCATCAGATAAAACAGTATCTCAGAAATTATACAGCTTGGGCATAAAAATGCTCACCCATAGAGAATGTGGATCTTATGAAGCAGCTGATCATTTAACTGGTACTACATTGTATGGTAAATCTGAAAATATAGTATGGCTAAGTCTTGGTCCAGCTAAATCTAGAAAAAGAGTTCTAAAATCATATGAAGATATAGAAACAATAGCCAAACATGATCCCAACAGCCAAGACATTTTAAAAAACAATTTATTGGACACATACTACCCAAACAGAAGTAATACTTTGGAATACATGTGTCTATACCAAATAGCCCAAAACTACACATACAAAAATAATATGAAACCTGATGAAAAAAAGGTAAATATAGAGTGACAGACTGTGAAGGCAGCTTAGTTAAACTCACTAAACCAAATTTAATTAATAATATCAAATTGTCATTGAAGACTCCTCAACATAAAGAAGTATATTACATGTCCCTGCTACAACTCTTCAAACTATGTAGAAAAGAAGAACAATTACTAGATAACTATGACTCATATGAGGATGCTTTCAAAGCAAATGAAAGCACTTTAACTGATGTAAACTTTACACAGTACAAAACAATGTTGCACAATGAACAGCAACATGAAGAAGAACTCCGAGCCCAACTAGATAAGGATACTCCTGACAGTAGTCAACCTTCTGTAACAGGAAGCCAAGAACCACTGGGAGAACCACTAATAACAAATGAGGCAGAATTAGCTATGATAGAAGTAGAAAACACCATGTGTCAGTATGTAGATAAGGAAGACTTAACTATACTACAATCAAAACTAAACAATGAGCAAAGTAGCATTTTTCAAGAAGTAACAAAACAAATTTCACATAGTGTAAAACATGAAAATAAAGAATGTCCCTGCCATAATTATAAACCTATACTACTGTACGTCAGTGGTGAAGCTGGTTCTGGCAAAATATTCCTAATCAAAATCATTAGTAAGTTCCTTCAACAATTGACAAACAACAAACTGTCAGCTGTTGTCACTGCCCCCACAGGTTTAGCTGCCTACAACATAGGTGGTGTTACATTACACCGATTACTACTATTACCAGTAGAACACCAGAACAAATTAGTGTATTACAAACTTTCTGCAGAAGCTGCAATGGAATTACACAGAGTATTGAAACAAATGAAAATGCTACCAATAGATGAAGTGAGCATGGTCTCCAACCTGATGTTAGCTTTGATTCACCTCAGATTACAAGAAGTACTCAAAACAGACTATGAAGAGCTCTTTGCAGGAAAACACATTATTGTTTTTGGAGATCTGCTTCAATTAACACCAGTAAAAGGTGAACCTATTTTTAAAACATTAGGGCACAAACTCTGATGTAAAACTGTTGGCAGCATTGGAAATGTCAACCTTTGGTAACATTTCCAATACAGAGAATTAACAGTAAATATGCGCCAATCTGCAGATCTAACTTATGCCAACATTTTAAAAAGTTTGAGTGTTGGTATACTTTCTATAGAAGCAGAAGCAACATTGAAAACCCGGCACATTAATGCACTTTATGGCGATAATGCATGTGCTACAGATGTTATGGAACAATTAGCCCACAAAAATGTCAATTGTATGGCCTTAATGTCAACTCTTGCAAGCTGTCTCAAATTCAATGAAATAATGTTAAGTAAAGAAATGCAACCAATAATGGAAATTAGCACCACAGACAAACTAGATGTACATGGTATGACACTACCCATGTGTGACCAAGCCACAACAAGACTAAATAATTTAGAAAAATCAATCTCAAACACAGCAGGCTTAGAAAAGATGTTACAATTATCCTTAAATTGCAGAGTAATGCTTAAACGTAACCTTGACGTGGACCAAGGACTAGTTAATGGAGCACTGGGTACAGTTGTTGGCTTTCAAACATACCCACGTGACAACAAAATTCAGTTTGTCAATATACTCTTTGACAAACTTTCAGAAGTAAAACGCATAGGACGCTCAACAGCTAGATTCCTTCTCTTCAAAGATATGTATGTACACAGAGAACAATTTTCTCTAACTCTTGCATACGCAGTCACGATTCATAAATCTCAAGGTCTTACCCTAGACACAGCAATGATAGATATTGATAACACAGTCTTTAAAGAAGGCATGAGCTACGTAGCACTATCACGCTTACGTACACTAGACGGTCTATTTCTAATCAACTTTGATGCAAGTAAAGTAAACGCTGATATTCCTTGCATTTTAGAATATAATAGACTTCGCTCACTATACACTCCCCATCTAAACACATATTCTATTCCACAAAAACTAAAACGTTGTAAAAGAAAACTAAATCAAACAGAAATGCAACAGGACGTCACTGCAAATCCTCCAAAGAGAGTAAAAGAAACTAATACTTCATCAAGTACCACAAACAAAAAAGAATCAATTAGAGAAAGTAAACCAGGTTCTTCTTTGAAGAAGGAAGACAAACTCCAAAAAAAGCAGTTAGATACAGAACTACCTGGACCATTTAAATTCTCAAATATAGTTGGTGTAAGTTGCTATGCAAATGTAGCAATGAATATTCTATTTCAATTACCACCAATTGTTGACAACATTTACTTGCACAGAACAGACCCATTGTGTTTGCAAATGTTAGTACTTCACAGAAATGCAGCAAACAATCCTGACAACACATATAGTGTTTTTGGAATAAGACGACAATTGGACTACTGTGCTGGAATGGTGAAATTCACTATAAACTCAGAGGAAGATCCACAAGAATTTCTAATGTACTTACTACAAGTACTGGAAAACAAAAACATACCTATAAATGAAATCTTTCAGATTTCATACATGTGGAAACATACATGCACTCTCTGCAACAATGTGAGACAAGAAGAAATCCCCAATGAACGCTTCATATATATATCAATACCAAATTGTGAATCCATTGCATTTCAGCAACTTGTACAAAATGCAAACCATGGTAGATTATGCTCTACCTGCAATTCAGATAATCGCTCCACGTTAGTAATACAAACACATAGTAAATACGTAATACTAAGGCTTCTACGTTACAATGCAGATGGTACCAAAAACAACTGCAAGCTGACTGGATTCACACATGGTCAAATATCACTTGGTAAGAAAACCTTCACAACAATAGGTATAATCTACCACGCAGGAGCCACAACCAATTCAGGGCACTACACTGCATATATAAAAAAGAAATGTGGATGGTTTGAATGTAATGATAGTACCATAACTCTAAAGCAGAGATTACCAGCAAATCTTACAAACGCTTATTTGATGTTCTTAAAACCAAAATGTGATACATAAACTGTATTTAAACCTTTAAGTAAATTTGTGTTAAAAAAATATAAACTGTTAGAATACTCCAAAAGCTATCTAACTGCTCAAAGATTCTACAACAACTAATCAGATAAATGAGTACCACTAAATTAGACCAAAAAATACACAGTTAGAATACGCCAATTGGTATCTAATTGTCTCAAAATTATAAATTTGTGTTAAAATAATATAAACTGTTAGAATACTCCAAAAGCTATCTAACAGCTCAAAGATTCTACAACAACTAATCAGATAAATGAATACCACTAAATTAGGCCAAAAAATACACAGTTAGAATAAGGCAATTGGTATCTAACTGTCGAAAAATTTAACAATATCCAAATAGATAAATCAAAACCACTAAAATATATTAAAAAAATAGACAGTTAGAATACGCGAATTGGTATCTAACTGCTCCAAAATTTTATAATATCAAAACAAATGAATAATCTGTTACTGCTCCAAAAAAAAATACAACAAAGCAAAGTATAAAGCATTAGCCAGAAACAACAAGTGAACACTGAAAACAAACAAACAAATAAACTGTAGCATAACAGAAAAAGGTTTTTTTTTAATCCAACATGGATTTTTTTTTCTCCCACAGACCCAATGATTTTAGCAACAAATACAGAAACTGAGCAAATTGCACAGTACTCTGATTTGTACTCTACTAAATATGAGGGTTGAAAAAAATAAAAGTATATTGCTTATACAATGTAATAAGTCATTACAAAATACTAATACTAACATGCTATTTTCTTTTATCACAGAAATGAAGAAGAAAAACAAAGACTCCCATTACTAGACCAAACAGTAAGTATACAATAATAAGGACAACCATAGCAGCATATCACATCCATAGTATCTAATACCTTTGTTCCTTATACATTTGTTTTTCACCCAAAGTTATACGCAAATATGAATGTGATATGCTGCATTGGTTGTTGCCAGGGCATAGAGTCTTGGGTGCATGGCCATGCACCCAAGACTCTATGCCCTGGCAACAACCACCACAGCATATCACATCCATAGAGTCAAACATTTCAGCTATGATCTATGGGAAACTTTTAATGTCCGCGAACAATGTGAGTGTTCTTAGAACACTTTGAACTTGACAGCGAACAATACGGACACCTTTTTCAGGACACCCCCTACAAACATTTCAGAACAACGCGATAGTTCTTAGAACACCTTCAACTTAACAGCGAACAATACGGACAGCGTCCTAAGGACACCCCCTACGAACATTCCAGGACACCGGGAGTGTTCTTAGAAACGTCTTCAGAACACCATCATCTTGTTTATTTGCGAACATTTCAGGACACCGCGAGTGTTCTTAGGACACATTCAACTTGACAAAGAACAATACGGACAGCGTCCTCAGGAAACCCCTACAAACACTCCCCGGACACCGGGAGTGTTCTTAGAAGCGTCTTCAGAACACCACCATCTTGTTTATTTGCGAACATTTCAGGACACCGCAAGTGTTCTTAGGACACATTCAACTTGACAAAGAACAATACGGACAGCGTCCTCAGGACACCCCCTACGAACACTCCCCAGACACCGCGAGTGTTCTTAGAAACGTCTTCAGAACACCCCCATTTTGTTTATTTGCGAACATTTCAGGACACCGCGAGTGTTCTTAGGACACATTCAACTTGACAGAGAACAATACGGACAGCGTCCTCATGACACCCCCTACGAACACTCCCCGGACACCGCGAGTGTTCTTAGAAGCGTCTTCAGAACACCACCATCTTGTTTATTTGCGAACATTTCAGTACACCGCGAGTGTTCTTAGGACACAGTCAACTTGACAGAGAACAATACGGACAGCGTCCTCAGGACACCCCCTACGAACACTCCCCGGACACTGCAAGTGTTCTTAGAAACGTCTTCAGAACACCCTCATTTTGTTCATTTGCGAACATTTCAGGACACCGCGAGTGTTCTTAGGACAGAGTCAACTTGACAGAGAACAATACGGACAGTGTCCTCAAGACACCCCCTACGAACACTCCCCGGACACCGCGGGTGTTCTTAGAAGCGTCTTCAGAACACCCCCATTTTGTTTATTTGTGAACATTTCAGGACACCGCGAGTGTTCTTAGAACACATTCAACTTGACAGAGAACAATACCGACAGCGTCCTCAGAACACCCCCTACAAACATTTCAGGACACCGGGAGTGTTCTCAAAAACGTCTTCAGAACACCCCAATTTTGTTTATTTGCAAACATTTCAGGACACCGCGCGTGTTCTTAGAACACATTCAACATGACAGAGAACAATACGGACTGCGTCCTCAGGACACCCACTACGAACACTCCCCGGACACCGCGAGTGTTCTTAGAACAGTTTCACTTTGCTTGTGAACAAAACGGACACATATTGACTCCTTAGAACACCCCCTAGTCAGTTTATTTAGAACATTTCAGAACACCCGTGATGGCCACAAACAAATCGAACACAAAAAGAACGTCTAACACATAAAAAACACAACTTTCATCCTATCTCATACATTCCCACCCTCCCCAAACACTCCTACACACCAACACACTCTACAAAATACACATTTTGAACAAAGTTTCACCGCGCTGTCCGGGGGCGTCCGCGAATCCAAGATGGTGGGCGCTACCAATAAATCTGACGCGCTTCACGCTCCACGCCGTCCAATCAGCGAACACTTTGCATGTCCGCGAACATCACGCAAGACGATTGGCCAATCAAGACACTTTCCGCAAACCGAACACAGATATCACTAATTTTTATTTACCTACTTTTTGGTCATTTTAAAAAAAACTACTGGACGGATTTTCACCAAATTTGTAAAAGCACGCTTTCGGGACCAAGCCGCTGCTACTGGTCCAAATTTGGTGGAAATCGGCCAGCGGTTTGGGCTGTCGGCACGAGCAAAAATGTTTTCCCATTCACTCTATGGAGAGTGAGTATAATGTATACAAATATGAGCATATAGAGGGAAGGTAGAGTAATAAAAATAAAACTATGAGAAAGTGCTGATAACCATAATGATTATCTTCATGCACAGAAAGGATTGCTCTCTTTCAAGCCTGTATCTTCCGCTATGTATATGTTTCATATGATGTGACTGGACCCTAAGTCTACAAATATAGTACCTTTTCAATTTTTACTTCCTGACTGTTACTGAAGAAAACTATGTGGCTTTGATATGTCAGTAAAGGATAAAAAGGGAGAGCCAGCCATGTGATGTCATCAGTGATGTCATCAATGACATTTGTGATGTCATCTTTGATGTGCTGGGTGTTAGTGTTAGCAGTGCACGGTGGCGCGAGTTATGGTTACTTATGTTACCATAACTGCTGAATTTCAGGGGTTTTTCGGTTTACTTTGAGCCATAACGTCCCTTTAACAAAGTTTTTTCACTGAATTTCATAGGTTTTTAGTAGCGCAACTTAACCATAACGTCCCTTTAACAAAGTTTTTTCACTGAATTTCATAGGTTTTTAGTGCACAACTCAACCATAATATCCCTGACTTCATATACATGTAATATAGAACATACTAACCCCCTCATAGTGATGTTCATGTCCACGGTTACCGCCATGTCCGCGGACACATCGAAAATCTGAGCGTGGTGAATGTAAATTTAAATAGTGTGCCCCATTTCCCCTTTGAAGTTGGCTCTGAAAAGAGCCGTTTTTTTTTGTTTTATTTTACAGATGCTTGACAGACATCTGTTATTTTGTATTTTTTTCTTGTTTTTTTTTCTTACTTTGCTCCTAAAATCTTCACATAACCTTCTCCAAAGCAACCCTTACATTCCAAAATAGAAAGGCATTTCCCGTAAACGATAAAGAAATGCCATCTTCTTTAAAATTAACAGCATTACTGGCATCAATATTCTCATTGTTACAGAAGAACATACCAGCTCTAAGCTTGAAGGCACACATGCCTCGGTTGATGACACACCTAGCAATATTTTGCTGAGGACAAAAAACTGAACTATTGTCCCATATTGCCCTAGGTAGTAATCCAGAAAAAATTACTTTTGCATTTGGAAGGATCTTCATTACTGCTTGAACCAAGCGTTCCAAATCAGCCAACAAAGTAGGGGCAGTGAAGTTGCCCAAATGGAAAGCACCATAGTGCAAAACTACCACATGCGGACTGTTCATCGTGGCCATATCCTCACAAACTTGTACAATTCCCTGTACATTGCAATCAGGCACACTGCTCCACACCACGCTGTACTCGCTGTGCCACTTGACAGGCTACAGTGAAGTGGCACAGCGAGTAGAGCGCTTGACCGCCTATAGACCGGTTAAATTATTTCTATTAACCCACCCTGTGTCGTCTGCCTTTTTTAGAGCCCTCTAAACGACAGTGGATCAATTCGGCGGTGATAGTGCGCGGTAGAAAACTTTATGCCACTTTCAACGAACAAGTTCAACTTGAGCGGTCTTTAATGCTACGCTATTGTAATTATATTTGGTATAAAGTAATCTAAAGGGTTACTTACAGTACAATTGCAATTTCCATTGTCTACGAGTGGTGCAGTCCCAAAATACGACTCTGCGTGTGCCAACGATCTTTCGCATAGTGATATAATATATAAAAGTGGTTTTGTTTCAGAAATGTCATCTTTATCTTCTCTTACGTTTTGGTTCTAAGTACAGCCGAAAGACCCCTGAAAATCGCAAGTTATGGTAAGCTATGAAAAATAACTCGCGCCACCACCGTGCACTGCTAAGACTAACACCCAGGACATCAAAGATGACATCGAAAATGTCATTGATGAAATCACTGATGACATCACATGTGTATGTACTTTTCATGGAATTTGTGTACTAGGGATTTTTATTATAATGTTGCGAAAAAAAGTGTCAAGGATATTGCAATAAATATCATACCGTTATTAGTGCTTTGAACGATGCATTGATATAAATAGCATTGTATTATAGGATTCTATCTAGTATACTGAGCTACTAATGGAGAAACATAGCATTGTTTGCAGAGTACAAGATGAAAGTATAATATTTGTAATGTTAATATGTTGAATAAAGAAATGATAATTGTCCTGAAATGTTCGAAAATTCACAAAATGGGGGTGTTCTGAGGACGTTATTCGTATTGTGTGATTGCTTAGCTGTATGCAATGAGGGAATGGCATAGAGAGTAAAGTGGACGCCGTCCGCGGACACCGCGGCTGTTCGTGGACAGGGCGTGCTACATCCGGGTTTTTCCAGGAAATCCAACATGGAAAGAAGACTGTACCGATCAGCCAATCAGATGTCGAGGTTGTGGATTTGTGTTGAAAGAGACTGTGTGTGGTGAAGATGGCAGAAGTGGAGAAAGTCAGGGTGTTCGTGCTCGGAGATATGTTTGTGCATGGTTTACAGCAGTACACTGAATGCAGGCATGTTGCAAAGAACTTTGATGTGAAAGGAGTGGAGGTGGTGTGGAGCACTGTGCCTGATTGCAATGTACAGGGAATTATACAAGTTTGTGAGGATATGGCCACGATGAACAGTCCGCATGTGGTAGTTTTGAACTATGGTGCTTTCCATTTGGGCAACGTCACTGCCCCTACTTTTTTGGCTGATTTGGAACGCTTGGTTCAAGCCGTAATGAAGATCCTTCCAAATGCGAAAGTAATTTTTTCTGGATTACTACCTAGGGCAATATGGGACAATAGTTCAGTTTTTTGTCCTCAGCAAAACATTGCTAGGTGTGTCATCAACCGAGGCATGTGTGCCTTCATGCTTAGAGCTGGTATGTTCTTCTGTAACAATGAGAATATTGATGCCAGTAATGCTGTTCATTTTAAAGAAGATGGCATTTCTTTATCTTTTACGGGAGATGCCTTTCTATTTTGGAATGTAAGGATTGCTTTGGAGAAGGTTATGTGAAGATTTTAGGAGTAAAGTAAGAAAAAAAACAAGAAAAAAAATACAAAATAACAGGTGTCTGTCAAGCATCTGTAAAAAAAAAAAAACGGCTCTTTTCAGAGCCAACTTCAAAGGGGAAATGGGGCACACTATTTAAATTTACATTCACCACGCTCAGATTTTCGATGTGTCCGCGGACATGGCGGTAGTCCGCGGACATGAAAATCACTACGAGGGGGTTAGTATGTTCTATGTTACATGTATATGAAGTCAGGGATTTTATGATTAAGTGGTGCTACTAAAAACCTATGAAATTCAGTGAAAAACTTTGTTAAAGGGACGTTATGGTTAAGTTGCGCTACTAAAAACCTATGAAATTCAGTAAAAAAAACTTTGTTAAAGGGACGTTATTGTTAAGTTGTGCTACTAAAAACCTATAAAATTCAGTGAAAAAACTTTGTTAAAGGGACGTTATGGTTCAAAGTAAAACCGAAAAACCCCTGAAATTCAGCAGTTATGGTAACATAAGCAACCATAACTCGCACCACCGTGCACTGCTAACACTAACACCCAGGACATCAAAGATGACATCACAAATGTCATTGATGACATCACTGAGAGAGTGCCATCACAATAAAGAAGAAAAAACAAATCTGTGACCATCAAGAGCCATAGGACTGCCACCACCTTCCTCTAAAGAACCAAAGAACACTCCGGTGGTAGGCCATATAGTGAACATGGTTAACATTGGAGTACTATATTGCTTTAAATTCATCTCGACAGGCCAGTCCGTGCTTGCTCTGCTGGACATGGTGTGGAAGAATGTCTATAAGGTACTCCACAAAGAAAAGTAAACTCTAGGAAAGTGAAAATGTTGCCATATTGCTAAGAAAGATTTTGCAACTTTCCTTCCATTGATATCAAGGCATAGAAATTCCTTGTTAAAGGTGCACACAGCACCTTAAAGTAAAGTGGAGTAGGGGTATGTTGTATTTATTTTCCTTTGTCTATTAGTAAGACTTTTGTTACTTGAATTATGTGGCCAAGAAGGGCTAGTGGATACATTTCTACCATGCTATTCATTTTTGATGCAATATTTTTTCATTTGACTGCATAGTGTGAACTGACGTACCATGTACGCCATACGTTTTTTGCCCTGTCATTTGCCCACGCTATCCTTTGTCCTTCCAATGTAAGGAAATGCCATAAAGGAAAGCCCTCTCCCCGGCAAAGCCTCAACTTTCCAAAGCAAACTGCCAGTGTGTGTACCTGGCAGGATGTGGCAACCTGTACTGTCTAGCCTCAATCCACACTTTGTCCAGGGGGTTGTGGGCAGATGTGTGGCAAGACATTGGTTTCCTGTCTGAAATTATTGTTAATATACTGTCTTGTTCTCTTTGATGTCACACACACATTGCAAGCCAATCGCATTGCAGATTGGCAGCATGGGATTGTAATAGTTCTCTAAAAATAGCATTAACGTTCTTCAAATTGCTGGAAGCAACAGTCACACGAGCGGCCGTTTCTTTTTCTGGCAAAAAATTGAGCTAGCATTTCTTTCTTGTATGCTACATGTGCGCTTTAATAAACACATTTCTTTATTAGAATACATGCAGACAAATACTGGTTGTGAATGTTCTTTTTATAAGACAAAAAAAATGTAGATTAATACAGACAACAAGGGCAAACAATAAAAATGGATAAATACAGACGGAAATGGCAGAATAATAGATACCATAACACTGGGAGTCTTAATAAAAATGAAGGTGACGAGCCAGAGAGAATAGAACAAAAAAGTAGTCTGAATATATGCCTGAGGAGAATGAATAAGGTACAACACTGCCCCCTGTAGGATATATTGTACTACTAGAGCACCAATTGCTATATGAGAAGCCATGCAAAATGTTATTATACATGAAGTAGAACTGATTAGGTAATCATAGATCGGTTTTACAGAAGCTCCTACCTAACCCTCATAACATGTACATAATAGAAATAAACACACCTTCATGAGATCACAAGTTATACAAATACACACACACAAACACATAGACACACATGCATATACACATATTCTTGAAATTATCAGAGAATGGAGTTTGCAAGCATGTCCCAGTGTGAAAGGTCAAAGACTGGATAGATGAAATTATGAGAAAGGAAGACAAGTAATGTTTCAACGACGAGTCGCAAGTGTACTGGAGATATACAGTTCACAATGATGACAATGTTGAGATGGTGCCAAACCGCTTAGGTCAATAGGAAAGTACGTTAGGCTACAATTTTAATGTAACACTGTCACATGTCACATAGGGATCGGTCAAAATGTAAGTCATCTTTCACTCCACACATACCCCTCTTTGAGCAGCCATTTACAAATTGTGTTCAGTCGATACATGTTGAAAAGAGAGCTATCCAATCAGAAAGAGTGTGAAAGGAGATCAACTCAATGCAATTGAGTTAATATTTTAACAATTTAACTCAGTCTCATGGTTACAGTAAACCAATAAAGTTAGGAAATGTATGCAACACCTATAGTGCAAATGATGAGAGTGAATCAGAAGCTTGGAAATGTGATTGATTTGCAACATTTCTTGTCTTTTCCTCTCTGTAATACCCTATACAACCAGGCATTTTATAACTTGTAGATATATGTCTGTTTAGATGTTTCCCTGCCTATGCAGTTATAATACATTTTTGTTGTTCTCATATTGTGTGCATTAATTTGTTGACTCTTCGGATTGATTTTTGATATTTGGATTGGGACTTGCCTAACACTAGTCATTTGCTCAATAGTACATACACAGGACAAAAGAAAAATAAATGTGCCATATCATCTACTTCTGTTTGGCACATGGGACAACTTGACTCAGTACTCCATACTAATCTGTTGGATAGGGTTTTGCACAAAAGAAGGCAGTTGAAACATCCTCTATAATAGGACACCTTTGGGATTTACTGTTTGTCCAAACAAGGTAGTCTTTTATAGTATCTGCAGCAAGAAACATATATCACCTATTGGCAGGTTTCACAATTTCAAGAGTCTCCCGGGCATCCCCTGCCCAATATCTTAGCCTTTTTTTAAAGTTCACAACACAAACAATATTGGATTGTAAGTAATGTCATTAATATTTCCTAATGCATCTTTTGTGTGAGAAAACCATGTGATGTTCTCCATCCCCTTCTGGATAACAAATGTGTTAAAATATGATGACATAATGAGGCATTTGGATTGGACCATACTCTAATCCATAATAGAAGGGGCTCCAAAACAAACTCATTCTGGATACAATTGAAAGTTATTTGTTGTGAATTGCAGAGTTTGGGCGGAATTAGGAAAAGAGACAGCAAATGTTTCAAGAAGAAGTGTTATTCTTTCTGGAAAGCTTTATTTTCCTTAAACACCCCACAATTCAGGCCCATATTTTCCTGTCTCAAGAGTTCAAGCAACATAGATTGACGTTATAATATTATGTTTCTTAGTAAAGCAGAATATGCCCCCTATGGACTGACTCATTAGTGACAGCTGTTTAACGGAATGTGTGTCCACCATAAAGGATGCTGAGAAAAATATCCCCATGTAATCAAAAATGTCAATGCTGTGAATATGGTTTGCATTGCACCACATAGTGGGACAATTCACCATCCTTTTCAATTGCCAGCACGTCAGGACAGAAGATTTTTTTTAGTTTACCTGTAACTCCAATGCATCCATGAACACATATTATATGTATTAATCAGAATTTATGGGGCTCTTGGGGTTCGGGCAATAAGTACAGACTCATGAGTGTAAACAAGTGCAAGGATTGACATACTGTGATATTGGGGATGTTGGCATTACAGTTTGCCAGTTATTTTTGCAGATTGTTAAAATACAAAGAAAACAATAGTGGTCCGAGGGCACACCCTTGTCTAACCCGCGATTGAATGAGGAACCTAGGTGTGCAGTGTCCCGAAGGGCCCATTATTGGTATGTAGGGCCATAAGAATGTCTTGGATGCCCACTGGATAGTCATAGGAATTAAGCACCTGTCATTGCTTATTCCTATTTACTTTATCAACGGTGGTGCTCAGGTCCAAGAATGCCAGGTATACAGGATCTTTTTTATGAACAAGGAATTTGTGATTAGCAGGTAGAGGTGTAAACCTTGCTCCATAGTACCTAATGTAGGACGAAATCTCAATTGGATTGGGGCAAGAATATCCTGTGTAGGTACCCAGTCCTCCATAATATTTAGGAGGCAACTCCTGAGCAATTTGAAACTCCTATTAAGGAGGGAAAGTGGTCTGTAAGCTTGAGGGCTATCTCTGCTACCCTTCTTGAAGATAGGGAAAATAATAGCTCTCCTCCAGTCGCCAGGTGGTCTATTAGAAGCAAGTATTGATTTAAACATAATGGTTAGGAGTGGGCCTCATACATTCTGATAATCCTGGTAACAGTCAATGGGGATTCCATCTGTACCGGGTAATCTGTTCCATTTAGATGAATTTATGGCCCTTATGACATCATTGTACGTGAGCCAGAGCATACACTTCTTATGTGGACTTATATATGGACCTCATTACGAGTTTGGAGGTTTTTCAGAGGTAAATTCTCTGAAATACCACCAAACAGATTTACAGTTACCACCACTTGGTCCTGTGAATTTACCACAGTGGTGGTAGCAGTGTAAATCTGCATTTATTTTAGGTCCATTGGACTCAATGGGCCTTTTTTTTTCGGACTTCCTGTGGCCGAATTACCGCTGCAGTAATTATGCCAATTATTGGGAGTTGAGTGGCAGGATTTACCTCCAGGATTTTGCTCAAAGCCAAATTCAAAATTTGGCATAGTGGTGAAATTGGAGATAACTCAGTTATAACTCAGTTGACAACTGAACCTATAGACCTGGGCCCTTTAAGACGAGGTAGCAATACATAGAGATGGATAGAAATGCAGAAATTACTCATACATCAATATTCAAACCGACTCAGGAAGTTGGCAAAACTCTATTCTGTTTTATTTGCAATTATCTAAAATAGAGAGGTTACAATGGACATTGTCGCTCAAGCTCTCAATACATTTCATGAAAAACATAACTTTTACAGTAAATATTTGTCATCATTGACGTCACACTACGTGGCAAACTTCAAAAACCTACCTGGGGATGTGATAGGCTTACAGGGAACATCTAAGTATACGTTCCATACTAACGGGGTAGTGATTGGTTCTCTAACATCAGGTGGACAACTCCAACAGTGCAAGTCATCTTTATCGTCATAAAATACACACCGATTCATTTGTTACACAACCTATAGGGCTCTCTGATATGTGGTTCTCTACAATTGGTTGGCACACTTGTACCCTTCTGGAATATTCCACATGCTAGCAGCATGCAGGATACTAACCCTGGTGCTGGGAGGGTCAGCCTGGTCATGCCTCTCCACCCAATTAGCCAAACATCTATCATTATTCTTGTGGTCCTCCATTCACTAAAGGCTTTGAGTTTGGCCTGCAGAAGCTCTCTGTGCCTGAGAATAAAAGGGATTGTGGCATGGTCTTATCTTCTGGTTTCGGTGTAGCTCAAACCAAAGCTATTCTCAACAGACCATGTTACTGTAGACCATGTTTTCGAGCTCTTTGCTGCATATAATACTTTTAAATGATGAACTCTTGGCACCTTCAGTGTTTTTCCATTTCACCTCAAACTGAAGTTTGTTTCTTTCTCACGTTCATTTAACTACTTGATGGACAACCAGGCTCACGGGGGCCTCGACTCTTGGTGCTGGGCCAGCCAAGCCTTTCTTGAAATTCTCCTTCACCATTAGCTGTTTTCCAACTGCGCCACACTGAAAATCTTTCCATACACAGGCTTTCAAGCCTTGCTAAAGTGCATCATGGAACATCCAGATTCTATACACTCCTATGTATATACATCGGTGCATCGCTGCATCTATTCACTACGAAGCCAGCCTCACGATCACTGTATCTACTTGCATTACTGCATCTGTACAAGTGTAAAATTACTTTGCATTTTCTTCAGCGTTTCTTTACATGAGCATCTTCATTTCAATCCCGAAATGTTCCTTATCTTCGACACTGCCTCTTCAGATCAAATAGAATGTCTATGTTCTTTTGCTTTGTGTCTCTTTTCAAGATGTGTCAGTACTACTTCGCATGATGTCACCAATCTTCTTTCTCGCTCATTTAAACACTTCTTCCGGGACTCCGTTCAGAAGAACACTGCTTCTTCGTGAATGCATATAGCGTTTTCTCAGTGAATACCTTGCTTCAAGAATACTTTGCAGTACAGGCATCCTCACTGGTACTGCACGTGTCGCAATTTTCTGGTTCCCAACATATAGGCAACATGGGGGCGGAGCTCTTGATAGGGGCATTTGGCTCCTCCTCTACTCCACTTACCGCCAACTACTATCTGGGATCATATTTCCCATACCGGACAGTTACCCTTTATATAGTCGAGCCTTGTTCACAGCCTCACAATTTAATAGGGACAATGTTTGCCTGCTTGATGTTTCCAATTGATCCATGCTATTCTTTCTAAACCAATTGTCCGGTTATTAAGGGCAAGTTTAAATTGGGCTATAGCAGATGTAATCACACCCTTTGCCCTGTCTTCTTTTTTCAGTAGGGTCATGAACAACCTCTTTGAAATTCTACATGGGTTAACAAACCAACCCTTTTTCTCCTATCTTTTGATATTGTTCACAATCATGACCATAAAATCCTCATGGAGATCCAATGTTAATATCTATATATAAAATTGAAAATGTGTGGGCTTCTGGGTTTGTGACTTCCTGTATGTTCCCTTTACAATAACACACTGTTCCACCAATCTGCACCAAATGTTGCACAGTCACCTGCTAGAACCCTCTAGACGTTACTAGCTACATGACATCTGGAAACTCCATCCCAATCCCTGAATTTCTGCAAAACTGCAAATTTGGGTGTGATTTTGTGGGTTATTGGCTTTGTGTATGTTCATTATGCAATTCCACACCATTTCACAAATCTGCACCAAATGTTGCACAGCCACCTGTTGGGGCCCTCTAGGCATGAATAGCTCTATGACATCATGACATCCCACACCTTTCAGCAGATTTCAGCATCTTCACACATGAGAAAGTTGCCTGAAATAGGTGAAACATCAATATGGCTATAGAAAGTCTAGTCCTCAAGCCTAGAATGCATGGTTTCTGGCACATGTGTACCACAATGCAACAAACTGCACCATGTCAGGGTGAGGCAAAAGGTGAGCAAAGAGCAGAGTAGGTCCTACTTTGCAGGAGCACGCCAAGGCTTGCCTACCCCAACATCTGCTCCCGGATATGTCACACAGCCACACCCGCCCATTCCCAGTGCAGTTTGCTTCAATGTGCAAAGCAGATCAAGCACTAAGTGAATCGGAACATTGACCTACAGGATCATTGGTTTTCAACAATTGATGAGTGTTGTCATGTCTGCCCATAGAAACAGTTTTGCTAGTTTTGTATGAAAACTTAACTGGCTTTCTTATCTGATTCCAGTTTGAGAGGATCCTGTTCCCCAATCCCCCGAATTTGGCTTACATTGAACCCCTCATGGACTCTTCCAACAACGCCTGTCAGACCCTTGGATATATCCTCCATCAACACTCCAATTATTTCTTTAACTAGGTTCACAGCGAGAACCTATTCTGCAAGAGACTTTCCATATCTATTTGGTAAGGGCTTTCCCTGTTCAATGGCAAGATAGTTTTCCTTGTGTTTTTGTGGAGATGACAGGTGCTGTCTAGTTGCCAATAGTTCTTTCTGAACATCCAAGAAGTTCTCCCCTAGCTTTCCAATGATTTCTTGCCAGTAAATATCTAGAATGGTTTGAATTAGCTTATTTTGCCTATTGAAAGATGGTCCCAGGCTCTTCTTGGCCTTTTTTTCTCTCGCTTCTTAAAGTTTGGTATTCACTTTCCATTTGACCATTATTGATGGTAAGCTGCATATAAGCTAAAACCCTACTTCTGATGTTGGTTCCACAAGTTACCTATGGGGTGCATTGTCCTCCTCATTATGTGACGGTCAGTTGAGAAGCCAGGCAAATAGCCAAAAAAGTGGCTGAGATGATGAAGTAAATACAGATATTTCAATTTAAAAGAGAGAAACAGGGTTGGGCATGTCTACCCCTAGAGCCTGCGCATCTATCAGAGTCTTTCTTGCCCTCCACCCACACATCTCACAGTATCTTCGGGCTAGGCCAACTGGTTCGGTAGATAGATGGTTAGGCACATTAAAAGAAGGAATCGGCATAGGGCTTTGCAGTCAATCAAAGTCTGTCTCACCCAAACATCTCCCACCCATATATCTCTCACAGTCTCTTCAGGCTGAACCAACCAGACAATCCGGGCTAGGCAGAGTTTTAGCAATATCAAATATCTCCTCCTTCTAACAATACCTTAATAATCAGTGCTCAAGTGTTCCAGGTTACACAGTGGAGAACCACAGCCATAAGCGAAAAGAATAAGCACTGAATGCTGGACACAGGACCACCTTTCCACTGTTTACCATGTAAGAAAGCCCCAAAATACCTCCAAAGCATGTAAGTTCTGTGTGCTGCTACTAAAAAGGTTACTGAGTATGCATGCTCAGATACGAGCCGCTCCAGGCCAGCCCCATCAAGGGTATCACTGATCAGGCACCGGCCTGGCTGACCTCTCTCCTCTCTGACCAACCCTCCCGGTCCAACTTGGGTCCTTCCTATCATCGATCTTCATCTCTACCTGTGGTGTTCCCCAGGGGTCTAACCGCTTGCCCTGTCTTTTAAACCAATACCTGGCAACTCTCACCCACTGCATTGCCATTATCTGCTCAAACTTCCAGTGCTATGCTGACAATACTCAACTCAATTTCAGGCTTCCCTCGGCCACCTCCTCAACCTCTCTCATCTCTGATTGCCTAACTGCCATTCAAGATTGGTGTGCCTCTTATGATATCTGTATGAATGCCAGCAAGACGGAGATCCTTCTTATCGGCACAACTTCACCATCCTGTCCGCTCACTCTCCGGCCGGTTTCCCTTGGCCTGCCTCCCACCCCCACCTGCAAGGCAATGACCTCGGGATCATTTTTAACTCCACACTTTCCTTCTCTGCCCACATTTCTGAGGTCTCTAAAAAGTCAAATTACCTACTGCACCTCCTCAGAGGTATTCTGTCTTTCCTCTCCTTCCCCCAGAATCTCACTGTCTCCCAATCTCTGGTTCTCTCTAGGCTGGACTATTGTAACCACCTCTTTCTAAATCTACCTGCCTCTACTCTCCGCCCTCTGCAACTAATCCAGAACAGGACTGCAAGACTTGTCCTTGGCCTCAAGCCCTTTGATCGTATCTCTCCAGCTCTGAAATTTCTCCACTGGCTCCCAGTGGACGCTAGGATTAAATTTGAAACCCTCTGCATTGTCCACAAGCCTTTCTGGGGCCTGGGTCCAAAATACCTTCAGCTATCCCTGTGCAAATACCTCCCCTCTCGCGCTCTTTGCTCATCTACTTCTAACTCCCTCAGGGTTAGTCGATTTTTTTCAAAGAGACAAGCTGGGGTAGATCTCTGTCTTCGGCTGGGGCCTCCATCTGGAACAAACTCCATGCCACTCTAAAACTTGAGGAGAACCATCTCTAGTTCCGGAAGCTCCGCAAGACCTTACCCAGTCTGCTGCCTTAAACACAACACTTTCTGTCTGCACTACCACTGTTTATTGCCTCTACTATCTATTTATTTTATTTATTATTATTTATATATTCTGCTCTGCTCCACACTTTTCACTCTCCCCTTTCCATGCACTTTTCCCCTTTCCCTTTCCCATGCACTTGCGTGTTTTCAATGTCACTGGGCCTAGTAAGACCGTTTTGTTCTCCCCTGTTCCCCTCCCTTGCCTTGTCGCGCTCTAAAAACACTTGTGTACGAGAACGATATAAATAAATGATCATATCATATCATAGCATATCCTATCATATCATATCCATAAGAGTTTGAGTCGAAATGAAACACACTCCGGCAGGGCTCCCCACATAATACCCTTAGCCACGTACTTCTGTGGGCAGCACATTAGCGCTGTAGGGGAACTAGGTCCAGATCAGACCAGATCAACAAAGAGTTTGCAGTTGTAGATGCCAAAAAAAGGATTCACTTAGCCCTGCCACCAGATCTTCTGCTTCTGCCATCCTATGTGGACTCTTGCACCTGCCTTTCATCCCAATTGACAGTAGAGACTTTGTAACAGCATTAAGAGTGCAAGGAGTGTGCAATGTGGGCCAATGAGAGCCAATGTCTGGTGGAGGCAAAGGTGAAGGCAAGGACATCCAGATGTAAAAGCAGCAGTGCGTCTCCCTTGCACGACTGAACCACTGCCTCCTCTCCTCGGCACCTCAACTTGAAGAGAGGGTCCTAAAGATGCCACTCCTCATCTCCAGATTCATGTCCAGACAAAGAGCCAGGAATGCTCACAGCCACCCATCTTATGTTGAACGAATCCTGAGTGCACCCATGATTGACAACTATATTGAAAGGTATCCTCTCAGTCAGCAGTACAGACCAAATACAATGCAAGTCTTTACATGTGTAGGAGAAGAACCAGAGATTGTGCACAGAGAAACCTATATGGATAGCCTCAACTAAACACCAAGTAGCCACGGTGCTGACATCATTAGTGACACCGCAATGTAGCAGTGGTATACATGAAGCACACAAACACACAGGCGTATACACAAAGGACATGCTTAAGCAGTTCTACAGCTAGAGTACAGATGCATACACATACTGTCAATGCTTTTATTATTCTTTCACTAGCCAAATGCAGTTACACCGAACCACAAGTCACAAGCGTGCAGATGCTTAACGCCAACAACCCTGTGGGACTAAAAGGATATATATGGAACTTGATAGGACTCTATGTGACTAACATATAGAGTATATAGGGTAACCCGTGAATGTAGAAACCATATTATACGTCTATGGAACATTATAGAAGGCCCAAGAGCCACAGGACCTGAGATGAGGAAAGCTGACTCGGGCTGCATGAAGCAGACTGACAGCCAAGGTCAGAGATATGGGGACACATCCCAATATCAGACGACAAGGGAACCAGCTGCAGGAAAATTGAATAAACCCTCATAATTGCAAACTAAAGAGCTCAACTTTGTGGTCCCTAAGCATGCAATACAGTTAGACAAGGCAATGGACATTCACCCATGGTGGGAAGCAGAGCCGATCCCAGCAAGTCAGACGCAGACTGCAACAAGTTTTGCGACGTGAAGAGCACAGTCTCATAGGCAAAGGTGGTACAAACAAGTTGCAATGCAGACACATAATCATTCACATCACCTTGAAGAGGTGCACAGCGAGCTGAGAAATCAATTGAGTCACAGGTCTGGGGAAATCAGCTCCAACCAATCACCTAGAAACCCTGGGGTGCAATGGAAGGGGCATGAAACAATGGTAAGCCCACTACTCTGCAACAATGTAATATATCGTTTTTGGGGGATGTGACAGGCCAGCCACCTGACATGCAAGGACAAGTAGAATAACCCCTATAGGGTTCTCTATAGATAGTAGTGCTCTCAATACCAAATCCTTGTACTGATATGATTTTTTGGGGAAGGGCCCAAGTGATAATGACATACTCATACAAAACTATGCTTTACTGTACGCCATGGGAAGCTGAGATGTACCAGAGAATTCTCATTTTTCTTGTATTGATCCCTGTAGGTTTTATTTGCAATAAAACACTGTATTACTTGTTGTTGGCTGAGTCTTTTCGGTGAACACCCAGCCATCCTCTGGCATACCTGGGAGTCACTCCCAACACATAGGTAGAAGAGTTGATGGTTGACTGTGCCAGCCCAACCCAAAGCCAACTCCCCCAACGCAGAAGCAGAGAGGCTGCAGGAACCCTTGCGTATTTCAAGAAAGATGGGGAATGCGTACCGGTGGAATGGTCGTCAGAAGCCATCTTGGAAATATCCTGCCTAAATAAGTTTGTGAGGCGTCCAGAAGACCAGGATTGTGAAGTGGAAGCTTTGGGGGACACGGCAGCAGAGCAGTACCAACAAACCACAGAGTTTAACTATTTACCCAACCACACAGCAACTGGGATATGAGGGGGCGGTTTTGAGCATTGTGGAGTATTAGTTGCCATTGTTTAGCATTACAAAGTTTTGTCGAATATTGTTAAAAGTATTGTTTAGCATTGTCAAACCTAGTTGGGACAGGAGCGGAGGTAGACATCATTATATGTGTATAGGGCACAGTCGAGCTCAGAGGTAAGCTGTTCTGGTGAACAACCTAGACTATTGACCCAAAGGCACGGATGACAGGAGTATGTAAATAGTGGTTTCCTGTGGGTTGGGTGTTTTAGCTCAGTTCATAGATGATGGTATCCCCGTAAGTTTTAGCAAGGGAGCTGACCTAGAAGGTGATTCGAATGGTTAAGTCTCGAGGAGGCATATAATTTGCTAGGCGACGCAGCAGGCACAGATCGAACACAAGAGAATATTGGTATACTCGGGTAGGAGGCAGGAAGACAGCTGTGGGGTTTATGTTGGGATTGTGTGTTGGTGGGCAATGTGGTTATAGCATTGTGTGCGCTGTGATTGACTATTTAGGACTACCATGTCTAGTAAATTGGTGACGTCACCTGTAGGTTTGTACATAGGACACGGAGAGTGAGGAGCTAGTATTGGAAAATGTGAGATTGGCAGACGAGGTGGACCATTGGTGGATGGGCGGATGCTGCATGCACAAGATTGTGGGTGTACCTGAGGAGGCAGCGATTGGGAGGGCGCTGCACGGTGCATGCCTGACAGGTTGTGGAGCCAGAGAGGCTTGTAGTCAATTAAAAGAATTCATATTACATTGTGTTCCTTCCTTAACAGCGGACTATCGAAACACTCAATTTGAGGTCAGGTAAACGCAAGAGCAATGTATCAAGGGAAGTGCTGGGTTGACACGCCCCTACAGCACCTGTGTAAGACCCGCTGACCTTATAAAGATAAGATTTGCAAATGCAGTATAGAAGGACTAAAAGCACAGAGGGAAAGTTAACTTAACCATGGCCACCATGCAGAAGTTTCTCCAAAGATGTGCAGCAATCACTATTGACACATATACATGGTGCATACAAAGGGAAGATGTTAGTAAGCCACATGCCTATATTTGAATTGTGGCGGATGTTTCAGGAGGGAGAGGGAGAGGAAGCAAGGTGTCAGTGGATGCTGAGTCGGCAGGAGGTGCAGAGGCCTGCTTCCCCTCCTTCCACGCGTCCCTCCGAGCATGGTCTCTGATGACACAGACGTTGAGCAAGGGATGTACCCATTACGAGAACTAAGAGCAGCAGAGGGGTATTCAAATCCGACATACAACCCACCACCATATACTAGGAATGAGGGACCGAAAGGCGCAGGGCAGCTGACCACTGGGCGAGGAGCAACTGGTGAGGCACAGAAGGACACGAAGGAGGGGCTAAGGGGCATAGCCACGAATGAGTCAATAGGAGGGACAGATCATCCTGAAGCTGGAAGGGAAGACAGATGGGGAGACAGAGGGGACAACCAAGGTCAAATTATGTGGGAGTAACCATGCTGCCACCTCTCCCAGAGGGTATTCCAGATAGTAGCCCTCATTACAAGTCAGGCGGTGGACCATGGTGCTATTAGCACCATGGTCCATGCCGGATTCCGCCATGGTGGATGGTGGAATTACCGCCCCATTCCAAGGTGAGTGGGGCAGTAATTCCCCATTCACCATTTGCCCTTCCCCATTCCCATTTTGCCCCATAGGACCCTTAACGCCTGACTTGTAATGAGGGCCAGTGTCTCATGTGGGGTAGGGCGAAATGACGGACTCGATACAGGAGATAACAAAATGACATGGGGAAAACAGAGGGGCAACAGCTGGCCCACCAGCCGCTCCACCGTGCTATTCTGCGCTTAGAGCTAAAGCGTGATTTAATATTGCTGAGAGTACACGCCTGTTCCCGGCCAAGCTCCTTCTTTCCTTCTCAGCAGTGCACAAGACCGGCAACCAGCCGCTACAACACGCTAACTACATTGTATTATTTTACATTCTCTAATGAACAATTTGCACAACAGACAATCTAAAAAGTTAAAAGGAGCGAAAACTTTATTGACAAACCTCTTCACCCAGGAGGCAGATGAACACAGGAATGGCATGAACTGTCGGGAATACTGACACTTTGTCAGACACCTAAGTGCTTATTCTGCGCTGTGAAATGATGCGCTCGGGAGAGTAGCTCGACACAATCTTTTTATCTCTGAAAGTGTTGCAGTTTTTTCGACTTGACAAGTCTATAATGTCAGCATTAGGTATTTCTGGCACTTCCTGGAGATGAAAAGATGTCACGCAGACCTAGAGTTCTGAAGTGGTTTATATCTGCCTAATCCCACTCAAGCAATTTAAAGAAAATCAGGAAAAAAATGCCTATTCAGTGATGTCCATTCAGAGAGCATGTCTTCAAAAATATATCACCCTATTTCTGCACTCTTTGTTCTGCTACCTACCATAAGCCTGTGCAAGAAGAATGCTATACAGCACGTAATTGTATGGAACATCTGGCGAAGCTAGGAAAGTATTCTGTAAAGTTAAGGGGAAAACTATATTCATTTGCATCTTATTAAAATGAATGGGAGACTGCATCCTTCCTATTACCAGCTTTATGTTGCCATGCAAAATATACATGGCAACCTTTAATATCTTTAAGAAAAAGCAACCAAAGCAAAATGAAGCTGTAAATATTACTCATATCATACTCGGAAGTCGGAAGCCTGCAATATCTGGAAGCATACTCGCACATTATTTTTTTATTGCACCTTAATGTCATGGTGGGGTGAGGGTTAACCAGGACCACCCACAGCCATTTATGATATAAGCACATATAAGCACATATGGCAAAAATCATGAGTGCCAAATGGGCGTTTTCTTAAGGAACATTTTCTTTGAACGCACACTGCACGCTTATTTCTCAAAATACTTGCCAGCAAGACAGCCATTTCAAATAGTAAAGCAGTATATGATGTGTCCCTTTACCATTTCTATTGTGATCAGGGAAGAGAGCATGATGACAAGTAAGTGGTGTGCTTGGTGTGTATAGTGGTAGGTAAAGTGTTAGGGGATTCTAGGAGAAGCAAGGCAGGGAGACAGAGTGGGATTCCTTGAGGTAAGGGCAAAGAAGATGGCGGTCCTGTTTGAAGATCACAGCAAAACAAAAGAGGTGATGGCCAGAAGGTTTAGAATTAATCTTAACTTCTGGCATTGCTCTGGGCAACCCTCCAGACCATCGTTCTTCACCTGCAAAGCCATTACAAAATCGGAAAGGCAATATGCAAATCAGGCTTTGTCACATCCCTTCTGCACGAGACCCCAAGCCTCCCCAAAAATGTTTCAGCCTTGTTGGACCTCATTAGTGAGGAGTAGTTTGGTCTGGAGGGTTGCCCAGAGCTGTGGCTTTGGTTATGATTAATTCAAAACATTCCAGCAATCACCTTTTTGTTTTGCTTAAGTCACCCTGAGTGGGACGGTTATGCCCAGATGTGGGTCCCGTGCCTGCTAGGCCTAGACACCCAAGTTACTCCTAACTGATGAATCCCAACAAGGCCAAAACATGTCTGGGGATGCTTCTGAACTTGTGCAGAATGGTTGTGACCCATATGTTTGGGCTGGACGTCCCCTTTTGCGGTGCTACGAAGCCTGATTTGCATATGATCTTTCCCCTTCTGTAATGACTTGGCAGGCTGAAAAACGATGGTCTGGAGGGTTCCCCAGAGCTGTGCCCGTGGTTATGATTAATGCAAGACGTTGCAGCCACCACCTTTCTGTTTTGCTTAGGTCATGTTTGACATTAACATTGGTGATGCTGAAATAAAGGCTTTCATTGGCAAATTCAGCACGTGTTTGTGGACACCGTATTGGCTTGCAACTGTGCTTCTACACGACTGTGATAAATTGCAACAGTTGGTTGTGAAGTGTGAAGTCACAATGATGCTGTCTGAGCCAGTAAAGAGCAGTACATCAGTGTTCACGAGCGCATTTTACTACAGATGAGGCCAGCTTTTCAGATGGCTTTTCATCTTAACTGTCTGAGAAATCCATGGCCATTCGTTCCTAAGGAGACATTTATGATGGAATATTTATTTAGTGCACTTCTGGAATACAGAGCTATCATCTGACTCCATATTGTCACTTACTTGAAAGAGTAAAAGCATTACATGCATTTCTTTGAATACAGTTTGCAAAACATTACAGGTAGTGTTCTAGTTTAAGATGTGTGTTTTCTACTTTTGCCAACTTAAACAGATTGCACTTTTATTTTGGTTATGCATAAATCTTGCATCAACATAAATATGAAGCCATGCAGTGAAGAGGACAATATAATGACCAGGCATTATAAACAATAAAAAAAAACCTCCATATGACTTGTAAAAATGATATTGCAAGTCACCTTGGAGTTCTCTGACTTATGAAGGAACTATATCATGGGTGCCGTTCATCTATTTGGTTACAGAACAACTCAGTGAGTTGCAAATACTTTATAATAAATGGCAGCCTGTAATATCCACATAGGGACTGGAAAAACATGTTTTGCTATAGGCTAGTTGTGACATCACAACTGACCTTTAATATGAAAATTACATCACTACGGCACCATTACCAGTTGCTATGCTTTCCTTGTGATTTCACACTGACTGCGGCTTGAACGAGCAAAGGTAAGAATGCCAGCTGTTACTGCAGCAGTTGATTCAACTTGTCAC
The DNA here is from genome assembly GCF_040938575.1 of Ambystoma mexicanum. Lineage (NCBI taxonomy): Eukaryota > Metazoa > Chordata > Amphibia > Caudata > Ambystomatidae > Ambystoma > Ambystoma mexicanum. The sequence goes on from NC_090933.1 coordinate 1,179,707,790, forward strand.
AAGCTTTGTCAAACTCTTGACTTAAATATTTTTATGTCACTCTTTGCTAAGGAACTGTTTATGGTAGAATGCTTGGTGTGTGCACTGCTGACATTTAACACATGTAAGCAATAATCTGAATGTTATTACTTATCTTAATGTACAATATGACAATGTTTTACCTATTTTTCTACAACACATTCAGAGCTGCATATTAGTTGTTTTTTTTTAAAATCCAAACAGATTCTACATTGATTATATCGGTCAGCGAATGGAAACTGTCTTGCATGAGGTTAAACAGCAAGAGGCCATGCAATGAAGAGGATGACCGTGTGTAGCCATGTATTATAAGTAATGAAATGCCCCCAACCATTTGTAAAACGGATATTGCAGGTCAAGTCAGCGTTCTGTGACCTTATAAAAGGACTCTATTTGATCATGAAACTCCTTGGTGACTTGCAATATCATTACATCGTACGGTAGGGGTGTACTTTATCCCATATACAACATATGTTGGGTGTACTTTACTCATATTTCCTATTCAAATTGTGATATCAGTAACCAATGTAACAACCTATTACAGTTGGATTGTTATGTTGCAATGTATCCTTCTAGTGTCAGCAAAGAGCAGAATTCCTGCAGAATTCCAGCGAACAGTGGAGCACTTAGCTAGTGTAGAGGAGGAGCCAAGTACCTCTACCGGGAGTCCCGCCCCCATTCTGCCTATATGTTGGCAACCGGAAATTGCGACATGCGCAAAGCCGATAATTGTACATATACTGCGTAAAGTCCTTGAAACAAGGAATCCATTGAGAAAACCCTACATAATGTATCTGCTGAGAAATTATCATCTCCTGAAGGAGGTTCCGAAAGAAGTGTGAAGATGAGTAAAAGAGAAGACTGGTGATGTCACATGAAGTAGAAATTTAACACCCAGAAGAGATGCTAAAGAAAGTATATAGACCTTATAGAATCTGATGGGGAAATAGAGAATCAGGCAACATTTTGGGAGCAAAATGAAGATTGCACATGCAGAGAAGCACTGAAGAAAATGCAAAGCTGTTTTATAAATGTACAGATGCAGTAACGCAAGTAGACAAAGTAATCATGAGGCTGGCTACACGTATATATATATATATATATATATATATGTATAGAATTTGGATGTTCCACAATGCATTTTAGCAAACTTGGACTCCGTGAATGGAAGGGCTGGAAGTGTGGCGCAATAGAATAAAACAGCTGATGGCGAAGGAAGATTTGAGAAGGCTTGCCTGTCCCAGTGTCAAAAGTTGGGGTCGCCAAGAACCTGGTTATCTACACAAGAAGATACAATGAACGTGAGCAGCGAGCCAAGCTCCTGTATGAGGTGTGATGGAAAAACACTAGAAGTGCCAGGCTTTCTTCTTTTAATAGTATTAAATACAACAAAGGAGCTCAGACAGAACGTGGTCTCCAGTTACATGGTCAGGTGAAAATAAACTTTGGGGCGAGCTACACCGAGACCATAAGATAAGGCCATGCTGTCACTCCCTTTTATTCTCAGGCACAGTGAGCCCTTGCAAGATTGAATTCATAGACATTAATTGAATGGCCGACCGCAGAAGTGATGAGAGATGTTGGGCTAATTGGGTGGGGAGGCATGACTAAACCAACCCCCCAGCACCTGGGGTACCAGCCTGCATGCTTCTAGCAAGTGAAATATTCCATAATGCTACAAGCGTGCCAACCAATCATAGAGGGCCACATATCATAGAGCCCTATAGTTTGAGGAGCCAATAGAACGTTGTGTATTAGTATGACACAGAAGATGACTTGCGCTAGGGGTAGGCATAGCAGTCCACCTCACCTTAGAGATCCAATCACGATCCCATACCCCATTGAAAGTATACTTAGATGTTCTCCTTAAGCCTATCACAAACCACTGTAGGTTTTTATTTTTTTTTATTTTGCCACAAAGCATGACCTCAGTGATGACAAATCTTTAGTAAAAAGTTGTGTTTTTTAACGTGATGCGTTGAGACTCTTGAGAAAGAGAATACTTGGGTGCTGTCTGTTGATGTTTGTTGTACTCCCTGTTTTAGACAATTGCAAATAAAACAGTTATGTTTTTCCCAACTTTCTGAGTCGGTCTCATTATTGATGTATGAGTAAGATCTGCCCCCATCCATCTCAGATACTGTTTTTTTTTAAACAATTGTATTGATTTTATTCAAACAACAAATAACAAACCCAACTCAACTTACAGTGGTTACATATCTTGCTTATAAATGCACATACATTGTCACATTTTCGCCTACTGTATTTCCCATACCACCCCCCTCCCAAGCCTACTCCATCTCAGATATTGTTACCTCATCTTAAAGGGCCTACAGGTTCACTAGTTATACAAAGTTTTATATTGTGCTGCGTCACTCCAAAGCAACAAAGAACAATGTGACAGTGAAGGAGTAAGGGAACTTCAACGATAAGATATGCTGCCACATTCGTGATCCTCACCATTGGAAGTGGAGAGGAGCACGGGTGAGTTAGGACCATTCACATCTAAGCTGCCCGACCCCATTCCACATTTGTTCAACGTTGAATGACCTAGAGCATACACGTAAGCTAGCCCACTGTATCCTCCAGAAACAATGCAGATGTAGCTTGGCAATAGCTCTGCACAAGACAGGATGGTTTTACGTTTGTGTATACTTACTACACTTGCTCACTTATCCAAGTAGAGCAAATCTGATCATTTACACAACAGCACCACAAGTGGCCATTCTACTGCCATTACAATCAAACCCCAGAATAAACACTCTAAATCATTTATAGCACATAGAGGTATTGAATGCTGAATTATGGTGCTGTTACAGAACTCTATCAAACCCTATCAGTGCTGCTAGGAAACTCTAGCAAACACTATTGCTGTTTGCTCTCCATCTGCATGCTATGATTCTTCAACTTAGAAATTAACTATACACCAAGAACATTTAATCTGAAGCCATGTGGGTTTGCCACTTGAAGATATAGTACAGGCATCTGGGGATTGTTGGAGGAGAAAACTGCTACTGACGTCTCACCAGCCATCAAAGTTCTGACAATGCTCCTGCACAGAACCAACGATACAAACTAAGATGATGGACTGAAATCCTAGGGCCCAGTTTCAGTGCTTCTGCTCAGGAAAAATAATGATCTCCCTCTCTACTGAGATCTCTCACAGTAGTTTAGTTTGGTGGTTTAGTGGTGACGTAACATCGGAGTGCACAATTTTACATTGCACACTATTTCTTTCTATAAAATGTGTGCATTCAAATAGTCAATCAATTATAACTAGACAAACATTGTTATGGGGTGACCCGTTCACTTTCAATGATATGTGGTCTTCGCTTGTTATGTTATGCTAGTGGCATTTGTAACGCGCATGTTCACCCAAAGGGCCCCTTGGCGTGAGGATTCCTAGATCACAGCCAGCATCAATGACTAAAACAGAAAAGTGATCAGGGCCCGCATACACCACCGGGTCTATAGTAGCTTTGGATGGGATCGTGTTTTTAGGATGCTCCATAGTTAGAAGCATCAGAATTTTTAAGTGGATAGCTAGATCAGTACAACCTGAAGAAAGGTCATGTTTTACAATGGGACATCCCCATTAGATGGAAATTAAGCCATTGTTGGACTACCAGGATCTATGTCTGTGCAATTCGTGTTATTCGCTCTCTCCTATTTTTTTATGTGTTGAAAGCTACTCTCTCACATCTTTTCCTCATTAGAACTTGCAAGAAACATGACTAGTTGCATTCATTTATTTTATTTTATTTGAACTTTTGTCCAGCATTGGCCCTAGCAAGATGGTCTCAGAGTATCTTTCAGAGTTCAAAAGAGAATTGCTACAGTTTTTCCAACAGGATAGGAAGATCATGATAGATGATGGCATTGAAGGTCGTCCTGCTGTATTCGGTGTGGGGAAATGTGTATGTTTAGATGCTTTTTTGAAGGTAATGGTGGAGAGTGCAGTGTACATTTGGAGTGGTAGAGTGTTCTGGGTTTGGGTGTTCTTTGCAGAGTGGAATGCATCTGAGATGTTGGTTGGCTTCTCATATCTTTGTGTGGGCTGAGGGTTCCAGTATGATGAAAAAGTTGGATGGGGTATTGAGATGGATGGGTTTGCATATCATGCAGACTCCTTTGAAAGCTTTTCTCTTGGGGAGGGGGAGTCATTGGACTGGGGAAACAGCTAGGGTGATGTCTAAGTGTTCAGTTAGTTACTGATGCATACTGTATAGCTTGTAGGGGTGCAAGGATGCTGGTGGGTAACCAGTGGGGATAGTGTTTCTGTAGTCCAGCTTGGACAGCACTAGTGTTTGGACTGCAGTGCAGAAGTCATCAGGGGGAAGGAAGTGTCTTATCTTGCAGAGGATGCGTAGCTGTATGTTGCATGTTCTGGTGATGGCAACCTATGTGATGTGTGATGGATAGGGGGGTTTTGCCATTGAAGCCTACGGATTTGATAGGTGTGGAGAGGGTTATGTGTTTGAGTGTCTGTTTCAAGTTCTTTGATCCAGGGGGTGATGTAGGATATGTGCCTGGGGAAGGTGGGTCAGATGAGGAAGCATTCTGTTTTGGGTGGAGTGAGTTTGAAAAAGTGCGTGGCCATCCAGGTGGTTATAGTGGACAGACAAGTGTAGAGGGTGTGGAGGTGTGGAGGCGAGGAGATTTGGAAATATCTGTGTGTATCATCTGAGTATTGCAAAACATTGGTTTTCGAAGGGGCAATCCAATGGATTCAACATATAGGTGGAAGTGGAATGAGATAGGGATAATTGTTCTGAATCCTATATTTACTGGGGTTTTAGCGCCCTGATGCCTCTGGCGCTATATAAGTATTACATAGAAATAGAAATAGATGGTGGATCTATAGGAGGCCTGGAGGAACCCAAATGTGTCCTATCACTTTTTATCACTTCAGTTAGACTCCCAGTCAGGAAAGGCCTTGCTGATTGGAAGATTAGATAATTTGAGAGGGGGCTGCTGTGCACCCCTTCCAAGAGCATTGCAATTTAAATGGGTTTAGCTTCAGCTCAGAGGTAGATGGAAGATGTAAATGAGTACCATTTGTTCTGCTCTGTAATGTCTGGCTTCCTGAGAACCAGCTCCAGAAAGTCATCAGCTTATATGGTTCAGCTTCAAAAGACCTTGGGCCTCATCACGAGTTTGGTGGTAACCCTTAAATGCGGCAGTAACGCTATTACTGCCGCATTTAAGGGTCCGCCAAATCATGGCCTTGGTTGATTTCCCCCAGCTCTGAGCTGGGGGGATATCCGCCCCAAAAAAATGTGCAGATTTTCGGTGCTATTACAGCCGGCAGGAAATCCACCGGCAGTAATGGCGCGAAAATTCCCCATTGGGCCCAATGGGGAATAAGGAATTCCTGAATGGGACCAATGGGGAATGGGCACTAACTGTTCTGCCAAACCTGTGATCCAGCGCGAATAGCGCCGGGGGTTTGGCGGTAGGGTTATTAGCGCATGCAGTAATACCGTCAGTGTTACCGCCCAAATCATGATGAGGCCACTTGAGTTTACACTTTTCTGATGAGAAAGCCATCTATTCCATTGCATGTAGTTTATTGAGGAATGGGTAGGAATTTGGTGGTTCAGACCTAGCCTTTTCACATTCACAAAATGCAGCACTTACAGTCATGTTTCTTTCCCTTTACTTTTCCATTTACACAAAACAGGATAACATTATACCATGTCTTTGCAATCAAACTCCTATACAGGGTCCACATGTTTAACATCTGTGGGTTTAATTATACTGGTTCTTAAAACTGTAAATAAAATTAAAACTAACAACAGCGGGCCTATTGCTTTTGACTCTGCCATGAAATGTGGTGCTTTTCATCCTAGATTGGACTGTTTTTCTATGTTTAATAAAGTTGCAGAAACTTTCTGGTAACTGGAAGGGCCTAGTTTCTTGGCTTTATCAGTTACTTTGTAGATACATACCTATTTTAGATGGGCTGCAAACATTGCACAATCTCTTGCACCTGCCAGTAGGCTATAGGTCACATGTTTGTTTTTAGACTGGCACTTTTCTTTCTTTGCATATTTATTCTTCTGTATAGATTTCCTTACATGCTATTTATATATGTGAGGTGCAATTTAAGATAGGGATCACTCTAGATCAGTTATTGGCACTGTAATTTAAAATGCTGATCCACTAATTTCACTCAATACCATCCCAATTTTTAAAAGTATGTGTACTTTCAATTCTTACAATAAATGCTGGAGTTTACATTGCACTGTGTTTCTAGTACTCTGCAGCTCTGGCTCACATCCAGTGCTAAAGCGTGAAGATTGCATTTTAGAATTGCTAATTAAGAAATCAATAGTCTGTAAGCTTTGTTTAATATATATGTACAATATTCATTTAAGAACATTTCCTGTTGCAGTATAGCTTTAGAGAAAAATGTCACGTGAGCAATAATATAGAGGTAATGGCAAGCTAGTAGGACTTGCATGGACAACAGCCTGAGCATAGCACGGACCTCCACTGAGTCTTAGGGCCATTACTGGCTGTGTTATGCTATCTCCCGCTCCCACATTGGCCAAGAGTACTAATAGTACCTTGATGTATGTGGACCAAAGGGTTGCCATAGGGAAAACACATAAAAATGAACATGACAACGTGGATTGGCAGCAGCCACAGGGCAGGGCATTTAATGAAATTGCACCACATTGAAGAGAGATATTACTGGGGCATTGTGCCAAGTGAGGCTGTGGTAGAGCAGGGCCGAGATAGGACATATGCCCCACAATCTCCTGCAGCACTGTACATACCAAAACTACCGAACTAGAAACCAGGCAATTGTGTCTTATATAGTGGAACTGTGGTAGGCCTGGATTGTGGAAGGCCTGGAATCAGTGGAAAACGGCCTTCTTGCATGTGCTGCCTGACCATGAGATGGGGAGAGGAAGAGGACCACCATGCAAATTCTGGAAGTTCCTAGTCTGAGGTCCAACTCTGAGCCACTGTAGTCTAATGCATCATGGAGGTGACCAGCACAGCTGCCTTCCACCTGAGATTCTCTAAGTAACAGACAAAGTTAGGACATAACAACACACTTAAACATGATGTATACTCCAAATCCCTACACATTTGCTGATGGAAGCTTCTCAGAAAACCATATTTCAGAAGCCGGCAGTTGTCCCTCCTCTCATCTCACTTCCCAATACCACCAGCTCCTTGGACTAACATCTGTCTTCACTCAAGTCAGAAAATGGTGCTTTGTGTCACTTCAACCTACAACAATCCCGTAAACTAACATAAGGGAGCGGTTTCTACTGGGAACATGTTGGTAGATGTGGTACAGTAAGCAAGTTAGCTTATGAATAAGTGTTTCCCATTATTTCAAACAATGCATTTTAAGCTCTGATTTCTAAGTGAAGAAAACAGTTTAACAATGATGCCATAATAACAATGAAGAAAAGTATTTTTATAACATATACTAACGTTTTTCAAACTAAGGTTGTGAGAGTTTAAAACAATAATAATGTTCCTAGGGCGGTTATATTGACATGTCATCTACTGTTACATGTTTTTACTGGGTCAGACATTATTGTTACTAATATGCAACCAATTGATAGACTCAGCAGTGCTCAGACCTTGGCTACTGATATAACCCAGCCAGAGATCTAATTAATATAGATCTGACCCCTTATGTACATCTTTTATGTAATTAATGTTGCTACACGTTGCTCTATAAATCTTTGTACCACAATACTACTTGATGTAATGTTTATATTTACATATGTGAGGCATCTCATTGCCAAACAGAGCCCATTACAAGACATGAATTAAGATTGTGTGCGGAATATTGGAAGATTTGTGAGTTCTGCCTGATGCATGCTCTCCAGGAAAGGTGGCAACGTTATCTAGTGTAAATCAGACAAACTGTCTTGTATTTAATGGTGCAAAGAGCCGACGCATATTAGACCATGAACTAAAAGCACGGAAACAAGGGGATCTAACCCATGACACACAATGGGCATCATTAAACGGACGGCGGATACCATGGCGCTATTAGCACCATGGTTGCTGCCGGTATTTTACTGAGTCCGTCTTGGTGAATGGGGGAATTACCACCCCATTTCAAGGTTGTCGGGGCAGTAATTCCGCATTCACCAAGGCCCTTCCCCATTCCCATTTGAGCCCCCGTAGGGCTCAATGGGAATGGGGAAGGAGCAAATAACGGTACCGCAATTAGCGGTACCGTTATTTGCCCTGAAGTCCCTCAGCGGGTCCCGTCCTTAACGTGTGATCTGGCCAAACGTTAAGGACAGGACCCGCTGAGGGACCTCGTAGTATGGCGCCAAGGGATTACCGGCACCGGTGCCCTTACCGGTGCCGATAATCCCTTAGCGCCATCCGTGTGATGAGGCCCAATGTCTCCTACAACCCTTTGAAACTGCAAAAACATGATTAGGACTGTGCCCTGATTTGAAAAAGGTTGTTACCAACTGAAACACGTGTCAGTGCAAGGGCACCAGTTAATAAAATTAACTCATAAAACCCAACTAAGATTTTGTGCAAACCTTATTTTGGTGCAGTCTTGAGGAGCCATTATTCTACAGTTACTGCTAGATCCTCTTCTTCTAACAAGACGTGACAAATTCCCAGTGTATAATTAAAGACACCATAAAAAAGCAACAGCTAGTTTGTCTAAATTAGGCTGTACAGAGGAGTCGCCTCCTGACCAGCTTCCACTAAAGCCAGCCTCCACTTTGTTTCACATTTTGTATTTAATGGATGCAATGATTTTTTTTTTCCAAGCAAATACATTCAAACAACAGCATTGCTCAAATTGTCTGTAAGACATTTTTCAGTATCTATTAGCACTTCTTATACCCCACAATTGATCTTGTCAAATTAGATTTGTACCTGGTCTTGAGTCCTGTATAGCTCACAGTGTTTGAGCACGCACATCGATGCAGTCATAAAAGAAAACAAGTCCACTTGCTTTGATTCTGCTGGTTTACAGTTCCTTAACATGTGCTTGTTTTCCCTCACACCTCAAGAAATATTGGATCACTCTCCTTTTAAGAAAAAATGAATGAGGCCTCCAGTAACCCATTAACCTACTGACTGTTTTATTGGACAGATTAGACTGAACACAAATGTTCTTCATGATCAACGGTCAGGATAACTCATCTCTCAAGACACTGAATCAGCATGTCTCTTCAGGAGAGAGGAACTCCTGTGCATACTTGACAACAATTCCTTGGACATCATCATCCTTCTCATTCGTTTGTCAAACTTCAACATTGTCAAGACATTGACATTCTACTTACTACCTGAATCCCTAATTAGGCATGGGTGATGAGGCTCAACTAATTCTTGTCTGACAGAGAGCCATGAGCCTGCATATGCCGCTTTTTCTCTAAAGCCACATCCTTAATGTGGGATCTCCTAGGCTTAATGCCTTTTTCATGTCCACTTGACATCTTTAGCTGTCATTATCTCCACTGTCTGTGTATCATTTCAAACCTACACTGATGTTATTCAAATTGCATTTAAGGCATCCTGAACGTCCTTTGCTTCCAACAGTGATTTCAGTTGTCTGCATCAAATCCAAGGTTAGATGAAAGACAGCAACATGTACTTGAATGCAGCAAAATCAGAAGTCTTCTTTTTTGTATCGCCCCTTATTACTTCACTCCGTATTAATTGGCCTGCCTCCACTTTGGGGTCATTAACCCTCTTGCTGGATAGTTAAAACCGTGGCAGTGGTATTTTATGGACTCCTTTCCTTCTTCCAGAAGATCCCTGTAGTCATAAATAAACCCAACTTCCAACTCCATCCTCGCCCTCTTAACCATGCACCAGGGAGTGCAGGTCATCTCAGCAATAAGATGTTCTCATTTATAGTTCTGGAAAAGCTGCAACATGAGTCTTCATGAAACCCTTCCTCCCCTACTACATGGAAATCCAATTCATGCCCTCTAATATATTGCCTAGTCCTGCTATATTCGGCTACTCCTGCTATATTCAAGGATAGGATATACTGAATATGAACCAAGTTCACAGCAACACATACATTACCCCTATTGGAAGAATCCGGCAATTCTACCAGAACAGGTAATGGGTCTACAACCAAATAGTTTAAAGAATGAGCAGAAGATGCACAGTGGGTTGTATGTGTTTCACTAAATTGTCCATATTAATCAAACTATACTCCTCTATTGCTTTGTTTCCTAGATCCTTAGTGTGTATATTTATACTGTTCTCTATTCCCTGATCACCTATTCTGGCAACCCAGAATCAATCACTAGAATAACCAAAATATGTATTAAAGTGCAAAGTTATTTAAGTTGACGCTTCAAATGGAGAAGAAGCGATGATCTTAAAATCTTAAGTAAGGACATCTGGGGCCAGATTACAGAAACTTTGCACCAGTGCAAGTACAAAGTTGCACTGTATTAGCACTAGGGCAAAGTTTGCCCTATTTTTAAAAACACTGGAACACATTAAAAAACAATTGCATCTCAACAAGTGCAGTTTAAAAGCACCAGGGCTAAAATTGCCCTAGTGCAAAAAAGATGCATTTTCATTACATTTTGGCACCAGGGCAAAGTTTGCCCTAGTGCTAATACAGCATGGTATTAGCACTAGGGCAAACGTTGCCCTGATGCAATAATGCATCAAAAATGTATCTTTTTAGCACTAGGGACATTTTAGTGCTGGTGCTTTTAATTACCCATCTGAGGCGGCATTGGGATATCTCCCGCTGGTAACGAACAATCATCATGGGATGTTCCTTGCCAAGGTTTAACATCTTGCCTCTGAAGGCAGTGATATACAAATGGCTGAAGGATAACACAGATACACACACTTGAAGATGATGTGGGGAGTATGAAACTCGGTTCCTCTTTGTCTTTCTCTGCCCTCTTAGGGAATAGGAAATATTGTTTAACATCTGGCTAGATTATCAGACAAGGTCTGAATCTAAGGGACATTATAGACAATCGTGGGGTGACGCCAGTGTCTACCTATCATCTCGCATTAAAGGTCATTGTTTGGATCTGCTATTGTCGAGAGGCAATGGTGCAGCGCTGATAGAGATTTTACCTATCTTGTGGTCTGACCACTTTGCCCAACTATTCTCACTGAATCTACCAATAGAGAGCAAACAGGATTCTCGAGAAATCCCTCTGTTATTAGCTCTTAAATGTAAGGATCTGGAGGCTATTCCAGGACGTGGCCACAGCACACCACTTATCTCACTTTCCAATTCTCTCTTTAACTGACTAACCCTCGCCACCCTCTTGTTTGCAGAACTGCTTGAGCGCTTGGGGACCAATTTCATTGGTGACGGTGCACGGTACAAGTGCCTTTAACATTAACATTAACATTAACATTAACATTAAAATTAACATTAACATTAACATTAATGTGAGGTTCAGAGTACATTAGTCAACATTGAAGCCCCCTTATAGAGCGAGGACTACTTCTTTGCTGGTATGAAGATCTTGGAGGAGAAATGTTAAAAAAAATGCAACCCTCAAACTTAAGAAAATGAAGACATCAAAAGCTTGGTTTACCAAAGAATGAATTCCCCTTCAAAAACAGGTAAGACTAACTGAGGAGGGACGGCAGAACATCGGATGAGGCAGGTACGGCCAAATTGGCCCTAAAAGAATATAAACAAGGTATTTTTGAGGACAAACACGAGTTCTCACATATGAAAATAGATAGAGCAAAAAATCACTCCAGGATGCTGTTCTCAGTAGTGTCCAAATTCTGTCGCCGAGCTGTGTTGCCTCCACTGGTGATCCATGATCATCAGGAGTCAATGCTTTTGACACTTTGTTTAAGGGAAAAAAATGACGCTATTCAGAAGTCTATTTTATCAAATATCTGGTTGGAAAAATTGTATACTTCTGGATCAGGGACTGCAGTAGACTCTGTGCAGGTAGAGTCAGGGAGATCTCTGTCCTTTTTGATTTCCATCCAGTGATGGGGGAATATGTTCCAACATTAATAACAGCCCTTAAACATACAAAAGATGTTTGTGCCCAATGCCCGCCTGTCAGCAAGGCATATTGCTGAAGAGATTATGCCATTTATGACAGTCTTTATAAATAAGTAATTGAATCAGGGAATAGGCCCCAACAGCTGAAGAAGTGAATTATTACTCTGCAAGTCTCCAGAATTTTCAACCTATTGCTGGACTTCCATGGCCTGGGAAGGTCCCGTAGAGGTCATTACTGACCAGCTACAAGAATTTGTTGAAGGGGAGTCACTGTTGGCCCCCTTTCAATCTGGATTTTGTCCATCATTTGGAACTGAGACAATGTTGCTGCCTGTACAAGACAAACGGTTAGGGGCCATGGATGAGGGAAAGCTGTCACTTTTTGTGATACTGAACCTCTCTGCGGCCTTTGATATGGTCAATCATCAAGCAATGCTGAATCATCGAGGTCTGTTGGCAATGTTTCTGATCATGCGTTTAAGTGGTTTGTATCTTTCCTGGCTGATCGCCATCAAAAGGTTGAACTAGGGAGACTTATTTCAGACCCTATTGCAATGGGGTGTGGATTACCACAAGGGTCATCACTGTCACCTCTACTTTTCAATCTTTACTTACAACCACTGATGGAAATTATGAGAAGTCATGGACTGAAGTATCACGTTTACATTGACAACACTCAAATGTTCCTTAAAATTGTGAATATCAAACAAACTTCTTAAGGTAAGACTGATGTCAGCTGGAGGATGGCAGGAAATCAGCTTCAGTTTAATCCAATTAAAACTAAGCTGATGTTGTTTGGACCAAGTCATCGCCTTATGCAGCAAAAAAGGTTCTTTATCTCCTCATCTTTTGCTGAAAATGAGTTTGTTTCTACAGTAAAGATAGTCAGGGTAATTCATAGAATTTCGCACAAAAGTGGCGCACGCGGCTGGCGCAGTGTCCCTGTGCGATACACTGCGCCAGCCGCGTGCGAAAAAATCAATTTCATCGCACAGCATGTTCATGGATTTTAGCCTCCAAAACCAGCCGTGGCGCAGAGTGGCGCAGCGACCCTGCAGCAGCGCCAGTTACGCCCCCAAGAACGCCCTCGCGCAAGAAAAAGCCATCAAAATTCCCAATTCATCGCAAATGTCTGCGCTAACCCTGGACCAGTTCACAGGGCTGCCAAACAGCAAGCGCCAAGCGGGGAACGTGTATTTCAGTGGTTCGCGGGAAGTTTCACATGCGAATGTCCTGGGTACGTGTACATCAGGGGTGTGCGTGAAGTAATACACGCAAATCCATCAGGGCACGTGTATTCCAGGGATGCGCGGGAAGTATCACACGCGAATTCAGCAGGGTACGTGTATTTCCGGGGTATGCGGGAAGTATCACATGCGATTCCATCAGGGCATGTGTATTTCAGGGATGCGCGGGGAGTACTACACGCGAATTGGCCGTGTGGGTCCACCCAGGTGTTCCCTCTACACCCTCCACGGCCCCTGCAGGCAGCCCACACCACAGGGGACTACCCTGCACCCCTGCTCATGTCCCGCAGGCAGCTCTGTAAGAGGATTCAATTCAGCACTACAGCCAAGTCAACGCCTAGTCTAGAATACTGAATGAAAACCCTTATTGATATATCTTTATGTCCAGTTCATGCGTTCTGGATGACTACCCCTATATAACACCCCTCCCTTGGAATCCCCCTGACCCCACTGAGCCAAGAAGTAGTTCTGTTTTGCAAGTTAAAAGGTTTATTTGATAATTTAAACAATATATATTATATCACGCTTTATAATAAATTAATAATTGGATATCACACTTAATCTGGTATGATAAAGATTAACAACGGAGAATCTGGCACTAGCACACTTCTTGATAATCACTAAGGAGTTGACATGAAATGGATAAGATAGCAACAATACTTTTATAGTTTCAAATGGATGCAATGTGGAATGAAATGCAGTAAAGAAAATAACTTGATAGGATTTCAGCAAAAGACAATGTAATCACTTTCTTGGACAATTCACCCCCCCTTTTATGCAATGCAAGGAAATGGAAGGAAGGCACACAGTTCTCAGAAATGCAATTAAATGTGATTCAGTTCACCCCAGCAACTTAGACTACAGAAGTTTAAAACACAGGCAAAATGCTTTGATATGTGCTGGCAATGGAGTGAAAATATGTTAAAATGCTTTTAATTCCCTCTAGGAGGTTCAGGGTGAGTGAAATCAAGTTAATATTAGTCCAGGCCCACTTTAGCAAGGATCTAGGAGTAATTGGTAGGTTAAACAAATTTTTGGCAAATGGAAGGCAAGCAGCTATCTTTTTGCAAGTGAAGAAATTTGCAAATCGCGGTAAAATTCGCGAATGCGTCTCGTGTGATTACAGAGGAACTACAAGGGCTAGCAATATCGTTTTGGGGTCCTAGGAAAGCCTAGGATCTCAGCTTCCAGATGAAAGTTACTGCAAGTCTCTAGCACAAACGGTCACGGAGATATGACCGATTAAATAAAGGTCGTTTTTCAGATTTGAAATTTTAAAGTTCAAAAAGACAAGTGCAGCTTGCAACTAGAAAATGACAGGTGACAGCTTTGCAAATGACAGGTGACAGTTAGGAGACAGTTCTACTTAGATTAAAATAGGTTGAATTATATTATTTTAACTAAGAGATTGGTTCTGCACAGTTTACTATGTACTCACACTATATTCTTGAATTAGAATGGGCCACGCCACGGATCTGGTCAGGTTTTAGACTCGCCTCTGGTCTCTGCACTTCACAGTGATCTGGGTCAGCTCTCTCTGGTTCTGCTAACAGGTCAGCTCTACTCTGCTGGTCTGGTCTGGGTCTCTGGTTCTGGATAGATTGAAGTCTCTAGTTTGGCTCTCTGGAGGTTTGATGGAGGCAAGGTATGGATTTTCCCGGCAGAGCTTCCAGCTGCAAATGGATTTGAAGGTCCCTATCTGTCCTGTCTGTCTGCTTTTATGTGTTTTCAAAATGGGTGTGTGTGAGCAGCATCACTAGCCCCTACCCCTCTCCACTTGCCATTGGTCAAATTTCCATTTCTCACTTGATTGGGGAAGGAACTGTGAGTCAGAGCGATGTCATTTTATGGCTTGCAGAGAGGACACTCCCCTGCCAAATTGCACACAATCTATATATGATAAAAAGAGACATATTTGCACAGGTATACATTTGTTTAAAATTACATGCACACATGAGGCATTACTGATGTTAGCCCCTGTTCTGACTCTGGCGTTTCTAGGAGCTTGCATCCAGAAATGGCAATATTTGCACCTTTTTAGTGGTTTTGCAACATCAGATATTACCCCAAATTTACACACATGTGCGCAAGGAGTATGGACATTAGTTGATGAAGTGTCCGATTTTTCACATGCACACATTTTGAGTAATATCCTCTTTTCCGCTAAAACTCCCCTGAACATGCCACCGGTTCTAAAAACCTCTTAAAATGTGGGCAGAAAAATCACAAGAATTATGGTGTCATTTAAATAATTTTCACAAGTCCGTACTATGAGTTATTCATCTTTTTCTAAAACCATATTCTGGCTATAGAGGTGTGTCTTTTCATGTCACATGGTACAGAAACCAGTCTTTCCAGTTCCTGCCAAGCTAGCTTGCTCTCACAGGCAGTGCCCCTCCCCTGTGCTTCCAGGAGAAATCTCCATTTACGACTCCCGCCATAAAACATTTGCCTGAGTCAAGACAGGGCTTTGTTCAATTTCCTGCAGAGCCCAGGTAATTCAATCAGGGAAGTTTCATATCCCTTTTGGTGTGAGCAGCAAAAGGGCAGCTAGGCCTGGGAACACAGCTGTGACTCAAGTTTCACTCCTGATGGGGGTAGTTGCCAGGCAATTGGAATCTCTTTAAGCCAGTTTTTAGCTACATGTAATTTCTGTTCCCCAGTTTCTGCATTCAAATAAACTAACAATTTCACATATGCAGCTAGAATGCTGATTCTAAGTTTAAAACTATGACATTTAAACAATTGCAACCTATGTGACACTCAAAAGTAGGTCACTCATTTCTCTTAAACATTGAGATTTTTAATGTCTTTCAGTCCAAATTTACTTAAACTGCTGAAATCCACAGCTCAGCCAGTCTTGTTATAAACCTTCAAGTTACTTCAGAATATAACTTTACATTGGATCCACCTCTCAGTAAGTCTTTCTTTGGCATGTTTTGGGTTCATTTATTCAGTTTTCTACAAAAAAGTAAAATCTGGTGGTTTTAAAACGCCGGCTTTTGGATAGTGGTGAGTACTGGTACTGCACCCCTTTTTGGGATTTAAGAAAATGAATTCCCAACAGTTATGGGTTTGCTTTTGGCAATCAGCATTGCCATTCCCAATGGTTTCAGACTACTGTGTGGGTAGTCCAATGGTGGTTTTAGGCAGTGTCCTTCCATGCCCATAACATCGGCAAAAATGAGTGGCAGCCTATTCTTCATGCATTTCCCTGTGCATTTTCTGGGAAGCTCTGGCCACCATGATATTTTCCATGTCAGTACTGCACAGTTTTGAGGTAGGGCTCGGATGCATGGGTAAATACATCCCACAGCTCATCCACCATGGGCATGCCCCCCAGCCAACCCACATGTCACCTTGCACCACTGATCAACAACGCATGTCTCCCAGGAACCTCACCTCCCAGCAAGTGGGGCACTTGCCAGCAGGCCCCCAGACATGTCCAACTCATGTCTCCCTGCACCTCCACCCCCAGGCACTGTGGTGCACCCTCCACCAGGCCCCCACTCATGTCTCCCTGCACCACCACCCCCCAGCACTGTGGGGCACCCTCCACCAGGCCCCACTCATGTCCAACTCATGTCCCCCTGCAACCCCACCCCCCTGCATCCAGGGCCACCCTCCACCAGGCCCCCACACATGTCCAACTCATGTCCCCCTGCACCCCCACCACCCCCAGCATCCAGGGGCACCCTCCACCAGGCCCCCATTCCTGTCTCCCTGCACCCCCACCCCCCAGCATCCAGGGGCACCCTCCACCAGGCCCCCACTCCTGTCTACCACCCCCCACCCCCCAGCAGTGCGATTCACCTGGGTACGTGTATTTCAGGGGTGCGCGTGTAGTCTGACACGCAAATTCATCAGGGTACATGTATTATGGGTCCGCGTGAACTTCCACATGCGATATCTGCAGGGTACGTGTATTACGGGGTTTGCGGGAAGTTCCACACGCGATTGCCCTGGGTACGTGTATTCCGGGGTTGCTTGGGAAGTTCCACACGCGATTGCCCTGGGTACGTGTATTTCGGGTTGGTTGGGAAGTTCCACACGCGATTGCCCTGGGTAGGTGTATTTTGGGGTGCGCGGGAAGTTCCACACGCGATTGCCCTGTGTACGTGTATTTCGGGGTGCGCGGGAAGTTCCACACGCGATTTCAGCAGGGTACGTGTATTCCAAGGTGCGCGGGAAATTCCACACGCGATTGTCCGTGGTGCGTGTATTTCTGGTTGCGCATGAAGTTCCACACGCGATTTCAGCAGGGTACGTGTATTCCAAGGTGCGCGGGAAGTTCCACACGCGATTGTCCGTGGTGCGTGTATTTCTGGTTGCGTGAAGATTCACACGCGATTTCAGCAGGGTTTGTGTATTCCAAGGTGCGCTGGAAATTCCACACGCGAATCCAGCAGCCTACGTGTATTCCGGGGGTGCCGTGGAGTCCTACACGTGAATCGGCCATGTGGGTCCTCCCAGCTGTTCACTCTACACCCTCCATGGCCCCTGAAGGCGGCCCACACCATAGGGGACTACCCTGCACATGTCCCGCAGGCAGCCCATCCACCATGGCCATGCCCCCCAGCCAACCCACATGTCACCTTGCACCACTGCCCGCCAACGCATGTCTCCCAGCACCCCCACCCCCCAGCACTGTGGGGCACCCTCCACCAGGCCCCTCTCATGTCCAACTCATGTCCCCCTGCACCCCCACCCCCCAGTCTGTGGGGCACCCTCCACCAGGCCCCCAGTCATGTCCAACTCATGTCCACCTGAACCACCACCCTCCAGCACTGTGGGGCACCCTCCACCAGGCCCCACTCATGTCCAACTCATGTCCCCCTGCACCCCCACCCCCCTGCATCCAGGGGCACCCTCCACCAGGCCCCACTCATGTCCAACTCATGTCCCCCTGCACCCCCACCCCCCAGCACTGTGGGGCACCCTCCACCAGGCCCCCACTCATGTCCAACTCATGTCCCCCTGCACCCCCACCCCCCAGCACTGTGGGGCACCGTCCACCAGGCCCCCACTCCTGTCCCCCTGCACCCCCACCCCCCTGCATCCAGGGGCACCCTCCACCATGCCCCCACTCCTTGTCTCCCTGCACCCCCAACCCCCAGCACTGTATGGCACCTTCCACCAGGCCCCCACTCCTGTCCCCCTGCACCCCCACCCCCCAGCACTGTAGGACACCCTCCACCAGGCCCCCACTCCTGTCCCCCTGCACCCCCACCCCCCAGCACTGTGGGGCACCCTCCACAAGGCCCCCACTCATGTCCAACTCATGTCCCCCTGCACCCCACCCCCCTGCACCTGTAAGGATAGACTCAACTGCCAACACTCCGTGTTTTGCGTACATAACCTTTGAAATGTGATTTATGTTGTTGTTGATGAATATACCAATACCTCCAAGCGGTCGACCAATTACACCTCTCACAGCAGGTACACAAAAGTTGGAGTAACCCTCAATATTCAATTTGTTGACACACATAGTTTCTTGTAAGAATATAATAGTGTGAGGACCCATTGAAACAAAATGGGATGACCATTTCTCTAGGTTACTTTTCCCACAACAATTCCAAGATATTATTTTAAGATTCTGAACCTTCTGAGCTGTGACATTATTTGTCTATTGTTTGTTTTGCTTGTTAGAAAAATCAAGAATAGAAGACATAAGGGGAGCTAGCCAAGAAATGTTCGAAGTGGCTGCCATCAGCTCAGAAATTTTTGTAATTAATTCAACAGTATGTTCGGAACCAGCTGATGAGTTTGCTCGAGTGGAACCACTCACAACCTCAGGTTCTAACATTTCATTCAGAAATATCTCAGCTTCTTCAACCGTTCTAAATAAATGTAGGGTTAGCCCGCTGGAATTGAAATCTTCTCTATGGTCCCACAATAACCGGAGTATCATCGCTGAATGTGGGGCACAAATCATTCTGAGATTGTTATGGTTTGCCAGCCTTAACCACTCAATATCATCCATGCGGAGGGTTCTTAGATTAGGGCTCTCTCTAAAGATATTAAACAAAAATGATCTGTTCAACCTTTGCTTACCATTAATTGCCTGATCACTAGACCAGCCTAAAAAATATCTTACATTTCTTTCAAAAACATAATTGATTTCTTCTTTTTCATTGCTGCCTGGTGGCAGAGGCTTATTCTCAACTGATTCTCTAGTGTCAATAGCTTCCATTGCTGCATTTATAAATGCCCCCTCAAAATCGTTTGAACCGATTTGGCTTTCTGGACAATTGTCGTTATTTTCAGATTCCTCGTCAGATCGGGGATTATCTGTGTTCCTTGCAGAACTTTTTTCCGTCAACATAGCGCAGGCCTTTTTTTGTTTGGTAACTGCCCCGGTAAGCTTGTCTGGAGCAGAATCCTTCATTTGTCCCTTAACCGTGGTTTTTTTTTCAATGATAGGATAAAAAGTCGAAAGCCTGCCTTGTGCCATCTGTCCTGAATTAACCAATCCCAACTCAACCACAGATGACTTCACAAAAGTTCCCGTTTTTTTGGATTGAGAATGGGAAGCAGTTGCAGGATCCACATTTAGGACTAACTTTGATTCATCATTCAGTTGAGTCAAGTCAATCTTTGAAACGTTTGCAGAGCCTACGTTTGAATTTGAAGATTGCAACTCATCCAAGTCTACGGCAATAGCCTCTCTCTTTTTATTTTTTTTATTTTTTTTGCTATCGACCAGGCTCGTTTTTTTTGCATCCAGTGTTGATAGCTTTTTTTCAGTTTGTTTTCTCTTTTAATTGCCCTAATATGAGCTCGCTTCATTTTGCGTGACATAAAAGGTAACTGTGACCCTTCAGGATCAATGTCCTCACACTCAGTACTCACTATAACTCCCTTCTCACTAAATTTCACCAGATTTTCAGCGAGAATAGATTAGTTTCTCCGTTGTTCTTCTTCGGCTTCAATTATGACATTTACCAGGGGAGAGGGGCTATTAGGTGTGTTCTCTTTTGGGATTGACATAGAACCAATAGCATCAGCGTACTCTTCAAGACGTCCCCCACCATATTTTAAGTCTAAATGTTGCCTTGTTAATAAACGAACTAACTCATCTAGTATCCGAGAGTTCTGTTTCACTTCATCCACTAAAGCAGTAGAACCAGCATAAGTCACAGATGAACATACCTCCTTTGGTCCTTCCACTACAGCTCTTGCATACGTGCGTGAGTCAAATGCCACAATTACAGAAGAATCATCCGTTTGTGTATATTGATTCATGCGCGTTTGGTCGTTAATTGACAGAGCTTTCAGTAAGCATGCATCTATAAGTGCCTGTTTCTCTGATTGAACAGCAGATTGCGAAGTCAGCATACCCTCAATTTAGGAAACCTTGTTAGTGAGAGTTAACACTATTTCTTTTAGGGAGTTGATTTGCATGTGAGTTAACTCATGACCCTTATCCAAGAGATTTAAGAGAGATGAAATCACCAGAAAATTACTTAGATCATCATCTTTATTTAGATCCTTGGAATGAGATTGTTGGAGTTTGACTGGTAGTGATCGTGCCCCTACCTCGTAGCACAAATCTTCATCAAAGGTCTCATTCACCCTTTGTTTAGGGGCTGAAATGGGGCCTGGAGCAGTAGAGGTTTTACAGAATATAGGCGAGCTGCAGGAAGGTCTCTTTGCACGTTCATGATGGTAAGAATCAATACATGCAGATGAATGGATAGAGGGCCCATCGTGGAGATTATGCAAACAGATGCGTTCAACCTCCGAAGGCAAAAATACAACAGGTGAATTCGGAGTCATTGAAATCCGGCAGCGTTTCTCCCATTCGCCAATCAATGCGGGGCCCAGAAAAGAAACATCAGAAATAATATTAGATGCCACATAGGTTTTGACATCTTGCTTAGTAGCTGCCAAATTCCCTGCTAGCTCCTCTGAATTTGCTATATCATCAGTATTACAAATGGTAGGCTTTTTAATTGATTCACCATCTGCAGGAGGAGCGTTAGATATGCAAGATTGTAATTGATTGCAATCATCATCGTTTGGTTCTACTGCTAATGGTTGCAGGCTATACGGGATGTTTTTTATATCGTTTAAACCATCTTTACCAACCGCTGCAATTGAATTTAGATCCATATCGGAGTCATGTAGTAGCACTGGATTAGAGACATTCATCCCTGCGTGAGAATTGCCTTCAGCAAGACTCTTACTGCTTCGCAGACTAACCACCATTATAAAGCCTACACCACACAGTAGCTAATTCTCCTCTGACAACAGAGATACCAATATCAGGAGGCCCCGTGACCCGCGCCGCGCACCGCGAACAGCAAACAGTACTTGTCCTGTACTTGGTGCGCGGCGCAGGTGCGCGAGGCAACCAGTACTTGAGGACGCTGGTTGCAGGGCGTGACACGATAAAGGGGGCATGGCCTCCACAACAGGAAAGACCTTTGCAGAAGAAAGCAGAAAAGGTGATTTTTAGTAAAGGAACACAAAAGAAAAAACTGCCATGCACAAGCCGTAAAGCAACACTGCTTACAGCACACAATTTGTAAGGGGCACTTGTGAAAGGCACAGTTGTGCAATGCTCGAGTTGTGGAGCAACACAGAGAGCCCTCTGTGTGTAACACTAATTTAAGCAAACAGTCACCTTTGGGTCAGGCACGTTGGTGCACCCTTAAAGGACGTCCTCCAGGCCGTGACAAAGGCGTTGGGCAATTCCGTGCACAATCCAAAAAGGTCCAAGATGAATAAAGTCACGAGTAGAGAGACGAGGCAGCAACAGCAAACAGTACTTGAGCCATAGGGCTCAATGGGAATGGGGAAGGAGCAAATAACGGTACCGCGATTAGTGGTACCGTTATTTGCCCTGAAGTCCCTCAGTGGGTCCCTTCCTTAACGTGTGATCTGGCCAAACGTTAAGGACAGGACCCGCTGAGGGACCTCGTAATATGGCGCCAAGGGATTACCGGCACCGGTGCCCTTACCGGTGCCGATAATCCCTTAGCGCCATCCGTGTGATGAGGCCCAATGTCTCCTACAACCCTTTGAAACTGAAAAAACATGATTAGGACTGTGCCCTGATTTGAAAAAGGCTGTTACCAACTGAAACACGTGTCAGTGCAAGGGCACCAGTTAATAAAATTAACTCATAAAACCCAACTAAGATTTTGTGCAAACCTTATTTTGGTGCAGTCTTGAGGAGCCATTATTCTACAGTTACTGCTAGATCCGCTTCTTCTAACAAGACGTGACAAATTCCCAGTGTATAATTAAAGACACCATAAAAAAGCAACAGCTAGTTTGTCTAAATTAGGCTGTACAGAGGAGTCGCCTCCTGACCAGCTTCCACTAAAGCCAGCCTCCATTTTGTTTCACATTTTGTATTTAATGGATGCAATGATTTTTTTTTTCCAAGCAAATACATTCAAACAACAGCATTGCTCAAATTGTCTGTAAAACATTTTTCAGTATCTATTAGCACTTCTTATACCCCACAATTGATCTTGTCAAATTAGATTTGTACCTGGTCTTGAGTCCTGTATAGCTCACAGTGTTTGAGCACGCACATCGATGCAGTCATAAAAGAAAACAAGTCCACTTGCTTTGATTCTGCTGGTTTACAGTTCCTTAACATGTGCTTGTTTTCCCTCACACCTCAAGAAATATTGCATCACTCTCCTTTTAAGAAAAAATGAATGAGGCCTCCAGTAACCCATTAACCTACTGACTGTTTTATTGGACAGATTAGACTGAACACAAATGTTCTTCATGATCAACGGTCAGGATAACTCATCTCTCAAGACACTGAATCAGCATGTCTCTTCAGGAGAGAGGAACTCCTGTGCATACTTGACAACAATTCCTTGGACATCATCATCCTTCTCATTCGTTTGTCAAACTTCAACATTGTCAAGACATTGCCATTCTACTTACTACCTGAATCCCTAATTAGGCATGGGTGATGAGGCTCAACTAATTCTTGTCTGACAGAGAGCCATGAGCCTGCATATGCCGCTTTTTCTCTAAAGCCACATCCTTAATGTGGGATCTCCTAGGCTTAATGCCTTTTTCATGTCCACTTGACATCTTTAGCTGTCATTATCTCCACTGTCTGTGTATCATTTCAAACCTACACTGATGTTACTCAAATTGCATTTAAGGCATCCTGAACGTCCTTTGCTTCCAACAGTGATTTCAGTTGTCTGCATCAAATCCAAGGTTAGATGAAAGACAGCAACATGTACTTGAATGCAGCAAAATCAGAAGCCTTCTTTTTTGTATCGCCCCTCAATACTTCACTCCGTATTAATTGGCCTGCCTCCACTTTGGGGTCATTAAACCTCTTGCTGGATAGTTAAAACCGTGGCAGTGGTATTTTATGGACTCCTTTCCTTCTTCCAGAAGATCCCTGTAGTCATAAATAAACCCAACTTCCAACTCCATGTTCTCAGATGCATCCTCGCCCTCTTAACCATGCACCAGGGAGTGCAGGTCATCTCGGCAATAAGATGTTCTCATTTATAGTTCTGGAAAAGCTGCTACATGAGTCTTCCCCTACTACATGGAAATCCAATTCATGCCCTCTAATATATTTGCTAGTCCTGCTATGTTCGGCTACTCCTGCTATATTCAAGGATAGGATATACTGAATATGAAACAAGTTCACAGCAACACATACATTACCCCTACTGGAAGAATCCGGCAATTCTACCAGAACAGGTAATGGGTCTACAACCAAATAGTTTAAAGAATGAGCAGGAGATGCACAGTGGGTTGTATGTGTTTCACTAAACTGTCCATATTAATCAAACTATACTCCTCTATTGCTTTGTTTCCTAGATCCTTAGTGTGTATATTTATACTGTTCTCTATTCCCTGATCACCTATTCTGGCAACCCAGAATCAATCACTAGAATAACCAAAATATGTATTAAAGTGCCAAGTTATTTAAGTTGACGCTTCAAATGGAGAAGAAGCGATGATCTTAAAATCTTAAGTAAGGACATCTGGGGCCAGAGTACAGAAACTTTGCACCAGTGCAAGTACAAAGTTGCACTGTATTAGCACTAGGGCACAGTTTGCCCTATTTTTAAAAACACTGGAACACATTAAAAAACAATTGCATCTCAACAAGTGCAGTTTAAAAGCACCAGGGCTAAAATTGCCCTAGTGCAAAAAAGATGCATTTTCATTACAATTTGGCACCAGGGCAAAGTTTGCCCTAGTGCTAATACGGCATGGTATTAGCACTAGGGCAAACGTTGCCCCGATGCAATAATGCATCAAAAATGTATCTTTTTAGCACTAGGGACATTTTAGTGCTGGTGCTTTTAATTAGCCAGACTGCAGTTGTCGAGGTGAAATAGTTTTCTAATGTGTCCCATTTATTTTAAAAATAGGGCAAACTTTGCCCTAGTGCTAATATCGTTCAAACTTTTCACTTGCACTAGTGCAAACTTTCTGTAATCTGGCCCATATAAACTTCCCATCTGAGGCGGCATTGGGATATCTCCCGCTGGTAACGAACAATCATCATGGGATGTTCCTTGCCAAGGTTTAACATCTTGCCTCTGAAGGCAGTGATATACAAATGGCTGAAGGATAACACAGATAAACACACTTGAAGATGATGTGGGGAGTATGAAACTCGGTTCCTCTTTGTCTTTCTCTGCCCTCTTAGGGAATAGGAAATATTGTTTAACATCTGGCTAGATTATCAGACAAGGTCTGAATCTAAGGGACATTATAGACAATCGTGGGGTGACGCCATTGTCTACCTATCATCTCGCATTAAAGGTCATTGTTTGGATCTGCTATTGTCGAGAGGCAATGGTGCAGCGCTGATAGAGATTTTACCTATCTTGTGGTCTGACCACTTTGCCCAACTATTCTCACTGAATCTACCAATAGAGAGCAAACAGGATTCTCGAGAAATCCCTCTGTTATTAGCTCTTAAATGTAAGGATCTGGAGGCTATTCCAGGACGTGGCCACAGCACACCACTTATCTCACTTTCCAATTCTCTCTTTAACTGACTAACCCTCGCCACCCTCTTGTTTGCAGAACTGCTTGAGCGCTTGGGGACTAATTTCATTGGTGACGGTGCATGGTACAAGTGCTTTTAAAATTAACATTAACATTAACATTAACATTAACATTAATGTGAGGTTCAGAGTACATTAGTCAACATTGAAGCCTCCTTATAGAGCGAGGACTACTTCTTTGCTGGTATGAAGATCTTGGAGGAGAAATGTTAAAAAAATGCAACCCTCAAACTTAAGAAAATGAAGACATCAAAAGCTTGGTTTACCAAAAAATGATTTCCCCTTCAAAAACAGGTAAGACTAACTGAGGAGGGACGGCAGAACATCGGATGAGGCAGGTACGGCCAAATTGGCCCTAAAACAATATAAACAACGTATTTTTGAGGACAAACGCGAGTTCTCACATATGAAAATAGATAGAGCAAAAAATCACTCCAGGATGCTGTTCTCAGTAGTGTCCAAATTCTGTCGCCGAGCTGTATTGCCTCCACTGGTGATCCATGATCAGCACGAGTCAATGCTTTTGACACTTTGTTTAAGGGAAAAAAATGACGCTATTCAGAAGTCTATTTTATCAAATATCTGGTTGGAAACATTGTATACTTCTGGATCAGGGACTGCAGTAGACTCTGTGCAGGTAGAGTCAGGGAGATCTCTGTCCTTTTTGATCTCCATCCAGTGATGGGGGAATATGTTCCAACATTAATAACAGCCCTTAAACATACAAAAGATGTTTGTGTCCAATGCCCGCCTGTCAGCAAGGCATATTGCTGAAGAGATTATGCCATTTATGACAGTCTTTATAAATAAGTAATTGAATCATGGAATAGGCCCCAACAGCTGAAGAAGTGAATTATTACTCTGCAAGTCTCCAGAAAGTTTAACCTATTGCTGGAGTTCCATGGCCTGGGAAGGTCCCACAGAGGTCATTACTGACCAGCTACAAGATTTTGTTGAAGGGGAGTCACTGTTGGGCCCCTTTCAATCTGGATTTTGTCCATCATTTGGAACTGAGACAATGTTGCTGCCTGTACAAGACAAACGGTTAGGGGCCGTGGATGAGGGAAAGCTGTCACTTTTAGTGATACTGGACCTCTCTGCGGCCTTTGATATGGTCAATCATCAAGCACTGCTGAATCATCAATGTCTGTTGGCAATGTTTCTGATCATGAGTTTAAGTGGTTTGTATCTTTCCTGGCTGATCGCCATCAAAAGGTTAAACTAGGGAGACTTATTTCAGACCCTATTGCAATGGGGTGTGGATTACCACAAGGGTCACCACTGTCACCTCTACTTTTCAATCTTTACTTACAACCACTGATGGAAATTATGAGAAGTCATGGAATGAAGTATCAAGTTTACACGGACAACACTCAATTGTTCCTTAAAATTGTGAATATCAAACAAACTTCTTAAGGTAAGACAGTGTCTTCCTGATGTCAGCTGGAGGATGGCAGGAAAACAGCTTCAGCTTAATCCAATTAAATTTAAGCTGATGTTGTTTTGACCAAGTCATCGCCTTCTGCAGCGAAAAAGGTTCTGTATCTCCTCATCTTTTCTGTGCTGAACATGAGTTTGTTTCTACAGTAAAGATTTTGGCTGCATTTGGCAAGATAGCCTCTGAAGCGAGAGCCAAGTTAGCACCAAAGTGCAGGCTATTTGTTATTCTTTGCATCTTGTACGCCTAGTGTTGCCTTTTATTCCAGGTAAAGATCATGTTGTTATGGTCGGAATAATGGTAAATATGTATCCAGGCTAAACAGCTGCAAAGGCTTCAAAAATCCCATAATGCAGCCGTCAAAATGTCCTGTCGATTAGGCAGATTTGTTCATGTTCGCCGGCTCGTTGATCACTTCAATGGATTGTTGTAGAGGATAGAATAAAGTTCAAGGTGGCATGTTTGATTTTCAGATGCTTACATGGTCTTGCTCGTGATTTTTTGAGGGATAAACTCAGCCGTTACCAGCCTGTTAGGCAGCAACGATAAGTAGACCAATTGCCGTTGACTGTCCCCCCATCAATGTTTGCCTGAAGGGGAGACAGAGGTTTGCCATTTTTGACCCGAGATTTTAGAACAGCATCCCCTCGAGACATTAGAACTCTCAAAACTCTATATTAGTTTTGTCAAGCTCTCAAGACTTTTTAATCAATGGGTGTGACAGGATTTTAGAAGAGGGTCAGGGTCATGTTCTTTGTCAAGTGGGTTTACCTGTTTTCATTCGATTCTTTGGTGCCTTGTTTATGTTTCATCTGTGCCTTTATACAGTTTGGTCTGTTCTGAGTGTGTTACAAATAATCAAATCAAATCATAATCAAACACTTCCATAATAGCAGCAATTAGTGATTGGTATCCTTCTAACAGACTTCTGGGATCTTCTGTTTCAGACCCCAATATCCGAATACTTCATGGTTATCCACAAATACCCATTGATCTATATAATCATGACCAGGCATCGTCCAACTGATGTTTCTTCTTTTAGTTGTCACTAAAAGCAATCAGATACCCTCTGAGACGTTTTATCACTTGACATCATGGAAGCGGCATCGGAAAATATAAAAGGGACAGAATTGATCAGTATCAACTCTTTTTGTTCTGTTAACATCCACAATTAATATCCAATGAGTGAGCACAGCAAAAAATACTTATTTATTTAAGGATTTGGAAAAGCTCAACATTTACCCTTGTGTATGTTGGAGCTGGTGATGACCATACAACAAGACAGATCAGAGGAGGAGGAAAATGGGTGTTAAATTGATGGAGGATTTAACCAGATTTTAACGACTCGGCTCTCCTGCAAAAGATTGCATGCCTCAGCAGAGAAAAATCAAATCATTTAAATAATGAAATGTTGCAAAATAACATGCACAAAATCAAGGGCCTGATTCACAGAGTGTTTTCCTATCGGATTGTGACATAGGCAATGCTTTTGGGAATAAAGTCACCATTGTTGATTTCCCCTGATGTCCATTAAAAATAATTCTGCCTGGCAAGCCAGAAGGTATGTGCCCATTAGCAGTTTGTATAACCCATTCATGCAATAATCCCTGTGTGTCTATCAGACCTTCAGGAATGTTTACAATAGAGAAAATAGATAGAGCAACACATCGCTCCAGGATGCTGGTCTCAGTAGTGTCCAAATTCTGTCAGCCGAGCTGTATTGCCTCCACTAATGATCCATGATTAGCACGGGTCAATGCTTTTGACACTTTGTTTAAGGGAAAAAATTGATGCTATTCAGAAGTCCATTTTTATCAAATATCTGGTTGGAAACATTGTATACTTCTGGATCAAGGACTGCAGTAGACTCTGTGCAGGTAGACCCATTCATGCAATAGTCCCTGTGTGTCTATCAAACCTTCAAAAATGTTTACAATAGAGATCCCCATGGCTGCATCCGCCTGAGCTCTTACCAATTTGTAAATCATTATCCCTTCCCATTGTAATAAAAGGGGTTGTGCACTCAGACTCAACCAAAATGTCCAGAAGCGCTGTTTGTAAAAATGTGAAAAAGCCATTTCTTTTACTCATCCTAGAGCAAAAATAGCAATTGATCAACAACCTCGTTAACTATAAGGGAGGGGTTAAATTGATTATTTGCACATTACCAGAGATATGAACACAATAGACAGAAATAGAAAGATCCAAAGTGACACAATTCAGTCCCAAGAAATTACAACACATTTCTGCCCCTGCTATTTCTAACAGCTGTAGTACAGATTGTAAATTAGCTGTCTAAATGGAGGAATGCCTGCATTTAACATATTTGGACTAGTCAGATATTAATATGATTAACTAAATTCAATTCCAGTGGATCCAGTTATTTATTCAAAGAAAGCAATGATAACTAATTTATTTTCAAGATGTTCACTGGGGTGTCAAAATAGGATAATCATAAAACAAGCTTTTGATCACATAGGTCGGAGGGGATTTGCATACACTTAGAGTGTTGACTTCTCTGTTGTACCATCAGATTATCTCTTCAAGTGGAATTGTGATTAGACACTGCTAATGAAAATAGAGGCAAAAGTAAAATTATTAAATAGTTTAGAAGAAACATCTCTATTACCAATCTCCTGGGATTGGGAACACTTTGCCAAAGGATGAGAGAAATAATAATTAAAACCCTATTCAAAATGTTGTGTCAGCTCAGCCAATCAGGAGGATGTCCAAGAAATTCTGTGCACAATCCTCACATAGTTGCTCAGAATTCTTCTTCCCTGATAGCTGATAGCTGCCCCTAAACGCAGGTTCATCCTGACTGTGCCTGTTCTTCCCATTAGCTCCTCTCCGCCCATCCTGCAGTGGGAGAGTGCTGCAGACCCACTTGCCTTGTTTATACTAAGTCAAGGAGTGTGTCCACCTCCCTCTGCCTAATTCCTGTGTGTGATGGCCCTCCACATGCCATTACATGCCCTGTGCTTCTGATACGGTCTCCGTCTATTCAACCATGTTACCATGGCTGCATGCTGCAGCAAGGACACTTCTGTGGTCTTCTCATAGTTTGTATCTCTTTGAGTCAACACACATGCTCCTATGGTTGCTAACACCCTTAAACACTTTGGGGTATAGGGTTCCATGTAATATTGTCCCTGCAAAAATGTCCCCTCGCAAAATAGTCACTGTTTTTGCAGAGACAATATTACATTGAACATGTGCATTTTTTTTTTTTTTTTTTTAAATGGGAGTAGGGTCCATCCCTGTAACCCGTCCCCATACACAATTTCACCATATATGTCGTCAATGGCTTTTTCCAGCAACATTATGTATGGGGATATTATTACCTGATACCTCCAGAAGGCCCTCACTTCAGTTGGGCTGCTAGAGACCTGATGTCCTGGAATTCCTGGCCCAACAGGCCCTAAGACTTAAATAGCCAATGGCCCAGTTCAAGGTGAATTATGCCCATTTGCCATATCAGAATAAAGTAAACAACTAATTAAGTTGGGTTTCTTTGTGGTGACCATTATACAATGCCAGTATAAAACTTTACAGGAACAACTCCCCAACCCACACTTCTGGGCATTAGAATACCACTTATGTTAATAAAATTGCCTATGAATATGGACTTAATCCAGTGGGTTGTTGTATTGATGAGCGTAGTTGTGTTGTCAATTATAGATTAATAAAGCCGTGGAATCTGGGACAATACTATCACCATCCAAGCTCCAGGTGGACTGCAGCCAAAGATTTTAGATTGGCAGGGATTGCAGCTAAGGGGAATTTTTATGATGATAGGATCACAAGGGCACAGTGGAGGCCTAGAGAACTTTTTAAAGTATTACAAGAGCTAGAAAAACTGTGTAAAGGTAAAGTAGATACTATTATAAAGAATGCTGCTTGGTGTACCACAATTCAGGATGCCATGATGGGGAAACTTGATAGGATAAAAGAGAACATTGAAGCTAACAGGAAAGCCTGTCACATAAAAATACATCAATAACAGGTTGTATGCAGACATCAAAGAGTCAAGAACATCAGTTTGATTTTAAATCTGTTACAGAAAGCAAACTGGCTGCAATTATTGCTAATCTGAAGCCAACTAATTGCAAGGGAGACCCATGCCCGGCCATGATAAACAAAGACTGTGCCCCTCAGTTGATGGGCACACTCTGTACATTTGTAAATGCATCCTTTTTGGAGAATCTTGTTCCTGGAGATTTTAGGAATGTGTGGCGTACTCCCTTGCTTAAGAAGCCAGGTCTTTGTCCAGCCACCGCAGTAAATTATTGTCCTATCTTTAACACACCTTTATTGTTGAAAGTTCTGGACTGGTGGCATACATGCACATTTCCGTATTCCTGAATGAATGTGACATCCTGAACAAGAGGCTGGCAAGGATCAGGGGGGCCACGGAACAGAGACAGCCTTGTTAAATTTAAAATCAAGGCCGTTGCAGTATATGGAGAGGGGGCAGACAGTGATGATGATGTTATTGGATCTTTCTGCCACTTTTGCTCTGGTGGACCGTGGTAACCTGTTCACCAAGTTAAAAGAGGTAGCATTATGTTCTGATAATGCATCCCTTTGGAATGTGTAGTTTCTGAGTAAACAAACATGTAGAGTATGGAGCAGGGCAGAGGAAGCCTCTCCTGTACTCTTGTGGTTTGGCGTACCACAGGGAGCATGTTTGTCTCCTTCTCTATATCACATTTTCACAGTCCCTTTCTATAAAGTATTGGAAAAGAACAATATAGGTTTTTACGAACTTTGCGACACTCACTGTGTCATTCCAATGTCAGGTTGGCATGAGGAGGATGAAAAAATAATTAATAAGACCTGGATGATGGAAAATGGTCCGGCACTCAACAAGGAAAAACCCGAGGTGATGGTAATAGGCATGAGCAATAAATTAAAGAAGTTGGATGAAAAATATGATCATTTTTTAGTAGCTGGTTGTGATATTGAAACTAAAAAGAGAGTGAAGACCCTAGGTGTTGTCTTGGATCAGAACTTACATATGAAGGCACAAATAAGCATCTACTGCATATTAAACATCAGCCCACCATTTCCCAAAATAACTGTGAGACTGTAGCTAGGGCTATTGTTAGGTCGGAGATTGACGATTGAAGTAGTATTTTAGCAGGAGTTGGTAGGGCTGACATCTCCCGACTTCAAACACTTTAAAATATTATGGTCTGTATAATTGTTGGGCTAAAAAAGAGAGACCATGTGTGAGAGACCAGGCAGGGACTGCACTGGCTCCCAGTTGAAGCAAGGATCCTGTTTTGGATGCTCATCATTACATATTAATGCCTTAAGGGATCTGGCCCTTGTTACCTGGCTGAGGCATTGACAAAGTTGACAGTTGTGCTTTCTTCATGGTGGCACCTAAGTCATGGAATGATCTTCCCCCTGATCTTAGAGACCTTGAGTCAACAGCAATATTCAGGAAAAAGATCATGACACCACTATTTAAATAAGAGTTGTATTCTGTTATCCAATTTTGTTCTGTGCATTGATTTTTTGTATGTCGCTCATGCCTCCAGGTCCTATGGTGCACTATACAAATGAATAAACGTAAACATTAAAGTAAATGATGTGGGAACACGGCATACAAAGCTGTAACTTCTGCAATCTGAAATTGGCTGTTGATGACATGTGCCAATATATATATTGCTTCCTTTAGGAAGACGCTGTCCCATTATCCAGTGAACCCTTCTGGGGTGAAGTGGTGTTTTATATAGAGTCTCTGTTCATAATGGTTCTTCCCCTCAGATCAATACACTTCACTACTACAGGGTAGGTGAATTTATTTTTTGTGTATGTTTTCTCCAAATGCTATAGGCATCTAGGCCTTTGGCAGTGGCATTTATCTTTGCTGTACATATGTTTAGTAGTTCTACATCAATGCCCATGCCATCTGCAATGGCTACTAATTGAAACTTAACCATTTATTGAAGACCATGGACATTGAGGTAATTAAATAAAGATGAAGGGATTCCAATATGGTTGTCTTTAATGTAAGGTATGTAATGTAATTGTCATTTGTATTGAACGGTTCACCATTGGTATGGAATCAACGTGCTGTAGGTTGAACACCCTAAGGGGACAGAGGTGAGACACAGGAAAGTTGTCAGAGAGTTTTAGAATATGTGTGTGCATCTAAGCCAACACAATGGTAGTTAGGGGTTGTCAAGCCCGTACTAGTCACCCATGTGCAGCTGGATTGTGGATGGGTGATGCAAACTAGGTTGGGGAGCATGTGAGAGCAGGAGACACATTATGTGAACTAGACTGAATGTTATCATGGGGATAGTTGCATTCTTATGGCTGAGGTGTACTGTATATGGTGGATGGGTGCTGAGAGGTAATCTGGAGACTATGAAGGAGCAGGAGAATCAGTTATGTGTGCAGCTGAACCACATTTTTATCGTGAGGGATAACCTCATTATTATGACAGGTGTGTTGTGCAATGTGTCTTAGAGTTGTGCATGTAGTGGGTCGGTGCTGAGCAGTAGTTTGGAGGGAGTGTGAGAGCAGGAGAAATCATTGTGTGAAGCTAGACGGAATGTTATCATGTGGGATAGCTGCATTCTTATGACAAATGTGGTTTGTAATGTGTCTTAAAGTGGTGCATGTAGTATATGGGTGCTGAGAGGTAGTCTGGAGAGGATGCTAGTGTTAGTCTGCATTTATCTATGATTTTTGATTATAGATTGATATTTGCTAAATTCTATGGAGAATTATGTTTGGCTTGTTATTTTGTATAGCACATTCTGTGTTTCTAGGCGCTATTGCTAATGTTTTTCGGTCCATATGAATCTGGCTGATGCTGAGCGCAGAGAGAGATTTGCGCTCATAGCCGTACACAGTGGAATCAATGTTTCCATAATAAAATTACTCTTGGCAGACTGTCAGATATAGCCTTCACAGCGAAAACAGCATTGGCTGGCTGCAGAGAAAGAGACAGCATGCGAAGAGACAGGAATGTTAGCACAATATGCTTGCTGTTCTGTTGTTAGAATATAGAACATGTAATTTTGAAGTAATACACTGATATGTTGAAATGGATGCACATAGTCAAACATTCTACACATGTAATGTATGCCACTATGCATAAAACAGTGGTTTTCAGTTAAGTAGAAGTGTGTGTGCGAGTTAGAGAGAGGGTGCGGGAGTAAGAGCTTGCTGTGTTGGTGTTTGGTAGCGAGGTGGCAAGCTAGAGCTTCGAGGGTTGGGATTACTGCTAGAGAGTGATTGCTTTTGCTTGGCTTGTTAGTGACTAGTGACTGCTGTCATGCATAAAATAAACATGCACTTTGCAATTTATTATGATTCCTGTGTCTTGTGATCTCTCTGTCTCTTGTTATATTTTATTTGCATAGCATAGCATTTTTAGAATTCACAAATGGCGCCCAACGTGGGGCCCTCTCAAGGATGATCGAGGACAATGTATGGGACTGGAATACCACAGGATCCATGCTTGCCGAGTAGAAGGAAGGTTTCTTGCAGCAGCTGTTATTTCTGATCCACTTGTTAGCCGAGATTGTCTCCGGCGAGGGTTTGAACCATGTTGATTGCAGCCATGATGCTGTTTGCATTTTTTGGATGAAGAGATTACCAGGCACAGAAATTGGAGGTAGAGTTGATGGGAGATTGCATTGACTCTGTGGAATTAGGTGAGCATGCGCCATCCAAATTGTTTTGAAATAGTTTTGTTTTGAAAATGTGCGCACATATTTACCAGGCTAGAGAAAATCACACGTGTTGTGAAGATGTTTGTGATGAGAGAAAACCCTGAGGGTTAGAAAATGAAATAGTGATTCTGTATCTTAGTGGAATAAGAAAAATAAGGGATAGACTGAAAAATATGTTACAGAAATTGGAAATGGTCTCAGAATCAGAGCACCAGTCAGTGCAAGATAATGAGCAGATAGGGGTGACCCAGGAGAAGAAGTTACCTAGGGTAGACTCATGTGTGATAGATACCATGTCACAAGAATGCTCCATTGACAGTATAACGGTTCCAGTTATTGCCTTGTTAGGGCAACAGAAAGTTTCTGTAGGGTTTGCATGTATGCGAGAATTATGCCCTATGTCACAGCTAGTATGCATTACTGTTGGTCCCTTTACAGAGAAATGCCACATGCTGACATCCCATTATGGAGAACACCTATTTGGAGTGAATGTGTTGCGAGAATTGTAAACAGTGATTCAGTGCTGTTCGGATGGTGTGAACTTGACAGTTTCCTTGCAGAAAAATGCTTCAACACGGTACTTAGCATTGCGTTCTGATTAGGTGGGGAAAAGTGAAATTGAGGAAATATATGACAGCAATTTTAATAGCACCGTGTTGCCAGCTTATAGAAAGGGTGACAATGCTTTGCCTGATCATTTTTCAATTTATGTAGAGGACACATTTACCATTATGTCAGCACAGGGAACATGCCTTGCTGTGATTCATTCATTGACCTTTGCTAGAATGCCACATGGGTACACTGACAGTACTAGCATTTATAGTAGAGTGCTAAGAGTACAGGTTGATAGATTAGAGTTGCCTTGATATTGCACATTGTTACTAGCAGCAGCAGACTGTTGTGAAGTATGCCAAAAAGGCATTATTGGTTTACTGAATGATCTTGCAATTTATTATGATTCATGTGTCTTGTGATCTCTCTGCCTCTTTTTATATTTTGTTTACATAGCATAGCATTTTGTGAATTCACACTAGAGCAGCAGAGTCAGTATACCTTGGATGTCCTTTCCCCAGTTATGAGGATCAGCAAGTACAACTCTTGCTATGATTCCAACCTTGTCGTCCTTAAACGTCATCATGCACACCCCCTGACAAACTGCCCTGCTGCCTGCTCCAAAGGCAGTACAGACTCTTTGTTCTCTCTAAGAAAAGAGCCTACATCCAAGCCTGCATCTCTGCAGCATCTAACAACTCGGCCACACTTGTCAATATATTCAAGGATGTGGACAATCCTGCTGCAGTCTCTATATCTCCTGTTCCCTCCCAAGCCCTCAACACAGCCTTGGCTTCTCATTTCACCACTAAAACTCAGGATATTCTGTCCACCCTCTCTTCCTCTACCTCCTCTTCCTCCTCATCTACCACTCCTGGCCCGTCTGAGCACATCTCTCCTCCTCCTTTCTCCTCCTTTCCCCATGTTCACCCCAGATGATGTTTCTAGACAAGTCTGATCTATGAAAGTCTTGTCAAAGCAGGTTCTCCTCTGCTCATCCAGAATGATCAAGGAGCACATTGACACCCTTGCTACAGCTGTGGCTGATTTCTGCAATCACTCCTTTCCCAAAGGAATGTTCCCTTCCCCCTTAAGCACTCTCTTCTGCGCCCTCTTCTTAAGAAGCTCTCGGCCGATCCTTCCTCTCCAGCTAACTATTGCCTGATCTCCATCATTCCTTTCCTGGGCAAACTCTTGAAAAAGCTGGCTATTTCCCAGCTTAATCTACATTCTGAATTGGTTGATTGTCTCCATGACCACCAGTCTGGCTTCACAGCTGCCAGAAGCATGGAAACTTCTCTCCTGAACACCAGTGAAGATTCAATCTCCAATCTTGACTCTAATCTCCCTTCTGTCCCCATACTCCTCGATCTATCCTCTGCTTTTGACACAGTCAACCATGACATCATGCTCAATCACCTCCGTGACAACCTTGGAATCACTTATCAGGCCCTGGCCTGGTTGACCTCCTTTCTCACCTTTCTCACAGGCCGACCCGTTAAGGTCTTACTGGGGTATTTCTTCTCTTCTATCTCTCTCTACTTGTGGTGTTCCCCAGGGGCTAAAATCTTCCCCTGACATTTCAATCACTAACTGGCATGTCTTCCCCACTGCATCACTATTTTCTGTTCCAATTTTCAATGTTATGCGGATGACACCCGGGTCTCTTTCAGGCTCCCCTCAGCCACCTCTGCTCCTTCTCTCATACCAGACTGCAATTCAGGAATGGTATGCCAACAATGATCTCTTCCTTAATGCCAGTAAAACTGAGATCCTCCTTATTGGGACGCCTGCTCCCTCCTTTGCTCTCTCTCTCTCTGGCCGCCCACTCTGGGCCCTCTTCCTGTTCCTTCCTGTGAGGTTGTGAGGCTCTGAATCTTGGCATCATCTTCCACTCCACACTCTCCTTCTCTCCTCACATCTCTGACATCACTAAGAATTCAAACTTAAAGGTGGTCCTCCTCAGAGTTATTCTTCCTTTTCTCACTTTCCTCCAGAAGCTCATTGTCTCCAGAGCTCTGGTTCTCTCTAGGCTGGGCTAATGTAACAGCCTATTTCTAAATATGCCTGACTCGAACTTTACATCTTATCCAGAACAGGACTGCAAGACATGTCCTTGGCCTCAAGCTCATGGATCTTATCTCTCCAGTTCTGAAATCAATTCACTGGCTCCCAGTGGCTGCAATTATCAAGTTCAAAACCCTCTGCATTGTCCACAAGGCTTTCCAGGGCCTGGGATGACTCTACCTCCAACTTTCTCTTTCAGAACATCTTCCTTCTCAAGCTCTCCACTCATCCACCTCCAACTCTCTGATGGTCAGACGCTTCTTCAAGCAGAGAGTTGGGGACAGATCTGTCTCCTCGGCTCGGGCTTATCTATGGAACAGCATCCCTGCCTCTCTCAAACATGAGCAGAACCACCTCCAGTTCTGGAAGCAACTCAAGACCTTCCTTTTCTCTTCCGCTTTCTCTCTTCCTCCCCCCTGCTGATGTACCTGACTGCTCTGCACACTGGTAACCTGGTTACTCTTTGAACTTGGACCCAGGCTCCTGCATGTCAAGTTTCCCTTACACTGCCTCTGAGCTCCCCAGCACTTAAGGGTCTGTATCTGCAACCCTACCGTCCCTTCTCTCTGCACGTATGAGCCACCCGCTGGCTGCACTTATTAAGTTACCTGCACTTCTCCCTTCCCCTCCCACCTGGTACTTCTTCCCTTCCCTCTTCCCAGCAATTGCATGATCTGAATAACACAAGGCCTAGTACGATTGTTGTTTTTTCCTCCCTCTATTTCCACCTCCTTGTCATGTTGTGCCTAGAAACACTTGTGTACAGGTTTGTTGCAAATGCCACATCATATCATATCACGTCATGTGGGCAGCTAGATGGAATTTACTGTGGGGGATGACGGCATTGTTAAGGCAGTGGTGTTGTGCAATGTGTCATAGATAGAATAGTGCCTGATAGTAGATGCACGTGCATGGATGGCAGTGCCTTTGTCTAGTTTCGATATAGTGGCTGTACTCTAAAATTCCCCTCAATTCCAATCTTGGCTTCACTCGGGAAGGTGCCTGGATTTGAAGATGTTGGCTAACCTCAAAAATTCATCTAATGGTGATAAATAGACTACCATTAAAAAATCATCTAAAATGCAAGACATTGGCTACCCTCAAAAAAACATCTATAAGCAATACCAATACATTGGTTACCTTTATGTGTCTAGATGTAATACATTGTTTGCCCTCAAAATTAATCTAAGTGCAATGCATTGGCTACTCTAAAATTAAACTAAATGCAGTACATTGGCTACCCTCAAAAGTTTATCAAGTTGCAATACATTGATTGTAGACCGTTACTCATATCTTCTGATAACATAGAATTATATGTGTATATCTGGCCACCACCAAAATCAGCTTGGCCGATATATCAAAATGTTTAATTTCTTTGGGATTACATTTGAAATATGCCTGTTAAGGAATAGGAGTCAGGACCAGTATGTTTGTTGAATGTGTTAATGTTGCGAGGTGGACAGCATTTAAAGAGGAAAATCAACACTTCTCTGAGGTAGCCTTACGAGGTGATTGTGACTCAATTTACCATAATGTCTGTTGATGTGGCAGAGGTCAGATTGATTTCGACAACTATATTTTGGATTCTTACTACATCAACAGCTTTTTTAAGCCGGTATATAGCATGCATATCCCTCAAACTATACTGCTAGCTGGCTTATCTACCGGAGTCGTCCTCCCCACTCTCCTCCCCAAAGAACGTCCTAGAGTACTCAGATAAAAGAAATGTTTCTCCTAATAGAATTATTGGTTAAGAAACAATGCTTCATCCAGTGGACAAAGCAAATTAGAACCTGACCGCTAAATGAATAAAAAGGTCAAACTCTTAAATCAGATTTGACGGTGGCCAAACAGGGACTTGGGCTAAGACCAAATATGCTCAGGGGTTAAATACCATGTCACAAGCCTCTGGCTCATCGTACTATGGGTACAAATTTGAATGAGCAATCACAGTGAATGAATGAAACCAAATTGTAAAATCATATATGCACTGGAGACGCACAAACCGCAATCTAAAGCGCAGCCCTCCAAATTGTAACTTTTCAATCAACATCTAGTCAACTTTTAAAATTAAGTATCCAATAGTCTTTGCATCCAAATATAGCCAGCAGTTATCATAGAGGGAGGATGGTGGGGGGGGGGGGTGGAGAAGGGAGGTGAGGAGGTGCAGGGAGATTGGGAGTTGGGAGGGTGAGGGAGTGGGAGTGGGGTAGGGAGGGTAGTGGGGGAGAAGAGGAAGGAGGGGGTAGGAGGGCAGGGGGAGAAGAGGGAGGAAAGTCAGATGAAGGAGGAGGAGGTGAAAGAGGGGGGTGGTGAAGGAGAGGAGAGAACGAGTTGCAGATCCAGATTGATCCATGTGTTATTTACTGCAGCAAACTACTACTAGTATGAGATCAGAAGCTGACAAATACCAAGAGGTGTCCACATTGTTGGTTAAGATTTCCTAAAGACTAAGTACAAGTATTGTTCTTGTGCACTTTAACATCATGCCTCTGAAACTTGTTTTCCCTTTTAAAGCTGTTCAATTTGAGCGTTTTCAAAATGCAATGTTAGGTTTGATGTAACCCCAAATGTAATTTGTAATGATCTTTTTACATGAGGAAAATGCAACAAACAACTAAAGTTGGGAACTTTGGGACATAATATACAGTATTTTGTTTTTTTTCCTTACCTGTAAGTCCAACATGTGTGGCCACAAGCCTATGTGGAACCCGGGATGGTAGTTTCAGAGCAGTTCGTACCTGATAATACCTGCAAGGAGGAGTTTGAAACAAAGAAAATGTTAGAGAGCACATTTGGAACAGAAAGACATCATATTTCATAGATATTTCAAACAAGCATACATCCAGACTATCAGGAATCTAGAGCCATGACCTGCAGCATCACTAAAGTCTCAATGTCATCACTCTTGGCCTTCTTTTAATCCATCCGCTCATCTCAATCTAATGGCCTCACTCATTACCATATGACATACCCGGCAAGGGAAAATTAGCTTGAAAAAGGCAAGCTCATTGGCCCTCGCCCGGACCTTACCAGAATGACAAGACTCTAAATCACAGCCGCAACTCCGGGATTGTATGCCACTGCTCACCATGGAAAGGGTAGTCCCTTCTCCTGTTCCAGGCGGCCATTTCATTATTTTATTTTTTTACACAAGGTTCAATGGTCACCATGGAAAATCCCCACTCAATTTCCAAATTCTGGCTTCCCCTATTTTGCCTCAGTGGATGCCCCATCCTACCTCGATACATTATGAATAACTATTGTTATGAGTCATGCTGCTTCCACCATGTTAATATTTCGTCACAACAATTATTTTGTCTTTTTAGTCACACTTGTGCTTCTCTGTCACGCCTATCCAATTCCATTCATCCCATGGGATGTCACGCCTATCCTGAGGTGCTCCATTCATCCCATGGGCTTCAAATAATCTGCTGTGTTGTCATAACTGATTTACCTTAATGGTTAAACGCTTGCTGCTTAGACATTGACATTGCTGTTTGTCTGTCTGAGTGATTTTGTTTTATTACAGTCACTTTGACATTTTTCACCGCAACCAGTTAACTTTGTTTACCTTAACCTGACTTTGGGCCTCATTACGAGCATGGCTGCCTCCAAACCTGGGTCTGGGTCTGTGGTCCCTGAATGGGGAAATACCAGGCCATTCCGGCTTTGGAGGGCCCGGTATTTCCCCATTCAGGGAACCTGGACCCGGACCATCCCCATTCCCATTTGAGCCCCCATAGGGCTCAATGGGAATGGGGAGCATGCTAACAATGGGACCGTTAATGATGGGCCCGTTGTTAGCATGCTGGTCCCCTCGCGGGACCCGCAAAGAACGTCTGGTCTGACCAGAGGTCCTGAGTGGGTCCCGCGAGGGAACCTTGTAATGAGGCGATATGGGGTTCATGGAGCCGGCACCTTCACCGGTGCCGTTAACCCTTTACTGCCTCACTTGTAATGAGGCCCTTTGCCTTTTAAGTAGTCAATACATCAGACCTATAGTATTTGATTTGCTAACATCTGCTAAGTGCGAGTTTATAACATCCCACTGTCCACGAGGTATTCTTCCTTCACTCGTCACTATGGCCCTTGATTGCATTCACGTATCATGGTTGCACAACCAATCAGTAACAACTTGTAGTTCTGTTGAACAATATTTCCCAAGCTTAACCAGCATTCTTAAGTCCTTCGGTGGTGCGTCAGCGCCGGCCCGTTATGTGGGCTGGTTAGTGCCGGTTTGCCTCCCGGATTGTGGACGCATTGGTGCCTGACCTCAATGCATCTCCCAACACCGTGTCTCACCCTCCCCTCGCAGGTACTCCCTTTACGGGCTCTTCACTCTTCATTTCTCTTTTGTCCGTTCCTACCTGAAGATGTGTCCTGTACCCAAAGGACACATGGTAGAGCCAGATAACACTGGTATTATTAATGATTCTACCGTCTTACCACTTGCCGAAAAAGGGCCGCTTATGCAGTCCTTTACTATTGTGCTCCTCAACACTCGATCCTTGGTATCCCATGGAGTCAAGGATGAGGACTTACTCTCACAATCAGGCTATGACCTCATGGAAGTCACTGAGTCATGGCTCAATGACTGTATCTCTACTAAGGGCTGATCGCTAGGATGTCAAAGGGGGTGGGAGGTTGCCCTCCTTCTAAAAGATAGCCTTCAATACCACCTTTGCTCACATGAACCTCTCAACGACTGTGAATCACTGATCACCAAAATCAAGATTTCTAACAATATCACGTTAATTTTAATCCTTATCTATCATCCTCCATGCAACCTACCCATGTTTGAAGAACAACTCCTACACCTACTTAATAGTGTCACCAACAATAAAGACCCTTTTGTTCTCCTGGGAGATTTTAATTTAGGGGCCAACATCTCCTCGGATAAAAATGCGCAATCACTGCTTGCTGCTCTCCCTGCTATCTGTTTTTCACACCAGGTAACCAAACCTACCTATATAGGCGGTCATATCCTGGATTGGGTTTTGTTTCATGAAATCCAAGCCTCAAGCCCTACCATCACTCTGTGTCCCTAGTTAGATCATTTATTTCTTGATTTTACCATTACTCTACCCACCGTATCCTCCAGAGTCGATACAGCATCTAGGCTCTCCTCCACTACCAGATCATACTCTTGAAAGACTATCTCAGGAACTTACTGATAGATTAGGCAATCTGTCTAATTTAAAAAATTCCACCGATATTTCAGACCACATGCCAAACACACTGCACTCAATTGTGGAGGATCTCGCCCCAATGAGCACCAGACTCATTAAACCTGAAACTCTGACAAAATATGTAATGTAGCAGAACGTGACTGGCCAAAACACCCCTCACCGGAGCTGCTTGCTGGCTACGAATGTGCAGTAAATAAGTTCAAAAC
This sequence comes from Ambystoma mexicanum, assembly GCF_040938575.1. Lineage (NCBI taxonomy): Eukaryota > Metazoa > Chordata > Amphibia > Caudata > Ambystomatidae > Ambystoma > Ambystoma mexicanum. The sequence continues at coordinate 1,179,750,213 of NC_090933.1, forward strand.
TGCTGTTATTATGGCCAAATCTGCCTATTCATATCCATCAAGCAAAATCTAGGTCTAAGGAGCTTTTCTCCATCCATTCTTCACAAATTCAATTCCAACACACATCAACTGTGCTGGCACCCCAAGACGCCTTTTGATGTCAAACCATTCACAATGCCTTTTCGGCACAAATTGCCTCACACTTAGAAGCTAGTGTGTCTCTCCCTAACAATGCTAATGTCACCCCTACGCTATAGCCCCTGCTCTCACGCCCTCTAATACACCTGAACCACTCTCTCCATTGATGCCTCTCAGCTAGGCTCCTGACCAGGCCTTTTCCAGTTTAATTACAGGGTCACCCCCTCCTTTACAGGAGTCCATTGATAACTCTCCACTAAAAATCCTTCTTTTTCTTTTACACCTTGTACTGTATCTGAGGTGACCATGATCATACTCAATATGAAGCCCACTTCTTGAAAAGGGAATGTGTGTCCGTCTAGGTTGTTGGTACATGCCTCAAGACTATTAGTCTTTGGATTACAAAACTGATTAATCAGTCCTTTACCGAGGGCCAAGTACCAGCTAAACTTAAGGAAGCTTGGATCACGCCTCTGCTTAAGAAGGCGAATCTCGACTCCCTTCTTGCTAAGCACTACCGGCCAATAACTAATGTGCCCTTTCTTCAGAACGTTATGGACCGTGTATCTTACCTACAACTACAGAAATGTATTGATGATAAAGCCATCCTTGGTCCTCGTCAGTCAGGCTATCGAGCCCGCCACGGCACAGAAGCAGCCATGCTAGATTTAAAATCGAATCTAGGATCCATCATCGATCGTGGCCATCCGGCACTCCTGATGTTGTTAGATCTTTCTGCCGCTTTCAATCCTGTCGATCACAGTTTCCCCTTGTTGGCTGTACAAAACTTATCACAAAATGCTTAGCCTCCTTTCTTGGTCCCCGGAACACCAGCGTGGCCATCAAAAATTCTTTCTGTACACCCTGGTGTTCCCCAGGGATCTTCTTTGTCTCCCACTCTTTTCAATATGTATATCCACCCTCTGCTTCTGTTGCTTGATGACCAGGGTCTCCTGTATACCAACTACTCTGATGACACCCAGGTCATCCTTGAACTCTCAGGTTCCTATTCTACTGATTGCAAAGCCATTTCCGCCATCTAATCCATCATCCCTTTCTGGATGAGTCAGAAATGGCATTGAATGCCGACAAAACAGAGATTCTCATTGCTGGATCCAGTCACATGTTGAAGAACCTCTCAAAGGAATATGCTTAATTTACCATTGCCAATGTGTCCATTCCGGTGGTCCACAGCATTAAGATACTCGGTGTCACCAGTGATTCTGAATCGAACTCTCAATGCGTCCACATGTGGCTAAAGTTTGAGCCACATGTGACTGGATAAACAAACAAATGTTCACAATGCGTCCTTTACTATCCTCAGCAATATGTACCTTTTTGCATCCGCTCTTGTAAATTCCAGGTTCCACCAATGCAACAGTCTTCTAGCAGGCACTTCTGCTGCTAATCTGGCCGCCCTTCAGATCACTCAAAACGATGTGGTCAGAGCTGTGCTTCGCCTACCAAGGCATCTTTCCGTTACTGAAGCCAGGAAGAGACTGCATTGGCTTCCCGTCAAGCCCAGGGTATCTTTCAAAATACTCACTCTTACATTCAAATGCCTGAACAACTCTGCGCCTAGTTACCTGACTCAGTGCATTCAACATTATGTCCCTGGTCGATCACTTAGGTCCACCAAGCAAGTCAGGCTTTGTCAGCCTCACTTTCGCTCAGTCAGATTTGGAAAAATCAATTTCAGCGTCATTGCGCCAAATCTATAGAACTCACATCCTCTTCACCTCAAGAGCTCCACTTCCTTGGTTAACTTTAAAAAAGAATCTTAAGACTCATCTCTTTAATGCCCCCTAGTTTCACAAATAGATTGTCACTCTTTTCATGGATCTTTGATCTTCTCTGTTCTCTCTGATTTGTTTCTGATTTGTCCTTGTCAAGCATGGTTCTGTGTGCGTCGTGAGGCCTGTGCGCGATTTGGCCAGTTATTAAGAATTAAAATAAATAAATAAATATTGTTCCCTTGTGTAAACCTCCCTTCTGGTGTCCTCGGCTTTGGACATTCCTTTAATGCAGCTATGTCCCACCACTGCAGATTTTTTTGTGAATGAACTGTATTTGTTTCATCAGCGTGCATTGCTGTGAGGCTCTGCTGTGCTTCTGCAGTTATCTGCCTGTCACATTTTATCCTCTGCAGGACATATTTGTTTTGTTATCTACCGATTTCCTTTTCCATGCCTTTCACATTATTTCCCTTCCTATGGGTAGCAGCAACCTTATCTACCTTCATTGTTCTTCCCTACTTGTGCAGTAAGTCCCTATCTTGTGTACGCGCCTTCCTATCACCTAATCTATTCTATTCTTAACACACTAATTGTGCAAGCTAATGCCTTATGTGATCCCCACTAGTGTGGTGCAAAATAACCATTCTTTATAACAGCTGCATTTCCAGGAGAGTTCAAAGTGCAGTTTCAATTGGGTCCTTTTTATTTTATAATTCTTTTATAATTCTGTTTCCTTTGTGTACGGCATGGCTTGGGGGGCTTGAACATGCTCTCTAATCAATAATTGTCTCACTACAAATCAGTATTCGAGATATGGTTGGACATCTGTAACTAGTTTCCTGCTGAGGGAAAAACAGGCCTTTTGTTGCATTATAATGAGTAATGTGAACAAATAACGTAATTTGATTTGGAACAAGTGCGTGGATAATGAGCTATTACACAACAGCAGAGAAGGACTGTAACAGTTTTTATCAACCCATATCTTAGTTATGAGTTTGATGCAGAGCCATGGAATGGAACTATGGTAAGGTATGATTACACCAGAGACAGGTGACAGAACCTTCAGCCTTTCACCTAAAAATCCAACATATTTTAATGTAGCAATGGTAGAAACAGGTTAATTGTCATAGAAATTGGTTAGGAAACCGGGATATCATCTGCTTATGGAAAATCTACCCCCCAAGCACAAACGTCTATGGTTTTTATGGGGTCTTACACAATGAACTGTATACAGAAAAGTAGATAATAATACATTTAATTGGCTATATTAACAATACATGTCCTAATGGTACATCCTATAGCCTTCACAAGCTTGTCTTTACAGCACCATTTGAGACCTGTATATACCTACCCACGTGGTACACAGCACCCCTCTAGTGGTTCTTTTAACATAATGTGTTTCTAGCTCTCTGCCCATACACTTCCCCGTTCAAGTTTCCAGCCCGTACATCCAATCAACCTGTGTAATGCATACACTGTTAAAGGAAAGTACTGGGGCAAAGTTGGCATTCTTCTGCGCTGGGACATTCTAGATGGAATACATGGACAGCCTTTTTGGCTCATGTGGGTTCCAACCAACCAGCACTTATTTTGTGTCACCTGCCTAATCATGGCAGTGGCTAATTGCACCATCCAAAAACATGGCTGCATTTTAGCTTGGTGCATTGCTTATGTAATGCCACGACTGTACAAAATAAAACAATAAATGACCAGTTCTGACAGAGGCCTACTCTTCAGACCTGTGATATATTTCAAATATGACAAGATCACGCACAAACTTTAAAAAGAAAAGACAACATTGAGTTGAGCATTGTCAGGGTGGAATGTTGTCAAAGTAGGATACTGTTTATTAATGTGTCGTTAACATCGAATGGTAAAGCCATTAGCAGCCCGGGTTACCAAAGTTAGAGCCTTCTGTTGAACACTTGTTTACAATGACTAGCCAACATGCCATGGTCATAAAGGACATTTGAGTATTTTCAAGTTGCGACAGCATTACTGACCTATAATACGAAAATTGCATCACGTTTCTCTGTGATCGGTTATTACAGGTGATGTTGACGTCACAATGCTTAATGCTTGAGCCAGCACAGAGCAGAATTCCCACTGCCACTGCAGCACTTAAATGCTTGATCGACTTTTCAAATCCCTTTCTTGTGAAATGGCTTTCTGTGACAGTTTACAACCATGTACTGAGAAGGAGTTGTTTTATGGACCTCATTGTATTTTGTACACTGTTGGAGTTAACATATGAGAAGAAGAATTGGCATGGCATTCCTAATTCTAAAGTACAAAACGGCAATGCTTTTTTAGATGCATTTTCTTAAAATACATACAATATTCATGTTTGCAACATGTTAAAAGTTGCAAGAGTGAGGGTCTTTTTTCCCAAAAAGATTCTACATTGATTATAAACATCACAAAATGAACGTTCTCTTACTTGAACTACATTAAGTAAGATGTCAGCTATAGGGTAGGGCACTGTATTGCCATGTGTTATAGAAATAAAACATACACTATTATACAATAAAATAATGTTTGGGCATAGAATTCCTCGGTGGCTTGCAATATACTTATTACACATTTAGAAACACGAGTCATTCTGGGTAATGTTTCTTTATCGACAATACCTTTTTTTCCCATGAACACATATAAAGAATGTTCTTTAGCATGCATTATTTTTGCTATGACGTAAATTAAAAAAAAACACATCCTTATTGCAATATTTTTTTTGGGGGTGGGTTTGTTTTACTGCATTCTCCCAGTTGTTTAGGCCTCTTATTCAAGATTGCATGTGTACCTCATTCCCAGCGGCCTGACCGTATAAGGAAGTAATGCCCAGGACAAGTAATGGGAAAAAGATGAATTCATCTTTCTCAACGTTCAAAGAAATGTTGCTGTCATTGCTCAGTCTTGTATTCTATGTAAGGAGGTGACTACTGGGCTACTTTCTGCCAGCCTCGCGGCAATGTTCAGCAGTATTTGGGACTCGACAGAGGCTGTATTAAAACATTCCATCAGGCCAGCCAATGATCTGAAGTAGGCAATAAACAGATATTTTAAGCAATGCAGTATACTCGTGCTCGCTATAGAACGCTACCACCCCAGGAGTAATTAAGTGTTACATTTGTTTTAATCTCACCTGCATATAAACAAGATGTTATACTGAATTACTGGTCAAAACAGCACAGTTGAATTGTATTAACATATTTAACTGCTATACTGAGAAGTGAGTGTTTATGGTAATGGCGTTTAAATATGTACAGTGGAAAGGCAGCTATATTTGAAATCATTAAAATGCATGCCAAGCTGATGGTGTTAACTCCTACCAAACACATTCAATTCTAATGGAATGACTTATAAGATAAATCTGCTGTACACCTGGAAAACATATAGGGACCCATTGTCATAACCTTTTTCGTCGCAAGTGATGAATTGCACATGTCCTCCACTAACACCCAAACAAGTTGTGATATATCCACAAAGGGCCACCAATATGTATCACAGATGCACCCATTAGGGGATTGTTTGCACCCTGCACCATTTTCACCACTATGTATAGCATGGCCATTTTGTGCATTGCAAAGTTCAACTCAAATGTTTAATCTGCAAAAAACAAAACGCATTCCACTATGCCAGTTTGGATCCCCTTCTTTCCCCACAAGAGAGGAGTTTTTCATGATTTTTACCCAGCTCCCTTTTTCCCACTTTCACTCTGGCTGGCCTCCCTTGGCCCTGTGCCCATACCCACCTGCAACTCAAAAACCTCGGGGTCATCTTCGACTCCACTCTCTCTTTCTCCTCTCACATCTTTGGCATCTCAAAAAAGTATAACTATCAGCTGTGCCTCTTCTGAGGTACTTCCCCCCAGCGGCTCACTGTCTCCAGAGCCCTGGTTCTCTCTAGGCTGGACTATTGCAACAACCTCTTCCTCAACCTCCCTGCTTCTGCTCTGCGCCCTCTGCAACTCATCCAGAACAAAACTGCAAGACTTATCCTTGGCCTCAAGCCCAGGGGCCGCATATCTTCAGCACTGAAATCCCTTCACTGGCTCCCCATGGCTGCAAGGATCAAGCTCAAGACCATCTGCATTGTCCACAAGGCTTTCTGGGGCCGCCTGGGAGCTACCTATCTGCAATGCTGCCTACCTAAATACTGACTTTCACAAGCACTCCACTCATCTACCTCCAACCATCTGCGATTGAGCCGGTTCTCCAAGGAGAGATTTGGAGGGAGATCCTTATCCTCAGCAGGTGACTCCCTATGGAATAGCCTCCCAGCCACCCTCCATCTTGAGCCTGACTTTCTTAAGTTCCGGAAAATCCTCAAGAACTTCCTCTTCTCCTCGTCCTTCGCTCTCTCTCTACCCTGCTATCCTAGCTCTCTGCTCTCTCCATCTCTCCCCCTTCCTTACAGATTGCTGACTGGATGCCTGGTGTACTTCAGAGTCTCAGAGGTCCTGGGCACCCCGGCCGGTCCTCTATCGCACTTGCCTCAGGGACATACACCCATCCACATTCACTGCACTTAGGAAATAACCCAAGAGAGTGGCTCTCTTTACACTTACCCCAGTCCCCACCGACTGGGTGCACTTGGATCCTCCCCCTCCCTGTGACTGTCTATGCACTTGCGTGCTCCAAATGCAATATGCCTGAAGATCGTCTGTTTGTTCTCCCTTGTCTTTTCCCCTTAATCGCACTGGTAAAACTGCAGAATCGCCGTCAGGCCTATTTGCTGTCTCTCAACTGTTAAATGTATTTTACGCACCTACTCTGCTTGTGCAGACTATTATCGTCTCAGAATTTCAAGGGCTCTGAGTGTTGTTTTTTCCCTATGTTCCCACCCTCCTTGAGTAAGCACTTTGAAACACTTTCCTTTGTATAGGTGCTTTATAAATAAACAATACAATACAATACAATAGCACTGGAGTATACCTGGGTGAAGATGATATGTGAGGATGGACACACAGCTTGTAGAGGTGTTGTTTGACTATTCACACATCTACTGACTGCTCATGGCCATGATAAAGCATTTGATCTATGCCACTGACAACATATCACTTCCTGCCCAAAACACATCCTCCTGGGATCTCCTTGGTCTAGGTCTTTAACACAGTAATATCAAATATTGGTATGCCAGTGTTATTTCTAAGCAGAGGGCTGAGCAGCATTGGTTTAATTGCAGATGTAAATGTGCCTCTGGTGTAAAAAAATGCATTAACCAAGTATGCTGTGAGACACTTGATTTATATCTGTTCATAGCACTAAAGTCCTATGACAAACTGATATTGATAATGCCTACAGTTTTGGCTTCTGCATAGGTTTCAGATATACGAGTTTGCCTGCCACTGAATGATTTGTTTGGGTAATCACACCATTTACCAACGGTTGCCATATGCTGTCCCGTAAGTGCCATTACATCAGTGTTTAGTAAATGCCTATTCCACACCTGCAAATCAGACAACACAATTGGCATGCCAATGCGTGTTTTAAGTGCAATGGAATATTTACCAGTAGCCTTTCTAGCCCTCAAACTAGGGTTGAAGTTAGTATTTCTATCCCTCAAACAAGGGTGGACGTTAGTATTTCTAGCCCTCAAACTAGGGTGGACGTTAGTATTTCTAGCCCTCAAACAAGGGTGGACATTAGTATTTCTATCCCTCAAATGTGGAAGTTAGCATTTCTATCCCTCAAACAGGGGTGGACTTTTTTTGTTCTTTTAGCTGCATGTTTGAAATGACGACCCATTTGGGGCATTTAACTAGGAAATGTGCTGCCAACACCCACTTGGATGGTGAGGTCCTGCGATACCTTATTTTTGGGCACATGCTACTGACAATAGTGTATACAAGGTGTCTGATCAGTGCACAGTCCCATGGAAAAGTAGTGGTGATCTTTGTGAATAATGCGCTCTGTAGATTTTCTGAAAATCAGGCAAGTAAAACAGTGTATTCTCCTTGCAATTAAGGAATCTTATATATTTTTTTTTTTGATACTGTATAATATTTTATTTTGCAATATAAACAAATAACATATAACAATAACTAGTTGAATACCGGCACTAAAATATAACAGAAGTGTACCATACAACAGGACAATAAAAATAAGGAGTTAACCAATACAATCTAGATAGTGAACTCGAAGAATCTCAACAATCAGATACATGAATTATGGAGCGCATCATACATTAATATGATTATGAGAACCATGGAATGTACAGAACAAAGTTATAGTGAACCATAAACAATGGTAATGAGATCTTCCAGGAAACAGAATTATACCACTCTAACTCACACATCAAACATACATATCCCAAAACGTATTAATGTCTCCCGCTTGTTTTTGAATAATCTTCTCATAAGTGGAGATGGTGAGCAGCTCCTCCACCCAGTCATCGATACAAAAGGAGCCGTTCGATTTTGAGGATCTTAATATCATTTTCTTTGCAATCATGCAAGCGCAGAGAAGTCAAATCTTTTTGCTAAATGAAACTTCCTCCATCAGAGAAACATCTTCCAGAACCAGTAGAGAGGCAGTCAAAGTGACCGTACAACACATAACCAAACCTAACCTCTCACAGACACCCCCTCAAAACACCTTAGTCTTTGGGCAGAACCAGATCAAATGACTGAGGGTGCCTCTTGTGTTCTTACACTTCCAACAAAGTTTGTTCTCCAGAAGGTGTCTTTTGAATAACCTTATGGGTGTCCAGTAAGATCTAAAAAGTAGCTTTGTCTGTGAGGCTCTAAGGCCCCAGTCCATACTCATTAGGCGTGTGTTACCACAGCATTGTTGCCAACAGTTCAGATCAACATCTTCCCCCAGTTCTTCAGCCCATATGCCTGGCAATCTTGAATCTCCTATACGGCAAGCCTTTAAGACTCCATACATGGTCCAAGATGTGCAAAGAGAAGGAGAGAGTGGAGTCGAAGATGACACCAAGGCGTGAAGGAGAGCTGAGTGTCATCCGCATAAGACCGAAAGTTAGAGGAGAAGGAGAAGGTAGAGATAGGTGGGCCAGAGGGGCTAAGTAGACATTGAAGAGCCAGGGTGAGAGGTTAGAGCCCTGTGGAACATCACATGTGGAGAGTGAGGTGGTGGAGAGAAATTACCAAAGTTGGACCTGGCAGGGTCGGTCCAGGACGAAGGAGGTCAACCAAGCCAGGGCCTGATCCGTGATGCTCAGGTTTTCACAGACACTGTTGGGTAGAATGGCATGATTGACCATGTCAAAAGCCGAGGAGAATTAATGGAGGATAAGGACAGAAGGAAGGCTAGATTCAAGATTAGTGAGCAGATCTGCACAGGTGTTCAGGAGAAGCATGTATGTGCCTCTGGAGGCTCTGAAGCCAGATTGATGATCATGAAGACAACCAACAGATTCAGTGGGGAGAGTAAGCTGGGAGATGGCTAGCTTTTCCAGGAGTTTGCCCAGGAAAGGAGTGATATAGATCAGGCTGTAGTTTGCCAGTTTGCCAGACAGGAAGGATTGGCACAAGGCTTTTTCAGGAGGGGGTCCACAAGGGAGTGCTTGAGGGGAGAGGGGACAGTTCCAGTGGCAGAAGAGTGATAGCAGGATTCATCCAAGGCTGCAGTGAGGGTGTGAATGTGGTCCTTAAGGGCTCTGGAGGAACAGGGGAGCGCCTGCTTGGATGACACTGTACTAGTTCAGACTTGTCTAGATACATTGTCAGGTGTGGTCGGAGAGAAAGAGGAGAAAGGAGGAGAGGGAGAGGCAGCCAGAGGGGGACAATAGGGGTGGAGGGAGACAAAGAGGCGAACAAGAGGACAGGATGTCCTGATTATTAGTGTTGAAGTAGAAGCCAGAGCTGTACAGAGGGCCTGGGAGGGAACCAGAGAAGTGGAGACTGCAGAAGGAAGGATTGGCCAGCTCCTTGCAGATGTTAAAGTGTTGTTAGAGGCTACAGAGATGCAGGCTTGGATGTGGGATCTCTTCTCGGATTGGACAGTGAGCCTGTTTTGCCTTTGGAGCAGGCAGCAAGCCAGTTTGTCTGAGGATGCGCCAGATGCCCTGCACTTCCTCTCAGCCCAACCTACACTCGCGTTACAGGGTCACGAGTTTGGAGTCATACCAAGAGTTGCACTTGGAGGTGGGCTTCAGACGGATTCTCATGACAGGAGCAAGGACATCTGCAGTGTTGGAGATAGAAAGATGCAGATTAGTTAGGGCTGTGTTAGAGTCAGCCACAGGTGTATTAGGTGCAGAGAAAGTAGCGGCAAAGGCCTCCACTGACACATGCTTCATGGGCTGATGACCGAGAAGGAAGTGACAGTGCTGTGGTTAGCTTTGCCTCGGGTACAGGGAGCTTCAGGTGAGAGAAGATCAGAAAGTAGTCAGTCCATGAGAGAGGAGTGGTGAAAGGGTTCGAGAGGGAGATGTCTGAAGAGGTGAGAGCATCCAACGAGCCCGGCCAAGTGTGTTTGACCAGAGGGTAGAATAGAAAGATAGAGAGTTTTGCAGAGGTTGCAGAAGAAACATGAGGAGGGATTAGAAGCATCTGCGTGGATGTTGAAGTCTTTCAGCAGGAGAAGTTGAGAGGTAGAGTCAAGGAGAGAAGAGAAGAGGTCATCCCACTCTGAGAGGAAGAGGGTGACTTGGCCAGGTGGCCTGTAAATGATGGCCACAGTAAGAGAGATGCCAGGAGCGATAGAGAGCTTCAGACCAGGCATTCCAAGGAGGAGTAGGTCTGCATAGGAAGGGCAGAAGCAGGGAATCACTGCGGAAAGATCAGGGCTACTCCACCTCTGGGGAAGTTGGTTCTGGGTTCAGAGAGGATCTTGTAGCCATCAGGCAGGAGGGTGTCAAAGCTTGTGACAGAACTGGTCGTGAACCATTCTCAGTGAGAGCGAGGACATCCAGGTCAGGTTCCTCATGGAGGTGGCAGATGACACAGGAATATTTGACAGCAGAACAAGAGTTGAAAGTATCCACATGGCAGGCTCCCACATTTAAAAAGACTTAGGTGGAGGGGAGACTTTTGCCCAAGAGTGGGCAGAGGACGTAGATGGAGATGGCACGGTAGCCAGAAAAGATGAGGAGGGTGCTAGAAAGGTGGCGGGAGAAGGAGGTGATTTAGGAGCCAGAGAGGCGATGGCAGGAGTAGCAGGAGAAGGGAGGAAGTTGATAAGTCGTCGGAGACAACTGTCCAAAAGGAGGTGATTGGGATGAATCCCTGGATGAAGATGGTGCCATTTAGATAGACATTAATGTTGGTTTTGGAGGAGTGCAAGGAGGCCAAGAGAACCTCCCACCGAGTACCACCATTAATGGGAAAGGATGAAAAAGGTGAGAGAACAGAGACCATATGAGGGGTCCATAGGTCTGGAGAGGGAACGACAGAGGATGTTGGTAAGAGCCTGTCTGGAGTAGATGTTAGCGATAGGGAGGCCTGGGTTAGAGACCAAGAAGTCCCTCTTGAACCACTTCCTTCCTGACTTAGTGAGAGGGATAGGATAGAAGATAAAGTAGCAGTCAGAAAAGATAGGGGAGACGGAAAGCACCACAGGTTTTGCAAGGAGTAAGAAGGAGGAGGGGGGAGTGGAAGAGAGAGACGTGAGATGCACATCACAAGCCAAGGAATGCAGGATGTGCATGGTGGGGGTCACACATTAGGGGCAGACTGGAACACTCTTTAGTAAAAATAGTACCAGCATTGGGGTGGGGTCCTAGAGTGAGGAGAGAGCCTAAGACCACAGATCACAGTAAAATAGCAAACATAGTTAGGGGGGAAGATGGGGACAATCAACAGTAAAAATGGGACCCCCAGCTGGGTGGGGTCCTAGAGAGAGGAGAGGGCCTAATGGACACAGATCATAGTACAACAATAGCCACAGTTGGGGGACCCTATCGAGTGGGATAGAGCCTAAGGGTACAGATCACAGTACAAAAGGAACCGAAACTGAGGGGACCTAGAAAAAAGATACAAAACACAAAGAATGGCTAACCGCTGAAAGGGGAGAGCCTAGGGTTGCACAGATAACAGAGTATGTTATGTCAAATGGTTAGGAGGAAGTACGCACAAAGGCTGGGTAGTGGCTACTCCCCCAACCCGCACCTTTCTTACCTTTTGGTCACTGTGCCGTTACCCCTTTTCCACCAAACACCTGTGTCACACAACACTGCGACCTTGCAGAGGGTCCGATCCTTGGTTCTTGAAGGTTTGGATGTGTGGACGTAGGCGCTACGTATTACATATCGAAGGGCAGCATCTCATGTGCACATGCCTCGCACAACATCACAGCCTTGTCCTGCAAGAGCTTTACTGCAGAGGGTCTGATCCTCGGTTCTTAAAGGTTTGGATGCCTGGACTTAGACACAACATATTTCGTATCGACAGGCAGTGTCTCCTGCGCACCTGCATTGCACAACTCTGCTGCCTTGTCCTGAGAGGGCTGTTAACCGTACAGATCATTAAAAGGTGCCCATAGTTCCAAATATATATCGTCTATGTCTTGCTTTCAAAAACATGACCTTATCAAAGTTAGACAGCACCTGCAAATAAGCTATCCGGTGCATTTGCATTTCAACCTCACCAGGCATCATCAGAGCGGCCCGGTCTGATGTCCCTGTATTGGAGCACTGCGGTGTGTTTTGCAAACATCTTCATTGTCAGGGTGGGATTGTACAATTAATGCTGCCGTAAATATGAGACTAAATAGGGCAGTTCACCTACCAAGTCACCCCTCGCCAGCATTCAAATGAACAAAGACTTGCATATCTATGTGTGTTGCTTATGCATTTGAGTGCATCGTTTCCAGATTATTTCTCTGCCATGGCACACGGTGACGTCTCTGCAGTTGAATGGGGTTGCTGCAGTATTCTTCTTCAATAGCACACCTTTGCTCGCAGTTCTGCATAGAGACAGCGCGTTCATTCACTTGCAGCTCCACACTCAGTAATGAACATCCAAGCTGCCGCTGTTCAGTTCAGCTGGCGCGCTCCCTGCTCTGCTGAAGCCTGCCAATGTTACATTAATTGTAGCTGACGAACCTCGGCTCCTAACAGCATGAAAAGCATTGGAAGAGGCAGTCTTCTGCGAACGGTTCTATTTATACCACTGAGAGGCTAGACTATTAATGGTTGGCAAGAAATCCACAAGGTGGGAACGGTGCATGGCTCCTGCGGGTCCATCTAAAGGATCACTTGGATGGCGGCGTTCTTTTGTTTGGAGCCTTGAGAGGTGCAAAGTCAGTTCCCAATAGCTCCCAGGGTCAGTGCTGAAAACCTTTTATGTTCTGTGCTCCCATATCTTGTTAATCGGTATCTACTGTGCGCCAATACGTTTAACACAAATGTATGGATGGATACAATATACATTGAGAAGGTCCCGCTGTCTCAACATAATTATTATGATTAGAAGAGCACCTCCTCCTTGGGCCTGATTCATGGACTTTTTAGCCTAATGCAAATTGACTGTGCACTGCCAACAATCACCCTGATTCATAGAGCGGTGCACGCAGTGAATGTTTGCAGTGCAAAGTGACTTACCATGAATCAGGCCCTTTGCATGTCAAAAGATGCCTTAGGCAGACATTTAAGAGAGGGTTGTTCTGTCACAGACATGATACCATATTTTCTGACGACAACCAATGTAAATTGGCAAAAAGAGAGTCCTGTGCATGTCTGTCATCCAGCAGGTGGTGCACAAACAGTGCACGCCTCAACCAATAATCTCTCAGAGGGGAACAGGTGGGTCTTAGACCTCCCCCACAAATATTTGTGGGCGTTCAGTCACAGACTGTTGGAGGGGCGTTAATCACCTGCAAAGCAAAAAATGCAAAGTTGCAAGGATCAGGCAGCGTAAACACAATGCAGCACCATTGCCTAGTGCTGAATATGTGGGCCTGACCACATTCAGCCTAAACAAAATGTTGCAACGTTTGAGAGTGCTGCATTTGTGGACCTGACGCACCGTAGTAGATAGCAAAGTAGTGATGCTGCACAGAAGGTCGGGATCCACCCAAATGTTAGCATCTGGTAAGATAGTTCCGGGGCCATGCGTTTGTCTTGGAAGCAAGACAGAGCAGAGGATCCGGGTCTAGTACTTACTGGCTGGTTTTGGGCATGAAGTGTGGGACAAAAGCTCAATTTCATTAAGATCCCTCATGCCAACATGCACCCTTAATCTCCAGCAATCAGACATCTGAGCCAACACCACAGGAGACAACCACTCTGTTGGTAAAACGCCCTGAATGACACCACCTTGCATTAATGTACCCAACTTTCTGTTTAACTTTATAATTCATTATCCTTTCTAAATAAATACAATGAACATTGACACCTGCAAATGTCAACAGCAAAAAAGCATTCATTTGGTGTAGTTTAAGGTTGTCGAAAGCAAAGGAAGGTTGGAAAAACCCATGAATATAGGTTTTGGGGCAAAAACATGTTTTGTTGGTGCAGTTGTGTAGCTCCAGAGTAATTCTGCTCATAATCACAATATCTAATAAGCAGTAGGAACAATTGTTGGAACATGATCTGTTTCTTTCTGTTTTGAAGAACACTGTTATCATGCTCAAGTGAGTCTTCATAAGTACTTTTATTAAGTTACAGTTACATCAAGTATGACCTTAAGTTGCTAAAATAAGCAGACCCATCCGTGCCCACCACCCAGGCCTCATCTCTGCATCTGTCTAGCTGTGCATTACTGGGTTACACCTTCTGGTGTTCATACCGTGGCATTCAACGCATGACATCACACACACGGTTACATCTTACCCCTTCAACTCTCACCTACACAGACAGAAGTACACAAGACAGATGCAAGACATTCATCCTGCTTACTGGCTGAAGAAACCATGTTTTAGGTGACACGCTATATTGGGAAAATCATTCTGAACACCTCATCCTTTGCTGTATTTCTTCTTTGCACTACTGGATAGCTTCAGTATTTTCTATGTCAGTATACAAATAGCAGAGGGAAAAAGTACAGTGGAGACAATGGCAGTGGCAGTCAAGGGATAACTTGAGATCCCTGTCTACTTGAGACTTGAATCCAGTGAAACAAATCTAGGAAAAGGTACTAGGGATGTAGAAACTGGGTAGCTAGTGCATTATAAGAGAGCATATATGTTTTTTTAGTAGAAATTGGAAAATTGGAAAATTGGAAAATTTCCATCCTTGAGATTGCATAACAAGTGACACTACACTTTGAACTTCAATAAACTCCAAACATGCTCACTGGCCCACACCAAAAAGCCAAAAGCAGTGTAAAGTGTGTATTTTATTATCATGGGGATGAGTATTGTTCCTCACTTCCCTAACACGGCAGAAGTAGCAGCAGAGAAAAGGCACCCCCACGGGGCATCAGGAGGCCGCTCCACAACCATCTAAATCGGTAAGCCTTGAAGGGCTTAATTACTATTTCTGTCTTGCTCATGCACCGGAGGCGGCAAGCTCTTTATTTATTTCTTTTATTTACTTTTGCCTGAAGCGCTGAGCGGGTGCGTGGCCAATCAGGGAGCCAGCAGTCGAGAGGGGGCCCCCAACAAGGCCTTCACTAAGGCCCATGTCTGGACCTGTCTGGACCTGGAGCATGCTCTCCCTCCATTGTGCTGCTCCTGCAACTTTCCCCCTAGCCCACGCTGCACACTGAACACACTTTCTGTACCCCTGCACTTTGGGACCATGAAAAATGTGCTACTAGATTAGACTGGTAAGCACCCCGGATCACCTGCTCCTGGACCAAAACCATCTTCCTGGTTGTCATCTGAATCATGCCTACCTTGCTGTACATCCTGACTGTAAACTGCATCTTCTTCCTACGTGTATCTGCTCTAAATTACACATATAGCTTGCTGCCTGCTGCCTGCTAGTGCCAAACCCATTTCTCCACTTAAAGAGCACCTTTAATATCTGTATCCTACATTTTGTGCTATATTAATACTTTTTTGGCAATTTGGAATCTAGGTGTGCCTTTGAAATCACGGCATCCTCCATTTTGTGATGTGTTTTGTGTTTTTTTGGCAATTTCAAATCTAGGTGTGCCTTTGAAATCACTGCCTCCTCCATTTTTTGCTGTATTAGTGCTTATTGGCAATTTTGAATCTAGCTGTGCCTTGTAATCACTGCATCCTCCATTGTGTGCTGGTTGTTGTGCTTTTTGGCAAATTCAAACATTTTAATTCTGTGCACTGATTGTCTCCCTTTGCACACTTTCTCCTTTTGCTTGCCTGGCTGACTGCTTATCTCTCTCTCCCTATCTACTCCCATGGCACTCTCCATCTCTCCTGTTTATTCTAACTGCTTTTCTATCACTTATCCTACCTCTCTCTTGAAGGCTGGAAGAAAGAAGCTGCCCTGGACTCTAATCCAGGCCTACCTAGCATTGAGACTTATGCCAATGCCACTTCCAGACAGACTATTATTATGGACACGGTCTTCACTGTTGCCTCTCTTGATTTATCAACCCCCCATCTGGTCTCCTCTCTTTCTCCTTTCTCCTCCTCACCCATTAATGGTGGTACTAGGTGAGAAGTACTGCTTGCATGCTTCCCATCCTCTAGATGTATCATTAATGTCTATCACAATGGCACTATCATGGCCCAAGTTTCTCGAACTACTCTTCTCCTTCTTGATCAGCACATGCCTTCTTTCATAAACGTCCTGCCTTCTCCTCTCCCCCCACTTCTCGGAAAACTTTCAAAGGAGGTAACCAGCTTCACTTAACTACTTTGAATGCTCGCTTTGCTGTCAAATACTCCTCTGACATCTGTCTCGTTCACAAAAACATTGACCCAGACATCCTCGCTCTTACCGAGATGTGGTTCAATGCCAGCTCTGTCACTGCTCTTGACACTGTCCTTCCTGAGGGCTAAAAGATCCTTTCCAACCCCATACCAAACAGGCCTGGGGGTGGAGTGACCCTTCTCTTCCCTGAATGAGTCCTTGCTTCCATCATTCCAACTCAATCATACTCCTCTTTTGAATACCTCGTCTGTAGGCTTGGGTCTCGCCTACTCTCTCTCACCCTCGCCAATATCAAGAGACCCCCTGGCCCTATCTAGCTCATCCTCTCTGAATGGGCCGATCTTCCCTTATCCCTTTCAACCTCTTCTCTCAAACACCTCCTCAGTGACTTCAACATCTAGCTTGCACTCTCTTGAATCATCCACCTCTCAGGTCCGGGTCCTCTGTGACTCCCTCTCTCTCACTATTCTTCCTTCCAGCCCGACTCACTTTGCTATCCCTGAGTTTCAGTTTTCTCCGACCCTCTGTGTGAGATGGTAAAATATTTCAAGCATTTCTCTGCACTTTGTAATGTGATATTGATCTGGTGTGGAGGAATTAATGGACTGTGGTGATAGGCATACCTCTACGTGGTGCCACAGAGATCAACATATTAATGTGCTGGACCAAGTTGCCTAATTTATAAAGTTTAGTATTGCACATGTTTTGTATATAAATTGTGAGGTATGAGTGTATTTTGTGCAGCTTAGTGCCTAATAAGCCAGTATGTCTGGGTCCAGAGCACTGTACATTATGCAATTTCTCTTTGCATTGCCCTTTGCCTATTCACCAATCTCAAAAAGCTCATGGCCCATTGTCCCTAGTCTGTGACACCATCCCACAGTAGTGACAGTATGGTGAATGGCATATGTATGTATGTTATGGTAAAAAGAACAACCCTTTGTGGCCACAGTCTCAAAGCTAGTGCTTAAGAGCATTGTCTGATGCTCCCATCTCTCTTTCAAATTTCTTGAATTCTTATCAGTCCTCTGTGTGAGATGGTTAGATTTTCCATGCATTTCTCTGAACTTTGTAATGTGATTTTGAGCTGGTGTGGAGGAATGAATGGACTGTGCTGCTAGGCATACCTCAACATATTAATATTAATATTAATATTAAGTTTGGTATTGCACATGTTTTGCATGTATGTATACATGTGTTCAAGGAAACAAACTTTAGTTGCAGGGACGTTAATGTGAGAAATAAATGCAACAAAATCCTGAAAATTCAGCTAAAGCCACCGTAACTTTGCACCTAATGATGGGCAGACTATGACCACAATGATGACATCACAGATCACATCACTGAAGACATCACTAATTACCCTGTCCCTGCAACTAAAGTTTTTTTTTTCCTTGAATTCCAAAGGTTTTGTTACAATGTATTGCTCACCTTTACATCCCTGCAAATAAAGTTTTTTCCTTGAATTTCTAAGGTTTTGTTACAGAGTGTTGCTCACCTTAATGTCCCTGCAACTCAAGTTTTTTACTAAGATTTTAGAACACTTCAGGACAACTTGAATGGTCTTCAGCCATGGTCAGTGGGCATTTCCTTTGGCCGTGCCCACTGTCCATTTTAAAACACTACCAGACCACTAGCCATGGCCTTCGGAATGCAGGCTTTGAAAAATCACAATGTTTTTAGGCAATGCGAAGTTAGATTTATTATTTGCCATGGAGCACACACTTTGGTTGAGCAGAGTTCTCCAAGTGGTACACCTTCTTTTTAGCGCCATCATTTTGTACAGGGATATTCGGCACACCTATTTCACTGCAGCGCCCATTTCGGTGCTCCTTTCAATCACAAAGGACATTCCAGCGCCTTTATTTTGTCGCAAGGGATGTTTGAATGTGGCTGACATTGCAGGCAGGTCTAAATGTACTGCACTGCAACAAACCTCGCCACCTCCCAGTTGCATTGCTTTTATTTTAATTCACCTAAACCATATAAATAATAGAAAAAAACCAAAATATAGGATTGAACCTTGGTCTGTCAGAGTCTGAGGTCCAGCATTTAACCGCTAGGCCACAATGGAATCTTGCTGCATGTGGCATACATTTCATACTTATCCAATAATTTAATGTGTTCAATGACCAAAGTCTACGCATGAAACTTGCGAAATACCAAACAATAACATCATTGTAGCATCATGGTTAAGTGCTGCGTCTCAAACTCCTTAAGGCCAGTGTTCAGCATAAATGTGTTTTTTTAAATTGCATTCTTTCTGTTTTATTAAAATGTGGATGCCTTGTGTTATGAGATATTTAAAATTAAGAAAACACACAGCATTCAGGGCCGCAGACTGCCATCCATGCAGCAACTGGGACCAATCCTGCTTAGTTTTAAAGCAAGAAACGATCCAACCCTCTTATGCCATGTTTCTCTAAGAGTAGTTCTAGGGGAGAGGGGTGGCGCATATTAGGCAATGTTGGCATAATGGGCTGACCCCTTCCTCACTTTAAAGCTAAGCAGAGTTTGTCCCAGTTACTGTGGGGATGAAAAACCCACTGTTGCTGTAAAAATACCTGTTTTTTCATGTTCTATTGACTGGGAGACTACAAATATAATATAATATGATATGATATGATATGGTATTTATAACGCGCCTATACACAAGTGTTTCAAGGTGTGACGAGGCAAGGGAGGGGGAACAGAGGGAAGACAGGCAACGATCTTACTAGGCTAGGTGTCATTCAGATTGTGCAAGTGCACGGGAAGGGGGAAGGAAAGTGCAGGAGGGAGGGGAAAGTGCAGTGCATGGGATAATAAATAACAAGATAAATAAAAGAACGGCCAGCTGGTGGCAAGTGCAGGGTGACAAGTGCAGTGTGAGTGCAGACATAATTGCTGGTGGGGGGACTGTAGGGAAAAAAAGTCCCCAGGTGCAGGGGTTGCCAGGCAGGCAGTTCAGGCCTGAAGCTGGCAGAGCATGGGCCCAAGATCAGAAGGGTGGCCAGGTAACCCTGCAGTATCAGTGTCAGCAGGACTTCAGCAGGGGAGAGGAAAAGAGAAAGCAGAAGCAAAGAGGAAGGTTTTAAGGTGCTTCCGGAACCGAAGATGGTTCTCCTCAAGTTTCAGGGAGGCAGGGAGGCAGTTCCAAAGGGAGGCCCCAGCCGAAGAGAATTCAAGAATTCAATACAAGAATACAAGAATTCAATTCAGCAAAAGGCAATCAATTGTCTCAGAGGGCAAAACCTTCAAGGACTGACAGCAGCACGGTTTAAGAAAAGCAGATAATTCAGATTCCCATTCTGTCACCATTCCATGCAATAACTGTGACTGACACTGCTTAGCTTCATGGCAAGGAAAGGGCCAGCCCATCCTCGCTTTGATGCTAAGCAGAGTCTGTCATGGCTACTGCATGAATGGGAGACCTAGATGGTCATTGGCGTGATTTTTCACCCTTCGAGTTGTCACTATAGTTGTATCAAAAACATATTAAAAAGAATAATAATAAATAAATGTAACTACTGATGCCGAACTAACATATCTGTAGTCCTTTGTAACCTCAGATATACCCATGAATATCAGCAAAACAGCTGGAAAAACAATGCTTCCAAGCCCCCCCAGGCCATCACCAAGTGTCCCCCCTCATCTGTGCCAGCTCCTCCCCTGCCCTCTCCCTTTCTCCCGAGAGCACACACTGCTTCTGTGACACAGTTTGCTTTCAGATGTTAGCTATTTGCGGCTATAGCTGAGGCTACAGAAAGCTTTGTGTTGCTAACTCTGTCCCTGGACACCCTCCAACTACCATATTGCAGTCTAGCTATCCCCCCACCTCTAGCCTGATGGCATTTGTATTTTTTGGAACTGCAAATAGATTTACTGTGTTTCATTTTCCCATAACGTTGGCTATAGCCACAAATATCTCTTGCATCGAGAGAAAAACAAGATGACGGCCGATTTATTTCTCAAAACCATGATCCTGCAATGCTCCATGGGAGATATAACTATAATTTTCAGGGAAGGGGCACCCACTTCTCTGTCAAATTTTAAAATACCTACGGCATGGAATGACTACAAACCATACATGGAGTCAATGCTTCTTGCCCAAGTTGTTTGGATTTGGTCCAAAAACGTCCAGCGGTTTCAGCTGTGCGCTTTGGTAAAAATTGACCTTTTTTGTCTGTGGGAAAATAAATAGGAAGTAGACTGCACTTTTGGAAAAAACATTTGTTTTTTACGGTGAACAAACTTTTAATTTTTTAATGAATCTTTATGAAACTTTGAAGTCTGGGGGAGGGGGTGCCGACTTTTAATCACTTTTGAAATGTTGGCCAAATCAGTTACTCGAATCAAAAGTTATTAACAATAGAATTCTGAGGGGTTCCAAAGTGTCTCCGACTCACCTTAACTATAGGGTGGCTATCGCGGCCCTATAATAAATATATATAAATATATATATATATATATATATATTGATATATTTTTATTTATTTGCATTTATAAAGCGAACAAAGCGTCCCTGGGGCATTGTGGCACTGTTACAGAAGTCTTATGCGAGGGGAGCAAAGTAATGATACAGCAGAACAATAATTTCAAAAAGACACAAGAAAAATTACAAGTTACATTGTGTGTTTGGCAATGTGTCCCTTGGTTACAGTGTAACATGCTCACATGATTGATAAGTGGTAACATAAGAACCAAGTCAGCCGCAGAAGATGTTCTTAAAAAAGTGTTTTACCATTACAGATGAGTGCCGGAAGGTATGAAGAACATGAATTAATTGAAGAGTTTACATTTAAGCACTTTACAGGAGATTGTGTATGATATATATATATAGGACCACTTTCTTCTGGATCAGCACAGAGGTCCAGGCAAGTCCATGGGAAAATATAATCTCAAAGCGCTGCACTGATTAGGGGGGAAAAAAATATCATCAGCGAATAGAAACAGTCCTCTTTCTGTGTTGGACTTTTTGTGATGCACACAGACATCTCATTGTTTTTATAAAGATGAAATGCTTGTGAATGTTACATTGATATAAGCCTGACGAAGCCCCGGCATGTATGGAACTTGTGGCAGTTTTTTCAGGAGTTTGTGTACTCCTGCCATGGTTGGACTGATGATGTCTAAGAAATGTCTAAGAAATAAATAAAATAAAAAATCCCTAATCAGTGGAGTGCCTTGAGATAATTTTTTCCTATGGACTTGCCTGGACCTCTGTGCCAATCCGGAAGAAAGTGGTCTAAACTAACCTTAAGGAATGGCTCTCCTACTCAGAAGGCAGAGCAGCTGTTCCCAGGGCCAAGAGGTTTGTTTTGCAAGTATATATAGAGCAGGAAGTTTGTATATAAAAATATTTTTAAAAAAGAAAAAAAAAACACTGTTGGCGCACAGCAAAAACCACTGGACAGATTTGAACCAGGTCCAAAACAACCTGGGAACACAGCATTGGCTTGAGATCGTTTTGTGGTTTGGGGTTATTCCGTCCCGTACTTTTTAAATTAATTGATAGGGAAGGGGGTATCGTCTTGTCCAAAATAAATAGTCCAAAATAAATATCTATATCTATTTCACAGTTATACCCCAGGTTATAGCTGTGAGTATCAGAAAAGGCATCCAAAAGCAATGGCCCTTAGCTGTCCACCTGAATGGAATATCCTGATGGAGTGGGTGGGAGAATACCATCAGGTTTCTCACACTAGTAACAAAAGCATTCCACGATATGCAATGCAGTGAGTGTGGTTGTAATTTACAATCAATACAACACAATCTCCTTTATAATAAGTATGTTTTTAATAACGTTTCAAAGATATAGCATGGATGGTAGTAAAATTGATACTCCAGTTGTAAACTGTGTAAATATTCAGGTTTCAATTTGTAAGAAAAACCTTAAAACATGTGGAGTCATCGATCATGAGGGAGCATCCATTCACTGTGTAAATTTCACAACATGGGCGCCTACAGAAGTAGAGGCACATGTCGTCAATGTCTCTATATTAGCAAATCAAACTAGTATGCCAAATGGTTTAAAGAATGCTCTCTTAATGCTGCTTGAAGCTAAGTGTTAATGTATGCTGTATATTCATTGTGAATATAAACATGCAATTTCATCATTTTAAAAAAGGTCAAAAAGCTGAATAGATATTTCTAGATATTAAAGAATGGACATTTTGTAGGTTGCAACTTATAATCATTGCTGCTAATAGTAGCCAGTCAATATTAAAAAAATAATATATAAAATGAGCATTCTGCAATCTTCTACTTCTGTTTTATTTTTTAAACAACTATTTTATTTATTTATTTATTTATTTATATTTATATAGCGCGCAAGTAACCCATGGGCATTGAGGCGCTGTTACTTGCAAGAGCTTAGTTACAGGCATAGCGTCATTCAGTGGTACATTATGAATTCGACAAAGCATAGAGCTGACATTTTGGTTGGTACAGTTGGTCATTACAATACAGTTTATGCATTAGGAACATATGAGATGTATTCGACTGGTGCGAGGCATCAACTATTATTATTATATGTATAGTTTAACTTATAGGGAACATGAGCAAGTGTTCCCTATAAGTACTGGGTTATATATGTGGTTCTGTGTACATTCTGTGAGTTGTAAGGTGCGTAATTCCAGATAACTGTTTGTTGTCTGCAGATCAGATGCTTTTTCAAGCATAGAGTGTGAGGTAGATCTCTCCCTGCTGCAGGAGCCTCCCTCTGGAATGGCCTCCCTGCCCGGATATCCTTAAGTTCTGTAAGCTTCTCAAGACTCTCTTTTTTTCTTCTTCCATTCCTCTCCCCCCTCCCCTGCTTAAGTCTGCCTCTGCCACATTTTGACTGGCTGTCTGGTGCCTTGGGAGTCATACAAGGCACCAGACCCTCCTCAACTAGTCTACCAAAACACTTGTCCTCTCCTGACCACACCTTCCCTAACCTGCTCTTGCCCTAGCGGGCTCCCTCCCCCCTGCACTACCCTGGCTGGGCCTACATCCCTGCTGAACACGATCCAGCCCCGTCCTCGCACTTCTTGTTACTGAACTTGTGTGATCCGAATGACACAAGTTATAGCAAGACCGTTTGCTTTATTTTTCATCCCTGCCCCCCCCCCCCCGTTCTTTTGCCATGTGGTGCATTGAAACACCATTTGCTGTATAGGCAGATTATAAATACCCAGAGAAAAAATCAATAAATAAACATATGAAACACGTAAACACAAGAAAAAATGAAAAGAAAAGAAAATAATGCACATGAAATGAGTTTGGACCAACAAGTTACATGTTAAGGAAAGATTGTGTTATATTGTCATTAACATTTTATGTCTGTAGATGGCAAAAAAAACAATTTTTACCCAAGTATTGTAATGATAATTAAGAGGAAATCAGTATAGTTTTGTTGTTTAATTGAAAGATTTCTCATATAGATTATTTTCGGAGCTCCACATTTAATATATGTGTGTGTATATTGCCTTCAGATATGCATTGATGTAAGAAATTACATGTAAATAGCATGTTAGGGTGCACACATACGTTGCTGTATCATACGGTCCCTTCAGCTGCATGTGTGTCAGCAAATCTAACTACTTAAGGTACTGCTGGGTAGATTCTCTGAAGTACCTCCAATTCAAGTGTGCCATTTCTAAAAAAAAAAGTCCAGAAATGTATTCTGTGTACAAATCAAACACATCTTTCTGAAATAGATTTGTTTGCAGTGTAGGGCATAGAACATTGTCATGTAAGTGGCCAAAATAAGGATGCACACAGAATTTACAAGAAGTATTTTAGTGACAAGAGATAATTATAATACTTGTAATTACATTTCTTGCTATTAGGAAAGAGGGCATCTGCATTCCATGCTATGTGCCTACTGTAGAAGAAATTGTCAGCATGTGTTTATACCATGGGCCATATTGCGACCATGGCGGTCTGGTAACAATGGTGACAGTAAGCCTACCAGCACTGTTGTTACCGGACTGGCATAGTAGGACTCAGTGGGTGAGTGCCGTCTTGCCTGCCTGTGTCAGACCTGGTGGGCGGAACGGCACCCGCCCGCAGCAGAGTTATTAACGGTGCCGGGGCTTCCGTGGTTCCCATTACCTTGGGACTTAAATGGCAATGGGGATTAACGTTTACCGGAGCCTGACTTCCCGGAACGACGGGGTCCTAATCCCACGGTTATTCTGGCTTGCCAGGCGCTGGTAAATATTACAAATCTGGCGTTAATTCGCCGGTAGCACCAGCAGAGTTACCGCTGAACTTGTATTGGGGCTCCATGACTTTTTTCAAACTGAGCACGCAATGTAGGTGGTAGTTCAGATTGGCTGCAAACGTGTCTATTTAAGATAGCTGTTTGATCTGCAATAGCCGGCGGAATATTGCACGGTTCAAGAACCAGTTGGTGGAGTTCCGAGGTACTTCAAAATTGAAGTTTACCATTGTCTGAGAAACTCAGATTGAATTTCATTTTTGTGTAAATATTTCTTTTAGTAAGGATAATCATATATAGAAAATGGATGTATTAGCAACAGTTTCTGTATATAGGAGTGATGTTTTTAGAAAATGTATAAGAAGTCATGTGTATTGCAACTATTGTTTTAGATTATTAGTATTGTAAAAATAAAAACTGGTTTAGATATACGAATGAGATTTATCACAGATTTTAGTTAAGTGAGTAGAGGTTTTTTTTTTTCCTTCTCTCCAACAAGTATGTTTTTCTCTACAGTAACATGAATGATAGTCACAACCTTAATTGGTTGAGTACTAAGAATACACTCAGTTTTCATATAGTACTATCACGGAGAAATAAATGTTACTACTGTTTTTTATACTTCCATTTTGACATATCTTCCATTTACTTTGTTGGTGAGTAAGCTCACAAAATGGAGACAAAAATGGTAAGACATATTGCAAAATATAGTCTGACTTTGGAATTGTTTTTAATTTATATTTTAGCAAATTAAGTGTTTGATATTTTTACAAAATATTTAACAAAGAACATTTTTAAACTATGGTATAACAAACGAAATTCAGGGAACAAAACTTGCTGGGAAGTTAAGGTGAGAACTTAACGCAACAAAACCCTTGAAATTCAAGTAAAGCCTCCTTAATGTCAAACCCCCTGTTGCACTGTCTATGACCAGAGTGATTATATTGTTGAGGAAGTCCCTGATGACATCACTGCTGACATCACTAATCAGATTATTATGACATCACTGATGACACTACTGGTGATCACTAATTTCAGAACACGTTTTACTATTATCACCCCAGAGAGGGGCCCGGGTCTCTCAGCCAATAAGGGAGCTCAGAATGAGGGAATTACTTTGTGGTTATTCCAACATTCCAAGCCCCCTGACCAATGGGGACTGCCAACAGGTAAGTGACTGCCATCGAACCCTCCCCCAAATTCCATCTCCCATGACCACCCTTCCCCCTAATCCCTGCCCCACTTACCAGCAGCTGCCTTGTCCCTCACTGGCACTTCCATCGCAGTGCCAGTGAGGCACCCATATATGGCGCCCATCTTGTTTTGGAGTTTTTTTTTAAATTGAAAAATGAGATTTCTTTAACTTAAAACAAACAACTAACTGTTATCACTTTGGTAAGGATGACAAGATGATAATAGTGATAAACCCCTTGGAGTGTGGCATTACCGAGTTATCTATGCACTGTTGCTCAAGATAACGCCTTTGCCCGTGCATTAACTGAACCGGTTATACTACCACTCCTTGAGGTTTATTGCTCAAAGGTCTTCTAGGGACAGATGGCATAGAGACAGTAAGGACAATGGGAAGCTGATTCAAAGGTGAAGAGTTACATATTTTATTATTGTCTACAAATGAGTGCCAAGAAAAGCTGAAAGAAATTTTATTTATATAGAGAACAGAAATGTAGTGTTTTAAGATCTGTGCCAGAACAGACAATTGGGGAACCCTACAGTTAGGAAGATGGGAGTGCCAATTATAATTTTGCATGACATAGATATTGACCAGCTGTATAGGTAGAAGGCAGCCCAGTTAGATACAGAGTTATTGATGCCAATGATAGGGAAAGCAAGAAGGAGTCACAGGCGCAGCGAGTTAATGGAGGATGCGTTTGGCGTTATAATCAGCGGTGAGGAAGTTGGGTAGGTGACTGAGTGTTTTTTCTATGGACCTGACTCCTGTAGAACCTAAATTAGGAGGCCTTGAAGGATCTGTTGGTGTCAATGTATTCTGTAATATGGTTAAACACAAAACACTTCAGAGGTTTAGGGTACAGTGGGGGTTGTTGGCAGTATTGTTGCTATCAGCAGACGTTTTTGTTCTTTCTTTTAGAATGTGTAGGACAACAACACTTTTGTAGCAAGTAGGGGGATATCAGGGAATCACTTTAGGCTGCAGCATGAATGGCATTACATTTCGTTATGCCAATTTGCAAATGTATCTTTTGTCGCTACTTGTGTGACTGCACGCCACACTCAACAGACATCCTAAGCAAGGCACAGTGATGTTTCAGAAATATCTCAGCTTGCCAAACCATATTAAGAAAGGAAACATTAGGACGTACATTTTTCTATCTCAGGCAGCACTTCCTTTGTATCACAATAATCATGCCTCTGCAAACCCTTAGCATTTGGGGTAATGAGTGGAATCCCAAGTCAGTCCCCTTCACTGATCGTTGATGCGAGCTATCTTCAGATGATATAGGTAGATGTGGTGAGAGGAGATCATGTTGCTTTGCTTTGCAGTGCTGTTCATGCTTTGGGAGAACTCCTAGTGCTTTGGTATTCCTTTTCTGCCTTGTCATGACTGTTCTATGCATTGATATGCCTGGTTCTGGCTTACTACATGTGGTCTACTCATGTTGTCCCTCACTATCATATACACCTTTCCTATTTCTTCTCTATGCTGTTTTGCTCCAGGTGTCCCATTCCAGTTCTGCTCTTAAGTTTGACATTGATTTGGATCCCATGTTTTCCACTGCTGTTGTATTTATAGGTGCACCAATGGAGTTCTGTCTGCTGGGATTTGTTCACATCTATCACATGTATCCTATTGTAATGCTTCCTGCTGGTATTTTATGATGTAGATCCCACTGTATGTTTGTCCCATTGAGTGCTCAGACTTCTCCCACTGCAATTTACTTCCGCTCTGCATCTACCAGTACCTACAGATACTTTCCCTTGGAGTAATTTCACCCTGCTGTTTACCCATTGTTGCCCCATTTACCTCATCTTTCTCAAAAGGGTTTGGATCAGGATGATGCATGCTGTCTAGTGCTAGGAACAACAGCCCACATTAGAGTGCCTTTGGACTTCTCTTCACAATTAACCTATCCAAACTTCACCACTAAAGGAACGTACCGAATATGCGTTACTTACAGGACATCAACATAGCTACACTGAGGTATAGTAAGGTGTCCACCTGGTCTCTACCAACTGCTCTGTGCATTAATTTGCTGAACATCTAATACCCAATAAACATCTCAATTGAATCAGCCATGCGTGCAAATTGAACAGCCTTAGCAACATGCATCAAAAATAAGAATGCTACACCTCTACTTCATTATTATTATTGTTATTATGTTTTTTGTATTTATTGAGCATGGACCTAGCTTCAAGAAGCAACAGAGTGTGTTACAGAGGTATACAACAGTACAGATACACTTCAAAGTACTTTACAGAAGTATACAGCAGTACAGATGCATAACAGAGCCATTTTCAGATGTAACAACTGAGCAGATATACAGGGGGTAGGATATAGAGGGGTGGACAGCGTCTAGTGTTGGGTGGTGCAGGGGCAAATTGATGGCATAGGTGTTCTTTTCTGAATTTTAAGAGGGTGGGGCGAGTCAGATGCTGATGTGGGGAGGTTTCATTGTTTCCTTTTCTTTTGTGGATTTCAAGTCTGAACATGTCCTGGCTTCTGGTGGTGCACTGTCCGCCGGAGATGCTATGTTTCTCCACAAGATAGCTCAGTGACTTGCGGGCGACTTTCTCAAAGATGATGCAGCAAGACTTGAAGGTGATTTGTCAATGCAGTGGGGATCATGAACAACACTTCTCAGGGGCACAAGGGAGCATGATGGGAGGCCTTTGAGAAGGGCATTGCCCCTATCCATGTGGGATAGATCCTGTGCTTAAACAGTGGATCTAAAACTGTCCAGTGGGAGGAAGGGCTTGCCCTTCCAAAGGAGAGAGAGTTGACACCAACATGGCTGAGCTTTCATAGTTCTGTGTGTCTTGAAGGAGAGGTGTTTGCCAATGTGGAACCCAAGGGACTTGGCAAAGGAGGTGAGTTTGGGTGTGAAGCCCTCATGGGTCATGGTTGATAGCCAGTTCTGTATGTCTGGGGGTTTGGTGTTGTTGGTGAGGAGTAGGAATTTGGTCTTTGTGGGCTTGAGCTTCAAGTATGCACTGGACATCCAAGACTGGATCAGTGAGAGGCAGGTTTTGAGCCTATAGATCTCCTTGAAGGAGTCAATCTTCAGGCATAGCTGTGTGTTGTCTGCGTATTGGTGAATGTTGTGTGTGGCTAAGAGGGCCAATTTAAAGAGCACAGTGCCGACCAACGCATCATTGCTATGTTGGCACAACCACACTCTGTATATGCAAAATGTACAAATTACCACACCAGAAATCCATTCTAGATAAACCCCAGTCAATTACATTCACTAGAGTGCCAAGAGAGCATGCAGAAGGCAACAGAGTTGGGAATGAATCATAATAAGATAACATAACATGGCAAAACATAACTACTCCTTGAAAAGTATTATTTCTGCAAGCAGCCACTGAAGGCTGACATGTCTTTTGTTGTACAAGTGGAAATCTGTTGTGGCTTTACAGTGCATATATAAAATTGATAAAAGTAGTGTCTAAAGACTAAATTGCAATGCTTACCTTTCTTGAGATCTAGGTGCATAAAGCCATTTTTATTTCTAAGTACTGCACAGTAGGTAACAGTTTTAAGTGTGTCTGACAGCAGGACATTATTGTATGTGTTTGATCTTGGTTGGCAATCTGTTGTTACCCTAAAGATACAAAGCTAAGATTGGATGGCAGAATTGGAGATGCATGGCTCCCTGGGTAGCATCAAGCAGCAGGCAATACAATAGAACGCTTACTCACACAGTGCATGTGGCCTTTACCGTGCAAGCCACAGTGTTAGTTCAATCCTAAGGATGACCTGCTTGCATAAACATACTGCTTTTGTTTGAATTCACAAAGGCTGGCATTGTAAATGCCGGTTTCCATAGTTAGGCGCTTCAAACACAAGCACCGAGGATGTCATGTAAGAGCCTCTTAACAGTGTGAGATGATTTTTGCTACATGCATTGTGAGTGCCACAAACAAATAACACCTTCCTGTTTATTCGGCAATAGATTTTCTGGAAATGATCTACCCTTTGTCAGGTTTTGATACATATGTTTTTAGTAAATTCTACTACATTGATAATTAATTTGGTATATCATTCTCTTTTTTCAAATGCAATTGTTGGTTATCGTTCAAAACTCTTCATGAAATCCTAAAAGCACTAACTCCAGCCATGCTAACCATGAGATGTGTATTAATGCCCACACATAATGAGATGTGTATTAATGCCCACACATAATGAGATGTGTATTAATGCCCACACATAATGTTTCGGGTCAGTAACCCTTCATCAATAGCATTACTGAATTTGTTGGAATGAATTTGTTGGAAACAATTAGACACAGCACCAAACTACCTACAATTAACAATAGAAAACATTGAGATGCTATTAAACGTTTGCCTACCAGCCACATTGCGTTTGATCCCGCGACTTCTCTGTACGCAATACATTTAATTAAAAGGTTTAATCAATGACCTGTATTCACAAAATCATCAATATGCACACTGGGCATCTGCAAAGTATAGGCTGATTCTTCTAGAATCAGGTACAGATCAAAGTCACGGTGATAGTTTCTGTGTATTAAGTATGTAAATAGGTTGTGCGTGTGCCTGAGTGTGTGTATGTGTGTGTGTGTGTGTGTACATATGACCAATTTGTAAGATTGTGCATGTGCACATGGAACTAGTACATTTTGGTGGTGACAGCAAAGAGGTCACAGAGTAACAGCATGAACACTTATCAGAAAGAATACAAAGAATACCGTACCACAAATGGTACAGAGTACCCTCAATCAATTTAAATCAGGAAGGTTTGCTGTGCTGTAGTAATATATTATGAGGAATCTACAGCAGTGCTGATCTGCATTCACTGAGGCAGTACTGCCAATAATAAGGACTTCGCTCAGGCCTATAACTTTGGGCACTGAGGGCATTACCTTAGGCGGTAATGTCCCACCGTTTCGGCGGTTATTGCCATAGTATAACTGAAATGTGTAATACCAACATTTCTTAGCATGTCCATAATGCTTGTAATGGACAAAATGACATCGGGCCTCATTACAAGGTTGGAGGTAGACTTTCTGGTTTTACCGGCAAGGCTACCCCAAACTCGATCTGGCTCTGGCACCCACCAAAGGGGAATCACCGGACCATTCCAATCTCGGCAGACCCAGTACTTCCCCTTGGGTGGGTGCCGGAGCCAGTACGTCCCCATTCCCATTTGAGCGCCCATAGTGCTCAATGGGAATGGGGAGGATGGTAGCAGCGATATCAATCATAATGGTACCGTTGCTACCATCAAGTTCTGCTTGCGGGTACCAGTATGGCCACCTGGTCAGACCAGGTGGCTGCAAGGGCAGCCTCGAGTAGAACTCCTTGTATGGCGGTAAGGTATGATATGATATGATATGATATGGCATTTGTAACGCGCCTATACACAAGTGTTTCAAGTTAACAACAGCGCCGTTTTTGCCTTACCGCCATACTCCCAACGAGGCCAATTGACTCAGAAGGGGTTGTACATCTTTCATGGGGATGTATGGACATTTTAATTTGAATGGTATATATACCACA
Organism: Ambystoma mexicanum; assembly: GCF_040938575.1. Taxonomy (NCBI): domain Eukaryota; kingdom Metazoa; phylum Chordata; class Amphibia; order Caudata; family Ambystomatidae; genus Ambystoma; species Ambystoma mexicanum. Next base: position 1,179,781,683 of record NC_090933.1, read on the forward strand.
AACCTAACTAAGAAGCCAGGGAATACGGAACATAATTAAGAGATTATATCAGGTAAGTAGGGGAGGTTACAATAGGTGGCATGGGATTTACCAGCCATGAACTTGGGTTCATGGCTTGAATAGAATGAGTCAAACGCTTCCTGAAGCCTCCCTCATGTCACCAACATTTCTGTCAACACTCCTAAAACAACTCCTAACACCGCTCCCTGAGTACCCCTCCGCTTTGTTTTTGCAGGCCTACCATATAAATGCAACTGCACACAATGCTACTTATTTTTTTTCTGGTCACCCGAAGCTCGAGCCTGAAACCCCTCTACTCCAACTCCTACTGTCTACCTTTAGAACCACCTGCTCCCTCGCGCACCTACTACCCACACCATTAGGCATCCACTTTCACCTCTCCACTTTCCGCCAACACACCTGTCATGTTTTGGCATTTGGTCTGGTTTTGGCACTTTCGAGCTCACTAGCTTCACTTGTGTGTGGTCTTTCTGATGAGAAGCCAACTCCCGGCTCAGCATTTCCTTGGCAGCAATCTACCTGGGTGTCAGAGTCAGATGAATATTGTAGTGTTTGAGGGTTTTACAACAGCAGTAGAAAGCATGTAATCCAGTCACTGTTGGTTTTATCCTACACTGGGTACTTGACACGATGTGATACTCAACAATGTGTCCTCTGTCCTACCAAGGTGAAATGCAAATGTGTATAATATTTAGCGTGACTCTTCGACCCATCATATATCGGAATACAGCCCGGTTGACAGATTGACCAACAAATAGCCACATATCGTTCACTGAAAATGATGACCTGTTATCTCAACCATATTCAGTGTGGATATCCTGGAAACCTGACTACATGCTACTATTTGGTGAATCAGCAAGGTCAGCTCTAGAATGAATACTGTGAAATATAATGCATGTAACGTTTAGAGTATTTCTTCTCCATTCTATGCCAGGTTTAGTCTGGTTTGATAGCTTACAATTCAGTATTAACATACATGGTCGAAACACATTTGACCTCTTACTTTTGACTGAATTATTTTGATAGTTTTTTGGTCGAAATGTGGACAAATTTAATTAAATGTATGTATGTATTTATTTATTTAATGTATTAATAATATGCACATAACCAACAATGGCTTTACATATAATAGCAGCATACAAATATCCAATAATACTTTGCATAAAATACACTAAAAACAAGGTCACCATATAATCTACATCGTGTTAATACTCATCCTATTAATATAAAATGCCAGTTGATACTTCTTTTAAAATAGCTAAAACTGCTTCATAAAATGTTATTATATAAAAAATCATATTGATATCATTACCACATAATATATATATATATATATATATATATGGGGTGGGGTAAGGAAACAGGGAGAGGGTTGCGGGCATCTCCCTCCGTAAATTCGGTCGAATGTGAAAAGGTCAAATATTTTCGACCAAGTACACCCAAACCTACAATTCATGCGCTGCTCTATGTTCGAATCCTGCAATATGGCTGACCTAGCATTTCACCTTTCTATTGGCGATAGTTAAAGTATCATTAAATTGGGTAATAATAGTTCCTGCCATTACAGTGCTTAAAAGCCAGAGGAACCCAGCATTCCTCATTAATTTAAAAACACAGATTAATATAGAGTTGGATTTCTTTCTTTATGCGTTAAGGGCTAATTGTTTGGTAATGGGGCAGTTGTATAATGGGACTCGGGTTGAGGGTAAAAGTAGATTATTTTGTTAAGCACATGACCAATAGCCAGGTGTATTCCTGATACTCAAATCATGATGTAAATACCATCCTTGGAATACTGACTGGAAGCTACATCCAACTTTGTGCGGTTAATTTGCAAGTCTTAACATCATTGTTCAGCAATTGATTAATCTGTAGCCTTGCAATCAACAATGACTATCCCGAGTTTACAGCAAGTTTTTTTGGAATATCTGACATCTCCAACTGAGCCAGCAAGATTTGAGTAGCAAATGGTGTCAGGCTTTAATGTAATTAAATTCAGTGTGATTTATGTGTTAGCCGGTACTGCAAAACATTGCGATAATAGAACATGGCGGAATAAGAATGAGGGCCTCATTACAAAGTTGGCGGTGTGGGAAATATCATAATTCTGTTACTGCTGCATTCACTCTGCATTCCTGCTCCGATGAGCTACATGATTGGTGATAGGTGGCCAGATTTACCTCCAGAACAAAGTTGGAGGTAAAGCCAACCCCCTACTGTCAATGATCGGTGGTTTTACTGCAGTGGAACTACCGCCGGCAGTAGTTCTGACAAAAACCCCATGGAGTCCCATGGACTCCGAAAATGGGGATTCATACCACCATGCCGCTACTTGTAATCTGTGGTAAACCAAATTGACCAAGTGGCGGTGACGGTAACAGATTTAGGGAGTACTCCATCAGAAATAATGTTTAACTACCAACAAAATTGTGATGAGTCCCCTACTCTTGTGCTTATATTTCTGGGCGCAGCTCCCTTTAACTGCAGACACATGCATAGACACATTGATGAGGTTGAACATAATTCCCTCTCCTCACAGTTTTTTGCTAGGTCATACATAGACAGGGACCTCAACTCATGTGCCTGAAATAGAAAGTAGTGTTTTACATGAGTGTGAAAAAGTGTCTATGTCCCACCTCATTAACCATAATGGCTGGGTTTTGGGAGATTCTTTTAACATACCATCCACTACCCACTGTAAGGAAGGCATGGTATCATACAGTGAAGACAGACACAAGTGATTACAGTTCAAGGGTGTTTATTGAACTTCAATGGGTTGGATGAACATCTATCTAACCCGAACTCTAAGGATAAGAGCAGGCTACAACCATCAAAGTAAAAATAATATAGTCCTAGTCCAGTCCTGCCACAATAAAAGGGCCTATACTAATAAACTTATTGCCAATCCTCATTTCTAAATACAATTGGTGTGGGAAAATAATGCATGTAAAACCAAAAAAACAGTGTTGGTAGTATCCAAATTGATTGTTTCCAATTGACCATATGGTAAATCTGGTGGAATTCGGCCAGTACCATTCGATTGTTTGTAAACAATCAATTTGGGTATTCACTACCAAATGTGGGGAGTGGGTGTTGCGGGGGTGTTCCCCCTCCCCATATTAGGTAGTGATGGCCTTTGGGGGTTGCAGGCATGTCCCCTGTTTCTGTAGGTTTGGAGATGGGGGACGGGAAGAATAAATAAATAAATAATACATACATTTAAAAAGCGGACCCTGGGGCATCGGATCTGACTGCGTAGGAGGGACGGATCTGAAGCCGCAGGCTCAGAAGATGAGCAGTTGCTGAAAAGGTAAGTAGGGGTTTAGTGGGGGAGTGATTGGGGGAGAATGGGGGGTTTCAGTTTGAAGGATTTGGCTCTGGCAAAATTGACTTTGCGGCCAAATTGACCATGGTCAATTTAGTCGCAAACAATTGTGCCACGGCCAAATCATATACATCCGGATAAGTAGCTTCCCTTCCGCAAGTTTTCAGCATGGGGCAGGGTGGCACACACAAGCTTAGCAAAGATGCTAGCTTCTCCAGCACGAGGATCCAGTTCAGAATACAATTATCCGGGTCTTCTGCACCAATGTCTCTTTTCCTTCATAAGTCTCTTATTCGCAGAATGCCTGGAGTAACAAAACATCACTGTTTTTTTCTCTTCAAGATTTCCTCCTTTACAAAATCTTGGGTGTACTCTTCAACCCGGGAATCGCTCAGTTGGGATTGGATCCCCTTTATTTCAGTTCACAATGGGTCTCCCTCAGTTGGGCTCGGACCCCCTTTTAAACACTTTTGCCATTGGTCTCCCAAGGTCAGGCTCGGGCCACACACTATTACTTTTCCATTATTCTCATGGAATCAAAGACTTTCCATTGTGCAAAGGATTTTGCCAATGACCCTTGCATGTCTTGCTTCACAATTTCCTCTACTTTCCTGTCCTTTGATTCCTGCCACTTCTATGTGGCTTAAACTCCCACTACAGACTTTCTATTGAGCACCTTTGCAGGTGCCAGAAAACAAAGACATTTCACATCAAAGTTCAAACAGTTATCAGCAAATAAGCTTTACTTGCATCTTTCATCACACACACCAAGGTTCATCTCTCTGTATACAAATTTGCCACTTGCAACCTTTGCTTCAGCACAGTCCTGTCTGGCATCAGCTTCCCCAACTCAGCGGCTGTGTTAATTTCATTGATCCTAGAGCCAAGGATGATACCACAGTGGCTGCTGCTCCTCCCCGTCTCAGTCAGTCCTGTAGTTGATCCCCGGGTATCTTTGACACACAATGCAGGATTCTTCAGTCATATTTCCTTGCTTCATGCAAATGGCAAAAGTCCTCTGGAGAACAACACTTTCTCACAGAAAGGGTCAAGGGCCTTTCCCCCCTCAATATCCCTTCTCGGTCTCCCGAATTTCTCCTCAAGCTCATCTGCTGGCTGGTAAATACGGCTCTTCCATGTGCTTTGCCTCACTCATGTGCTTTCATGCTCTACTTTTTATCCGTGTGGGGAAGCTTAATGGAAGTCAGGTTTGAATTGTCAAAAGTAATTGTCTGACTTTGCGTGACCATAGTAGTGGGATGTGTCAGGTGCATTGCTCGAGTATAAGCCTGTTTTCTCCCAGAGCGGGCTGTCTGTGTGAAAGTTTTTGTTTAGGGAAGGGGAGGTAAAGTTCCCAGGTATCCTACCTGGTAGGATGGGGTGAAGGTGTTACAGGGGTGGGGATACTGCATCTCGCTGTCAGGTGTCCCAATACCACTCCCCGAAGATCGCTCACCCAGTTGATCCTCCCGCACTGACCCCTCCCCAGCATCTGTATTTACAGCAATGACTGTGCCCTGGCCACCTGAGAGAGAGATCCCTGAGGACTAGTGGGTGAGACACCCTCAATTTTTTCACACCACTCACAGGTGACTAAAAGAGTTTTGGCTGGCATAGCACCCATAATTTACATTTAAGTAAAATAATCAGCTTTTGGATTACAGGAAAAAAAAATCTTTTTGTAAAACAACTTGCACCAATTTACATGAAACACACATATAAGTTATCACAACTGTACTTGGCAGAGGTAATTACAACTGTTTTATCGCCAATAGTAACTTACTGAGGTAAGTAGCCTATTTTTCTACAAGAATGTTTATTTGTACAGCTGGGTAATATGTTTGAGTGTCATCGTGGAGTCTTCACTACTGTGTGTCCTGCCACTGATCACCAATTCTTAAGAACACTTTTCCGCATCCCTCTGGTGAGGGATGTGAAACCAATTAATCTAATGATGACTCAGGATTTCAAACGAAAAGGAAAGACCAAACTCTCCATATCGGTAGCCGGGCCAGACTAGTCATATTAAACCCAGAGGAGGGAAAAAGGTTGGCAGTGAAGTACAGTTAATCCACCCACCTACCCCATATAATGCACTATACTTGTATACTGAAAAATACACACTTTTGTTTAGTCACTCATATTTCTCTAAAAAAAGTAATTAGGTTAAACATAAAATAAAGCCAGTGCATTTATAAAGCCATGCACCTTATGTAAATGTGTTGCTCGCATCTGGCAGTATGCACATTTCAAGGCTAAGGCATGGGGAGAAAAGGCAACCTTAGGCACAGTAGAATCATGTATTCATATAGTCATATTCAAGACCCAAAATTCCAACAGTGAAAACAGTCTCAGAGTTCCTAAACGTCTAGTACACAGTGATATAAATGATACAAAGGCTCATTATAACATGTATACAGCCCATGAAGGGGAAAAGCGGTAAAATCATCAGAAACCGGTACCAGAGCACCACCAACAGGTAAGTGTATAGTTATGCCAATTTCACCAGACCAATATAGTCTTATTTCACTCCTAGATAAAAGGTACAGTCCAAATCTGAGAGGCCTATTATTTTTTAAGAAAAAGCAAATGTATCTTGAGTGCAGGCTTTCATAATTCGCCACAAATTTTAGACATTGCCTGCAGAGCTCTACATTTTTGGACAGTTCCTGCATATTGCCCTTCTGCAAAATAGAACTTGCAGCTCAACTGATGTTTACTATTTATATTGTCAATTGTAAATCGGCTAGCCATGTGCTTAGCATGCCTCTTCCACATGTTTAGTTGCTTGATATTTCAAACGAGTCAGCATGAAAAGAGTCATTCAATCTGTTTCTTTAATCAGGCTTACAACAAATTTCAAACCTTGGACATGAACGAGGCAAGTAAAAGAGCTTTCTTGTTCTGAGATGGCTGATCCTTTCCTTAACTGGCAGCTGTCCTTCCTCTATGTTAGTGCTTCGCAACGTACAATCAGCCTCACTACGAGCTCGCCTGTATCCAGGATACCGGCAACCTGTATTACCGTTACTGGTAGTCGGCCCGGCAGAATTACCTCTGGATTCCCAGTTCCGGCAACAGCTGTAAATCAACATTCAATGGAGTCCTATAGGACACATTTCCTGAAGCGCTGCGCAAACCTAGTATAGATTGTGTGAAACTCTGCAAAGTGTCTCCTGCCGCTGCGGTAAACTACCACGGACCAAAAAAGACCTGCACAAAGCTTCTCATGCCGCTGCATGTTCCTATCACGTATCGAAAAACCATGCAAACTTTCTCGTGGCATGGCGCAAAACTTGCATGGATAGGAAAAACCCACGCAAAGTTTCTCGTGCCATTGCACAGAACTGGCCCGGATAAAAGAAGACACATGCAAAGTTTCTTGTCATGGTACACAAAACTCACATGGGAACGAAACATCGTAAAATCACACACAACTGGTCAAAATGTCAGCGGCAGCGGAACCATGAAGCGGATTTCGTGGAATGGACGGAAGCAGATTCAAGCAGATCCAAGTGTCCATTCCGCACTTTTTGCTTCACGGGAGCATTTTGCTCACCCTTAATTGCAATCATTAGAAATGTATGCCTGAACACATATATCGTCACAGTTTTATATAGTGCTCCATGTTGGATTACTCCCAATTCTAAGCATAGTAACAATAGTAGTTGATTACCACCCATGTAATGGTATTCAGTTAATCAACCTCTGAAACATGAGGGGCAGAGTCACCCTGTTGGGATTCAACCTTGCGTAGTTTAGGATTCCCCCAGGCCTGATGTGAGCACCAAACTCGATGAGCTTCCCATCTTGTGACAGTGACCCAAGTTCAGTATGTTATGGTGTCTCCTCAATTCCCAATGATTAATGGGAGTTGAATGGTTTGTTGATGGTTTAAGTTGCGCTACTTTACAGCGAGTTTGTTTTAACAAGGCTCTGTGCTTGGGTCTTAGTTCATGTGGAGACTCTTGAATACCTTTTAAGAGTATAAGGGTGCGGTCACAAAAATGAATTTACATTCGTAAAGTAAATGTGAACCTCTTGGCAAATCTGTTCGCCCACGTGTTTGCACGCAAACCATTTTCATAGACTTAAAGCAGATAAATATTAAAGCCAAATGTCCACAGATCAAACTACATGTTTTACTTGTGTGTTGATACAAGAAAGAGGTGTTTTCTAAAAAAATGTTTTAAAAAAATCCATTCTTGAGGCTTTATGTGGCTCGTCATTTTATAGAAGGTGTTTGAAGAGTCTAATTTCGGTGTGTATTGTCACTTGTTGCCTCGTCTGTCACTGCACCCTTACCGCAATCTGCTTCCCTCTGACATACCCGGATCTCTATTTCCACTGATATATGCACATAACTAATTCCCTGCAGTGACACGTGCACAAGTGATACACGTTCCCTTCATCACCTCTTTGTGTCTAAAGAATTCGTAGAAAAATAGGTATGCAGCCCGCTCTCGTTGTTTTCCAGATCTTTATTTAGATTTTTGTCAAGTGAACATCAAAGTTCCACATTTACCATGAGATGAAGCAAAGCTAAAATGTAATCCCCCCCCACTTGTCACCCTCAAGCTTTTAACCAAAACAAAAAGAACATCTCATAAGAGTACATTTTATCATGAGATTGTGTGAATGGGCGTACCAGGGGTTATAGGCCATGAAGACAGAGTTAAAGGCCCAAGTGTGGTTAGGCCGTTTAATAAGGTGTACAAGTCCATAACTCCTAGTACAGTGGAGGGTTGGGTCTATAAAGCTATCATGTCCTGTCTTTGCAGTCAAGTAGAAGTTAGAGAAAAGTTAATTTGGCTAGGCTTGTTGCTGGGAACTGGCTAGATCTCTGAAACCATATAGACATTGTGGCCAGGAGGGAGGGGTGGGGCTTACAAGCATTCTGGGCTGTGCCCGCTGTGTTTTGCCCAGCAAGGTATTTCAGTGGCATTCAGGGAAGTCATGGGGGAGAGGCAGGGCCACATCTGTCAAGGGCGACCCAGTGAAGATTGAAAGCATGCAGCAAGGAGGTGGATGGCCACTTCAGGAAGGAAAGGAGTGGAGTGGCGATGTTTGTTAGGTGCAACCCAGAGGTATCGGGGTTGGCATGCACACCTTGGGGAATGATGCATCTTGGCCAATGTCCTGGCCATACAGAATTTCAGGGACATACTGGCTCGTATGGCCTGGCAATTGGGCAATGGGGGAGCGCCATGACACTCTCCCAAGATATAATGACTCATAATTGTATTTACGTGAACATGTTTGACCAGTAGTCAGCCAGTTTGTCTTCAGTTACTTCATCTGTGGCTATCATTGATTCAAAGATGCCTGATAAGGATAACACATCCATACATTCTTTGATCATACATTGCCCTACATTCCTCAAGTGGTGCTTAACTTGTCATTGCGCTGATAATGTGCTTTTTCATTGTATGTCTTTTTGTGATAGGGAATTGTTGGATACACTTTCATCCAGCAGAGCCTTCACCAGTGTAATCTCTTCTTACCTAGAGATCACATTTCTAATTATTTTGGATAGATCAAGACAAAAACGTGCACGCATAGGCCCTGCTGCAGCATCCTGTGCCACCCCCTTCAGGACTAGGGAGATGAGCCCACAATGTAATACCCACCCTAGGTGACAGGGCAAGTGAAATCCCATTGGGGTTACCCCTCTTAAGGATCAAGCAATGTCCTAAGGACAGCAACACCTCACTCATGACAGGCACTGAGCAGAATGCTGGAGCTCTGATGAAGGGGGAGTCCCCAAGTACTGCAGGGCCGCTGAGGCAGTGAGCACCACCACTGAAGGTGAAAGGACCCAGTGTGCTTCAATGGCGAAGCCGCACCTCCCCACATGTATGTGGAAGCCAACAAAAGCCATAGCACGCGAAGGACCAAAAGAAAAACCACCAAGGTTGGAGTAGCCTACAACCTATAAAGAGCCAGCTGAGAAACCACAGGGGTGGAAGAAGCATGCAGCCTGTGCGGGGCAAACCAAAGAACCACTGAGGTGAGAGGCACCTATAGCCAGTGAGTATCCCCGAGAACTGAACCCAGAAATCACGAAAGTTGGAGAAGCCTAGCCCAATGGGGGTGAAGTGAGAAACCCCTGGGGTGAGGGACGCTCAAGGCCCATGAGTAACTACATCCGAAACAGAAGTCTGGGACCAAAAGGGACCCTTTGTCTTTAAAAAGAGGGGCAGTTTTATCTAGGATGTGGCAATCAGGATGGGTCCAGGAAAATGCAGTTAGGGATTCCACAGAGTAAAGGGAGGATGGTTATGGAGCTGGCACACTCCCTTCTGTTGGCAAGGCCGCGGGGAGTGACCAAAACCCTCATCCATATCCTCAATACATTTTATTGCACATACTGAATTCGCACAGGAGTATATCATTGGGTACTACAATATAATGGCAAAGCCAGCCTGGACATGTTTTCTTATAATATCAATACTGGCCTTATGCACAAAGCAAATATGTATATTTTCTTATATGGGAATACTGGCATATATAGGTGCAGCCATCATGAGCATGTATAGGCACAACCAGTGTTAAAGTGTGAGCAAAAACATTATGGAAATGTGTTGGGAAATGCTCCTGTGCACTGTTCGTATATTGCATCTGTTTGATTTTTGGATTAGACTTACCCTATAAAACCAATTGCAAAGGGTCTGGCTTTTACCCAATTTTTCACAGATATTTGGGGACTCCTCCTACCCTCTAAACCACTTTGGTTTGGTCGGGCTCCTGGCTACACTTGCATGCTCTATCATGTTTGTGGGACATTTCTCATACCCATCCAATTAAAAAAATCACCAGTTGCCAATATGTAAGTGGATGGTGGTTATGAACGTGTGCATGAAATGCATTGTTCCAGGCAAGGGGCATTGGAGCATGGACATGTGCTTACATGTTTTACTGGTATTGTTGGGCAAAGCCAACTTAATGAATGTTATTGAATGGAGGAAGGTTTGGAGTGGCGGTTTATAGCACAGTGGGACAGGCAGACGGGACATTTTCTTTCTTTGGCAGGGCATGTTTTACTAAAAAATAAGGGGTAAGGCCAATATGAGGTGTGTTCATGCATGGGGAGGGTTCAAACACTTGTGCAGCCAGCAAGTAAACAATGGGCCGCATTCCGACCCTTGCCATGGTTGACGCCGGTATTTTTCCAACTCCGCCATGGTGAATGGCGGAATTACCGCCCCATTCCAAGGTTTGCGGGGCGGTAATTCTCCATTCACCATGGGCCCTTCCCCATTCCCATTTTTGCCCCCATAGGGCTCAATGGGAATGGGGAAGGAGGTAATTACGGTACCGTAAATTACGGTACCATAATTACCTCCAAGGTCCCTTTGCGGGATTGTTTTTTAACGCCTGCAAAAAGCAGGCGTTAAGTACCAACCCGCAAAGGGAACTCGGAATAGGACGGTAAGGGTTTAACGGCACCGGTCTCGTTACCGGTGACCGTTAACCCTTACCGCTCTTCTCGGAATGACCCCCAATATCTTACAGTGGCATTGGATGTTTTACTAGTATTAAAGATAAAATCATCATGATGCATTTTTTTACATGATGGGTGCCGGTATGCGTGCAGCCAAACAAGGAAATGGTTCCTTACTGAAGCATTCCATGTTTTTACTGGCATTGAGGGCCGAGTCAACATAAGTATTGTTACATGGTGGTGTGGGGGTTGGGAAGCATGTGTGCAACAATAGCATGCGTTTTTATTGTGGAAGGAAAGTTCTACTGGCATTAAGGGGAAATCCAACACGAGATTGTTTGTGTGACAAATACATTTCAGGGGTACCAGTGGTACAGGGGTGAATGTTGGTTTCTAAACCATCAATCAGCCCAACACCTCTAATACACCAGAAGGGATCTGAACAGATTGGAAAAACAAGCAAATCATAAACCCCCTTGTCCAATGTTGGTAATGTGGATGGAACGGCAGACTTATCTCCGAAAGTGCAAGGATCATTGGTTTGTTCCAACACAGCGAAAATACAATTATTACCAATTGATGAAAGGGACTGTCCATTCAAGGTTGCATAACAAATATATCTACTTTATTCATATCACAACAGTTCTAGCAATACTATGATCCACCCTGTAAATGAATGCATAGGACAGACAGTTTCAAAGAAGGAAAAGGGATGTACTCTGAATACTGACAGGAGGGTATTCAGTATGGTTAATAATCACAACAGTTTAAGGTTACTTGATTCCAGCACAAAGGGAGCAATGGGCCTTAAGATGTCTCCATCGGGACAGAACCACACTATGCCTAGTGATGTAGGTCTTCTTGGTGCTCGACAGGTTCGAGTCGTCTTCACAGTGCTTTGTAGGCTTCTGTGACAGAGTACAAGACAGGAGTCAGCTGCAGGTATCAGGCGGAAAGACGAATCGTCGAGTGAAGCAAGAAGAATGGCTGCAGATTGGCCTATTCAGTGGCGCATGGGCAGGAAAAATTGTTTAGGTGGTGGTCAACAGTGTTGAGGCACTGGTCGAGATGTCATGGATGTCTTTAAGTGACTGTGGCTTGACAGAGGTCAGTGTTGCAGTTGGTTGCAGTTCAACAAACTCGACTGTCTCAAAAAAGTCATTTAAGGCAGACACGGGTAGATGCTCATCATGGCACTTCCACCCAGCTTCTTCAATGGGCTTGTGTTGTCCTTTAAAGCGGTAGGCCTTCTGTCACTCTCTGTCCAGGGAACCTGCTGCAGAGCCTAGCAGGGCATGCTGAGTGCTGGCTGGGTAAGGCAGACTATACCTTCAGTCAGGGTCCAAGGATGAGTTATTCTTTCCTATTTCTTGTGAAGTCTTCGGATGATCTCCCAAACGAGTCTGCCTTGGAGCCAATACCAACAATCTCTTTTATGCATGAGGTATTAAACAGAATGCTTTGCAACAGGGAAAATAAAGGGGTGAAAACCTGGGATACTAAGTCCCGCCCATCTTCCTGTATGATGCTGATCAAAGAATCTCTTTGGTTAATGGATCTCTCTGTGCTTCCTGATAAAAAGTGCCAGGTGTACTTTGAGTCTGTGGCAAGACCAGACCCTCTGGCTCCTTCAAAGCACTTTCTGGTACTTGATGAATGGGGTACACCTACTGGAGAGGCCTACTGTAATTATGCAGTGCCAGACATGACAGGTGACTGTCAATGATAGCGACGGCACAAGTTGGATTCAGATTGACCCCATTACATATAAAAGGTTGGGATTTCCTGTCTCATGGGCCAGTTTGATGAACACTCTGTTATTATGATAATTACTGACTTTGGTTGGTCATCCCCCTTTCTGGTGATGACAAAGTGTACTCCTGGCTGTCACATCCCAACACATTATGACAGGGCGGATAGTGCCTGTAGGCTGTGTCCACCCAGAGTACACAATTCTATGTGTTTGCCATGGTGTGTGCATAAGCTCTTAATTGGCTTAGGGTCGAGGAGAGAATCCTCTTTAAATCCATGACACTGGTGAATAAATGCCTCTAGGGAACAGCACCATCGTACCTCAGAGTCAAGTTCACTCGCTATACCCCCAACAGGGTCCTGAGATCACAAGCACTAGGCAAGTTATTAGTACCATCGGCAAACCGAGCCCAGAGTGCCGGGAAATCTTTTCCGGTCCAGGCAGACCGGTAATGGAATAACCTCCCAGTGACAATCCAAGTAGAACCTAATTACATAATCTTCAGGAAAAACCTGAAGACGCACCTCTTTAAGTAACTCCAGTGATGAAATAGCCTTCTCACCTATATCCGAATATCTACCCGGTTTTGGCTTTGTCTCTCTGTGCCCTGATGCCTGTGGGCTGTCGGCGCATTACAAATACAAAATACAAATACAAATACAAATACAAGGTAATCAATCGTTGACTTTCTTTTTTCTAAATGACCCCTTTCATAGTAGCAACACTCAGACTATCAGGCTGATTCATGGAATTAATGTGCGCCGAAAATTCCGGCGCAGAGGTGCCAAAACGTGCGATTCGCAGCAAAAGTGCGAAAATCGAAGTGCAACTGCGAAAATCGCAGGGAAACCAGCGCACAACGATTCATGGAACTCCGTGCGCGAGAAAAATATTGGAGGTGCGCTGAAAAAGTGCGCGGCGCACGCCGGCGCACAGGTCATCCAATGGCGTGCGGCACTGCCGCTGCGAAATCGCACATAGCGGGGCGCACATTACAAAAGTAGGCGGAACACGGGGCGTAACACTCGGAATGGGGAACAACGTGTGAAAATATGGGCGTCACGGGGGAAGTACAGGAGTCAAGTGCGCGGAACGCTCACACGCTCGCCTACAACTCGTATTCATGGAATCGAATAGGGCAAACCAGCGCACGGTCAAAAACGCGCACAGGGCCAAACAAGTACGCCACAAGAAAGCAGGCGGTAGCGTCCCTGCGTCTGAAATAAATGTGCGCCAAAATGTGCGCTAACAAAAAGCACCCATATAAAGGTATGATGAATGATCCATACTGTGGCCCTCTAGGACAAATGAGGTGCAAAGGGGAACCGACAAACACGGACACCCGCTGTGTGAAAAATAGCTTGTGCGTGTATTATGGGGTGCGTGGGAAGTTCTACACGCGATTGGCCTGGGCACGTGTATTCTGGGGTGTGCAGGAAGTTCCACATGCGATTTCAGCCGGGTACGTGTATTCCGGGGTCTGCGTGAACTTCCACACGCAATTTCAGCAGGGTACGTGTACTCCGGGTGCGCGGGAAATTACCCCCGCGAATCCAGCAGCCTACGTGTATTTCGGGGGTGCCGGGGAGTCCCACACGTGAATTGACGTGTGGGTCATCCCAGCTGTTCCCTCTACACCCTCCACGGCCCCTGCAGGCAGCCCACACCACAGGGGACTACCCTGCACCCCTGCACATGTCCTGCAGGCAGCCCATCCACCATGGCCATGTCCCCCAGCCAACCCACATGTCACCTTGCACTACTGCCCACCAACGCATGTCTCCCAGCACCCCCACTGCCCAGCATCCAGGGGCACCCTCCACCAGGCCCCCACTCCTGTCTCCCTGCACCCCCAGCCCCCAGCACTGTAGGGCACCCTCCACCAGGCCCCCACTCATGTCCAACTCATGTCCCCCTTCACCCCCACCCCCCTGCATCCAGAGGCACCCTCCACCAGACCCCCACTCCTGTCTCCCTGCAACCCCACCCCCCAGCACTGTAAGGCACCCCCCACCAGGCCCCCACTCCTGTCTCGCTGCACCCCCACCCCCTGCATCCAGGGGCACCCTCCACCAGGCCCCCACTCCTGTCTCCCTGCACCCCCACCCCCCTGCATCCAGGGCACCCTCCACCAGGCCCCCACTCCTGTCTCCCTGCACCCCCACCCCCCAGCATTGTAGGACACCATCAACCAGGCCCACACTCCTGTCTCCCTCTCCCTACACCTCCACCCCCCTGCATCCAGGGGCACCCTCCACCAGGCCCCAACTAATGTCCCCCTGCACCCCCACCCCCCAGCACTGTAGGGCACCCTCCACCAGGCCCCCACTCCTGTCTCCCTGCACCCCCACCCCCAGCACTGTGGGGCACCCTCCACCAGGCCCCCATCCATGTCTCCCACCCCCCCCATCCCCCAGCAGTGCAATTTGCCTGGGTACGTGTATTTCAGGGGTGCGCGGGTAGTCTTACACGCGATTTCATCAGGGTACATGTATTATGGGTCCGCGTGAACTTCCACATGCAATATCAGCAGGGTACGTGTATTACGGGGTTCGCGGGAAGTTCCACACGCAATTGCCCTGGGTAGGTGTAGTTCGGGGTGCGCGGGAAGTCTCACACACGAATTTGCAGGGTACGTGTATTTCGGTGGGCGTGTGAAGTTCCACTCGCAATTTCCGCAGGGTACGTGTATTCCGGGTGCGCGGGAAATTCCACACACGAATCCAGCAGCCTACGTGTATTTCGGGGGTGCTGGGGAGTCCCACACGTGAATTGGCCGTGTGGGTCCTCCCAGCTGTTCCCTCTACACCCTCCACGGCACCTGCAGGCGGCCCACACCACAGGGGACTACCCTGCACCCCTGCACATGTCCCGCAGGCAGCCCATCCACCATGGTCATGCCCCCCAGCCAACCCACATGTCACCTTGCACTACTGCCCACCAACGCATGTATCCCAGCACCCCCACCCCCCAGAATCCAGGGGCACCCTCCACCAGGCCACCACTCATGTCCCCCTGCACCCCCACCCCCCAGCATCCAGGGGCACCCTCCACCAGACCCCCACTCCTGTCTCCCTGCACCCCCACCCCCAGCACTGTGGGGCACCCTCCACCAGGCCCCCACTCATGTCCAACTCATGTCCCCCTGCACCCCCACCCCCTGCATCCAGGGGAACCCTACACCAGTCCCCCACTCCTGTCTCCCTGCACCCCCACCCCCCAGCACTGTAGGGCACCCTCCACCATGCTCCCAGACATGTCTCCCAGCACCCCCACCCCCCAGCATCCAGAGGCACCCTCCACCAGGCCCCCACTCATGTCCAATGCATGTCCCCCTGCACCCCCACCCCCCAGCATCCAGGGGCACCCTCCACCAGGGCCCCACTCATGTCCAACTCATGTCCCCCTGCACCCCCACCCCCCAGCAGTCAGGGGCACCGTCCACCAAGCCCCCACTCATGTCTCCCAGCACCCCCACCCACCAGCAGTGCAGGACACACTCCACCATGCCCCCACACATGTCTTCCAGCACCCCCAACCCCCAGCATCCAGGGGCACCCTCCACCAGGTCCCCACACATGTCTCCCAGCACCCCCAACCCCCAGCAGTGCAGGGCACCCTCCACCATGCCCCCACACATGTCTCACAGCACCCCCACCCCCTAGCACAGTGAGGCCCCTGCCAGCAGGCCCCCACTCATGTCCAACTCATGTCCCCCTGCACCCCCACCCCCCAGCATTCAGGGGCACCCTCCACCAGGCCCCCACTCATGTCCAACTCATGTCCCCTTGCACCCCCACCCCCCAGCATCCAGGGGCACCCTCCACCAGGCCCCCACTCATGTCTCCCAGCACCCCCACCTCCCAGCATCCAGGGGCACCCTCCACCAGGCCCCCACTCATGTCTCCCAGCACCCCCACCCCCCAGCAGTGCAGGGCACCCTCCACCATGCCCCCACACATGTCGCCCAGCACCCCCACCCCCCAGCATCCAGGGGCACCCTCCACCAGGCCCCCACACATGTCTCCCAGCACCGCCACCCCCCAGCAGTGCAGGGTACCCTCCACCATGCCCCCACACATGTATCCCAGCACCCCCAACCCCCAGCAGTGCAGGGCACCCTCCACCATGCCCCCACACATGTCTCACAGCACCCCCACCCCCTAGCACAGTGGGGCACCTGCCAGCGGGCCCCCACTCATGTCCAACTCATGTCCCCCTGCACCCCCACCCCCAGCATTCAGGGGCACCCTCCACCAGGCCCCCACTCATGTCCAACTCATGTCCCCTTGCACCCCCACCCCCCAGCATCCAGGGGCACCCTCCACCAGGCCCCCACTCATGTCCAACTCATGTCCCCCTGCACCCCCACACCCCAGTAGTCAGGGGCACCGTCCACCAGGCCCCCACTCATGTCTCCCAGCACCCCCACCTCCCAGCATCCAGGGGCACCCTCCACCAGGCCCCCACTCATGTCTCCCAGCACCCCCACCCCCCAGCAGTGCAGGGCACCCTCCACCATGCCCCCACTCATGTCGCCCAGCACCCCCACCCCCCAGCATCCAGGGTCACCCTCCACCAGGCCCCCACACATGTCTCCCAGCACCGCCACCCCCCAGCAGTGCAGGGTACCCTCCACCATGCCCCCACACATGTATCCCAGAACCCCCACCCCTCTGCAGTGCAGGGCACCCTCCACCATGCCCCCACACATGTCTCCCACCACCCCCACCCCCAAGCATCCAGGGGCACCATCCACCAGTCCCCACTCATGTCCCCCTGCACCCCCACCCCCCAGCAGTCAGGGGCACCCTCCACCGGGCCCCCACTCCCGTCTCCCTGCATCCCCACCCCCCAGCAGTGCAATTTGCCTGGGTACGTGTATTTCAGGGGTGCGCAGGTAGTTTTACACGCAATTTCATCAGGGTACGTGTATTATGGGTCCGCGTGAACTTCCACATGCGAAATCAGCAGGCTACATGTATTACGGGGTTCGCAGGAAGTTCCACACGCGATTGCCCTGGGTACATGTATTTCGGGGTGCGCGGGAAGTTTCACACGCAAATTTGAAGGGTACGTGTATTTCGGTGTACGTGTGAAGTTCCACACGCGACTGGGCCTGTGAGAGTGGGGAACGTGTATTCCAGGGGTGGGCGGGAATATTTACTCGCGACTGGGCCTGGGAGAGCGTGTTACGTGTATTCCTGGGGTGGGCGGTAAGATGTATACGGTCGCCTACAACGCGCCAAAAAAAAAGGTCCAATCCGGAAACACGTACGCCAGCATGAAGCAGGCGAACGTCCCGCGCAGCATAAAAGAGTGCGCAAACAACAAACAAGCTCAGACGCCAGGATGAATATACCGTTCCTAGCAGCAGTGGCCGTGGGATACCGCAGGAGGAGGAGAAGGATAGTCAGGGCCAGAATCTTCACACCCAGAACCAGCCTATTTGGTATGCCTGATGACCAGGTTTATGGGAGGTACAGGTTTCCACCACACATAATACTCGACCTGGTCAGTGAGTGGGAGGATGACCTCACATCACCCACCCTGTGCTCCCAAACACTCAGCCCCCTGGAGAAGGTCCTCAATGTACTGCACTTCTTGGCTACCGGATCATTTCAGCGGACAAGTGCCATAGTGGGGGGGTGTCACAGGCCACGCAGTCACGGTGCCTACACCAGGTGTTGGCCATCATCACTGCACGTCCATCAGTCCGCAGGCAAATATACCTGCCCAGAACACCTGCAGAAAGGCAGGCTGTCAGCCAGGATTTCTACAGGGTGGCACAATTCCCCAAAGTGCTAGGTGCCATTGATTGCACCCATGTGGCTCTACGTCCCCCCAGGGCATCTGAGCACATCTATAGAAACCGCAAGCACTGGCATTCCATCAACGTCCAGGCAGTATGTGATGCCAAGGGAATCATCACCTCAGTATATGCCAGCTATCCAGGGTCCACCCACGACAGCTTCATTTACAGGATATCAACCCTAAACCGGGACATGGAAGCTGGGCGGCATGGCGATGCATGGCTGCTTGGTGAGTATAAATGCCACAGCACATGCATGCATGACAGATAAAGAGTAATGTCACTACCCCACTAATGATCCCCATCACCACCTCCCCAGGGGACAGTGCCTACCCTCTGAGCACCCACATGACGACGCCAATTCGGAACCCCATCACGCCTCCCGAGGTAAGATACAACACAGCCCATATTGCAACACGGGGCATAGTGGAGCGCACATTCGGAGTGCTCAAGTCACGCCTTCGCTCCCTTGACCGTTCTGGCAGGCAGCTGTTATACGCTCCCCCAGTAGTGTAGGATCATAGTGGCAGCATGTGTCCTGCACAATGTTGCAACATGCTGGGGCCTGGCTGTGGACATGGTGGTGCCCCCACATCCCCAACCACATGCACGCCCGCTGCGCATGGGAGGGGAAAGGGCACGGGGTGAGGCAGCCCGTACGCAGCTGGTGGCTAATTACTTCACATAGAAATCACATCACTGTGGAGTGCACACAGCCCTGGCACATACCATCTGACAATCAATGATGACTCAATCTGACAATTATGATGAACAAAGGGACAGTCAACTGTCAGAACCATAGTAGCCTGAGATTGTTCATCTGGAAGTGTCACAATGTGTGCATCCCTACCTACACAAACACCACCAATGCATTGTCATCAAAAGACACACTTCTATGCAGCAAAAATGAATCCCCACTTGCAAAATACAACATGAGAACAGTGCCATGTCACCCAACCCCTCCCCGGCACCGCCACACAACACACCATGGCATGTCATGCTATGTGAGAGCAAACAATTTAATCCCCACAACATGACACAAGTGTCACAAACTACAGTGTCCCTAATGGAAACTGGCGACACATGAAATGCTCACAGTAATGCAGGACCAACAACACACATTACCAAATACTTACCAATAATACTAATCACCTACACAACCTCCAACCTACCATAAACATGACAGTACGGACTTAAAAAATGGGTAGCCTCACTACCTGATAATGCCAGCACTTCGAACACTTCCAACTGTACAGTGTTAGCGCCACGCAAAAGTGTAGGTGCACTGCTTACAACATGGACTCCATTTCCAAAGTAGACCGCCTTGTGAAGACATGACAAATGGACCTGCAAATTAGGAGGATGAGATGGATGCAGAGGCACATATCAATACACCATGCAGTGTACAATACAACAACAATATGCACTAGGAATGTATACACAGTATTGACTACAGACTGCCCACACATCAAATGGGAGTCCAACGTCACCGTGTAAGTCAATGTCACTTGGGCACACCCTTGGCAAGCCCATGGAAACGGGAAGCAGGAGGGGTGTGTGTCACACAAACCCAAGCATCTGACCCAAATTCAGGACAAGCCTGCATGTGCCCAGCCACAATACAGCATATGCCCACGGGAGCCACACAAGGCAACACACTGTCCAAAAAATCAAAAATCAAAAATCAAAAATCAAAAATCAAAAATCAAAAATGGCCATGAATGGGCCACAGGGGTTGGGGGAGGCCACCCAGGAGGTCCGAGGACAGGGTGCACACCAAAACCCACCTGTGTGGATCTTGCAAAAAAAAAAAACACCTCCATGGGCTCATGGCCTGCACGGCTACCCGATTGTGAGAGATTTGCTGCTGTCGCTCTCCTCACCCTCTGCAGCTGCATCAGGAGGTGGTGGCACTATGGGAGGCAGCCCACGCAAAGCCCTAGTCTGGTCCTCCATGGCAGCAAGCATGCGGGTGTGGAAGGTCTGGTTCTGGAGGATAATTGTGCGGAGGTCCCCATGCAACAACTCACGGGATGCCCGGACCTCCTCCCTAGTTGCCTGCATCTCAGCTGAGAGCGTACGTGTGAGCCGCTCCAGCTGATTTTCTGTCCTTGTGTTAGTTGAAGC
Source organism: Ambystoma mexicanum (assembly GCF_040938575.1). Lineage (NCBI taxonomy): Eukaryota > Metazoa > Chordata > Amphibia > Caudata > Ambystomatidae > Ambystoma > Ambystoma mexicanum. Next base: position 1,179,802,165 of record NC_090933.1, read on the forward strand.
CTCAAGCTCAACAAGAGTTACCCTGAGCTGACGGAGTTCCACCCTCAGGGCTTCTCTGTGGCCCTGGGACTCAATAGAAATTGCTTCCCGCAGAGTCTCCAGTGCCGCCCGCCTGTCCCTGTTGGACGCCAACATGTCCTCCCTGTGTAACTGGCAAATGGAGTCTGTTGCCTGCTGTAGTTGTTCAATCAGCCTTTCTTGGGGGACAATCAAAGTGGCCACCCTATCCAAGGCCTGAGCCATCATCTCAGATGATGCTGCCTGTTGGTTTGCCATACCGTATATGGATTGCTCCCATGCGGTATTGCCAGGTGGCGTACGGCCACCGCGTCGGCGGGCACCACACCTGTCTCGGGCAAGGCGTACTGCGCCATGCTGTGCCGGCACTGCCTGAGGCTGCAGGACTGCATTCCCCCTCTGATCATCTGGCCCAGGAACAGGATCAGATGTTGCGGAATGTGACCCTGCATCCGTAACCACCAAAGGCGGACCTACCAACACTGACATCCCCATTGAGGGTTCTACCCCTGGTGCAGGTGGGTTGGACAGTACAGAATCCCTCCCATAAACACTTAACTGCTAAGGCACATAGGTCTCATCATCCGAATCGACACCTGACTAGAGCTCGGGGGAGGTGCACCCAGAGACACCCCTTGAGATGATGGTCTGCAGCAAGTGTGGGTTCTCACCCACCACCACACCATGTCCCTCACTGGTGCCCGCTTGAGCCTGAGACCCCTCCTGGGTCTGCACCATCTCCACAACCCCAGCAGTATCAAGTGCGTCATCCCCTGCAAAGACATGAAAGAAAAGAAATGGGAGCAGGCATTAGCAACATGGCACACAATTAGGGCTGAGAAGCAACAGAAACAGTACTTCATTGACACATGTCCCACATGACTATAACCCTCCCATGCATGCACCGTCACTGCGTATGAAGGGGAGGAAAGTGGCACACATTGATGACACCAAGATGGAAGACCAACACATTTGCTGCATGCTGGCTAGCTGTGCCATCACACATTGGCCTGTGATTGGCATGTCCAATACACATACATGACACATGCCATCCTTCAGATGGCATGTACCATAGCCATGTCACACATGTGACAATAGGACTGAGAAATGCCTAGTGAAAGTGTTGGAATGCAGACAATCAGCATGAATGAACACAGAATAATATGCAACTATGTTGTGGCAAGATGACAATTCAAGGGCAACTGGTGTGATTTTGGGCTGAATGTCTACTGTTGCCAGAAGGGATACTGCAATACCCAAATCCTGGTGCGCAGAATGTATTGGATGAAGCACATGGGTGACCCAAACCACTCAGGCACACACACCCTCACCTGGAACTCAATCAGAAGCCCTCACACACACACCATGCACATGGATGACACACACATGCATGTGCACTCACCGGACAATGCCTCGTAATCTGGCAGGTCCCCCACGCCTTTGATCTGTTCCTCCATGACTTAGGTCCCAGCAACATACTCATCTGGAGTGAGTTCTATGTCCTCTGCTGGAGATCCACCTCCAGTCACTAGAGTTGCGGCATGACTTGAGGCCAGCTTTTTCTTTGCCCTGCGCTTCAGGTCATTCCAACGCTTGTTGCAATCATTAGCTGTGCACCTCACGAATCCAAGGGCACTTATGAGGTCCGCAATGGTCTGCCAGTGTGCCTGACGTTGTGCAGGTGTATTCTTGCATCCTGCAGTAATCACCATTTTGCTGTCATGTGCGGACACATACTCAACAAGTGCATCAAGTTCGGCCTGATTGAAGCTAGGCTTCCTTGGTGGGCCGGACTGTGTAGCCGTGTCTGGGGCATCAGCTTGTACTGGACGAGCACTCTTCCTCTTCCTCTTGGAAGGTGGTGGGGATCCTGAGTGTCCTACGCCGCTCTGGACACTAGAGGCAGGAGTCCCGGTGGACTGTGGACTAGGAGTGTGGGAATGAACACTCACCATGGGACTTGGTGCAGGCATTAGCTGAAGTGTGATGTAGTCAGGGAGAACGTCAGCAGGATGGACTGGGACCGACACTGTCCTGGCTGGGAGACTCAGAGCTGGGGTGGATGGAGCCGCAGCTGCCCCTGCAGCCTCCCCACCCTGCCTACTCGGGGCAGCAGATGACATAGCTGCCCCTGATCCACGTGGCCTGGACCTGCTGACCTGGAAGTCAGCCATGGAGTCACCCTTTGCCAGGTCTGGTGCCACAATGGGCTGGTCCAACAAGGGCTGAGCAGGGATGGTGTCAGCCACGTTACCCTCAACCAGGGGGGGGGGGGGCATGGGTGTCCCTGACTGGTCACCCACACATGGGGGGCTAGGGGCACCCTGCAAGTCCCGGCGACGTCCCCTACCGTATCCACCACGGCCACCTCTTGTGGCTCCCCCACCTTTGCCACCCTTACAGCGTGCTCGCCTCCCAACCATGGCACTGATGTTGTTGTGCGTATGGGAGTTGCAGTAAACTATTGTCCTGGGCAATTGGGGGTCAAAGGGGTAGGGTACTATATGGAATTCGTACCCTAGTGCTCTAGCAAGGCTGTATGTGACCCCTGCAGGAAGATGACGGGTCACGCAATGCACAGGCACCCCAAAAAAGGGAGATAATGTGCATGCAACCCCTACTAGACCACGTGCGTGGAAAAATAAACCTGCACTACGCTGTGGCACCCAGAAACACAAAAATGAACGTATGCATGTCACACGCAGCCTAGACTGACCTCTGAAGGGGTAGGCAACACACGGAGCAAGCACAGATGTTAAATACGTGCGCGACTCACCGTCTGCCAGGAAAAATCACGTGAAAAATACACGCGTGTGCGCGTTGGCAACACCCCCGCCAAAAGAAGAATTGTACGCTGTCTGAGGAGACAGGACAACAGGAGAAGTGAACGCTGTTTGAGGAAACAGGCCGAGGAAAAAGACAAAAAGAGAAAAAGCTGTCAGAGGTAACAGGGAGTACGAACTTGGAACTCTGTGAAGTAAATAGCGTGTGAACCGACAAGAAGTAAAGATTTCACCCACTCGCTCTCCACGAAAAGCACGTATAAGGAAATGGCGTTCTACACGTACCTTTTAAACATGCCCACACGTCCAGCCTCACTTCCGCGTGTACGCGCTAAGGCCCTATCCTCCAATTACACGAGTTGACACTCTGACGTGCAGTCATAGGGAAACGCCTACGCACGCACGTCACAGATGTGCATACGCGCTGAGGCCCTTTCCACCAATTGCACGCTCTGACACTCTGGCGTGCTTATTTTTTCTACGCGCCATGGAAAACGCACGTGCGCGTAACGTCATAGACGCGCCTACACGCTGTGGGCCTTTGGGACAATGAATTTGCGTACGTGTGCTGACGCGCTTACGCGCTATGGCCCTTTCCTCGAATTACATGCAGACGTGCTTGATTTTCACGTGCCAAATCACTCCGTATCAAGCTGGCCACGCATAAGCACACAGAAGACCACACTCCTGCCCAGAAGGCCGAATTACTGCCCCCCATAGCCCCAAGCACGCTCCCACCTGCCATCTGCTGCTGCCTGATTGCCTACTGCCCACGGGCCCTGCCATTTGCTGCCTGCACATCAGCCAGGGGTGCTGTTGCTTTGACCACCCCTGCTGGAACCGAAGACTCCCGACTGGGATTCCATCACTCCACAGACCAGCCCCAGGACCCAGTTGCCCACCCACTCCTGCCTCTGGGGTTGTCATGTCGGGCACTGCAACATCTGACACCACTGGCAACCCCCAGCCAGAGAGGCAGAGGGCCACCAGCTTCACTGCCACCGAAGTTGGTGTCCTGGTGGAGCAAGTCCTGGGGCAGTATGATGCCCTCTTCGGAAGTTTGCACGCCGACAAGGAAGGACGGACTCGGATCTGGACGGACATCGTGACTGCCATCAACGCGGAGGGGGTGACAGTCCGACTATTCCATCATGTCAAGAAGCGCTGGGAGGACTTCAGGTCCAGGACCCTCAACAAGGCCCGGCGCCTCTTGAAGGCAGCGGATGCTAAGGGGCGCCGGGGCCACTTGTCGGGAGGGTCCTGGAACGCATATCCCCAGCGCTCCACGTCCAGGTCCTTGAGAGGCAGACCCGCCTGGAGTCGAGCGGTAAGTGTACATGCATCATGATTGTAAGCTGTGCATGTGGTGGTGTACCAGTAGTGTGCAGGTTGCACATGTGTTTTTATGGGGCCAAGTATGAGGGGGTGTACAGGGCCATGAGGCTAACACATGCGAGGGCTCTCATGTGTGAGACATGGATGGTGCTTGTGTGTGTAGGCTTGCATGCCAAATGCAGATGTGTGGGCACACATTTTTGGATGAATGTGTATGTAAGTAGCCATGTTCGTGATGTCACACCTGGATGTTGGTTTCAGCTGCATGTATCAGCACTGTGTACATGTGCATGTGTGTGTATTTGACAATGGGGCAACAGTGATGCAACATGGATGCATGTGACAGCGGGATGTGGAAGCCTGATTGGCAGATGTGACATGGATTCCAATCTGAACACTGCAACAGTTGGCAGAGACGTACACATGCATGCAAGTGTGGTGGTGTGTGTGCATGTGTAGTGCACTCCCTGTGTTGCATGTGATGTCTGGCTCACCTTTGCCTGCTCATGCTGTTGTATGTGTATGGATGGTGCTGGCTGTTGCAATATGGCTGTGTATGGCTCATGTGTGCGAGTTGAAATGACATGTGTGTTGGCGAATGTGATGCCATGTCTGAGGTTTCCAAATGCCACTCATGTACAACTGTCATATGTGTATGTGTCCATTGTACAGTGCCCTGATGCCTGTGTTTTATTTCTCCCTGTCTGCAGCGTCAACTGATGAAGAGGGCGGAGAAGGTGCTGTGGAGCACAGCGGCAGGGATTGCACCGCCAGCCGGAGACGCAAGGCCCGGCTCCCCTCCCAGGTTGTCATCTCGTCGGGGAGTGAGGAGTCCGGTGCCACGTCCCAGGCCGCAGCTGCCGGTGGGGAGGTCCAAGAGGCGGAGGTCGGAGTTGGACTCTTCGGCAGCAGAAGGGGCAGCTGGGACCCCACAGGGCCCAATGGGGGAAGATGGCAAGGAGTCATCCAGGTTGGTGGGGGGTTTGATGGAGGAGGAGGCCGTGCAAGCGACAGAGATGGGGTCTGGAGGTGGGGATTCCACTGGTGCTAGTGGTGCAGTGCAGGACCAGGGACAGGAGGCAGCACAGGCCGCCGCGGAGGTGCCTGTGTGCAATCCTGTCCCTGATCCTGTCACTGCATCATCTTGCACCGGCAGTGATGCCTACGTCCAGACCCGTTTTCAGGCAGGGGATGAGCTTACAACAACTGGCCTTCCTCTGCCTGCAGACGTGGCTATCCAGGTACGGGTTGAGCCTGTCCTGACTGATGTGGCGTTGCGTCAACGGGCCATGCGAGGTGACCTGCAGTCTTTTCATGAGGAGACTGCACGTCATCTCGAATGGCTCATTGACCGCGTCGGCCTACTGGGACAGGTCACCCCGGCCCGATTCCTCCGTTTGCTGGAGCTTGTTTCGACCCCCTCCTCAACTGAACACCCTATGCGCTAGTCGTCCTCCGAGTCGTCCTCTGTGCCATCTTTCCACCCATTTGTTACCTGGGTGCCCTGTGGAGCTGCCTCTGACGGTGCGGCCAGGCTGGTGGTGGACACATCCCCGCTACAGTCGGGAGTCGGACGTCCACCAGGGGTGGCCACATCAACAACTGCACCCCGGCCGGTGGAGGATGTGCAGGCAGCAGGAGCCAGGGTACGGGCACAGGCACAGCAGCAGCAGTAACGAGGTGGGAGCCATGATGGCTCGGGCCTTCGACATTGGAGGGGCAGGCATCGGCCGGAGGGCAGGAGGACCCAGGACGGGAAGTGTCTTCCGTGTGGCACCGATTGGGCCATGCCATAGATGCGGAGCGGGCCAAGTGCTTCGAGGCAATCCACAGGGAGTTGGAGGAGAACATGTCGTTGGCCCTGCGGACCCTTGGGGCAATGTAGGAGGACCGCCTCCGGGACATTGAGCAGGAGTTCGATGATGCCCTGGCCCGGAACATCCAGAAGTGAGCCGTCGGACTAGCCCGGTGCCCTTGTAAATAGTTCTTTAGTGTTAAGTTTCCTTTCGGTTTTGTTTTGTTTTGGGGCGCTTGGACAATGCCCCAACTTCTTGTATATAGTTCTTCATTAGGTAGTATTTTATTTTATAGGTTTCATTTAAAGAATTGGGCACATGGACCCTGGATGTTCACCTTGTACATAGTTTGACAATGGATTTGGATTTTTTATTTTTATTTTCACATGGATCAATGTTTTTTTCTTATTTTGGAACATTGGATTCATTTTCTCAGACTGACACTTTGGAGACTTGCTTTTGGATTGCCTTTCATTTGGATTTCATGCATCTTTTTCATTTATTGGACATACTGGATTTCATTTATTATTTCCATTTCATTCCATTTCATTGCTTTTCTGTTTAATACATTATAATTTTGTACTTCAATGTGTGGTATTCTCTCTTTGGCTTCATGCATGTCACAATGTGTGTTCTATCATTCACATGCTGTCATTGTGTGGGTTTGACGGATATGTGTTGATGTGCAGACTAGCCATTTGGGATGCATCATGTGCTGGTGATTTCTTTGTCGGGTGGATGTCATACCTGGTGGTGTGTTCGGACTGGGGTGGCGTAGGCCGTGTATTGAGTGGGCATGGGGGCCATGATTATGGATCGTCATGAGGTGTTGAGGGGACATGTATGGGGGCCTGCTGGCAGGTGCCCTGCACTGCTGGGGGGTGGGGGTGCAGGGGGACATGAGTGGGGGCCTACTGGCAGGTGCCCTGCACTGCTGGGGGGTGGGGGTGCTGGGAGACATGAGTGGGGGCCTGGTGGAGGCTGCCCCACAGTGCTGGGGGGGTGGGGGTGCTGGGAGACATGAGTGGGGGCATGGTGGAGGGTGCCCCTGGATGCTGGGGGGTGGGGGTGGTGCAGGGGGACATGAGTGGGGGCCTGCTGGAAGGTGTCCCACAGTGCTGGGGTGTGGGGGTGCTGGGAGACATGCGTTGTTGATCAGTAGTGCAGGGTGACATGTGGCTTGGCTGGGGGGCATGCCCATGGTGGATGGGCTGCCTGCGGGACATGAGCAGGGGTGCAGGTTAGTCCCCTGTGGTGTGGGCTGCCTGCAGGAGCCGTGGAGGGTGTAGAGGGAACACCTGGGAGGACCCACACGGCCAAATCACGTGTAGTACTCCCTGCGCACCCCTGAAATACACGTACCCTGCTGAATTCACGTGTGGTACTTCCCGCGCACCCCTGTAATACACGTACCCAGGACAATCGCATGTGGAACTTCCCGCGCACCCCTGAAAGACACGTACCCTGCTGAATTTGCATGTGAAACATCCCCCGCACCGCTGAAAGACACGTACCCTGCTGAATTTGCGTGTGAAACTTCACTCGCACCCCTGAAATACACGTACCCTACTGAATTCACGTGTGACACTTCCCATGCACCCCTAAATGACGTGCAAAGGGGTACGCAACAAACATGGACACCCTCTGTGTGAATAATAGCGTGTGCGTGTATTTCGTAGGTGCGCGGGAAGTTTAACACGCGATCGGGCATGGGGGAGTGTGGTACATGTATTTCAGGGGCTCGCGGGTTGTTTAACACGTGATCGGGCCTGGGGGAGCAGGGTGCCACTCACCGTCTGCCTTGCACGTAGAAGAACGCGTAGCAAACACCCACCCGCTGTGAAGTAATGGTGTATGAACCCCAATGCCTGCATAACACACGCACCACACCCCACAAAAGGCACGTACTGAGCAATGGAAATCCACGTGGGATCTTCAAGCCCTGCCAGGGCAATGCCCGTGGGCGATACGTCACAGACGCGTTTACGCACTAAGGGCCTTTGGTCCAAAGGAATCGCGTATGCGTGCTGACGCACTTACGTGCTAAGGGCCTTTCCTCGAATTACACGCTGACGTGCAGAATTTTCACGTGCCAAATCACTCCGTATCAAGCTGGCCACGCGTAAGCTCACGGAAGACCACGCTCCTGCCCAAAAGGCCAGATTACTGCCCCCCAGAGCCCCGAGCAGCCTCCCACGAGCCATCTGCTGCTGCCTGCCTGCTGCCACCGTGCCCTGCCATTTGGTGCCTGCACATCAGCCATCTGCAGGGGTCCAGTTGCTGTGTCCACCCCTGCTGGAACAGAAGACTCCCGACTGGGATACCACCGCTCCACAGCCAAGCCCCAGGACCCAGTTGCCCACCCACGCCTGCCTCAGGAGGCCGCCATGTCGGGGAAAACACCATCCGAGACCACTGGCGACCGCCAGCCAGAGGGGCAGAGGGGCACCAGCTTCAGTCAGAAGGAAGTTGGTGTCCTGGTGGAGCTTGTCCTGGGGCATTATGATGCCCTCTTTGGATCATCACGCGCCGACAAGGAAGGACGGACTCGGATCTGGACGGACATCGTGACTGCCATCAACGCGGAGGGGGTGGCAGTCCGACTATTCCATCATGTCAAGAAGCGCTGGGAGGACTTCAGGTCCACGACCCTCAGCAAGGCCCGGCGCCTCTTGAAGGCAGCGGATGCTAAGGAGCGCCGGGTCCACTTGTCGGAAGATCAGATGAGGGTCCTGGAACGCATATCCCCCGCGCACCACGTCCAGGTCCTTGAGAGGCAGACCCGTCTGGAGTCGAGCGGTAAGTGGCCAAACAGTGCTGTGTGAGACAGGGCATGTTGCAGTGTGCTGGTTGTCTGATACTTGTCTGTATGTGTGACATAGGCCATGTACGCGTGTGTGTGTGCAGGGACATCATGGTCATGCATTTGAGAACAGTAATGTGTGAAGCACACGGTTGGTGTATGTGTTTAAATTCAACATGGGGAGCCCTATGCGGAATGGACACATGAGAGCATGCCAGTCTCTGTTCCTGGACATGGGTGGGGGTGAGGGATGGGTGCTGATGCCATGTGCATGTATGATGTCCATGTCTGTGTGTCTGACCTGTGTGTCTGTGACTTGTGAATGCCATGGATGCATGACACATGTCTGTGACAATGTTCAGAATCACTGATGCAACTTAGTTATCCTTGCATCCACTGCGTCTGGGGTGTACGATGCCAGATGGATGAAAGTACGGTGAAGTGTGTGCATGTGATAGGCATGACCCATGATGCATGTGAGTTCATAAACAACATTGTATGTTTCAAGAGTCTTTTTGAACATGTTTGCTAATGTCCATAGCATGCACCATGCCTGTTACTGCATGTGTTTTGCCTGCACTGACCCATGTGTTGTGGAGGGACATGATGGAAGGGATCTTTGACAGTGCCACTCATCTGCTATTGCTTCCTGTCTAGGGGACCATTGTACAGTACCCTGATGCTTGTGTTCTATGTCTCCCTCCACACAGCGCAAAGTGAAGAAGAGGGCGGAGATGGTGCTGTGGAGCAAAGCGGCGGGGATGCCCCCACGGCTGCAGCGGAAGGGGTGGGTGAGCCCCCACAGGGGCTTGCAACGGCGGAAGACGGGGTAGAGCCCTCCAGGTTGGTGGTTTCCACAGAGGAGGAGGAGGCCGCTACTGAGCCGCACATGGGGCCTGGTGGGGGCATCCCTGCTGGTGCAAGTGGTGCAGTCCAGGGCCAGGGGCAGGAGGCAGCACAGGTCGCCGTGGAGGTGCCTGTGCATGTCACTGTCCCTGACACTGTGACTGCACCACCATGCACCAGCAGGGATGCCCCGTCCCATGCCCGTCCGCAGGTAGGGGGGATGTCCATGCCATCTGACTCCCCTCCACCTGCGGACGAGGGGACCCCTGGCCGTATGGAGAAGGTCCTGATTGGTGTCGCGTTGCGCACGGGTGTCATTCGTGATGAGGTGCGTGCTTCCCGAGGGGAGCAAGCACGTCATCACGAAGAGCACAGTGCCGACTTGGCCCAGTTGGGAGAGGCCATGGTCGGGGGTTTCATACATGTGTCGGGCACTCTGGCGACCCTCTCCTCCTGCCCCGACCAACGCAGCCAACTCGGTGAGGATCCCATCCCTGCCACAGTCGGGAGTCGGAGGTCCAGCAGGGGTGGACACACCAGCAACTGGACCCCAGCAGATGGAGGATGTGACGGCATCATCGGGCAGGGCACGTGCACGACGGCGTCGGTGGATTCCATCAGCCTGGATGCCGTTGTGCTGGCACAGGCAGTTGCGTCGGAGGCAGCGGCAAGCTCGACGTGGGAGGCATCATGGCTCTGGGCCATCACCATCAGGGGTGCAGGCATCGGCCGGAGGGCAGGAGAACCCTGGAATGGGAATGTCTTCCGTGTGGGAGCGGTTGGGCCAGCAGATAGGTGCGGAGCGGCAGCGGGCAGAAGAGGAACGGCTCACAATGGTCAGGGCAGAGAACTCCATCCGGAGGACGCTGAGGCGGGCTGAGTGCCTCGAGGGTATTCACAGGGAGTTGGAGCTGGACACTGCATTATCCCTGCGAGACCTCGGGGCCAGGGAACATGCCCGCCTCCAAGCCATTGAACAGGAGTTCGATGATGCCCTGGCCCATGACAACAACCAGTGAGCCGTCTGACTAGCCCGCTGCCCTTGTTAATAGTTATGTAGTTGTTGTTAGGTTTCCTTTGCTTTTTATTTTTGTTAGACCTTTTGGACAATGGACCGCATTTTTGTATATAGTTTTTTATTAGGTAGTATTAGTAGATAGTTTAATTTCTTCTGTTGGGATAATGGACCCTGGATTGTTTATCTGTATATAGTTGAGTGTTGGATTTTATTTTTTTATTTGGAATTTACCCATGGAGCAATGGTTTTCGGTTTGGATTTTCCATTGGATTTACTTTTTGGAACTGTGACTTTGGACACCATTCCTTTGGATTATGATTTGTGGTTTTACTTTATTTTACAGACATGCTGCTTTTGGTTTTTAATTCCCATTGTCGTTTGTTTATTTTTGATTCCATTTATGTTGCTTTTAATACATTTTCTTCATCAAACTTCAATGTGTAGTATCATCTCATTGGTTTCATGCATATCATGATAGGGGTTTTGACATTCACTGACACCCATTGTGTGTATGTGAGAGACATGTGTTCATTTACATACTTGCCATTGGGGTTGTATCATGTCATTGCCATTTCTAAGTGGGTGGATGCAATACTTGGGTGGGTGTTTGGCATGTGGAAGCAGCCCATAAGGGCCAGGGATCTAGATTGTGATGACGTGTTGGCTGGGGCACATGAGTCGGGGCCTGGTGGAGGATGCCCCTGGATGCTGGGGGGGTGGGGGTGCTGGGAGACATGTGTGGGGGCATGGTGGAGGGTGCCCTTCACTGCTGGGGGTGTGGGTGCTGGGAGACATGAGTGAGGGCCTGGTGGAAGGTGCCCCTGACTGCTGGGGTGTGGGGGTGCAGGGGGACATGAGTTGGACATGTGTGGGGGCCTGGTGGAGGGTGCCCCTGGATGCTGGGGGATGGGAGTACAGGGGGACATGAGTTGGACATGAGTGGGGGCCTGGTGGAGGGTGTCCCTGGATGCTGGAGGATGGGGGTGCAGGGGGACATGAGTTGGACATCAGTGGGGGCCTGGTGGAGGGTGTCCCTGGATGTTGGGGGGTGGGGGTGCTGGGAGACATGTGTGGGGGCATGGTGGAGGGTGCCCTTCACTGCTGGGGGTGTGGGTGCTGGGAGACATGAGTGAGGGCCTGGTGGACGGTGCCCCTGACTGCTGGGGTGTGGGGTGCAGGGGGACATGAGTTGGACATGAGTGGGGGCCTGGTGGAGGGTGCCCCTGGATGCTGGGGGATGGGGGTGCAGGGGGACATGAGTTGGACATGAGTGGGGGCCTGGTGGAGGGTGTCCCTGGATGTTGGGGGGTGGGGGTGCTGGGAGACATGTGTGGGGGCATGGTGGAGGGTGCCCTGCACTGCTGGGGGGTGGGGGTGCTGGGAGACATGAGTGGGGGCCTGGTGGAGAGTGTCCCTGACTGCTGGGGGGTGGGGGTGCAGGGGGACATGAGTGGGGGCCTGGTGGACGGTGCCCCTGGATGCTGGGGGGTGGTGGTGGTGGGAGACATGTGTGGGGGCCTGGTGGAGGGTGCCCTGCACTGCCGAGGGGTGGGGGTGCTGGGAGACATGTGTGGGGGCCTGGTGGTGTGTGCCCCTGGATGCTGGGGGGTGGGAGATATGAGTGGGGCCTTGTGGGGGGTGCCCCTGGATGCTGGGGTGTGGGGATGCAGGGAGACATGAGTGGGGGCCTGGTGTATGGTGCCCCTGGATGCTGGGGGGGTGGGGGTGCTGGAGACATGAGTGGGGGCCTGGTGGGGCGTAACTCTGGATGCTGGTGGGTGGGGGTGCAGGGAGACATGATTGGGGGCCTGGTAGAGAGTGCCCCTGGATGCTGGGGGGTGGGGGTGCTAGAGACATGAGTGGGGGCCTGGTGGAGGGTGCCCCTGGATGCTGGGGTGTGGGGGTGCAGGGGGACATGAGTTGGAAATGAGTGGGGCCTGGTGGATGGTGCCCCTGACTGCTGGGGGGTGGGAGTGCAGGGGAACATGAGTTGGGCATGAGTGGGGGCCTGCTGGCAGGTGCCCCACAGTGCTGGGGGGTGGGGGTGCTGGGAGACATGCGTTGTTGATCAGTAGTTCAAGGTGACATGTGGCTTGGCTGGGGGGCATGCCCATGGTGGATGGGCTGCCTGCGGGACATGAGCAGGGGTGCAGGGTAGTCCCCTGTGGTGTGGGCTGCCTGCAGGGCCGTGGAGGGTGTAGAGGGAACACCTGGGAGGACCCACACGGCCAAATCACGTGTAGTACTCCCGGCGCACCCCTGAAATACATGTACCCTGCTGAATTTGCGTGTGAGACTTCCCGCGCACCCCTGGAACACACGTACCCAGGACAATCGCGTGTGGAACTTCCTGCGCACCCCTGAAAGACACGTACCCTGCTGAATTCGCGTGTGAAACTTCCTGCGCACCCCAGTAATACACGTACCCCGCTTGCACAGGGCCAATCGCGTGTGAGACTTCCCGCGCACCCCAGTAATACACGTGCCCCGCTCGCACAGGGCCAATCGCGTGTGAAACTTCCCATGCACCCCAGTAATACACGTACCCCGCTCGCACAAGGGCCAATCGCGTGTGAAACTTCACGCGCACCTCAGTAATACACGTGCCCCGCTCGCACAGGGCCAATCGCGTGTGAAACTTCCCGCGCACCCCAGTAATACACGTACCCCGCTCGCATAAGGGCCAATCGCGTGTGAAACTTCCCACGCACCCCAGTAATACACACACCCCGCTCGCACAAGGGCCAATCGTGTGTGAAACTTCACGCGCACCGCAGTAATACACGTGCCCCGCTCGCACAGGGCCAATCGCGTGTGAAACTTCCTGCACACCCCAGTAATACACGTACCCCGCTCGCACAAGGGCCAATCGCGTATGAAACTTCCCGTGCACCCCAGTAATACACGTACCCCGCTCGCACAGGGCCAATCACGTGTAAAACTTCCCGCGCACCACAGTAATACACGTACCCTGCTGAAATCGCGTGTCAAACTTCCCGCGCACCCCAGTAATACACGTACCCTGCTGAAATCGCGTGTGTATCTTCCTGCGCTCCCCAGTTATACACGTACCCCGCTCACACAGGGCCAATCGTATGTGAAACTTCCCACGCAGCCCAGTAATACACGGACCCCGTTTGGCGTTTGCTGTTTGGCAGCCCTGTAAACTGGTCCAGGGTTAGCGCAGACATTTGCGATGAATTGGGGATTTTGATGGATTTTACTTGCGCGAGGGCGTTCTTGGGGGCATAACTGGCGCTGCTGCAGGGTCGCTGCACCACTCTGCGCCACGGCTGGTTTTGGGGGCTAAAATCCATGAATACGCTGTGCGATGAAATGGATTTTATCACACGCGGCTGGCGCAGTGTATCGCACGGGGACACTGTGCGCCAGCCGCGTGCACCACTTTTGTGCGAAATTCTATGAATTACCCTGTATATCTCCAACCAAATCCTGGTATGAGAGCCAACACCACTGAATAGAGAAGTGTTGGGGGGCACGATCTGAGAGCCCTATAACATCAATAATAGCACCGACTTCCTGGTTAAAGTACTGAGAGGTTATTATTATAAAATGTATCCTAGAAAACCATTTATCTCAATTTGAAAAGTATGTGTAGTCTCAATTATTTGTGTTTATGACTCTACTAAACCCATCATTTCAATCAGTCTTGCCACATCCCTGCCGCCTGTCATCTGTGCTGTAGATTTTGCGATGTTTCTCTTTTGCAGATGAAGAATATATATTACTGTTATTGTTTATACTCTTATTTCTGGTGACATTCTGTGTTTCTGGTCTATGGAATAGCAGAGGTTGGTTTCCTTGTTGTCTTTAGTTTGAAGTCTGGTCACTTCTCTGGCAATTTGCCCAGTTACAGAAGAGAATAATAATATAAAAACAAACATTTGCCCAAATTCATCTGCTCACTGATTGTAACTTTCCTCAAATTCATGATGGGTGCAGTAATCAGAACCTGTTCTAGGTCTTTAAAATCGTGCATTTTCTACTGCAATTAAGTGTAGACAGCCACAGTGTACTTCCTTTGAAATATCAAGATTTCCTCCTCCCAACATGGCCACTTTATCTTTCAGCGGTCTAGTTGTTTAATGTTAATTCCTCCCTGTGTTCATGTTTACCAAAGCCACACCAGCTCGAAGAATGCCCTCAGTGCCTGTCTCCGAGGAGATTTGGGCTTGGTTCTGTGAGGAAAAATCATCAGATTCGAAAGCATTGAATGTTTCTCCATTTAGCATCAAATATTTGGGGGAGACCCTCATGCAGCCCTCCACCCACTTCTCCCACCTTCATTATTATCCTTACCTACACATTCGCCCACATTCGCTTAAATAAATGTGATGCATTCAAATTTGATGAATTCTCCTGCAACAAAATCTACCTATCCCAAGGGCTGCATGCTGTCAGGCTGGCAGGCCTATGCACTGAGCCAGCTCAGCATCAAAATCACTAATGGAGTCAGAGCCTTTCCCCAGTGCTCTTTGCAGGTGTTCTCATCTTTCTGGAGGGCAGCAGAAGTCTGTTTGGGTGCTGCATTGTAGCTGGCCACACAGATAAATTGTCAAAGCTCTGATTTGAAACCGTTTTTACATGTTCTATGATCACCAAAAACACCCCATTCCATCTGTTGATGCTCATGATCCACCAACAGCATCCAATAAAAAATACTCAAAGTCCAAAAAACCTCAGCTCAGAGTGTTGTTGACTGAGGAAGATTAGAGAAGAACAAGTGAGGCTCTTATTTCGCTGGCCAATAGTAACAAAGGGTTTACAGAATGACCATATTATCTATGGGCCTCATTACAACTCAGGCGTTAAGGGTTAACACCGTCGTTAACCCTTAACGCCTGATTCCGATTTTAACGGCTGCTTTTAGCAGCCGCTAAAATCCATGGCGCTAAACCGCCTTGGTGCTAATTACGCCACCGTAATTTACGATGGCGTAATTAGCGCCTTCCCCACTCCCATTATGCCCTATGAGGCAAAAATGGGAATGGGGAAGGGTAAAATGGGAAATGGGGATTTACCGCCCCACTCACCTTGGAATGGGGCGGTAAATCCACCATCCACCATGGTGTAAACGTAGTTTACACCATGGTGGTAAAGTTGGCGTACTTACCGCCTGGGTCGTAATGACCCCCTATGTCTTTTAGGGGGTATTTTTCCTCTCAAATCAGGAAATATTTGCCAATGTTTTCATATTTACTGGCGACATATGAAGGCATCAAGTTGAAGAGTAGGGAATGCATTCTAAGCCTATGAAAGTTGTATGAAGTGAAAAAAGAGGAACCTGACAAAGAAGTGGAGAAAGGTAGAGATGCATAAGTGCTGCACACCACACCACCCCCTCCATATGGCCGTACCTCATGCTGAAGTCTTCACTGGGGTACATAAACCCACAACGGGTGTCCCCAGGTACGGACAAGACAGAAAATGGACAGTGGCTAGAACCACTACTACTGAGAAAACAGCAGAAAGTACCACTTAGCTGTGTTCAAGGCAGCAGAGGATGAGATAGAGAAGGCAGTGTGAAAAACGAGGAGGGGAGAGAGTGGACAGCAGTGTCTGGATATCTGGAAAAATAATGTTAAATTAAAAAATACCCCAGAGGAGGAGGACAAGGTCTCTGTGGGGTTCGAAGAGGACCCCGAGGAAACCAACAAAGACTGAGGGGCAGGGTGTGAGAAAGGGAGGATGTGGTATGAAGAGGAATTGAACGAGGACAGAGAAAAGATAGGTGGAGCAAGAGAGAAGGAGGAGAAGAGAAAGGGAAAGAGGAAAGGAGGAAAGAGGAAAGGAGAATGAAAGGGAGAAAGAATGTGATATGGGCAGATACTGGTCACAGAACCTCAGAAACAGGACAGGAAGGATGGATGTAGAAGTACTGAAAGGGACATGCTGTCCAAGTGCTGTGCAGCCAGCTGCACTTGTTACAGAAGGAGAGGGGTGCAGGGTGTACAATGGCAGAGCATGGACAGAGACAATTTGATGAATAGCTTACCGTCCCTTGCGGCAGGATCAGAGAAATTGATATATTACCCTGGTGATATGTGACATGAAGAGCCTATTGGCAGCCTTGTTGGGCAAACAGGTAGCAAAAATATGGGAACAGGCAGGATATGATGGAGTTAAATAGAGTAGTGACATCCACAAAGTTGCACTGTTAAATAACTAACATGCACATGTGTAGAAAGTATTGGGGACTATGCACCCAGAAACATCAGACATGCAGATAATCTTGGCACGCAAAATGAAACCCGAATAGACCCCACTGAATACATGCAACAGATACATGAGATGTGGATATTAGAGACATTATAATCTTGAGATGTGAACATACCAATATGTTATCACATATTACTCTGATGGCTCCCCAAAGATATGTAGACATCCTTAGAAAAGGTGGTTGGGATTGAGGTGAAGGGGTGGTCAGAGATACAGACGCACATTGTACACTTTTGTAAGAGGAAACAAGAAAAAGAGAAAGACACAACAGACAATGTAGTCAAGGAAGAGGCAACATTGGTGCAAAATTAATCAGCAAAAATATCCATGGAAGGGGCTGTACTTACACATATTGTTTCAGGGCAACTTGAAGCAGCTCCTGCAAAACAATGGAGCATCCCTGCAGGGGTGTGTTACAGTGAAGAGTATAGCCACAACAAGGAGGAGGGATACAGAAGCAGGGGAGGCACCTCGAATAAGGGATGTACCAGCCACACAGGTATTATCAGTGGGGGAGTGGTGAGGGGTTAATCCACAGATGGGAGATTTTACACATTGCAGGGGATATTCACAGAGAAGGAGGGGGTATGGATATGGTGGAGTGGGACCACATTTTGTTGGCACTTTTTGTATATGCGAGCAATGGGGACCGTTTGCACAAATATGTCCACATGGACAGCAGCAGTAATTTGTCCAGAGGGGGAGCCCAGGCATATGTCCAACCAATGCCACCAAAGATGTAACCCATGCAGCCACAGATAAACCCCATACAACCACAGGTTCAGTCATTGCAAGCACAGATCCTGCCAGAAAAGGTGCCGGTGCCCTTTAAACAGATGGTCCATCCTGCAGAGCCCGGGGTTGTCCAGACACCACAGGCAAACACACAACAGCAAGCCGTATCATAGAATGCCTTATAGTATCAAGCACAAATATACACAAAGGCGGACAGCACACTGTTAGCTCAGAACACAGTACCAAACTACATAGGAGTGACTTTATTTGGAGGTAACCGGTTTCCATTTTCAGGACCAGGCCCCAATGTCCAATAGGCCAATCCACAGAGGACATGAATGTGCCCAATTCTTTCATTAACTGAAGACCCTGAAGAGGAACCTGAATAAGCAGCGAAGATTGAACACAATGATTTATCATTGTTGGTCAACACGGGAGCCACCAAATCCTGTGTTAATGAGGGTGTCTTTCCCGTGTCAGACAAAGTCACGGACACACAGCCATTTTCTGGGGCTGATGTAATGGTTCCTATCACAGAAGACATGCCAATTGTATTAAATAAATACACCCATCAACATGTATGGGATAGACTACATGAGCAAATTAAACATGACAATTTTATTTTCATAGAAGGGAAGTGTATGTTCAATGCCTGGCATCTTTAATGAGAGGGTTGCAGCAATCATACAAGCTTTTTGTGCACACAGCAGTTTGCCCAGGTCACCGTGCCACTCTGAGTTAATCCGTTATGGGGAACAACTACTGCTAGGATGGGTACCCAGAATGAAAGACAAGGTGTTTCGATTGACCACAGAATTCATGTTTAGACCAGCAGTACACAAAGACATGGCACCATGAACGAAACTCACAATACACCTAGAAGCAGCACTCATAATGAAGGACATGGTCATATTGTATGGGACCAATGAAGAGGGTACAGAGTGGCACGCTGTCCTCTGAATTGACCCAACATTAATACTATGCAATTTGAAAGATGAACAATTGTTTTCAGAGGACAAATTGGAAGGGGAGATGGTATTCTAGATATGCAACCGATGTCAGGTGAACATAGAGGAGAGACCATTCCCCCAGAGGATGTAGCTAGTGAGCATGGCATCAGCTCATTTACATGATCATTTGAAAAATGTTCTATGGACCAGTGGACCCCATGATGTAGGGTTGTTGAAGGGAGCAGGAGTGGTCCGCATAAAATAAAAGGAAGGAGCACTGTTGCCCCATGTTAAACAATACCCACTATCATGAGAAGCAGACAAGGGTAAATATGACAACCTCCTCACATTATGGTGACAATGCACAATAGAAACTTCAGAATCGCCATGTAACACCGTCATTTAACTTGTTATGAATATGAAAGGCAGAGCTTGGAGATTCTTTAAAGATATCAGCCCTTTGTACAACATAGTGGAAGCAGAGTTTTCACTCATACCAAATCCAGTCACCATATTGTGCAACATTCTACAGAAGCAATGCACTTCATTGTCATTGATTTAAAAAATGCATTCTTTTCCATGGCAATAAACAATTAAAGACAATGGGGTCAATTTAAAGCCCTATAGATTCATCCCCATTTAAAAGCTTACGTAAGTTTCTCAACCGCAGGAATCTCATGTGCCTATGTGTTGTACTAACCCTGAGTCGACCAAACCTTGTGTCACTATCTTTCAACAACTTTTGGATTATCAAAATATATCCATTACCAATATGTGAAAATATCACACATTTATTAGGTCATTAAGACACATTATTTGTTAAAAAAACATGCAATACCCTAAATATAATTTGAAGAGAAGCAGAAAAGCAACAATTGTAATATTATTAGTGTAGACAAGTTATATAAAGTGCAGTTACAACTTCAATAAAATGTAATCATTAAAACATTCTAATACCTACACATTTAAGTTTCTAAAAAACCTCTTAACAACTGTTGTCAGGTACACAACAACGAATCCCTTCATTCAAGGGTTACCCATTGGAAACATGAATTCCTCTCATTTTGTGAATCCTACTGGTTGTCCCAGTTAGGTTCTGATGTTGCTAGTTTGCAATAGTTCACAACACTGTTAATTTTACAGAGTCATCAAACCAAACATGTTTCGTTCTATCTTCATAATTTGGATTTTAACGATGAACTTCTTCAGGGGAAACTTGACCAAGCAGAAGAAAAAATTATCAAAATGTTCTTTCTTGTCTTGAAAGATTACGGGTCACTTAGATCTTCTCGACCCTAAGGGAAGACAACACAAATGGTACAGCTATTAATTATGCTGTACTTACAACTACCAACTTTCCGGAGTGTAATTCTCCAACTATTGGCTCACCGTATGAATGTTAATTATTCGACCATTTAATGATTAGGTAGACGTGTCTCCTCTGTAGACATCCATCTGTCATCCATCTGTCAACACATTCTTTTCCATCCCATTGCTGCCAGATTCACAGTACCTAGCTGCGTTCACGTACCGTGGGTCCAGGTTCCAGCACACATGTTTACCACAAGGGTATTGAAAGTCGCCCCGTGTGTTCAAGAGGGTGATACAGATAGACCTTAGTAACTTGCACATGCTCAGCGCAGTCATGAATAATTAGTGTCCAGACTAATGGACGTACTGCACCTTTTAGCAGAATTGACGTAGTTAAAATGCACTGCCCATATTTTGTAATTTATGTATACAAAGCAAAGACGCAGTTTGGCAGTGCTGAAATCTCACTTCATAAAAATCAGTTCCACTGGGCTGTCTGAACAGTGTCTCCCAGCTGTTTGGCCACAATAAATTTGCATTACTTCTTCCTTGGTGTACACTGCTTTTTTTGGATTACTTTTTGGAGGACCTCTGGTACAGGAAAACGTCTTTATAAATCAGGCCCTGGATCCATTAATGGATAACCAAAACTGTCTGTGGTTAGTTTTTTTTTTAGTTTTTTTTATTTCAGAAGCCTAATGGTACACAAAATGTTATACTAGTAGACACTCATGCATGATAGGGTCTTGATTGAGTTATTTAGTTTAATACTTTCACCCCTGACCTCATCCTAACTCAACAAACTTTCTTGAGTGCTCAACCAATCTCACAAGTATTCAGATTGTCAGTGACTTTCAGTAAACAAATGATGTTACCATTTTACACAGACCTCCCCCAAATTCCAAACACTACACACTAAAAATTTACTTTGGAAACACTAGGCATCTTGCCGTTTCGATAGGCGTCAAATCAAACGTACAGGCTGCCATCAGGAAACTGGTTTAATGCAAAAAATTAACTCAACATGCCAGTTACCATTTTGGAAGGTAACATACCGACTTTCCCCAAGTATTTTGGAAAGACACTTTTTCAAGACGTTCAACCCAGAGAACGTCCACAGTTTATTCATTCCAAGTAAAACTCCATTCACAACTACAGTCGAACGCACTATTAATTGCACTCAACCCAACCATGCTTTCAGACACATGTTCTGTTTAGAACATTAACCAATATGATTGGTATTAGCCTTGTTGCTAATACTATTTATTTTCCAATACACTTCAACACCCCAACGTGGTAGTTTTAAGTCACCATGGTAACCGCAACATATCACATGACCAATCACGTGTCTTTAAGATAAAGTGTAAGAGATTGTTCTGAGCAAAAAAATATTCCTCAATTTTTTGTCAAGGGGGCTGTGGTGTGAGAGGAAGGTACACAAGAGAACAGAACACTATCACCACCAGCTACCCACCTCTACCACACCATAGGGGCTACTCTAGAGAATGTTATCCTCAAAGTAGGAATGCCTATTATTTAATTATTTAAGAGAAAGCGGAAATACAAGGATGTTTCAGGTACCCACACTCTATTTTCGCCGTGTGGATCGCTTCAGTCTGCATTTGAAGTAGTTTATTTTCTGTGTGCCCACTATTTGAGGTTTAGCATTATTTATATAAGGTAAGCATTCTTATCTCAAACGTTGCTCGCAAATTCTTACTGATCAGACCAACAATAAACTACACGATTCACATACATATATAGACATGGGGCCTCATTACGACACTGGCGGTACAGGTAAATAGCACCGTAAAAGGTGCCGGTGCCGTTTACTGCGTACCGCCTCATTACAAGGTCCTTTCGCGGGACCCAGGAAGTAACGCCTGGTCAAACCAGGCGTACTTACCGGGTCCCGCGAGGGGAAGAGGGAGCAAACAATGGGCCAACTCGTAATAGCCCGTTGTTTGTTCCCATTCCCATTCAGCCCTATGGGGACTGAAATGGGAATGGGGAAGGACCAGGTCCGGGTCCTTGGAGGGAGGAATTACCGGGCCTTCCGAACTCAGAATGGCCCGGTAATTCCTCATTCTGAGGACACGAACGCGATTTCGGCGGCAGCCATGCCACCAATAGCGGCATGGCTACCGCCGAGGTCGTAATGAGGCCCACACTACCTCATTTCCCCACATACCTCGTATCACACTAATATGCTGGCAACCCCTCTAAGACCAAGCAGAAATATCCGTACGTTTGAAATATCCGCCCTCTATTTTCACCTTGTGGGTCGCCACTGTCTGCAATTAAAGCAGCTCATTCTCTGCATGCCCACTATTTGAGGCTTAGTAAGGTAAGCGCTCTTCATGTCACCCACTGCTCGCAAATCCTCACAGATCAGACCAATCAGACAAATATACGAGTCAGATACAAATACAGGCATATTACTCCATTTTCCAAAAGATTTTGCATCAGATTAATGTGTTGGCAACCCTTATACGCATTACTTACAACAGCACGAGTACGAACATTCATAAAAACCAGACAAGTAGCCTTCTTTATGAAATCATCAGTCTAAGGCATATGCTTCCCTGAAAAGATGTTCTCACATAATCGGGTAAATTAAATATGGATCTGTAAGCATCTAAAATCTATAATTTATGCTAATGAATAGAACTTGCACGGTTAACAAAATGTGCAGTCGCATGCTGCGACATTATGGCTGTGATACGCAATGTGCCTGTCTATATAATTTAACTTTGTACCACACCAGTTACCAATAGTAGTTTAACAGGCTATTTTCAAATTAAATTAAATTCAAATTTAATTCACAGTTTTGAAACATGAGCCACATGTACCTTTCTCTTTGGTCTAGACCTGTGTTCTAAACACTATTTTGGGTTCTCGGTATTAGACAATGCAAACATTAAGCCCATAGCCTATTCCATGGTTGAATGCCTGCCTGGTATTACACAGCAGACTCAATATTCAACTACTCGATTTATTGACAAGGAAATGTATTGACAAGCGACTCTGAGACTGTGCCATATTAATATTCACATATCCAAGCACACAGACAATGGGTCACTCACCTCAGTACTACTATCACTGCTCAGTATTAACTTGGTAAATGGCTAGCATGTTTACTAATTTCATGACAGTATTTATGAAACAAAGGTCACTTTGAACTGGTTCCCTCTCTGTCTTCCCCCTCCCTCTTCCCGTCCATGTTCTCACATCTCTCTATCTGCACTGAATTGCAACACATGCAACAGGTTGCTTTCATGTATTGGATAATACAATGTGTTGATTATAATTGCTCAGCCCTGATGATGTAGGATGAAACACGTGTCGGCAGTTATCATTCTCTTAAATCTGCCTATTTCCATTTGATACTCTGAGGAAAATCCTACAATTGATGTTGTGTTAGAAATTTTTGGCATTTCAATTGAGGCAGTTATCAGTGTCTTAAATCTGCCTAATTTCATTTGATACTCTGGGGAAAACCCTAAAAATGTATGTTTTGTTAGAAACTTTTTGGGATTTCAATTGATTATGCAATCCAACGTTTTGAATGTTAAACAGTCTGAGAAAACCCATCTATGTCGACTTTGTATTTAGATTAGCAATCCGTCAAGCATCACTTTTTCAGCAACTACATGTTTAATTTCCACACCTGTTCT
The DNA here is from genome assembly GCF_040938575.1 of Ambystoma mexicanum. Taxonomy (NCBI): domain Eukaryota; kingdom Metazoa; phylum Chordata; class Amphibia; order Caudata; family Ambystomatidae; genus Ambystoma; species Ambystoma mexicanum. Next base: position 1,179,825,677 of record NC_090933.1, read on the forward strand.
GATTATTTATCACAAATAAATTGAGCTACATAGGCAGAAAATTGAAATTGTATCAATTCTTTTGACACATAAACAGAAATGTAGGTGTAGAGCGCAGCAAGCAGAGGACAACATTTCTCTTTGGCTACACTAGTAGGGTGTGTTGAATATAATTTGGGCAGAAATTAAATAGGTTTTATTTTATCATACGTGCAAATTGTGAATTAACCCATTCCGCTAGCATATCTGCTGTGCTAAAACCAAACCATTTCTTAGATAAATCTATGCTTTCTAAAAAACATCACATTATATCCACAACTCTTTGATTCTTGCTAAAAACAAACGTGTGTCACACAAAGAGATTCATAAAAGAGAATCATCTTGCACGTGTAGGTCTGATGGAAAACTCTTTGTATAAATATTCCAATAAATGGACCCAACCTTTTTCCCCAGCGCGCGGATGTTCTATAGAAAATTAAGAAATCAACACAAGTAAATTACACATCTGCCGCATACAAATGAAAACATCGTCCAGCTGGCTGCCAAGTGAAAAGAAGTCACGGATGTGCCTTAGACGGTTCTGTATGGCAGCATGATTAAAGCCAACGAAATGCATCTTTCCTTATGGTGTTTTTTTTTTCTCCATGCATTTTATGGGGATCATTAAACGGGCACCATATAACTGAGATTGTCTCTGCAAACCCTATAGGACCGTATACACCTTATTAGGCTGTGAACATGTGCAGGAACTTGTTTTTGAATGTTGGGACCTCCTTTTGATTATTGTACAATGAGAAGGAAAAAGTGAGATTTAATATGCCGGGGACTGTGACTGTGACTGGGGACTGTGACTTCAGTAACATTCACATATGTTTGTAGGATGATTTTAAGGGCCGAATCGCAAAGAAATAACTATGAGTACATTTTACTTATTCCTGATTACTCATGATAAGTTATTTTTGAATCGACTAGCCCTCTCCAGGAGAAAGAGAATGGTAAGTCAGAGTTACTCATGGTAAGTCCTTGGTGAATCAGCCCTGTACAGTTTCTAAGAGGCAATCTTCAAAGACTCCCTCGGGGTCAGTTGTTTTTCAAAGAAACGAGCTGGGGGTAGATCTCTGTCTTCGGCTGGGGCCTCCCTCTGGAACAGCCTCCCTGCTCTCTAAAACTTCAGGAGAACCCTCTCCGGTTCCGGAAGCACCCCAAGACCTTCTGCCTTTGCTTCCCCTCTCCTCTGCTGATCTGTTCTATCTTGGCACAGTGACCCTGGCCACCCTCTATCCTCCGGGCCCAGGTACCTGCTCACCCTGCCACCCTCCTGTACTGCCTACGGGCCACCCCTTGCACTGGGGTCTGTATCTGTACCCATACAACCCCCCTCCCTTTTTCTTCCTGCACTTATCAGACCTACCCTGTCTGCTGCCTTAAACCTAGCACTTACAAATTCCTGGCTGCACTACTATTGTTTGTTGCCTTCATTATTTATTTATTATTATTAATCTGTTTCTCCTCTGCTTCACACTTTCCACTTCTACCCCCTTCCATGCAATTTCCCCCTCCCCCTCTCTCATGCACTTGTGTGTTCTCAATGTCACTGGGCCTAGTAAGATCACTGTTTTGTTCTCCTCTGCTCACCTCCCTTGCCTTGTCGCGCTCTGGAACAATAGTACGAGTGCGATAGAAATAAAATATCAATATCAATATATTTGTGATAATCACGTTTAGTATATATTCAAATACTATTCAAATATGGTGCTCATGGTTGCAGTGCATCACACATTCAGACTCTAGCTGCCAGAATGTTATTTATTCTGTTCTGAACAAATATTTGGAAGATGTAAAAGCCTTGAATGAAAACATTTATAAAGGACTGCCAAATCAAAAGATCATATGAAAAACAAATTGCATGCTGCTGTTGATGAGAGAATATGATCAGAGTTCACTTTTAGCCATAGAATACAATTTTCACTAATTGATTTGCAAGAGCTCCAGGGGACCACTCCGGTGGTGATAGTGTGCGGTACCAATGTTCTTTAACATTAACATTCAGAAAAAATCATTGTTTTCAATATGTCTTAACTACGTGTACTTTAAAAATAAATTAGGTACATTTACCAATGGTTTAACTCACTGCATAAAGTGCTGCACATACATATGAATGGTGATGCACATTGCATTCAAAGATGGAAGAACTGTAAGTGTTCCCATCTCTAAATTGCATATGTTTTGATTATTTCCCATCACAGCAAAGTAGGTACATTGGAAATAGCCTTATTCACGACGATGGTACACTTATTAAAAAACATAAAAGGTCTGTCATGTGTGGCTACATGCATGACGCATTCAAGTACAAACTATTGCGCCGCCACACTGATTTACTTTTCATCTGGTGCTTTAGGAGGTAGAGTTGATCATTCACCGAATCCTATCCTATCCCATCTATTTAAAACCTCTGCCCGCACGCATCCGGTCCCACAATCGTGCCTGCTACAACTACGCAGACAGCACGCAGATCACCTGCTAAATCCCCAAATCACCAGGCCTCAACCGTTCAGATCTGTCATCATGCCTCTCGAAATGGACTACTGGATGACAACAAACCACCTCATCCTCAATCCTGGGAAGACTTAAATCATAGTCTGCGGGAAAACAACACTCCTCCCCCAGCTTATTCCCTGGCCGCAATCCGTAGGCTTCCCTCTGGCAAACTCCAGCTCGATAAAAAACCTTTGATGTGCACTAGAAACAGATTTATCCCTTTCCCAACAAGTCAACTCCATTTCCAGAACCTGTCTCTTCCACCTATGCATCCTAAGGTTTACCTTCCCTTACCACACCTATACTCACCTTTTCTCCTCCATCATCTCCATGATCCATTCCCACATATGACTACTCAAACTGCTTTAACTAAGAGCACCAGCTTTTCACCTAAGTAAACTGCAAAGAATCCAAAACGCTGCAGTCTACCTACTCATTAACCTACCTCCCAGAGAACACATCAGCCCTACACTGTGAGTCCTCCATTGGCTCCCTATTGGCCGACGTACTGCATTTCAAATCATGGGCATAATCCACTTGGCGATCCACAACACAGGGCCAGAATTCCTTCAAGAGAAAGTTGCCCGCTACCACCCCTCACAGACTCAAAGATCTGGAACAGCATCGCTGGTAGTAGTCCCACAGTACAACTCCTCCAGACTCTGCGTTTCCTCTTTCTCTGTCCTTCAAGCTCTGATCATCTGGAACTCCCTTCCCCTGCACACTTGCAATATTGACAATCATCTGGCATTCATAAATGCCCTAAAAACCTGGCTTTTCCCTCCTTCCTCTTGAAACCCTCCCCCACTCTACACTCAGGAACATGCACACAGAAATGCTGACCCTAACACAATACTCCTATCTGCAATACCCCACGGATACCAGCAGTACCGCAACGGCATACCGGACCAAAAACGTTCCTTCCCAAATACAACAACACTCCTACCAACCAATACCCCATGGATGCTGGCAGCATTTGAAGTGGCACACCAAAATAAACTATTCTTCTCTCTTCACCCCTCCAGCCCCATCATCCCTTCAGGTCCTCTCCCTCTGCTCAAACTTTCCTTCCAGGGAGACCACGAATAGCGAGACCAGCCAATTGCACTGGACCAAGATAAAGAACACTGCAGTTGAACTCGAGCCGAGCCTAAGGTACGTATGCCTTACACCACGTCTGTGGACACTGGCCACAGGCATGGCCACCCATCCATTTGCCCTAGAATACATTTATAGCTGCACTATTCCTGTCTGCAGCACACATAGACGTCCACACTGAAACCCCTGACGTACCGCAACACCTCTTCCATTACAATACAGCAACAACCAACAAAAAACAATTTTGGTCTAGCTGGGCATACATTGAACCTCCAGCACTAGAACTCTATCCTAAACCACCAACAGCACCTACCTATGTGCCTGACTTTTGGACTGCTTACTGGAGCATAACCATTTTACCTAACTCCTATCCCGGCAAAAATGCAATCTAAACTCTTAGAAAATCCTACACATGGACTGATGTCACCGAGAGCGTTTCAACCACAAAGCACATGGAGGCCATACAAATGGGGAAAGGGCACCATATACATGATGAATGTAATACAATACAATTGTCATGGGGCTTTGGCATTTTTTCCATTAACCTCCATATTATCCATTGTTATTGCATTCCCCACAAATGTGCACCTCTCAAGCATGGCACTGATTGCTTGAAGTCCTTTGCTTGGATTAAATGTGTCATTGGATTGCAACATCTAAGTGCACAGCGTTACATGCATTGGAGGTAGGTTAAAATGATGTCAGTGATCCAAGGTTGAGAAGCATATGGCTCCAACCATCTTATTTGGATAAGAAATTTAACCTTTGTTGAACTTCTTCTTCTAATCAAACATGAATGAATGAAAGGCATATAGCACCTCGATGTTGAATGTTTTAATAAATGCAATCTTCCTTAACTTTTGCCCTTGTGCACAATTAGCACAACTGACCAAGAAGGTCACTATCTTCTGAGCACTGCAAAATCGTGGTAAGTATTAATCAAACGTCACTGCTGATTTCTAGTTATATCCCTGCATGATCAAAAGATGTGAAGACTTAACTCACTGGAGGAGGCACATTGTGTAGATAGCAAGGGTGCCTTACAAGCAAAATTACTTCTGCTTTGGCAAACTGTGAGGAAAACAGTGAGACATGAATGTGTGATTGGTAAGACTACCAGCCAACTTTCAATAGCAGTGGGCTCCCTTATATTGCAGAAGATGGAGAACAGTTGCACGCAACCATGTGCGTGTTTGCACATGTCGAGGAATTAGACATTGTACAGGGTTTGAGGGCCACTGGCAGCGACAGACCTGGTGGGTATTGAATGAACAGCGTTTTGGGAGGCCTGAATGTGGCCCTTTTTATGAGTTTCAGAACTTGATAATGTTCATGATTGCCTGAGTCACCTATATCAGGCCATGCTTAGGCCTGTCTGACTTATGAATGTATGACCTGCAATGGAATAATTAATGTCAATCATGACCATGGAATACAAGTGTTAATAGTAGCACCATGCAATTACTGCCAATCATCATTGTTTCACTGCAGGATGGATTCTCTAAGAGATTAATTCCACGTGACAAGCTCCCTTGGTACATATTTGGATACATCATCCATGGTGTGAAGTGCATTTGGTGAATTGTGATGAAAAAAATAATGTGGCTTGTTTATAAAAAATATATTTTGCATGAATACTGCCTGATAGTAAACGATTGGTCTAAGCACATTCTCATCTCACGTTAAATTGCATTGAATGAACCTGAAACAGGATGACTACGCCACCATTTTGAGTTATCCACCATTGTGATCAACTCTGGCTTCCTGTCCCATGTTTAGAATTGTGTTTTTGGCTCCAGCAGAGTAAAATGAACGTTGTACTGTTTCCATGATGTTAACGTAGATGCAAATGTTGAAGCTGCTAAAGTGGATTGTTTGTCGTACACTGAGAAACCTTGGAGTGAAACAAAAGCCATGCTAATCAGTAATTTTTTATGTCATCTGTTCCAATAGTGCCTTCTCCATTCAAACAGTAGAATGATGAATAGTTGAACGTGCTCTTCTTGCAGAAATCTTTGTTTTCACTCCTTGAAACTAATCTAACTTTAAACTCAAGAACAAATGATAGAAAAATATAAGCAAGCAAAATAAGGAATGTTACCTTTGTGTCTTATATTTGGAAAACATTTGAAGTGTAAACAACAAATAATTCAAAGATGTTTAAGCATGACTTAGTTATGGGGATAGGCCATGAACCCTAGGTAAATGTATGACACGATGAGAGGATGGACGATGTGTCTGGGATTGTGGAAGATATGCAGAAATACATGTGTTTTTGAAATGTCCAGCACTTTGTCATCTCACGGTGTCTGCTTGCACACATTGTGGGATGTTGAGAGCCAGACAGCTGCCTGTTAATAAATGTAGATTATCCTTTGACCTTGTGACTGGAGTTTTTCTATTAAGTGGTATTAAGCCTTGATATCCTTTAATCTTTCATGTTGCCCGAGAGGGTATTGGGCCTTCAGACTGTAGAAAAGCTACCTCAAATTTCAAGAAATTAGCAAGAAGAGTGCAGGAGATGGGTGTATGTGAGAATTATCAAAGTCAACACTTCGAGCATGACTCCATTGCTGAAACCCTTCCACCATTACGGGAAAGTTATTCTCAAACTAAAACTGACATTCTGTCTGGACTGCACCACCAACAGATGTCCAAACATGTATCTTTTTTTTCTTGCTAGTCCACTGATAAATCAAAGAATGAGGGATGCCCCCTCACTTTTAAAAGCAAACGGGTACTGGGGAGTGGTCCAAAGAAAGCGTACTGTAATGTGTTCAGTCCCTGTCATTGTAATTTGTGCACTTTGGCGTGATGTTATGCATTGTTCTATGCTCTGGGGGGAAGGTGTTACTCTTCCTGCTGGAGAAGGAAAGGGGCAGCAACTTGGCTATTGCTCCAAATGGCAGCTATGAAGGACGGCTTAGACAACATTACCCATCACACATGTCATTGTTAGGCCTGGCACTGTTGAGAGACTGAATTCCTGTGGCTGTAAAACTGTGTGCCCTTAAAAGTCACCATGCCAGAACCAGGAAGGGCATATATTTAAAGATGTATGTGCACTGAATGAGGCATGCAATTATTATAATTTATATCAGAGGTGTGGAAGATTAAAAAGCCACCTCTGCATACAGAACCTTTACTTTCCAGCAGCTATCATGGCTGCATATGTGACCTTTGAACTCGCTCTGTGCCACCACAAAGCTGGGGCTTTACATGACGGGAGACGGGTTATAGTGAAGGTGTATGTGTACAATATGTTTGGTATGGAGCATTTATGATTTTTATTTATTACAAATATAAAATGTTAGGACTTTCACACACTCACATATTTCAATCAATCAAAGGGACTTGCTTTAAAATGGATCTCAATCGACCCACAAGACAGACTATCATGTGTGAAACTAAGTTCTTTTTCATTTCATTTCATTTGTCTCGGGAGGATTTCTCAGGGACAATGTGCTCGCCTTGGAAGCAAGACGACACAAAGCAACAGTTTTGATCCCCGGGTCTGCAAAACAGGTTTGATCCCAGGGACCACGCTTAGAAACCTCTGGGTATTAAGCATGTTATAAATAACCTATCATTATCCAGTCTGTTCACCTCCACCATTGGTGTTGTCTAGGGCTCTTTCCTCATGCCTTTTAACTGCTACATGAAGCCTCCGGCCATCATGCTGGATGCCTTCAACGTTCCCTTTGGAACTTTATGGTTGAAAAGATTGGCTTGCTCATATCTCGATATTGACGATCACTTGATCTCTATTTAAGACTGGATAATTGCCAACCACATTTGTCTTACTGCAGCAAAAATGGATATCAACGACATTTGCACAAGCCACCCTTGCGTGATCCCATTCTTGTGCCTTCTGTCTATGGGTCCTCTCCCTTTGTCAGGCTCGGAGTAAGCAATTCTAGCCACATCTGTATTTCAGCCGATAGATCTGTGTTCTCTCTAAAACCTGTAATTTTCAACTGTGCACACTCAGACAGATTCTTTCCTTCCTGAATATGAATATACAAGTGGAGGCTACAAGGTCAATGGACTTATCCAGACTGGACTAATGTCTCGCCCTTCACAACATAATATTCACAAATTGTTACTAAATCACAATAAAACTGCCAGGCTCAGCTTTCATATTAGAACGCACAAATACGCAACACCAGCCCTAAAGTGCCTTTACTAGATACCATTGTAAAAAAGGATTGAGTTCAAATCTTTATGCACTATGCACAAAACGCTCCATGTCAAATATCTTGAGTATCTTTACCCCTCATCAAATGATACCTGCCATCAAGATCCCTAAGTTCATTGTCTGAGTTGAAACCTTTTCTTATCTCCTACAGGTTTGAAAGGCCTCGGTCAATGCCTCTTCTCTGCTGGGGATGGACCTCAAGATTGAAAACAACACAACCTTCCTCAAAAAAACTAAATAAAACATTTTTTTATGAACAATCATTCCCACCTAAATGACCTGCTCCGCATGCTACCATCCTACAGTTTAGGCATTTCTTTAAACAGATGAGGCTGGTTCAACACGGTTAAGGGGGAGATACCCTGATATACCAGCTCACCAAGCTCCCCCTTGGAGGGTATTACTTGCTAGCTAGGTTTGCACTTGATAATTACCCCACCAATACCATATACCATAGCAGCGCTATGATGCGTTCTACAATATTATAATATTAATGGCATTCATAATACATTGATAGATTCTGTCTTGACATCAATCTCTGTTATCAATGGAACTAGAATATTTTTGCTGTCTGGTCCACTGTTCAGTGGACTTTCGTGGGGACACACAGATAAGAATGATTGTGAACCTTTCATTGACAAGGATAGTTATCAAACTAATTACACAACTATGTTTGACACCGATTGGGCTATGTGGCGATGAATCTAACGTGCAACGCTACAACCAGATATTACATGTCCAGTGTGCTATGCATGACGAAGTTGAGGACACTGTGATATAAATAACATGCTTGAAAGGACAAGGTGTCAGAGGTTAGGACAAATAATTTGCTATAGAAACGTCCCTTGTACATACATACATGTGCACAGATATATGACATGGATCTAATTACATTTTTATTCTGTATTTATCGTGATGAAACATCTGCCACACGATCATCATGACAAATGTCCAAAATACTGCCATGTGATATAAAAGAAAGCATGTCTACAGTTAGTAGAGGCAACATAGTTTAGATGGATGTTTGCAACCAAAAAGGTGTGTTTTATTTATTTATCTAGCTTTGTGGTAACACATGGGATTATGTTTACTGTATTATCATTGCTTTGTTCGTTTGTCTGCTTCTTCTCTCTGTTTGTATACGTTTGTGAAAAGTCGTAGAATTGACTATATCACAATAAACAACACACAAAAAACAAAAGTGTGTTGTATGTTTCATTTCAGAGAACTGATCATTAGATATGTCAGAGAACGTGGATTATATTACCATCACAAGGATTCATCAGGGACATGTACATGATGCCAAAAGACATGTGGTATCAAATTCCCACGGGCATTGCTGGGGGTCGTTGCAAGCAGCAGCAGCGTCAAAGGGACCAATGTAGGAAACTATGGACAGGGCCTTAATCAGCTTGCTAATGGTTTCATCTACTTCTATAAGCAATATTCATGCTTGTCAATAGGTACATGGTTGGCTGACTCACTCCAATATGGCCCGCATCTCTCTGGCAGTGTTATTCTCCTTGCCAAATGGACTTGGACTGGTGGACAGTGGAATGGCCCACCGACATGGGTATTTTCACAACATTAAAACCTGTTTGGCTTTCCCATTGATCAAGTAAATGCTTATTTGTCCACCTCATTCTTACCTATACGATTTTTAAAGGAACTTTGCTAGGAGCATTTGCAGGCACCATTATCAAAAACAACTAGAATAATAACATTTATCTCATGATGTGCACTTATTAATAACAATGTTTAATTTATTGAAACATTGTATTTGTAAACTTGTTTCTAAGAATGTTTAAATCAAATGTAATCACGTTAACGTTGGTGTTGTTAAATATCTAAACACATAAGCATCAGTGATTATCTTGTCTTTTTGCCAATATCTAGGTGAACAAATGTTCGCTGCTCTGTGTATTTCTCAAAGACATTTAGATGTTCATGGATCATAAGCCGTGCATGCGTGCTTCAATCTTCCCTTCCTATTGAATTTTCTGGATAATTAAAATAACCCATAACAATAATGGTTTGCCTCACACTAGCTGTTCTTTCCAGGTGATTTAGTATAGCAATTTCATGTTGTGCAGTTACATTTTGATGTTTGTGTAATCAATTGCTATGATTTGAGGTTTCCAGCTATTGCAATGCTGAAACTCAAGATTCTGCTTCGCTCTCGCTTCTTGGTAAGGACTTTAGTTCAAGGTTGATAAAAACAAATATATTAACACACTACAAAGCCACTACGTAGCCTATAGCTGTGCAACAGAGTATAGTCTTATGTTCAAGCAACTCTATTCATAGGTTGTAAAAATGCAGATATTGGGATCTTATGGAAGTATAGTAGAGAACCGTAGCGTGCAAACAATAAGGCATTTACACATCTTTTTTTAACAGTACCGAATGCTTTACAACATAGGTTTGTATTTTATTCCTACTATGCCCAATATCTCCATCTTTAAAACATGCTTGTTAGCCATTGAATATTTCTGATCATTTCTCATTTTCTATACTGGGGCATGTGTGATTCCTCCACCTCTAAGCAATGCTCCAATATGATTTATCACAATAATAATAATAATAATAATAATAATAATAATAATAATAATAATAATACAGTTTATTGTTATTATTTTTATTTTTAGCTCTCAGTTTGCCAGCCCTGGAAGAATGAACTGCTGTGTCATCCCTGCTAGCATTTGAACTTGTAAAGTACAGGCTGGCCCCATGTCTGGAGCAAGCACTTCACATCCTAAGTTATTTTCCAACGGTGAGCTTGGAGAACCCCAGTGACATTGAAAAAGGACTGAGAGATCATCAATTGAATTGTTCCTTGGTTATACCCAACGATAAATACTCCTCATCTACTGTCATTCAGTCACAAAGAGAATGGATGGTAGAAACTAGGGAGTCAACCACGACTTGACACCCAAACCAATTTTGTGGTTAAGACATCTAAATAAAACCTCATTCAAGTCATGGTATACTATCCATTGTTTCAACTCAAATGTATCCCTGCGTACCACTTGGAACCCTTCTCTCAACTATGCCAAGTCATGTGTGATCCTGAATCAGTCATGTTGCATCCATCAAACCTTAAAATACTCCATTACTCCCCCACCCACAAAGCTGAGAAAAAAAAAGATCAAATGACATTATCTGTTCTGACCACGAAACTGTTCAACACCCTCTTTAAAACTTCCAGTTCGCACAAAGAACAAGGTGTTTGTGAAATCCAAGACACTTGTTTCATGTACAATTGACTAACCACTTAACCTGTCTAACATACTCCCATTTATGATGACGTCAGGGGTTGTTCGGACAGTTTTTCTAAAGTCCACACAAAGGGCTTTATAAAACTATCCTTGGGGTAATATGGTAAACTCCAAATCTTAGTATGGACCTGTTCTACCTATTTTGGTAGTGTGGACAGAGCGGTCATTGTTATTTTAGGAGGGAGAGAGGGCTGTAGGAAGGTGCAAAGAATGTTTTGCATGCATATGGTCCCCAGACACACTTAAACTCTGATGTATTGTAAAAATAGATGTTTATTTTATATACACAGGCAAAAGGAATTCTTCGGAAAAGTAAATACTATCATGACTCATACACACAATATAAAAACCAACACAATGTGTATGGTAAGTAAACCGAAGCATAAACTATATTTAGAATAGCAGTATGCTGTTCATGGTGATTAACACCTAGCAATACACATTCATAATGTCAGCAAGCTATTGATTGGGAGTACAACCACATTAGAATGCTTTTAGAATGACCTAAGGTAATGCAAGGTAAGCAGACCCTATGGGTAGTACACTGTGACACTTATCCAGTTTTGCAAATAATATGGTTACACTAACATCACTTTTCAGAACACAGTTCTAAGTTAAGAAATAACTTGTGAATTACTTTTCAGAGGGGCAGTATGAACTTCATGGATACGTAAGAACTCAGGATGCACATTTAAAATGGCAGTAAACTATTCAGGGTGAGTAAAACCCCATTGGTAATACATGGTTGCACTATTTCTATTACAGGAATATGTAGCTATATCAAGTTGACTTTTCAGAACACTGGAACACAATTCTAAGGTAAGTAAGAACTCTATCAGACTTTTTTAGAAAGGCAGTAAGCAGTTCAAGTTAGGAAAACCTCATTGCTACACATTTAGAATGACAGTAAGTTATTCAAGGTGACTAAAACCAAATTGGTAGCAAACCCCCTTTTTCTATTTCAGGAATATGGAAGCACACCAATGTTCCTTTTTAGAAGAGGGGACACACTTCAAAGGCAAGTAAATATCTCTGCATACTTTTCAAAGGAGCATTAAGTAACTCAAAGGTAAGTAATAACTTATTAACACTTTGTAACTTATTCTGTTTCAGGAAACACTGTCACACACTAACACATAGCAAGTACATACTTTGCAACACATGTTATAATTTCCCTGCAGAGGCCTTACACTTTGGAGTAATTCCCTATTCTAGGGCATGAGTGATCTCAGAGGCACAAAAAGACGCTGGTGGTCCAGGAGCCAGTTGTAGGCAGGCCAGGATGAGGCAGAAGTGTAGGAAAGTCAGGATTTCAGAGGATATTTCATGAAACAAGAATCAGAATTTAGAGGTAGTGGAAGTGTTGAGGTGCATTGTAGAAGGATCCCTATAGGCGTTCCAGCATTAGGCCTGGGCAAACAATATGCGCAAACTGCCAACTACATGAATCACCACCTTAGCCACACAGGAGCATCACACATCTTTAGGTGAGTATTATCCTATGCCACACAGTACCTCAGCAGTGAAGAAGAACTTAAAGACATATGCTTTCACAATGCAGCAGCACAGGAACCACTCTCTCGATTCTTGGTCATGGTGACAAAAGAACGTAAGGACACTGGTTGAGAACCTGCAACAGCAGTCAACAGAACAGGCTTCCAACAAAAGAATCTTCAGTGCAAGTATGGCCAAAAGTAAAACACAAGGAAAAGTGTTTCCTTGAAGAATCAAATTGCTTCCTCTGAAAAGATGTTCTTTAATGAACACCATCATCTTGAGATCATTCTGTCACCTCTTTGTTAGAAGAAACTGCTCCAACTAAGGCCTTCACTACTATACTGATGAAGGTGAAAATACAATAATGGCACAAATAGTGACCGAGACGACCCATAGTAGCTGGTATAAATTCCATCTTAGAACCCCTCTCTAAATATGCTGACCACTACTTGAAAAACAATGTCATCAGAATGGAATCATGTCTAAAAGATACCAAGGATGTGATTAAACGCTTTGAAAACCTCCCATATGACACCAAAACACAACATCTTATAACATTAGATAATGTTTCTTTATATACTAACATTCCCCAACAAAAGACTATAGAAACATTGGAGGAAATATTACTTACAAGGCTAGATGATAATCCTGTACCTACCTCTTTCATCCTATGGTGCATAGAAGTAGCACTAACTAAAAACTTTTTTTTCGAATTCCAAGGTCAGTTTTACCAGCAAATAGAAGGGACTGCCATCGGAGCTACCATGGCCCCCAGTGTGGCTAATCATTATGTTGAACTATTTGAGAAGAAACATATATACTCCAACAATCCATTCCAAACTAATTTACAATCTTGGGCTAGGTATATTGATGATATTATCATCATATGGAAAGGCACCAAAGAAGAAGCAAACAACTTTGTAACATGACTAAACCAACAGAATCGCCATTTGCAATTCACCCTGACAATAGAAAAAGAAGAAATTAATTTTCTCGATTTAACCATCTTTAATCAATCAGGAATTTTACAAGTACGACCTTACCACAGGACCACAGATAGGAATTCTCTCCTGCATTATCATAGTCACCATGTCAAACATTTGAAAAATAACCTCCCCTACCGGCAATTTTTGCGATTAAAAAGAAATAGCAGCACTAAAGAATCGTATGAATCAGAAGCTACTATTCTCACGCAAAAATTAAGAAATCGAGGATACCCAAAAAAACATATACGTAAAGCAGCCAAAAGGTATTTAACAATAATTGGGAATCGTTACTCGAAGACAGAGTGACTAAACCTGCAGACGATAGACTAGTCAGTGTAAATACTTTTACTAATATGAGCCTATCCATAACTAATATCATGCGTAAACAATGGAACATTTTTGAAAAATCCACAAGTAAACTTCCTTGTCCACTCTTTGCTTACAGAAAATCCACAACAATCGTAAACAAGGTAAGTAGCAGTACATTTAGAGGCAAACTACCCAACCCTGTGAATCTCTCCACCACATGGGGTTTGAGCCCTATAATTGGCCATTACCCATGTGTACACTGTTCAGTATGCAAATTTACTAAAAAGTCTAAAGAAGTAGAAATCGGCCTAGTTACACCATGGAAACAGATGCAACTGACGAACTGTAATTCAGAATTTGTTACATGTATGATTACTTGTCCTTGCGGTAAAAACTACATAGGTAAAACGATTTGAAAAGTAAAAACCCGCATGATAGAACATAGAAGTTGCATTAGAAACAAAACTTTAATGGCACCAATGGTCAAACACTTCTTAGAATATAACCATTCTAGTGAAGAATTCAAATGGACAGTGTTACTGATGATAAAAGGCAAAGACTCATTGACAAAGGAAAAAATACTTATTTTTCAAACCAAAAGTGATGAAGTGGGGCTCAACGAAGCCATAGAATGGCACAAAATGGCACAAAATGAAACCTAACATTAATATGTATTAAAGAGCTTATTCATGAACTAGTCTCCCAGCTGTCTAGGAGTATCCCACATTTATTTGCCCTGTACTTATGAATACTAAGGACCTATTTATAACTAGCCAAATTAATACAACATCTAACTATCGGGAGTAAAATCCTTCTTGGTATTTTTATATTCCAAAAAGGATCAAAATAAAAGGCGACACAGCCTATTAAATACTCGACTAAGAATCACACGGGACAATCGTGATTTTTAGGGCTTCCCCACTCGTTTTAGTAAACACACGTTCTTTCTCTTCCATTTCTAGGAAGAGACTGCTACTTTGTTTAATTCTGTTTAATAACACTTATCACGCCGTGTTTGCGCTCACTACACTTTAGTGAGCAGCCAAAATTGGGTTTCTAGCATAGTAACATTTGCGGAGCATATAGCAACAAAAGAAGGACTATGTCATCTATTTAAACCTTTCACACCCAAGATGGCGGTTGTTTTCCACTTCGAAACAATGCTGCGAGGAGGATCGGGATCAAGAGAGCTACTTCCAACTCACAGAGCCGAACATACTAAGGTAAGTATTCAACTCCTCCCTTCCCGTAACCTCTGTACAACAATAGGGATACAATGCACGCGGTTAGACCCATAACAAAGGTCTTTATTGAATATATCAACCCATACGATTAGTTGCTAATACTTATGTCACCCAATTTTTTAGAAATCCGTGTATGGTGTACACGACGGTTGAATCTAAAGAAGACTCTATATAGAGATATTACTAGCATTGCTGGTCCACAACGAGCGCCAGCAATTACAGTATTAAGGTGAGCCCTCAAAACTATGTTTATATCTACCAGCCTCTATCTTTTTACCTAAACAAAGGTTACAAGAGAGATCATATCTTTTTCAGACTGGCCTGACCGCTCGTATGCTAAACACTTTTTCTACATTAGAAGAGCTTCAATTGCATCTTTGAGAATTGCTCCCTCATTCAAGGTAAGCAATAATGATTACACTACACATGCTAAAGGAGACTAAGCCGGCCTGTTCCGACTATAGTAGTTTTTTTAAATTGTGCAAATTAAATTTGCAGATCCCAGTGGACATAATTCAATATCCACTACGGACCTAGAGGACTAAAACCTGCATTTACCTCAGGAAGACTCCTCATCAAGAACCACTCATCACTGACCAGACTGGGTAATTAATAAACCTAGCCATGGCTGATAAATTAAATTTATTCTAAAGTATTAATAGCATTTAAAGCTTAGACTTTTCTATACTTTCTTGTTATCAACAGCTTCAACAAGAACAATCAAGTTTCCTACCTAACACGTGCAACTGTAATCACCAACCAAAGAGATGTGCAACAATAGCAAACTCTAAATTAGTTGTCTAAATTGATGTTGTTTTTTAGAATATGACACTTCTCCTGAAGACAGTTCTATGAACAACTATACTAACTGAAACATGTCGAGTTTTGCCATCTAGCATTGACACTAGAATGATGATCTAACAACCCTAATTAAGGTCCCTTGACCAGCGTGAGATAGCTACAGCTTCCCACACTTATCACTGAACCATACTTCTGTCACTTATACGGAAGCCATTAACTTCTCTGGCAATCATTAAGGTGTCACAACAATGTTGTTTGTTTTTTTAACAATATACAATTGTTTTATGTAAAGTGAATGGGATTTTCCTATCGCTTTTTTAAGATTATAATATGTTTTTTCATTGATACGAATATAAAAAATTGAATGAATTATATGTTTTACAGCGCCAATCGAATGAAGTTCGACTGTAAGCTGTTGATAAATTGACTAACTACCTCTCCTGTCCTATAATATAGCACTCCCGATAAAAGGTAGAGTTACCACACAAGTAGTAAAAATTGGGTTTCCCCCTTTATAGTATATTGTCAAATAGTGACCTGTCATATTTAAAACACTTTATATAGAACATGTTTATATTCAATTAACATTACCCAGATACTGGTACTTGGTTTATGGACCTCTGATACTTGAAGGCAGTGTAACCTTTGCAAGGATTGTACACTGTGATCTGCAGATTAAATACATGGTTTGGCAGATGATGTTCTTGCTAAGCTACCTTGCTATTGTTGGCTTAGGATTCACAGCAACTGCTGAAAGTGCAAGGTAAATAGACATATATGATGACATTTGCAATTTTACCACTATCTCACACACATTTTTTCCACATACGTCACTCTAGTGCATCTACAACTGTCCTTCACAACATTTCTGAACATTCCGTAGCAGTGGTCCTGCCATTTAGCTATTTCCTAAATCTCTAGACTTGCTACGTCCCAAAGGTAGTCCATCCGTGATTTTACCTTAAGTTGCAATGGGTAATCTACATGTGGACCCCTTGCTAACAGTGCATACAGAGGCACAGCTTCAACACACTGATGAAGCTCAACAAGTTGAAACATGTGTCCGGGTTTGCTGTTCAGGGGAGAATAGCCTAGCATTTTGGTGCTGAAATGCCCAAGTTGGTGGGACCAGACAGGCATGTAATTGGCTATTTTGCCTCTGTGAATGGTATAGTCATCTAAATCCTAGTTGTTATCCCTCCTGAGTGGGCACCTTCCCATAGAACAGGTTATATGGCGGTGTTTGTTCTTGGTAGGGAGCTCCCAGACCGTTCTATGCATCTGTGATAGGAGTGTTGTAAAAGATAACATGATTGACCAGTTACTATGCTTTGCAAATGGTTATGAACCCTGCCTTGAATCACTCAAATTTGTGTATTATTTGTACCAAAACCCTTTTAAAACTTTTCTGGAAATTGATCATGAGAAGTTCAATATCGCCAGGAGTACAAAGTATGACCCTGCAGGGCAGGATGCTGCCATCTGCTACTGGGACTATAATTGCCCCAATTGCGGCTCGAGCCTTGAAGGCCCATCAGTTACTGGAGGTTGTAAAATGTATTTCTACTTCTGCCGCACTTGATAGGTGTACTAAGGGGGGGCAAGTGGAGCTATGTGGGACAGAGTGTAGCATTAGGGGCTTCTTGGAGTTTCAGGGCGGCTGGCCAGCTAATATTTGCTGGAAATCAAACGTTTAACTCAGTGTCCTGTGAAATGTATGTGAGAGATATCCATTCTTATCCATTATGCACTTCCCTTCTCTTAAATATCTTACTCTAGCATGTGCTCACAATAGTTTAATCTATATATTTAACTTAACAATGTCACATACTGATAGAGCTGGATTCTTGTCTACTGAATGTACAGTAGTGCCATTGTATAATCGTCATGTTATGTGGATCTCTACCACCCCATTAGAGGGCTAGAAACCTTCAAAATATCATCAAGTAGGGTTCAGGATACCCAAAAGGGGCTTCAAATTTGTTTAAACTTTTCAAATCCCAGTTTGCAATATAAAATCCCCAATCTCAAATCCCTCGAGCTATTGACATTGAGGAAAAAATGCCTACATTTGTAAATGGTCATATGTTCTACCTTTAGAGACATAGGGCCTCATTATGACTGTGCTGTTCCACTAACAACAGTGCCGGTAAGTGTTGAGAATAGTAATGCTTTAGAGTGCGTTCCGCCATGCAAGCCTTTGTTCCTTGTTTAGATTCTAAGAGAAGGGATACGCGTGACGTCAGCGACCATTGATGGGAGGCAGCTTGAAGAGTGGTTGTGCCGGCTCAAGGAAGAATTGACCACTGGTGTGTTCCGGCACCCCACCCCCTCCTGATTCCAGGGAGGGAGCGGAGTGAGAGGGACCTGCTGCCGACCTCTTTGTCCAGTGTATTGTCCTGTGAGGCACACAGGAGTGCGGCAGGAACGCTCCGGCCCTGCTTCCCAACCCGCTTCCCAACGACGCAGTTGCCAGGTGAGGAGGGGCACTGGGAGAGCGGGGAGGAGTTGGGCAAGGAGGGGCGTTCCCTCTCATCGTACGGCACCACAGTGAATGCAGGGAACGGCAGAGTAGTCGTGTAGCTCACACCCCTCAGCACGGCCAAAGTTTTGAAAGAAACTGGAGAACGAGCTCCACAGCCTCACAGACTCGTATATAAACAAACACACCCACGGCTGCAGTGGAAATGAGGAAATAAGCCCAATCTCCTTGCAAACTCAAATAAGAATAAACAATTTGTTGCAGAAAACTGATATGTTCAGCACGAATTACAAAGCAAGCAAATAACTTCAAAAGTGACGCATATACAGTGGTTAGGAGAGTAAAGATCTTTGAGCCACACCTGTGAATTTGGTCAATTAACAGATTCGCTAATAAGGGATCAGTTAGTCTGTTGTACAAACAACATGAAGATTTAAGAAAGACTACTGACTAAAGATCTATCACTAGAAGTAGCAGTAGAGACTGCCAGAAGCATGGAGCAGACGCAGAAGTACATGTCGTCTATGAAGGGGGACAAGCATGAAGGAGAAGTGGGGGCTGTGAGGGGAATCAGAACAATAAATTTGAATAAAGAGACTAAGTGCTATAAATGTGGCAGCAATCACCACATTTCGACGAGCGCATTCTGTCCAGCAAGAAACATTAACTGCTTAAAATGCAAAAAAAGGGGAGATTTTGCAAGAGTTTGTCAAGAGGCAAATCAAGTACATGACATTGAACCTGGAGTGAGATTCCCAGAACAAGAAGAAAGTGTGAGCATAGTCCAGAACATACAAACCAAACATGTGTTGGAGATAGCGGAGGTTTCCAATAAGGGAGGTTCTCCGACAGATGTGTTTTTAGTTAATGGAAGAGTAGTTACATTGAAAGTAGATAGTTGTTCACCTTAGACTTTGGTATCCAGAAAAACTTTTGAAAGTTGTTTACAAGGAAAACTCACTATTCTGAAGGAGCACAGCATAGAACCATATTCATATGGCAACGTGAGGATTGAGGCGTTGCGAAAAATTCAAGCAGCCATTAAATATAAAGGGAGAAGTTGTGAATCAGAAGTATATGTAACACAAGAAGGCTCTTCTCTTTTAGGTTGGAGTGAGCAACGTAAACTAGGCATTCATTTTCATGCGAGTGCAGAGGAGCCAGTTACAGTTGCAGAAGTAAAAGACAAGTGGGAAAAAGACTTTACAAAGGTGTTTCAGGAAAATGTAGGGATGCTCAGAGGATTTGAACATGAAATACGTCTGAAAACAGGAGCAATACCAAAGGTGCACAAAGTGAGACCAATACCTCACAAGTTGAGAGAGAAGCTTAAATTGGAAATTGAGACTCTGATGCAAAAGGGAATTATAGAGCAATGTGAGTGGTTATCCCCTATTGTGGTGGCTGCGAAACCAAATGGACAGATAAGGCTTTGTGTGGACATGAGAGACGTAAATAGAAACATACTTGTGGACAGACATCCATTGCCGATAATTGGGGATACCCTGTCTACTCTCAGAGGTGCTAGGGTGTTTTCTGTGATAGACCTTTCTCAAGCGTATCATCAGATTCCTTTGAAAGAAGACTGTCAACATCTAACTGTGTTTATAATGCCCTTTGGTACCTTCAAGTATTGCAGAATGAAGTTTGCGCTTGCTTCAGCGGCGTCGGTGTTTCAGAGAGTGATGGACACTGTTTTAGAAGGTATAAAGAACATTATAGTGTTTCAAGATGACGTGCTTCTGTATGCAAGTAGTGTGGCTGAGCATGATGTGATTTTAACCAATGTATTGAGTAAACTATCTGAAGCTGGTTTGACAGTGAGGAGACACAAGTGTAAGATTGCGGTTCAGAAAGTGGAATACCTTGGGCATGAAATTGATGGGCCTCATTACGACTCAGGCGGTCAGGGGTTTACGGCGGCGTAAACAGCGCCGACCCTTACCGCCTGATTCCGAGGTCCCTTAGCGCCATGGAGGTTTTAACACCTGCTTTTAGCAGGTGTTAAAATCCATGGCGCTAAGAGACCTTGATGTTAATTACGCCACCGTAATTTACGGTGGCGTAATTAACGCCTTCCCCACTCCCATTATGCCCTATGGGGCAAAAATGGGAATGGGGAAGGGTAAATGGGGATTGGGGACTTACCGCCCCGCCAACCTCGGAATGGGGCGGTAAGTCCGCCAACCACCATGGCGTAAACGTAGTTTACGCCATGGTGGTAAAGGTACGACCCAGGCGGTAACTTACCGCCTGGGTCGTAATGAGGCCCGATGAGTCTGGAGTAAAAGCGAAGAAAAGCTTGGTAGAAGCAGTAAAGAATGCACCAGTACCATCTAACAAAGACCAAGTGAAATCCTTTTTGGGTCTTGCTGAGTATTACCATTGTTTTGTCAAAGATTTTGCTATGGTTTCAACTCCTATAAGGATGATACTTAAGAAGGGTGCCAAGTTTGAATGGTCCACGGAGTGTGATGCAGCATTTGAAAACATTAAGAAAGCTATAAGTGAAGCTCCTTCAATTGGAAGGTTTGATCCACATGATAAGACAGTATTGGTAGTAGATGCAAGTATACTAGGTTTTGGAGCTACATTAGTACAATATGACAAGGATAAGAGGGAAAGGGTCATTGCATTTGCATCAAGGGCATTAAAGGGAGCAGAGTCTAAATATTCTGTTATTGAAAGGGAGACCTTAGCTATGTAGTGGGCCATCAAGCACTTTGAGTATTTTTTGTGGGGCAGACAGTTTGTTGTAAGATCAGACTACAAACCGTTAGTGCAAATATTTGAAAGTGGGAGGTGGGCTTTAGGTTCACCCAGGATAAGTCGATGGGGCCTAGGACTACACGCATATAACTTTGAGGTGAATTTTCTTCCAGGAAAGAAGAATATTGTAGCGGATTGCCTATCCAGGTTACCGACTGAGGACACTGAAGTTGAGGTTGATGATGGTAGAATTGAAGAGTCAGTAGTCGCAGAGGTAAAGGAAGCTGTGAGTCAGGAGATATGGTTGCAGGGAGAAGAATGTGATCAAGAACTTAAATTAATCAAGGAGTGGACAGTGAAGGGATGGCCCCAAAAGAGAACTTTGGAAAAAAATGTGATGTATGGTGGGAGCTCAAGGAAGAATTGAACATTTCTGAGGACAGACTAAGAAGAGGAAGGTGTATTGTTCCTCCGGAGTCGGTCAGGTCAAGGTTACTTGAACTTGCTCATGAGGGTCACCCGAGGGAAGGAGCTAAGAAAAGAAAAGTTCGACAGAATTATTGGTGGCCACGGATTGACAAGATATCTGAAAAGTGGGTGAAAGGCTGTATAATTTGCCAGATGAGTGACAAAAATAAAGTGGTACGTGAGACTCCTATGAGTCCCAATAATGTTCCCATTGAGCCTTGGACCAGAGTTGCTGTGGACATAATGGCTCCAATTAGGGGTTTAGGAGGAGGTCTAAGGTTTTTGTTTGTGTTGATTGATTATCATTCAAAATGGCTTGAGTGGGAGGCGGTTAAGGAAGTCACAGCTAGAGAATTGATAACTTTCTTGGAGAAGGTATTTTTTAGAGAAGGGGTGCTTAAGGAACTTGTTTCAGACAACAGAGTTCAATTTGTGTCAGAAGCTATGAAAAATGTCCTCAGAGGTTACGATATAAGACACATCAAAACAGCGTTGTATCACCCAAGGGCCAACGGTCTTGTGGAGAGGGTCAATCGTTGGCTGAAGGAAGGGTTGCAATTAGCTATGAGAGGGGGGCAACCGTGGAGAGAGGAATTAAACTTGTTAACGTGGAGTTATCTAACCACCCCTCATTCAGTGACATGAGTGTCACCTTTTGTATCTCTGAAGAGTAGACAACCAGGGACCAAGTTGAGTCCGGGATGGTTAGGGATTGCCAAAGTGGTTCATGTAGATAGAGAACAAATAATGAGACTCATAAATGCCAGCCAAGAAAAATGTACAGCGGATTTCAATGTTTGTGAAAGAGTTAAAGAACGTGAATGGAACATGGGAGGGAATTTGTATGTAAAGAACCCCAAACTTGTGGATAAGTGTTGTGAAAGTAAATATTTGGGGCCAAAGAAAATATCAGCAGTTAAAAAGTCAGTAGTAATTTTGGGAGGAGGACAAGTCTGGTCAAAAGGAAGAATTGCAAAATTGTATGAAATGAATGAAAGAGTGGAGGATGCAGGGCAGCAAAATAAGAAAAGTAGTGTGAATGAGGAAATGAGTAATAGAAATAAGTTTGGTGTTTCTTGAAGGTTGAAGTTCAAACCAGCATGGATGAAAGACTATATGTCGTGAATTAAAAAAAGTTTTGTGTATATTAATATGATATTTCTATACAGGTCTTGGTACCTCAATGGTTCCACATTCTGTTGTACCTGTTATTTCCAAATATGTGTTATACTTGTTTTGGTGCCTCTTATAGTTCCATGATTTGTTGTACATGTTATTTCCCAAATTTTTTGTTTTATGCATTGTTCATTAAATTAAATAATTGGAGTTAATTTGTCCTCCTAAGGTGGAAGATATGTTGAGAATAGTAATGGTTTAGAGCGTGTGCCGCCACGCGAGCCTTTGTTCCTTGTTTAGATTCTAAGGGAAGGGGTTTGCGTGACGGCAGCGACCGTTGATGGGAGGCAGCTTGAAGAGTGGTTGTGCCGGCAGGCTCGCTATATTAAATTTCATAATTTACTTACAATTGCCGTCTCTGTACTATCATTACATTTGGCGACAAGGATAAAAACAACAGTGAGCCCGCGGCAGGACATCGCACACTTCCGGGGTCGGACGACCACTGGTGTGTTCCGGCACCCCTGCCCCTCCCCGAATCCATGGAGAGAGCGGAGTGAGAGGCGCCACCGGGACCTGCTGACGACCTATTTGTCCAGCGTATTGTCCTGTGAGGCACACAGGAGTGCGGCAGGAATGCTCCGGCCCAGCTTCCCAACCCGCTTCCCAACGACGCAGTTGACAGGTGAGGAGGGGTACTAGGAGAGCGGGGAGGAGTTGGGCAAGGAGGGGCGTTCCCTCTCATCGTACGGCACCACAGTGAACGCATCGAACGGCAGAGTAGTCGTGTAGCTCACACCCCTCAGCACGGCCAAAGTTTTGAAAGAAACTGGAGAACGAGCTCCACTGCCTCACGGACTCGTATATAAACAAACACGCCCACGGCTGCAGTGGAAATGAGGAAATAAGCCCAATCTCCTCGTAAACTCAAATAACAATAAACAATTTGTTGGAGAAAACTGATATGTTCAGCACGAATTACAAAGCAAGCAAAGAACTTCAAAAGTGACGCATATACATTTATGATGTCATCTTTGATGTCCTGGGTGTTAGTCTTAGCAGTGCACGGTGGTGGCGCGAGTGATGGTTGCTTAGGTTACCATAACTGGTAAATTGCAGGGTTTTTTCGGTTTTACGTGTAACCATAATGTCCCTTTAACAATGATTTTGTCACTGAATTTCATAGGTTTTTAGTAGCCCAACTTAACCATAATGTCCCTTTAACGACACCTACACCCGTGCCTCCTCCAAGGAAACTCTCATCGACATCCCCTTTGTTGTTCCTTCACCAGGTCTATGGACCCCTCATATGGTCTCTGTGCTCTCTCTTTCTCCTCTTCTCCCATTAATGGTGGCACCCGTTGTGATGCCTTCCTGGCCTACTTCCATTCCTCTAAGGTCATCATTAATGTCTACTCTAATGGGACCATCTTGGTCCAAGGCCCTCAGGCCAACCTTTATCTCTTTGATAGACGCTTCCTGCGCCTCATCAACTTCCTTTCTTCTCCTGCTGTCCCCTCCCCTTGACTACCTCGCCTTCCCCTTCTGCCTCCTCCTTGGCTACCTTGTCTCCTCCCTCCCTCTCTGCCCACTCTCAGGCTCCCGCTACACCTCCAAAGGGCATACCTATGATCTTTACCCCTCCCCGGAAGCCCTTCAAAGATGGCAACCTTCTCCATATTGCCACTATAAACTCTTGCTCTGATGTCAAACACTCCTCTGATATCTGCCGCCTTCTGGAAGAACTTTACCTTGATGTCCTCGGTCTCACCGAGACATGGTACACGGCCAGCTCTGTCACTACCTTTGACACTCTCCTACCTGACGGCTACAAGATCCTCTCCATGCCCATGTTCAACCACCCTGGTGGTGGTGCAGCCCTGATCTTCCTGAGTGGATTCCTGCCACTGTCACTTCTACGCAGGCCTACTCCTCGTTTGAATGCCTCGTTTGCACGCTCTCTCCCTCCCCTAGCCACTCCCTTACTGTGGCTACTATCTATCAGCCACCTGGTCAGATTTCTTCCTTCCTCTCTGAGTGGGCGGACCTCTCCTCCTCACTCCTGGCCTCTACCACTCAACTCCTCCTTCTTGGAGACTTCAACATCCACCTGGATGCCTCCTGTCCTCCCTCTGGTCTCTTTTGTGACCTCTGTGACTCTCTCTCACTCATTATTCTCCCCTCTTGCCCGACTCACTCTGCAGGTGTAACGCCCACCTGGTTCCCACGGGGGCGCTGATCTAGTCTGGATTACTGCGGCCTCTTCTAGCGTGATGCACAGGACCCGGAACACCGATTGGACAGGACCTCCAAATCGTGCTTCCTTGGCCCGTAGGAATATCCTTCTGCAGATGAGAAAGGGGATTAACAGTCTGCAGAATGGTGTGCTAGATCCCCCCTTCCTCCCTCCGTTCCTCTCTATTCCTCCAAACCCGGTTTAAGCTCACCTTATGGTTTGGAAGGTTGAACTCTCCATCCTGCTTCTGGTGCAGGGGCGCGCGTTCGTCCAGTTACTTCACTGGTTTTCAGAATGGCGCTGGCAAAATCCACTTGACTTTCCTGAGCGATGCGCCGTAAGTATGAAAGTTCAAAGTTCAAGTGAGGCCCCCTTTATGCTGTCTTTCTCACCTGTGATCTGTCCTTTATTTCAGGTGCAGAATGAAGGCGATGCGTCAAGGGGTTAACCTGCCGAGGTGAGTAGTAATGAGGGTGATCCCTCTAGATGTCCTTATCATTCCTCTGAAATGTCTCTAGTCCTTTCCCAATAGGGGCCGGGGTACGGTACCTGCCAACGGGGCGGCGCTGACCCGAAATGTGGAAGAAAAGCTGGTAAGTATTATGGCTGTTAATCAGGCTTTCCTTCTGTGTGTCCTTCTGCTCACCTTTTGTTTATTCCTCTCTCCGCTAGGTGCAGAGATGTGGCGTCCGATGCTGACAGCCGCGATGGAACCGGGAGATGTCTCGAGGACAGGACAGGTGAGTGAAGCGTGGCGCTGCAGCGAGCAATGCAATGCTTTTAAATTGAAGTCTTCCTTCAGGGATGCTGGCAAGAAGATTCTGGATGCAGGTAAGAAGCTTGAAATAATCCTTGGTTTTCACCTTTCTCTTCTCTACCTTCCTTGCAGGTCTTCCAGGTTCAAGACGGGTGTGGCTGTAGTCCAGGAGCAGGAGCAGACACGGTGAGCGTTAAGCTGCAGGAAGCAGAACAATGCGAAGCATGAGCTGCTGTCTGGGCGTGGCTTAAATAGCCTCCAAAGAAGTCCCAGGTATGTATCATTCCCCAACTTGGTATGTATCCTTCCCTGGCCACGCCCGAGTGAAAAAATAGTCCCTATCAAAAAATAGTCCCTTTCAGGTCTCAGGGAGGCCCGAAGCATGCAGCATGGTCTGCATCAGGTAAGTGCACAAAACACCTCCGTTTATGAGCCTGGCGCCTATGGCGCCAGGACTGATGTCCAACATGAGCCTGGCGCCAAAGGCGCCAGGACTGAGTCCAAAGAGTCCCTATAAGGGGCCGCTGGGCTTTTACCCGAGGGCATGATCCCTGCTTCCGGGGGTGCTGGGCCTGGCCTGATGCTCCGGGGGTAGGCATCATGACAGCAGGGCATACTCTCGATGTTCTGATCTCCTCAGACCTTCCCCTCTCTGTCCCTCACTCCACTCCTCTATCCTGGAGTGATCACTTTCTCCTATCCTCCAACTCACCCTCCCTACCCCTCAGGCCAAGCCACCTCCATCACTGCCACCCTCCTTCTCGGTCATCTGACCCATGAAGAGCGTGTCAGTTAAGGCTTTCGCGACCACCTTCTCACCCCCTCCTCCCTCTTTGGCCGATTCTCATCCTGACACAGCCCTCTCCACGCTCCACTCTTCTATGTCTGATACTCTTGATATCCTTGCCCCTGTCATGAGAATCCACCTGAAGCCCAAAGCCAAGTGTAACTCCTGGTTTGACTCAGACCTCGTCACCCTAAAACGCAAGTGAAGGGTGGCTGAGAGGAAATGGCGTGCCTCATGTTCATCCTCTGACAAACTGGCCGGCCGCCTGCTGCAAAGGCAGTACCGGCTCTCCGTCCTCACCAAGAAGAGAGCTCATATCCAAGCCTGCGTCTCTGCGGCATCTAACAACCCTGCTGAACTCTTTAAAATCTGCAAGGAACTGGCCAATCATGCCACAGTCTCTACCTCTCCTGTCCCTTCCAAGGCCCTCGGCATTGGCACTGGCTTCTCACTTTGTTTCTAAAACTCAGGACATCCTGTCCTCACTCTCCTCCGATCACCTCCCTCCCGCTACTCCCTTTTCTTCCCCTGGCCCTTCTGCAGCACCCACCTCCGTCCTTCACTGCCTTTCCCCTTTTTTCTGCATATGAGGTTTCTAGACAAGTCTGATCTATGAAATTCTCGTCGAAACAGGTTCACCCCTGTTCCTCCAAAACTATCAAGGACTACATCGACTCCCTGGCTCCTGCCCTGGCTGATTTCTGCAATCACTCCTTCACCACGGGAGTCTTCCCTTTCCACCTGAAGCACTTCCTTGTGCACCCCCTTCTTAAGAAACCCTCTGCCGACCCCTCTTGCCCTGCTAACTATCGCCCAATCTCCATCACTCCCTTCCTGGGCAAGCTCCTGGAGAAACTGGCCATCTCCCAGCTTAATCTCCACACTGAATCTGTTGGTTGTCTTCATGACCACCAGTATGGCTTTAGAGATGCCAGAAGCACGGAAACTGCTCTCCTGAACATCCGTGAAGACCTGCTCTCCAACCTTGACTCCAACACCCCGTGCATCCTCATCTTGCTGGATCTTTCTTCTGCCTTTGACATTGTCAACCATGCCATCCTGCTCAACCGTCTCCGTGATAACCTGGGTATCACTGGTCAGGTCTCTGACGTGGCAGACTTCTTTCCTCTCTGACCTACCCTCCCAGGTCCAACTTGGGTCCTTCCTCTCCGATATCTTTGTCTCTTCCTGTGTTGTCCCCTTGGGGTCTAACCTCTCTCCCTCCCCAATGACCTTTGCCTTTATGCCAGTAAGACTGAGATTCTACTCAGCGGCACACCCGCTCCCTCATTCCCTGCAGCTCTCTGGCCTGCCTCCCTTGGCCCTCTTCTTGCTCCCACCTGCAAGGCTAAAAACCTTGCAGTTATCTTCGACTCCACACTCTCCTTCTCTCCTCACATCTCTGACGTCTCAAAGAAGTCAAACTACCAGCTGCACCTCCTCCAGAGGTATTCTTCCTTTCCTCTCCTTCCCCCAGAAGCTCACTTTCTCCAGATGTCATAGAACCCTAGTTCTATCTAAGCTGGACTATTGTAACAGCCTCTATCTAAATCTGCCTGCCTCTACTCACCGCCCTCTGCAACGATTCCAGAACAGGACTGCGAGACTTGTCCTTGGCATCAAGCCCAGGGATTGTAGCTCTCCAGGACTGAAATCTCTGCACTGGCTCCCAGTGGCTGTGAGGATTAAGTTCAAACCCTCTGCATTGTCCCCAAGGCCTTCTGAGGCCTGTAGCCGCAATACTTGCAACTCTCTCTTCCTAAATATCTTCCTTCTCGAGCTCTTCGCTTATTTGCATCCAACTCCCTCAGGGTCAGCCGCTTCTCCAAGCAATGAGTTGGTGGTAGATCTCTCTCTCTTCG
Source organism: Ambystoma mexicanum (assembly GCF_040938575.1). Lineage (NCBI taxonomy): Eukaryota > Metazoa > Chordata > Amphibia > Caudata > Ambystomatidae > Ambystoma > Ambystoma mexicanum. The sequence goes on from NC_090933.1 coordinate 1,179,854,022, forward strand.
GCAGGGACCTCCCTCTGGAACAGCATTCGTGCCTCCCTGAAACCTGAGGAGTACCATCTCTGGTTCCGGAAGCACCTCAAAACATTCCTCTTTGCCTCTGCTTTCTCCCCCCTTCTCCCCTGCTGAACTCCTGGCAGAAACTGCACTGGTTACCTGGCCACCTTTTCCTATTCTCGGGCCCCGCCAGTTGCCCTCCTGCACTGCCTCCCTGGCACCCCCTGCACCGGGGGACTGTTTTCTGTATCCCTACAATCCCCCTACCAGCACTTATATCTGCACTTACCTTGTACTGCCACCAGTGGCCGTTTTTATTTATCTTATTTATTCAATTATACCATGTACTGCACTTTCCCCTCTCCCTTCCCCCATGCACTTTTCCCTTTCCCCCTCCCCTGCACTTGCGCAATCTGAATGACACCTGGCCTAGTAGGATAGCTGTTCTGTCCTCTCCCATGCCTCGTCACACCTTGAAGCACTTGTGTATAGGCGTGTTATGAATGCCATATTATATCATAACAAAGTTTTTTTCACTGAATATATATATATATAAAAACCTATGAAATTCGGTGAGAAAAACGTTTTTGAAGGGATGTTATGGTTGCAAGTAAAAGCAAAAACCCCCAGAAATGAGCCAGTTAGGGTAAGATAAGCAACCATAACTCACACCACCACCATGCACTGCTAAGACTAACACACAGAACATTGAAGATGACATCAAAAATGTGATTGATGACCTCACTGATGACATCACATATACAAGGTAATGTTGATAAACAGTCCCTACAAGAAGTTGTGTTTATAATGTTGGTAACAAGATGTCAGGAGTGATCGGGAGACCTATCATGAACTTCTTAATTAAATAATGTACTCATCTGATCCTATGAGTTGAGCAACTTAACCATAACAGCCCTGCAATATATACACAGACACCAATGAACACATGACTTTTCAAAACAATATCAAAAACCAACCCCTGCAAAGGAAGACAGATAAATGCAGAATGCCAATGATGCAAGCAATCTGGATACTTAGCCGTTAGGAAAAGGGCAATAAAATACCACATGTTACCACAGGGTTATGCTTCCTGTTAAAAAGTTGCAAAAAGTGGCTTAGCCTTTTGCTATGTTCCCAAAAAATGGAACATAGAGATTTGGGGCCTTCTAACAGTACCTTAATAAGGTATTGGTGGTCCAACTACATCAAACCAAGCTCCTTATTGTTTGCTAATCAGGTTCAAATGCAGCAGGTCGCAGTGAATGGTTTGAAGAGAGGCTTGTTGCGGATCCATGTGGCATTCTAATAAAGTGGGTGAATGAGGCAGTTAGGGTCGGTTTAATGGTCAATCATGGGTCTAACACGAATATGTTAGTGTTTGGTGCTTGGTGGAGATATTGCCATTTGAAGTATTCCCACAGTGGCAAATGCCTGGTTCGTGCCAGGGAAATTACATTCTTCTGCGGTGTGACAGAACTGGTGTGATGATGTGGCAACAGCGGATCAAGAGATTGCCAAATGTAACATAGGTATGTCCTGTTGGTTGAAAGGGTGTTAAACATGTTGCGAAGATGCCTCAAAGTACTTTGTTTGTGAAAAACAGGCATTCTGGCTTTCAGTATGATGTGAGGCTTAATCTAGAGGCTCAGGGGAAGGCATGTTACGTGTTCTTGATCTCCCAACAAGGAGGATGCTTGAAAGCACCTGCTGGAGTTCTGCACATCCAGTAAGGTCCTGTGTACTGGTGTTTCTCACAGAGAGGCATGTCTTGCTCCAGCAGGTCACTCCCAATGTGCCCCGAGAGTGGGTGGGCTTGCCTCTGCTTTGGAACACTCACACTTCACCTCACTGGCAGAATGCTTTGTAACTGTCAATGTCCCAAAATATATATATTTTTATTTTATTTTTTTCGCATTTTTGAAGCGCTCACACAGCTCACGGACGGGCATCGAGGCGCTGTTACAGGAATTGTTCTTTTTTTTTAGTTGCGTAATAGTTTTTTGTTGTTGTCTTAGTTGCGTATTTATAACGCGCTGAAACACCCAGAAGTTTCTAAGCGCGGACCCGGGGATCGAACCTGTGTTGCTCTGTGTCGTCTTGCTTCCAAGGCGTGCACGTTGCTGTTAAGCTATCCTCCCGGAAAAAATATGGCAAAATGAATTCTTCTTGCAATCTAGGAATAATTTAAAAAAATGTGAGGACCCTGCTTTAATAGACAATATTCAACAGACTTGAAGAATAGGAAGTCTGCTTTAAGGGATATAGCCCATGTCCAAGTGACAAGTGGTCTTTGACGTCTTGCATCATACCCAACATTCTTTGTGCTACAGGAATTTGAGAAGACAAGAAGGAAGAATAGATACAGCGAGAAACAAGAAAGTAGAATCCCTCCCCAACTGTGTTGAACTCCCTCTGACTACAATAATCATGCCCCTTCTCAGACACACAGCATCAACAGCCCTTTGGTATCCAACACCCTGGTTTGAGGCTATTCCCTATAAAAGGGTGCACCATTTGATTCCTGCAGAGGGATAATCCTGCTGGAGTGTAACTCTCACCTGAACCCCACAGGGGTGTCGATCGGACCCGGACAGCTGCGGTCTCCTTCAATGTGATGCGTAGTGCAGAGATGACTGTCTGGACTGGCCCGCCTAGTCTTGTCTGCTGGACCCGAAGAAGTATTTTCCTGCAAGTGGAGACAGGGATTAACCACCTGTGGGTTTTAGTGATGCCTCCCAACTGTTCTCGCTCTCCCCCACTAATCACCTCCGATATCCCCTTAGTAACCTCACCTTATGTTCGTAAAAGATGAGCTCTCCATCCTACGTGTCTTGCTGGGGCACGTAGATACCAGTTACTTCACTGGATTGAAGGCGCTGGGAGAGTTCCGGTAAGTATTGACTCTGAAGTCCCTGGCGGGATTGGTAAGTATCAAGTTCAAAGAGTTCAATGTGCCCGATGTTCACTCTTGTTCCCCTTCCTTCCTTAAGTTGCAACTGAGTTCGTGAGAAGAAGGTCTTGTAGATGCTGCTGGCGTTCAGGTAAGAGTCTGTGTTACCCAACGCTGTCCGGTAACTATTGCATGCGTTAACGTGTTGTTTTTCTCCCTCTTTACAGATGCGGCATATGAAAATGTGGAGAGTTATGGAATAATACTGCCGGTGGTAAATCAGGTAAGTCTATGGTGGTAAGAGGTTGTATTTGTTGATTCCCTTGGCTCACCTTGTTTTTTCTTGTGTCCCCTAGGTGCCGGATTACGGCCAAGAAATGATGGAGACAGTGCCGGATCGAAAGAACTGATGAGTATGGCACCGTACTGGAGCTGGCGAAGCAACGCGTGCAGGACTGATGTACTTTCCAGGTCCGGAGATGAAATGGTTCCGGAATTAGGTGAGGAATTTGAAATAAGTTTGTTTTCTAACCTTGTCCTTTTATTCTTCTTTATTCTAGGAGCCCCGGATTCAAGGCGGGCGTGGCAGAAGACTGGATGCTGGCTGCAGGCACGCTGGCGTGGCAGAAGACTGGATGCTGGCTGCAGGCATTGTGAGCGTCACGCTGCTGGATGCAGAATAACGCAAAGCATGTGCTGCTGTTCGGGTGTGGTTTAAATAGCCTCCAAAGTAGTTCCAGGTAAGAAGTTCTCTAGAGACACGCCCGAGTAAAAAATAGTCCCTGTAACAAAATAGTCCCATCCAGGCCTCATGTAGGCTTGCACTCTTTTGCAGCATGGTCTGCATCAGGTAAGTAAAGTCTATGAGCCTGGCGCCTGTGGCGCCAGGATTGACTTCTATGATGAGCCTGGCGCCTAAGGCGCCAGGACTGAACCCAGACAGCCCCTAGCCGGGGCCGCTGATGTTTAAACAAATGTCTGGATGCCTGCTCCCGGAGCTGAGGGCCTTGGTCCTGATGCCCGGGGGTAGGCATCATGACATGGAGAGAGGTGTTACCCAACCTTACAAAGGATCAAAAGAGAAGCATCGTTTGTCAATCCTCCTTACTGGCAGAAGATATCTGACTAAAATACAGAGCTCTTCCACAGCTGACTTGGGTTCAGTCTTGACATGTGTATGCTTCTAGTTAGATGTGGCTTCTTATAATTATGCAAATTACCAGCCACCATACCCCAAACTCAGGTTTAAAGACTAAATTGCCCCCTAGATGGTAATTCCTCATAATTGTGTGGTTGTGCAATAGAGGTGCATTCTCTAATCTGAACGGAGTCTGCTGTCACAGGAGCCATCAAAAGGGAACATGGAGCCTTTAAACCTGCTCTGTGCCACTATGGAGGCGGTGCTGCAGATCAGGAGAATGATGCAAAAGAGCACAGGTGTTACTATGCCTTTAGCACAGATTTTGGTGAATGGGCAATCTGGTAAGCAGACCACCTTTTCTGATGAAATTACCTGCATAATTGTATTAATACCGAAAAAGAAACAGAGTTTCTACTCCCTATGCAGAATACGGTTCCTCACAAACACATGTTTATCTCCTGATTCCTTGCATGTCTGAAACTTTCTCCCACCTCAGGGGGCATATCACTATTTCAACACTCAATAGCACACGCTCTGCTGAGTTATTATCTGTTCCTCCCTGCGCTTGAGTGTCAACAAGGGGTACTTGACCAGTTTACTCAGCTCAACAGATGGACGGTCACTGGTAGTTACCTCCTACCTCCCACCCCAAGTGTCACGCCGCTGTGCAAAACAAAATAGCACAAGCTGCCCACCATGATTCTGTAATGCTTCCATACTGGACATGTGTGCAGTTCGTTCCTCGCAGTTCAAGCATTGGTATCTTGTGTCATGCCTTCCTGAGTGTTTGTTCCAGAGAGTGGCCCTGGGGCACATTTCCTGTGTGTTTCATCAAGTAAAGACTCTTGCCTCCCCACAGGTGTGTCACTAAAGCCTGCCAAGGGTCACTCATATTTTTTCCAGACCCCAATAAGTCTCACGGAAAAGTAGTGTGCAAGTTTGTCACATGGACCAGGACCCGAAGCTTGCCTCACTCTTAGAGATTCCCTCCCCTACACTGATGCCACGTGTATTTAAATGCTCTGACTTCCCTTTCATAAAGTCAGATATATTACAAAGAAACATCTGCTGAATGAGAGAGCAGCAATAAGCTTTAAATACTGGCTTTGTGTAAACCTTGCACCAATATTTTCTTCAGGTTATTAAAAACAAAATGTAACCACATTAAAATTATTCTCAAATAAAGAGGAGAAAGGCTACTGATTAAGGAAATATCCAAACAAAGTAGGGTCTCTGTGCTGTGCCTGAAAAGCAAATGATCCAGGCAGGATGTGCAGGTCCTATCACATGATTTCCCTATTATTCAAATATCCCAGAGTTCAGTAGTAATGCCATAGAGTTGTCATTTGAGAGAACCTCAAACTGTTTCAAACCTCTATTATATCAACAGGTTTGAATCTGGCTCCAATCGGCTCGACTATATAATGCCTCCTATGTAGCTAGTGAGTTTGATCTTTTGGTTAAAACTTTTCATGAATTGAATATGGTGTTGACACTGATGGACCTCCGGCGGAGGGGAAACATGATTCATATTGTAGTGTTACTGGCACCTTTTACAGACCGGGCAACTGTGAGTCTGCCGGTAGGGGCACAGAGCTTCAGGATGTCAGGTGGTGGGAAACAGTGTTACAGGGTTGCCGGCAATGCACTGGCTACCGACGGGCGTTACTGCCAAACTCATAATGAGGCCCTAAGTCTGAGTTACTGCAAGTCCTTTCTTTGTGAATTCAATTGTTTTTTTTTTCCTGGAGTAATATTGTGAATTGGCGCTTCTACCATGAAACATGATTTTGGGTTGGGGTACCCCGGGAAAATGTGAAATGTGTTCAAAGGATGCACAGTTTTCAGCTGCAGCTTCTTAAAGGTGTCTATGTTTATTAAAATGTGTCAGAGGTGTAACACTTACCTGATACCTTGCGGAAGCATCTGGGTCCCCCAATGTATGTACCAAACCACTCATCACCCCAAGCCCATGCAGCATAGTATAATGAAACACTGCCATGTTAAGGGTGGAAGGGGCTGGTTAGCTGGATGTAGGTGATGCCCTGGTTTGCATTATGTCAGATGGGTTCAGAAGTGATGTCAGCGGTGACTGCAGATTTCCCTAGAAACCAAAATCTCAATTACTTCTGTGTTGTGGGATGTTTTTACCCATACATCCGAGCCCTACCTCAAAAACTGTGCAGTACTGACATGGAAAACATCATGATGGCCAGAGATTCCCAGAAAATGCCCAGGGAAGTGCATGAAGAATAGGCTTCCACCCATTTTGCCGATGTTATGGGCACAGAAGGGCACTGCCTAAAACCACCATTGGACTACCCACACAGTATCCTGAAACCATTGGGAATGGCAATGCTGATTGCCAAAAGCAACCTAGAATTGTGGGGAATTCATTTTCTTAAATCCCAAAAATGGGTGCATTACCAGTACTCACCACTATCAGAAAGCCGGCGTTTTAAAACAACACCAGACTTTTTTCTTTTTCGTGTAAAACTGAATAAATGAACCCAAAGCAGGCCAAAGAAAGACTTACTGAGAGGTGGATCCAATGTAAAGTTATATTCTGAAGTGACTTGAAGGTTTATACAAGACTGGCTGAGCTGTGGATTTCAGCAGTTTAAGTAAATTTGGACTGAAAGACACTAAAAACCTAAATGTTTAAAAGAAATGAGTGACCTACTTTTGAGTGTCACATAGGTTGCAATTTTTTAAATGTCATAGTTTTAAACTTAGAATCAGCATTCTAGCTGCATATGTAAAATGGTTAGTTTTATTTGAATGCAGAAAACTGGGTAACTAAAAGTGACATTAGCTGGGGCCTGGCTTAAGGAACTGAATTCTGCCCACCAGCTACCCCCGACAGGAGTTGAGACTTGCACAACTGCTGTGTTCCCAGGCCTAGCTGCCTTTTTGCTGCTCCCACCAAAAGGGATATGACACTTCTCTGATTGGATTATCAAGGGACTGCTAGAGACTAAACATAGGACCCAGGCAGAGGGTTTATTGAAGTGGCCATAAATGGCTTCCTCTTGAACAATGGGCCTTCCAGGGCCCAGGCAAATGTTTTATTATGGGGGCCGTAAATGTGGCTTCCTCCTGGAAGGAAAGGGGAGGAGCACTGCATGTGAGAGCAAGCTGGCTTGGCAGAAACTGGGAGGGGGAGAAACTGGAGACAGAGGTTGAGCTTGAAGAAAGTGGAAAGACTGGTTTCTGTACCATGTGACCTGAAAAGACACACCCCTGTAGCCAGAATATGGTCTTAGAAAAAGATGAATAACTCATAGTACGGACTTGTCATAATTATTTAAATGATACCATAATTCTTGTGATTTTTCTGCCCACATTTTAAGAGGTTTTTAGAACCGGTGGCATGATCTGGGGGCAAGCTAGCAGTTAAGAGGGTATTACTTAAAATGTATGCATGTTAAAAATCTGACACTTCATCAAGTAATGTCCATACTCCTTGCGCACATGTGTGTAAATTTGGGGTAATGTCCGATATTACGAAATCAGTTAAAAAGTGCAAATGTTGCCATTTCTGAATGCAAGCTCCCAGGAAGAGCAGATTTGGACAGGGTATACCTCCTGTGATATGTGATGGGTGCATGTAATTTTAAACAAATGTGTACCTGTGCAAATATGTCTTTTGGGTCAAAATATAGATTGTGTGCAATTTGACAGGGGTGGGTTCTCTGTATCATAAACAGACCTCATCATGATGACACTTCATTTCATTCCCCCAATCAAGGGGAAGAGGAGGAAGTGGCCAATGACAAGTGGAGAGGGGTAGGGCCTAGGAAGCTAGCCTTTCCACCCATTTTCAAAACACATAAAAGCAGACAGTCAGGACAGAGAGGGACATTCAATTCCATTTGCTGCAACTGCCGGACCACACAACATCCAGAAGATACTAGATTTAACACTTAGACTTTAAAACTCCAAAGAACTTGATTCAGAACTCAAAGCAAGGGCCTAAACCCACAAACTGAGAACTCTTCTCAGTGGGCCTCAGCATCCAGCAAACCTAACAGCGTGCAGATCAGCGCTGGGTCCAGAGAAAGCTGTGCAGAAAGATCCAGAAGCAGTGCTGTACCCAGAGAAAGCAGAGCAGTTTGCAGAACCAGAGGCAGAGCAGAGCTGACCCAGACCGGTGTTCGCAGAACTAGAGAGCTGACCCAGACGCTGTGCGCAGAGACCGTCCGTGGCGAGTGAAGAAAACCTGACCAGATCCGTGGCGAGGCCCATTCTATTTCAAAAATATATTGTGAGTACCTAGCAGAACTGTGCAGAACCAATCTCTTTCTAGCTGCTAGCTGTCACTTGTCACTTTGAACTTTAAAATTTGAAATCTGAAAAACGACCTTTACCATATCGCTCATATCTCCGTGACCTTTGTCTTAGAGACTTGCAGTAACTTTCCTCTGAAAGCTGGGAATCTTGGCTTTTCAACGGACCTAGAAACGCATTCCTATTCCATACACTTTTGCCGCAATCGCGAAAAACGCACTCGCGAATTTGCCGCGATTTGCGATTTGGTTTTAAAACCCAGCCACGTGTGAAAACAGCAGCTTCATTGCTTTTCTTGCTAAAAATTCGTTTGCCTCTTAAGAACCATCCCTGAATCATTGCTAGAGTGAGCCTGGACTAATATTAACTTGATACCACTCACCCTGAACCTCCAGAGGGAATTAAAATCATTTTAGCACATTTTCCAATATATTGCAGCACATATAAAAGCATTTTGGGCCTGTGTTTCAAACTTCTGTAGTCTAAGCTTGCTGGGGTGAACTGAATTACATTTGATTGCATTTCTGAGAACTGTGTGCTTTCCTTCCATTTCCTTGCATTGCATAAAGGGGGGAGGGGATTGCCAGAGAAAAGTGATTACATTGGCCCTCATTAGGACCCTGGCGGAGGACCATGGTGCAATTTGCACCATGGTCCATGGCTCTAAGCTGCCAACTCCGCCAAGGTGGTTGGCGGACTTACTGCCCCATGCCGACCTTGGCGGGGCGGTAAGTCCCCAATCCCCATTTTACCCTTCCCCATTCCCATTCTTGCCCCATAGGGTATAATGGGAGTGGGGAAGGCGTTAATTACGCCACCGTAAATTACGGTGGCGTAATTAACAACAAGTCCCGTAGCGCCATGGATTTTTCCGCCTGCAAAAAGCAGGCGTAAAAATCATCCATGGCGCTACGGGAACTCGTAGTCTGGCGGAGAGGTACGCCATGCACTACGCCGGCGTAAAACCCTCTCCGCCAGGGTCCTAATGAGGGCCATTGTCTTTTGCTGAAATCCTATCAAGTTAATTTCTGTATTGCATTTTCATTCAACATTACATCCATCTGAACTTATATAAAGCATTCTCTACCACCTTATTCTTCTGTTCCTATTCACAAGTGTGCTAGTGCCAGACGATCCATTATTGATTACTGCTCAGATTCAGTGTGATATTTAATTATTAATTTATTATAAAGCGTGATATATATATATATATTGTTTAACTTATCAAATAAACCTTTAAACTTGCAAAACAGAACTACTTCTTGGCTCAGTGGGGTCAGGGGGATTCCAAGAGAGGGGTGTTATATAGGGGTAGTCATCCAGAATGCATGAACTGGACATAAAGATATATTAATAAGGGTTTCCATTCAGTATCCCAGACTAGGCATTGACTTAGCTGTAGTGTTGAATTGAATCCTCTTACAGTGTCTACTAACCAACTTCTCCCATATACCCTCGGGGAAGACTGGAATCACCTTGGATTGTGCCTGCTGATGTGTATGGCTTCTGTTAATTGCACCTGTTGCCAGTTATGTCGCTGGTTGTTGCTCTCCCAGGACTGCTGCAGTTTGCTAAGGTGCTTGTAGAGAGAAACACCAATGGGCCTGTCTGAAGTCCTTTATAGGCTCACGCATTGCGTGTGGCAAATCACTGTCGGCTTTTGCTTACAACTGTCTGCTTCCCTTAATGTCTTTACTCAGTTGTTTTCTGCTATTCTTCAGTGTCTTTCCTTTCGCCACATGCTCTCTTTGTTTTATCCATGGCGCCAACATTGCTGCATTTCTCCTCCATGTACCTGAGCAAAAATAATACCTTCTGTTGTGTTTCCTGTAGGTTCCTTGACAAAGCGTCCCAGAGATCTGAGCTGAGCAACTAGAAAGAGCCTTATGTTTGCAGATCCCAGTAAGTACTTTCCAAAGATTTGCGAACGTAGAAGAAACAGTCTTTTCTACCTACAGGTGTGGGTCGCGCTGAGAATGAGGATCAGGTCCGAATTCAGAAACATAGTAAGAATTCAGCTGCTTGGGTAGAACTAACGCAAAGCAAGGGTGTGGTCCAAGGGTGTGGCTTAAATAGCCTTGGGTCCCACCTTTGGGAGATGGAGCACATTGAGGGAATGCCAGCTGAAGAACACCCGGCGGCCAAATTGGGTGTCTGGCAAGGCCTTAACATAGCGGCCATCTTGGAAGGTTGACATGCTCTTCATACTTGAAGGGTGTGAGCGCCAGCAGCGCACTAAGGCAGTCCAGCCTTCCCCTGCACAGAAGTTCTTAGAGATGCCACATGTGGTGGTAGGAGCCCACATAGAGGCGCCAGGGCCCCCGGGAGATATCCTGGACTCCGTAATCATGACACTAGGTGATTTCCACCTATTTCCGTGGCATAATCAATAGGTATAACTCAATGCAGCAATTCTAATAGAATTTGTACAGTTATAATAGTATTTGTAATTATTTGTGGAATTGTTTTAGAGAGATTGAATCATAAAGCTACAATTGTACTGAGCAGGCATGAGATATCTGGGCTGATTTGTATAAGGTTGGACTGGATCATTCATTTCCTGCTGATTCTGGCCTGCCTTGTGGCGTGGGTCCCAACATTTTTTTCTTTTTTTACCTGCATTATTAGATGCCCTCTTTTGCACGCCATTAATACTTTCAACATTACATGCCATTCTAATGTGGCCTAGTAGTCTACTGTGTTACAACTTTAATATATTGATGAGTTTCACCATCCTATTTTTGGCAGAGAGACTTTTTGCATAGTTGATTTGGAAATGTCTTGGTTATAAAGGGAGAATCTGCTGGAACTCTCCAAACATTTCAAAATCTGCTATTGATTTCTAAGATCTGCAGATAATTTTGAAAATCTGCACTTTTAAGAAATTGGAATTTTCTGCAGAGAAATCTGTATCTTGTCATCGGGTCACCTTGATGTGCATTTGCACATGAGCAAATGAATGCTGTCTATGCACAGACATTTGTACATGAACAATTGAATTGGTGCCAGTCCTAATGAATAATTCATAGTGAATTCACTATAGTATTAATTCAATTGCACAAGCACATTTTCACACGTGTAGGGTAATATTGTACTTTACTAAAAATGACAACGAAATCCTGCCTCACCCCTTCTGCAGTTATCATAAGTTGGCCGGTACCTGATAAATGTGCAGCTAATAATGTTTAGCTGAACATTTATCAGGCCAGCCAACTACAACTTTGCTGGTAGGGATGGAAGCTTTACCTCCAGCTAAGAACTGGTGGGTGCGTGTTGCACAGTGTTGTGCGATGCAGGATTGCAGGAGACGCTGGCTGATTGAACGTAGCACATTGCGCTATGCCCACGCAGGCTATCCTTTAAGAATTGAGGACCAGACCTTCTGTGACAAAGCCCTGGTAGGCTAAGGGCCCAGTAATTTGCAATGCAGGACTGCAGGAGACACTGGCTGTTAGAATGTAGCATGCTGCGCTATGCCCACACAGGGTAACCTTTGAACTATGTCCCATTAGGCTCAATCCCACTCTCTAGGTACCCACCCCACTGGGGTTACCGTTGTACTGTTCTGTGTCACGTGTCTCCTCTTCATGTGAGTTCACTACTGTGTGACCGCAGTGTCCCCTCTGTGCATCATGCAGTGTGCAGCACTGGGCTGTGCATCTCTCCTTCTTTCTTTCACTCCCTCCTCCTCCTACTTTCCTCTTTGCACCCTCTATGGTACTTTCCATTCCTCCCATCTTCTCTACTGCTACTCTATATCCCATCATATCACTCTCACTAAGTTTGGAAGGAATAAGTTCAAGAGCGACATCCTGGTCTCCATCTCATGCCTCCCTATCACTGATACCTACATCAGTGCTTCCTGCAGGCAGACTCTCACTAACATCCTCTTTGTCGTTTCCTCACCATACGTATGGAACCTTCATATGGTCTCAGAGCTCTCTCCTATGTCTTCCTCTCCCATCAATGGCGGCATTCATGGGAGGTCCTCTTGGCGTACTCCACATCGCTACCGTCAACGCTCGCTCTGCTGTCAAACACTCCTCTGACATTTACCACCTCTGTGAAGAACTTGACCTTGATGTCCTCGCTCTCACCAAAACATGGTTAAAGGCCAGCTCTGTCATGAGTTTTGACACTCTCCTCCCTGATGGCTATGGGACTTCATAGAATGGCGATTTCCTTCCGTTGCTGGCCCCTGGAATATCCCAAAAATACCAGGCTATCAGGTTCCCGTAACGGTAGGGTCAGGTTACCAGCAAACTAATAATGACCCCCATAGGGACATAATTTGAGTGTCACCAGGGATTGCAGCTGAAACCGCTGCAGTCTCAACCACAACTCCTGTAGTCTCTCTTGCGACCCCATGTCAAAAATTGAAAAGAAATGTAAACATATATATATTCTTTTAAACAGAACTTCCTGGTCAGCTGGAAGTGGCATAGCATGCCCCGGAGACCCTATGCAGATTCATGGGGGTTAGGCACAGCAATTCCTGTAATGTATTAGTATTCTATCATGGTCACTGCCATGTACTCAGGAGTGAACACTTCTCCGAATATGAAAGCAAGGTCGTCCAGTGGAGGAGAGTGCACAATGATGGCACCCAGGCTGGTTTTCTTGCTGTGGCTCTTGGCTTGTCTATTGCCTTGTGGACCCATGAGAGATGCAGAGCGCGACAGTGTAGCTAAACACTAAGCTGCATCAGGGGAACGAAGCTGCAGTCATGCAGTGTAAACAGTGGCTCTTGAGCAACTGCAGGAAGCTTTGGGAGAACTGCTCTGGTGCAGGACTCTTTACATTCATAATTGTCCTCAGCCTTGTGTCTGCAGCAGGTAGAAAAGTAGTGGGAGTGCATTTTAAAAAAAGCCCTTGCTAGTGGACTACCACTTTTTGCATAGCAGGATACAATAGGTAGGATTCCATGGAGATGTATGCATATTTGATCCTGAAAAAGTGAAGATGCATTACCATTTACTGACTTCCGGTGGGTGAGATTGTATTTATTTTATGTGGTGGACATTTGTGTGGCACCTATACACAAGTGTTCCCAGGTGCCACAAGACAATGGGGGGGTAGATAGAGGAGAAAACAATAACAGTAAGAAACGTTTCTACTAGGCCTTGTGACATTTGGATTGTGCAAGTGCAGTGGCAATAAGTGCAGTTGGGAGGGGACAGGTCAGGGCAGAAGGGCCAGGTGAGGGAAGGAGGGAAGGGAAGTTCAGGAAGGCAAGGCACCCATGGCTGGGCAAGTGCAGATGGGGGCCAAGGAGGGAAAGTCCTATGGGGAGCCAGGGGTAAGGGTAAGATAGTGCGGGGAAGGTGTGGATCAGAATTAGTATAGTCAGGGAAGGGTGCCCATGGGAAAGTGCTGGTAACGGGTACCGGCGAGGACTGGATGAAAGGCACATAGTGGTCCAGGCAACAGTTGCAGCAGCAGGGGAACAGTTTAGCAAGTGAGGGGCAGAGGGAAGGAGGAGGTGAAAAGGAACGTCTTAAAAAGATTCCAGAGCTTGCCGAGATCCAGCTCAGCTCAAGACTGAGAGGGACAGGAAGGCCATACCAGAGGGAGGCTACTGCGTAAGAAAGAGATCTACCCCCCCCCCCACTCTCTTCCTGGATACACATCTGATCTGCAGAGAGTTGGAGCTGAGTACAAAAGGACTTTAGCAGGGAGGTATTTAGGGGAAGACAGTTGGATCTAGCGGGGTCCCAGGCCTTAGAAAGCCTTGTGGATGGTGATGCAGAGGGTATTGAATTTGTTCCTTGCAGCCACCTGGAGCCAGGGGAGAGATTTTAAGGCTGGAAAGATGCAGTCCTTGTGCTTGAGGCCAAGGATAAGTCTTGCAGCCCTATTCTGGATTAGTTGACTGGAGGAAAGAGGCAGATTGAGGAAGGGGCTGTTACAATTGTCCAGCCTAGAGAGACCCAAGGCTCTGAAGACATTGTGCTTCTTGGGAAATGTGAAGAAAGGGAGCATGCCTCTGAGGAGGAGGAGCAGAAAGTTGGATTTCTTGGCAAGGTCCATGATGTGAGGGGACAAGGAGAGAGAGAGTTGAATATGACCTCAAGGTTCTTTGCCTCACAAGTGGATGAGGGGAGGGGAGGTAAGGAGGGTGGCCAGAAAGTGGGAGGGAAACGGGGAGCAGGCATCCCAATAAGAGGTATCTCATTCTTACTGGCATTAAGGCAGAGATAATTAGCAGAACACCATGTCTATATAGCAGTCAGGCAGTCAGGTATCAGAGAGGAAGAAGAGGAGATAATGGAGGGAATCTTCACAGAGAGCTGTGTGTCGTCAGCATAGCACTGGAAGTGAGGAGAGATGGTGGAGATTGGGTGGGCCAAGGGGACAAGGTAAATGTTGAAAAGCCATGGCGATAGGATAGATCCCTGAGGAATGCCGCAGGTAGAGAGTAAGGCTGAGGAGAGGAAAGGGCCCAGTTGCACTTCGGAAGGTCGATTAGAAAGGTTGGAGGTCAGCCAGGCCAGTGCACGGTCCATAAGGCCGAGAGGCAATAATAAAGCAAGGTACACATGCAGTGCACACATCCGTTTTCAGATGTGCATATGTGTGCATATAAACACACATGTGCCTTTAATCTATAAACTTTATTCTTCCAAATGTAACATACCGAGTACATAACAGATCAGAGCCCATATTTATTTAAACACAGAAATGAACGGTGACCACATTGGGTTTCTTGTTACACATTTGTAAACAATCTTCAGTTAGAATCCTGTTGAGTTAATTGAAGCAGAATAAAACATGTCATTGCTCAATAATTCTTTATCCGGGTAGGATAAGACTAAATCCTTTACATTGCTTTACAAATCATAATACAGTGATATTGTTACCATATTTTTCTTTGTGTACTGAGGAACAATTCTATCCGATGACACTTCAGCTTTTGGAAAGGGGTGAACGGTTGTGTGCCATCACATCCTGTGATTGCAATTTGGGGCGGTGTTAAATGACATCACTTCCTGTGATGTCATCAGCAGTTAAGAAGGTTTGTGCAATGTCACTTCCGCAACCCATGGCCTTTTGGTGAAATTACGTCCCTGCCCGATGTCTGTGAAGCAGCTCATGATTTGATTTTGGGTACATAAGTGCTACCTAGCATTAATATGAATTGCAAACAACCAAGGTGGGCTCTTCAATTCCAGTCAAGGGAGGTTACACTGCTATGGGAAAACAGGCTACATGGTGTAAACACTAACAAGGCATCCCAGGGATCTATACATCATGGATCTGTATGACCAGGTTGCAGTATTTAGGGCTCAGGAAAGGTTTGAAACACAGGATAAATAATTACACAGAAATGCAGGTTTGCTGATGCATAACTGCAGCGTCTGATATTCAATGTCAAGAAGTGTGATTCAATTTATCAGGTGAAATTAATCAGTGCATGCAAGTTTCATAACACCCTCTACTGATCACATTCCAGGAAATTATACGACTCCAAATTATTTCTACAGCCTCAGTGCGCGTATTCCCATGAAACTGCAACTACATTATGTCATACTAATGTTTTAATTGTTTTGATCATTTTTAATAAAAACATTCTCAAGATGCATTCAGAAATTTGATAGCACAGAGCTCGTGTTTCCTTTTCAAGACTTCATAAAGTGTTTGCTGTTAGCTGCTCGCCATTATGAACTGCATGGGAAATGTGACTAATTTGATAGAGCTTGTAAAATGAAAGCCTTGATTTCCCTTGCTGCAAATGGAATCCTCTGGTGCATAGATTATGAGTTTTCATTTCATTGAAGCTATTTTATATGAGAATGACTTCCTATTGCAGTACTTTTAGGGATCAATTCTGAATGGAACCTTCTTTAAGGATGTCTGTGCATTGGCGAAGTCTGTGCATTGGGAACTAAACTAAACTAAACTTCTAAAAGTATCTGGAGGAATGAGAAAGAGGGCAGCCCTCAGAAGCAGTGGTCTAAGTGAGCGGTAGCGGTCGCGGTCCTCCTCTTCTTTTTAAAATTAGGTTTTACTGTTCCTATACTTTTATTTTAAAAAGAAACCGTTCCGGAATGGTTTCGTTTTAAAATAAAAGTGTAGGAAGAAGTTGAAATTGCACTTTTAGTGCACTGCGCTGAACGTCCCCTTAAACAGTATATGCATGTGTTTGGGGGTCTGTATTATGTGTGGGAAGCGGCGTGGTGATGGGGTTTGTGGGGAATGGGTGCAGGCCAGCAGAGAACATAGCTCCACTACTTCTTTTCATACACTTCGACCACTGCTCAGAACCCACAGAACAGACATTGTATCTTCACAGCTTCACATCCAAAGTACAAAGCTGTCTGAATAGCTGCAAACATGTTATTATTAGGGCGAGTAATGTGAAAAAAGGAGGACCAAACTCTGGCTGCATTATGCACATAGAAGTTCAAGCATGCAACACTTTATTTAACAACACATTTGTCAAATATATAGATCAGTGGTCTATCAGTAAATGAAGAAAAATTGTCCATACAACTTTCCAAGTTATATATAAAAAGCTAATCGAACTGAATACCAAAAACAGTTAAGAAATATTACCAGAAACAGAGGGGGATAGCTCAGGGGAGCAAGACAATGCAGCGCATCACAGGTTCAAATCCCGATCCAGCGCCTAGAAACCAATCTCTACTATTAAGCCCGTTATAAAAAGAACTATTATTATTATGAACACATCAGGATAAATAATCATCCTGCATGATATTGGCAATAATGTCAATATTATGTTTCAAATGCTCTCTGAAAGTATGAAAAGAAGCCAGGATATATGTTCTGTTCCCTTCCTCTTTCTCATAAGGATATTGTGAAACAGTGTGTCAGGGCATCATTAGTATGGGTTCTAAGTTGTGATAGTATGATTACTGAGTAATTGTAGTTCAACATTCTTTCTAGAACTACAATACTTATTAGACATGTTCATTGGAAACAAAACACTGTAGAACGAGACCGTTTAAAATGCGAGTTCATTCAAATAATCTTTTTAATAGCCTTTACTAATAGATTATTGTTTGGAGTCTACACACCATTGTTGTTTTCTAATTGTCCTACCTTATTGGGAAAAGGTTGTGTTCTTCATGAAACCACCTGTTTTCTCGTGGCACAAAGAGAATCTTTAATTGTGTGTTTTCACCACTGACTGCTACTGAGAAAGTACGTGTTATTTTTATGTTGTTTTGTAAAAAAAAAAAAAAAAAAAACCTCTACAGAAAAACAAGACAAAAGAATATCTACAAAATATTTGCAAGTACATTATAATTCGCCTCGATGCCCGCGGTCCCTAGTGTGCTTTACAAATAAAAATAAATAAATAAAAATATAAAGTACGTGTTGTTCCATGCACAAAAACGAAGATTGGGAATGCCATTTAGAACGGCAGATCGCCCCTCAGAGCATGTGTGTGGCCCTCTCACAGCACCGTTATGGACCATATGTCCAGATGTTGATGGTGACACTGCTGCAGGACACACACACAATAACAATGCATTTCTTTAAGCAACAGGTTGTTCCCCACCCTGGGGGATGCCTCTGTCACTGCTGCTCCCATTCTATTTTCTAATGACCGTAACCATTTCAACATGTCGATGTGTTCTGGTTGTACTGCTGCCAGAATCAGTGCAATCAGTAGAGCAACGAGGAGCAAATCATGTCCTCGGGGATGATGGGATGGCTCGGGAAGGATAGGATGGGGCGCAGACGGTCTGCATCCAGCACCCCCTCATCACATAGATCCCTGATAAGAAATAACACATTCGAGTACATCTGTGAGTGCCTCTGTGGTCGCAGTTCTCTCTAAATACCAGGGACAACAAACTACAAACTGGCAAATGTAAAATTCAGTTCAATGAAACAATCACTTTAATGGCATGATTTCTGGGTGGGTGAACATTCCCATTCCAAGATATGCAGTTGCTACCAAATAAATGTATAACATTACAAACTAGAGAACATCCTATGTTCGACAAGCTCTTGTGCTAATGAAGTGTAATCCTAATTTTGTTTTGACAACCACACTCAAATTGTTGTCCTGCATTTACGATGATACCGTGTGCCAGTTGTTGATTTTGTAAACCTGGTCTGGATACGAATATGGAAACGGCACTCCCTTCTGGCCTCTCCTTTCCAAAATGCAGTGCGACTCTCTACCATTTATCCCACACCACAAAACAATTATTAAATAACAACGTCTCTCTAGATTGGCACAGCCTTAATACTCCACATTCTGCACTTGTTTCCCTGACATGGCAGGATACTCCAGGGAACTGACAAAAGGGAAAAACTCTGTGACGGACTAACAAAAAAGTACAGACGTAGGGATAGATAAGGAGACTGAGTGAGTGTGAGAGAGAGAGAGAGAGAGAGAGAGAGAGACCTAGAGGCCGAGAGAGGGACCTAGAGACCGAGAGAGAGGGGGAGACCAATACCGAGACCGAGCTTCATTAGGGTGCCTAGACGAAGGCTATGGAGAGTCGTGGGCATACTGGGTGTTCCCTCTGCACTGCTGAGGTCCATTCTGTTCCTGTTTCAGGGAATGGAACTGTAATAAGATGGAATGATGATGGACATGTGAGCCCCCAAGGTGAGCCATGAGATGGAATATGGCAGAGGTGCGTAATGGCCCATATGCTATTGCAGGAATGGGGTCGACATTTACCTTGGTTTGTGGGAGTGAAAAAATAATTGCATGCAATTGTGAGGGGGGATTAGTGACAGCACCCAGAAAAGATGTCTAGTGCTCCAAAATACCAATTAAAGAAGCTTACTCATCAAAATGGGAGTCAGATGCAATGGTCAAGATTGCCCAATCCAATCCTCACCAGGTGTTGTCTTCTGAAGGAATCCTGTGGTTATGAGGCATGCTTGCATTGCATGCAGCCTAAAGAAACGGGAGCACGGTTTATGAACCTGCCCCAGGGATACTTGAATTGCAAACGTAAGAAATATGTGGAATAACAATGTTTCATTAAATTGACCGTTCTGCCCAAATATAACTGAACGTATTGTTCATGTTGTTTTAATCTGTCCAAAGCTCCTTGATATATGGAGACAGTGGAGGAACTTGACCACCCGCATGCCGGATATGCACTCACCTGGGTTTAAAAAGAAATACATATATTAAAAAATTGAATGTTGGGGGATAACCACAGAAAATGTGTGGAGCTACACTGCACATATTTTCCTATGCTCACTGAACAACAAAAACATAGCTTTGTGTACTCTGGGGGTACACAGCCTACAGGCACAGTCCTCCCTTTCCTATTTAGTTGGAATGTGACAGCCAAGTGTACATGAAAACAACAAGAGGGGAGGGCAACACTTTCCTCCTGCCATGGCCAGCTTAATTAAATATCAAAGGCTCCATGGATGGCCCTGTCAATTGTCAGTCTGCTGGTGGCGGTGCGGATTGATGAGAGTTAATTGAAGCAGGCCTGCAAGAGGCCAGGTCATAAGAGCTGGCAAATGGTACAGGAAACCCAACACATTTTTGATATGCAACTGTGTCAATCTGAAGTCCTCTCAAACCTCTTAGTATGAAGGGAAGTGAATGCAATGTATGGAACAACTGTTTACAGTAGGCAACCCGTGCAGGCGCACTCCCTTTTAGAGGGAAGAAGTATGTGAATTGATGGAGAAAGAAAGTCTGATCTCGCCATAACTTAAAGGGAGACCTGTGTTTTGATCAGGAATCACAGGGTGCTCAATTAACCAGAGAGATCCTTTGATTCACAACAGACAGGAAGGTTGGTTGGACTTAGTAGTGCATATATTATATTTATATTTATTTATTTATATAGCGCGCACAACCCAGAGGTATATAGGCGCTTACACTTAAGAGATTGGTTTCAGTGCTTCAGGTTACAGAATAGGAAGCGCAAGAAGTGCATTACAACGATGTGGAATGTGCAACGTAATACATCATACGCAAAGTGCAAAGGAGAAGGACGTAGTGATCGCATCCATAGAGCCTGAGCCCATGTTGCAGGGCGGCAGCAACAATAGATGCAAAGTCAAATCAGAGGGCAGATACATGGTGCCTACCTCATGTTGGAGGGTGGCATCACACACAAATGCAAAAGTGAAATCAGTGGGTAAAAACATGGTGCCTCCCTCATCTTGCAGGTTGGCAGCAGCACACAAATGTGAAAGTCCAGCAATGGCAAGTACATGGTGCTTACCTCATTTTGCAGGACGGCAGCAGCACACATATGCGAAAGTCAAATCAACATACAAATTGTTGTATTGCTGTTTTGTTTATTTATTTGTAGAGCATACCGGGCCGTTAGGCAACTGGGCGCTTGTGAATTTGTAGGTTACAGTTACATGAATATCTTACATTTCTTGTGTTACAGTGACATAAATATCTTATATTTACATACAGGGTATCAGTTACAATTTTAGTTTACGTTTGTATTTACAAGGAAAAAAAGCTTAAGGCATTCAGAGGAAAAGGAGTCAGCAGTCGTTGAGTAGCCAGAGTTTAACATTAGTTTTGAACGAGTGGAAGGAGGGTATATCTCTTAGTGAATCCGGGATAGAGTTCCATAGATGAGCTGCCAATACAGGGAAGCTCGAGCCTCCAGTTCTTTTCAGATTGAAGTTAGGGATTCTAATACTATTGGCTTGGGCCTTTATGATGGGGCGTTCAGATGTGTGCTTAGTGAATTTTTCTGTGAGGCATGGGGCTGCTTTGTTATTGAGACAGTTGTGTGTAATGTTCAGGGTGTTTAGTTTGATTCTGTCATTGATGGCCAACCAATTGGCGGCTCTTCTTTGGTCTGATATGTGCTGTCCTTTAGGAATGCCTAATGCTGTTCTAAGGGCATTGTTTTGTAGGGTTTAGCGTTTATTGGCGTTGTGTTTACTGGTGCATAGATAAAGTGTGTTACAGTAGTCTAGTTTCGATAGTATAAGGGCTTGTGCAATGGTGATGCAGATGTCAGTAGACAGAAATGGTTTACATGAATGGATTACTTTGCAGGTGTAACTAGCTGCTGACGCTGTGGCATTTACTTGCTTGTCAAGGTTGAGAGCTGAGTGAGATAGTTAGTTTAGTTTACTGGTGGATCCAATGATTAAAAGCTTGGTTTTGTCGTCGTTGAGACATAGACCATGTGTGGCCATCCAGGTTTGAATGATTTGCTCGATTTTGTTTATGAGGTCAGTGTCTTTGTCGTAGTCTCCTTGGATTGGGATGAGGATCTGGGTGTCGTCAGCATAATTAGTATATAAGACACCCAGTTTGTCCAAGATATCAAAGAGTGGCTTTGTAAAAATATTATACAAAGTAGGGGAGACACAAGACCCCTGAGGAACACCACAGGTGATGGGAACTGGATCAGCAGCTGAGGTGGACGAGAAGACGCTTATAGTTCTATTATCCAGGAATGAATTTATCCACGCAGTGGCCTTAGTGGAGAAGTTGGCAGCCGATTTGAGATGGTTACATAGTACTTTATGATCTACCAAGTCAAAGGCGGCTGACAGATCTAGGAGTAGAAGAATGGACATGCCTCCTCTATCTTTACGCACACCTAGTTGGGTTTTGAGATCAAGGAGTGCCGTCTCGGTTCTGTGTCTCGGTCTGAATTCAGATTGTCTTGTGCCCAGTAGGTTATTAATCTCCAAGTAGGATTTAATCTGTACATTGGCAGCTTTATCTAAGATTTTAAGGAGGAACAGAACTGTTGTTATGGGCCTGTAGTTCGTTGGTACATTAGGATCGAGGTTAGCTTTTTTTGGAAGGGTAATATCCAAGAATCTTTAAGGTTGGTAGGCACAGAACATGATTTAAAGGATGAATTGATAAAGGAGGTGATGAAAGGGGCTAGTTCTTGTGTAGCTTCTTTGATAATTGGGGCTGGACAGGTGTTGCTGAGACAGCGAGATGGTTTAAGAGATGTAATGATGTTCTTAGCTTCTACAATAGAGATGGCTCTAAAGTTGAATTGCTTGCGTGCTTTAGTTTGGTTGACGGCAAGTTCCTGTAGGATGGCTTCTTGAGTGGAGAGCGCAATGTTGTGGAGGGAGGATCTTTTGGCTGATATTTTGTCTCGTAACACGGTGATTTGATTGCATAGGACATTTTGAATGTTAGTGCACAAACTTTATCTTTGGTGCAAGAGTCTACCGGTGCAATAGGGGATTTTAATTCTCTGAGAATGGAAAAGATTTCCTTAGTATTAGAGTTTGCTTTTTTGATTCTGTCATGAAAAGTTTCTTTTTTTGCCTGAATGATTTGTTTCTTGTAGGTATTAGTGAGGGCAATGAGGAGGTTTTTGTAATGAGGAGAAGGATTTTTTTCCAGCAGGCTTCTGCTTGTCTTTTTTCTTTACGCAGGCCTTTTAGGCTTGGGGTGAAGCAAGTGTTGAGATGGGCAAGAGGTTTAGATTTGCTTAGGTTCAACGGTGCAATGGCATCTATAGCTGAATTGATGGTATTATTGTACAGGTCAACCAGATCATTAGGGTTAGTGATCAGATTGGAGTGATTGGTAATGGACTGGATCAGTGGGAGGAGATTTGTGATTGTTATGTTTTTTTTACAACCGGTGAGGGCTGGAGGTGCCGGTAGTTTGGTTGTCTTGGATTGAGGTAGGTCTGAGATGGTCAACAAGATCAGATAATGATCAGTCCATATACACGGTTCAATGGCTGTTATGAGGGAGGCACAGTTGATATCTACCACCCAGTCCAGTGTGCAGCCTTTGGAATGCGTGGGGCCGTTGTTCCAGATGGTGAGGCCTGCTTCCAAAATTGTGTTGGCTAGGATAGAGGCATTAGTGTTTTAGGGTAATTGTGGCATAGGTTGAAATCGCCAAGTAGGATGATTTGTGTCCCCGGTTTGGCATTGGTGTTCAGAAGGGTAGTTATGTCTTCTTCAAAGGTACCTATTGGGCCTGGAGGTCTATAGATAAGGTCCACAGTAATAGTGCGTGAAGCGGAGTTTCCTAGTTTTAGCGATAATAGTTCTGCTGAAGATATAGTCATATGATCTATTTCTTTGATAGTGAGATTGGCTCTGCAGATGAAAGCTATGCCGCCTCCTTTGGAAGTTTCTCTGTCTTTTCTAAAGATGGTGAAGTTTGTGGGTATGGCTAGCATTAGGGCTGGGCCAGCCGCTTTATGCAGCCATATTTCAGTCACTGCTAGGAAGTCGAGTTGGTTGCAGGTGATGATGTCGGCAATTTGAGATGCATGGGCTATCAAGGATCTAACGTTGATGAGGCCTCCCTTAAGGTTATGTGTTACTTTCATGGTATCACTAGTGCGGTCATTATTGATCATGGTTTCAGAGGATTTAGTGCAGGGTTTCTGAATACAGATAGGTTTGGTTTTCGAAGTGTTACAAGAGGCTTGTGCAGGCTCCGTCTTGGAGAGACTGTATGAAAGGTGGGCTTGTGGTGGCTTAGGCAGTCTAGATCCTAGTCTATAGTTTCTTAGTATGGTAGGGCAGACCTGACTCTGGTGGATCTGCATAATGGGATCTATTTACTGCTGGGTAGGAGGTTGTGTCTGCATCTTGCTAGTCAGTTCCCTAGCTGTCGGGAGTCTATAGTGGGGAGATGCCATTGTAGATAAGGCAGTAAGTGTGGTAAGGATGGCTAGGAAGCAGGTGGATAGATTTCACATAGGAGATGTCATATCAGTGTTGGCAGGGGTGTTTGCCTATTATCGGCAAGTGTGGGGCATAGGAATGGACTAGTACAGAATAGCAGCAGACAACATGGGGCCAGGCTAGTGCAAAGTAGCAGCAGTCAGCATAGGGCCAGGCTAGTAGAGTATAACAAAAGTGGGCATGAGGCCAGGCTAGTGCAAAGAAGCAGCAGTCAGCATTGGGTCGGGCTAGAACAGCATAACAACAGTGGGCATGAGGCCAGGCTAGTGCAAAGTAGCAGCAGTCAGCATATGGCCAGGTTAGTAGCAAGGTACTTAGCAGGGCTAGTGGGCTAATATCACAGTGGCACAATAATCATGTGAGTAGGCTAATCCCAATTGAAACAAGGCCCTTAGCAGGGCTGGTCTGTGCTTATAGCAATATTGCATTGTTTAGGACGCAAGGCTCAAGGCAAGATACTGATGGAATGTTCATAAAGTTGATGATATGTACGATGGTAGGCTCGGTCCTGCGGTCTGAGGTTTATATCGTGCAAGTGTTACTGGTGATCAGACGTAAGGTGGCAAGGAAAACTAGTACTGAACAAGAGCTGGAAGACACGTACCGTTTGTACTTTCAGGAATGCTCATCAAGGGCGCCACCATGAGCATAACAGTGGCACAACAGGGCCTTTTTTGGCCTTCATTGGCCGCCGGCTTTCGGCTTTCAAGCCGAGCAGCGCACAACATTTTGTTTTGTTCCAAATATATGGAGCCTACCCCATGTTGCAGGGTAGCAGCAGCACACAGATGTGAAAGTCAAATCAGTGGGCAAATATACTGTGCCTACCAAATGTTGCCTGGCGGCAGCAGCCCACAGATATGAAAGTCCAGCAAAGGCAAATACATGGTGCCTACCCCATGTTGCAGGGCCACAGCAGCACACAGATGCAAAAGTGAAATCAGTTAGCAAATACATGGTGCCTACCCCATGTTGAAGGGCAACAGCAGCATACTTGTGCAAATTAATTAGGGGCAATAATGGCTTGGAAGGATGGGAGGTGGATGGGGCAGGACATCAAGGGCAAGAAACGGGAGTGTGGGGGGCACCCACAACCTCACTGGTGACCAAAGGGGCTTGGGGGGCACATACAGCATCACAGGCGACCAAGGGGGTTTGAGGGGCACACACAGCATCACAAGCGACCAAGGGGGGGGGGTTGTGGGTACACACAGCATCACAGGAGACCAGGAGGGCACACACAGCATCACAGGTGACCAAGGGGGCGTGGGAGGCAGATACAGCATCACAGGCAACCGGGGGGGCGAGGGCACACACAGCATCACAAATGACAGGGGGGCACACACAGCATCACAGGTGACCAGGGGGGGTATGGGGGCACACACAGCATCACAGGTGACCAGGGGTTTGGGGGGGTGGGAAGAATACTTTTGGTGGACAGGTAGCAGACAAGGGGCCTTAGGAATGGGACTTGTAGGAGGACCGGCCAAGCCTGCCGGCTTCCACAGGCCACGGAAGGAAAGAGCCCCAGGCACTCCACTGCCGAGGTGAAGGTGGTCATCTTGGATTAGCTGACACAAAGGAGCAAATAAGGGAGAAAGTCATCCAAGGTCATTTTCTTCAGCAATGTATCAACAAAAACACACACGCACGGTCACAGAATAAAGCGCTGTAAAAATGTGCCCATAAATCAGTAAATCATGCACACAAGATGTAGGGGCCACAGGGGGGTTTCCTGTGCTGCCGAAAATGTGGTCAGGGAATGGAGGGCTCCATATGGTGGATGAGAGGCCAGTAGCAGTTCCACATGGAGCAGCCTTGGTTAGCAGAAGGATCGAGGAAATGCAAGAAAGAAAATGTTTTCAATCATTTACCTTTCCTGTTGCAAAGCACTCTGCTGGGGACCAAGGATTAGTTCATTAAGGTAGGCTTAGCCTGCACCAATCACTGGGCCCATTTGGCTTTAAAAGGGTGCTGAGCTCCCTCTGTTAGCAGATCATTCCGACGACTTTGCAAGGAGTAAAAAGAAGGACACATTTCGACCCTTCCTTACAGCATCCGCCAGTGAAGGAAGGCCAGGATTTCCAAGAGGGAAGCAAGTTCCCTCTCCTAAACATCTCCAAGGGAACATAGATAAATACTGAATCCGGAGGACCCTCCAGCAGCTCCAGAATCGGTACTCAGCCAGCACACAGCATGCCCTGCTAGGCTCTCCAAGCAAGCTTCCTAGGTGGGAAGTGCCAGAGAGTCTCTGAACCCAAAGAAGGACAAGGCCGTTGCCTGCAACACTCTCCTCAGCTTTATGCCGTCCACCTTAAAGGATGACACAAGACCAGCAAAGAAGCTAGGAGGTGTGCACCAACAAGCATCAACCAGCATCCATTTTTAAGGACATTTTCGAGGCAGTCAAGCCCCTCGAGCAGTCAAGCCCCTCGATTTGCAACCGACTGCACTGACTGTTGTCACGCCGCAGTTGCTCACACCGTCCGAGACGCCTCGACCAGTGGTTCAGACCTGCCTACCAGCACTGAGACAATGATTCCTGATCCTGAGTCGGTGTGTAGGCCAGCCTGTAGCCATCTGCCCAGCCTTGCTTGACAAACTGTATGCCGCCTGATACCCGCAAATGTCTCCCATCTTGAACTCTGACTCAGAAGCGGCAATGCACCCTGAAACCGACTCGTCAATGTCAAGCACCAAGAACCTTGACAGGTACAGGGTACATTGTGATTCTGTCCCCATCGTCCTTCTTTGAAGGTCCCTAGTGACATTTTACGACCCATTGATCCCTGTGTGTCGAGACCAAGTATCCTGAACACTGTGATTAATTACTTTACCAACTGCACTCAGGTCATTATCCAGAATGCATCCCTGTTCCTTCTTGAAACTGTCTGTACTCTCTATTCCTTTACAGGGTGGGTTGTATTTTGTTGTGTGCTAGAACTGTCTATTGTGATAATAATAAATTACATATTTGCATACAACCTTGACTGGACAGTCACTTTTATCATTGGGTAATAATTGTATTTTTGCTGTGTTGCAACTAACCAATGATCTATGATCTTGCAGATCCCCTCTGGTGTACTGGAGGTGTGGGGCAGATTGATAATAATAAAGTACATATTTGCATACAACCTTGACTGGACAGTCACTTTTATCATTGGGTAATAATTGTACTTTGCTGTGTTGCAATTAGCCAATGATCCATGACCTTGCGGATCCCCTCTGGTCTACAAGAGGTGTGGGGCAGATTGATGGTTTAGAAACCAATATTCAACCCTGGACCACTGGTGCCCCGGAAGTTGATTCATCACAGAAAGTGATTCAGACCTCTGTTTAGGCTCTGGGAAGTTAGAGTGACGACAGAGGCAATGCTGCATTGTAGTTCAGAAAAGGACCCTCTGGGAATCCATTGTATGGGGAAGTATTTACTCCATGCATGGGGAACAAGGTCTAAAGGTTCTCCTCATTAGTGTTGGTTTATTAGGTCATCATGAGACTCATGGAGCATGAAAGTATTTGTGATTTGCACATTGAAGCTCAGAGAGACATGCCTATTATGAATGACCTATTTTATTTGTCATAATAACCATGGCACACGTTTTACAACTTTATTGTTTTATTTAGATAGTTTAATCGATATGAAAAGCGTATGTATTTATATTGGTCTTTATTGCGTTTATGGTCTGCTATGGCTGAAATAAAGTTAACACACATGTTTTCTTGTGGGCTAAGATCATACTAGTAACATCTGATGAAAAATGATTGCAGGCATTGATTTCACATGTGGCCCAAGCAACATGGCTGTGGGCTAAAGCAATTTTGAAATTTCAGCCAATTCAATTCCATGCCTCTAAACTGCATCCATTTTGCAATTTCTGAGTGAGATACTGTGCAAAGCCCTCCAGTGGATCACAAAGAGAATGGGCCTCATTACGACCCTGGCGGTAATCGCCCGTCATTACCGCCATGGCGTAATGAGCGTTTACGCCGTGGGACGATGGCGTAAAGAGCGCCACATCACGACCCATCGCGCACGAGCATTACGCCATGGCGGTAATGCAATTAACGCCATGGCGGAAAAGGCCCCTACCGGCATCGCTAAGCGAGCAAGGTGCCCTTCCGCCAGCGTAAGTAGCGGCCACCGTAATTTACGGCCACCGTAATTAGCGGCGGCCGTAAAAGGCCAAACCGGAAATAGCGTCATCGCGCCGGAACGGGAAGCAGCCCGTCGGCCATCTTTAAAAACACAATCCATCGCCATCCTACCAAACAACACCAGACCCAACCCTGACACCTGTCCCAACCAAACACCCACCCATCCAAGTTCCCGAAAATGCCAAAATCCGTGAAAAAGGCATGTGACCGCCAGCGCCAGGAGCGATTCAGCCGGGAGGAACTCTGCATGCTAGCGGAGACCCTGCAGGACAACGCAGGTGTTGTTTTCTCCCCTGAAATGACCAGGACAGCAATCGGGAAGAAGAAGGCCATCTGGGCCCTGGTGGCTGAGCGCGTCAGCGTGGTGGGGACCGTACCCCGCACCCCACAGCAGTGCCGGAAGCGCTGGGATGACCTGCGCATACGGGTCAGAGCCGTCATCTCAGCAAACCGCAACCTTGCCCAGGGAACCGGTGGAGGGTCGGAATCCCCCCTGAAACTCCAACCGTGGGAGGAGATCTGTGCAACCACTATCGGCATGGAATCCATCGAAGGCGTTGGAGGGATGGAAAGGGGAGCCCCGACATCAGGCGATGAAGGTAGGTGCCTCATACAAGACATGCCATAGTCACAGCAGTCCAATCATGTGTAGCACAAGGTTGCCCTAGAGTGTAAATGCAACACAAATCAATACTGCCCATAGCCACATGCGAGCACCACCCTGCATACACTGCTGGCACCCGCATACCTGCATCCACATACCACACTAAAAGGAGACAACCTGCATGGCACGGCCTGAAATCTGCCTCATCCACTGGCCAAAATAATGTCAACCATTGTCATTCCAAAGTCCGTAGACCCATCAATAACGCCCTCCCACCTTTGCTCCACCAAAGGCACAGAATCACACCCAGAGGACCAGGACACCCCTGCGCCGAAGAGAGCGAAGTCCAACAACAACGTCCCTGCACCCTCAACCTCAGCTGCAGTGAGGCAGACCCCACGACAAGCAGGTCCCACTGCAGGCATACCGGAGGTCCCACCGGCAAGCACCCCTGTTGGCAGCAGGCCAGCAGCAGCTGCTCCACCTCCACCGACATTGCCTGCCACAGAGGGCAGGGGGTCAGCGGCCAGCAGCAACATCGGGGAGACAGCTGCAACAGCTGCATGTTCTGACTCGGACATGGAGCAGGAGGTCAGAAGCCCCACTGACCAACTACATTCCCCCTGTTTCTCAGACGCCAGCCCCCATGAGGGTGACACACAGGGGCACACTGAGGCAGAGGAGTGGCCTTCCACCCCATGCCCTGTCCACACTCCACAGGAGGGGAGCAGCCCCTCCATCACTCCACCTGCACTGGCCATGGGCCAGCACGGCCAGCAGTCCCTCGAGGACATCACTCAACGGCAGCATCAACTGTCCGCAATGCTGGATGAGCATGCCGCGGAATGTGTGGGGGCTAGGTTTAGCATTGAACAGGCCACGGAGACACTAAGGGCCGAAGTGGCGCAGAGCACTGCCACCCTGAGGGATGCCATGCAGGCCATGTCCAGGGACATCTGTGCCGAACTTGCGGGCTTGCGTCGTGCGGTCACTGACCTCACCCACACAGTACAGGAGCTGCATGCACAGGGGCAGCCAGGGACATCCTCCACTGCCAGTTCTGCGCAGAGCAGCCCCGTGCGACGTTCCGGACGCAACCTGCGCTCCACAGCCAGGGGTGCCCCGGGGGCCGGGAGAGGGGGCTTGTGACGGCCTGTGGACACTGTCACAGGCATCTGTTGACACCTACATGGGGTGTGTTGGGGTGTGCAGGGGGGAGGTGGGAGGTGGGAGGGGGTGTGTTGGGGTGTGCAGGGGGGAGGTGGGAGGTGGGAGGGGGTGTGTTGGGGTGTGCAGGGGGGAGGTGGGAGGTGGGAGGGGGTGTGTTGGGGTGTGCAGGGGGGAGGTGGGAGGTGGGAGGGGGTGTGTTGGGGTGTGCAGGGGGGAGGTGGGAGGTGGGAGGGGGTGTGTTGGGGTGTGCAGGGGGGAGGTGGGAGGTGGGAGGGGGTGTGTTGGGGTGTGCAGGGGGGAGGTGGGAGGGGGTGTGACACGACAGTTCATAGTTCCAATACACTTTTTTCTTTCAAAAAAAGAAATGTGTGGACATTTTCATTGCGTATGTGTGCTTTATTGGTGTACAGTCCACAGTGTGCATGTCCCAGAGACACACAGTGCCCCAAGTGCAGTCTCCATGCGATAAACACCAGCCGTGTGTGCTAGAAGCAGTGGTCGATGATACTTTGGCGCATGGCACGCCCCTCCTGTGCATCGCCTCCTCCATGTGGTGGCGCCCCATCTGCACCCTCCTCATCCTCATCGTCAGGTGGTTGCAGTTCTGCGTCAGGGGGCAGGGGCACATTCTGTCTGACGCACATATTGTGCAGCATGACACATGCCATGACGATCTTTGCCACCTTCTCATGGCCATACAGGAGTGCCCCACCAGACCTGCTGAGGCTTCGGAACCGTGCCTTCAGGAGGCCGAATGTCTGCTCTATGACCACACGAGTACGTGTATGTGCACGGTTGAAGTCCTCCTCGTGCTGGTTCTGCGGGTTCCGGACTGGTGTGAGGAGCCACCTCTTCAGGGGATAGGCTGCATCACCTGTATGTAGGCGAGAATGTATGTGTCAGTCATGTTGTCTGATCAGGAACATGATGTTCCACCATGGCTGGCATGGAACTGTTACCTTGGCTCACTTCTACATGCACTAATTGATTCACACAATGCAACCAGTATATGCTCATTGCTGCCATGGCCTGTTTTGCATGCCATCACCCTATGTATGCAGAGGGGTTGTGTGCATTGTGAGTGCCCTTCCTCTGTCTCCGTTCTCTGTGTTACTCACAGCCAGGTGGAGTATGCATCATCCCCCCACCCTTTCTGCCAGGTGGAGTATGCATCATCCCCCCCCCCTTTCTGCCAGGTAGAGTATGCACTGGTACGTCATTCCCATGCCCACTTCCATGACATTGCACTCACCGAGTAGCCAGGATCTTGGGCCTGCATGTCGCTCCATGTAGCATGGTATTGTGGAGTTCCTCAGGACCAGTGAATCATGGGTTGATCCGGGGAATCGGGCACAACAATGTGTGATGATCTTGTTGGAGTCACAGACCATTTGCACGTTGATAGAGTGGAACTGTTTCCGGTTGCGGTACGGTACCTCCATGGCACGTGGAACCACCAATTCCACATGGGTGCAGTCGATGGCACCAATGCAACCGGGTATGCTGGCTAGTGCATGGAAACCCACTTTGGTGTTTGCAATCTCCTGGGCAGTCCGTGGTAATGAGATGTGGTCGTCTGTGTGCTTGAGGAGGGCATCGAGCACTTGGATGAGTGTTCGTGAAAATAATGGTTGTGAAATGCCATGCAGGTGCCCCACTGTGTGCTGGTAGGTGCCTGTGGCCAGGAAGTGGAGTACAGCCACTACCTTCAGTAGGGGGGGGATGGCGGTTGGACTTTCTATCATGCTGACGATGTCGTTGTGTGTCATGTCTACGATGGCGGTGATGGTGTCCCGGTCCAAACGGTACAGGGTGTGGATCTGCTCAGCAGTGAGGTTGTTTGGATTGGCTCTGATGCGTGGGATTGGGGGCTGCCTGCGTGGTGGCACTGGCTGTGCTGGTGGGGCTTGCTGGGCCTGCCTTGCCCTCCTTCTCCTCCTGCGTCTCCTCTGTGCTGCCTGTTGTTGTTGTTGCTGTTGTAGTAGCACATGCATTGCTATCAGGTCCTCCAGCCCCAACATTGCTAGTCGTATTGGCATCATTGTGGAATGTGACTGGGTGTGGGTAGGGGTGGGGTGTGCTCTTTTTGTACTCCCCTGAGTCTGTATTGCCTTCTCCTGTGCTGTTTCTGTGCACCTGTGGCAGCTGCATTCACTTGACATGGCCCTTTACGGTTGGTTCGCGATGGCGTTATTTGCACCATGGCGGTAAGGTACTTAGCGGCCTCGGTGATGGCGTTAGGTGCATGTCCGCTTGGGTCGGCATTTGCGTACCTTTCCGCCATGGCGCTAAGTACGGTGTGGGCAGTCGCGTGCGCGCACCCTTAGCGCAGTTAGCGGCAGCGTTAACTACGATGCCGCTATTGGCATCGTAGTTTACGGTCAGGAGTCATGATCGGACCTGGCGGAAAACGATGGCGGTAACCATTTACCGCCATCGTTTTTCACTTAGCGCCAGGGTTGTAATGAGGCCCAATGTATTTTTGTATTTGTATTTTATTTGTGTTTTATTAAGCGCCTTAAACCAAATCGCTGTACATAGAATACAGATCAGTACAATAAAAATGAATAAACAATCACCAAAGGGTTTTGGAGAAGATGAGATTTCAGGGAACCACAGACTCGAGAATAAACAGAATTAGAATGGAGAGAGAGTACAAGAGCATTCCAATGAAGGGAAGCAAGAAGTTCAAAGGAGCGAAAACGAGACTGAGCACAAGGGGGATGTGGAGACCGAAGTAAACATTGAGAAGAGGAGCGAAGGGTCAAGAAGGAATATCGAAAGATAGTGCAGTAAGATAGCTGGGAGCAAGGCCATATAGAGATTTGTAGGCATAACAAAGAAAGGTTTATTTAATTGGAGAATGAAAAGACAGCCAACCAAGTGTTACGAGAGAAAAACGATAGAATCACGACATGGGAGAAGACACAAGAGACAGATAGAGGAATTAAATACTGATTTAAGGAGAGGAAGACAGGAGTTGGGGAGTCCAAACAGTGCAGACGAACAGTAAAAGAATTGAGAAAAAAATTAGAGAACAAATTAAGAGTTTAGATGCTTGAAAGGTAAGAAATGGATCAGCTTTGCGAATATTGAAGAAACGAAAGCAGCAGGAACGGGAGGTCAATGAAATATGATAGGAGAAGGAAAGAGTTGTGTCGAATTAAAGACCAAGATTATGGGCCGTAGGTGAAATTGGAAGCTTAGATGGGGAGAAAGTATATACAAGAGGGTGGAAGATGGAGAGGAAGGGTGTTGCTGGGAAAAAAACAGTGCTTCGGTCTTCTCAGCATTGAGGGTAAGGTAGTGAGAGGACATCCAAGATGTAATTGCGACCAAACAAGTGGAGGGATTGTGATGAATTTTGGGAGAAAAAGAAGGGAAAGAAAGAAATAGTTGGGTGTCATCAGCAAAGAAATGGTGAGATAGCTCAAACGAAGAAATGATAGCCACAAGATGTATAGAGTGAGAATAGAAAGGGCCCAGGACCGACCCTTAAGACATCCCCATGAGCCAGCAAGAACGACTCAGAGGACTTACCTGCCCAAGAGACAGAGAATGTACTGTAAGAGAGGTAAGAGTGAAACCAAGTCAACACAGGGTATGTGAGACCAGAAGATGAAAGGGAAGCCATATCTAGAGAGTGATCAACAGTCTCAAAAGTAACTGACAGGTCTAGAAGAATAAGAAAAGAAGAGTGCTTAGAATAGCGTGCCTAATGAAGGGAGTTCAGTACAGAGAGAAGAGCTGTTTCTGTAGACTGAAGAAGACAGAAGCCAGACTGGAACTGGGGAAGAATAGAATAAATAGAAATGTGTAGGTTTTTCAGTTACTGGTTCCTGTGTATATACATGAATGGTGAATAAGAGAATAAGAGAATTAAAAAATTAATTAAAGAATTAAAGATTTAAAAGTCAACCTACAAATGACTCTATAGTAAATAAGGAAAGACAAGAAACATTTACAAAAGTGTTACACAGGACAGCCATGAACCACAATGTGAAAGAGAGCATGAAGACTCAGGTCCAGCACAAAAAATGTGTACACATCTCCCTCATTAGCTTGGCCAACAATATAATTATAGTAGGCATTGCCTCCTCCATCCAATGTTTAAAATTGAAACTGGTTGTCTACAATGACCCCTTCTCCACAGAACCTTGCATCTTGCAGAAGGCCAAAGTAAGCTTGGCAAATGGTGAACAATTAATTGAACATACATGTAGCCCTGGTGTTTCTTGACCTGCCCTGTTGGTTTGTGCATATTTTATCCCACAGGGAGGAGCCAATTATACCCCTCTGCCCACAGATCAGCTGTAAGCAAAAGGGTGCTAGGCAACCTGAAAACAAAGAAAATGTTAACCATTCCAAAGTAACAAGAGAAAGGCTTCCCCCGAGCCTGTACTTTTAACAGTTGACATCCTTCATATTGACACCAGGGTGGACTTTTTGGGACCCTATGAGAAACCCTTTTTATTTTAAGCCATGAACAATATCATAACCTTAAATCTCCCATTAATAAACTCCCTTCTGTTTTCTTTCCTCCCCTGGTGTGATTCCCCTTCTAGGGATCTGCCCTGCTAGATTTCTGTCAATGGAAGGAGTAACAAAGGGAGCCTTAGGATGAACCTATGATACAGATATCTTCTACCTATCTGGTGCCACTCACTGAAGAAGAGGGGCCAAGGGATGCCCCATTCATAGCCTTTTCACCTAGGCAGACTGTGGCAGGCCTCCACTTCCACTTTTCCTTTCATGCCATGGTATTGCCCCACACTTTACCTATCAACTCCACACCATAAACTACTATCCATACCCTAAATAAATAAATAAACAAATACATACATATTTAAATGTGCAAGATTAAATGCATACATAACTATATACACAGGAAGAAATTAACATATGCTTATATCTACATACAAATCTCTCTCTGAATATCAAATATAATTATATAAAGTGGTGTGACTGCTTCAGCCAGTTACAGCCACAGTGTGTGGTGATTGTTTCAGTTATTTTGGATTATTGGGGCAGGGCCTACCCCTCCTTGTTTTTCTCCAGGGGCTGCCTGGTCCACAGGTACTATTAAAGTCATGGTGGTGCCCAGTGCAACAAGTAGGGCACCACTATTACTGCTGTGCAAGGCCTGCGTTAAAAAACAGCACCTGGGCACCATGTGGTACTTTCTTTACTGCTCTGCCTCTGGCACTGTTTTCAGTTTCCTTTGTGTTGCTGTGCCAGGGTGGGGTGGGGCACCCATGCTCCAGACCTTGTTGGAGCTCCATTCGGAGAGAGTGCAGGGGGATCTGTCATCGGGCCTCTACAGCACAGAAAGCTAGACCCAACCCCACCCAGTTCTCTCAGCGCTTCAGCGCAGGGAGGTCTTCACCAGGGCTGATGCATCCTTGCAGACTGAGTCTTTGCTGCCTGTCAGCCATCCTTCCTGGAACCGGACAAACAGGTACAACCTTGTGCTTCTCTTGAAGCACAAGGTTGTACAAGTTGTACAAGCTCTAATCTATACCTGTGCTGCATGGCCCATATACCACACATCTTCTTCTGGGACCATCTGGCAGACCCTGTGTATACCCGTGCTGCACTGGGCACACAGCTATGGTCTCACAGTTTAGTTGAGCCACTCCTGGAATAAGTGTCCCAGCTTGTGCAGTCTGTTATGCACTATAGTGGATGCCTTTGTTGGAGGATAGCTGGTAGAACTGCATGTCATCTGCCTACTGGTGAATGTGGATGTAATGTGGAGTGAGAAGGACTCTGAGTGGTTCCATGCAAAGATTGAATATCATGGGGGGACAGGATGGATCCCTCTGGGACTCCGCAGTTGATTGTTAGAATTGGCGATCTGGGGGTATCCATGTGTATGAACTGCTGGACATTAGCAAGTTAGGATGTTAACCAGCTGAAGATGATCTCTCCAATCCCCATGTGATGATGTATATTTTCAATGAGTGTTTGGTGGTCTACTCTACTGTGTCAAATGCTGCAGAGAGGTCAAGGACAACCAGGAGTCAAAGATGGTTATCAATGAGGATTTTAAGCACATTGTCGATCCCCTTGATGGTTTCTCTGATGCTCCCAGTTCTGAAACCTGTTTTAAATATGAGTCAGATTGGTAATACTGAAGGAGGTTATTGGCTTCAATGTTTAGGAGTGTTAAACCGTAATCATATATTGCCTCCTTATTATGAATATTGGCCTAAACCCATTCGCGTTGCACAGAAAACGGAATTGCAAAGTTCTGATTTTTGGGTTAACTTCCCCACCATTTTAAGACTCATCCGCCTCTTTGATTTTAACTCATGTTCCATGTTCTAAAATGGTGGATTGTGTTTTTGTCTTGCAGTCGAGCTGAATAACCTTTGAGTTCTGTTAATGTGTAACTTGTCTGAGAGCCGACAGTTTAAGCTACTAAATTCTTTAATGGGTTCAAACAAGTAATTTCAGATTTTAGTGGACAGGATTTAAGCACCGAGTCAGGGAAAATGTTGTTTGTGAATACATTTGTGTGTGGATTATTGCCTGATATCCAGTCACAAATCATGACTTACGAAAGTGCTTGGCAAGCTAAGCGCAGTCCGAAGTATTGCATATGCCCCAATATTATGAAAATAGGGTCAATAATGAAAGAGAGGATTGAAAAGAAAAAGGGAGATCTGAAAACAAAAGTATCATTGCAACAGATAGTTAGAGGGACTAGAGGTTGGAATACACAGTTTTGAGGTCAGTTTGTTCCACAAAGTAATGTGCAGTTGGGTCCTGTACACGTGAAACAATCTGCGTATTGAAGACAAATGGGTCATTGGCGAGCACAATTCCCGATCCTTCAGCAGAGGTTGAATAACACATATGGTGTCATGGGCAGAAGGGTCCTGGTAGGAGCCAGTTTACTCAAAATCCACAGTCATTCTCGCAAGATAATCAGCAACCTAGCATAGATAGCAAAAATATTTTCGATAATCCTTCAACTGCCTATCTTTCTGAAGATCTTGTTTTCAATGATATATTGTTTTGTTAGGACAGCCTGAAGCAGGGTCTGGAACCAATGCCTATTCCCACAAATCAGAAAGGGCCCTACGTTCAGATGAAGGTAGGGAATAGGAAGTATCTAATTTTGATAGATACAGGAGCACAGAAGTGTTCTATTGATCATTCGTGGGTTCCAGACATTCCACTGTCAGGGCAGAATACCGTCTCTGTGGGGGTTTCTGGCACGCCAGTGGTTAATCAGGTTTCTTTGTCGGTACCGATTTCACTGGGGCCATTCACGGATCGCTGTCCATTTCTTCTAACAAAAGAATTGTGGTGGAAATTTGTTGGGATTGAATCTGTTTAAGGAGTTAAATGTGGTAAATCATGGTTCTTCCGATGGAGTACGTTTGACGATTTCACCCCAGCAATCTTCCATCTCGCAGTTTTTGACTAGACCTTTACCGCCTCAATTTAGCGAAGTTCCGGCATGTTTATGGGCAGTTGAGGACAATGATGTCGTTTTTTTGCAAATTGAGCCTGTTAAAATTGTTTTGACAGCAGGAGCAAAGTTGCCACGTATTCCATAATGTAAGATTTCAGTCGATGGTTAGCAAGCTCTGAAGAGCATAGTTTCTTATTTTGTCCACCATGGAGTAATTGAGGAAATTGCAGGAAGTTTGTGCAATAGCCCGATTTTACCGGTGTATAAAAAAGGGGATAATGTAATTCCTTTTCATTTCATTATTGATTTACGCGCTATCAATAAGATCGTTGCTCGCCAATTTCCAAATGTTCCTGATGTAACCCCAATATTAACAATGATCCCAGCTTCTGCTACTCATTTCAGTGTGGTGGATCTTAAGAATGCCTTCTTTGGTATTCCCATACACGTTGATAGTAGATATTTGTTCACCTTCACCCTAAGGGGACGCTCGTTTACATTCACTCTTGCACCACAAGGGTACATGGAGAGCCTGAGCATTTATAGTAGGGCTTTTAAAGAGCAGCTCGATACACTTGAGTTGTCTTCCACTTGTACATTGTTGCAATATGCTGACAACTTTCTCTTAGCTGCAGACTCAGAAATTGCTTGCAAGAAAGGTACTGTGTTACTCATCTAGCAGAGCATGGGCATAAAGCTTCATTAAAAAAGTGTCAGTATTGTCGACAGGAAGTCGCCTATCTAGGCTATCTCCTGTCAAAGGAGGGAAGAAGATTGACACCTGAATGGATAAAAAGCATTTCTAGCATGCATGTCCCAAAATACACAGAAAGAGGTCAGAGCCTTGATAAGAATGGCTTCTGTAGACAGTGGATCCCTAATTTTTCACTCGTGATAAAACCAATGTTGGCATTGACATAGAAAAGCATTTCTTTGCCATTACCGTGGAACTTGCAACACCAGAAAGCTTTTGATCTGCTCAAGACTGCACCATGTTCAGAACCAGTTTGGGCACACCAAATTATGACAATGCCTTTGTTCTGTATGTGCTTGAATGTGATGGATGTGCTTTGGCTGTGTTAATGCAGGAACATGGGGGGAAGAATAGACAGTGCGGTTATTTTTCCTCCAAACTTGATCCTCTTGCATGCACATTGCCGAGATGTTTTGGAGCCGTCGCTGCTGCTGCTACATCCGTAAAACATTGTGAGGGTATGGTTTTAGGTCACTCTTTAACCATGATGGTACCCCACTCTGTAGATGTTCTAATAAACAGAACGCAAATACAACACCTTACTTCCACATTATTAACAAGATACAAACTGATCCTATTGTCACCACATATTCAAAGTAGGAGGTGTTGCATACTGAATCCGACAGAATTATTGCCTCGTCCGCAAGACATTGCTTGCAGTGACGGAATGTCACATGACTGCCTCTATACTACAGAGCAAGAAACCAAAGGCAGAATTGACTTAAATGAAACACCATTGAAAGATCCACAAGGGGAGATGTTTTGCGATGACTCATGCTTCAAACTTCCGGATGGTACATCCACTGCTGCTTATGCCATCACTACACTAAGCACGATTGTGGAAACCAAGAGAATCTTGCATAACTCTGCGCAGGCCACAGAGATTATCGCACTGACTCGAGCTTGTGAACTTTCCGAAGGGCTTAGACTAAATATATTTACAGATAGCCAGTATGCCTTTGGGG
This sequence comes from Ambystoma mexicanum, assembly GCF_040938575.1. NCBI lineage: Eukaryota > Metazoa > Chordata > Amphibia > Caudata > Ambystomatidae > Ambystoma > Ambystoma mexicanum. Next base: position 1,179,893,041 of record NC_090933.1, read on the forward strand.
TGGTTCACAACTTCGGTAGACTTTGGGCAGAACAAAGTTTCTTGACCTCACACGGAACTAAAATCCAGCATGGCACCTTGATAGTTCAGCTACTCTCAGCACTTGCGTTTCCTACTCAACTAGCAATCATGAAGTGTGCTGTACATCAGAAAGTAACAGATGATGTAGGGAGAGGAAACACTTTTGCTGACAGGATAGCTAAACAGACTGCTACTGATTTATGTTCAGAAATGTATGTAACAAAAGAAACCACAAATATTTGTACAAAAGATGAAGGAATTGGTTCCATAAAAAAGATGCAAGCTTATGCGACTCCAAATAACTTAAACAATGGGTTGAGGGTTTAGCAGGTCTGGATGAGGAAGGTTGTTGGGTGGACAACGATAGAGAAAGATGGATGCTACCCGATGCATATGTCACCACTATGGTTACAATGGCTCATGGTCCTACTCACATATGTGCTCGAAAAATCTGTAAGTTACTAGAACCTGTCTGGGTAAACGTGAACATTTAAAAAACTGCTGAGCGTTTAGTCCAAAACTGTATGGTATGCTCACAGCATAATGTGGGGAAGGGTACGTCAACACTCAGCAGTAGTTTTGGTCCCCCCATGTGCCCTTTGTAGTGATTAATTTCGACTTCATCGAAATGGAACGCTGCTATAACTACAAGTATGTTCTGTTAGTCATTTGTGCCTTTAGCAAGTGGGTTGAAGCATTCCCTGTGAAAGATGCCACAGCAATGACAATGGCGAAAACCATGCTTAAGGAATATTTTCCTAGGTTTGGTTTGCCAAGGGTCATCTGGTTGGATAATGGTCCACATTTTATCGCTGCTGTTATCCTGCAAGTATGCGCAGGATTGCAGATCGATAAACAGTTCCATTCGGCTAGACACGCTCAGAGTGCCGGACTTGTAGAACGCCATAATAGTATCCTAAAGAACAAGATAGTAAAAGTCTGCGCTAGCAGTAACCTGAAATTGCCAGATGCCTTCCCAGTATTTTTACTGTCCATGCGGCCGACCCCACTGACTAGAACTGGACTCTCCCTCTATGAAATTGTAATGGGGAGACCCGCTAATATTTGGAATTCACCTAAGCCCAAGAAACTGACAGACGTGGAACATTTGCTTCTTGCTGAATACTGTGACCAGTGAACTCAAAACTTGTATTTGATTTATCAACAGGTGCAAGAAGGCCTCCCAGTTAAATACAAGGGACCAGGTCATCGACTTCAACCTGGGGACTGGGTGCTTACCAAAATTTCAAAATAGCATCCAGCCTCATACCACATTGGAGAGGACCTCTTTAGGTCCTGTTGGCGACACAGACTGCTGTACGAGTATAAGGAAAATGGCACTGGATACACACAACGCATGTCAAGAAAATACCTTTTCCTTTGCCACTCCATGAAGAAGAAAAGAACGAAAATGTTTGTCCTTCTTCGCAAGATAAGCTTGTCTTGAACAACACCAAGAGTGTTTCAGAGATTCTTCCTGAGCGCGTGGGGCCTGGGGAGCCTGCTGCTTTTTCTTTGAATTTTTCTTCGGATCTTTCTGCGCCCTTGTATAATCTTGCTTCTGTTTCACCACTTCCATCAGGAAGCAACAACACTCTGTTTGCAGATTACGCCTGGAGTCTTGAGGTACAATCTGCATCCACGGCACTAGACATACAGCACAGCACAGCTGTGCCCACAGGAAATGAATGTTGAGCTAGTCCCTTGCCACTCTCTCACTGAAACATAAGTAAGTGGACGGGACCGGCAAAGCAATCTTCAATCAAGATAAACCACGTGGTCAGGAGATCACCAACAAACAAATTTAAGGAGTCTGTCACTGAAACTTTTCAAAACAAAATTTGAGGAACGATGCCCATCGTTAACTCTACTTGTACGCAGTGACCAATCAATCGTGTGGCTAACAAAGACATTGGACATAAAAAATCATGGTCCTTGCTTTCTTGTAATTATATTAACTGGTCTAACAATTGTGATTGTGCTTGGGTTTTGGTATATTAATAGAGAGCATCCACTTGAGACATTGTTACCTACCGAGAGTGTTCCCACTGTGTCTTCTCCTTTCATGCATCTACACCAATACACTTTTGTTAATCATGAATGCTACCTATGCGATTCTGAACAGAACAAATTGCTGGATATGTTCGCATTTGACACAGCACGGGGAAAAAGGGTTGGGCTGGTATATTCATCCTCTGCCTTTAACTACTGCGTGCTACGCCTTTCTAAGGGCACTATTCTTTGGTCATTGGAATAATAGCATTTCTGGGAACTTTGATGGGACTAATTTGAATGAGTTTGAAAGACGAGTCCTTATGGCTCTGGGATGTTCCCTTTTTGCAAATAGGAGCAAACTCAATGTTGCTTCTATTAGGCCTTCCAACGGACTCTGTAGACCTTTCCAATCACTGATTTCTTTCAAAATGGCTCCCGTAGGCAACCGGGATGCCATGCCTCCTTCTTACACTATTAATCACAGCCCCAACTCTGTTTCCTTCATACATAGGGATGGTTCTCAGTCAATGGGTACTTTTGAGGGTTGTACCAATATTGCGAATATGACTAGTGAGGACAGACCTTTGTATGTAGGTGATCCTGTGTATTTTGTCTGTGGCAATGAAGCTTATCCTTGGCTACCTAGAGATTGGCAGGGTACTTGTTATTTGGGTATCTTGCTACCAGGGGTATTTGTAGCCAGCACCTCTGAGGTCTCTAGAGCTCGTCCAAGACAGGAGGAGAATGGTGCTACTCCTTCGCAGGTCATGGGTGATGTAGCAAAATCGTTTGTGCCATTTTGGGGACAGATCATGAATACCGAGGATATTAGGAGACTGGCAAGTGTATTGGAGAGAACCGAACCACTGATATACTATACAATATGACATTAGAACAGAAAGCAATTAGATAAGTGGCTCTACAAAACCGGATGGTGTTAGACTTCATCTTGGCTGAGCGTGGTGGAGTAAATAAATTGGTGGGATCTGCTTGTTGTGTTTTTGTACCTGCCATATTCAAGGCAATACAAAATCTGCATGTCCTAAGTACAGAAGTACATGTTCCCGAGGGAAATTGGGATTTTAGCACTTGGTTCTGGGACTTTCTACAATCTTGGGGATGGAAAGTATTTTCACCCTCAGTGGAACACCCTTGGTATTCTATTGTTCTGTTGTTGTTGCATACAATGTCTTCCGGCCATATGTTCGATGTTAGGGGGATGTTTTGCGCAAACTGTAGGTACATTGGGACCAAAGATACATCCACCTGAGAAAATGAGTAATGTTTTTGTGATGGAGGATATTACTGTCAAAGATCTAATAGCGATTAATATTTCTGAAGAATGTGATTCAGGATTTACAGACATTGAAACACGGGGTTTTAAGTAAGGCACATTTTTTAGTAATGCTCTTGGCTTAGGCTAAAAGAAGGGTTTGTTAAACCGTAATCAAATATTTCCTCCTTATTATGAATATTGGCCTAAGCCGAATCGTGTTGCATGGAAAACCGTGTTGCAAAGTTCCGATTTTTGGGTTTTGCTGCCATTTTAAGACTCATCCGCCATTTTGATTTTAACTCATGTTCCATATTCTAAAATGGTGGACTGTGTTTTTGTCTTGCAGTCGAGCTGAATAACCTTTGAGTTCTGTTAATGTTTAAGTTGTCAGAGAGCCGACTGTTTACGCTATGCAAAGAAACCTTCTGCTTCATACAAACTGCCATTCAAGTGTTGTCCGCGCTCACAAGCCTCATCCTTGTATAAACACTGAAACATTGAAGAGTAAACGTCAATCGTATGCCTTAGCTGAACTGTATTGTAGTGACTCTTCAAATAAGGCTTGCCACGGATCCGAGAACCTACAACACAATTACATTTTCATGGAAATGTAAACCTGTATAATCCTTTGCATAATATTATAAACCCTGTCATGTGAACTAGCATGAACTCTAGCCCGGGAAATATTAACCTGAAGAGAGGCTGGACAATATAGTAGAAATTGTATGAATATGTCTGTGTTTAGATGTCCAGCACTCTCTCTCCCCACTGTGTTGACTGGTACACACTGCAAGGTGTTGGGAGCCAGATAGCTGTTTTGCTTTGTAAACTGTACAGTAATAAAAGATACTTGTATCTTTTCAGCTCGTGATTGGTGTATTTCATTCGTGGTACTCAGTCTTGATATTTCTTTGTTCTTTCAGGAGGAGTTGTGTGGCTGCTGCTTGCTCAGGTATCTTGCCTATCAAGGGAAGATGGGTGATGGAGCAGTAGTTGCCAAAGTCTGCAAGGATCATTGTTAGTTTCTTGAGAAGCAGGAGGGTGTGTACGGTCTTGAGGGTCGAGGGAAAGGTGCCTTGAGTTAGGGGGCTGTTAGTGATTGTCAGGTCAGGGGGTGGTGCTTCAGTCGGAAGGGTCTTAAGTACGAGGGCACAAAGAAAGTCATCTGCGTAGGATGTGGCAATGAGCGTTCCTAGGGTGTCAGTGACTTCTTCCGGGGTCAGTGCTTTGAAAGTTGTCCTGGTAGTTGTTAATGCTTTTTTTTGTTCATGTAGCATTAAACATATGGAAAATAGAATTGACCCTTTCTGTTGGTTTGCAATTCACTTGTTCTTCTTTTGTCATACATGGAAGTAATTCCTTAGGAACTACAACATTAGGAAATGTCAGGCTGCCTTGTTGTGTGTGCCTTGGACTACTTCTCCCTTTTGTACCAGGGCACTGTTACATTTTGAACAACAGACTCTTAATATAAGATGAAGATTTCTATGGAAAATGACACCAATTACTATATGAATGAGTCAATATTTGTTATATGTAGTTTTTTTCATTGTTATAAGCACTTTGACAATGCACCAGTTCATGGCAAAGTGTAATGTGTGCAATGTGTTGGCTAAAATTATGTAATGTATCCTTTTTAGCATTTTACCTTTTATTATTGTTCTGAGTTGTTTAATTATTCATCTGTTGTGTTGGGCACTATTATTTATTCAGCAAACCAGCATGGTTATTTAACCAAAATATAGTTTGTGAACTCAACTGAATCATAAAAAACTTTGAAAAATGTGTTATAATAAGCATACAATTCATACATATCAACACAGCCATAGGGCCCAATTCATGGAAGTTATTAAAAGCTAAATTGTGCGTAAAACCCCATTTGTCAATTAATTGAATCGACTGTGCAGGACTTTTTCATACTCTGTGAGGACTTCGCGCAGGCTGGGCAAGTTTCTGTGAGCATCTGAGTGTCTTGCGTGAGACACCTCACAGAGCATGGGCATGGCCTTCCCATAGACCGGAGTAGGGGGAGGAACTCACGAAATGGGGAAGAACAAGTGAAAATGTGGGCGTTGCGGTGGGCGGCTGCCCGGGGTGATTGCACTCCCACAACTGCAGAGTTAAAACCGTATTCATGGATCTGACCATGCAACCTCACATCAGGGAAATTACCATGCAAAGCTCTTGATGTAACTTCCACCAGTAGGCAGGCGTTCAGACACTTGCGCATAGGAATCATTGCATAGAAGTACGATTGCATGTTGGATTTAGGGGTGCATACACGCAGTCAGGGTTCTGATAGAAGTTAGTATGCACGTAAGCAGTGTAGCGGGGTGGAGGAACGGTTTACAGGGGTTCGCAGGCATATTTAGCAGGCATATTTACTGGGAAATGTTAACATTTATGATACATGTTATGCAAGTCGATGGAGTGCTGGGAATAGTTTTGAGGGACACTATGCAGTGTCACTGGGGCGCTGACTTGGTTGCGGGGTACCCCACACAGGATTACACAGATGTATGAGTTTCCACACGAGGCCTGCCCACAGGTAAGTATTAGTGGCTGTATCTGCTTTGCTGGGGGGCTTGTCAGGGGCATTCTGCCACGGCTTGCATGTAGGCCTACTTTGCCGGGACAATTCCATGAATACACGGAGTGTGCGGGTGAACTTCCGCGTGAAGGCATGTGCTAGTCATTTTCTGTGTGCAGGCTTTGTGGTATCTCTGCAACTTTTCCATGAATCAAGTCCATAGTTTAGAGAAGAACAACAGACCAGAAGAGACATATACCATCATTTACTAATAACACAATCAATGCCAACTTGTTGTAATGTATAGCTAAGTTGTATCTTCAGTTAGGGAACAACCAGCAACATCTCTTTGACTATGTATTATTCAACCTCTATGTTGCAGACATTGCTCTCAGCTTGGCAAGACATGTCCCTACTATTTTGTGCAAGCAAAACATTTGATATCTGGCCCATACCCAGGATGTTGTTTTTGAATATTTGGTACGACTGGCACTCAAGATCAGCATGGTCTAACATTATGCACCTCTCTCCACTAAATGTTTATGAAAGGGGGGACTAACCCAGTTGACCTAATGGGCAGCTAGTGTTATTTTGATATTAACTTAAATAGAATGTTGAGGTCTGAAAATGTATGCAAGTGAAAATGTCCTGTAGCATGGATCATAATGAACCTGTTCTGAAAATGTGATACTCATCATGTTGGTTTCTCATTGCTACCACTCATTGAGGCTAACCCAAAAAAGGTGTAATGTCTGCATTTTAGAGTTTGCAATGTTGTTTGTGTTCATCTATGGAATGGGTTACACAATCGTGGGAAGTGTGGTGTTTAACTGTGTGAATACCTTATTGGTTTCCCATCTAGAGGATTAGATTTGAATTAGGTTTAAACTCATATGAAACCACCATAAATTAGGGAAACATGCTTTTTATATTAACATCATGTGCACCCCACAAAATAGTGTTAGGCATTAGCTCCACTGCTGGTAAATTGGTCAATAATGTTATCATTAACACGCTCATGATAGTCGAAGGGGTCTTCCTAAGAGAAATTGAAATTACACCTGATTGGACTTTATCTAAGTTACTATTTATAAAGAAGGCACAAAAGAAGGCACTTATATTTGATTGGTATTATGTAATGTATCCTTTTTAGCATTTTACCTTTTATTATTGTTCTGAGTTGTTTAATTATTCATCTGTTGTGTTGGGCACTATTATTTATTCAGCTAACCCAAAAAAGGTGTAATGTCTGCATTTTAGAGTTTGCAATGTTGTTTGTGTTCATCTATGGAATGGGTTACATAATCGTGGGAAGTGTGGTGTTTAACTGTGTGAATACCTTATTGGTTTCCCATCTAGAGGATTAGAATTGAATTAGGTTTAAACTCATATGAAACCACCATAAATTAGGGAAACATGCTTTTTATATTAACATCATGTGCACCCCACAAAATAGTGTTAGGCATTAGCTCCACTGCTGGTAAATTGGTCAATAATGTTATCATTAACACGCTCATGATAGTCGAAGGGGTCTTCCTAAGAGAAATTGAAATTACACCTGATTGGACTTTATCTAAGTTACTATTTATAAAGAAGGCACAAAAGAAGGCACTTATATTTGATTGGATGGGAAATGCAAAACATTTAGAATCTCATGTACTAGCTACAGAATACATTAAAGCTTTTCCTATGTCAATAAGTCATCCAAAGTATGTTCACCAATTTCCCAGTAGAATAAGGAGGCACCAGTACATGATGTTTTCTTTGAATTAGTTGAAAACCAACAAGGTTCTTGGATCGGAATGTTTACAGAGACTTGAGTCTTTCCAGAACCTGATGATTTGCATTTTACTATTGTGTGCACATTGAATCATGTAATAATCACATGCAGTTATCGGCTACTCATGAATCACCAACCCAGTTTTACCAGACCAGAACATGCTTGAAAATTTGAACCTGCAGCCTATCACTGTATCTTCACATATATCAAGCACTGATACACCTAGCATCTTCCCCATTAAGCACACACTGAACTGTATGTTACCTATTACACAATCACTTGTAAAACATTGTCATGAAGTAGCAGATCTTATCCTCCAGTCCCAACCAGACATTTGCGCCCTGACTGCGACCTGGGTCCACAATGCTGCCCACCACTGCCTCCAACTACCAACTCCTACAGGCTACTCACATCTATATTTCACTAGGCTGGAAAAGAGGAGTGGTGGAGTAGCTGTGATTTTTAAATCCTCTATTAAATTACACATATCTAGCTCTCCTATTTTGGATCATTGTGAGGCCCTCCTTTTAAAACTCAGCCTCCACTGTGTATCAACCCTAACTAGTGTACTTTTATATAGACCACCTATGCAGATTCTCCTGTTTGAGGAACAATTATTAGTGGAAACTCTTGCAAGCTACACTCCGGCAATATTATCCTGGGAGATTTTAATCTCTGGGCAAATTACCTTACAGATTGTGAGTCTATATCTCTTATGGAGTCTTTGCACACTGTAGATTTCCATCAGCATGTCAAGGCCCGACCCACACAAGGGTAATAACCTGGATTGGGTCATGTCCAAAAATCTCATGATTATGAACATCAAGGGTGAGAACTGTATTTGGTCAGATCATCATCTTGTCTCTTTTGAAATTGATCATCAAACTGCACTAATTTGTAATCAGCAGTCCCCCTTAACTCGCCTATCTCAGAATCTGCACAAGGTCACTCACAAAGCCTTTTTTGCTCTGGTCCTCCCACAGTTACCATCCCTTGAAGAAAATATGCCATATGAAGATTTTATTTCTGGCATTAGATTAGCTGTAGATTACGGATTTGAGACATTGGCTCCTCTAACTTCCTCACATATAAAAAAGCCTACCACCCTCAAGACTCCCATTAAGCCTGAGGTTATCGAGGCTTGAGCACACAAGCATAAACTAGTGTATGGCTTAAACACACAACACAACTAAATAATAGTGCTTACAAACATGCAGCCAACATGTTCAAATTTCTTATCTTTAATGCCAAAGAAACTCACTTCAATCTTCTGCTCATAGAATACAATCACAACCTAAGGATCTTTTCACAGATCTCCAGGAACTCAAGCAATGCACTGACATCTCTACCATACCTGCAATAATATCTGGTGCCAACGCGTCCATGACAGTTTTAAAAACAAAACACTCAGACAACAGGATTATATAGACACCCTTGTAAATCTACTATCTATCCATACAGACTCTAGCATTAAAGAGGCTGAACTATCTGCCCTCAATCTTCCCTTTTTCACTCTTAAAACAGTTTCTACTGATGAGGTTATGGAAGTGGTTCTTAAACTCAAACCCACTTCCTGCAAAGGTGACATTTTCCTTGCATCCCTGATCAAGGAGTTTATCTCTACATTGGCTCCCTGAGTAACCAGATTTATAAATCTTTGATTTCAAGAGTCATATGTACTGGAAAATTTTAAGGTGGCCTGGGCCACGCCCTGTTGAAAAAGAACAATTTGGACCCTGGAGAAGATGGAAATTATCGACCCATAACCAATGTTCTGTTTATCCTAAATATTCTGGACAAAATAGCCTATATGCGTTACCATGCATTTGTGGAGAACTATGACATTATAGCTGTCCAGCAATCCGGTTTTTGCCCAAATCATGGGACCGATCGGCGTTGCTTGATTTGAAATCACGCATTGCTGGTCTTTTTAATGAGGGTAACATAGCACTACTGTCGCTTTTAGATCTATCCGCCGCTTTCGATCTTGTTAATCACCAACTTCTGGCGGATAGACTATCCATGGTAGGCAGATGCTCCCCAGCGGCAACAGCTTGGTTTAGATCATTCTTGGGCTCGAGAAGTATGAATTTCACTAAGGGTAATGCTTATTCTAACAGCTCAATTCTCATGTGTGGCGTGCCCCAGGGGTCTTGTCTCTCGCTACTACTCTTCAATGTCTGCTCTAGACTCCTGTGTGACCTACTTTCTATTATGGGCATTTATTTTGCAAATTATGCGGACAATACACAGATCGTCTTTAGGTTATCTGTTGTGTAAACTGATGACTCAGAGCTTATTAATGTTTTTTTAAATTTTTTTATTTATATTGCTGGCAATAGATCAACTTTTCAATATTAGTTTACATATTGATAAAAGAAGAAACAGTTTAGCCTCATTTCATTTATAAAATAAAACCTTCATTACAAGTAATAGAAAGAGAGAGAAAAAAAACAATCATACAATCAAAAATTGAAATTAATATATGGCTATACCAATAAATACGGAGGAAAAAAGTGAAAACTCAGCACTGTTAGCAAATCCATGTGACTCTTACTCCCAGCATAATTAACTACCATCATCAGATCTACAGATAGAATCTAGTTTCAAAAACTGTAAGAAGTTCACAATTGAATAGGTAATAGCCTGATTTTGCAAATGAAACAACCTTTTCCAAAGATAGTCAGATGTTAGAATTTCAAAGGATAAGAAATTACTTTTAAAAAAAATGTATTCATATTTTCAATAATTCAACACATTCATCAATTAAATGCCTCAACATTTCACTTTGGTTTTGACAAAATCCACATTTGTCTTCCATGTGGAGACATATTTTACTTTTGTACATAACTTCATTTGTGTACCACATGTTGAATTGGAAGCTCATACAAGCAGATCTGTAAACAGTACTAGGGGATCTCACTAAATACATGGCCAGGACTCCGCAATTCTTGATATCAAATGGATTTTGTTGAAAGCCTTTGTACGACATACATCGGTCTCTAGTTCTAATCCAATCCACCTGCCACAATTGTATTAACCCTTGAGTAGGATTCAGGATTAGACGATCAAGCGAAATGGCAGCCTCTTGCATAATGAGTTGAATTTTGGATCTCCATAGTAAAAAAAAAATGTGGTTAGATGCACTAACATATATAGACATCATAGATAGCAAATCAGTTGAATCTCTTGTTAGTAAACATTTGCAATATAGAGCACATAACGTCCAGGTGTATATGACATACAGCGACAGTAGTCCCAATTGATATCTTATAACTGCCATGGGTAATGAAATAGGCAACGTTAAAACAGTCTTCCAAAATGTACTCTCCAGTTTTTGCCAAAACTATTTTGATTTATAGATATTGGTTTCTGCACCATACAGAAGAATCAGAGTAACATTTTGCTTATAATAAGTAAGCTGAAAACTTGCCATATCTCTTATTTATTATTCTGGCTTGGGGTGTAACTGAAACTAGTTTGCTTTTAAGTTTTTCTTGATACGGCAAGTCAAGAGGATGATTATTTATATTTACACCAAGGTAAGTATACTCTGCAACTGTAGGAAGCAGTTGGTTATGGAGACACCAGTTATGAGATTTGTTCTTCTTGCTCGTCTGGCCAAACTGGACTATTTCAGTTTGTGTGGAATTGACTGTTAAATACTTTGCTGTTGCAGATTGACCTAGTGCATTAAGTAATGTCTGCATACCACCCAGAGTTTTTGACATCAAAACTAAATTGTCTGCATATAGCAAACATTTGATCATCACATTGCCCAAGTTTGGTGAATCAGTTATTAAGTTAAAAAAATAAGAGCCTAAATCAGTGATGAAAAAGGTAAAGAGGGTTGAGGTAAAGGTACACCCCTGCTTCAGCACCCAGTGCATTCCTATCGGTGCAGAGAGTAGTCCTGCAGTAGACAGTCAAATTGGTACTGTGGTTTAAGTGTGAAATTGATATAGAAATTTGAGTACATGAATCGGACATTTGAGGTCAAGCAACTTTTTAAATAACAGATCTCTTGCCGCTGAGTCAAATGCCATGCTGAAGTCAACAAAAGCCATGCATAATGACTGCTTCCTGTGTTGTTCATATGCCTTAATCGCATTGATGGTGAGTACATTTATGCTCGTACCTAAACCCGGAATAAATCCTGTTTGAAAGGGGTCTCGTGATTTTCTTTCGTTAAGCCATACATTGAAGTCTCTCAACAGAAGTCCTGCAAAAATGTTCCCCGGTGGGTCTAAAAGTGCAATTGGTCTATTAGAGGCCAGATTACTTCTTTCATCTTTCTTGAAGACTGGTGCTATGAACAATGTCCTTCATGAAGCAGGAATTAACCCTGTTTGCAGGACACTGTTGAAGATCAAATGTAGAATATTGGCCCATGCTTCAGGGTGCCCTCTCAGGGCAGCATTAGATATACCATCTGGTCCAGGGGCTCTGGACAAGCTCAAGTTGGCTATCGAATGCAATATATCATCACTATCAAACCAAAGTTGGTATGGTATCAACATACTATCAATGTCCAAATCACATTCGACATAAGGGGATTGATATAATTTGGAGTAGTACTGTGTCCATTGCTGCTCCGTGTTGGCATTTACCTGAATCGAAAATCGATTTTAGTTAGTGGCCACATTTAGTAGAGACCATCTGCAGAGTATTTGATGTAGATTTGCTTGAGCATTACTTCTCCATCCTTCTGCATCTGTAAGAATGTTCTCGCTCATAGCCAATTCCTATGGATGCATTTCAGATGTCTGATCTCACTTTGCCTCATCATGGGCACATCTCTCTAAGACTTCTAATATTTTGTCTCAGTTGGATCGTTCTTAGTTTCAACTGTGGGTCAAATGCATGTCAGTGCTTGTAAATGGTTTGTGTGTCTACTGCTCTAGTCTGCGTAAACGTTTGCATCGCCATTATGTAAGTACTTTCAATATCAGAATCATAATTTAAGTCATTCTTCAAAGTCGTGTCAAGATTTGCTAGAGTCACCTTTGACCACTTGATTCTAGACTGCCCATTATTTATGAGAATTATTCCCTGATTTTTTATTGTGTGTAAACCACCAAGAGTGCCAGGCCAGGACCAAGTGAGACAACGTGGTTTGCGAACACTATGGTTATTGTGGAATACTTCCTGAGAATCTGCCATGTTCACAAATGATTGATCACTGTAAATGTAATCAATTAAGGCTTTCTGAAGGCCCCTTTGCCAGCTATATTTCAGAGGAATGTCACCAGGCAGAGTGCTATTCAGCATTATAAGATGTCTCTCAGACATAAGATTGTTCCATCTCCGTTTAATGTTTTGCTCCAACCCACTTTCTTTCAATAGACAGTGGAGATTCAGGTCCCCAACAATCAGAGTGTGGGTAATGAAGCTTCAATTTGTAGGAAGAACTCCCCAGTAGATAGATCTGCACAACCCCAATAAATATTAAGCAGGGCATTTCAAATAGTATGCCTACAAATCCTGACCAGTTGGACATATGGGCTCAAAGAAAGCCATGGTTCCAATTTGAGATTCTTTAACTTTATAGTCGCTATTAAAAGACCAGCCATTGGCCTACCCCTCAGGGTGGTCTTCGCTGGTACCATGATTATGTCAAAGTCATCCCACACTGGGACTGACGTAAGCCAAGACTCCTGGATCACTATTATGTCGAAATTGTGCAATTTATTTGTACCTGAGTTCAGCAAATGACGATGGAGACTAGGCAAAAGCTTTCTACTTTTGAGCATTGTCATGCTTGTGGAGGATAGTTGTTTTGTCCGGTGGTAAGATTTGCTATTTGATAGTTGTTATGGTCTTTTCTTAGATGTTCAGGAGCATTTGATTTTATCTGTTTATTTGTTTGGTTAAACTTAATGTTCTCCCACGGAGCTGGGGTATCTTGTATTAGCGCAAAAAAGCCTAATTCATATAACAAGCCTTTTGCTTTCCACAGAGTGTTTAGCACAACCCCACATCTGAGTGTTAGGCGTGCATTGATTAAGTCATTGTCATCAATCAGTTCAACAGCTTCAATATCTATTGAGTAACACCTTCTAGGCTCGGTATCTCCATAAATATATTCAATATAATAGACCTATTCAAGTCATATTGTGGGTATGGCCAATCTCTACATCATATCAGCAAGCAATGGTAATTATTGTGTTGTAAAGTTGTATTTACGTGCATAGGTTGTGTGGTCTTTGATGGCAGGTTCATGCACTGAGGTTCATCTTGACACTGTGCCGAATTAGCGCTGATTGAAGAGGGCCATTGGGTCATGTCACCCCTTTGAATAGGAAGTTGAGACACCAGGCCATGTAAGACTGGATTGGATGAGGCTACTGGAGGCATATTTTTTCGATACATCATTAAATGAAATGTAAGTCCCCAAGATTTTCAAATTTCCTCTTGCATCTGATCAATAGTAGGAAAATTTTGGGAAGCTTAGGTCGGCAATTGTTTCAATAACTGTTCAGACGGTATTGGGATATTCATATCACTTGGCTGTAATCAGGATTCCGATTGTGTCTCTACAATTCCAGAACTTTCTATTGGCGGAGCTGAAACAGATACCTCATTCGACATTTAGCCATTTTTAAAAGAGGTGTTGATTGTTGTTCCTTCAATTACCCGATATTTAAGGTGTTACATTTATGATTTTCGGCAACAACAGCCCTTGCTACTTGGGTTACGTTCTTAAAGGCCACTATGCACATTTGTTTATCCTTCATTTCTTTAGATGTATTCATCTGTCATTTAGGAGTAGTTAAATATTTGATAAAGCCCTTCAAGCATATTGGTATTCTATCTAAGGGTTGATTTTTAGTTTTTTTTAGCTGTGTCGCCTTTGTTATTTTATTTTTCCTCACTAAACCTGTAAACATGTTGAAGCAAGGGACAGGTTTCAGTGATTTAGATGGTAATGTCACCTCTTTTTCACGGCACCTCTGAGGAAGCTACATGTGATGATTTGGACTTGATGGTCACATCATCATCACGCATTGCACTTGTTGAGTCAGTTACTGGGGAATTAATATTTCAGGTAACTAATTTTGTTTTGACCTTTTCTCCTGGGTATCGGATGATTTGTATTCAGGATTTCAAGTGGGAGCTACAAGCAAGGAAGTTCTAATGTGCTCATTCATCAATTCATTCTGCTAGAACTATTTAGTCGCTAAATGTGTTTGATTCATAATTTTAAGATCCAACATTTCATATAGTCTCGCTATAGACGTGAGTACGGTGTTCATGGCAGTTAGTGTGTTGTTTATGTTTGAATCCTTAATTACACAGTTTTGGCAAGGGTAATTATTGAGCAAATTGGTCGAAGGCATGCTACAACGTCTCGGTGTTGGGTTCACAAAGGAAAGAGACAATGGGGATGAATGACGGGTTGAGTGCGCAAACATAACTGCCAATCTAGAGAGATTATGTTCATTTACATCAAACTTCAGGTAAGAAAGGATGTAATGAATTCGAAGAATTACAAGAGTACGTCATGTTTTCACCCGACTAGATTAATTTGATGTATCACCCACATTTGACGGCACAAAAATGACATCCTCTGTTGAATTGTTTCTATGTGCGTAAGAGGGTTTCTGCATTAGTAAAGGGTGGGATCATTCGCAATTGGATTTGAATTATTGGATGCGAGATTAGAGAGTGGAAACGCAGCCTATAGGGCAGAATCTGTTAAGAAAGACATATCTGGTTTGTTTATTTCCATGATTGACTTATAGATCCTCAGATTCTTATCTCAGCAGTGACGTTTTGGTTCAGTTATAGACAGGATTGTTTGAGTTTCTTCCACTATTGTAGGAGTAGTTGAGATAACAATGTTGGGACCGTAGAATGTGCAGATGTTAAGGCCTGTACAGTGAGATCGGGTCTGAGACTTTAAATAGCGTGACTTAAATGCAGCGGTAGCCATACATTTTCTCAATGAGTTCTCTGAGCATAGAGAAGCAGATTCCTTGCTACGCATCATCTGTGGCATGCCACATTTAAGTGAATAGACGCCTGAGGGCATAGTTACTCAATGAGGAGTTGAACAATTGCATAGTATAATCTCACAAAAGTAATTACCTTAAAGTAGTGCATCATTCGGGAGTGACACGTAAAATCGCACCCTGCATGCTGCTCAGCACCAAAGCAGCTAAGCCGCATGCTCCAGTCATGATCTGTGCATTTTCTGTGCACTTCTCAGGAGCGTGCCCGACGGCGAGCGTGCGCGATGGCTTTATGGTCATGGGCTATGCAATGGGCGGAGACTCGTGGTCAGAAACAAAAGTACTTGTAAAAGCCAGAGACATCTGCAACATAAGCAAATGGAAATGTAACGCATTATCTACAAATCTTCGTTATCATAGAAATCCACTGGGGTCCAACTGGATCAAAGTCTGCATAATGTGTTACAGTCCCAAGTTAGAGTCCACATATGGTGTCCAAGCAGCTAAACAGCATGCTCCAGGCACGATCCGGGCACTTTCTGTTCACTTACTAGATGCGCACGCGTAGGTTCGCGTGCATGCCATGCTTTACGGTCATGGGCTATGTAATGGGTGGAGCCTCGTGTTCAGAAACAAAAGTACTTGTAAAAGCCAACCAAATCGTGTCACAGTTCCAAGTTTGAGTTGACACAGGGTGTCTAAGCAGCCAAGCAGCATAGTCCAGGCACGATCCAGGCATTTTCTGTGCGTGCACTTCCCAGGTGCACGCCAATTCAAAATTGGAAGACCCTGAATTCACTTGCCCTTAAATATGCTAAAACCGAGTTGCTTGTCCTGGGCACTCAAAAAAATTCAAACGGCTTGACCCAACCTATGACAAATTTATTATTGCCCAACACGTCATTCCTGTGGCCAAAACTGTTAAGACCTTGGGTGTTTTTTTGTATCCCCAATTGTCGTTTAATCGTCAGGTCAGTTACCTGAAATCATCCTGTTGTTACTATACACAGTTACTTTGACAGACCCGTCCTTTTCTGTCGCATGAAAATCTTGCTATTATAGCAGTTGCTATCATAAATTGCAAGTTAGATTACTGCAATAGCCTCTTAATTGGCACCTCACAGACCAATATAAAAAATGTGCAAGTAATTCAGAATTGTGCAGTATGTGCCGTGTGTGGACTTAAACGCAATGCACATGTCATGGATGCCAGAAGGAGTCTACACTGGCTGCCCATTCAACAAAGACTACAGCACAAGGGCCTAGCTACTGTGTTTAAGTGCCTTCATGATGAAGCCCCACCTTATCTTATCTCCAGGCTCAAGAAGAAATTCATTGGAGGTACTTTGCGTTCCAATTAAACCATCCATCTGATACAACCACGTTCATCCCTGAAGAAAATTGGGGGCGCCAGTTTCAACCTCTGGACTCTCTCCTTATGGAATGCACTTCCAAAACACTGTGTAGACATTGACTCAAGGACCCTTTTCAAAAAGCACCTGAAAATGTTCGTCTTTGATGCTTGACATGGCTGATTGATCTTATCTTTCCGGCATCTACCCCATAAACACGCCTGTCTCATATCATGTCTTTCTGCTCGTTATTTGGCTTGTTTCTCTGGGGTAGTTTTCTCTTCCTTTCTCTCTTTCAGGCTTATATCTTTGTCTTTTCATGGATGTCTCTTGTGGCGCAATATAAAAACCTAGATAGATAGATAGATAGATAGATAGATAGATAGATAGATAGAGAGAGAGAGAGAGAGAGAGAGAGAGAGAGAGAGATAGATAGATAGATATGTGTAAGGCATGTAGACAATTTACGGACTGAGTCATTATAAGAATTATGAATGGGAAACCTGTGTCTTTGATAATCACTGTATTCCATATTTGGGATTGTATCTGAATCGTATTGCATTTCTTAAAGGAAGTATTATGAATATATTCTGACGATACAGATAAGGAATTGCTATATTAAATTATTAAATTATGTATGTTATCTGTACTAGGAAGAATATATGTGTTTAATATCCTGAATAATAGATCGAGACAGGTTTGCTTTATACCACACCATATTTGAATAAATATAAGAATAAAAAGGCTTTTTTGTTATATTTTATTATACATCTTAAATGGCTAGGAATATCATTTTTAGGTGCATTCAATTTGAACAAATTTGGTGCACAAGTGTGTGAAACCTGCCACAGGTGGCTGCAGGCAAGCAAGTAAGTTGATTGTTTGGCCAATACAGTGGTCTAAACTCTGGACCTGATAGTTTAAGTCACACATTGTTATCTCTGCTATATGGACCTCTGTTGAACAGAGAAGTGCACACCTATTGTGTGTGTGTTTTACAGGGCATACAACGGCGGCTCTGTAGTTATGGTTAAGCTGCTCAACTCCTGCTCAACTCCTAGAAAGAGCACTTTTTGAGCAGTTTATAACTTTGGTGTTCGTCGACAAAATCTCACCAAACCTTGCAAAAAAGGTAGATGGGGCACATCGAAATTATTTTTCAAAGTTTGGTGTGTTTTCGTTGATGGGGGGGCAAAGTTATAAGGGGTCCCACACATTTTTTTAAATCCTCATAAACACAATGGAAACAATGTTTTGCTTGTGCCTACAGCCCCAACCATTGGACAGATTTGCACCAAACCAGCACAAGGAGTGGTGGCTTGGTCCCAAAAGCGTCCTTTTGCAAATGTGGTGTAAGTTTGTCCAGTGGTGTGTTTAAAAATGCCAAAAAATAGGTAAAAAATAGTGATACCTGGGCCGTTCCACAGATTGCTTTCCTGATTCAGAGTCCGCAGATGCCTCTGGACCGATTAGAGAGCAGCGTGTTGTTCGCAGGCATCATATGAGCCCGCTGATTGGTCAATTAAAAACATGAGATGCGTAAAAACCTTTGAAAAGCGTGCCATGGTGGAGTTGCGAACACCGCCCGTGGTCCGAGGACCTCACAGTAAAAACATATTAAAAAACACAACATTGCACTTGTCAAACTAATGAAACAATCTTTGGGGAGGTGAGGGGTGATGAGGATGTGATAGGATATTGCCATAAAAAGCCACAAATCAGGTGTTTTTTCATCTCCGAAGTCCGCAAACATCTCAGATGTTCGGGGGCATCCATACATAGTTCTGCTTTGCAAGGTCTGTGAAAAGCAGTTATTGGATAGCTTATAACTTTGCCGCCACTCAATGAAATTGCATCTCATTTTGCAATATCATTTTAGACTTGACCTTGAATGGTACTGCAAAGGTGGTGCAGTTTCGCCAAGAGGGGGCAAAATTAGAGGGGGTCCGAAAATATTTGAAAGGCTTTTAAATGTGGTGCCATTTGACGAATCTGCACAAAAGTTTGCAAACATATTTTAGACCCAGATTTGAATGGTTTTGAAAAGTGTGGTGGTATTTTGTCAAGAGGGGGCAAAATTAGAAGGGGGTCTCAACATTTTTAGATGCCGTTTTACGAATCTGCACAAACGTTTTCAGAACGATTAAAGACCCAACCTTGAATGTTTGTGCAGTCTGAATGGATTTTGTGAAGTGGGGGCTGTTATATGACCATTTCTTGTACGTATATTTTGACACTTTTCAAAAAATAAAACATGGACAGATTTGGAGCAAACTCATGCAAGGAGCATTGGCAAGGACCCGAAAGCATGGTTTTACAAATGTGTGCATGTTTTATTTTTTGAAAAGTGTGATAACGTAGGTACAAAACATTGTGTAATAACTTTGGTGACTGAGGAATAGCCTGTGTCAATCTGGCTAAAACTCATATTCGCAACAAGAAAGGGCGGCATACCCCACAATACACATTACCAAAGTCAACAATTGTGAGTACAATACATGGAAAATACCCAATAAACCAAGGACAAAAGCAAAACATGAGCCACATAAATGAACGAAAGGTCATTACACAAAACGTCAAAACATAAGGAGAGGTAGACAAAACATACCAAGGGAAGGTACCATATCACTGGCCCATAAATGAATATATGGCACTTCCCCCCCTCATACTTAAAAAATCAGATCCCCCAATACCTGCCAAGCAGAGCACTACGATCGACTGGAAAAAATCTGATCCAGTTTCCGACCAACAAAGCGGCTAAATCAGGGAACCTTTTGCCCAGCAGGCTGACAGTAGATAGCAATTTGAAAACTTTCCAGAAAGCACTAAAAACACACCTGTTTAGATAACTCTTTCTCTTTCATTATATACAACCTGCTACCCACTCTGAGCCTCTGATTCCCCACATTGTGTTGTGTTTGATGTACTGTCCTTTGTGTTTTTCTTACATCACCCCGGTGCCCACAGGCTTTCGGCGTTTTAGAAGCATATAAATAAATAAATACATAAGGGGACCAACCAATGGAAGAGAGAAAACAGAACAAATAATGCATGCACACACTTGGTTTGTTATGCTGTCATACATAAATATACCCTAATGTATGGTGATCCCAGTGCACTTACATGCTTTCACAGTTGTGCCAACAGTGCTCAACACCTTCCAAAAGTCAAAAAGTACATCTTAAATGCAGAATAAACCGTGCTGCATCCACCACTTGTTAGCACCCTTACTCTCTGTGTGTACGCATTAGGTCTAGCCCATACATTATTAGTAATAAGGAACTATGCACTTGTCACCAATTACAATGGCTAACTTTGCTGTGCCTAGCCAAGTGAAAATGGAATCCGTTTTCTACCGTAGTTGATAAGTGCATTCATATGTGACACTGTACTGTTCATAACTTGAATGTTCTAATACAACCTGTGCTGCATGTCAGAAACAACACAAAAAAGTGGTCTTTCAGGATCATGATCAGTACTTCAAAACAACAACATTAATAGTGCAATAAAAGTCATTTCATTGGTCACAAACTTTAGTAAAATTAAGCTACCGGCTCTCACTCATTGCATTAGGAGGGTAAAAGAGAATGTAATAAAATATATCAACACTTTTGTTTCTTTGATCAATAATAACATTTTATAGTTTCAATGTGTGCGCTTTTACTCTAACTGAAATCATTGATAAGAGATGTTATATTATATATTGTGCCAATCATTTAAATACCAAGGTCCTCATTAAGAGTTTTGCGGTAATTCATCTGTAAATCTGGTGAATTACCCAAAAACTTGTTTACCATTAATACTACTTTGTTCTATGAGTTTTCCATGCAATTAATAGTGGTGGAAGGGCAGTGTTAATAGGATATTGGTGTAATTCTCACAAGCAGTAATTCTGCTGCTGTAATTAGCCCTGATATTTGACCTTAAGGTGGCAGATTTACCTCCATCCGTTCAGGGGTGTAGTAAAAATTGCATTAATTCCTATACTGCTAAAAAACATGTGGTAACAGAATTATCACTAGTATTTTCCCTTACCGCCAAACGGTAAGGGGCGTCGAAGACTTTAATGACTTGATGTCTCTATTTTAATTTAGTCAATAAAGCTCGACACAACTCTTCAACATACAGTCACCAAATCTTTGCATTCCCTGTTCCGGAAGTGCAAATAATACGATGTAAATGCATTACTCACCCTCTTTGGAAGAGATCCACATTATGAAATTTATGAAGGTCCACAGAAAACTCAACCGTTCCCTGTACCTCAGACATGATCGTTTGAATGTTTCAGCTCATCCCCTGCAAAAAAAAGAAAAGTTGTAGACTACTTAGATGGAATCATTTATTTTAGACGTGAACATATTTCACCAATGCCAATGCAAATATTTTCTGAAGTTAGAAAACGAGAGAAGATGTCGACTGAGACATCATGGCCTCCCTTTAGAACGTTTCTCTGCACTGAGTACATTCCTCTAATTGTTCTTCTCTTGGGTTAGTGTGTGCATTACTGTTAGCTGCATAGCCGATGGATGCATGCTTCAGATTGTGACATGGAAACATGAAATCACATAAAAAATGCAAGTGAGCTGCAGCACAAGGTTTACAACTATGCTAGTAGACACGCGCTCACACATTAGAGCATCACAAGATCAAAACGTATTCCTCCTGAATATTATCTTAATTGTATGATTATATGAATGTGGCAGCCCCCTCCCTCCTTTTTGCAATTAATATCCTCTCTCTTTGTTAGAATCTGCTTCATCCTTCTTATTTCATATCTATTCAGCAACCCCATTTTGAAGCAAATTCCGACATTTATGCAATCAAGGCCTAGATGGGTGCCACAGCAACAAGCTCAGAGTCTCCAAATCATAGACCAGGGTCGTCTAAGTCCATACCACAAGGGCCAGAACCCTGAAGGGTGTTCAGGGTACCTCTCATTAATATTTATGAGTGCACATTTGCAGACATTTAGAATCTGTGCATGCAAATGTATCTCATGAATATTAATGAGGGGCAGGCTGAAAATCCAACCTGGATTTGGCCATCTGGGCCTGGAGTTGGACAACCCTGGCTGGGATGCTCAGATCCAAATATTACATTAAAATTAATGGCACCATGTTTCACTTCAACCTTTAGGAGGTGTTCCCACCAAGAAAAACAGCAAAAAGTGTGCATGTTGTGCTTTACAACAGCCATAATCCTAATCATTTGGCCTACCTGCTTTACTTCAAATTCATTCCAGTCCGGTTTCCTGATAGTTAAAAAAGCTAAAAAAAGGGGGATCACAACAAAAGTCCATAAAGATTTGAATACACATCCGAGTCGCCCAATTGTTTCGGCCATCGGCTCATTGCTCGAACCACTGTTGGTATATGTAGATGTATTCCTTAGGCCTTTTGTCAGTAAAATGAAATCATTTGTACAAGATTCAACCGCCATGATAAAAATTCTAAATGAGCTCACAGTGGAACCACAAGATCTGTTGGTCACACTTGATGTGACGTCCCTCTACACCAATATACCGCAAACTAAATGCATAGAGGTCATGCTAAACCCTTGGAAACACGTGAGGACAAACACCCTCCATCAGCATTTATTGCAGAGTGCATTGGGCTAGCACTAACCAGGAATTTTTTCATATGGAATAGTGTCTTTTTCCAACAGCTCCACGGCACAAGTATGGGGGTGACCTTTGCCCCCGATTTGGCGAATCTGTACATGGACCACTTTGAAACCACCAACGTCTATGCACTTGACAATCCATACCAGGCAAATATTAAGGCCTGGTACCGCTACATTGATGATATCTTTGTGGTGTGGCGAGGCACCAAAGATGAGCTGGGGGCTTTCAACGTATGGCCTTGATAAAATTCACATGTGAATCTGGGTAAGAATCGCTTTTTTGGAGTTATTGATTTACCGCATGCCTGACAATAAGGTTGGCAACAGCCTCTACAAGAAACCCACTCAAAAAAACACGTTACTACAATTCCATAGTTATCATCCGCAATCATTGAGGGAAAACTTACCTTTTGGTCAGTTTCTCCGAATTAGGCGCAATTGCTCCGATAAAGCAGGCTTCAAAAATCACAGTCAGGCACTCAAACTAAACTTGAAAGGAAGGGGGTACCCTCTCATATCATCAGAAGAGCATACACAAAGGCTGCAAATATCTCAAGGGTGAATTGTCTATCTAAACAAACTAAAACCACGTTAGACAAAATTACTTTTGTGTCTTCTTTTACTCCAATTAGCAATTTTCTAAGAAAAACAATACTGGCCAATTGGAAAATGATCAACACTGAAGACTTTAATATTACCCCACCCCATTTTGCCTTCAAGCGGCTCACCAATATTGGAGACAAACTAGTCCATACCTATCCCCTGCTTAAAACAAGTGAAAGTACTCAGCTTACACTATGGCACCTACCACCAGTGATAGGATAATTTAAGTGTGGCAAATGCAGCATGTGCCAGTTCACGAGAAATTTGAAAACCATTGACCTAAAAGGGAGAATGTGGAAGTTTAACACATTCAGTAATTGTGCCACTAAGTGGGTCATTTATTGTATAAAATGCCCGTGTGGGCTCCTGTACATTGGCAAGACAAAGCGACCGGTATGGACCAGAATTGGTGTGTGTTGCAAAAGATTGATAATCATCCACGCAGTGGTGACCGCAATTTAAAACTGCGCAGACTTGGATATATAATTTGGACTCAGTGAAACATGGTCTAAATCTATATATTGAATGGGGTCTATTTATACGCAAATGACCACATTCCACCATAACAGCACTGAGGTGAGCATATGCGACATACACCATCTTGCCCAAATATGCATACATTCACATTGTTATATATACATCTTTCAGGTCTCCGATAGTATAGTCGGTTCCAGCAACATACATAAATAAATAGATATATGCTCTTTTGGTAACACACATTTGAACATTGAATGCCAGTGCTCTAAACCTCACTGGACAGCCAATTCGAACTTCCTAAAATGGCTGCCCCATAAGCACAAAGTAAGTGCCTCACTGACAAGCGAGTCTCGCCAGAGGTCAATCACATGACCAATATATACAACGTAAGCGTTTCCGTGACGTTTAGCCAGTTGAACAACAACGCTGATATTCGCTGAAATAACGCTGAAACTTGGCCCGTTCGTGCGCGGTGACCTCCTGTGGCAACTAAACATCCAGCAGTGCTGTTAAAATCAGAAGTAAGTCATCGAACACTTGCAAATGTTCTATTTGTCTTTCGCATATAAGGAATGACACTTATTTCGGCCGTACACGTGTTTTCTGTCTTCTGAAAAACTAGGTATTGATGCATGCCAGCAATCCACCACAGATTACACAAAGGATCGGCTTTTTCTTCACTTGTAGACGAGCAGCAGTGGCTTTACTAGGTGGGATATACCATATTTATTTCTCTTTGGTAAATGAATATGCAGTTTTTTCTAACTTTATTAGATTAACTGAACACTTTATGTCTGAGTTCCCACATATATCTCTCTCTCTGCTAAATAAAACGCAGATAGCAATCAAACATTTAAAAAAAAATGGATGCAGTAACAGCATAAAATAGAGGTTGCCCACTGAAATGGGTACAAACAAAAGACCCTATCTCATGCAGGGCAGAGAGCTAAATGACTTTAAATGAAGAAATCAATGGCACTGTACTAATCAGACAGTACAATAATACGTAATAAAATGTATGATGCCCACCTAACTAGCCTGAGAGGTTAAACAAATGGCCTCAACCACTTCTTGATGCTAAAAAAGTATTGTGAATAACGAGAGGCTCCGGTATGTGTACACTGATATGTATGTCTCTGTTTTTATAGATACGATGTGAGACATTTTCACAACAGCACTTGTGACATTCGGCATCCTCCAAGATGAGGGTTTGATGTGTCCTGAGGAAAGCACTTGTGTTACGCTACTTCATCTGAATGTATATATGTATTATTAGAGATATACCACAAATATAAATAATTATATTAACACTGTATATAGCCGATTGCCTCGCTGTATAGCAATTCCTCAATCTCCTGATCAGATATTCCTCCTGCTAAGTCTGTACATACCTATCCCTCTACCACTGTCAATTTGTAACATTGTAATTCTATGTAACACTGTAATTCTATGTAACATTGTAAGCTTTGCATATTCTCCTCACTGCGCCCGGTTACCCCTGGCTCTGGCGCGCATTACAAATAAATAAACAAACAAACAAACAAAGCCTTACACATACGACCAACCAGTATAAGAACAAGGGACAGTCGTCGTGCCTATTAAACATGAAGGCTGGAAACAGATCAACTCATGTCGACACAATTTAAATGGGGTCTTTATATTAAAGCAAACGTCAATGGGCTATTCTAAAGTCACGTGTTACTAACACCACCTATGATATAATGCACTTTGTGAATGAACGCAAGGACTAAAATTGTTCATCAATTGTCTCTTTTATAATTTTGTTTTATGTTGTTGAGATTTGTTAATGTGACCGAATGGTCTGTTTAATGATCTATTACAGAATAATAAATATATGATATATTTTTTGTTAAATATGAGCCCTCCATCTCTTTATATTTGTTAAAAGAAAGTTAGCTTTCTGAGCATGTGTGGATTGAGACCTAGTTTTGTTACCTCCGGTGTGGACATCGAAAGGTAGCTTGTTGTGATCCCCCTTTTTCCGCTATTAGAACTTAGTGCTCTTTCAACAAGCCCCTTATAGAAAAAAGAGGACCCACGTTGCATCAGTATGCTCAAGACTTTCTCACATGGTTTCCTGATAGTTGTACATCTATAACTGTATATTCTAAGAGTCCAGTTTTGCTTCCTGCACAACTGCGCTCCAAGATGTGTCAATGACGCTAAAAAGTTCCATTCCTTTCATCCCATCCCTTCCTGTTCTTCTTTGTGTCGGAATTCTCAGTTCATCCCACTGACTTCTGACCAATCTCCTCCTCATTTGAAAGAATTAGTGGTTTACTTCTGTACTCCATTACATTCTTCCCAGATGATGCCACACTCTTTGGCATCCACTTGCTTTTCACTAAACAGGAATATCTTCTTCTCTTTAAACAAATCAACTCTTCTTTCACGTTACAAGTACAAGAGGTCGTTAAAGGACATTCTCAACTGAGATTATGATACCAGTGGTGCTAAAAGATAAACTTAAATAGACATACATCAGTTAACGTAAACTGTTTAATCGTCCACAGTGTGAATCAAATGCAATCCTAAGCATAAAATATCATCGGCTGATTATCTGAGCCAACCAAAAACCAAAAAAGAACTCTACTACCTGGTCACAATACATATCAATCAACCAAAAACCCTTCAATCACTTAAGATGGTTGGACCTATATATAAACAGACATTAGCTAATGCTCGAACTAAACTCGCGTTGCCATCTACCTGTCTATCCTCATTTTACCTCTGCAGCAAATCTTAAAGTGTAAGTCAAGATTTCTCCTTTACTAAAGAAATACAGTAAAAGAAATCACAACGCTCAGAGGTTCAAAGCCTTCACCAAGTCAGTGTCAAAGCAAAACAAAGAGTTGAAGCCATAAAAAGAAATTCCTCAAATTACAGTTAAATACAAATATCACCTTGATGAAGTCTGCAAACAACAACATTACTGAAACAGTAATATATTAATTTTAAAAAAACACCCTTTTCCATCTACCACTTCATTGGATCACTCACTGTTCCAGCTATGTCACTCCCTACTATTACTCTCTTGCACCAGCTAAACACAAACTTAATGATATTAAGACTGGGACACATAGTCACCCTTTGCAATCAAAGGCTTCACTCGGGCCTATAACTATGGGCCCCGGAGCGATACCCGAGTCGGTATTGACCCCACAGGTCGGGGCATATTGCGTAATTAAAGTCTATGTAAGAAGCCACAGAAGACTACAGAGTTACCTTATTTCACTCCCCTCTAGGTAAAGCATTGCAAAGCTGGTCCAATAAGACCCATCACCGGGAAGGCACATATGTTTGGATGACTGGGGCCTTACACACGCAAGCACATGCTGGTGTTTTAGGCAAAACGCTAATATTGCAACACTTTCTCATTGAAACTCCCATCCCACTCCAGGCGCTATTCTTAAGTGAATAAGCGTACCTGCATCTCAAGCTGTGCATAGGATTCAACTAGGAATTTCCATTCTTTTTCCAAGAAAGATGTGTGCATTTCATTTGTCAAATATATTTTTGGAGTCAAACAGCACTTACGCCTGATTTGCAAAAGTGTTTTTAGAATGGCACAATCCCACTAAAAAACGTTCTGTAAATCAGGTCCTTAGCATAAACTAACTGATCCACACAATACTGCAAACACATTATATGTTTTATTGCTCAAATTGGAAATGGACTGGTCCAATTAATTTGTTCCTGGTTCACTGACCAGCGCTGATGCCAAGATTCAAACCTCTTGGTTAATCCACTCACACTGAATAAATACAAATGCACAATCAGTATTTCTTTTTTTGATAAAAGTTCTCACAGACAGTACTATTTAAATTAATGCCTGCCATTAAATGATTAATTATACCTCTAAATAAAGCCACACTGCCGAGAAACGAGTCATGCATTTTGTAAAGCTGTCTGTTAACTCCAAGTGCCTTGAGGGTTCTTCAAATATGATTACAAAATACATCATGCCCTGAACTGGAAAAATCAACACAGCCAGGTTTCTTTAGAAACCTGGGTTTGCCTAAGGGTTTAGCTAAGTAGAAAGGGCCCCCATCAATCTACTTGTCAGCAGGTTTTGAAGCTAAAGAAAGTGCAGACCGTTTCCATACAGGGACGAATAAAGCACCCCTGTATCCTTCTGCACAACATATTACATTTGCTTCTGTGGCCCACGTTCAACACATTCTACATGGTGCTGTCAGCAAAATAAAGCTCACCAGTGAACGACTGCTTTCAAAATACATACTTACACGAATTACATTGCAGTAAAAAGGTGGCAGTAATTATGTTAGCAGCACTTTGGGCATCAGTATGAAACTGGCGGTTGCTGTGCTGGTGAAACCGGCACGGCTGCCGCCGGTATCAATTGCCTTGCCAGGTCAATACGGCCCCACTGGCCCTGGAAATTGCCCATTCCCAGGCGCTCAAAGAAATGACTCCCCATTCCCATTTGAGTCCCTTTGGACATGGTCTGATCGCAGGTGCCAGTCCGCGGCGCAAAGGCACCCACGAGCAGACCTCGTAGTTTGCGGGTCCGCTAACAATTGTACCAGCAAGCTTACCGGTACCGTTGTTACTGTACCGGCAAACTCCTAATGATGCCCTTTGTTTGGTAGTCGGTAAAAGGCCACTGCATTTACAGGAGTGCAGAATTCCGAGTTTGACCTTGATGTGAAGGATGTACCTGCAGCATTATGCTGGAGGTAAATCCACCACTATAAAGGACAAAACATCACAGATTTACCCTCTGGAGTAACTGCTTGCGGTCAGTCCCGCAAAAAAAAAAAAAACATGGCACACTATGGGCTCCAAACATACCAATAATAATCCCATAGGACCAAGTGGTGGTAACAGTAAAGGATTTTGGCAGTAAATCAGCAGATGTATGACCGATTGACTGCCAAACAAGTTATGGGACCTAAAGTGTCTTAGTAACAGCAGTTTTCATGGTTCCATAAACAATGTTATTATTTAGATTATTGTTATTCATTTATTATAAGTAGTAGTAATATCCTCTCTCTCTGTCTCTCTGGGCCTCATTCCGAGTTTGGAGGGAGCCATGGCGCTATGGCTGCCTCCAAACCCGGGTCTGGGTCCGGTCTTGTTGAATGGGGAATTACTGGGACATTCTGACCTGTGCGGAACCGGTAAATCCCCATTCAACCAACCATTCCGCATTCCCATTTGAGCCCCCACAGGGCTCAATGGGAATGGGGAAGGCACTAATTACGGGCCCGCAGATAGCAGGCCTGTTATTAGCGCCCTGGTCCCTTAGCGGGACCCGCAAAGGACGTGTGGTCAGACCACACGTCCTTTGCGGGTTCCGCTAAGGGTACTACCGGCACCGGGTTCCTTACCGGTGACTGTTAGCTCTTACCGCCCAACTCGGAATGAGGTCCACTGTCTCTCTCTCTCTGTCTCTCTCTCTCTCTGTCTCTCTTTTTCAATCACTCACTCTCCTTATCTATTCCTCTGCCACCATCTGTGCTTTAGTGAGATTGCCTCGCTGAAACCGCCCCCCATTGAAGGCATCCAATGCTGGTTTGAGAGGGAAGAGTGCTTGTGTGGGGAAGCCGGGTTGTAGCTGGCGTGAGAGCTGTGTTTTAGTTGTGTGGGATGCAAAGTGAGGAGGCGTGATGACTTTTGAAAGGAGGGGCCTGAGAGCAGGAGTATGAGCTGTGAAGGTAGTCTAGCCAGATTTAAACAATCACGACCCGACTAACTGAGAAATAGGGATACACTGTGATAGTGGCGTACAACAATCGGTACGACTGCACTAGGAATTTTTGGGCAAAAAGTCACTCTGAGCAGAAATCCAAAGTAGCATATTTCATAAGGTTTTCATTTGGGGAGAAGAGGTTTCCTGTGATTAAAATCAAATGTGGGAGTGGGGAGACAAGTGGTCTTCAGTGTTGGTGTTGTACCCATAGTTCTTCTACTAATTTTTTCTTTGGAGGTGGAGCAGTGGTGCAACATTTCTTTGAACTTGCTACATATACTGCAAAGCAGCGTGGAGCATGAGGCAGAACGAGAGGATGAGTGGTCTTCTATGGTATGCTGTGGGCCACCTCCACCATTACTGATGCGACACCCGACTTTGCTAACTTCAATGTGCTTCATATTCCAACATCCAGCATGTATTGTTGACAATCTGAAAAGGCTGATGGCAACCAGACGACCCCTAACATGCCAAAAAATGAGACTCCAGGAAAACATCCCTTTTGGCACAGTGAGAGAACCTTTATATTCAAGCAGCCCATGGACTAACCCCCTCACCACCTTTGACAACCTGGAATTGTAATGTGCTGCCCTCGCAGTAAGACTAGCTTGCAACATTTCAGCCCTAAAGGGCAAGATGGAAGCACATCAAACCAAAAGAGACCCCTTCCAAATCACTCATGGCCCCTTCATTATCACCAACAAGCAGCTCTCTCCCGGTCTGCACCCCAGTAAAATGTTATGCCCCCGACTACATTACAAACCATTGTCTCAGAGTCGCTGCTTTCTATTCCATCATAGCACTCAAAATGTAGCATTTTCTAGTCTTCTACACATGGAGCTAGAGGAGTTCCTATCACTCAAAACATCCAGGTAACAAAGTCAAATCTAAGTGCCAAACCATAATAAAACACACCTAACTCAACCTCAAATTACGAGTGATGAATCTGTCTCTACACACATTGAATGATACAGAGGACAGTCAGATGTGGACATACAAGAACAACTTTTCTATCAAAGAAACCCATAGCCAGTTGTTTATCTGGCCTCAGAAGACATTGTTGCGCTACAAAATAACATCATGGCCGCACCAACAATATCGATGTCACCATTCACTAAATTATATGAATACCTTAATGGCGCATTAACAGATTGTCGGGAATTACTGTCTCAGTGGTGATCGTGCACCATTCTGGTCGGCAAACACCAGCGTCATACATCGAGATATTGACCGAAGACTCAATGTGAGTGTCTGGCGGAATTTATTTTGGTTATAGCCTTCTCCTTTTTCTCGCATGACACACAACTGGGTTGTGGTTGGTTTCACCTCTACCCTGAGGGACGGCCTTAATGGTTCTGGAAGTCTTGGCATGTCACGTGGTGTTGCTGATGGTGATAGCTGGTGAGACATACCAATTAATATGGTAAATCAATCATGGTTCCGAATCTCGGTTCTTATGATCCCCAGATTGGTAGAGGGAGTCGATGGGTACTAATAACCCTTTTCTACACCCCGTTCATTTGCGGTGCGGTGGTAGTAATGATCAATCTAGACACTTAAGCATTGAGCTCGATTGATTGTGTGTTTTTTATGTTTATATTTAGGTGAGCTTTGTTGATGTAGTCTACCAGTTCTCTTTTCCATCTACATTCCTTCTGACCACGCTGGACCATAGTGCCCTTGAAGAATTTCTGGTGAACAAGATTTGTACAGAAAGAAACATGTCGGGTCTGGGATTGTACTGTTACTTGTAAACAGTTTTAATTGACACTAGTTGGAGCTGGAATAGACCGCACAATCAGCGGTGGCCCAGCTATGACAAACTCATGGTTCATATTGATAATGGACAAGAAACTGTATTGTTGTATTTTAGCATGATTGTTTTTTATGTTATAATTGAGTGAATTGATGAATTGTTTGAGTATGAATGTAGTATGGTCGGTGTGTGGTTTGGGATGGTTTTAGATGGAAATGATGTATTGCACTAGTCCATTTATTAATTTGATGGATTGTCTAACTAATGAATGTATTGATACTCATATTTGCGACTGTTTTTTATAATGATGAGATCAGTCTTTTATAATGACTTTTTTTATATGTTAATAAATATGTTTAATCATGATTAAGTGTCCACTGGGTTGGATTGAATTTGTTTCATCTCAGCATACAGTTTTTTGAGAGACACGTCACCTGACAGGTGTTGCCTAAGTCGTTAAGTTAGTGTGATCATGTAGATCGGTAGACTGCATCTGAACCCACCACATAAAAACACCAGTGCTCTGACCTTTGATGTTTAAATAAATATTTTGGTTCTATCCAGGCCAGGTCACAGTACCCAGATATGCCTGGTATCCCCTGTTACTCCTGTTGGTTTGCATTAACAGATCAGGCATCTCTTCTTGCAATGACTCACACAAAACTGGTCTTAATTGAAACCTTTGTTTCCAAAGTTTCTAACAGATTGGATAAGTAAGACAAAGCCTCAATCATGTGTGTCAAGAGTTTTGACCCATGTTGAATTATTAGACTTGGTAGATGTGGGGATGAGCTGTCACCGCCCATCATTCTATCCCAGAACAAAACTAAATCAATAGACTGGGTAGATGTGAGGATGAGCTGTCGCTGCCCATCATTCTATCCCAGAACAAAACTAAATCAATAGATAGGGTAGATGTACGGATTGAGCTGTCGCCGCCCATCATTCTAACCCAGAACCAGGAGAAATGCGCAGTTTTGCGCACACCAAAATGGTTGCCTAACCTGCCACCCACCAGTGCAAGCGTGATGGACCGGAAGCGCCAGGGGTGAAAGGTGGTGCCAAAGGAAAAATAGCAGTGCCTGTTAGATCAAAAGCGCCTTGAAATCACTGCTGTTTCTCTGAAGTGCAAGCTCAAAATGTCCATTTCAATTTGTTCAAAATCCGTTTTTAATTGATGTCAACAAGTTGCTAAAAATCAGGGCACAAGACCACTCTAAAGATTCATCCTTCTTGAGGGGGGTTCCACATCACCACTCTACTGTAAGGATGCCCATCAAAACAATGGCAGCAAGGATTAGAGCTTTCAAGCAAAATCCTCCTGTCAAATTCAGGACAACTCCTAAAAAAATAGGTGCAATACCAGCTTTGGACACAAGCTGGTGCTAGCGGTCTAAACTCTGACAGTAGAACTGTACTTCAGGAGTTGCCAGCCTCCTGAGACAGCTGGAAACTTCCAAGCCTTTTGGTTAATTAAGAATTTAAACACCTGCTGTTCCCTGAAGACAGGCTGATTCAATTAACATTGCAAGAGGCTGGGAAACCTTCTCACCTCAGAACTACAAACAAGAAGCCAGGAGATCACATGGACATGCTAACCAAATGCAGAGTGGCCCCCTGGCCTGCTGACCTCAGCCGCCACAACAGGCTCTTGCAATTGAATGGGATATGTTAATTTGGGTGTGGACTGTAAACAGAGCTCTGCCTGGCAGAAGAGACATGTGATCCCTGACTCCCAAGTTTCTGGGGGCGGACCCAAACACTGAAGTGAATTGAATTGAAGGCAAATATATGTTTCATAAAAACACTGATAACTAATTGTAACCAGATGACAGGAATGTACAATTTGGAGATCCTTAAAATGGAATTTGTACCTACAATTTGAGTCCAAACACAATTCCGTACGATGTTCTGTGGCAAAACCCCATGAATTATGGAGATTGCAGGCACGGGGTTCACGCTAGAAAAATGAAAATTTACTGGAATATGGGTAGAAAGGCGGTGTACATGTGTGCCATTTTTGGTAAACGTCCGATATTGGTAAATCAACCAAAAACGAAAATAAGTTGTCATTTTTGAATGCAAGCCCCCAGGAAGATCAGAGTTGGGCCAGAATGTACCTTAAGTACTCTGTAATATGTACATGTAATGTCAAACAACTGTGTATCTGGGAAATATGTGTAGTTATGAAAAATGATTTCTAAGGTAAAAGCAAAGGGGCGTTTCTTCAATAGATCGTAAATGGCTGACATCACTCTGACACACTATCCTTTCTCAAATCAGGGACCAAAGAATCCTTTGGCCTATCAAATCTTGAGAGGGTTGGGCATGCAGAATTAGCCGACCCACCCATTTTCAAAACACATAAAAAGAGCCACTGGAAACCAGACAGGGACATTTCCTTGCGGAGCACGCTCACAGACTACTTCACATCCATAGATCCAGACTTCAAATCCATCAATCTCCAGAGACCAGAGAGACCCAGAAAGCAGTGCTGAATCCAGAACCACAGACCAGACCAACCTGTTGACCAGATCCGTAACGAGGCCCAGTCCTTCCAAATTTAGGAGTGAGTATCCTTAGGACTGTGCAAAAACTCAATCTCTTAGTTTAAAATAATCTAATTCAAACTATTTTAACCTATTAGGACTGCATCATCAGAAATCGTGTCCATCCTGTTGATTCAAAACCTTCCAAAGCACATCTGTCGTTCTGAAACTGTAATTTCAATATCTACCTCCACTAAATCGTCCGTATCTCTTGAACCGTTGGTGCTAGGAGCGAGTTTTTAGCATATTTTTCACTTCATTGCATACCACATTTAAAGGATTTTGCCTGTGTTTAAAATCATACCTGTTTTCCTCTAAGCTTGCTGGGGGGAACTGGAACTTTGTATTACATTTGTGTGTATTCCAGTGCTAGATGCTGAAATCAGTTTAACAACTTAATCGAGCTGGGCAACAACAGAAATTGAACTAGAACCAGCCTCAAATCCATGAGTAGCAAAAAAAATTCTATATGGACCCTTTCCAATCTTTGGCAAGACAGACAAAAGACCACTGTCTATATAGAAGAGAACACTGCACAATCACAACAAAAGAATCTGAAAAATGAACACCCAACAAAAAATAACAAATCGAATGGCTATCGAGCAATTTTGAAGAATATAAGGCTTCCACAAGAAACCGGAATGTCTGATCTAGGGCTGAAAAACAAGGATAGAATGAAAACGATAATGCCTCCACCCATCATAACAACACACAGCTTAATGTATGCTGACAAACCATTCAAATCAAACAGCGAACCAGCTGTTAGACAGCACTCAAAGCAAGAGACATGCATCTCTCGATCTGACAGCACCGTAGAGCATAACGACATAAGCACCCTACTTAACAACATTTCTGTCTGAGGAGTATAACCTCTCAGAAAGCACTCAAGAAGTGGAAATATCATACTCCAATGGTATAGTACATCCTCTAATACCTGGAGAAAAGACATCTTTACCATCTAGAGAGACACTAAGAGACACTAAGAGAGACACTAAGAGAGGTAATTCGAGCTACAGCCCAACAAACATGGTGTTCCAGGTTCCTGACCCTTGAATAAAGATGACATGCACTCCTAAAGAAATCTAGAAATTAATGCCTTGAGACAAAAATAGGAAACACTGTCTCAACGATGTCAAAGTATTCAAAGAAAGATGAGACACCTAACAGGTGTACAAGCGACAATACAATAATTATTGAGAGAATTCTGCTTGCAAAGAATCACCTAATCCTCAATCAGAACAATGTAATAAAACTAAGCCCAAAATTGAGATTTATCACAACAGAGATCATAAACATTGTGTGAGAGCGAGGGGTCGGCAGCATCCCCCGTCCCCCCATGCATTCGATGCAGCTTGGATCATGTGCCTCCAATAGTGGGGAATGCCTCCATTGCCCTTATGTAATACCAGCATCGGCTGGCATTTGCGTAGTTGGGGCTGTTGCGCAGGACACGTGGCATCCATTTTGTGCACCCTCGACTCCAGGCCTCACTGCGATAATACGAAAAGGCTTCTCTACCCTCAGCAGCACTTCGCACACCGCGCACATGGCCCCCACCTTTTCTCTCACTATGTCTGAAAGCTTCACAGCTCCATTTCTCACGCTCAAGCCTGAGGTAATTGCAACAAAAACAAATGTAACATCTCACTCTTCCTGTGAGATCACTGTCCTGTGTGTGAACCAGCTTGAGCCAGGCCTATAGCTCATCCATCTCCACAAACCTGCCATGCCCCCTCACCCTCGCTATTGGAAAATTACTGCCAGTTTAACCCTGTGTCCCTGCAAGGTATTCTCTTGCTCTACCAGATATCTGACCCCACCATGATGTCCACCCAGCATGCCCTCAGCTAACATCAGACCTCTCTCGCAGTATATTGTCTCCCACTACTAACAAACGCCAACCTGCCTCAGCCTCTTTTTACGAGTCCAGACCCTCGGCGCAATCAATGTTATCATATTGGTCAAGACCCTTAACCTAATATTCCATATAATTCTCAATAAGTGATGATGTAAATACACAAATGAAGTTTATGGGTTTACAATGATTTGCTCAAAGGAGTTGCAATGACTATTATTTAATGCATGTTTTATTAAGTTGTATTATGTTAGATTAATTAGTGACCACCACACCTCGCAGCGACCTGACCCCTCTCTCTGCACTTATGAGCCACTCGTTGGCTGTATTTCTTGATTACCTGCACTAAGCCACCCGCTGGGTGCACTTTTAGACTACCTGCAGTTCTGTATTCCCCCACCCCCTTTTGCACTTCTCTCCTTCCCCTTCCGTGTGCTTGCATGATCTGAATGACACAATGCCTAGTAAAATCGTTTTGTCCTACCTCTGTTTCCCCCTCCTTGTCCTTTCGTGCCAAGAAACACTTGTGTACAGGTGTGTTATAAATGCCATATAATATCATCTTATATCATTATAACCTTGTACTCAGGAACATCAATTGCGGTTAGGCTCTTGACCCAAGGCCACCTCCCAAAACAATTATCACATGGCTTGAAACAGGATTGTCCTTTAGCAGCAACCCTGTTTAACTGCTATATATCAGAACTACAATTATCCCAGAATGCAAGAATGGAGTGATTGCTTTTCCTCCAAAGAGTCAAAGGGAATTTGTATCATGGATGCTGTACACAGATGATTTAATCGTTCTGGATAAAACTTCAATCGGCCTCCAACGCAGATTGAACACCTTGACAGAATACGTCAATGGATATTATCTCAGGCTAACCTTGCTTACAGATCTCGGAAAAGAAAAGAAGGATTTATGTGGCATATGGGATACTAGAGACTCACACAAGTTGACTTTCTGACTTGCGTGGGCATCCATTTCAACTTAAATATAAATGAAAGTGGTTGGGAAGAAAATTCTAAGAGCAAAATCAAAAAGACCAACATCTCAGAGTCAAGTGATCCTTAATCGGTATTGGACTTATACAATTATCACCCTTATCAGCTTCTATAATCAGAAGGGTCTACCGATCATACGATTTGGAGTTGAAACCGTCCTGAATCTGCAAGCATGGCCGATGCTAGCAGGATTGTATTGGAGATGCGTTTTGAGACTCCCTATAGGTCTTCCCTTGGCCACAATTAGTTATGAATTGGGGCTTCAATCTATGGAGTCGTTTGTACTGTGGAAGACCTTAACGATGTACCGAAAATGTATGATGTCATATTACCACCCACCCTTCTCCATCCTCAGAAACATTGAGACAGTGATCGCTGATTCGCTCTTTCAAAAATGGCAAAATAAATGTGAAATTTGGCTAACTACCATCGGAACCTCTGTCGATATGTTAATATCCATTCCAAACAAAGTGAGAAAAATCCTAATGAAATACGACTGGATGAGCACTCAAAATGTAAGAGCTAAATACAAGTTCTCGCTACCATTGACACAGGAAAGATAAGCCATCAACGAAAATCCCTCTTTGGCCACATTTTCATCATTACATTACCGAGAAATATTTTGGAGGTTTCGCTTAAATATTCTTCTGACCAGAGAAGTACTAGTAAGCAGAAAGCAGCTTGTGAAAGTTGACCCCCCATGAAGATTCTGTGATGAACAAGTCTTAAAAGAATCATTATACTACATAACAGTAATCTGCAAAAAAATCTAATATCAAAATATCTTTCCAATCTTGTTAGCAAGATGAACTCACTATCCATATGAGAATGGCGGGACTTTCTCTTGATTTGGGAAAACATTTTGATGATTTTAGCAACAATTACAATTTTGGAAGCAGTGCTGCTGTATCCGTGTGGGAAAAAAATAGACTAAGCCAAGAGAACATCGGAAATGTCATGAATAAAATGATGATATACCTTGACCGGATGGTTATCGACTCAATCTAATGTTTTATTGGACTTATTTTTTTAACGTGTTAACAGAATATAGGATGTACATTTTTGAACGGTTTTAAATAAAAAATAAACATTTAAAAAATCATTGAATAAAAAAAGGGTCCCACTCCTTTTTGATTAACACAACATTTGCTAGAGCCATCCCAGTTACTTCTGAGGGCAGTGCAACCAGATAAATATCATAAATATATTGATAGATGTGGAGGCTGCTCCTTTTACAAGGTTATTATTAATTAGTATTATGTTATTATTATGTTATAATTGTAATGTTAAAACTTGCAAAAATAACAATAATAATGATACACATAATGATAATAATAATAGTAATATAATTACAATACTGCCAATCATTTTTATAATTTCTGCTATTACTTCTATCACATTCACACACATACCTACACATGCAAACACACTTTGGTGCTTTAGGCAGGCAGTCAACACATCAATATTGCAACACTTGAATATTGAGACTCCCATCCCTTCTCTAGTAGATGGTATTCCTACGTGAATAAGTGGACCTGAATCTCAAGCTGTGCACAGGATTAAATGATGAAAGATGTGTGATTTTCCCCTTCCTTTTCCAACTGTAAATATATCTTTGTAGTCAAACCACAACTAGTACATACTAATTGATCAACAAAATACTGTACACACATTGTGCCTGATTCATAGAATGTGTGCATTAATCCCTTGCAACGAAAATGACTTGCGCGTGCCAGCGTGCATTGTTTTCTTTGCGTGTTCCGCATATTGATGGAATTCAAGCGGCAAAGATACCTGATGCACAAGGAATATTGAGTTGCCCCTTTAACACCCACTACACGCCCCCACACAAAGCACATTTAGTACATATACAAATCTTGCCGCAGTGTGCACCCCATCAATAAAGCAGGCCGTACCCTGCAATCAAGGCACCACTCCGGTGACACTGCGTACGGCCCCCGTAACTCGTAACTGCACCCCGATAAAATGCATTACATGTTTCATAACTCAAGTCAGCCCCAGGTAAATCTGCATGCAAACCCTCGTAATTGACGGCTGCACTCCGCTAATCTTCATACAAGCACCCCTAACTTCAATCAGCACCTTAACTGCATACTGACACCCCTAAATTCCCGATTCCACCTTATCTTTGCTAGTGTGACCAGATGTCCCAGTTTTGTCGGGACTGTCCTAGTATTTACCCCCCAACCCCAACCTGGCGTCCCGACACATTTAGTTTAGTGGTCCTAGAACAGTTTGTAGAAGCTCTCCCCCCGCCCCCAATGCAGAGGTGGGTTCGTAAATTTCTGCTTCAAACATATCACATTAATCTTTTGAAAGACTGGAAGGAGCCAATGGTTGTAATAGGAGCAATCGATGTCGAAAATATATCATCGAAGCAGTTGCCAACACTAGAGGATTACTTAAGAAAAGAAGCTTCGAGTATTAATACAGAACACGATCAGATGTCATCAGAGTAGCTGCCCACATGAGAAGACAACATAGGAAAAAAGGCTCTGAATGTTATTCCAGATCTCGATCCACTGAAGAAGAACAAACTTTATGAATTGATTGATTGCTACATGGAGATATTTTCTTCAATACCGGGCAGAACATCATTAACTTGTCATCATATACAAACATCCCCAGGTACAAAAGTGAGGGTGCGACCATATAGAATCCCAGAAGCCAGACTGCAAGCTGTTAATAAAGAGATAGAGGAGATGCTGCGCTTGAAAGTAATTGAACTGTCTCACAGTGATTGGTGCTCACCACTGGTAATGGTTCCTAAACGAGATGGGAGTACTCGCTTCTATATGGATTTTAGGAGGCCAAACGAAGTATCAATATGTGATGCATACCCAATGCCCAGAATTGACAATCTATTGGAGAAACTCGGAAAAGCGGAGTTCCTATCCACAATTGACCTGACCAAAGGGTATTGGCAGATACCGTTGTTTCATCCTGATCGCGAAGAAACTGCTTTTGCATCTCCAGCTGGACTGTTTCAGTTTACCGTGCTACCATTTGTCCTATATGGCGCCCCAGCCACTTTCCAAAGGCTAATGAACTATTTAATAAAAGGACACGAAGGATACGTCAGGGCATATTTAGATGACATAGTAATATACAGTCAGAATTGGCCGGACCACTTAAAAAAGGCGATGTTCCAAACCCTAAAGGAGGCCGGATTACATGTCAACCCCAAGAAGACACATTTAGCTAACACGTATACAAAATACCTTGGTTATTATGTCAGTCAGGGAGAAATTTGACCTCAACAGGAGAAGATAGAAGCTATCAGTAGACTACAATTCCCTGTAACAACTAGGCAGGTCAGAGCATTTCTGGGCTTTGTGGGGTACTACAGGCGATTTATTCCACACTTCTCGACAATCGCTGCACCCCTAACAAATCTTCTGAAAGCCAACGCACCATGTAAGAGAGAATGGAGAAACGCAGAAACCGAAGGAGCATTTCTGGCCCTTAAGAGTGCCCTCTCAGATAAGGCTATTCTACGGTGTCCTGACTTCGAGAAATCGTTTTATCTGCATACGGATGCCTCCGGTTCAGGTTTGGGCGCTGTACTGTTTCAGAACAAAGGGGAGGAAGAAAGACCTGCCCTGTTCATTAGTAGGAAATTGTTACCTCATGAAATGAAATATGCGACCATCGAAAAGGAATGCCTGGCAGTGAAGTGGGCCATAGAAACGCTGAGGTATTATCTGTAGGGAAGGACATTTACTTTGGTCACGGATCACGCTCCTTTGGTATGGATGTCCAGGAACAAAGATACAAATCCACGTGTATAAAATGGTTCATATAATTACAATCCTACTCATTTCACACCATTAATCAGCCAGGTCGAAAAATGGCTCAAGCGGATTATTTGTCCATATTACATGCCCTTGACCAATGTAAGGGCTTAAGGGGGAGGATTTGTGATAAGGCGGTGGAAAAGAAGTAAGATCAGAGTCAGATCAGTTCCTCATGCAAGAAGCAAATCAGACCCAGGGGGATGAGGTCATAATGGAGGGAGGGTCATCACAGCCTGTGCTTAGGAAAGAAGGACAACTGGACCAATGATAGTGCTGCTGAACAAGAAAGACTCTGAGAATGCTGTCCTGATGCAGGTTGTTCTGTGTTTGTTTTTAAATATAGAGAGAGCAGTTGGAGGAGTGTCCAGTGGCAGAAGAGGAGGCGACGTATGAATGGGCCTACTGATTTTAGGCCATACCAAAGTGGAAGTTCGTTTGGCACCCGTTGTGCCCAGTTGAGTTGAACCTAGTTCAGAATCCAATTAAGTTAATTGCCCAAGAGAAGAAAACAATTGAGGGAAACGCAGCGCGGACCGAACTGACGGTCTTGTTTCCCCTCGGTGAGAGCGTCCGTTGTCCTGCAGCTTCGACGGAGAAGCCGTCGGGTCCGCGGCTCTCCTTCATAGCCCCCACCTTTGTGGAGGAGGAGTCGTGGCGTAAGCCTTCCCTGTTTGTGCTTCGGCAGGGAGAGAGGGCCTGACCTGGACAGCCAATCGGCTGCAACGACCGAATGAACAGCTGACGGCTTGTCGGAGCCGTATGAGGAAATCATACGAGGGAGAGAAAAGGAGCGCAAAGCTGCCGTATGCAGAGGGATACCGACAATAAGGTGAGCGGCAAAAATAGCTTAGAGAGGAGCATGTGTGGAAGGAAGCAGACAGCCGTGTTAACGGTTTCAAGGAAAGTCTTCCTGCCAAGAGAAAAAAGTGAAAGAAAGAAAGGGAAATGAGACTGGAGGTGATAATGATTCCAAGGGGTGGCCAATAGAATACCTCTTCTATTGACAATATATAAAGACAATAGGGTGATTCGAAAATGTATGAAATTATAAAGGCTTAAAGAGATATAAGAACTTTGGGGACAATTACAAGAACTGATAGCAATATAGACATTCCTCCGGATGAATCCAGCAAATCTCTTACTCCTGCCCTATTAGGCTTAATGTGACTTTGCCTGCACCGATGTTTAGTTTATAAAAGGACTAATAACATAATGCTGTTCAATTCCAGAGTTAAGGAAGAGTGTTTTCTTCATGAATAAAGACCAGTTGAATCTGAAGAGTTAAAGGAGTGGTCTGCTTCTTATCATTTACTCACATTTTAACATGGATTGATAGAATACATGCTCATATCAAATTCACTATGAAATATAATATGAATAGAATACCTTTTCCTGACTTAACCATTGTGAAGGTAGGTGCCTCTTTGAAACTGAGCTTTACAAAAATCCTACAGACAAAAACACATTTCTAGAATATCAAAGTTTCCTTCCTTTAAATCTGAAGGCAAATATACCCGTGGGACAATTTCTCAGAATAAGGACGTACACAATTGCCAGATTATATTCATCATGGGAAAGAATTGAAGACAACACTTAAGTAGAGAGCATATCCAAAAAAGCTCATTCAGATAGCCTATAAAAAGGTGAAAAACACAAATAGAGACATATCTCTATGTCTCAATCCTCTAAAGAAAAATAGAAACATATAGTCCGATCAGCTTTGGACTCAGGAAAACTATTTTGAAGAATTGGCACATTATTAATATGCCAGAATTCAATCCATTGCCTCCCAGATTTCCCTTTAAAAAGCAAAGGAATTTAAAAGACAATTGGGTACACATGTACCGAAAACCAAAAGTAACTTATCATAGACAAACAACTCTGTGGAATCTTCCATCATTAGTGGGCCACTTCAAGTGTGGCAAATGTTCAGTTTGTTCACTAACATGGAACACCAAGAATATTGACCTACAAGGAAAAGATTGGCATCTTACAGAATTCACCAACTGCTTCACACCATGGGTAGTTTATGGTATTAAGTGTCTATGCAATCTATTATATATTGGGAAGACAAAAAGAACCATCAGACAAAGAATATACGAGCATAGGTCTTGTATAAAAATCAAACAGAAAAAAAATACTTTGGTGGCACATTATGTAAGTCACCACCATAAATCAATGGAAATATTTTGGTTTATCAAACAAACTATAAAACAAAACCCAGGTCGAGGCAACAGAGATCTGCTATTGAAAAAGTATGAGCAAACATGGATATTTAACTTAAATATGCTGAAAGAAGGGTTACATTTGTCAGTGGAGTGGGGAACATTTTTATAACGACCCCCAGAATATAACATCTCACAGTAATGTTTCTGGTGCTAAAATAATCCCTTAACAACATCCAATGAAAAATTAAAAAATCGTATAATCTTTGTATAAGTAAAGGTGAATATTACTTTGACAATCTATTTTCACCAACAATCTGTTCATTTTAACTCTATGCGAGTGTATAATAACCCTGGCATTTTACATCTTTCAAAAATGGCCGCTATCAAGTTGAAAACAGAATTAGAGACCAACGATTGAGAAAGTCACGTGACCGTGCTGAAAACCGATCACGTGGAAGTACGTTTACAACCTTTGAAATAATGGGAGTTCACACATGGCTATCGATAGCCCATGTTTTAAAGATGCGAGTTGAATAAACAAAGAAACGAGGGAAAGTTAGTCATTTTTCATAAAAAATGACTGTGATTTCAAGAAGGCAGGTGGAGTTACTCTTGCATACTGCTTAATGTAACATGAGCTAAGAAGGTTGTCATAATGCACAGCCTGCATTGCACACAAACGGCTTGCAATCTAGTGGCAAAGTACTCAGTTCATTCTTAAACGATGCAAACGATTTGCGGAAATATGACAGGAATGTTGAAAGATAAGAAACAGAATGCAATCTAGCTAAATAGCTATGAAATGGTTACATTAACAGGGTAATGCAAGAGCTTAAAACATGTTCTAGCATATAACATGGAATATCATTGAAAAAATATCAACACTGTATTAGCGAAAGACATTTGTTGACATTTAAAGTTAATGATTTAAATACTACAAGAATGTGTGAATGTGGATACTGGTCCTAAAAGATAGATGGCTATCATTAGAAAATAACGACCCAAAATAGGAAATATACAACTAGTCATTTTTATGTCTCTCTCAATTGTAGAAAAACATCTGGAGAGCATCTAAGAGAGATTTGAAAAGAACAGATAAAAACACAGGTCACAATCGCTCATTCGGACACATGGTAAAATGAACACTGAAGACTGACCGAGATAGAAGATCTAAGCCAATGGGAGAACAAGCTCCTTTGTATTGAAAAAATCTGAAGTTGCAATCCGACTATGTTTCTCGAGGCTACAGATGGGTAGACACCACTCTGTTTTTAATTGAAAAGACATGGTTACTATTTATCCAAGGTTTTAATATGGCATTCTTTGCTTTTTATTAGT
Organism: Ambystoma mexicanum; assembly: GCF_040938575.1. Taxonomy (NCBI): domain Eukaryota; kingdom Metazoa; phylum Chordata; class Amphibia; order Caudata; family Ambystomatidae; genus Ambystoma; species Ambystoma mexicanum. Next base: position 1,179,936,877 of record NC_090933.1, read on the forward strand.
AGTTGTTGTGAGCTGACAGCCTGAAAATTAAATCAATCCCTGTCCTGAAGATGGCCAAACATATCAAACAATGATGCCAGAGATGGCATCTAATTTTCTCTTGAAGAAGGCGAAAACATATGAACATATGCAGACATATCTGGAAAGTTTATATTTGAGCAACGGTATAAACTAGTAAAACATCGGTTGATTAATAACAGTTTTTGTTGTCAGGTCCTAACCTCACATAGAGCATTAGGCGTTCATATAAAACTGAATTGATATGCCAAATTGATGTAAGCTTTTCTTGGTGTTCTTAAAGTTTTTAGATGTATTGATGAATAAAATTTGTATCAATAAGTATTATTATAACCACAATTATCTCTATTTGTTTGTTTGTTTGTTTGTTTATTTGGTATAGCGCAGAACCAAACCCGAAGGGGTAGCTGGACGCAAACAGTACAAGATTACTTAAGAACTTAGTTACAGGAGAAATACAATTTATGCAGTTCGCAGTTAGATCAAGAAAAGTGCAGTTTATACAGTTCACGTTAGATCAAAGGTAAGTATAGAAGGAAAGCAGAAGGAAAAGAAGAAAAAATGCGGAACTACGGTTCAGTCTAGTTGATCGGATGTCATTCAGCTGGTTGCAGACGTCTAGTGTCTATGTGGGAGGGGAAGGTCAAGCTAAGTGTCATTGGCATGGATCCAAGTGAGGACTTTTCGCCTGAAACTAGAGTAAGGTTGGTCCATTCTGAGATCCAAAGGGAGTTTGTTCCAAGTTTGCGCAGCTATGATTGGGAAACTAGAGCCGCCGGCTGTACTCTTTTTGTATCTAGGCATCACTAAGGTGAAGGCGTTGGTCAGTCTAGTGGGACGGTTTGAGGTTCTCCTGTGGATTCTATTGGCCAGATAAGGGGGGGCAATGTTGTTAAGACATTTGGAGGTGAGGGAGAGTATTTTGAGGGTGATCCTGTCTTTGATTTTTAGCCAATGGATATTTTTCCTAAAGGTGGAGATGTGGGCTCTGTTAGGAATATTTAAAGCTACTCTGATAGCGTTATTTTGGAGAGTTTGTAGTTTGTCAAGGATATACTTGTTAGAGCCTGCATAGAGGGCATTGCAGTAATCCAGCTTGGATATGATGAGAGCATTGGCTAATGTGATGCAGCTAGTCTCAGTTAGAAAAGGTCTACATGCTCGGATCAATTTGCAAGTATATGCCGTGGAGGATGCTAGAGAGTTCGTTTGTTTTTTGAAGGTGAGCGTTGAGTCAAGATAAACCCAGAGGGTTTTGACTGCAGGCATCACTTTGATGACGTTATTGTCGATGTTAAATGAGGCATAGTTAGGGTCAAGTTTTTTGATAGCCAACGCTGAGCCAATGATCAGTAGCTCAGTCTTGTCGTCGTTCAGGCAGAGGCCATGGGATGCCATCCAAGCCTGAATGAGGAGATATATCTTATTTACTAAGTCCGTGTCTTCCAAGAAGTTACCCGAAAGGGGGATTAGAATCTGAGTGTCATCTGCGTAATTAGTGTAGACAACACCCAGTCTGTCCAGCTTATCAAACAGGGGCTTAGTAAAGATGTTATACATCGTCGGAGAAATACATGATCCTTGGGGGACACCGCATGAAACTTGCATGGGATCAGCGGCTGCTGAGGGGGAGAAGACTCTCATTGTCCGGTTTGCAAGGAAGGATTGTACCCAGGTTATGGCATCACTTGAGAAATGAGCGGCTGAGCTTAGGTGATTGCATAAGACTGCATGATCTACCAAGTCGAAGGCCGCAGATAGGTCAAGGAGGAGTAGCATCGCTGTTTTACCATTGTCCTTCAACTCATCAATTTGGGTCTTGAGGTCAATCAAGGCTGTTTCAGTGCCATGAAGGGGACGGAAGCCAGATTGCCGTGATCCTAGTAAATTGTTAGTTTCTAAGTAGTCCTGGATTTGCAGGTATGCTACTCTGTCTATAATTTTAAGTAAGAAAGGGACAGTAGTGATGGGTCTGTAGTTAGTTGGTATAGCAGGGTCAAGTGTTTGTTTTTTTAGCAAGGGAAGCACCCAGGATTGTTTGAGGTTGTTAGGTACTAGATTAGACTTAAAGGATGCATTAATGAGTTTCGAAATGAAGGGTGCTAGGTCTCGAGCTGCATCTTTTATAATTTGGGCCGGACAGTTATCACCTTTACAGTTGGAGGGTTTTAGAGATAGTATGATTTTTTCTGTCTCCAATATGGATATTTTTCTGAAGCTAAATAGGTGAGGGGTGTTAGATTGGTTTGGGAGGAGCTGAGGTTGCAATATGGGTTCTGTAGGCAGGAGCAAGGAACCTTTTTTGTTAGCAATTTTAGATTGGAGCAGGCTGATTTTACCCGCCAGGGCATTTTGTATATTAGTGCACCAGGGCTTGTTTTTAGGAATGTTGTCAGGTGGGGTTATGGGTGTTTCCATTTCACGGAGGATGGAAAATAGCTCCTTAGTGTCTGATTTGGCTTTGGAGATTCTGTCATTGAAGGTGTTTCTTTTAGTGCTTATGATTTCCTTTTTATACTGTTTGGCGAGGGTGGCTAATTTGGTTTTGTTCTCCTCAGTGGGTGAGTGTTGCCAGATAGACTGCAACTTTCTTTTTTGGATTCTAAGGTCTTTCAGGTATGGCGTGAACCAGTTGTTAAGGTGACAGAGTTGTTTACTTTTGCGCAGCTTGGTAGGGGCAATCGAGTCAAGTGCCTTGATCATAGAGCTGTTATAAGCTTCTACAAGCAACGTAGGGTCTGTGATGTTGTCTAAGTTATTGAGAGTAGGGAGAAGGTGGGGTAGGAGTTGTTCTGATGTGATGTCTTTTTTACTTCTGGTGGGAAGTGGCGGGGCCATGAGTATAGGTTTGGGCCGGATAAGGTCTAGTGAGGCATTGAATACAATTAAGTGGTGGTCAGTCCAGGATTGTGGTATTATGTTGGTAATACTGATGTTACAGTTCCGATCAGCAACCCAGTCTAGGGTTCTACCTTTGGCATGAGTAGGAGAAGAGACTTTTTGAGATAGGGCGTAGTCATTCAGGAGTGAGGCGACAGATAGGGCATGTTTGTCGTTGCTGTCATTAAAGCCCAGGTTAAAGTCTCCCAGTAATAGTATTTGAGCATGTTTGTGATTTATATAAAATAGATTAAGTACCATACCTGTCACCTCAAATTAAGCAGATTTAGAAAGGGTTGTTGATCTGTTCACTTTAAGTATACATCCTAGAGTTTTTACATCTTCTTTAAGATCTAATGGCAAACATTCTTCTTTCCCATGGATGCCTTTTAGTAAATCAGACAAAGGCAAGTCTGGCTGTTTTTGGTTTTAGGCGTATTGCAGCTTTAAATGGGTGCATTGTTTGGATTATAATGTTCTCATACAAGTTAAGGTATTGGAGATGTTTGGAAGTTGAGATATTTCAAAATTATTGGTGCTAGCACGTGATGGCATTCAGTTATTGTCAAGCTTTTTATTGTAGTGCGTGCAAAATATTGAGGGGTGAGGTATTTTGTATTTATTTTCTGATGTTAGATATACAACTAATTGGAACCATTGGGATTCTTCATTGTCTTCTATTTTGTAGGCCATATCAACTATTTGTGCGCTATTTTTATAAAGTGTTCTGCAACAACAGACACACATTTGGTTGGGTATTTCAGCAGATGTGTATTTCATTTGTGTATGTGTTTGGTAGGAGGTTGGTGTTTGTGAGCATCTCATTAATGTTTTCTGAAGTTACTGAATTTTCTAAGTCAACCTCAGTTCCAAATTATTTAATTTGGATGTGCTCTAGTTCTTTGGCTGTTCTGTTTAGGAGAATGTTATTTAAATGTTGCAGTTCTAGAGCAGGACTTTTTGCATAGTACATTCTATATTCAAGATTCCATTTAGCAGAATGGTGTGTTGCTAACATTTTGATGAAGTGGAAAGTGATTTTGCAAGCAGTTCCTGAAAGGCAGGCTAATGAATGTCCAGTGTGGCTATTCACTGGTCAATAATTTTAAAGTTTTAAATTTAGTTTTGTCTTTTTGTTTCACATAGTGATTGAGGAATTGTCGTAAAGATTTAACAGATTGTTGCCGTACATTACTCATTGAGCTGCGTGTCCATCGTTTGGGCGAAAGGAACATTTGGTTGAAAGTTTCTTGAGGATGTTTTTTCTATAAGAGTGTCTTTTGCCACAATGGTGTCTCCTACCATTTCATACCCTCGGCCATTATTGTCTATGGCAATTGGGTTGTTTTGTTCTTGTTTGAAATATGGTCCTGTGCAGCTTGTGTGAATCCGTTCACCTTCAGTGAAGTTTAAAAAGTTCTATATTGACATTGCTAGTTTTTGGAGGTAATTTTTGTAATGTATTGATTAATGTACTTAGTGGTTTCATTCTGGTTAAAAACAAAATAAACAATGCTGTCTATAATAGAAAAGCGCTCGAAGGTGTGTCTTCTCCGGTAGTTGTTATGGGTAGATTGTGACTTTTTAGTTTAATTTATAAGATTGTGAACTCTACAGTGGAAAATTGTTTGTAAAATGTATTATTTGGAAATGTTTTAAAGTGGCTAAGTCAACATTGGTAGATATAGTATTAGGTTCATTAGTAGGTCTGATTTTGTTTGTACATCATTTTATTTTGTTTTTTTTTGTTTTTGGAAGAGGGGTCATACTTTTTTAGTGGTTGCTGGTTTAGTTTTGTTGAGTGAGGTTACTAGCTGTTTTGTTTTAAGGTTTTCTGTACATTGTTTTGAGGTGGATGCTTGTAGTCTTATCTGCTCTATTTTTATTTGTTTTCTATGGAGTGGAAGTTCTGCCAACATATTAAACTTCCACCCACCAAGTGCCCCTTAAAAATGGTGGACACATCTTTTCCATATGCTTTTCCTTACTTGTATTTTTTATTTAAAGTTACTGTGCTGCTATAAATGCACACTTGCTTTTTTTTAAATTTCATGAAAAAGCTGCCAAAAACATTTTTAAACAAACAGCAATGTAAGTAACTGCCAATTGATGTGAGCAGGTGCTAAGTGCTGTAATACACGGCATTTGCTAGAGTGGTTAAAAAAGAAAATGTGTTTACTGAAAAGCTTATTGCAGGGCAAGTGGCAGGAACCCTATATACATAAATGTGTAAAAGAGTTGAAAATATACTTAAAAAATATAATCATACCAGTACTATGTCTTGTTAGATTCAGGGGTTGTTGAATCTGCAAATATAATCTTGGATAATTTTACAGTAGTTTCTGATGCAGGTGGCTGTGAGTAACAGGAGACATATACCCTGTGAGTTCAAGAGTACATCTAAAGTTTTGAACTGAGATGGAAGGGTTACGTGTAGAGTTTTTTTTGTATGTGCTTGGAGGATGGATGTGTGACTATTTGAAAGCAGCCAATGAGGGAGTGTTAGAAACATGAAAATAGAAAATGAAAAGAGGCTGCCCCATGTGACGGTGCCTGTGGTCACTGCAGCAGTTTGTGGACACCACAGGTACGATCCAGGTCTTTTATGGATGCCGGGCGTTGACAGGGGACTGTGGAGACAGTGGACAGTCATGGATGTCAGCGGTCATCGGGGTATCAGCAAGTTAGGTTTCCTGTGTGTGATGTATAGGAAGAGAGGGTAGCAGGAGTTTTGTTTGGTGAATGCACTAAAGATGGCTATGGCTATGTCTTTGAGGATGCAGAGTGTATGGATTCTGGGAAACTCTTAGATTAATTTGCTGAAGGTGTATTCTGAGCACTGTGGATTGGCTAAGAATCTTGACTATGATGAATTTCAAGTTTCATGGTATGGAGTTTGAGAAATGAAGTGGGCGTAATTCTTTGGGTTTTGCGAGAATATGGTTCACTTGAAGCATCCAGACATCATTGTAGTTCACTGTGGAGGCAACAGTTTTGGCTATGTTACTGGATTATCCTTACAGTTTACCATGAAGGATACATTTGTAAAGATGATGGAACTGTTCCCACATTTGAAAATTATTTTTTCTCGGATAGCTCAGAGACAAATGTGGATGTGTTTGAATTTATTTGTCCACACATTGAGAAATCAGGGTGCAATTTGAACAGCGTTTTATGTGCCTTTTTTGCTGGATGTTGGCATGAAATGGTTTCATAATAAAAATATCAAATTTGATATTGTCAATATGTTTCGAAGAGATGGAGTGCATCTAACTGATGTTAGCAATCAGATTTTTCCTGAAAATGTTTATAAAGTATTGAAGCAGTTTCTGTGAACACATAAAATATGGATACAAGCAGTCTTTAGAATGTGTATTACACAAAAAGGAAAAAGAGAAAATCAATAGAAGCATTTTTTGTGAAAGTTACAAAAAAGAATTATGTTCTGTAGAATATTTGTTAGTTTAGTACATAAAATGAAGTAATCAAAAAAAGTAATTAAGAGAAAAACAAATTCCTTTAAGACCCACAATTTTTGAATGAAAAATAATTACAATTATTTTCATTCCACACCCCATGACTGGAATTCTCCAGATGTCTGTGGACTACCACATTGTCTGCAAACTATGTAGGCTACAAAGAGGCCTGTGGATTTTTTTTCTATTTTTGAACTCTGAAAGGTGGCTCCTAAAGGAACAGTTTTTTAGTGTTTTGTGATTTTGTATTTTTTGGTGTGTTTTCTAGTTTTTTTTCAGGAGAGGCAAGGTAAGTTGGGGGAGTAAAGCGGCACCAACTACAGAGACAGAGGGGCAGGTGGACAGAGGATGATGTCGGTTGGGCCTTAAGTATAAGGTAGGCGGCATTGTTTGTCATGCTGCTTGCCCACGGCCCTGCTTCGTAATTGGCTCCCCAGTGCAGATTGGTGCTTCAAAATGCAAACATAGTACTGTGACCCTAAAAAAGGTAAGGGTCAACTGCGTTCTCAATGGCCTGCGAGGACGCCACCGGGATCCTCTTCCCCAAAGTTGTAATTTGTGGGATGGTGCCTGATCATCTTTCCAGGCCTTCCAGATGGTGATAGTGGTGCTAATAGTGGTGGGGGTGGCTGGGGAGGAGGAATGCTCATAACAGATGCCATTAGATTGAAATGTAGTTGTTCTGCAAAGCAAGTGCTGTGAGAAGTTCTCTCCTGGATAGCCATATTGAGAATGACTGGAAGTAACTGGTAGGTCCTTTCAGAGGAACCGTCCGTGGACCTCGCGACTCTCTGCAGACCATGCATCCCATTGCGGACTACTGAGTCAAAAATAGGCCTTGGACAGTTGTAAAAAGTTGCCAGATCAATCTAAGATTGAGTCTAGAAGCTCTGGAATGGTAAGCTTTCAACATGAAACACCCTAGATTGGAATAAAATGCACTTTTAAACAAGTGCGGACACCGTTCACAGCCAGGCCATCATAATGCTGCACTGGTATGGTCACATGATGACGACCAGGGATGGCCGCAATGCTGGCATGTGTTCGCGGACACCCATCGGGCAGGAGTCGCAGAGTGCATGAACATGGATGTCCGCAAATGAGTGAGCTGTCTTTGGACTAATTAGAAGTGAATCATGCGAGAACAGAAATGTCCGCAGACACTCAATTTCATAAACCGGACACCCTGAACAGCTGTATGGTCCACATACTATTAATTGGGGTTTTAAAAACAATCTGCCAAAGAATAATATACAAGATATTTTTAGTATTAAAAATAAAAGGATTTATGAAATTGATGGGCTATCACAATTGGAAACATACATGGTAGAATGTTGAATTTACATACAATGATGATCTGGGGAGGGAGGGAAGTTTCATCAAAACATCTTTAATTTAGATTTTTGGGAATTTGATGGGGATTATTGCTGTGGACAAGGGGGACAGGTATAAGAAGGACAGTGATAATGAACATGTCTAAAAACACAATGTTTAACATAATTTAAAAGGTCCTTAAAATCATTACTAAGTTCATCCAATTTTGCAGACAAAATCATGATTTCTTTATGTATAGTTTGGGATAGAGATTGTCTTTGTGATTCTTAGTATTCTCCATAATTAAATTGGGGTGTTGTTTCTTCATGTAAAGTAGGTACTATAAGAAAAAAAGAAAGTATTATTTCACTGAGGTCTGTAGAAATTACATTATTTGTTTATATTAAAAGATGTATTGTTTACCATTAGAGATGTTATCATCACTCATTTCTTCTTTTGATAAGTGCTCTTCCAACCCCTCGTGGTGCCGTTTCTGTTAAAATAAAACATAGTGATATTTGCTTATAATAAATGTTTACATAATGAATGGGAATAATAGAGAAATAAATAGACTACTTACTATTTGGTGAGAGATTGTTTTGGAATGAACACCTGTTGTATCCGAGTCTGTATGAATAGTTGTATTGAAGTGATAATATGAGGTGTACATGTGTGGTTTGCGCTTTGTGCATTCCATCATTGTGTGCGATGAATTAAAAAATAATGTGTACTTTTTGTAGTAATGTTGCTCTATGTGTATTTTATTGTGGGTGATGGGGTAGTACATTGTGTATCCTCCCCTCTGCTTTTGGGCTTTGTGAATGCTACATTTTGTCCTTGGACTAACACACTGTCCGTGGACTGTACATCTGCTACATTGGGTTGAGTATAATATAAGTAACTTGTAGAAAATTAAGGGTGCACTGGTAAAAACCTAGGATATTCAGGGAAAACAAACGTTGTTAAAGGGACGTTATGGTTACAAGTAAAACCCCAAAAAACATAAATTACTGAGTTATGGTAAGCTAAGTAGCCTTAACTCGCGCCACCACCGTGCACTGCTAAGACCAACACCCAGGACATCAAAGATGACATCACAAATTTAATGTATGACATCATTGATGACATCTGGTCTACTTGATTTTGTTCACTGACATATCTAGGCAAGCTGCTTTTGTTCACTGACAGTCAGAATATGAACATTGAAGAGGTGCTACATATTTTAACCTTAACCTTCTTCTATGTTCTTAAAGTCCTTTCCTTAGGGTTTGGTCTCAGCTCATGGTGCACATAAATGGGGCAATGGTAGGTCTTAAACATACAACTAATTTGTATACATGATGATGAACTTTAATGTTATTTACATTTTCTATTAATGTTGTTTCTTTTTAACTCACTTTAGTTTCCCTATATGTGTCTCCGATGTGTATGCACTGCAGGTCTTCATGTGCATTGTTTGTACTAACACAAGTATGTTGTAAGTCTTCAATTATTAGTTATTTATTCTATGTTTAATGAAACTCTGATAAGGTAGCATTTATTATTTTACTTGCCAAAATTACAAGATTAAACATATTCTACTTCTATAATGCATGCTGCAGGCATCACCTCTATGTATTTATTATTAGTTCCTGGATTTACAACAACTCTCAAATATAATGTTTTGTTTAAATAAGTACATTCTTTAATACATTAAATACTTCATGATAGGTCTCTTGACCACCCCCAATATCTTGTTACTGACATTGTAAATACAACCCCTTGTAAAAACCTTTCATGTGAGATGTAATCAATGACATTTGTGATGTCATCTTTGATGGTCTGGGTGTTAGTCTTAGCAGTGCACGGTGGAGGCATGACTTATGGTTGCTTAGCTTACCATAACAGGCGAATTTCTGGGGGTTTTCAGTTTTACTTTTAACCATAACGTCCCTTTAACAATGTTATTTCACTGAATTACATAGGTTTGTGTTGGTGCAACTAAAGCATAATGTCCCTTTAGCAAGATTGCTATCATTGAATATATATGTATAAAGGTGAATAACATAAGGTTAAGTCTAAAGTTGTAAAATCCACAGCCAAATATATGTTCCAAGTGAAGTACAAATGTTTTTATATCATTATAACTTTGAAGTAAATAATTAATTTTGCGGCTATTCATACCATATAGATATCATTTGATTCTGTTTCTGTCAACTTCCATAAGCTTTCCTCTCCTCCACATTGATATAACAAAATATATTGCTAGCTCATACATAAATTATTTGTGGGTTGTCTGGTTACTATATAATATAGCGCCATTGCAGGTTCAAAAACATGTTCATGTAAAAGCTGTTTGAAACATGTTTTCCTAAGTTTTACACATAGTGGACATAATAGCATACACAGTTATTTCATTTTCCTTAGAATTTGCACAGTGTGGATATTTGTCAGTTCGGTTAATTGACCATTTACCATTTACCATGAACAACTGCTTTTTATGTATCAGTCATATCTCATCCAAACACCCCTCAATTCCCAATCATCCTTTATTTATTTTATTTATTTTTGTAAAGCACCAACAGCCTGCAGGCATCAAGGTGCTGTTTCAAGAAGATGTTTTAGTAGTGTGAAGAGTAGGCATTGCATAGGTTAATGGGTGCATGTTCCTTAAGGAATACACCTATGATACATACATGATAGCTGGGTGATTAGCACCTGATTCTACACAAAAGCAATGTTTTAATTGCTTTCCTGAAAGCTGTGTGTGACTCAATGCTTCTCAGTGGGCTGGGGGGTAGCGATTTAGAGTTGGTGGCCGCGATGACTGGGACACTCGATCCCCCTGCTCGTGCTCTGAAGTTTTTGGCTGGTCCTTAGTTGGTCAATAACTTGTAAAGCGTGGTAAAATCACATATTGTTTGATTGAGATCATAGATTGTCCCTTCCTTAAATCTATCTTTGTTCAGAGTCACAGTACATGTTTTTAGGGATTACTGTGAATTGTTTGGAGAAACAAAATGGACCTCCTGGAGAATTGACCTAATTTGTTTTGTTTCATTTTTTTTTAAATAATGCGGGGAAGACCTCCCGTAGACCGACTTCCCCTACCATAACCTTTTCTATGTATAGATTTTGTCGGTCAGAACACATAATTCAAAATACAGAATATTGCTATCTAATGTGTATTTCCAGTGATAATTATTTTTTCCAAATTATCTTAACTTTTCCAGTACGCTGTAGGTTAGTATCATGTGTAGCTACAAAGGGCAATTTGTTTTACATTATTTTGACCTTCCTGTCTAAAGATATGATTTTTCAAATTATTACATTTAAGGGTTAAAACACCACACATATACCTTTCCCATCCAATTTGTAAATAAAGACATGCACACTGTTGGTACATCCCATTTCAACTCTCCTCCATCATTTTAAATACAGTTTGAGGCAGGTTTCTCTCACAGACACGTGGACACAATCGCATGCACATGCTTGCACCCATAAGCACTTGTGTGCACTATGTTCTATCTGCTTTGCTGGGCTGCTGGCTACTTCATGGTGGGCATATCTATGCTGGATAGACACCCATTATGGATGAGCCTCCCCTGATCTGGTACATTGTCCTCAGTTTAAGGTCCACCATACAAGCCTCTTTACACAACTGAGAAACCCCACATTGCATTCACAATGCTACACTAAAATGGCAATGTACAGCATTTTACCTGCCCAAAAGATGGGCACAGGGACCCTGCCCTCAGCTTGTATAGTTTGCACAGATGACTTACTGACATTTGGGACATCAACAACACACTCATAATGAGCTGCTACGGGCACAAATTGACAATCTGAATATCACAACACAAAGGCCATTTTCTAAGCAGTGTCAACATGCCACAATCTGATCTGCATGCACATTGATCAGCAGCTACGCCTTGATTCCCACCAAGGCTCAGCCTTTGCATATTGACATGAAATCGGATTGTATTCGTATGACTGCTATTTGCTTGGAGGTGTGTAATTTAAAAGATGCACTGTAACGGGAAGTAACCTGCGTTTTATATTGTTTTCTTTCTGAAAGTGACTCAATGTGTGGGTACGTGGCACAGTGTGGCAGAACACCGTGTTTAGACTAAGAGCTGCGTATTAACATGTGGCTCTTCCATTGTCAGCTGTTCGATGCAAGCATCAACTGTGAAAACGCAGTACTTCCGTAGAGGCTAATGATTTCAAAATCGACATTTTGTAAGATGGTGATTTAAACCCCAAAATGGCAGCTCAGACTGCATATTTACAGAACATTCTACCTAATTACGGACTAAGTACAATAACCTGTATTGCCAACTTCAGAGCACAATTCTGCTAATCCTCGTGGCCAAATTGTGTCTGTCTCGTTGGCTTCTATTAGAGATGCCACTCGCACAGTTCCGCTCTTCAACCCGCAGCCTCTTCCCACCTGCTGCGACGTGTGCATCCACAGCACTTGACTATGGAACAGACTTGCTACACAAAACACCATTCACAAGGGTGCCCCCCGGCCTCTGCTCACCTCAACATGCCTTGACGTGACTGGAGACACGTAGATACACAAGCAATGCTCACCATTTGGTACAGACTCTGCTCACCCAGCACAAATCAAGCTAACGGAGATGGAGATAACAGGTTCACAACATTAACAGAGGAAGATGTAGAAAAGAATCTCAGCAAAAGCATTCAAATAACACATCTATTGTTACAATGGACAACAGTTTATATTTTAACTGAGTATCTAGATATCATGCAACCTCAACTTAAATATGGATTATATACATTATGCAAAGATCTTCTACTAGTTTATCAATGTTATATAAGAAACTGTTAAACTCTTTTATTTTTATTTATTGTTTCAAGTAATATAGCAAGTATGTAGTAAAGAATTTGATTTACAGATGGAGGTTCAGTAAAAAGAGCTGAAACAAATGTGATATGAATTCAATGATCGAAGTTTTCGGGAACGGTCGGGAGTGGAGTTCCACTACTTTTATTTTTTTCTGTTCACCATTCCTCACATTTTTATAACCATATTCACCATTCTATAAATAAGAGTTGTCCATTCATGTCCCTGTGCAAGTGTACATTTGTTATAGGAGCCCTAGTTACTAGTCACTTAGACTATTAGAATGCCCCAGCCGAACCCACAGTTCCACTAATTTTTTCGGTACACTTCTACCAATGGATATGATTGACAAACACATATTTTCAGAAGAAAACCTAGAACTAGACAACTGATCCCAAAAAGGTATGATATGATATGATATGATATGATATGGCATTTGTAACGCGCCTATACACAAGTGTTTCAAGGCGCGACGAGGCAGGGAGGGGGGAACAAGGGGAAGGCAGACAACGATCCTACTAGGCCAGGTGTCATTCAGACCGCGCAAGTGCAGGGGTAGGGGGAAGGGAAAAGTGCAAGGGGAAGGGGAGGGGGAAGTGCAGTACAAGTAAGTAGAATAAGTAAATAAATAGGGCCAGCTGGTGGCAAGTGCAAGGTAAGCGCAGACAAGTGCTGGGAAAAGGGGAGCTGTAGGGATACAGAGACAGTCCCTCAGTGCAGGGGTTGCCAGGGAGGCAGTGCAAGAGGAGAGTGGCTGGGACCAGGACCGAGGTCGGTGAGAGTGGCCCAGTTGCAGATTCGGTGCAGATTCAGTCGAGACTTTAGCAGGGGAGAGGGAGAGAGAAAGCAGAGGCAAAGAGGAAGGTTTTGAAGTGCTTCCGGAACCGGAGATGGTTCTCCTCAAGTTTCAGGGAGGCAGGAAGGCTGTTCCAGAGGGAGGCCCCTGCCACGGCGAGAGATCGACCCCCGACTCGTTGCTTCGAGAAGCGGCTGACCCTGAGGGAGTTGGAGATGGATGAGCGAAGGGCTCGGGAAGGAAGATATTTAGGAAGAGCGAGTTGAAGGTATTTAGGCCCCAGGCCCCAGAAGGCCTTGTGGACAATGCAGAGGGTTTTGAATTTAATCCTCGCTGCCACTGGGAGCCAGTGTAGAGATTTCAGTCCTGGAGAGATACGGTCCCTGGGCTTGAGGCCAAGGACAAGTCTCGCAGTTCTGTTCTGGATGAGTTGCAGGGGGCGGAGAGTGGAGTCAGGCAGATTAAGATAGAGGCTGTTACAGTAGTCCAGCTTCGAGAGAACCAGGGCTCGGGAGACAGTGAGCTTCTGGGGGAAGGAGAGGAAGGGAAGAATACCTCTGAGGAGGAGCAGCTGGTAGTGTGACGTCTTAGAGACATCAGATATATGAGGAGAGAAGGAGAGTGTAGAGTCGAAGATGACCCCGAGGTATAAGAAAAAATGTTGTTGTAATCTTACGTAAGTCAGCAATTTGATGTTAGATGAAACAGCTGGCATCTAGACCAGATTCAGAATGTGAGATTTATAAATTATAACTAAGACCAAGCAAGCACAAGGGGACACGTATCTAAGAACACACAAAAGGACAGAGGGTGGGGAAATATATGACAATGGAGGAAAAACAAAAAACTTGTCACACTATTTGTTAGAGTTTATATCACAATACGAAGAAAACCAGTATGCAATCTAACAGTAGAAAACTGTAGTTGCACAGTCTTTTCATGACCTGCAAGGGTATTAAAGTGTCTTATTCAAAGTCAAACCATGTCATGAATCTAGAGGTACCATACCACCAGACCTCCCTCTATACTAAACAAGGGCATCTGACCAGGTCAACAGGGAACGAGGTTTCATGGAGGTTTTCAGACCTCTGTCATCAGATCCGAGAAGGAAGTGATCTCCACGCCTTTATGCAAGTTATTCTGTTGAAGTGTTATAGTTTGATTAACAGACCACCAGTAACACCAAGCTGCATATGAGGTTTTGAATTATTCCTTCAATTATTATTTAGTGACCTTTAGCATAGCTGGAAGTAAAAACACCAACATATCCCTATCAGAGAAAGAGCTGTTGCATCGGAAATATCCACCTCCAACTCCCTCAGGGTCAGTCGCATCTCCAAGCAACGAGTTGGTGGTAGATCTCTGTCCTCGGCTGGGGCCTCCCTGTGGAACAGCCTCCCTACCAATCTGAAACTTGAGCAGAACCATCTCTGGTTCCAGAACCACCTCAAGATCTTCCTCTTTGCTTCTTCGTTTGCTCTTCCTATCCCCTGCTGATGTATTCTGCTTCGCACCATGCACTTAGTTTTTCCCTCTGATTTCGGGCCCAGGTGCCTGCTCACCCAGCCACACACCAGCACTGCCACCTAGCAACCCTTGCACTTGGGTCTGTATCTGTAACCCTACAGTCACCTTACCTGCACTTATCAGACACCCCTTGCCTGTGCTTTAAACCTTGCACTTGCCACCATGCTGGCTGCATTACCAGTGTTGTTGTTTTTATCCCTTGCTCAGCACTTTCCACTCTCCCCTCTCCCATGCACTTCCCCCCTTCCCTCTCCTCTGCACTTGCACGTTGTCAATGTCAATCAGCCTAGTAATATTGTTTTTTTGTTCTCCCTTGTTCCCTCCTTTGCCTTGTTGCGCTCTGAAACATCTGTTTATGAGCGCGATACAAATTAAATATCATATCATATCAAACTGTATTTGTTAGTAACAATAGGACTCCGATTTTTGAATTTGTGTTTAAATATGGCAGTAGCAGAACACAAATTATGACAAGGTGGACATTTTAAAAGTTTGAAAATGGGAACAAATGAGGTAAGAGTAGGAGAATATCTAATTGGATGAGGTAGAACATTCCAGTGCAGTGGAAAGAGTGTTCCAAACAAGGAGGTTCATGAACAGCATGTAAAATGTGTCTTTGAGAAAGTAGAGACTGAGATGGAACATAAACAGAAACCAGAGACACTAGATCAAATTGGTCCCAGCCATGAGCAAACATGAACATTATACACATAAAAATAAAAATAGAGAAGCGATTTGGACGGCAGGGAAGCCAAGAAATAGAGCAACGTCTAGGGGAATTAGAGATACCAAGAGAAAGACAGAAAGGTGTATGATTGCCAAAATATAAATGGAACACAATGGAGCAAGCAGGTAGGCACTAATTAACTACATAAGAGAACAGAGCAGTAATCAAGATGTGTGAAGACAAGGGTGAAGCTGAAAAGTTTAGCTGCATCGAAATGGAGTACTGGACAAGACTTATTATTATTGTACACTTGGTGATGGCAAGTAATGGCAATGTCGGTGATGTGTAGAGAAAAGGATTGTGATGAGTCAAAAATGACTCCTTAATTTGCTGCAGAAAGGAGATGGTAGAGCAACAAGGACATTAAGGAGCAAGAGAAAAGGGAACGTGGGAACAGTTGAAGTAAGGAAATGGAGAATCTCAGTTTCAGCAGCTACCAGGATCGAATAGCATACAGACAGCCAGTATGAGTAGCATGTAGAGGATCAGAGAATGGAAGTCATCAGCATAGAAGTGATAGGATAGACCAAAGGAATCAGGAATATCTGAAAAGGAAAGATATAGAGAAGAAAACAAAGGAGTCCAGATCAGATCCCTGCCTGACAAAATAGTGTAAAGTAACGGGGGCGGGGGTGCTTACAGGCCCAGAAATGAAGAAAGAACATTCAGACATGTCAAAATGAAATCATAGCATAGAGGCCCAAAGAAGTGAAGGGTGGAGAAGAGATTTGTATAAGCCACGTCAGCCAAGATATCCATACCCTTTTGATAAAAATTCCCCAAACTCCTTTACGGTTATCAGAGTACAAATCAACACCTTCCTCACCCACTACCACCTGAATGTGCCTGACTTGATGATCTTAAAAATGCTTTACTCAAGTGTAATTTCTGGACTGAAAGAGCCAGCATGAGATAGGAATTCAAATACATGCAGATTCTCCATATACTGGCAGGGAAGCTTGAACAGACATTCTGGCTTCATTAGTACTTATCCCAACTAAAAGACTATGGCCCTCATTACGACCCTGGCGGAAATCGAAAAACGATGGCGGAAATGCAATACCGCCATCGAATAGCGCTCGGTGCGATTATGACCCGTCACCGTAAAGTACGATGCCATTAGCGACACCGTAGTGAACGCCAACGCTAACTGCACCAAGTACGCGCACGCGCGCCATGCGAAACCGTAATTACCACCATGGCGCAACGGTACGCAAATTCTGACCCTAGCGGACATTTACCTAACGCCATCAAGCATGGCGGAAAGTACCATTCCGCCATGGTGAGAAGTACGGCATCGCGAACCAACCGTAAAAGGCCCTACTGAGTGCCTGTACACCACTCCCTGGCCACATTGCACAACTCCTCGTAGGTGCAATGAAGTCACACAATGCAACCAGTGAAATGTACAAGTCACCCATGCATGCCAACGAACAAATGAATGTCGGGGCTCCAAGTGCCTTGTGAGTGGCCATCCATATTTGCCATGGCACCATTGCCGTACTGATGCAGCACAGGCATGTGAAGGTTCAAGTACAGCAACATGAACTGAAATATGAGACAAACAAAAACAGGCCCCCCATCGCTTGACACCAGTGTAAGGCAACATTCAAAGCAGTATCCTGAGTGAGACTGCACCAGCCCTGTACTCCTGCCAGTAAACAAACCAACCATCAGCATAAGCATGTACCACACAAGTTGGCAGAGTGACTGAGCAGCCAGGCTCATCTCAAGAGGGGCCAATGGGAGCTGCAGGGCACAGATGGCACGAATACAGAAGCTATTCCAATGGACATGACCTCAGTCTCCCTCCAAGAAACGCACGCAAACACAGGCACCTGTGACCATCCATATTCTGATAATCACATCATTCCACCAATCCACCTGGCTGACCGCCATCTGTTACACAAAAGCTAATCCCCCGCCCCTGAGCATGACATCATTAAAACAGTCATAATGGCAGCCCCTATCCCTGACCTTACTGGGCTTCGTAGGCAAACGCGGCCAGTACAGTACCACGCAACTATACTCAGAAGCCGGAACCCAATGCAGATCTTCTCACAATACATCGCTCCACAAATAGGAATATGCCACATTACTTGCAAAGAATAACGCTACACGGTTAATATCAGAATAAAAATTTAATGCACATCAAATTCACCAAGCCCATACAGCTATTAGGCCATGAACTCCAAAATACTTTTTCATTACTGTGAGCTGCATCCGCAATAAATGACCAGCTTCTTCTTGTGTGACGCCCTGTTCCTTCATGGTACACAGGGGCTACATTCACGTTCAAAAAGGCAACATGGAAGCGCCTAGAACCGCAGGGCCGTCCCATTAGGTAGGCACTAGTCCAGCTGAAAGGTCGATATGTTGCTCCTAGCCACTAGTACTGCGTAAGGGCATGTGGCCCATTGGCGATCGTCCCATAAGATCGTAATGGTGCTCCACTGATTAACACGAAGCAGCAGGTGTCGGGAGTAAAAGCCATCTGCAGGAGTGGCATACAGATGGCAGCGGCAAAAGGGGAGGAGATACCTGTCACCCAAATGAAATGAAAAAGAATAGAATGGGCATCAGAACTTCATTTGAATTACTCACTTCAATGATCACACTAAATCCACAGCCATATGCATGCTAGCCCACTCAAAAGGATCATTCCCACCCAAAAATCACTTGCGAATCATAACTATATAAATCGAGGTGAAAACACTATTACAAACGAGTGTTTGTGTGCATGCGTCTGTTAAAACAGAATCCATTAGATGGGATTAGTAACGTGCATAGACACAAGTGTTTGAAGGCGCGTCGAGACAGGGAGGGTTCAACAAGGGCAGATAGACGATGGTCCCACTATGGTAGCCCTGCATCACATAGCGCAGGGGAAGTGGATAGATTCCAAAAAGCCATGTACATGGCAAACTCTCTATTAAATCATCTGTCCATGCATCCATACATCATTCCCTCATCCCGGTATGAAAACGCCTGATTATTTACTCACATAACATTTGAAATTTCCATTGAGTCTGTGTGTAATGCAGTCTGCAAAATCCACTGTGCTCCAGCCCGTAATTCCAGTGTTGTGAAGTAACATGTATTTGGGAACGTCCGGCCTTATCGTCCACTACGCTATTGCGCATCCCATACTATTCATATCAATCATTGCATTCTCGCCATGGCTCCTGTCCCAAGGACATTAAACAATAGAACTTTATATTTGCAGTCAGACCTGTGGGCGTCTCCTCGCCGCTAGCTGAAAACCGAAAGCGCTGTCCTTCGAATTCCTCATTTGCAACATCACGTCGAAAAGGCATCTGTGACCGCTTGAAATCACAAATCCATCCATGTAGTGCGGCAGTGTGTGAAAATGGCAACTGGCTTCACTCACAAATGGGACGCCCCGCCCGTCGGTGAACCGCGGTACAGTGCTGCATGAGGGTCCACCGTTAATCGAGTACTACATTCCACTGACCCTTCACAAGTTTGTTCGCGACTGCAAAGATAGTATGTGAAACAATGGGACCATAGCAGAATGAACATATGAACCAATATTTCACTGCCATTGGGATTAAATACATGATTGTAATAGCAAGATGCCATGCGTCGAATTGCAGCGTTGTGTGCGGGACGTGCTCGCCCAAAGGGGATTGCAGCTTGCACAGGTGGAATGAATCACCACAGGTGGAGGCTATACAGCCTGAAAACACATACATTGCACACCCAACCCCCTCCCACAACCACACCCACTCCAAAATGCTACCGGCAGGACTAGCGATGTTGGCCCTGGGGGACCTGATAGCACTGCAAGTACTCCAACTTCAAGAAGAAGACGAACACCAACTACTACAACAACCGGCCGCACAGAGGAGACGCAGGAGGAGGAGGAGGGCAAGGCAGGGCCAGCAAGGCCCACCAGCACAGCCACTACCACCACGCAGGCAGCCCGCAATCCCACGCCTCCGAGCACATCCGTTCAACCTCACTGATGAGCAGATCCACACCCTCTACCGTTTGGACCGGGACACCATAACCGCCATTGTGGACATGACACACGCTGACCTTGTCAGCATGATAGATAGCCCAACCGCCATCCCACCCCTACTGAAGGTGGTGTCTGTACTCCACTTCCTGGCCACAGGCACCTACCAGCACACAGTCGGACAGTTGCATGGCATTTCACAGCCACTGTTGTCACGGACACTATTGCAAGTGCTCGATGCCCTCCTGAAGCACGCAGACGACTACATCTCTCTACCACGCTCGGAGCAGGAAATTACGAACACAAAAGTGGGATTCCATGCACTTGCCGGCATACCGGGTTGCATTGGTGCCATCGACTGCACCCATGTGGAATTGGTTGTCCCACATGCCATGGAGGCCCAGTACCGCAACCGAAAACAATATCATTCTCTTAATGTACAAATGGTGTGTGACTCCAACAGGATCATTACACATTGTTGTGCCCGATTTCCTGGATCAACCCATGATTCTATGGTCTTGAGGAACTCTACAATACCACGCTACATGGAGCGACACGCAGGGAACAGATCCTGGCTACTCGGTGAGTCTCATTTCATGCATGATAATGTGGTGTATGTGATGCGGCAATGACCTGGCAGGAAGGGGGGGGATGCGTACGTAGCAATGTCATTCCACAAACATCCTTTATTGTCCACATACAGGTGATGCCGGGTATCCACTGAAGAGATGGCTCCTTACACCACTCCGGAACCCACAGAACCAGCATGAGGAGGACTACAACCATGCCCACTCACGTACCCGTGTAGTCATAGAACAGGCATTCGGCCTACTGAAGGGTCGTTTCCGCTGCCTCAGCAGGTCTGGCGGGGCACTCCTGTACCGCCATGAGAAGGTTGCAAAGATGGTCATGGCATGTGTCATGCTACACAACATGTGCGTACGTAGAAATGTGCCCATGCCCCCTGACGCAGAACTGCAAGCACCTGAAGATGGTCATGATGAGGGTGGGGATGTGGCAGCACCTCAAGGAGTCCGCGAGGCACAGGAGGGCCGTGAAATTCGTCAGATTATCATAGATTCATGCTTTTAGCACTCACGCCTGGTGGCTGATACATGGACACGGGACTTGTGGCACTGTGTGTGTCTGGAACATGCACAATATGGACTGTACGCCTATAAAGGACTCGTACACAAAGATCAATGTCCACACATCTCATTGGATGATTGTGAAATGTTTATAGCATATGTGAAATTATGTTACACACCCCATCGACCCGCCACCCAAGTAAGCCCAACACACCCCCTCCACCCTCCTACCTCCCCCCCGAACACCAGTGTCCAAAGATGATCATTGTCAGTGGGCAGACGCTATTGCAAGCCCCCTCTCCGGGTATCAGGGGCACCCCTGCCTGTGGAGCGCAGGTTCCTCCCAGATCTACGTTGGGGGCTGCCCTGGACGGAACTTGCAACGGATGATGTCTCTGCCTGCTCACGTCCATGCATGTCCCTAAGGGTTTGTGAGAGCTCAGTGAGCACACGGCGCACAGCGGCAAGTTCAGCACATACGTCTTTGGACGTCGCATGTAGTTCCCCCCTCAGGCTCTCGGTGCTTTTCTCCATTTGTACTCTCAGGCTCTCGGTGCTTCTCTCTATTTGTACTCTCAGGCTCTCGGTGCTTCTCTCCATTTCTGCCCTAAGTGTCTCAGTAGATGTTTCTATGGCTGCCTTAGTACCCCCACATTCATCAGCATGGTCCTTGAGGAGCGTGGCCAGTTGCTGCTGTTGCACGATCACCTGGTCGAGGGACTGTTGCCTCTGCTGGGCCATGGCCATTTGCGGTGGTGTCACAGAGGGGCTGATCACCTCATGTTGCCTTGACACAGGGCTTGTGGGGGATGGCCAGTCGTCGTCTTGTGGGTGCCCCTGCGTGGTATCCTCATGGTGTACGGGATGAAACAAACAGGGGGATTGAGACAGGTCATGGATGGATCCTACATCGACATCACCGTTTTCTGTGTCGGAGCATGCTGCCATTAATGCAGTGTCACCTATGGTGCTGCTGCCACCAGAAGCAGTGCCTTCTGTGGCATCCATTGGGGGGACCTGTGGTGGTGCTGTTGTGGGCATGCTGGCTGCTGGGGTGCCTGTTGAAGTCCCCTCCTGTGTGCTGCCACTCGATTTGTGCTGCTGCCGTGTCTTGATCCGTGCAGCTGAGGTGGAGGGTCTTTGGCCGTTGGTCTTGGCCCTCTTTGCAGGTGTGCTGGTAGGGGTGT
This sequence comes from Ambystoma mexicanum, assembly GCF_040938575.1. Taxonomy (NCBI): domain Eukaryota; kingdom Metazoa; phylum Chordata; class Amphibia; order Caudata; family Ambystomatidae; genus Ambystoma; species Ambystoma mexicanum. The sequence continues at coordinate 1,179,958,724 of NC_090933.1, forward strand.
CCTGGAGCTCGTCGTTTGAATCGGACCCTGTGGTGGAGTAAAGGAGGGCGAGCGTTATTAATGGGTCTGCGGAAATTGGAATGGCAATGTATCACATGCATTGGGGTGGTACCTGAGGGTGATTTGGGTCAGGGCCTTGGAGGTGGTTTCATTTTTGTGTGGATTGAGGATGCAGTTGTTTTGCAGCCTGCAGTTAGGGTGTGCCTGCTGCACGTGTAGAGGGTGTTTTTAGGATTTTTAATTATTTATGTATTTAATGTGAATTTTAAAGTGCACTATCAGGCCAATGTATGTGGACGTTCTCCTGGACATGTGTTTCTGTTGCACTATGTGGACACATGGTACTTCACATGATTGGACATTGTGGATTTAGCATTGTTTTATTTGGCCCACCTACCTGATTCTTCGGATGTCTGCACTCCTTTCTCCATCCCTCCGACTCCCTCTATACTCTCCATTCCAATGGTGGAGGCACAGATTTCTTCCCAGGGGGTCAACTTGATGGGTGATTCCGATCCTCCCCCGGTAGCTGTGGCAATGTTACGGTTGGCGGATAGTATGCTCCGTACGCGTATCCGCAAGTCGTCCCATCGCTTTCTGCATTGCTGTGGGTTGCGGGGTGCGGTCCCCACCGCACTTACCCGCTGTGCCACCAGGGCCCATATGGCCTTCTTGTTCGCAAGTGCCGTCCTGGTCATTTGCGTCGAGAAGACGACGGCAGCATTCTCCTGGAGGGTCTCTGTGAGCACGGTGAGTTCCTCACGGGAGAAGTGGACCTGCCGCTTGCGGTCGCAAGCTTTTTTCGCTACTTTTCCCATTTTTATTGTTTTCACTAGGGTGGATGATGGGTTGGGATGTGTCTCAGGGTAGTATTTTTAATGGTTGTGTGGGAATTCTGATTTTATAGGTGTACGGCATGTTTTTACTTCCGTTTCCGTATATTTACGGTCACCGTATTTTCCGATTGCCGCTCATTACGGTGACCGCTATGATGGGTGGCGGAATTGCACCTAGGGCGCCGTACAACGGCGGTGAGGGGCGTTTTGGGGACATTTCCGCCATCGCGGACTTTGCACTTCCGCCATGGCGTAGTGCTCGTGCCCGATGGGTCAGAATTAGCCGCACTTTACTCCGTCGTGCAATGGCGGAAACGCTATTTACGCTATGGCGGTCAGGTCAGTTACTTTCCGCCAGGGTCGTAATGAGGGCCTATCACTCTGTCCACCCATTGTTATGTAGGGTCACACAATCTAGACCCGAGCCACCCTATCACCTTTTCTAAGGCCATTCATTGTTTTCTGACTAACACTTCAACAGCCGGAGGCATTGGATCATTGTGGGACACACTTCAATCCACCTCAATCATCCTTTACAACCCCCAAACTCACATGCCTCCCAGATGCCTATGAGTAGCCCTGTCTCATTTCAGTGTTTGGTCCCACCTCTTTGGGTGCATAGAGCATAACAGCAGCAGACTCCACAAGTGAAAAGCCTTGCACATAACTGGTTGTACCCTCTCCCTACTGGCAAGCTAGAGCCACAAGCATAACCATAACTATTGCAAAGGGACCAGCCTGACATCTAATGACCTTAAAGATGATTGCCCATGCCATGGCTGACTCTATCCATTCATGCTATCCTGTGAGCATCTTAGGAGTGTTTTGATCTCAACCCTGCCCTGCATTATTCGGTGTGCCATTCACACTTTGAACATTGCAGCACATGGAAGACTTAACATGTGAAGTTCATGCTTATCCAAAGTAACTACAATGACGTATGAAGGAATTTCAGAAGGGACTGCTTATGTTGAAATAATTTTGAATGTGTCATTCCATTTCTCACGAAAGAATTGATCACAAGATCATGAACGTTCACAAGTGTATGACTTTGTTAGACTAATTAAGGCTATATCATTGGTTGTTTCTTTTGTTTTCTTAGGGATCAACACTATTAATGTATTCGTATTTCTGTGTTTCGTTTTACATAGCGCAATCCTAGCTTGGAACAGATGAAGCAATGTACAAATTATTTGGGGTTAACAAAGATCAGTGGAAGTCGAAGTAGCCTGCATACCCATATACATAGGAGTATCGGGTCCTATGTTACCCTGAAGTTTTCTGTGAGGAGGATGTTCTTTGGTTCCTTCCTGAACTGCAGGCGCTTTTCTGTGATTCTTAGTAAGTCTGGGATAGTGTTCTAGTTGAGTAGGGAGTAGCAAGAAGAGGCCTGTTTCCTGATCTTCTATTTGCTTGCCAGTTCATTCTGAAGCGTCACACTGGTTTTGCTCTAATAGAAGTGTGTACCACCTGAGAACACCAGTAGCATGGCTAGGTAGATTGTTTTTTGGGAAGTATTTGCCTTATGCATGCAGCTTGTATCCGGGCACAGATGGGTAGTCAATATGTTTATCTTAAGATGGGGGCAATGTTGCCACATTTAAAAGTTCCCTTTATGTGTCATGCAACAGCCTATTGAGCAGCCCTTAGAGGGGCTAGAAGTTGGCCAGTGTTCTGGTGAAGCGGGTGTGCCTCCCATTCAACTACACAATTACCAGGGCCTTGACCATGGTTCTTAACTCCTCAGGTGGGAAAAAAGGGTTGTATATTCAGTGGAAAAACGGTCATATAATGGTCTTATATTTGCAAAGGAAAGCAGCAAACGCCCAAAAACTTGATGTGGTTTCCAAGGCACCAAAACCAACCCCACCAACATTTTTAAAAAAACACTCTAACTCTAACTTTGCATTTCGTGCTGACTGACCCTTCGCCCCCCCCTCTCCCTCGCACCTCTTTACTCCCCTTGCACAATCTAAATGTCAAAAGGTGTAGTAGGGCCGTTATTGTTATCTTTCTCCCTTGTTACCCCCTCCCTTTGTATCTTGTGGTGCCTTGAAATACCATTTGTTGTAAAGGCACCTTACGCATATCAAATAAATAAAATAAAATAAATCCTGGCACTGAGACACAGATATAGACATGGGACGTGACTGGTGGTCTTGGGGGATCTGTGGACCAACGGCTCATCTAGTAAACCACAAATCCTCTGAAAGAGCACACCATTTGTTGTGCTTTTTTGAGTGCATATTGGACTGATCTGGTCCATCTAGCCCACCTTAGTGTCAGGGTTACCCCAATAGGGCATCAATATGGTAATTTGTAAACCTGTGTGCACCACATGGTCCTGCAAGAACTCCCTCAAATTCAGTGGGCCCAAATAGCGAACCCCTAAAACATTCTACTCACCGGCTAATACCTAGAATTGCAGTGTTTAAGGAGCAATCTGGTTATCCCAAGCTAGGTCCTTGTTCCCAGCCCAGATCCGGTAAACGTCTTGTGTACCTGGACGCAATCACCAGTTGGGTGGCCAAATACTCGTATTTGTAGCCAGGGATTTTCCAGAACAAATGTATATATCACTAATTGTCTTTTGTCAACTTTTTTGATGGACTTGGAACATATCTGTGATGGCACACATTTCGCCCAAGACTCCCCTTGTGAGAGTTTGGTACATATATGTGTAGCTGTTTGCGCTGTAGGTGAGAACAAACTTTTGTTATATGGGAAACAAAAAGGAAAACATATGTTTTGAGATCTGTCTATGGCCTTGACCCGCTGCATCATTCTCAAGAAACTTTAATATGTAATTAATGTATTATAATTATATTGTATATTATGATATTAGAATGTAATCACCTTTTAGTAATTGGTTTAAATAATATTCATCAAACAGTGCCACAGTCATAAGCCTCCCAAGAAGTACTCTTCCTAAAGTCTGCACTCAGCATAACCTCATTGAGGTTTTCTCGCTCTGGACCATGTCAATCTAGTGAGATTCCTGTGCTTAAAATCAACATTGACTTTATTGTTATGTTATGTTATGTTATATAAACTTGTAAAGCGCACGGTCGCCCAGAGGCATCATGGCGCTGGTGTGGAAGCTGCGAGCTCAGGGAGCACAATAAGGGCAGAAAGCTAGAACAGAGTGGTTATCATACGCGAACAAGCGATGAATTACATACATCAACCTTTTTCCCCGGAATCAGGGATAACGGTAATAATTTGGGCGGCTATTGCAACTTCTTGTCCATTGAATTCCCTGTTTCACTTTCTAAACTCTTAAGACCATTATTGTGTTATTTAGTGAACATTTAGCCAGTCGAACTGATGGTTTTTTCTACCATTCATTATCTCCAGATATATTGAAGATGCATCATAAGCATTAATCAATCAACAGAGGACTTTTTGGGACCATTCTATTTGGTACCAAATTGACCTGCTTGCTGTTGTTACGGTTTTGTGAACAACGGCTCACGGTTGCCTTACACACGATGTACATTAACTTCCCTATACACACCTAGATTGATAGTTCAGTTGTTTGTTACTTTTTACGTATATCTCGATTTTGACTTTTCTATTGCCTTTCTAATGAGTTTTGACATCATGATCCCAACACAGGACATTATCCCTGATTGATGTTTTAATCAAGCTGTATTTCTGTGGTAAACACACCGTTGATGCAAGTGACAGTATCCCTCTGCAAGATATATCTGACTGGTGGCAGACATATGTACACTGTAACATATTTAGGTAGGTCCTACTGTAGAGATGTCACTTTTCAAGGTTGAGAGAGTACTATGCTCTATATTAAATAGAGTGCACCTAGTAACTACATTAGATAGAAACCGCCAAGAAATGACCATTCTTATCTTATATCTGCACATCATGTGTGACTTCTGGATAGGGCATTTAGTAATAGAATAGACATCCTTATGGGAATTAATAGGGTATTTAGTAATAGAATAGGCATCTTTATGGGAATTAGGGGTACTCTTGGTAGAACATCGGCTGTCTAACACGTATCCGCATATGATGAACTCACAGCAGTGACTGCTTCTTTGTTGCAAGTAATGTATATTATTTATTAAGCAATGAGCTCAGAAGAAGGGACCTCTAGGATTCCACACCAAATACCAAAGAATGCTGATCTATTTACATTGGTAACTGTACGGATTTTCACCCTATGGGTTGACCTATAGAAATATCAAGATTTTGTGAAATAGATTATAATTGTGTGGTGTATATATTCAGTGGGGCTTGTTTCATGACGCCAATTCTACAAAATATACTTCATATAGTACTTTTAGAAAGCATTACCTGTTTTGTTCTTCTTGTATAAATCTTTGCAGAATCATTTTGCTCCTGAAGAATGGGTATCCACCCCAAAACGCGTTGATCCTCAAAAAACCTAGCACAGCAAGATTTAGTTCGCCAACGTTAAGCGCTACTTTGTGTTTGAACATTCATCAACATTTGAATTGATTTGTATAATGATTGTGAAGTATTGTCTTTGAATTTGCACATCTGTAATTGTTTTAGTAAAATATTTTGATTTACTTTTTACAAAGATGGTGACTGGTTCATTCAGCATATATGGTGTGCAGGGGACGGCAGTGTCCCAAATTTTGGACACTTTGTATGTTCACCACAATGCACCACCCTGCAGTCAAAAGGCATGAAATACAGGAACGCAGAAAAGGAAATCAGGGGTCATGCTGCTATGCCTGAGCTAAATCCAACTGCCACACAGAGAAATCTCAGTCAGTGCACTCACTCCACAGGTATACTGCAGACCAGTATGCCTGTCTTGTCACCTTAAAGGACACCCCCAAAAACAATGGGTGAAGCATGGACACGAGTGCAGTCATCAATCAGTTACCACCACCAATATATGATTGAGAGGTGCAGGACTCATCCAAAGTACCTCATTCTCACCATGCCAGTCCCCACCCAGCCATATCACAGAAATGTAACCCTTCCCCAGCGGCCAATACCACAAATGTGAATGCTCCATAGTCAGTTGGGGGAAGGTGTCGATGGACATGTACATGGTGACATCAAGTAGTCAAATGTATGATTTGGAAACCACTGTGTTTCATGAAGCACATTAGGCAAATGTGTCATTATGCACTGTGCATTCATAGGCCATCTCCATTGGTAACACATCCAACAGATGTGAGCACATCATGGGCTTTTGAACTTCATTTGTGAGAATGCTGTTTCAGATTGAATGGTCCTTGGGATGTGAACAACACCGCCTCCCCCCCAATCATGGATCATCCCTAAGTACAATTACCTGGGTATTTGAATACGGAACATGTCTTGTCCAGTCATGAATATTCTGTTGCATGTAATCATGAACACTGTACAGGCAGTGCTTGCAAGGAATTACCCAATTAATCACAAGTACATTCTCTATTGCTCCCATGCAGGGGATGCTGGGTATCCCCTGAAGCAATGGCTCCTGACCCCCATCAGGCAACCAGTCAACAGGCATGCACACGTGTCATGATTGAGCAGACTTTTGGGCTGTTGAAGGCCCGGTTTTGCTGCCTCAGCAGGTTTGGTGGGCACTCATAACGTGTATCCGACACAGCTTAGCCCTGCCCTCTGACATGGACATGATGCCACCTGAGGATGAGGATGATAATGTGGGAGATGGTGGAAATCCTCTGCCCCAAAATGTGAATGAACGCCGTGCGACACAGTAAGGTGTCATTGATCACTACTTATGATGACTGGAGAAGAGGACACTGGTGAGGGGTCACACTGGGCACTGGGCACTGTACATAATTAAATTGACACACACTGAAGAAACAATGTTCACAGTACCTTTCTTGGCAATGGTGTTTGCCAATAGTGTAATGGACTGCGCAAGGGCTGTCATTGCTACATTACCCTCATAGATGTGCCTGGCAACGCGGTACACAGCCCTGTTCACCATCCTTGCATTCTCATGTAGGCCCTCCTGCATAGCCTGGCGTGTTACCTCAGTGTCTGACACGAACTGGGTCACCAGGGCCTGCATTGTTTGCTGCCTGCCTTCCATGCATGTCAGTCGCCCCTCAATGTCCCCGATGTGCTGTGGCTGTGCGCAGCTGAGTCTTGTGCATGTGCACTAGGCATGCTTCCCTGCATGGGTGTGTTGTATCGCCCTCCTCTTGCTGGCCTCTTGCTGGCTGTGGTTTGGTGAGTCTACCACCTCCACCTCACTGTGAAGTGCGGATTGTGCCGCCTCACCCTGTTCACTTGGAACTGCTGAATGTACATCCTCAGGTTCACTGGCCACAGGGGATTGCGGCTCTTCCCCTGGAAGTGGCTCCAGTGCACCTGATGTGGATGTTGGTTTGGGGCCTCACTGTCTGTTCCAGTGCCCCTGAGGGACAATGAGGGACAGTGAGGCAGGGCATTAGTCATGGGTGTGTACACATCGAACATGCATCGATGATACTACATTTGGAGTCATGCGCATTGTCATGAACATGTTGGAGAGGCCGGCATGGTGCACACAGGACTGGGGGGATGCAGTATTGGGGCATCATTATGGTGCTGACATGTTGTGCATGGTGTCTGTTGGGCGTACTTCATTCATGTAAAAGTTTGCATGTTTTGTCCATGCCGCAGGGGCTGTATGGCTTGTGGTGTTTGATTGTGGAACTGATGTGTACACATTGGGCCTCATTAGGACCCAGGCGGATTTCGCGGTGCTAAATGCACCGCGAAGCATGGCGGAAAGCCGCCGATAGCGCCATGGGGGTTGGCGGATTTACCGCCCCATTCCGACCTTGGCGGGGCGGTAAATCCCCAATCCCCATTCTGCCCTTCCCCATTCCCATTTTTGCCCCATAGGGTATAATGGGAGTGGGGAAGGAGTTAATTACGCCACCGTAAAATACGGTGGCGTAATTAACAACGAGGTCCCGTAGCGCCATGGTTTTCTCCGCCTGGTAAAACCAGGCGGAAAAGGCCGCCATGGCGCTACGGGAACTCGTAGTATGGCGGAGAGGTACGCCATGCACTACGCTGGCGTAAAACCCTCTCCGCCAGGGTCCTAATGAGGCCCATTGTGTACCTTGAGCCATTGATATTTGCACTGCGTGCACGTACATGGTGAGCATGTCAAGTGTGCACCTGGTGGAGGTGATGTGTGCATCTTGCCATGAGGTGTCACAGTGGGGAGGGCTGCAGCTGTACAGTTATGTGTATGTGTGTGTGCGCATGCTGATGGTGCTTGTGTTGTTAATTAAGGGTTCATGTGTGGTGTGTCAGTGGTGTTTGTTGGTTGTGTTTCTTGGCAGGTACATTGTAGTTGTGTGGGAGGTAGCTCTAGGTGGGTGCTAGTGCAGCATGGAATCTGTGTCATCTAATTGCTTTTTTTACTTCTCCATTGGGGTTTGGGAGGAAGGTGTGTTGTGTGACTTTGGCAACCTCCTCCCATACCGCTTTCTTCCCTAGTTGGGCTGCCCGCTGCAGGTCTGCACAAAACACAACATCTGCATGTTCACCCAGTGTGTCTGCCAACATCTTCAGTTCTATATCGCTGAATCAGGGTTTGCGGCGACGGACGCTACCTTGCCTGGTTGTCATGTTTTTCAGCTACCTTCCTGCCTACTCAGTTCTCCAGTTCAAGTGCTGTGGACTGAGGATTGCAATGGATTTCGTTTTTAAAGATGGCCGCTGGTGCATTCTCCATTCCGGCACGATGCCGTTGCTTTGGGTGCTGATATTACCAGCATTGTGGTACCAGTACTTACGGCATCCTCGGTGCTTCTTCCGGCCGCATTGGGGATGCCGGTATCGAGGATTTGGGGGGCGTTACCGGCATGACGATGCTACCGTTACTGGCATACCAGAATGCACGTGCATGTTGACACAGAATTTAGCGTATATTCTGGCACCTGTGCTACACCGACACGGTAGCAGTGGCATGCCGGTATTGTAGTTTTTTTACCGGCAAACTTGTAATGAAGCCCGTTGTGTAGCTGTGCAAATCACATTGCGTTTATGATGCGAAACCCACAAAATAATGGTACACATCCTTCCCTTTTGACATCAAACGCCACATTATTATTGCCATATACCTAATTTAAAATCGTGTTTGCCATTGAACACAGCCTGATGCACGTATGTTGTCCTGTCCTGCAGAGATGTTGTGTTTTGTCTGAAATAAATGGTAGCAACATTGACGTTGGCATACAAATTTCGTTTTTAGATTGTATGTTTATAACCAACATAACTAAAAGAGTTGCATTTAAGGTACGTGTTTTCCAATAGAATCTTGAGGCATAACAGTGAAGGAATATGGTTTATGAAAGTATCCAATGTTATCTTCTTTGTACTGAAAATATTTGACTCAAATTAATGTTCACAGCTGGTGTAATCTTGAAGATATGTGGCCATATTACACTATCTTTGTGTCAGTGCAAGTGCAACTAGCAGTAGGGCGAACATGTCCCTCGTGCAAAGACATTAATTCCATGCATTTATGCACAGGAGCAAAGGTCTAGGACCTGTGAAAACTTAGCCTATACGTAGAAATGTGCTGAAAGAGAAACTTATTGTAAATGAGATCTTGGAGCAAATTTTCCTCCAAATGTTCCTCACTTGCATGGCAAAGTGATATGATATGATATTTTATGTATATCACGCTCATACACAAGTGTTTCAGAGCATGACAAAGCAAGGGAGGGGAACAGGGGAGAACAAAACAACGATTTTACTAGGCCCAGTGACATTGAGAAAGCACAAGTGCATGGGAAAGGAGAAGGGGGAAAGTGCATGGAAGTGGGGAGAAGTGCAAAGTGTGGAGCAGAGGAGAAACCGATAAATGATAATGCATAAATATAATAATAAATAATAAAGGCAATGCACAGTGCTAGTGCAGCCAGCAAGTGGCAAGTGCTGGGTTTAAGGTGACAGGGTATGTGTGATAAATGCAGAAAGAAAAGGAAGGGGGTGTGGAACTGTATCGGTACAGATACAGACTCCAGTGCAAGGGGTGGCTTGAGGGCAGTGCACGAGGGTGGCAGGATGAGCAGGTACCTGGGCCCGGAGGACAGAGTTTGGCCAGGTGCATGGTGCCGAGAGAGAAACAGATCAGCAGGGGAGGAGGGGGTTGAAGGCCAAAGCAAAGAGGAAGGTCGTGAGGTGCTTCGGAATCGGAGATGGTTTTCCTCAAGTTTCAGAGTGGCAGGGAGGCTGTTCCAAAGGGAGACAAGAGCCGAAGACAGTTATCTACCCCCAGCTCGTTTCTTTAAAAAAAAAAAAACGACTGACTCTGAGGGAGTTGGAGGTAGAGGAGTGAAGAGCTCAAGAGGGGATGTATTTACGGAGGGATAGTTCAAGGTATTTTGGACCCAGGCCCCAGAAGCCTTGTGCACAATGCAGAGGGTTTTGAATGTAATCCTTGCATCCACTGGGAGCCAATGAAGGGATTCCAGAGCTGGAGATATAAGATCCCAGGGCTTGAGGCCAAGGACAAGCCCTGTTCTGGATTAGTTGTATAGGGCAGAGAGTAGAGGCAGATAGATCTAGAGAGAGGCTGTTCCAATAGTCCAACCTAGAGAGAACCAGAGCTTGGGAGGCAATGAGCTTCTGGGGTAATGAGAGGAAAGGCAGAGTACCTCTGCGGCGGTGCAGTAAGAAGGTTATGATATGATATGATATTTTATTTGTATCATGCTCATACACAAGTGTTTCAGAGCGCGACAAAGCAAGGGAGGAGAACAGGGGAGAACACATCAACGATCTTACTAGGCACAGTGACATAGAGAACCCGCAAGTGCATGGGAAAAGGGAAAGGGGAGAAAGTGCATGGAGGGGGGAGAGAGGAGAGTGTGGAGCAGAGGAGAAAAGATAAATAATAATAAATACAAATAAATAGATAATAGAGGCAATAAACAGTGGTAGTGCAGCCAGCAAGTGACAAGCACAATGTTTACGGCAGCAGACTGGGTAAGTCTAAATAAGTGCAGAAAAGGAAGAAAAAGGGGGGAGAGGTGGGAGGACTGTATGGGTACAGATACAGTCCCCATTTCAAAGGGTGGCCAGGTGGTAGTGCAGGAGGGTGACAGGGTAATCAGGAACCTGGGCTCAGGGGACAGAGGGTGGCCAGGTGCACAGTGCCAAGAGAGAGCAGATCAGCAGGGGAGAAGGGGAGCAAAGGCAGAAGCAAAGAGGAAGGTCTTGAGGTGCTTTCGGAACCAGTGATGGTTCTCCTCATGTTTTATAGTGGCAGGGAGGCTATTCCAGAGGGAGGACCCAGCCGAAGACAGAGATCTACCCCCAGCTCGTTTCTTTGAAAAACGACTGAGCCTGAGGGAGTTATAGGTAGAGAAAATAAAGGTTTACTTTTTAGTGACGTCAGAGATGTGGAGGGAGAAGGAAAGTGTGGAGTCAAAGATGACCCCGAGGTTCTTAGCCTCA